>NC_137072.1:39520839-40720839 GCF_951640355.1 Cnephaeus nilssonii | reverse complement strand
GAGAATGGCGGGTTACATCTATATTTATATACTAGAGGTCTGGTGCATGAAATTCATACGTGGGTAGGGTCCCTAGGCCTGGCCGGCGATCAGAGCTGATCTGTGGGGTGACCAGTGGAGCGATCAGGGTCCCCCACTGGCACCCGCCTTGGCTGGCCTGGGGACTGCAGGCTGGGGGCAGCTCCTGCATTGAGTGTCTGCCCCCTGGTAGTCAGTGTGCATCATACCGATTGATCATTCCACCATTCAGTTGATTTGCATATTAGGGTTTTGTTATATACTAGAAGCCTGATGCATAAAATTCTTGCAAGAGTAGGCCTTCCTTTCCCTGGCTGCTGGCACCAGCTTCCCTCTGGCACCCAGGACTCGGGCTTCCCTCACAGCCCTGGCTTTATCCGGAAGGTCGTCTGGAAGGATGTCCAGTCTAATTAGCATATTACACTTTTATTATTATAGAGGATTGCAAAGGGAAGGATGTAGGTGAGTTACATGAAATCCATTGGTGATAGACTAGTGAGGCAGAAGAAAGCAAAGCAGGGGAAACTCCTGGGATTGAATAAAAAGTAAAATGATAGAACATACTTAGGTGGGTGCAGGAACAATTAACATGATAACAATGAAGGAATTTGTGGTATCTATCCTGGTGCCCAGGTACATTAGGTTGTGCCCCAAGCGGTCCAGTATAAGGGAAGTTACAAGTTACCCAGACATTTCAAGGGTATGTTATCATAGATGCAAAAAGACAGATAGGCTCAGTTAAGGTAAAGTTTGACCTTGTCAGTGAAAATACCAGCCTAGGATATAACTACCCACCATAACTGCTTTTAGTTAAAGTTTAACTTCAGACCATCCTTTGTGGTTACTTTAGGTCTCTGAGTTTGCAAGACCGCCACGCAGGCCTTGCCTGAGCTTGTCAGGTCAGCATGTGGCCCCTTTCGTCCACACCCTAAAACTTCAGAAAGGAACACTTTACTGGACTAGTAATCTGCCAGATAACTAAATATGGCAGGCATTTTTTATCTCTTACTCATCTATCTCCAATGTTTGTATACCTTTATTTTGAAATATTCTGTGAAGTCTTAGAAGGTTCCAAAAGCCTTTATTACAAAAAAAAAAAAATCTATTCTTTTTTTATTACATGGGATCTCATTAAGTGGATGTTAATTTTTAAGAGGTTGAAAAATATGTAGTGCAGAGCAATGTGGCTCAAATTCTAGCAATGACATGAATCACCTGGCGATTATGTTAAAATGTAGGTTCAAATTTAATAGATCCAGAGTGGGCCTGAGAGTCCACGTTTCTAACAAGTTATCAGGCTAGACCTTAGTCAGTACTTTAAATGGGAAGGATGGAGAGGAAAGGGCATTGACTTTGGAGCTGGGGAGACCAGGACTGAAATTTTACTTAATTGGTTCCTGGCAGTGAGAACCTGAGACAGCCCACCCCTCTGCCAGAGCTTTCTTTTCTCCCCTACAACACTCAGAGCCTCGGACCCGCTGAGACTGATCTCACCATGAACTTTATCCACACTATGCCAGGCTACCCCTAGACCCCTGGGCTGACTCCCGATTCTCATGGTTGAATCCCTGTTAGCCTCTGAAGCCTGTTTTGTGTCCTGCTCCCATCCAGCCCAGGTTCTACCATCTTTCCACTCTATCCTCCAACACTCAGTCAGCCATCAGCAAAATCTCCCATGTTCATTTTCCAACTGTTGCCTGAATGCTTTCCCCTTTCTTGCTTCAAAGGAAACTTGGCTCTCCGCTGATGAAACTGCTACTCTACAGTCCTCTTCATGCAGTTTATTTTGTCTCCCAGGGTTCTATAGCACTAGCCCTAGAAGTAAGCACAGGTCTTCCTTGCTCTTTATTGCTGCTTTCAGACAGTTTTTCAATCCTCCCTCATTCCTAAAAATTTTGAATTTCTGTCATCAGATTATATCACCCATAACTCCTCCTTGATATTGCCAAAATATCCAGGATTCCCTTCATTTCCTCTACCCAACCTATCTACTCACTCCTGCAATCAATACCCTAGACCTTGGTGCTATTAATAACTAGCTTCTCCTTAGTGGTAATTCCATGCATCCCACTCTCTCCAATCACCTCCTATCATTCACCTCTGTCTTCTGCAGCCTACAATTCTTCCATACCACTGATATGGCGAAAACATTGATTCTACCGTCTATTCACTCTTCCTCACTTTCTCAATGTCTTCATCTCTCTTCTTACCCAACTTAAAGTCCATTGTCAGTGATGATTTACTCCCTTACCTCTCTACAGTTTTGTTGCTTTTGCTTTACAAAACTATAATCCTACTTGAATGCAAATTTCTTCCTATTCCAAGCCATCTTTAGTATAGCAAAAACATGGTGAAGAAAAATACAAACCAGATGAGTGGTCTTGCTTTAAATGCTTGACTGTATACCTCAAGTGGTCTGACCATTCATACTATATGTCTTTGTCCATAAACTCTTTTAATCAGTAGTCTGTCATTTTATACTCTCTCCTCAAGCTCCCAATACCTTTTCTCCCACCATTATTCTCAGCTGATAACCTCAATTCCTATTTTACTGAAAAAAGTGTGAGCAATGAGAAAACAATTTCCACATATCCTACCAACATATCTATCCCCATTCCTGCATCACTAAACATCTTTGCATTCCTAGCTACCATCATTGTTGAATTGCCAAATGCTCCTATGAGAAATCAGTCCTAAAAAAATCCTACATAATAAAAGAGTAATATGCAAATTAACCATCACTCCACTACACCCAGCAGCCAATCAGAGTGAGTATGCAAATAAACCCAACCAAGATGGCTATAGCCACAGAGAGCAGGAGGGAGGCTTGGGTTTCCCAGGCAACAGATGAAGCCAAGCTTTCTGCCTTCCCTTGCCGGCCTAAGCCTCCACTCAAGGCTACAAAGTTTCAATTATAGAAGGTAAACAAATCCAAACAGAAATGGCGGCAGCCACGGAGCTGGAAAGAGCGGGAGGCTAGGGTTGCCCCCCAGCAATGGAAGAAGCAAAGCTTTCCGCACACCCTGACTGGCCCAGGCCTCCGCTTAAGGCTACAAAGTTTCAATTATAGAAGATATACACAAACCCCAACAGAAATGGCTGCCGGCCACAGATTGAGCAGGAGGCTTGGCTCTGCTCCAGGCTACAAAGTTTCAATTGTAGAAGGTAAATAAATTCCAGATACCAGTGCCTCTGCTTGGGTCGCCAGGGGGCGTATCTGGCCTGCAAACCACCACAGGCCCCTCGCTCAGGCCTCCCCATGCCCCAAGGGAACCCCCACCCTGATCCGGGACACACTTCAGGGCAAACCAGCTGGTCCCCACCCGTGCACCAGGCCTCTATCCTATCTAATAAAAGAGTAATATGCAGATTGACCATCACTCCAACACAATATGGATGCCCCCATGTGGTCAAAGATCCTGCCCCCATGTGGACACAAGATGGCCACCACAAGATGGCCAGAAGGGGAGGGCAGTTGGGAGGCACCAGGCCTGCAAGGGAGGGCAGTTGGAGGTGATCAACCCTGCAGGGGAGGGCAGTTAGGGGTGACCAGGCCGGCAGAGGAGGGAAGTTGGGGGTTAAACAGGCTGGCAGGGGAGTAGTTAGACATCAATCAGGCTGGCATGGGAGTTGTTAGGGGGTGATCAGGCTGGTAGGCAGAAGCGGTTAGGGGCAATCAGGAAGGCAGGCAGGCGAGCAGTTGGGAGCCAGCAGTCCTGGATTGTGAGAGGGATGTCCGACTGCCCGTTTAGGTCCGATCCCATCGGGCCTAAACGGGCAGTTGGACATCCCTCGAGGGGTCCCAGATTGGAGAGGGTGCAGGCTGGGCTGAGGGACACGCCCCCCCACCCCCGTGCACAAATTTCGTGCACTGGGCCTCTAGTAATTATTATAAGTCAGTCCTTATACTTATGCACTAGATCTCACACCTCTCAAGCCAAGGCAAGCCTTCAGATAGCTATAGCACTGGCCAACATCTGCCTATATCATCTGAGACCCTGATTCAGAACCACCTGACTAAGCAGCTTCCAAACTCCTGACCCATAGAAACTGGGAGTTAAAAAAATACTTATTGTTGTAAGCCACTTGGTTTTGCAGTGATTTGTTATGCAGAAATAAACATAATAAAAAATAAATTAATGAAATGACAGATCACAAGATCAGCCTCATATCCACTCATTAATTAGTAAGGATTTATACACCAGTCTATTGAGGGACTAATATTCAAGTATCAGGAGGGAGGTACAGGAGGTACTACTTCTGGATTAATGGGTTTTATAAGGAAACTTGATCAGGAGTGGACAGAACTACAGAGTGTGAGTAAAGGATCTTTCATTCTTCTGAACTCCTGGGGGAAAGAAAGAGAAAACCCTCTAGCCTAGCCAACGAGAAGATCTGACAATTCTGTATACTCACTCGCCAGGCAGAGTTCACAGCTGCTGTCAGGACATCAGGGTAGGAGAGGAGTCCCAACAGCAGCGGGCCGCAGAAGAGCCACGTCATTTCTTGCCTCTCAGCACAGAATACAATGGCAGTGACTTGGGCAGTGTGTGCCATGTGGCTGAGGCTCTCCCAGGGAGAAGGCCGCTCTTGTCTCCTTCTTGGGGCCAGCCCGCTTCTACAAATTCTTATTGGAGTGGCCATGAAAACCAGAATAAGGCAGTTTCATCACACTGAGAGTGACCAGGTGTTTAGGGATCAGGCTGGTCACTCATAACACATGGCCAGACATTCAGGGCCTGGACTCCCACGTTAAAAATAACCCATCATGCCCTAACTGGTTTGGCTCAGTGGATAGGGCGTCGGCCTGCAGACTGAAGGGTCCTGGGTTCGATTCCAGTCAAGGGCATGTACCTTGGTTGCGGGCACATCCCCAGTAGGGGGTGTGCAGAAGGCAGCTGATCGATGTTTCTCTCTCATCGATGTTTCTAACTCTCTATCCCTCTCCCTTCTTCTCTGTAAAAAATAAATAAAATATACTTTAAAAAAAAAATAACCCATCATGTCCTTTAAATCACAACTAAAAATGTCAACGATACTTACACATTTGAAGATAATATTGAGGTCTAGATTCAAACTCCTGTTTGATGAAGAACTCCTCAGCTAGTTTTATGTCTAAGGCCCATAGGCTTTAACTTCAGGAAATAGTTTGATGATCAGAGGAATGTTTTTTTCTTGGGTTTTTTGTTTGTTTGTTTGTTTTGTTTGAAGAGCTCTAGGCCCAGGAGACGTTGCCCTCAGAAAACCATACCAAGACACTTGAGAGAATCTTCTATCCATTGATCAACTGATAAATAAATAGATATGCAAAACATAAGTAGAAAAGAATCAACTAATCAAAAAAAAATCAAAAAATGTTTTTATTTTTTTTTAAATTGTCCACACACCAGCACTTTCTAAACCAAAAGATACATATTCTTCTAGGCTTTACAAAGAATCAAACAATGAATATGATCAAGTATTATGCATATCATTTAGATGTTCTGATAGAAAAGTTTAAACAGTTTTAAACATGTATATTTTGTTTACAGAAAAGACAAATCTGAATATTCAGTAGACTAAGCAAAAGATCTTTACTACTATAAAGCATTTACTGTTTCATATCATTTTTTAAAATATATTTTATTGCTTTTTTTACAGAGAGGAAGGGAGAGGAATAGAGAGTTAGAAACATCAGTAAGAGAGAAACATCAATCAGCTGCCTCTTGCAAACTCCCTACTGGGTATGTGCCAGCAACCAAGGTGCATGTCCTTGACCGGAATCGAACTTGGGACCCTTGAGTCTGCATGCCAATGCTCTATCCACTGAGCTAAACTGGTTAGGGCTGTTTCATATCATTTTAATATTCCTAATGTTAATTATGTTTATGGCTATGATTAATACAGAAGCTATCAAGCCCTTTCTACTAACTCTTATAAAATATGTTCTTAGAACTTCATCTCTCCTCTAGCTACACTTACTCCCTTGATGATCTCATCTAGTTACTTGGCCTTAAACATCATCTATACACCAAATTCCCAAATTTATATCTAGACCCCAGACAGGTCCTCTGAACTCCAGACTCATATATCCAGCTGCATATTTGAGAGCTCCATTGAGAAGCCTAATACATTTCATATTTATCTTGTCTGCATTTCATATTTATCTTGTCTAAACCAAACTTCTGATATTCTTTCCCAAAACTCCTTCCACAGTTCTCCCTTTCTCCATAATTAGTAGCCTCATCCTCCCAGTTGCTCAGGTCAAAATCTGGGAATCATCCTTGACTCCTCTCTTTCTTTCATGTCTGACATCAAATTCATCTGAATACCCTGTCAATTTTACTTTCCACATCGCCCAGAATCTGACTTCACACTGTCTCCACTGCAATTGTGTTAATCCAAGGCACCGTCATCTCTCACCTGGATTATTCAGTAGTCTCCTAACTGGTCCTCTGCCTCGGGCCCACTCCTTGTACCCTAGCAGAGACACAGCATTCATGGTAATTAAGTAAAGCATGTCCTCTCTGTGTTTAAAACCCTAAAATTTTACCTCACTTCATCAAACTAAAAGATAATTCTACAAGGTCCTACATAATCTTCATGCCATACCCTCTACCTTGTCACCTCTCTAATTCATTTTCTGCTATTCTCCCCATTGTTCACTCTACTTGAGTCACTCTGGCTTCTTTATTAATCCTCAAACATCAGGGCCCTGGCACTAGCCCATCCATTGCCTGGGACACTCTTCACCTCATTGGATAGTTGGCTCATTGCCTTACTTCCTTTAGGTAACCTTCTGTAACCTTCCCGGGAACTCCCATGTATTGAAAACACAGCCCCTCCCCTGTCCTGCGATACAATTCTCATTTGCTTCATTTTTCCCAGTTGCCTTTTGCAACTAACCGTGCAAATACTTTATTTATTTGGTTTTTATTTTTTTATCTTTCCACTAAAATGTAAACTCCCTGAGGGCAAAAGCTTCTGTTCATTTTGTTTACTACTTTATAGCCAGCTCTTAGAATATGCTTAGCAAGTGCATACACACTCAATATGGACTCATTGAATGTATGAATATTAAAGAATTGGGAAAACAACCACATAAAAATATTTTATGATCAATATTTCAGTAACTGGTCACTATCCTAGGTGATAGAAAGAAAGCTCAATATAGTATTGCTCATTCCTCCTTGAAACACTCTTTATCATATAGTGGAATACTTTAGGTCATTTGCACTCTGGCTTTATGAATCTTCGCAGCAAATCTAAGCTCTAATGTTATGACTCTTTTTCTGGAAACACTGGTTTGTCAATATCTCAGTGTTTTTTCACATCTGAGAACCCCATTAGAGCTAATGATCACATTACTATTTAAAACTCGATAGACAAAGCATGTGTCTGTTTAAACACCCTTACCCCTCCACCAAGTGCAACCAGATAATATTTCACAAGAACTAAATGATTATGGAATAGGGCACTGCAAACCATGGCCTGGAGACCAAAGCCAGCTGTGTTGCCAGATCAAATACAGTGTCCAGTTAAATTTTAATTTCAGATAAACAACAAATAATTTTTAGTATAAATATGTCCTAAATACTAAATATTGGAAACCTGAAATCTGACCTGTTTTTGTACAGCGCACAAGCAAAGAATGTTTTTTTCATCTTTAAGTGATTGCAAAAAAAAATGAAAGAAAAATAATATTTGTAACAAGTGAAATTTATATGAGATTGAAATTTCAGTATCAATAAATAATGTGTTGTTGGAACGCATTTGTTTACCTCTGTCTATGGCCACATTTATGCTACAATATCTGAATAATTTCAACAGACACTTAGCTGTAAAGTTTAAACACCTATTGTATGGCCCTTTATAGAAAAAAAAAAATACTTTGTTACAGAATACTAGGGACCCGGTGCACAAAATTTGTGCATGGGAGGGGTTCTCCTCAGCCCAGCCTGCACCCTCTCCAATCCGAGGCCCTGAGGGGGATGTCCAACTGCCGGTAGGCCCGATCCCAGGGATAGATCGGGCCTACCGGCAGTTGGACATCCCTCTCACAATCCTGGACTGCTGGCTCCTAATCGCTCACCTGCCTGCCTGCCTGGTCACCCCTAACTGCCCTTCCTGCCAGCCTGGTCGCCCCTAACTACCCCCTGCTGTTGGCCAGGTCACCCCCAACTGCCCCTCCCTGCCGGCCTGGTTGCTCCTAACTGCCCCCCCTGCCAGCCTGGTCACCCTCAACTTCCCCCCCACCAGCCTAGTCACCTCTCACTGCCCCCCCTCCCCGCCAGCCTGGTTGCCCCCAACTGTACTGCCCCTGCTGGCCTAGTTGCCCCTAACTGCCCCCCCTTCCAGTCTGGTCGACCCCAACTTCCCCCCCACCAGCCTGGTTGCCCCTCATGGCCCCCCCGCTGGCCTGGTCACCCCATGAAGCCTGATGTTCAGTCGTTTGGTCATCCCTCACTAACCCCCCTGCTGGCCTGGTCGCCCCATATAGCCTGCTTGTTCAGTCATTTGGTCATCCCTCACTAACCTCCCCTTCCGGCCTAGTCGGCCCACGCAGCCTGCTGGTTCAGTTGTTTGGTCGTCCCTCACTAACCCCCCTGCCAGCCTACTTGTAGGCAGCCATCTTGCGAGGGCGTGAGAATTAATTTGCATATTACCTCTTTATTATATAGGATTTCCTTTGTATTCTTTCCCTTACTGAAGATGAAATACTGGTAACCTTTTTCCCTTTAGAACGCTCTTCCCACTCAAGCACTCCTGATATTGTTTATCATTATATTGGAAAGAGAAGTAGGAAGCAAGTTGAGAATTGGCAAAATGATGAAGGGTGTGGGCTCTGGACCCCCACAGAACTGAGTGTGAATCCTTTCTCCACCCATCACAGCTTGAGTGAGTTACTTAAATGGGGGCCTTATGAGGGTTAGGAGGTAAGGGTTAAGAGATTGCTTTTAAAGGACAAATAGGTATCAAGTTTCTAGACTATAATAGAGGATATAATTTTCAGAAGGCCAGAAAAGAGAGGGAGAAGTGAAAAGATAAAAATGGGGACCAGACAGTTCTTAATCACTAACCAAGAAGTGAGCTTGAGTGGAAAACATAGACTTCATGTGGATTTAAGCAAAAATTTCATCATCAAAACTAGGGAAAGCTGAAGACATATATCCTGACCAAAAAGCCCTTTCCAAGGTAAGTAAATTTTGGATTGTCTACTTGGTACCCATGTGATTGTCTTGGTAGATATTAAAGACTCCACACTGCCAGAAGGATTATGTCCAGTAGGAAGGGCCTGAGTATGTGTTGCTGATACTATGAGGAGAAATGAGAAAAGAAAGAGCTATATTTATACTGCTATAGAATCCCCCAAATCCTCAGAGGAGCCAATGGGGGAAGCTGCAACCATAGCCCCTTTAGCCTCGTTCTTTCCAATATTTTCTACTTAGGCCCACAGGTTTAAGTTAGCAGGCCCTTGTTTTTAAGGCCTGGAAAAAATAGGAAGTATATCAATTTAAGGCAAATTTTATAAGATCCATCAAATGGCTATATCTGTGGCCATGGCCTTAGGCAGTGCTTCTGAACATGTGAACCTCATATATAAGACATATTCCCAAACACAACTTCTAACACTAGATGTACTGCACTTCACTCCTAAGAGGCATATCAACATGGGAAAGTGAGAGTGATGTTATCATAGAGATAACCTTGAGACTATTCTAAATATATTTTTATTATTTTTTAAATATATCCTTATTGATTTCAGAGAGGAAGGAAGAGGAAGAGAGAGGTAGAAGCATCAATGATGAAAGAGAAACATGGATCGTCTGCCTCCTGCCCACCCCCTACTGGGGATCGAGCTCACAACCCGGGCATGTGCCCTTGACCTGAATCGAACTCAGGACCCTTTAGTCTGCAGGCTGACGCTCTATCCACTGAGCCAAACCAGCTAAGGCCTAAATGTATTTTTAAATGTTAATTATTTGCAAGCATCAGTACTTTAACTGTGTTTGGTAACAAACACAGCAGCCTCATTTCCAATCTGAGTCACAGCACTTTGATTGAGTAGTACTGTTTCATGCCACTTCCCAAGAACAAAATTTTCCCAAAGTATACAAGTCCATTTAATATTGACTATGGCAACAATACTATTAAAAATGCCTATAACAACCGCCAAGGTTACTTTGATAAAGGTGGGGTATTTTGTTTATAATTATTTTACTTTATTTTTTCCATCACCTTTTATCCCCTCTATGCCCATCCATCTACCTCCATCCATCCGACTGCATCCCCCCACAATCACCACACTGCTGTTGGTGTCCATGAGTTATCTCACTTTTTTTTTTCTTTTTAGCTCAATCTCTACACACACACAGATACACACACACACACACACACACTCACACACACATACACCAATTCCCTCCTGAGCTCTCTGCCTGCTCTCTATCTATGAGTCTGTCTCTATTTTGCTGGCAGAGAACTGCATTTTTAAGGTTGATTTGTGTTCATGACATATGTTGTTGTACTTCCCAGGCTTATACTCTGAGCTGACCAAGACACTCATCAGTTTATTCAGCAGTTCATTCCTTCTCAACATATGAAGCTCACATGATGAGAACCACTGGCCTAGTCTAACAGACCACAATTACAGACTTCCACCACATTTCAGTCAACCAATAAGTAATAAGATCCCGCTCTTTGCCAGGTGCAGCTCTCAGGATGAAGATGAACAGGCAAAGCCCTGGCCCTCTAGGAGCTCACAGTTAGTGGGGACAACAGACAAATAAAACAATTTCAATGTAGTATCTATATATAGAGAGGTAATATGCAAATTAGTCAGGACGCCGTTAACAGTCATGACCACTCAGGAGGAGGCTGCGCATGCAGGTGGGCAGGAGGGGACTGCTGGGCAGCGAGCAGGCCCACAGAGAGCAGGGCAGAGCAGGGCCCACAGGGAGCAGGGCCCACAGAGAGCAGGGTGGAGCAGGGCCCACAGAGAGCAGGGAGCAGGGCCTGCCTGCCAGCAGCTGCCGTGGCGAGCAGGCCCACAGGAACAGGGCCTGCCAGCCAGGGCACACCGGCCCCGCCTCTGTGTGTGAGCTGCAGAGGAAACACCTTTTCTGACCGCTCATTGGCTAAACTCCCAGTAAGCCACTCACAGTGTTCTTGGTAACTTGCGTAATAAGAATCCAAGAAGGTGATCTAGGGTTTTTCCACCTCACTCCTGGAGGAAAAAACTAAGGTCCGCTGCTGGAGGGGCTAAGAAATGTCATATCCTGCCCTAGCCGGTTTGGCTCAGTGGATAGAGCCTCGGCCTGATGACCGCAGGGTCTGGGTTTGATTCTGGTCAAGGACATGTACCTAGGTTGCAGGCTCCTCCCGGCAGGGCCAGGTCAGGGCTCCTGCAGGAGGCAACCAACCAAAGTGTCCCTCTCACATTGATGTTTCTCTCTGTCTTTCCCTCTCTCTTCCATGCTTTCTAAAAATCAATGGGAAAATATCCTCAGGTGAAGAGAAAGAAAGAAAGAAAGAAAGAAAGAAAGAAAGAAAGAAAGAAAGAAAGAAAGAAAGAAAGAAAGAAAGAAAGAAGAGAGAGAGAGAGAGAGAGAGAGAGAGAGAGAGAGAGAGAGGAAGGAAGGAAGGAAGGAAGGAAGGAAGGAAGGAAGGAAGGAAGGAAGGAAGGAAGGAAGGAAGGTCATATCCTATGAGAGAGACATCTTGAAAATGCCTAAAAAAAGTTGTCATTTTTTCATGGTGAAGGGACTGGAGTCCGTGTTGATGAAAACACCTTGGTGGCTGTGGCAGCCAGCAGTGGCAGCAGCAGCAGGGTGATGGGGGCGGCACCTTCCCCTGATCAGCCCGGTCGCCTCCTGCAGAATGAGGCCAGACTGCGACTTAGGCCCACTCCCCCTATTAACAGCAATACCCTATGAAGAATGACCACAAACTCTTGTTCCACAAGAGACTCACACTCTTGTCATGTGTTGCTTATTGAACTCCCTTTAGTTCTATAAGAACCCCCTCAGTTTCCTTTTGTTTAGGCTGGCCAGAGTCAGATATTATACTCATAACCCAAGAAACCTTTACATATGTCACCTGTCCATGTAGTCACTCAACTCCCGTACTTAGTCTAGTTCAGTCGTCGGCAAACTCATTAGTCAACAGAGCCAAATATCAACAGTACAGTGATTGAAATTTCTTTTGAGAGCCAAATTTTTTAAACTTAACTACTTCTAACACCACTTCCTCAAAATAGACTCGCCCAGGCTGTGGTATTTTATTTAAGAGCCACACTCAAGGGGCCAAAGAGCCGCATGTGGCTCACGAGCTGCAGTTTGCCAACCATGGGTCTAGTTGAATGTCACTCTGAAGAAACAATTTGCTAAGAGATTAATAGCCCATAAAACTTAGTATGTTATCTACCCTCCAGAGAGGTAGTAGTTTGGGGGGACTTGTGGAGATACAATGTTGTAATCAGAGAATTTACTCTACTGCAGGGATGGGAGGTTGAGAACCTACTGAACAATGATAACTCATAAAAGGAGATATTTGGGCATGTGGACAATTATCATTAATACCCCTCAGATTCCACTTCCCAAGAACAAAATTTGGAACCTAAGATATGGTTCCAAATCTTAGCTCTGTCTTTCTGTAACCAAGCTAGTAAATGACAGAGCTAAAATTCGAAATCTAGCCTGGCTATTTAAAAACCTCACACAATTTTCATACCACAGATGTATTTATTAATGCCTCTTTTTATTTTTCCTTTAAATTAATTGTTCTCAATTTGGAGCAATTCTCCCTATACACACACCCCAGAAGACTTTGGACAATGTTGAAAGACATTTTTGGTTATTAAGACTGTCATCTAGTATATAGAGGCCAGAGGTGCTACTAAATATTCTATAATTCCAGAACACCCCAACAACATTAATTATATGGCCCAAAATAGTGCTAAGGTTGAAAAACTGCTTTGAATCAAGTAAATATACAAGTGTTATGAGTAATGTGTGATTCAAATGTCCAAAAAGAAGGAATTAAGTACAAATCTCATTTTATGAAAGTATGCAGTCACTGATAGATCTATTGATGAAAAAATAGTTATAGTGTATTTTTAAATGGGAAAGATATGCCCCCAAACAGTTATAGAGTGTATGATCCCATTTTGTAAAAAGATTCATACATGCATGAACATGGGCTCACACAGATGTAGGAAGAAAACTGAAAGTCTACACACTACTAAGTTAGTGTCTAGCCCTAAGGGCAAGAGGATTAAATGATTTTTGTTTTCATTTTTTGAGATGCATTTCTACATTTAAAGCTATTGTTTTCATTTTGAAATATGAGTTTAAATGTCAACCTCATGCCTGACCTCAGGTGGTTCAGATCAATTCACAGCACTGGATGTCTTGCTTTGCCCACTTGCCTACGTAAGAAAAGAAGCATTATTGCATTGAAACTGTCAGGAAGTGTATTTCTGTTTATAACTTTCTGGTTCCTGCTTGGAAATATTAACTACATTGACTCAAGGTCCAGCAGGCATGGCTCAGTGGTTGAGAGTTGACCTATGAACCAGGAGGTCACAGTTCGATTCCTGGTCAGGGCACATGCCCAGGTTGTGGGCTTGATCCCCAGTGTGGGGTGTGCAGGAGGCAACCGATCAATGATTCTCTCTCATCATTGATATTTCTCTCTCTCTCTCTCTCTCTCTCTCTCTCTCTCTCTCTCTCTCTCTCTCAAATCAATAAAAAAAAATATTTTTAAAAAATACATTGACTCAAGGTCTCATATTTCCCCAAAGCCTCCTTGCTTCTAATTTAAGTGAATCCTTAGTCTTAATTCATGTTGATAAACCCCTACAGCACTGCTTTTTAAAAAATATGTTTTCATTGATTTCATAGAGAGAAAGGGAGGTGAAGAGATAGAAATATCAATGGGGATTGAGCCCACAACCCGAGCACGTGCCCTCTCCATGAATATAACTATGACCTCCTGGTTCAACCACTGAGCCACACCTGTCAGGCAACACTTTTTTCTGCTACTGAGTCAGTACCACTTGATAAGATCTCCTTACTTCTGAATACACCTTAAATAAATGAAACATTCTTATAGCTCTAATTATACTACCTCCAGCACTTAACCAAGGGAATGGAAGAATTCTAGAACTTAAGTTACTAATTTAAAACTCAAAGCAAAATCATGAATTTTGCCCCCAAATAATTTTAAGTACTCTTAGAATTGTCATATCTTTTTTAGATTCCTTTCTTTTATCAGACAGAGCAGCAGCAGTATTGTTGTTGTTGTTGTTATTATTATTATTATTATTATTATTATTAATTTTCTTCTTTCTTTTCCTAACAAACCCACAAGAATGAGGAACTCTATTTTCATTTGGAGTGTTAAGTGACAAGGATGCATCAGTCCAGAACTACCCTCCCTCAAGAGCTAGGAAGACAAAGTCCTTTGCTATAGTTACATACATTTTTTAAAACACAGAGAACTGATCAAGAAAAAGCCTCTTTCAGGGGCAAAGGAGAGGATTTTCAGTAATTAAACAGTAGCTTTGACAAATTATCAGAAAAATACTTCCTAGAATAATTTCTCTCTTCTGTTCCCAGTATTTGTTACTACTGGGGAGATATTTCTATAAAAAGAATAAAATAGAATTGCATATCAAATTAACTTATACCCAAAACAGTTATTTCTCTTTTCCACAGATTGAGCATTCAACCCACAATACATCTTCAAGACCCTGCCTCTAAACAAGTTCTCTTCTTTTATTGTCACTACACACCTCAATAGGAAATGTGTGTGCATCTGTGTGTGTGAACATGTATGAATGAATGTGTGTATTTGTGTGTGGATATGAGTTTGTGTGTTTGCTTTATTCCAAAGGAGTGAAGTAAGACATTTACTGAACACCTCCAAACTAGAGCTGACAAATAATGATAGATGCTCCATAAGAATGTGTTAAATGAACAATTAATGAGAAAGCTCTATAACCTTTTAAATAAAATTAAATTGTAATAGACAGTGTTTCTTCCTAAGCTCATATCCTTATAAAAGAGAAAACTGGCATCACAAACAACTGTTCCTGAAAATTCGCAACATATTGGCCATTTCAATAAATACATTAATGGCTTGAATCAGTACCATGCTTTTCTATAAAGGTGTCAACACATTTGATGTGTTTTAGCTCCTGAAAGAATGAATTATGTTTTCAAAAGTCTACCTCACTGAGAAATTAGTCTGCTAAGTCTTCATCTTTGTTATCAGTAACTAAGATATCTATATAATCTTCACAAAATGTTAATTTTAGCTAAATGAAAATAGGATAATAATGGAACTGAGATAATATATTTCATTTTTAAATGATAAGCATGACTTATTCTTGAGTTAAAGACCCAAGTTGCTCTTCATTCCAATATCTTTCACATGTAATAAATAGCACAAGCTGTTTTGGCTCTGGATGTGGCCATTTCTAAGATTAAGACTAATTAATTTATCTGGCAACTATGATTAATCATCTCCATCCTACTGTTTCAGGAAATTTCATCCACAAAAGGCAATGAACAACTGCTCACTGCAAATAATAAATAATTTCAAAGCAATTAACATTTGATGAAAAGTATTCAAGTGCCCAGAAATTGCAGATGCTCACCCAATTTTAAAGACTATCCAACCAGCAAAATAAATAATAATACAATAATTAGTTTTAAAATCTAAAAACTATTGGCCAGGAAAATTATAAGAAGGAAATCAGTTACTGATGTACAAAATTCAATGTAAATATTATAAAAATAAACTAAAATAAGATGTAATTGCAGAACAAGTACAGAAAAAAAATAAATCGAGAGCATAATAGACGTTTGCATTTGCCATGTTCAGTTTTTGTCCCTAAACCCAAAGTGAATAGTTTAAATTCAGAATATTTCATAGATATTTATCAGAAGGAGTTGATCTGGTTAGAAAATTGACTAAATCTGCCCATTCTGCATGCACTAAAATCAGATTTTTAATTTCCTGAAATCATCATTTCCCATGTGCTGACAATGCTTCCTGATTATTCAAACTAATTGTCACCTCTACTAATAAAGCCTTTTTAGTTTTGGTTTACAAACATGAGTTTGAATTATAGCAAAATCTCTGACTGACTAATTTTTTTAGAATAGAGTTGATACCTGGAAAAGCAGTGATAGCACTGTGACGATCTAAACAGAAAATGGTTTCTGCCATTCTCTCTGATTTCTGCAGAATCCTGGGTGGACTTCCTGTTGACCAATTCTCACACCAGCTCTGCTAGTCAGTTCTAAAATTTCCCTTCCAGTTCTAGCCATGAGCAATCCTAAATTCCATCAAAATCAAAATTAGGTGGTGATCAGTATGAGAAAATTGTTTGACATCAGATTTTTATTCAATAATGAATTACTTTCTATCATAGCAACAGTTTGTCTAATATGCTACTCCTTAAGCTACAGCTTATATCTCTTAACTACTCTACTATCTCTGAAATTATATTTTACTCATCTTATCTATCCATTGATGTCCACAGGCTTGAGTTTAAAGTTGTTTTTCCCCTACATGGACAAGCATGTCATCTGTAACGAAGACTCATAGGGTGTCTTTGCAGACATTTTGTCTGCCTCATTTCTCATCGTAATGTCCATTCTGTAACAGGTCCTCCTGACATTCCCTGTTGACAGAGCATGAACCCTTGATGAAATTAAGTTATCACTCCATGCACAAGAATCTCTGGCTGTAACTCTGGAAACCAAATCATGGAACACTAAAAGTGAAAACAAAAATCATTTCACATGCTGTATATGACATGCAAAATAGAGCATTTATTTCTAGTTGAAATGAAAAATTTCCCTTCACTTAGTCAATGCCAATTAGTTATGGTTAAGTCATAGTCTTTTGTGGCATGGCACATGTCTCTCAAGAAAAAGAAAATAATATCATAAAGCCTACATCTCAACTGTGGCATCATGTCTAGGCTCTGATATGTCTCAAGATGGCAAATATACCTCTTCCTTAACAAAGAGTAATGCCACATGCCACAAAGGTCATAGACCCTGAGGGCTTGCTTACTCACAGTTTTCTAAAACTAAAAATTACCATTATCAAAGTTATCTATACTAATAAAAGGATAATATGCTAATTAGACTGGAAGACCTTCCGGACATCCTTCCAGACAAAGCCATGGTGGCAGGGCCAAGGCAGATGCAGTTAGGGGCAGTCAGGCCAGGAGGGAGGGCAGTTGAGGTCAAGCAGGCCTGCAGGGGGTGGGGCAGTTGTGGGTGAGCAGGCCGGCAGGGGGGACAGTTGGGGGCGATCAGGCCAGCAGGGGGGCAGTTGGGGATGATCAGGCTGGCAGGGAGGCAGATGGGGGCAAGCAGGCCAGCAGGGGAGGCAGTTGGGGCGATCAGGCTGGCGGGGAGGAAGTTGGGGGTGAGCAGGCCAGCAAGGGGGTCAGTTGGGGGCAAGAAGACTGGCAGGGAAGCAGTTGGGGGCAAGCAGGCTGGCAGGTAGAGTGGTTAGGTGTGATCAGGCAGGCAGGCAGGTGAGCGGTTAGGAGCCAGTGGTCCTGGATTGCAAGAGGGATGTCCGACTGCCGGTTTAGGCCCGATCCTTTGGGATCGGGCCTAAACCGGCAGTCGGACATCTCCCGAGGGGTCCCAGGTTGGAAAGGGTGCAAACCAGGCTGAAGGACACCCTGCCCCCCGCATGCACGAATTTCGTGCACTGGGCCACTAGTATGTTATAAAAATATATCTTTATTTAATTTTTTAAAAGGCATTCATAGCAACTTATTCAGCACCGGAAAAATTCAAAACAACTGCTATTCCTTCAACTACTGTGACATTTTTATTTTTAAATCTCAGGTAACATGTCCCTGATGTAAAATGCTACAGCTATCCATATATCTTCAGGCTTTAGACTAAATGTCTACAGAAGTGATCCTCAAACTTGGCTTCACATTGGAATCACCTGGGAGCTTCTAGAACTCCTGATACCTACCTTCCACCCCAGAGATTGCAAATTAATTGGTCCTGGTGTGTGGCTTGAGCTTTGGAATTTATCCAATTTTTAATATACCTTCAAGATAGGTATCATTATTTGCACTTCATATATACGGAAACTAGAGGTCAGGAGTCTAGATTGTTTACCCAAAGTTGCCAAATAATAAATGGTGAAGCTGATATTCAAACCCAAGTCTGTTTAATGGTAAAATATCTTTTTTATCCAACCTCCCATTCATTTTCTTCCTTTTTCTACATTTGCCAACCTATTTATTTTTTAATTGAATGTATTGGGTGACATCCTCTCTAATAAAATGGTAATATGCAAATTAACCATCACTCTGCTACATAAGCCACGCCCACCAGCCAAGCCACGCCCACCAGCCAATCAGGGCGAGTATGCAAATTGACCCCAATCCAAGATGGCTACAGCCACAGAGAGCAAGGTTTCCCAGGTAACAGAGCAAGCCAAGCTTTCCATAGCCGTTGCAGGCCTAAGCCTCCACTCCAGCTACAAAGTTTCAATTATAGAAGGTAAACAAATTCAAACAAATGGCGGCAGAATGGAGCTTGAGAGAGCAGGCCAGGGTTGCCGGCGGCAACAGGGGAAGCAAAGCTTTCCGCACACCCTGGCCGGGCTCACCTGCTTAAGGCCACAAAGTTTCAATTGTAGAAGGTGAATTAACTGCCACAGAAATGGCTGCCGCCCCGGAGAAAGCAGCAGGCTTGGCTCTGCTCCAGGCTACAAAGTTTCAATTGTAGAAGGTAAATAAATTCCAGATACCAGGGCCTCTGCTTGGGTTGCCAGGGGGCGTGGCCGGCCTGCAAACCACCACAGGCCCCTCGCTCAGGCCGCCCCATGCCCCAAGGGAACCCCACCCTGATCCGGGACACCCTTCAGGGCAAACCAGCTGGCCCCCACCCGTGCACCAGGCCTCTATCCTATCTAATAAAAGAGTAATATGCAGATTGATCATAACTGCAACACACAATATAGCTGCCCCCATGTGGTCAAAGATCCTGCCCCCATGTGGACACAAGATGGCCACTACAAGATGGCCAGCAGGAGAGGGCAGTTGGGAGGCACCCGGCCTGCAAGGGAGGGCAGTTGTGAGGGACCAGGCCTGCAAGGGAGGGCAAGTTGGAGGTGATCAACCCTGCAGGAGAGGGCAGTTAGGGGTGACCAGGATGGCAGAGGAGGGAAGTTGGGGGCAAATAGGCTGGCAGGGGAGCAGTTAAGCATCAACCAGGCTGGCAGCGGAGTGGTTAGGGGGTGATCAGGCTGGCAAACAGAAGCGATTAGGGGCAATCGGGAAGGCAGGCAGGCAAGCAGTCCTGGATTGTGAGAGGGATGTCCGACTGCCCATTTAGGCCCGATCCTGGTGGGATCGGGCCTAAATGGGCAGTCGGACATCCCTCCAGGAGTCCCAGATTGGAGAGGGTACAGGCTGGGCTGAGGGACAACCCCCTGCCGTGCACGAATTTCGTGCACCGGGCTTCTAGTTGGTTAATAAAATCATATAGGTTTTAGGTGTGCAATTCTATAATACATCATATGTACATTGTATTGTGTGTTCACCACCCATGGTCAAGTCACCTGCCATCTCCATTTATGGTCCCTTTACCCTCTTCTACCTCCACCCAACCCCCTTTTTCTCTGGTAATCACCATATCGTTGTCTATGTCTATGAGAGGTTGTTGGTAGGTGTGGGGGATTTTTTTTTTTTGCTTAATCTTTTCACCTTATTCACCCAGCTCCCTAGCCCCCTTCTCCTCTCACAGCTATCAGTCTGTTCTTTGTATCTCTGAGTCTCTTTCAATTTTTTTTTGTTAATTTATTTTGTTCACTAAATTGCACATATAAGTGAAATCATATGGTACTTATCTTTCTAGGACTGGCTTATTACACTGAGCATAATACTCTCTGGGCCTATCCATGCTGTCACAAGAACCCCAAAGATTCTACCAAAAAACTATTTACTAGAACTGATAAACAAATTCAGTAAAGTAACAGGATATAAAATGAATATCCAGAAATCAGTT
Organism: Cnephaeus nilssonii; assembly: GCF_951640355.1. Taxonomy (NCBI): domain Eukaryota; kingdom Metazoa; phylum Chordata; class Mammalia; order Chiroptera; family Vespertilionidae; genus Cnephaeus; species Cnephaeus nilssonii. The sequence continues at coordinate 40,700,773 of NC_137072.1, read as the reverse complement.
GCATTTTTATATATCAGTAATGAACTATCATAAAGGGAAACTAAGAAAACAATTTCTTTACAATGTCATAAAAGACACGTAGGAATAAATGTAACCTAGGATGTAGAAGACCTATACTTGGAAAATTATAAGACACTGAAGAAAGAAACTGAAGAGGACACAAATAAGTGGAAGCATACACTGTGTTCATGGATAGGAAGAATTAACATCATTAAAATATCCATACTCCCCAAAGCAATCTATAGATTCAATGCAATTTCTATCACTATACCAATGGTGTATTTCACAGAAATAGAACAAATAATCCAAAAATTTCTATGGAACCTCAAAAGATCCTGAATAGCTACAGCAACCTTGAGAGAGAAGAACAAAATTGGAGGAATCATGCCACCTGATATCAAACTATACTACAATGCCTTGTAGACATCATATATATGGGTCCTATTTTCTGAACCATTCAGCTACCCTATGTCTTTTGATTGGAGTATTTAAGCCATTGACATTTAAAGTGATTATTAATATGTATATATTTATTGCCATTTTATTCTTTTAACTATGAACCTCTTTCTTTTTATTCTTTTTAATATCTTTCTTCTTCTCAATAGTGATTGATTTTAGAGGGAGAGAGAAAAGGAGGGGGAGAGAGAGAGAGAAAAACATTTGTTTGTTGTTCCAGTTATTTATGTATTCATTTGTTGATTCTTGTATATGTTATGACCAGAGATCAAACCCGCAACTTTGGCATATCAAGACAGTGCCTTAACCAACTGAGCTACCTGGCCAGGTCTTTATTCTTCCTTTTCTTAATGAAGGCCCTTTAACATTTTTAGTAATACTGGCCTGGTGGTAACGAACTCCTTTAGTCTTTTCTTATTTGGGGAGCTTTTTATTTTTATTTCCATTTTCAATGATAACCTTGCTGAGTAAAGTATTCTTGGTTGTACATTCTGCCTTTACATCACTTTGAATATTTTGTGCCAATCTCTTTTGACCTGGAATGTTTATGTTGAGAAATCAGCCATCAGTCTTATGGGAGCTCCATTGTAAACAACTGTCTTCCTCTTGCTGCTTTTAAGATTCTCTCTTTGTCTTTAACTTTTGCCATTTTAATTAGAATATGTCTTGGTGTGGGTCTCTTTGGGTTCATCTTGTTTGGGACTTTCTGCACTTCTTGGATTTGTGTGTCTTTTTTCTTCACCAGGTTAGGAAAGTTTTCAGTCATTATTTCTTTTTTATTTCTTTTTTTATTAATCTCTTTTCTTTTTAATTCTCACCCAAGGTTATTTTTTCATAGATTTTTAGAGAAAGACAGAGAGAAATATCAATGTGAGAGAAACACATTGATTGGTTGCCTCCTGCATGTGCCCCCACCAGGGCCCGGGCAAGGAAGGAGCCTACAACCAAGGTATGTGCCCTTGACCAGAATTGAACCTGGGACCCTTTGGTCCACAGGCCAATGCTCTATCCACTGAACCAAACTGGCTAGGGCTTCAGTCATTATTTCTTCAAATTGATTCTCAATCCCTTGCTCTCTGTTTTCTCTTTCTGATAACTCTGTGACTTGTATGTTGTTATGCTTCATGTTATCCCTTAAACTATCTTCTTTTCTTTTTTTTTTTATTGTTTTTGCTGCTGTGATTGGGTGTTTTTTCTACCTTATCTTCCAAATCACTGATTGGATCCCCTGCTTCATCCAACCTACTGTTTATTCCTCCCAGCATATTCTTCTTTTCAGTTATTGTGCTCTTTATTTCTGACTGGTCCTTCTATAGGGTTTCTATGTCCTTTTTCATGCTGCTGTAATTCTAACTATGTTCCTTATAGTTCTCACTAAGTTCCTTGGGTATCCTTAAACCATTTCTTTGAACTCTATATCTAATTAATTGCTTGCATCAATTTTATTTAGCTCTTTTTCTGGATATAGCTCCTGTTCTTTTATTTGGGGCATGTTTCTTTGACTCCCCATTTTGGCTGCCTATTTGTGTTTGTTTCTATATAATAGATAGATCTGCTATGACTCCAATTCTTCATGGGGTGACCTTATGTAGTCTAGTGAGGGTCTAGCGGCATGGTCTCCTTGATCACCTAAAATGGGTGCTCCAGGAATGCATCTTGTATGGGTTATGTGGACCTTCCTATTGCAATTCAGTACTGATTGCTATTGGCCTGTTCATATGTGGTGTTAACCCTCAGTCTGGCTGACTGTGAGGATCAACCCCTACCACAGTGGTACTTTTGGATTCTTGTGCAGGTGCTGAGCATACAAGCTTCAGCAGGGTTTGGTGCCTGCCAAAATCTTCCTTTGGATATGCCACTTATGAAGCTAATTGAATCCTTCTCTGATGTTGTCTGAAGTTGGCTTCTGGGAATGTTGGTTCTGGAGCCCCTTGGGAGCTACTCTGGTGCAGGCCAATGCCAGTCACTGCTTGTGACTGGCCATGGGCAACGTGTTTGGAGCTACGAAGTGATCCACTTTTTGTGGCTGCCTCTGCTGAGCCTTGGTGTGCTCAGGAAAGACCAAGCTTCACATTAAGGCTGGCTTTTACCAACACCAGACCCGGAGACAGGTCAGCAAAAGTCTCAAGGCACTCCAAAATCCACCTCTGCCTGCTTCCACCTGCTAGCTACTTGTTAGGCTCAGTCACCAAAAAAGCCTCTGCCAGTACTTGAGTTGCATGAGGTAGATTCTCAGTGAGTCACTAGGTTGGGACAAGTGGTGTTCACCAGACTGATACAGATTTGGTGCCAGTGCTGGGTCTAAGGCCACTCAGCAAATGTTCCAAGTCTAACTGTCACCTGCTGGGTGCTTGCACACCTTTGTGTTGGGGCTGGGGTATCAGGGAGTTGACAGGGTGAGGCCAGCAGAGTTTATCAGGCCCAAGCAGATCAAGATTTGTGTGCGTGAAAGGAGGGCTCTGCACCAGTTGAGCATGCAAGAGAAGAATGTCCTTTGTCCTAGAGCCACACAACTCAGTCTGTCCCAGAGTCTGCTCATATCCTGATCTCAACAGTGCAGAGCTGCCGAAAATTTGGAGGGTGGGGCTAGTGGATCTCCCATGAGAGGGAGATGCCGATCAAGTTTGGGAGACAATGGGGAGTTGCCCCCACCCCTGAGCCATACAACTCAGTCTGTCCCAGATCCTTCCTAGACCTTGGCAGTGAATAACCACAGGAATTGGCAGTGTGGGGTTGCTGGTAGCCCGGAGTATGGAGCTAACGTATCTCCAGTGAGGGATAGGCACCAGTCAGGTTCACAGGAAAGTGGTGGAATGGCCCCCACCCACAGCTACACAACTCAGTCACTGACACCTCATGAGTCTGTCCAGATCTCTACACCCCAACCCAGGCAGCTGACTCCTCAGCAGGGAGAAAGCTCTACAGGGTGGGATGACAGGGAAATCATCAGGTGGTACTTTTGGATTCCCCCCAGGCTGATGCTGCACAGAGGGGAGTGCTCCACCTGAGAAAGATGGTGTCTGTGGTGTGGCAGAATGACTCAGCACAGGAATCCTGGCAGCACTCCCTTCAGTCTCTCCTCAGAGTCACAAACCTCAGTCTCCCCCTCTGTGACCCTAGTTTGCTCCACCCTTTCTCTGTCTCCCAGGGTGAGTGACTGTGAATGAAATTTTGTGTGTTGACCCTTTAAGAAGGTGACTGTTTCTCTAACAGACTCTTGTTTGTCTGTCCCTGGCAGAAAAAATCCCTGCTTATCTTAACAGCCAGAAATTAGTTGGGCTCCTCTTCCTGGCTCTGGCAGTCTTGGTTGGGGAGTTTGTTTTGGGGTTGAGACCCCACTCTTATCAGAGGGACTGTTTGAACCTAAGATATCCCTCCAGAATCTCAGCTGCTGCCCATGGGAGTGGGGCCAACACTTTTCACATCTCTGGCCTTCCTGCCAGTCTCAATGTGTCTTCTTCGTAAATCCTCAGTTATAAGATTTCTCTTCAGCTAGTCTTCAGATGGTTATTCAGGGTGATTGCTCTATACTTTAATTTGGTCCTGGGAGGAGGTATGTGTAACATCCACCTACTTCCCCGCCATCTTGGATCTCTCCGTCATACATTTTCAGTGGGGGCTATATCACCTCCAAGTGAAAATTAGTTCTGGAAGATCAAAAACTTATCTCTTACAATGGTTTGTGGCCTCAAAAGTTCAACCCTGCTGACAAAATCTTATTCTTTAAATATTTAATTTATCTCATTGGAGAAAATCTAAATTTAATTTTATTTTTCTACTTAGGGAAACAATAAAAACAGTTTGAGAACACTGCACTATATCATGTTCTGTTTCTATCTACTTGGTTAATAATGAATTAACATACATACTCTACTTACACACCACATACATATTATCTATTATGCAGAATACCTGCACAGAAAATGGCTCTCTTCTCAATTTTATAATTCCCAAGTTTTACTTAGAGTTGTAAATAATTACAGTATAAATACAACTCTTTATGTCAAAGGTCTTGAGAATGCTAATGATAGGAGAAGTAGTAAGGCCAAAGAGTATTATCAAAATGTGTTTATGAATGTCCATTGTATTGCTACTAAAGCATCATAGCAGGAGGTAGGTTCACCAACTCAGAAGTTTCCCAGGAGCTCTCTGATATTGGCCCCCATACACAGACGACAAACATAGAGCAAAAAAAGAAGCATAGCATGCCAGTGGTGGTTTAATAAAGCAATGGACTTACCATACATGGGAGGCTTGTCTCAGGCACCATAGGTCTCCACACTCACCTGCTAGATCTTAAAAGTTTACATAGAGGCCTTAACGAGGTTCAGCCACGTATAATGTCCAGATGGTCTCAGGAACACATTACTACCTCAAGGCTGTGTCTTTGGGGCAACTTGTAGTTTACAGAAGGCAGGTGGACTGCACATTCCAAGGACAAAGAAAGGGTGAGGAGCCTCCAATTACCTGGGCTCAGCTCCATGGGTCAACCTGGGGTCATGTCCTCTCAATAACCTCCTCCAACTTAAGTAAATACTAGAGCAAGCTTTCAGTGATCTGACAAAGTTATATGTCAAAATATCTCAAAGTTTTCAACATCTGGAGACAAGAATCAAGTCATTCAACTTTTAATCTTTTACAGCACTGGGCCTCCTATAACCTAGGCAGTCAATAAATGTGTGCGAAATAAAAATTTAAAAAAAACACAGAATTTCCATTACCATATAGAGGTTATCATTTGCATAATCAAATACACACAATAATAATATAATTCTATGCAAATTTTAATTAGTCATTGATTCAAAAGATGTTTTTCTATTTTTAGAATATTTTAAACAGTTTTTATTCTATAACAGAGGAAAGTACAGCACAAAATAAGCATCAACTTTAACCTAATGTCTTCTCTAGAAAACCACTCATTTGATTTACCAAGATGCTACTGCCACTGTCCTCTGAAGGAACACATGAAGAGGCATTTGGGTACTGAGTGTTCAAATGCCTGAGCTCAGACTCGGGCTGAAGGCAGTGATAAAGCCCACCCCAGAGCAGCCTGAGAGGGCCACAAGAAAACCTAGAAACAAACTGGTGATAATCACAAACATAGTGTCACAAAGTGTATGTGCCCAAGGCAAGACTAGAGGCTTTTAAAGAATTTCCTCAAAGAAGTTGTTGCTTTGAAAAGTTTGACAATCCAACAAAAAATTCTATTGTGAGCAGCATTCCAGAAAAAAGAAAACAAAAACCTGAGGTTTCTAGCTACTGTACAAATCATTGAAAATGTTCCTGAGGGCCAATGACTCAGAGAGAGGAGTCACTGTAAGCTGTGCTGGGCATTGCTACCCATATGCAGGCCAGTGAGCTCCACAGAGGGAGAGAGGTGACCTAGAAGAGGAGCATCCAAGAGGAGCTGCCACTCCTGAAGGTGACTGCCATGGGAGTTGCAATAGTGTCTACGGGGAAGAAACGTCATTGCATGGAGGACTCTGCTACTTTCTGCTTTCTCTAACCTTTCCATGCACCTAGGGTACCTACCCCAACTAAGTTCCTTTTGTTCTTCTCACTGAGGAGAAATTTAGGTTCACCAGGAAAAAATGAGTTTAGTTTGCATTGCAGAACTCAAGTCCGTTATTGAGACTCAGAAGGGTAGAGTGGACAATGCCCTCCGTGGTCCCGGATCTGTCTCTTGCTTCAACAGTATTTGGACGGAACAGACCCAGGGACGCTCCTTCTTCCAGCCTCCGACCACCCTCCTGCATCTTATCCAGTCACCACTTCAGAAACACCTCCAGGACCAGCCAACACACCGTTTTTGTTTTTGTTTCTACCTTAACTCCTTATTGCTGAACAACCATGAGCTCCCAAATTCGTCAGAATTATTCCACCGAGGTGGAGGCTGCTGTCAACCGCCTGGCCAACCTGCATCTGTGGGCCTCCTACACCTACCTCTCTCTGGGCTACTACTTCGATGACAATAATGTGGCTCTCGAGGGCGTGGGCCACTTCTTCCAGGAGTTGGTGGAAAAGAAGCACAAGGACGCTGAGCATCTCTTAAAGTTGCAAAACAAGCGTGGCGGCCGCATTCTCCTCCAGGACGTGCTGAAACCTTCCCAGGATGAGTGGACAAAACTCAGGATGCCGTGGAAGCCGCCCTGGCCTTGGAGAGGAACCCGAACCAGGCCCTTTTGGAGCTGCGTGCCCTGGGTTCTACCCGCACAGACCCTCATCTTTGTGACTTTCTGGAGAACCACTTCCTGGATGAGGAGGTGAAACTGATCAAGAAGATGGGTGACCACCTGACTAACATCCGCAGGCTGGCCGGCCCCCAGGCTGGGCTGGGCGAGTGTCTCTTCGAAAGGCTCACCCTCAAGCACGACTAGGAGCCTTTGGAGCCCAGAGGCCTTTCAGAGGCCCCTCCCCTCCCCGCTGTCTCTGGCTTTTACCTGAGCCTCTTCCCGAAACTACTAGTCATTCTTTTCACCACCCTGGAGCCCTCTCCCATGCTTTGGACCAAATGAAACAATAAAGATTTTTGCAGCAAAAAAATAAAAAAAGAAGAAGAAGGGTAAAGTGGTATCTAGATTACTGGCCTAGAGGGAGTCTGCCATCAAAGAACCTGTATGAGGCAGTAATAATAATAATGATGATATAGCAACAGCAACGATAGCAAATAACATTTATTGAACATTTGCTACATGTCAGTCACCATGTTAGGTGTTTCATATTCATTCTGTCATGTGAAACTTTCAAAGATCTTACGAGAATTTTTTTCTTATACTGGTATACAAAGAAAGCTAGAGAGTTTGAGTGAATAGAATGGAATGTGGACAGGAAAAAAAAAAAGGCCACTTGCTAACCTGACAAGCTCAGGGAAGGTCCGCGTGACAGTTTTGCAAACTCAAAGACCTAAAGTAACCGCAAAGGATGGTCTGAAACTAAACTTTAACTAAAGCAGTTTATAGTGGGTAGTTACGTTCTAGACCAGTATCTTCCCTGATAAAGGCGATCTTTACCTTTACTGAGCCTATTGTCCTTTTTCATCTAAGATAACATCCTTGTGAAATGGCAGGGTAACTTGTAACTTCCCATTTCCCGGACCCCTCAGGACACAACCAAATGTGCCTGGGCACCAGGGCAGAGACCATAAATTCCTTCATTGTTGTTGTTATCATGTTGATTGGTTACTAACCGCACCCACCTAAGTAAAAGAATCATGTATCTATCATTTTACTTTTTATCCCAGAGGTTCCCCCCCCCCCCCCCCGCCCCTTTGCTTTCTCCCGCCTACCTAGTCTATCACCAGTGGATTTCATGTAACCCACTTCCGTCTCCTTCTTTGGTTGTAATGTGTCAAACAAGGTGAAGAACTGCCACCCTCCGGGGCATTGTCCCTATCCGCTGAGATTCTGCTTCCCGGCAATTGTCAACAGTTTGGCTCAAACAAACTGACAAAACTTCTTTACAGGTTTGAATGTTTTTCGTTAACAGGAAAATGACAGAATTTACTCTGATTTTCTTACGTTATAAGCTAGTATTTGAACTTATAAGCAACCCTCCTTTTCTTACATCTGTTGGTGTCCTGGGGGATCTTCACTTCCTTGGTGAGGGGCGGGCACTTACCTCAAACCTAGAAAAGCAGAAAGGACATTTTATGAGCTCATATCACCAGAACCACATGCAGGTTCAGGCACTGGATCTCTCTCTTGCCTTTCCTCCTCTTTGAGCACTAATGACTTTCCTCCGCATCATGTGCAGGTGTTCGCCACGCGGTGGGAAAATAGCCATTGACGACTGCAAGTTTTCCTCTTTCCAGGTTCATGACTTCAGAGGCAAAAACAACTTCTCCTTCCAACTTCAGAGTAAAGAAGCTCAGGGGAAGACCCAGGTAGATCCCATGTGGCCCCCTGACCTATCATGGTGGCTTGAATGTCCAGACCTGAATTAACGGCTCATCTCTATAGCCAAAAAGCCGGGTCTCTGCAATAGCAGCCCCACCAGAAACACCATTAAAGGCAGAAAGGAACGGTTATTTTAAGATGGGGTGGGAAGCATTGTTAGTGGATTAAGGAATACAGAGCAGACAAAATAGCAGGTGTCCACTACACCAATGACATGTGTGCAAATAACTGAGCTTGTTAAAATGTGGATTGTGGTTCAGAAGGCCTGGGGCAGGTCCTGAGGTCCTATACATCTAAACATTTGCTTTCCAATGCCACAGCCCCTGCGTTAAGTAGCAAGGCGCTAACCTTTCCATGCATTGCCCACAACTATCTAATGTGGTCGATGCTCTAAAGCAGTGGTTCTCAACCTTTCTAATGCCGTGACCCTTTAATACAGCTCCTCATGTTGTGGTGACCCCCAACCATAAAATTATTTTCCTTGCTACTTCATAACTGTAATTTTGCTACTGTTATGAATCGTAATGTAAATATCTGTTTTCCGATGGTCTTAGGCGACCCTGCTAGCGGTTCTTAACCTGTGAGTCACGACTCACAGGTTGAGACCCGCTGCTGTAGAGCCTAAGACCATCGGAAAACACAGATATTTACATTACGATTCATAACAGTAGCAAAATTACAGTTTTGAAGTAGCAACGAAAATAATTTTATGGCTGGGGGTCACCACAACATGAGGAGCTGTATTAAAGGGCCGCGGCATTAGGAAGGTGGAGAACCCCTGCTCTAAAGCCTCGGGCTCACCAACAGGGACAGACGCAATCTCACATGCTTGTCTGAGTGCGGGGCCCTCTCAGGGCCGGCTGTGTCCCGTCACAACACTGAAATAGCAGAGGTGTTGCACGCCAGGATCGAGACATAATGGCAGAACTTTGTGATAAAGACACTTTACAATTTCATAGCACCTTCCATCCCGAAGTGTTTCAGAAGCTATATACATTCAGCACCACAGAAAGATGATAGAGGCAGGTTTGGGAGGGGGAGGGAGAAGGAGGTGATGAGGGATGGAGTAGGGGTGGAGGCATATAAGCCAAGGACAGCGGGGCATTTCTCTGTTAACGGCAACACAACACTAAAAATATTTTTAAAAAGCAAAGAAAGGAAAGAGAACTAAAATCTTAAATGTACATGTTTAAACAAAGATACCGCATAGTTTGATGTTCAGAACTATTTTCTCAGTAAGTTGCCCCTGGTTATAGGTACTCTGAGCACAGAGAAAAAGGAAAGAGGATCTGAAATGAGCTAAACAAACAAAAAGATTAAAAATATTACCAGGAAATCCATAAAGTCTGAATCTACTAGTAGTAACTCCAGCTTGTATAGGCTATGTCGGTCTTCTTAATTAAACAATTAAGCCTTAAAATCTTAAAGGGCAGCTTTCCATCACACACTCTCTGGCATGGGAAATAGCTTTTTGTTTGCAAAGCATTTAGTAAAAGAACTGACTTTTCTAAGCATGACAGAATGTGAACATCTAACTTAACCTTCCTACACCTGATGACAGTATGGGTAGTGCATATATATTCTGAGGTGGGGGGGAAAGTTACTTTGTGACAGAGCTTAGAAATGGAAACTTATCATGACTCCTAGAGTGTTTGCCTTTTTTAAAAAAAAAAAAATCCATTTTTTAGCGTGGCTGTTTCCCATTTGTTACCAGGGACTCCTGGGAGCTTCCATGAACTTGGAAGGAGTTCTAAGTTCACTTCTTCTGACTCCACGCAGCTGATAAATGAAGGCCCACGAGCTCCCACAAGACAGTTTCAAAGAGTCCCTGCTCCAGGCAGCATGTGGCCGCCTGCCAGGGAAGCACATACCACATTTAAAGGGCAAGGAGAGGAATCCTTTGGCTACTTCATATCTCTTGGGGTTTCCAATGAACTCATTGCATTTGTCTCCTTTGTGAAATGTTTTAGTAAATGAGCTTATTTATGAACATTCACAAAACCCTCACGATAACAAGGAAAAAGAGAGCAGGGGTTCTTAGACCAGAAATCCATCTTTCCGCCTCTTTTTAGTCACTATCCTCCTGGTGTTTCTCCTCCCACTTTCACTTGAGACAGGGTGGTGAGACCTTCCTCAGCCAGCAGATAACTGGCTACTCCGTCAGGAGCATGTAATCTTCAACCACGTTATGACTGCTTTATCAGAGAGAAAATCGTGCTACCCATAAAGCCCACAAAGGTGTTTCCCGGCGTACATATTTCCTTTAGAATGGAAATCCTCATTTTCATGAGAAAATACATTAGAATGACCTGTCACTCTTGTGCCTTGACTCTGTAATTTTGGGCTCCTGGCAAAGTTTTGCTCAAAAGCCTATTTTTATAAATGGTGGGAAGTAACTGATGCGCCTGGTTATCTCTCAGGATTCTGTCAGTTTCACAACTGGGAATGCTGCTGCCACGATCACTCCAAAGGAAGGTGGTGGTGACGTGTAGGCTTCAGATAAGGATTTTCACTGAGAGGCCAGCTCCAGGGACAACGCAAAAGATTATGGGCAGGAGACAGGCGAGGGAAAGGTACAGTCATAAAATTAGAGTTATTGCCATCTTGAAGATAAATGACTATGTTCCATTTTAGTCTGCTGCACATTCAATAATAGCGTGGGAACAAGACTGAATATATACCTTGTGAATGGTAATAATCTAATATGCTAGCTTGGAATGAACAATATAAAAAGAAAGGAAAGCTACTAGTTAAATGGAGTATTTTAAGCAAAGGAGTGTTTGGAATTCTATCCTCCTTTGACTCATCCTTTGAATTACTGATAGTCTGTTTGCTTCTCAAAAGATTTGAGGAGGCTCAACATTTAACTAATGTCAACCACATAAATATGAATCTGGGCACCGTTCTGGGAATTAGGGATTCGAAGTAATCAAAACAAGTATGCCTCTACTTCTTGACCTTACTATTTAGCACTGTTCTCTAGTGTAACATGGAGAACAGACTATTGAAACTAGAATAGTACTGTTCAGACCTGTATGGCCATTGCATCATCAACCACCTTGTAAACACTATTTATTGAGTGGAGGTGTTTCACTTTAATACAAAAGTTACCACACCCATCTTCCTATTCTAACAAGTTTACTTCTGCTGTCTGAGTCCACATTCTTCAAAGACACTTTAACACAAATAATAAAATATTTTAAGAGCTCAGATGAACAGTTAACTGCAAGTCAATTTAACCCGATAAACATACACTGATTGTCCTGGAGTGTAAAGCGCATCTTGTTGTTCCCCAAAGCTGATGAAGACATAGCACCCACTCTTGGGTTGTTTGTAATTGCATTCAAGAGATATTTACAGAAGAACAAGAACAGAAGCAGAGTTCTGGCCAGTTTTTCTCAGGGGTTAGAGCATTGGTCCTGGGACCGAAGGGTCATGGGTTCGATTCCTAGTCAAGGGCATGTACCTCAGGTGCAGACTTGATCTTCAGCCCTGGTCGGGGTGTGAATGGGAGGCAACCAATCAATGTGTCTCTCTCAAATGGGTGTTTCTCTCCCCCCTCCCCCTTTCTCTAAGAAAAATCAATGGAAAAAATATCCTAAGGTGAGGATTAATTTTTTTAAAAAAGAATAGAAAGCAGAATAAGGTAGACAGTGCATAGAGGTTTAAACTTAGCTCTAGGTGCATGTGGGATCAAAAGGCTAACTTTAGCAGGACAGCTGGAGAACATACCTGCACAAGTTGAAGTTTCAAGAATGCCATGAAGAATGAATGGATCTTATCCGTCGTGTTGGGTGAGGGCGGAAGAGTGCAACAGTTAACTGCCCATACAAAATGATGGTCAGAATTCTGGCACTCTCTCTTACTAACTGCAAAACTGTGAGTGAATAACCAAAGTTTCTCATTTGTGAGTGGGACTAACAAGAGTGCATCATAGAGATGCTATGAGTATTAAATAAGATAATTCACGTGAAGTATTTCACTGTGCCTGTTACACAGTATTCAATAAGTATTAGTTTCTATTATTATTATGCAGTAAGAGTGGAGGAAGGAAAGCTGGGAAGCGTATATTATGTTCAAGGAATAGCTGAAGGAGTGCACAGGGCTTATTGAAAAGGGAGGTTAAAGCATAGACTGTTAAGAGCCTCAAAATACAAGAAATGTAATATAGTCTTTATTATATAAGAAACAAGAGCCTTGGCCAGTGTGACTCAGTTGGTTGGAGCATCGTCCTATATACCAAAAGGTCACGGGTTCAGTTCCCAGTCAGGGCACATTACCAGGTTGCAGTTTCGATCTCTGGTCAGAGTGCCTATCTGGGTGCATGTGAGAGGCAACCAACTGATGCTTCTCTCTCACATTGATGTTTCTCTCTCTCTCTCTCTCTCTCTCTCTCTCTCTCTCTCTCTCCCCCCCGCCTCCCTTCCTCCTCTCTCTAAAATCAATTTTAAAAAACATCCTTGGAAAAAGATTTAAAAAATTATTTTTAATTAAAAAAAAAAAGAAAGCATTCAAGGGTTTGAAGTAAGGGAGCAAGTGACCTAACTGGGTCATAATTAAACTGTTTCTCCCTTACCAGTTTTAAGAGAGCAAAGTAAAATACATGTCACTTTTCAATGTCCATTTTCTGTTTACTTTTAAAAAATATAATATTACATCAGATTATGAAAAAATTAAATTACCATCTAGGGAAATATTATATGTTCCCAATAACTGATAAAATGGACAGTGAGGGTATCTTAATCAGAGTATATTATAAAAATAAAAACTATTAAGAGTAAACATTTATTAAGTACTATTGTGAGCTGGGCTCAGCTATAACAGTTTTATATGTACTAAGTTCTGTAGCACTCAAACAACCCTATGTAGTAGGTATTTCATTATCATCCTACCTAAAAAAATAGTAATATGCAAATTGACCGCACCTTCGCTATGCCCAAGCCACGCCCACCAGCTAAAGCCATGCCCACTAACCAATCAGGGCGAGTATGCAAATTACCCAACAAAGATGGCGGTTAATTTGCATACACTGAGGGAGGGAGGAGTGAAGATTAAAGACAACTTAGAAGGAAGAGGGAGGAAAAGCTGAAAGCAAGGTGGCTGCCAGAGGGAAAGCCCGGGGGGGAGAGGGGTAGAGCGAGGCGGAGTGGGGTGGAGCGGGGCAGCAGCGCACGCGGCCGCAGCGGCCGCTTGCAGGATTCTTCCTGCAAATGGGCTACTGTATTTTACAGAAAAGGAAACTAAAGCACTGGAAGATTAAGTAATTTGCTCAAGATCACAAAGCTGATACGTGGGAGAGGTGAGATTAGAAAACCCAGGAAACATGGTTCCAGAACCACCTACCATAATATATCTCCAAAATTTAATAACACCAACTTTTTATCATATTATATTTTATACCAGATTTATTACCTATTCCCTTTATGTGAACATTTTCTAAATCTTTAGCATTTTTCAAGTGAGCAAGTCTTAAACTAAACATAAGCTCCAGACTGTCAGCTATCACGGATTAAATATGTGTAGCATCCATTGCCATTTTTCCTTTTCCTAATGTTGCTCCAATTTTCCTTCACGCATACATCTCATCCTCCCCAAAGCCCATATGCATAAAGGGGCATGAATCACATCAGGCTAACCTGATTGGTTTAAAGGAAATCCCAACATGCATGCCATCGTGATTGGGTCAGGAATACAGGCATAAGCCAATCAGCACAGGGCATTACAAGGATTAACTCAAGAATGGACATGTGATCTAATTTAGACCAACAGAATGTGAAGAAAGATTTACATAGAACTCCTGGGAAATAATTTTCTCACTCTCAATAAAAGTCCACCAGAAAAAAAAAAGTTCTCATTTCTTTTGAAAGTCAGGAAACAGGACTGTGAAGCCTAAAATAATCAGTCACTTTGCCTCCATGAAGAAGTCAGTCTAAAAATGAAACCAATACAAAGAGGAGGGACAGCTGAGCAAACAGAGAACCAGCCAGAGCCGCTGGCCCAAGCCAGGCTGCAGCTCGCCTCCTCTCAGTTTTGAACATAGGAGGTAATACTTATTTGTTTGTTCAGGCTAGTTTAATTTTGTTTTCTGTCACATATACATAACATCAGACTCCCTCTAGTGATTTATCCTCCTTTGTCCCTTCAACAAACACCTGCACAAAAAGCAGACTCTCTTGATACATATATGACATTCCTTATTCATGTGGAGTGGGACATCAATAACTTTTCCCTGAGATTTGTGGCTGTCAGTCTGTATTTTTCATTTGCAGAAATATTAACTGCCTTACTTCATTATTTTTCACCATAGCTCATCCCAGGCTTTCTCACAGTTTCTTCCTGGGTATCATGTCATAACAGAGATCGGTAGAAGGCAGTTCATAACAACCTGGAGATTGTTTTGAGTGTTTCATTCCTGTACTCCCTGAGTCATCACTCACATTGGACTCTCGGGCCATGACTGAGGTTCACACAGAAAGTCACTGAAAGATGAAATAAAGTTGGACAAGTTGAGCATTTAGAGCAGGGAAATCTCACATATTAAAAAAATAGGGAGTATCCAACCATTGGCAAATGAATGAATAAATTATACTCGAGGCACACGAAGAAATATGCAGTTATGCAGTTTTTTTTAAATTATGATTTTAGAGACTATGGAAAAACTTAGCTATTATCCTAAGTAGAAAAAAAAGATACTAAATTATATACAAAATATGTGCAACTACATAATAATCACAAATCAAAAGGAAAAAAAAGAACAGAATTTTTTAAAAATCTGAAACAAATGAAAAATATAAACAAAATAAACACCAAAACTATATTAACAATGGTTTCACTGGGGACTATAGAAAATTTTCCTATTTTTTTCTTTTACTATTTTTAATAAGCACAGATTATGTCATAAAGGAAATTTTTAATGTTTTAACATAGGAACATTAACATATATCATTTTCATTAACTACATCTCTAAATTGACAGATTTGTTTGAGCCATACAAAGTTAAGAAAGTTATGAAGGGGCCCGGCCAGCATGGCTCAGTGGTTGAGCATCGGTCCATGAACCAGGAGGTTGGGATTCCAGGTCTGGGCATGTGCTCGGGGTGCCAGCTGGATCCTCAATAGGGGGCGTGCAGGAGGCAGCCAATCGATGGTTCTCTCTCATTGATGTTTCCATCTCCTGTCCCTCTTCCTCCCTCTCTCAAATCAATAAAAACATATTAAAAAAAAAAAAAGGAAGGCCCTAACCAGTTTGGCTCAGTGGATAGAGCAGACTTAAGGGTCCCAGATTCGATTCCGGTGGGGGGCGTGTGCCTTGGTTGCGGGCACATCCCCAGTGGGGAGTGTGCAGGATGCAGCTGATCGATGTTTCTCATCGATGTTTCTGGCTCTCTATCCCTCTCCCTTCCTCTCTGTAAAAAAATCAATAAAATATATTTTTTTAAATAATTAAAAAAAGGAAGTTATGAAGGGAACATTTAGATTTGCATAGCTTGATGATCACAATGTCCACTTTCCCAAAGAGGTTTTCTAGGTCAAAGGAGAGGCATAGTATCCAAAATAAGACCTCACACTACATAAAATTTAAATACTTTCCCTTAGGTGCTAAGAAACAAAAGACTGCAAGCCAGATCTTCTGGGTCACTCCTCCAAAACAATAATACCATTCAAGAAATAGTGTAGCTGGGGAGGAGCCGAAGGGGGGAGTCGAGAGTTGTGAATCAGTTCAGCTTAGTCAGACTCTGCACAGGGGGAAACAGGGGGAAAGGCCAGGGACTAGATAACGCCAGACTGAAATCTGTGTACATCATTACTTTCCAAAAGTGAAGCTCAGAGTGAAAAGTTTAAATGAAAAGGAGACATGAGGGAGATAAGGTGAAAGGAGATAGAATTGGAAAGATAGATGCCAGACATATGTGTACAGAAGGACACACAATAAACGCAGAATTGTGGAAAGAGATACAGGAGTTAATAGAAAGGACAGAGAGAAAGTGAACCGGCAACCAAAGGAGAAAGGATAGTCCCAGTGGTGTCAGACCCTGATGGTGGAGATTCCGGCGAGGCCCTGGGAAGGGAAGGTGGGGGTGAATGGCAAATGTTGAGCATCAAAATAAATCATCTTTTCTAGATCTTCTGCAGAACAAATTTTCCAGAGATTTGGATTTGGTAAACAGACCAAGCTGGATCACAGCGAGGAACTTACAGGGGATTTGAGATGTCAAACACACAGAAGCCAAGGTTTGCCTGCAATGTTGAGACTAACACCACGTGTGGCCTTTCAGTATCAGGTCCCTTTCAAATAACTGAGGCTCAGAGAGACTTCTCTGAAAAACCCAAGACAATATATTAGCTTTTCTTTAGCTGTAAGATATAGAAATAATCACTTTTACTCAATTTATATAGCTGGTTAGTTTTTCCTCAGACTTGAAAACTATGTATTGTATCCTTGCCATATTTTGTATTATGTAACACTAGAGGCCTGATGCACGAAATTCGTGCAAGAGTAGGCCTTCCTTCCCCGGTTGCTGGCACCAGCTTCCCTCTGGCACCTGGGACCCGGGCTTCCCTCACAGCCCCGGCTTCATCCAGAAGGTCATCCAGAAGGATGTCCGGTCTAATTAGCATATTATGCTTTTATTATTAGTAGATGCTTATGTTTAGTATTTGAGATCAAATCATTATTTATTAGTTATAATGTGATAGAATTGTCACACTGAAAGGAAAGGACATTTAAAAATAATCTATATTTTCTGATTTTTAAAATTAAACTTCTTCAAGCATAAACTGTTAACTGAGAGAGAATTTTGTGCTTAAAGTTGCTTTATTAATTTTCAGACCCAGACAGACCTTAATTAAATGGTGACTTAGTAAATGAGCTTTAGAGTGAGAGAGACCAAATAGGTCCAGGATCTACAATATGTCAACATGGTAAACCAGTTTCCAAGCTCTCTGATTCTGAATCTCCTTGTCTTTTGGATGGCGATATCAGTACCTGCCTCATATGGTTACTTGGAGGATAAAATAATACATATGATGTACTTAGCACAGCACCTGGCACATAACACATATTCAGAAAATGCTGTCCTTTCTAAAAGTCACCATAATTGTTGTCAATTTCATTGTCAATATTATTGCCAATATTGTTGTAAATGAGAGTGGAAATTTTATTAGGAGAGAAAAACAGCATTTCTGACTTAGTTGTGCACTATATGTCAGACATCCTGAGGTCCCTGATCTTGTGTGTATGATTTCCTCTGCCTGGACCATAGTCCCTGCCTCGTCTGCCATCCCTGCCTCCTCCATGCCCTCCTTGACTGGCTACTCCCACCCATCCTGACTCTCCACTGAAACATAGCCCCTCCTAGAAGTTGCCTTTCTCTGACACTGGAGGATGGAGTTGGTAGCTAGCAACCTGCTCTCCCACTATGCTCTTTTCATCACATCACACTGTAATTCAATGTTTATTTTATTGATCTGTGTTTCCCCTCATATTTTACACACACACACAATATTAAGCTCCATGAAAATATACAAATCTATCTGGTTGCCTTCATTTCTAACTCAAACACATAGTCAAAGTGTGCTTGCCACACACTAAGTTCCTAATAAATGTACTTTTTTAATAAATAAAAAACACTAAGCAAATAGATATTAAGAAGTTTTACAAATACCATGTGTTAGGCTGAATCATAAACTATCTACTAACCAGAAGCATCCCATAACTACTGAACTACTAACCTCATTAATTACTTTCCAAGAGTCTTCTAACTAAAGTAACTTGACAATAAATAAAGTACCTTGATACATCTGTGTAGATCTTTGAAATAGTCAGCTAAAGAAAGCAATTCAAATAATATGCCCTCAAGCAAGTTTTTACAAAATTGCCAAGCTATTTTAGTAGTTCCTTGAATAGAAATTATATTTATGTGAAGAGTGATAAAAAATAGCTATCAGAATGTATAAAAAATTTAACTAGTAAATATTTATGAGTACCTCCTTTCCTTTCAATAGGTTGAAAGTCTAAGTGGCATTAATAACAGAGAATTTTTGCCCTGGCCGGTTTGACTTAGTGGATAGAGTGTCAGCCTGCAGACCAAATGATCCCGGGTTCGATTTTAGTACAAGGGTGTGTACCTTGGTTGCAGGCTCCTGTTTGGCCTGGGCCCTGGTCAGGGCTCATGCAGGAGGCAACCAATCAATGTGTTTTTCTCACATCAGTGTTTCTCTCTGTCTTTCCCTCTCTCTTCCACTCTCCCTAAGAATCAATGGAAAAATATCCTTGGGTGAGGGTTAACAAAATAATAATAATAACAGAATTTTGGCCCAACCAGTGTTGCTTAGTGGTTAAGCATCAGCCCATGAACCAGAAGGTCATGGTCCCATTCCCGGTCAGGGCACATGCCCCGGTTGCGGGCTCAATCCCCA
Source organism: Cnephaeus nilssonii (assembly GCF_951640355.1). Lineage (NCBI taxonomy): Eukaryota > Metazoa > Chordata > Mammalia > Chiroptera > Vespertilionidae > Cnephaeus > Cnephaeus nilssonii. The sequence continues at coordinate 40,682,004 of NC_137072.1, read as the reverse complement.
GTGGGGGAGGAGTGGGTGCAAGAGGCAGCTGATTGATGTTTCTCTCTCATCCAATGTTTCTATCTCTATCCCTCTCCCTTCCTTTCTCTAAAATTAATAAAAATATATATTTTTAAATAATAGAGAATTTTTCCTCCCACCAAATTTATTTGTAAATTATATTTATTTGTAGATTCTATGTATTTATTTCATTTTTAATCTAATAAAGATCATTATTAAACATAGATATGTACATTTATTTCCTTTGCAAATGATATGAATTGGTATCTTTAAGATAAATTAAGCATGCCCAGTGATATCACAAATTTATGATTAATTCAGTCTTTTGAAAATAAACCGATTTCTCCAAGAGCACATGTTCATAACATCCATCAAATAGACAAGATGATTTGTATATAGCTTCTGAAATTTTACCCACAGCATCTAATTATTTTTCCTTTTGGCGAAAGCTTCTGAACACCTGTTGAAGTCATTACTGTACTGTCCGTTGGGGGCAATAGGAGATCAGCTCCCTCACACACTCCATTTTTCTCAAGATTCACCTCATAGACTTGCTGCAGCACAAACCATTTAACAGGTGGCTGGGCCTGCTTCTCCTCCCCACCATCCTCACCCTAAGAATGATATACTAAATTATTTTTTCATTTCTTTCCCCTTATGCAAATATCCAAAATAGTAGGGACACTCTCAATAGCAAACAGAACTTAACTCAGATTAATTTCAAGAACCTGCATGGAACAATAGTTTTGCTTGTGAAACAAGAGGTGGGTGGGTCTTTTCCTTTCCTCAAACCTGAGAAAAATAGATGAGAACTGTAAAGGTGTGAGTCCTTCTATAATATGATAGGTCAATAAAGAAAAAAATCATCTCAAAAAATGTCTACTAAAAGGTTTACTAGAAAAACACTGTGATATCTTAATTTGTTCTTACACATTTGCTTCCTCTCAAAAAAACAATGCTGCAGTGGCACTTAGGCTGTTTACGTGTATAAGGAAAGCTTTTGTTTTGATGTGTTAAGGGACTAGGGTGAGGGGGTTCCCATCCAGCTATTGAGTATTGCCATTCTTCCTTCCTGCAATGAAGTTCATTCTCAATTAGTGACAAAGTCTTATTGCACATTCTGAGACTACGGTACTATTTTCCATAATCCTAAAACCTCCTATTGTATCCTTCAGTATCCTGGTAGGAAACAGAATCACTCCAAATCATCTAATGAAGAGACTCCAATAAAGCCATCCAAAGACTTCAGCAGTGAGATGCCATTACCACCAGGAGGGTTGAAGGAAAAGGAGAGAAAAGTGCTCCAGGAGCCCAGAGAGATTGGACACTGAGGAGGAGAGACCGTGTGGTAGGAGCTACAGCCCTAGGAAACATAATGGGAGGGAGAGGAAGTAAATACTCTGGCCTGTCTCTCGTCTCATCCTCCCATTGATCTCCTATTGCCCAAATCCAACTGGAGGTTAGAAATTAGCCACAAGAGAATCCAGGAGAAAGAATCTTTAGGGAAGAGCCTCATGTAAATACAACACAGAATAGAGAAAGACAAAGAATAGATCTTAGATTAAAACAATATATAAAGAAAAAAAAGTATAGGCACAACCAGATGGAACTTATTGACAAGTTACCAAACTAGTCCAGCCATGTTTACCCCTAGTGGTCTAAATAAGGGAAATGCTGAGAGTTCTCCAGGGGAAGACTTTGTGTGTCAATAGCACTGCCTCATTCCCCGCCTCCTGATCTCTTCTCAAGCTAAATAAGGATCCTCAAGAAAACTACTCAGAAAGATTAAAAGGATGCTCTCCAGAAGGGCAGACTCTCTGGCAATATTCTTGCCGAAGGACTGAAAGCTCATAGGCCAACTCTATATTAAAGTGTGAGCCTTTGTCCTCAAGAGTTTGGGGGCATAGATCCTGATATCTGACATCATTTGAAGAGATGAAGACAGGCTGCTGGCTTCAGAACATCCACAATAGCCGGTTAAAGAGAGAGAAAAGTGGTGGGATCGTGCCAAGTTCTCATGGATTAGGATGACATTGAGGAAGATGAATGAGCATGAAGCAAGTAGGAAAACATTGCCCAAGATGGCTACTTTCCAGGACCATGGGATACCAGCACATAGAGGCTCTATGAGGCGGTGAGGAGGCAGGCACTGAAGAGGGGTGTGTAGTGTCAAAGTCTCTGCAAAGGCAGCTCCAAAGCACCCATAAAGTTGGCTCCCAAGACAGAGCAAGCACTTGGACTCCTGCCAGGACAAGTGCAGGACAGCCAAGATAGAACTCCTCACAGTCCATGTCAAATTAAAGGGCCTTTCCTCTCACCCTTTATTCCTCTCTCCTTTTTCCCCCACCTTAAACAAACCTGAAGCAAGAGGAGAGGCAGGAGCAAGAATAGGACAACATTTCACCAGATCCCGCTAGCCCACTGCTGGCCACTGAACCACTGGGCAGGGAAAGGGGAGAAACTTTGCTTTGGATGAGAGATTGAGAAGCGTTTTCCTTTGGATTGTACTGGGTCATTGAATACCTAAAAGACTGGAATCGTACACCTGAAAATGACTATACAGAAGACAGCATGATCTCAGAAAGACGCAGAAATTGGAGAAATCAGGTTCCTCTAAATTGTAAGGTGACGTTTGGCGATGAAAACAGTTATATTGAAAGTCTCTAGAAGAAAAAGTCAGATCTCCAGATTTCCTTCATATATTCTGTCCCAGTCAGTGACTTCTCCCTGATCCCAGGAGAAGACTGAGTAACAGCCCTCATAGAGAGGCTTTTAAGATAACACAGTTACGAGTGGGAGTGAGGTATCATAGTGAACAGAGGAAATTAAATAACAGTTGGCCTACCTAACACTGGAAACCTTTAGCCTTTTTTCCCACCTGGGTCCCAGACTCTGGCAACCAGATTTATACACCTCCTAGCAGGAGACTAGGATTCTTGTAGAGGATACTTACCTGCCCAAAAGAGAAGACCTTGGTGCTGATAAATTGGATGGCAGGTGTCAAGTGAGGAAGGAAGGCTCACTTTTCACTGAATATATTTTTATTGTTTGAATGGTTTGCTATGTGCATGTATTGTCTATTACAAATAATAAATGCATGAATATTTACACATGGACATTCTAATATATAAACAATTAAACTGTGATGAATGTCTCAAAGAAACATAAAAAGATATTGAGTTACCCAGCCCACATGGCTGGGTGGTTGAGTGCCGACATATGAACCAGGAGTTTACAGTTCCATTCCTGGTCAGGACATATGCCAGGGTTACCAGCTCGATCTCCAGTAGGGGGCGTGCAGGAGGTAGCCAATCCATGATTCTCTCTTATCATTGATGTTTCTATCTCTCTCTCCCTATCCCTTCCTTTCTGAAATCAATAAAAATGTATTTTTTAAAAAGATATTGAGTCTGTGAAACAAGAAAGGGATGCTACTACAAAAGAAAAATTCTAAGACCAAAAGGAGCTGTTGAAGATAAAAGCATGATCACAGAAGTAAGATGTAATAAAATAAAAGTTTTCAGAGAGAAAAAGCAAATGAGAGTAGAAATCAAGAAAAAGACATGATTCAGGAAAACAGGAGCCCCAATATAGGAGAAAGATAAGGCCTCTTTAATGGTGTTGATAAAGGGAAATTTGAACCTAGAAAGCAATTAGTCAAGAGTGAAGCAAGAGGACGGAAGGCTCCATAAAGGATGTACCCATGGGGGGGGGAAAGGAAAACAGAAAGACATACAGGAAGGAAGGAAGGAAGGAAGGAAGGAAGGAAGGAAGGAAGGAAGGAAGGGAGGGAGGGAGGGAGGGAGGGAGGGAGGGAGGGAGGGAGGAAAAGAGAAAAGAAGGGGAGGAGGGAGCAAAACAGAAAGGAAAGATATATTTGGCTAAATGGAAAGGAAATTTATGATTCTCAGAAAATTGGAGAATAACTTAGTAAAAGTCTCTAAAAATCATAAGAAAGTGAGAGGCAGTTATTAACTCCAAGAAACAATGTCATTAGAGTAAATAACATGGCTCAACTGTGAAAAATAATTACTTAGTTGTAACACTGGACATTAATTTAACCAAAACTTATACTGGGACATGGGTGAGGGTGGGGGATAGGTGGACAGGGAATAAGAATATTTCAGGTTAAAAGCTAAATCCTCATCTTCTGCAATAGTTAATCTAAAACTTCAAGGAATAGGATTCTAAGGATGTGGTTTTTTAATATAAAGGTAAATAGGAGAACAATTAGCTAAAAGAACTAGAAGTGATATCTTTGAAGAGTGGGCATTGGGGAATAGTTGGGGTAGGGACTGGTCAGAAATTTTTGTTATTATAAGCTTGATGGTATTATTTCAAATCAAACTATATATATAATGATATTATATATAATTATATGTAATATATAGCATATAATTATATATTATATACTAGAGGTCTGGTGCATGAAAATTCATGCACTGGAGGGGGGTCCCTCAGCCTGGCCTGCCCCCTCTCACAGTCTGGGAACCCTCAGGGGCAGGAGGCGACCCGGCAACCAGGGGAAGGCGACGCCCCATCACACCTCTGCTGCTGCCACTGCCGACAACGCAAGCCTCAGCCAGCCCTGGTTACCTGAGCCTTGGCCAGCCCTGGGCGGCTGGGCAGCTGCCATCAGAGGTTTGCCTGAGCCTCGGGCTGGCCCTGGGTGGCTGGGGGGCTGAGGGGACTGGGTGCTGCCATCTTGTGGCTGTGGGCACCACCGTCTTTGAGGGCGGGGCAATCAATTACCATATTCCCTCCTTATTGGCTGTGGGCACTGCCATCTTTGAAGGCGGAGCAGTCAATTAGCATATTCCCTCATTACTGGCTATGGGCACCACCATCTTTGTGACTGTGTGGGGGTGAATTAGCATATTCCCTCTTTATTAGTTAGGATATATGGCTTTGAGAGAAATTGAAATTTAAATTAAAAATTAAAGGATCAGCAGTAAGTACACTTTTACACTTTACAAGAGTAAAGAGACCAGTTGAACAATGCAGAATAGTCAGAATTCCACAAGTGGGTCTAATAGAAGACCATTTAACCCACAAAGGAAAGGAAAGCCCCAAAGGTCACTACTAGAAACAATGTCAGGTATAAAAACAATGTATTACCAGTGAGAGAGTTTCCATCTCTGGCTGGAGAGCTTAACTGTGCCTCCAATCAGATACACTCTGGAATTCTTATAGTTTCAATCAATCAACTTTCACATAAGACTTTGGCCCTTCCTTATGCATGAGAAGGGTTAAACGCCGTTGACTTATCATTTGCACAGAAAATGGAATGCAAAATCAATGAAGTCTCCATAGCTCTTTGAAGATGTGGTGTAAATTGAGGGTATAGGGTTTTTAATGTGCTCCCAAAGGTATAAGCCAGCTAGCCAGGGAAGAGTCAAAGTGATTGGAGGTAGAGGTGCAGCTAGTCACAGCAAAGGCATGGAACAGAGCCGCCCCATCCAGTGTCCAGATGGGAAGACTAGAAAGACAATATAAATTTTCCTATTCTTTTGCTACATATCAGAAATGTCCAAGAATGTATTTTAAACTATGCACATTTCTTTCCTAGTTGCAACTAGTTTTGTGAACTGTAGTTAACAAAATAAAGAATGTTGAAAATTATTCAAGACAAAACAGATCTATGTTTACTTAAGCTTCATGGAGCGTTAGAATTATCAGCAGCCTTTTCTAGGACTTTTTAAGTACTGGCACTTGTTTCAATTATATTCTGATAAACCTCTAAGGCAAAATAAAGGGGACATTTCTGCAACAAGTTCAGAGACCCTTTATTTTCCAAACTAGTTATTAGCAGAAAGAACATAGAATTTGGTCCGGCAGGCATGGCTCAGTGGTTGAGCATTGACCTATGAACTAGGAGGTCACGGTTAGATTCCCAGTAAAGGCACATGCCTGGGTTGTGGGCTCGATCCCCAATGAGGGACATGCAGGAGGCAGCCAATCAACGATTCTCTCTCATCATTGATATTAAGGTTAAAAATATTAAGGTTAAAAACCTTAATATTTTTAATATTGTGCTGCTATTACAAACCTTAAAGGATTCTTAATAATTAGAGATAATTTATGTGAACAGTCCAGCATGTAATTGATACATAATGTTTTTATTATCATTATCCCTAAAATAGCTTAGATTTTACTCAGATGTTGCATACACAATTTCTATCAAGCTGTTTCACAGATAAGGAACAATAGTGGAGAAGAAAAAGTTTTAAATATCTTATGGCTACATTAATGCCAAGAATTAGACAAGAATAGGACCCTTGTCCTAAGGTATGGTAGCAAGTGGTGCTATTTACCAGTTATTACCCATTTTGGGCCCCTTCTAAGCATATTGTTGGGAGAGAGGGCTTTAAATTATTTTTGGACCATGTGTTGTAAGTAGGAAATTGAGTGAATCATCTGGGCCAAGTATTTAATTGCAAAGAAAGATGATCCAAAGCTCTTTTTTCCACCTGGCCTGGTGACCAGCAATGCTCAAAGCAGCGGCCTCTCTCAGCCCAGGTCCCTGAGTGACTACATTGTACAGAGCCTCCCTGTGACCCGTAATTGACATGTAGTGTCACCAAGAAATAAAACTTGCTGTAGATTTTTTAGCTTCTTTGTTACTAGCCTAACCTAAATGATAAGTAAAGGAAATTGTTTTTAAAGTAGCAACCTATCAGATTCAATCTCTCTGTGTCTCTCGCCCACCCGCTCCATCTTTCTTACTCCTTCCTTCTCACTATTTTCTATTTGATCTAAAATAAATAATAATTATATGGCACTAGGTGCTCAACTGATAGCATGGCATCAGGAATGGTCCTGTGTATGCTAATGAGTACATATAGAAAGACAGTCTACAGAGAAAATCAGAATAAACTGTGTGTCTGTTCACATAGAGATAACACCCTCATGGAGGTGAGCCAAAGGTGACTAAATGACAATTCTGTGGTTCCTCTGAGCTGGAATGTAGTTCCTATATTTTATTTCTAAGAGAAGCCATTATTTTCTCTCAGCAAAGACTAATAAAAGCAAGACTTTTTATTAGTTAAGCTAGAAGGTTTTTGGTCCTTGCAATAAAGAGAACACATTAAAACTGGGCCTTGGACCAGGGCAAGGCACACAGTGCCCGGTACCAGCACAGGTAGCATGTGCCTAAGAAGGGGAACAGGCAAAGATTAAAGGGATCATCACTTGCTCCCTAGCCCAGCCGTTAAGTCAAACAGTGCAGTTGCCAGTGGCACACTCAGCAAGCCCACAGATAAGCCTCCATGAGGATATGATATCATAAGGAATGTTCATTGCCTGCTTGATCACATAGGAAAGAAACTGCTCATCCTCCAAATTAAACATATGCTTGTAGTCTATGGAGAAAATATCTGTATAAAATATGTCATCAATGAAAAATGTACATGCAGAGATCTTAACTCAAGGAAACCATTCGGCCCAATTGTAGTTCATCTGGTAGGAACCAGTGCTGCAGGGAAAACTGAAGCACCTGCCTGAGCATTTGATTACTTAACCAGGCCTCGTGTCTAGTCCAGTGGTCGGCAAACTCATTAGTCAACAGAGCCAAATATCAACAGTACAACGACTGAAATTTCTTTTGAGAGCCAAATTTTTTAAACTTAAACTTCTTCAAAATAGACTCGCCCAGGCCGTGGTATTTTGTGGAAGAGCCACACTCAAGGGGCCAAAGAGCCACATGTGGCTCGCGAGCCACAGTTTGCTGACCACGGGTCTAGTCTGTCAAATCCCTCTGTTAGAAAGCCCTCTTTCTGACACAATAACAGGAGAACCGGTTTGCCCCTGCAACTTTCACTGATTTGTTTAACCAGCAGTGAAATGTGATTTACATGGCTTCCTCCCAAGGTGGTCATCTCTAAAAACCACAGCAAAACGATCATCTCTGCAAGCTGAGCCTGTGGTAAATGAAACCAGCTCCCTTCTTTTTTACAGTGGAAGGTCTAATCCTACAGTCTTGATTGCTCTACTAATCACAGACTCCACCCATTGCCACACTACTCACTGGGGGCAAGAACTCTGTAACCGGTTACATATCTCATCCTCATCATGAACCTCCTCATTTAAATCCAATACAGAGCAAACTCAAATCCACACGGTTGCAGGTATTGAAAACTTCATTCAATCCCCCTTTCCATTTGTTTTTCTTTCTCCCCACTATACCTTTATCTTTCTCGATATTGTGTCACCAGAAAAATATGGTTGTTTCTTTCAATTAATAAAAAAAAAAAATAGCCCTAGCTGGTTTGGCTCAGTGGATAGAGCATCGGCCTGCAGACTGAAGTGTCCCAGGTTGGATTCCAGTCAACGGCACATGCCTGGGTTTCAGGCTCGATCCCCTGTGTGGGGTGAGCAGGAAGCAGCCGATCAATGATTCTCTCTCATCACTGATGTTTCTATCTCTCTCTTCCTCTCTGAAATCAATAAAAATATATTTAAAAGAAAAAAAGAAAAGAAAACATAGTCCAACAGACTAGTATCATGACCTTGAATAGAATATTGAGGAACAGCAAAACAACCCGGGTCCTAAAGTCACAAGAGACTTATTCTTCTCAGCTCATTTCTCAAATATAGGATTAAAGACAAGGAAGGTATGCATCACAAGCAGATTCCCCCAGTTTGGCTGGAGAGTACACAGATACAATTCTACCAAGAATATGAGTCTTAAAATAAAATGAGAGATGCAGGCAACTCTTTCCAGAAGAAAAAAAATCCCAGAAAAACATAAGTACATCCCAGAAGACCCCATCTTAAGGAAACACTGGCTTCCATCTGCCCACACTCTTCCTCCTGACCATATGAAAAACTCACATTCCCCTGCAGATACGCCTTGGTCCCCTGCACTACAGCAACTCAAATCTAAGAGGAAGAACAGGGGGGGAAGTTAACTGAAACCTAGATATAGAATTTAGTATTTTGTATTTCACCAGCAACTCTTATTCAATATGTTTAAAGTGCTTTGCAAGTATAGGTTTTATTATGTTCCTTTTCAGAAAACAGAAAAGCAAATTGAGGTAGAAGAATGGACCTAAGTCTAAACTCAGCCAGCAAGGCAGTAAGAAGTTGAGGAAGAAGCTCACAAGCCCTTACTCTGAACTGGGCCGCTGCCATCTTTAAGATGCTGTGTGTTACCCAGCTCCGAACCCATCCCAACCTCAAGGAACAAGGAGATACAGCTACTTCTGCAGAGGATTACGAAGGTAACAGCAAGGGTCTCAGCAGTGAAGAGGTCCTGATCCAGCCCACCTTGGAGATTAAGGAAGCAGGGAGGGAGAAGCCCTATCACTCCCTGCCCAGCCCACTCCCATCCTTGCCCCCACAGAAGGTCTATTGTTTCTCTGAATAGCAATAGCAACATTATGATGCTAACTCAGCTGGTCTAGACAAAGAAGTCATCCTTTGGGGCTAAATAGTGAGGTTCAATTTCTGTAATTACTAACTCTGGCAAGAAATTATCCACATATCCATTTTTTTTTTCCAAAAGGGGAGTGTAAATAAAGTAAATAGTTATAATTTTATTTCCATTCTCTCCAACTACCTCTACAGTTGGTTATTATATATTCAAGGTGTTTTCAATGACAAAAAAATACTGTAAAAAAGGGACACCTATTTTAAGATAGAGAAATTATAAAACTGTTCACATCCTACCTAATAAAATAGTAATATGCAAATTGACCACACCTTCGCTATGCCCAAGCCACGCCCACCAGCCAATCAGGGCAGGTATGCAAATTACCCAACAAAGATGGTGGTTAATTTGCATACACTGAAGGAGGGAGGAGTGAAGACTGAAGACAACTTAGAAGGAAGAGGGAGGAAAAGCGGAAAACAGGGTGGCTGCCAGAGGGAAAGTGTGGGCGGGGCGGGGCGGGGCAGAGCGGGGCGGGTGGCAGCAGCACGCAGGTGCAGGCACAGCAACAAATGGGCTACTAGTTAATAATAATAGTTAAGTTATTCCTCTCTTCATCCTAGCAGGTTTCTCACTCTCTGTCCCAACAAAGTGCACTAAACTGTTCAGTGCATGACACCTTAATGAAGCCACACAGAAGTAGGAACTCAGTATCACCCACTTTCAGAGAATATATTTACTTATCTTACATCCTAGCTAATTTGCTAGGAAAAACTTTTCTTTTTGAGAACCAATAATTGGCTAATCTGCCCAATATCAGTCATGATCAAATTTCACCTGATGGGACATATTAGAAAGATCAGGCATATTTGATTTGTTTTCAAAGTCTTTATTGTCCAAATTATTACCCACTTTCATATATATATATATATATATATATATATATATATATATATATATATTATGAACAAGAGACTATACAGGAGTATATAATTTAATCTTATTATCAAGACATTCTAAAATGTTTATATTGTACCACTTTTTAATTAAACATTTCATAGTTCTGAGCATCACACACATTCTTTTGAGTTGAGCTACTAATATGATTTCCAGGAAACTGAGTCAACAAAAGACAGGTTAGGTTGTCCTTCACAGTTAAGAGACTACTGTTGACAGTATTAAGAGAGACGAGACAACAGAGCAAGTCAGTTACTGGGCTGGATTAAACCTCAAGTTCTCCTAGCTTTATGCTTAATCAAGGAACTACCTTGTCATTCCCTTATGGTCATAGAGGTGTGTAACTTTTTTATAACATCACTGACTTTAAAGGAGTCCTATCTTTATTCAGTTGACCCTTTATCTTGGTGCTTCCTATTTCAGATCAGCTGTCTGCATATTTCCATGTTTTGAGTATACTCAAGAGCAAGATTGTAAAGAATACAAAAATAAAACAGCCCACAAAGATTATCAGCCCGAATGCCACTAGGAGACAAAAGAAACTGCCACAAGGAACAAGGGAAATTAACATTCTTTCCTGTCCACCTGGCAAGAATTGACATCAAACTAAACTTGTCGGCAAGCTCTGTTGACATGGAAGCATTAGGAGAGTAGAGGTTCCTGTAAAATATTCTGGAGCTACTAATACTGAGGTTTCCAAGGACATTTTTATCATTCTCCCCCACTAGTGGCATGTTTTGTGAGATGCTCCTTGTCAAACTGCTTTGAATTATTTCTGAAAAAAATAAGAAATAAATTAATGGTTGGATGAATAGTATAAAATGTTAAAGTTTTATAATCAGACAGACCTTGGCATTGAATACCACCTTTGACATTTAGTATTAGGTGAATGACATTGAATAAGTTACTTAGTCTCTCAGAACCACAATGTTCTCATTTGTTTTTTAAAAATGGATAATAATGCCTTATCTTATTATAATTAAAAAAGAATGTATATATAGCACTTATAAAGCACTTGACACATTTAGTAATTGGTCACTATTAATTAAACCTTCTATTCATCCTGAATTACCATAAAACCATTCTGTATCAACAGAGAGAGAGTGAGAGAGAGAGAGAGAGAGAGAGAGATTTAAATTAGCCTGACTACCTTTATCACATACAAATGATTTCTATTTAGACATTTTGGAAATTGTTTGCAAGTTCCTATTTATTACTTCTAAGATTAAATGGGCCTGAAGGGACTACCAATAGATCAAATCAATGTTGATATTCTTTACCTCTCTGTGCAAAGAACAATGCATTTCATCAATGTCTTTGGAAAAGAATAATGAAGTTCAAAATTTCCTTAATCTGATGCTCAGAGCCTACTCAGTAATTTAATGTAATATTTAACCTTAAATTTTAGTTACTGTGAAGTTTTTTGAAAATAATTTAAAATTCCTCTATTAGAATGTGATTTTCTAGATTCAGCCACCAAAGTTATGTGACAAGCATGCCCTAGAAGAGCTTTGAGCTATCATTACTCACATGTCCAATGAAAAAGTTGAAGTGGGTTTCTAGTTGAACTGTTTCCTTTTACCACATCATACATTTTGTGCATTAAAGATGGGCAGCAGTGGATTGGGAAAACTATTGAAGTGGAAGAGAAAAACAGAAAAAAAAAACACCTGTTATTGTCCATCAAAATTGAAATATAGTATCCAGATCATGCACTTAGGTTTTAAAATTCTATCGTTTTCAGATGACAAGGATAGTATCATATGTATCTTTGTATCTCTTTCTCACTCCATTTCAACATAATACTTTCCTTATACTAAATATTGGATAATATTTGTCAATGAAGAGACAAATGAACACATAAACTTTGTTTTACACTTAAGTACCATAATGTAATGCTCAAGGAATTATCTAGGGCTGTGCTCTTCTTCTATACTTCAATTCAAAAGCAAGCACATAAGACAACCATGATTCATCCCTGGAAACATCCGCAGGGTCACCTCATGAGAATAGAAGACTCTAGAGTGAGTGGAGCAGCATGGCAGTGTGAGAGGACCTCCAGGTCGCCCCCCTTGAAGTTACTACAAGCTGGGCAGCCATAATTCCACAAACGGTTCCCTGCTCAACACACAAATCAGAGACAACTGGCATTGAGACCCGAAGGTGGGCGTGTCTGAGCCAACTGCAGAGGGCAAGGACAGAAACAAAGCCCAGGGCAGTCCTGCACTGCCCCAGGACCCTGCATATGTGATAGCACTGAAGGGTTGAGTTACAATCCTCAGGGGGTGGATCAATGGGGCAGAGACAGCAATGGGGCCTGGGTGGCTGGCACACATTGATAATGGGCCCAGGGGCAGGGGCAGAGAAGTAGCACATAAAAAATCACAGCACTCCACAGCCTGCCAGCACCAGACAAAGAATTCCACAGATGCAGGAATCCTCCCACCCCATCCCCGCTGTATCCTGCCAGGCAGTAAAATCTTCACTTAGCAGATCTCAAAAGGGCTGAAAAAAACTTTCCACCCTAAGTGGTCTGTGCTTATTATGGCTAAACCCACAAGGAAAAGCAGAATCACACACCCACAAACCAGCTTCCTCCTGCCCATCACTCCCCCATCCATTATAGCACAGCCTGGTAGAGACAGCTGGGTCAACCCAGACAGAGCAGCTGTGCCAGCAGCTTCTGGCTACGGGAAATTGGCGCCAGAAACACACAAAAGACACATAATATATATTAAAAATAAAAATAGGAAATGGAGGGAGGGAAATCATTTACAAAACTAAAATAACAGACACAAAACACAAGGGAAAAGAAACAATAGAGATACAGAACTACCATAAAAAAAGACAAAATGAATATAGAGAATCTTCTTATATCAATAATAATCCTAAATGTAAATGGACTGAATTCACCAATTAAAAGGCACAGAAGTAGAAGGTTGAGACCAAAAAAAAAAAAAAACACAACAATTATATGCGCCTTCTGGAGACACAGCTAAGCTTCAAGGACAAACATAGATTCAAAGGGAAGGAGTAGAAAATGATACTCTAAGCAAATGGCATCCAGAAAAAAGTGGATGTAGCCATATTTATATCTGACAAAACAGATTTCAAGATAACAAAGGTAACAAGAGAGAAAGATGAACATTTTATAATAATAAAAGGAATAATACATCAAGAAGACATAATACTTATTAACACATATGCATCCAACCAGGAAGATCACAATATATAAACTAGTAATAGACCTAAAGGGTAAAACTCACAAAAATACCCCATTGACAGCAATGGATAGATTACTCAAACAAAAATCTAATAAGGAAATATTGGTGTTAAATAACACAATAGACTAATAATGGACATAATCAATATTTACACAGCTTTTCATTTCAGAACATTAGAATACCCATTCTTCTCTAGTGCAATGGAACATTCTCAAGAATAGACCATATTTTGGGACACAAATTAGTCTCAACAAATTTAGAAAAATTTAAATAATGCCAAGCATATTCTCCAACTATAATGCTTTGAAATTAAAAATCAACTGCAAAAAGAAAGTAGGAAAAACCACAAATATGTGGAGATTAAGCAACATGCTAATAAACAAGTGGATTGCAGAAAAAATAAAAGACAAGATCAAAATATATGTAGACACAAATGAGAACAATAATACAACATATCAAAATTTTGGAGATTCAGCAAAAGGGATAATAAGAGGGAAGCTTATAGCATTACAGGCCTACCTCAAAAAAGAAAGAAAAGAAAAATCTCAAATAAACAACCTAACATTTCATCTTAAATAACTAGAAAGAGGAGAATAAATGAAGCCCAAAGTTGGTAGAAAAAAGGAAATAATAAAAAATAAGAGCAGAATTAAACAAAATAGAGATCATAAAGACAATAGAAATAATTAATGCAACAAAGAGATGGTTCTTTGAAAAGTTTAATGAAATTAAATAGGAAATGGCTGATATCACTAAAGAAAAAAGCAGAAAAGACTTAAATAAACAAAATCAGAAATAGAGGAGAGGCTGCCCTAGCTGGTTTTGCTCAGTGGTTAGAGCGTTGGCCAGCAGACTGCAGGGTCCCAGGTTCGATTCTGGTCAGGGCACATGCCTTGGTTGTGGGCTTGATCCCCAGCAGGGGGCGTGCAGGAGGCAGCCGATCAATGATTCTCTCTCATCATTGATGTTTCTATCTCTTTCTCCCTCTTTCTTCCACTCTGAAATCAATAAAAAAAAATTTTTTTAAATGACCCAGAAACCCATTTTCTGGGTATCTACCCAAAAAACTTGAAAACATTTATTCCTAAGAATAGGTGTACCACTATATTCATTGCAGCATTATTTACAATAGCCAAGACATGGAAACAATCTATATGTCGTTCGGTGGATGATTAACTAACAAAGATGTGGTACATATCTACAATGGAATACTACTCAACCATAAGCAAAGATAAAATATTGGATGAATCTTGAGAGTATCATGCTAAGTAAAATAAGTAAGATGAAAAAGAACAAGAACCATACAATTTCATTTATATGTGTGATATAAAACAGAAAGTAACAAATGAACAAACAAATCAAACAAAACAAAAAACACTTATAGACACATATGAATGAAATTATATGGTTCTTATTCTTTTTCATCTTACTTATTTTACTTAGCATGATACTTATTTTACTTTGCATGATACATAGACAACAGTATAATGGTGACCAGAGGGCTAAAGGGGTGAGGGCAGGTTAAAGAGGGTAAAGGGTTTCAAATCTATAGTGATGAAAGGAGACTAGACTTTGGGTGGTGAGCACATAATGCAATATACAGATGATGTATTACAGAAATTACTTGAAGTATGTAAACTTATTAATGACTATCAGCCCAATAAATTTAATTTTTTTAAAAAAGCATCTTTATATCTTCTCTCTGACTTCCACCATGTTAAAAAGTTTACACAACATTCCAGGTTATGAAAGTCTTGAGATTTTTTTTCTCATGAAAAGCTTAATTTGAAATTAATTTCCTCTACCAGTTTGTTGGTCAAATAAATTAACATGACTTGAAGTTTATAAAATTGCAAAATTATGTGTTCAACTAAATTACTTTGATTATATGTAATGTTATTATAGAAAGATTAACTTTTATAACGTAATAAATGGCTTAATGTGTCAACTCAAATTGTAATTTTTAGATCTTTAGTTAATTTTTAGACCTTAGGCCAGTATAAATTTGAGTTAATTCATAAATAATCTTGAACAATATTTTAAAAAGAAAATAGTGGTTATGCTGTTTGAGCGCAAAATGGAAGAAATGCTAAAATTTATTATAAAAAGAAAGCAAATGACATTTTATGAGTTTCTATTTCAAATGAAAAGGCAGTGGAACAATCAGCAAAATGCCAAGAAAATTAATTCAATATGATGGAAGATAGAACACCAATCAGCTTCAGAAATCTGTGTAAGTCATGTGGTAGGAACTCAACTAGTAAAAAAACAGGGACTTCTGTTTTAGTTTTACACCTACTTCAAGTAAAGCCACAAACTTTGCAAGCCATGTGATAGATACTCTCTGCTAGATGTGTTTAATTTGATTGAATTGTTCTTGACAGTTCCTTTACCACATCATGCATTATGCACATTAAAGATGGGCAGTGGATAGGCAAAACGATTCCAGTGGGAAAGAGAAACCAAAAAAATATATATTATTTTCCTTTAGAATTTAAATAAGCTATTCAGATTATGCTAGGCTGTATGATTTTACATCCAAAAAAGAAATAAAGTTGGCAAAAATTATATTTAGTGTTGAGAGTGCTAGCTTAATTACCTTTTGAATAATTCAAGAGATCGTCACACCTACACTGCATTTAATCTTTTAAATTATGTTAAATCAGTAGTAAAAATTTAATTAGAAATTAAGGTGATGCTTTACTGAAGACTTCACTTAAGTAAGCTACATTTCACTGTGGGATTGGAATGAGGTTTATTAACATGTGTATACCTCACGATTCTGTCACCTTTCCCACCTCCTCACTCTCTACCTCTAAGGCAAGTGTTGTCTGCCCCACTCGGATTCATCTTCTCTCCTACTTCTAAGGAGAGTTTCATCTTTCCCGTTCAATGTCACTGCTCATATTTTCTGGGATTCTCTGAGTTACCTGAATATCCCCTGTGCCCCATTAGCTAGGGGTGCCAGGGAATATGAATATCCCTCTAGTTGACCCTAGGAGAATAGAGACCATTGACCAATGGCATAATAATCAAACCAGCTGCTTGCAGTTCTGAATACATCCATTAACTTATCTAGTATTCTCTCTTAAATAGGCCAACATGTGTTGTAAGTGGCCCATCCAAGTCTTGACTCTAACCCTAATAATATCTCCTGTTAAAATAGATAGGATAGCAAGGCAAGCTAGGATTTTAAACCCAAAATATGTACTAGAGTTGACCAGTAAATAATCTATATTTATAAAAGCCTAATATGCAAAGTGTCCCCTCGGGAGTTCGACCCGGAAACCGGGAGTTCGATCGCTCGCTATGACATGCGCTGACCACAAGGGGGAGGCATAGAATGAAGGAAGGCCCAGGCCAGCAGCCAGCAGCAGGAAGGCCACGATCGGTCCTGATCACCAACCAAACCTAGGGACCCTACCCATGCACGAATTTCTTAACATCATTAAGAAAAGTTTCAGTGGTAAGAGATTAGGAATCAAATCTTTAAATATGAATAAGAGTGAATAACTAGAGGAAATGGGTACATAATTCAAATGGATTTATGAACAGACATGAAATAAATGTTGGTAGATGGTAATGAAGTAAAGCATAAGATGAAAGCAAGGGTCAGCAAACCACAGCCCACTGCCTGCTTCTATAAATAAAGTTTTATTAAAACATAAACACACCCATTTATTTGCATACTAATTATGGCTATTTTCCTATCACCACAGCACAGTTGAGTACTTGCAATAGAAACCACAAGACCTACAAACCTAAAATATTTATTATCTGGCCCTTTATAGAAAAAATGTCAACCTCCATCTTAGACTTTAGGAAAATGATGACTACATTGTGATTTTAAAAAATGTCTCTGCTCAAAGTCTCTAATCATCCAAGAGATGCAAATCAAAATGACAATGAGATATCATCTCACACCTGTCAGAATGGCTATCATCAACAAATCAACAAACGACAAGTACTGGCAAGGATGTAGAGATAAAGGAACCCTCGTGTACTGCTGGTGGGAATGCAGACTGGTGCAGCCACTGTGAAAAACAGTATGGAGTTTCTTCAAAAAATTAAAAATGGAACTCCGATTTGACCCAGTAATCCCACTCCTAAGAATTTATCCCAAGAAATCAGAAACACCAATCAGAAAGGATATATGCACCCCTATGTTCATAGCAGCACAATTCACAATAGCTAAGATTTGGAAATAGCCTAACTGCCCATCAGCAGATGAGTGGATTAAAAAACAGTGGTACATCTACACAATGGAATATTATGCTGCTATAAAAAAAGAAGGAACTCTTACCATTTGCAACAGCATGGGTGGACCTGGAGAGCATTATGCTAAGCAAAATAAGCCAGTGAGAGAAAGATAAATATCACATGATCTCACTCATTTGTGCAATATAATGAACAACATAAACTGATGAACAAAAATAGATCCAGAGACATAGAAGCATTGAACAGACTGTCCAACCTCAGAGGGAAGGCAGAGGCGGGCGGGGGGTAAGAGATCAACCAAAGAATTTGTATGCATGCATATAAGCATAACCAATGAGCACGGACACTAGGAGGGTGAGAGCATGTGCTGTGGGATGGGAGTAGCTGGGGAGAGGTCAATGGGGGGAAAGGAAGATATACACTGAGTGGCCAGATTATTATGATCTCTGAACACAAAATAATCTGGCCCACTAAGTGTATATCCTATTTAATAAAAGGCTAATATGCAAATTGTCCCCTCGACCAGGAGTTCAACCAGCAGGCAGGCCGGCCAACCACCCATGTCCCCTCCCCCTGGCCAGGCTGGCCGGACCCCACCCATGCACAAATTCATGCATCGGGCCTCTAATATATATATATATATACTGAGTGGCCAGTTTATTATGTGTTCAGAATCATAATAATCTGGCCACTCAGTGTATGTAACACTTTAATCAATAAAGAATAAAAAAAAAATGTCTCTGAGTTCACACCTCATGTTCAAAGCTCAACTTACTTCACATTTTAGGCTATGTTTGCATAATCTCAATTTCTCCACTTGGTTGAAGTGATAAATTTAGAGAGATCTCTCCTTTTCTACAGATTGCTTATATGATTTTTCATATAGTAAGCTAATTAGATAAAGTATAACCTTGTCTACTCTTGCAAAATATTAAGGAGCATTACTTCTTTGCACATTTGAATTATAATATTTTCCAAACAAAAACTGGAATACTGTGAAAGCATGACAAAAAAGAAAAGACCTTTAGTGACGTTTTAATGTTGAGGGAAACATTCTGAAGGAATGTAAAGAATGAGTAGATATTCAAAGATCTCTGTAGTCAAAGATTTCTGGTAGCCATCCAATTATCAGCTAATTATGACAATCACAATACCTTGCCTCTATCGATTAACTTGTGCAACTGAACCTTATCACTCCTGAACCCTGTGATCTGCTTTGAAATCAGGAAGCCCATTTGAATGGTGACCTCTCACATCTTCAACTATAACGTAGAGAGAATAACTATTATACTTTAGGATGTTGCAATGCCTTTTAACAATAGTGTGTGTGTGTGTGTGTGTGTGTGTGTGTGTGTGTGTGTGTGTGTGTAAGTGAGGAGTAATTTCTATAATTTCTTAGATCCTTAGGATTGAAATAGTTAAGCAACCTAATAACATCCATAGAATTGAAAATATCCCTGGTGTTCCCTCCCTCTAGGGAGAATGCCCAAGCCTTTCCCTTCTCTGTCTTCTTCCCCCAGGGGCATTACCTTTGCCTTTCTCACTCCTAAGCTCTGAGGGCCCTTATTTTGCCTCTGTAACTTGTTTCCTGAGACTACACAGCCCAGCTGGCTCACTTCTACTACATCTGTATATTTCTAAGTAAACATCCTCTTATAATTTGAAAAGAAAAATATCTCTAAAACTGACAAATGGAGAATTGACTTCCATGACCACATTGGAAAGTCTTGGCCCTTCATCACTTATCTCTACTTCAGTTTCCAAACCCAGGGCCTTGTTTGTGTGTGTGTGTGTGTGTGTGTGTGTGTGTGTGTGTGTGTGTGTGTCTTTACTTTTAGAGAGAGGGGAAGGGAGAAGATGAAAAAGAGAGAAACATCCATCAGTTGCCTCCCATATGCTCCCCAACAGAGGATTGACCCTGCAACCTGGTATGTAGCCTGACCAGGAATTAAACCTGCAATCCTTCAGTGCATGGGATGATGCTCCAATCAACTGAGCCATACCCATCACAGCAGGGTCTCTTGAATAAAAAGGCTATCTATGACAGGCAAAAGAAAGAAATGAATAAACCTAAAATAGCATCACCTATTAGTTCTGTAAATCTCCTATATGGCTTTCAATAATGAAACTACCTCATGTAAATTAAGTACCTTCAGAGGCTCTTTCAATGACTGAACCTAACAGGCAGCAGGCAGGGGAAGGCAGGCAGAGGCAAATCTCAGGGTGCCTTGAAACTTTTGCTGACCTGCCCTCAAGTCCAGTGCTGGTAATAGTCATGCTTATGGCATACCTAGACCCAGCAGAGGCAGCCACAAACTGTGGATCAATATGTAGCTCCAAACAGGTTGCCCAGAGCCAGTCACAGGCTGTATCTGAATTTGGTCTGCACCAGAGTCCCTCCCAGAGGCCCAGAACCAACATACCTAGTGGCCAGCTTTAGACAATATCAGAGCAGGACCCAATAAGCTTCACAAGTAGCATATCCAAAGGGAAATCTCAGCAGGCACCAGATCCTGCTAAGGCAAATTCTGTGTTGTGTGGTCATTACCACACAGCAGCTCACACATTGTGCACAGGGTTGCTCCTCACAGTCAGCCTGCCAGAAGGTCGATCCCATGCATGAATGAGCCAATAGCAATAAAAACCCAATTATAACAGGAGGGCCCACATAGCCCACACAAGGGACATTCCTAGAGCACCCAGCACAAGTGATCAAAGAGACTGTGCCACTGGACCCCACAGCTACTTCATAAGGCCACCCTACCAAGACCGGGAGTCATAGCAGATCTATCTAATACATAGAAACAAATACAAAGAGGCAGCCAAAATGGAGACAAATAAACATGTCACCAGTGAAAAACAGAAGAAATTTCCAGAAAAAAAGCTAAATGAAATGGTCACAAGCAACTTATCAGATATAGAGTTCAGGAAAATGGTTATAAGGATGGTAAATAACTTAGTGAGAACTACAAATAACAACAGTTTAAAAAGGACATAGAACCCATAAAAAAGAACCAGTCAGAAATGAAGAATACACTGGAAGGAATAAACACTGGATGAAGTAGAATATTTAATCAGTGTTTGGAAAACAAGGTAACAGAAAACACCCAATCAGAGTAAAACATATCATCATGGCCATAAAGGAAGAGATCAATAGTAATACATCATAGTAGGAATGTTAATACCCCATTAATATCAATGCATAAATCTTTCAGACAGAAAATCATAAAGGAAATGGTGGCCTTAAATGACACACTAGTTCAGGTAGATTTAATTTATATTTTCAGAGCATTTCACTCCAAAGCACCAGAATATATATTCTTTTCAAGTAGACATGGAACATTTTCTAAGATAGATCACATGTCAGAACATAAAACAAGTCTCAATAAATTAAATAAGATTAAAATCATATCAAGCATCTTCTCTGACTGTAATAGTATGAAACTAGAAATCAATCATAACAAAAAAACTGAAAAACACACAAAGTCATAAAGCCTAAATAACATTTTATTGAACAATGAATGGGTTAACAATGAGATCAACAAAAAAATCAAAAGATACCTTGAAACAAATGAAAATGAGAACACAACAACCCAAAATTTATGGGACACAGCAAAGCAGTTCTAAGAGAAAAATTCATAGCATTACAGCCCTAACTCACAAAACAAGAAAAATATCAAATAAACAATCTAACTTTACACTTAAAGGAACAAGTAACTAGAAAAAGAAACATAAACAAAGCCCAAAATAAATAGAAGAAAAAAATAAGAAAGAGCAGAACAGATATAAGTGAAGTCGTCTTAAAGAAAAATATAAAAGTTCAATTATAAAAGGAAAAAATCAATAAAACCACAAGCTGGTTCTTTGAAAAGATCAACAAGATTGGCAAACCTTTAACCAGACTCATCAAGAAACAGAGAGAATCCAAATAAATAAAATCAGAAATGAAGGAGGGGTAGTAACAACTGACACCAACGAAATACAGCGGATTGTAAGAAAATATTACAAATAACTACATGTCAACAAATTGGACAATTTGAAAGAAATGAAACATATAATCTTCCTTAACTGAATAAGAAAGAATTGGAGAACCTTAATAAACAAATAACAATTAGTGAAATTAAAATAGTAATCAAAAAACTCCCAACAAACAAAAGTTCTGGACCAGATGGCTTCACAGGTGAATTTTACCAAACATTCAAAAAAGGACTAACACCTATCCTACTCAAGCTATTCCAAAAAATTCAAGAGGAGGGAAGACTCCCAAGCTTATTTTATGAGGCCAGCATTAACCTAATTCCAAAATGAGATACAGACACTACAAAAAAATGGAAATTATAAGTCAATATACCTGATGAACATAGGTGCTAAAATCCTTAACAAAATATTACCAAACCAGATCCAGCAATATATTTAAAAGGTCATACACCAGGATCAAGAGGAATTTATTCCAAAGATACAAGGTTGGTACAATGTCAGCAAATTAATAAATGTAATATACCACATAAACAAAATGAAAAGGATAAAAACGACATGATCATATCAATAGATGCAGAAAAAAACTTTTGATAAAATCCAGCACCTATTTCTGATAAAAACTCTCAGCAAAGTGGAAACAGAGAGAACATACCTCAATGTGTTAAAGGCCATATATGAGACACCCACAGCCAAAATCATACTCACTGGGCAAAAACGACAATTGTTTTCCTTAGATCAGAAACAAGATGGGTATGTCTACTTTTACCACTCTTACTCAACATAGTACTGAAAGTCCTAGCCACAGCAATCAGACAAGTAGAAGATATAAAAGGTACCCAAATTGGAAATGAAAAAGTGTAACTGTCATTATTTGCAGGTGACCTGATACTATATATCGAGAACTCAAAAGAATCTACCAAAAATACTACTAGAACTGATAAGTGAATCAGTGAAGTAGCAGGAAACAAAATAAACATCCAGAAATCAGTTGCATTTTTATATACCAATAATAAACGATCAGAAAAAAAAAAACTAAGAAAACAATCCCATTTACAATGGCATAAAAAAAAATACTTAGAAATAAATTTAACCAAGGATGTAAAGACCTGTACTCAGAAAATTATAAGACACTGAAGGAAGCAATTGAAGAAGATACAAATAAGCTGAAGCATACACTGTAAAAGTGTATAGGAAGAATAAATATCATTAAGATGTCTATACTGCCCAAAGCAATCTATAGATTCAATAAAGTTATCAATGGTGTATTTCACAGAAGTAGAACAAATATTCCAAAAATTTTTATGGAACCACAAAAGACCCCAAATAGCCACAGCAATCTTGAGAAAGAAGAACAAAGTGGGAGAAATCATGCTACCTGATAACAAACTATACTACAAGGACATAGTAATCAAAACAGCAAAGTACATGGCCGTCCAGCATGGCTCAGTGGCTGAGCATTGACCTATGAACCAGATCACAGTTTGATTCCCGATCAAGGCATATGCCCGGGTTGCAGGCTCCATCCCCAGTGTGAGGCATGTAGGAGGCAGCCTATCAATGATTCTCTCTCATCACTGATGTTTCTCTCTCTCTCTCTCTCCCTCTCCCTTCCTCTCTGAAATCAATAAAAAAAAGTATTTTTAAAAGCAAGGTACTAGCATAAAAACAGACATATAGATCAATGAAACAGAATAGAGAACCCAGAAATTAACCCACACTTTTATGGTCAATTAATATTTGACAAAGGAGACCTAAACATATAATGGGTTAAAGATAGTATATTCAATAAAAGCTGTTTGGAAAATTGGACAGATACCTGCAAAAGAAATGAAACTACACCACTTTCTTACACCATACACAAGAATGAACTCAAAATGGATTAAAGGCTTAAATGTTAGACTTGAAACTATAAAATCTTATAAGAAAACTTAAGTAGTAAAATCTCAGATATTTCTCATAACAATATTTTTTCTGATAAATTTCCTCAGTCAAGGGAAACAAAAGAGAGAAAAACAAAACTTATAACTAAAAATTTCTTGTACTGCAAAGAAAACTATGAACAAAATGAAAAGACAACACATTGAATGGAAGAACATATTCAACAATTATAGATCTGATACTTATAAAGAACTTATAAAACTCAACACTAAAAAAACAGACAATCCAATTGAAAAATGGGCAAAGGACCTAAATAGACATTTCTCTAAAGAGGACATACACATGACCAGTAGACATATGAAAAGATGCCCACCATCACTAATCATCAGAGAAATGCAAATTAAAACCACAATGAAATATCATCTCACACTTGTCAGAATGGATATCATCAATAAATCAACAAGCAATAAGTGTTGGCTAGGATGTGGAGAAAAGGGAACCCTGATGCACTGTTGGTGGGAAGGCAGACTGGTGCAGCCACTGTGGAAAGCAGTATGGAGTTACCTCAAAAAAGTAAAAATGAAACTGCCTTATGAGCCTGGCCAGGGTGGATCAGTGGTTGAGTGTCTACCTATGAACGAGGAGATCATGGTTTGATTCCCCATCAGGGCCTATGCCCGGTTGCAGGCTCGATCCCCAGTAGGGGGCGTGCAGGAAGCAGCCAATAAATGATTCTCTTTCATCATTGATGTTTCTATCTCTCTCTCCCTCTCCTTTTCTCTCTGAAATCAATAAAAATATATTTATGACTTAGCGATTCCACTTCTGGGAATATATCCAAAGAAACCCGAAACACTAATCAAAAGAACATATGCATCCCTATATTCATTGCAGCACTATTTATAATAGCCAAGATCTGGAAGCAGGCAAGTACCCTTCAGTAGATGAGTGGATAAAAAAATCTGTGGTACATTTACACAATGGAATACTACTCAGGCATAAAAAAGGAAGGAAATCTTACCTTTACAACAGCATGGATGGACCTGGAGGGCATTATGCTAAATAAACTATGCCAGTCAGAGAAGACAAGTACCCTATGATTTTACTCATATGTGGAATCTAATGAACAAAATTAACTAAAAAAACAAAAGAGAAACAGACTCAAAGAGAATAGACTGACACATTGAACAGACTTGCGAAAATGAAAAAACAATAACACTTTTCTCTATAGTTATTTTTCATTAAAAATATGTTCTATGTGTTAGCATGTAATGAATTTATTCTTATTTTTAATGAAGTAACAAGTAAACATGTCAAAATTATCTTCAGTTAAATTTCTAAAGTGGTAAGTATCAATCACTACTATACCACATGTTTAAAAAAATGTTCTTTAGGAACCTCGGTGCTTTTTAAAAGTATAAACAGGCCCTGAGACCAAAAGTTTGATAACTACTATCTTATAGACCTTTTCCTCCTTTTCTCCCTTCCCTTCCCCATACTCCTCTCTGACCTTTTATCTCCTTCTTCTTCACCATAATTAAACGCTGTCTGATAATTTCTAACCATCCCTGACTGACAATAATGAGAATTTATAAGATAACTGTGGATTCTTATAGAAAGTGAACCATAGACCCATAGGTATGGGTCGGTGGTTGAGCATGGACCTGTGAACCAGGAGGTCACTGTTCGATTCCCAGTCAGGGCACATGCCCAGGTTTCAGGCTTGATCCCCAGTAGGGGGTGTGCAAGAGGCAGTCAATCTATGATTCTCTCTTATCACTGATGTTTCTATCTCTCTCTCCCTTCCCCTCTGAAATCAATAAAATATATTTTTTCAAAAATAAAAGAAATGGAACTGTAACTTCAAAAAGCTAGCAATGTCATTCATTTTATAAAATCATTTTTATAGTTACTGCTTTGTCAAAACTAATATTTCCATTGAAAAAAAATATTAAGAGATATTTTCTAATTAGTTTCTTGGAGTTTATTTCCTTGAAAGCCATCTCCTTTTTAGCTATGCTAAATCTGTCCTCTCTTCATTTAGACTTCACAAATACTGGGGAGTGTTATCAGACCCACTTCATCTTCACTTAACTGAACACATTAGCTGCCTTAATCTCTGCTAACAAATCAATTATTGAGTGTCTTGATCACTATTATTTCTCATTTCTGGATCTCCACCCACGTTTTTTTTCTAAAAGTTTACAAAACAGCAAATTGAATTCCACGTATGATCTCTCTGTCACCTCTGGTTGGAGTGATTTGTTTCCTGCTCTCCTCACGCAAAGCCCAAAATAGTTCTGGATTTCTCAGCCATCACTGCCAGACCTTATCTTCCCGCCCCCCTCAGTTACCTTGAGATGTCATTGGCTTCCAGATTATTCTTTCCTACTGACTTTCTGAACTGCAGATCAATTTCCCACATTTTAAGTAAAGTACCTGTAAAAATAATCTTACTGACACCTTCAGTTCTATCAGATTACAAGAGGGGCTGTGATGAAAAGAAAGTTTAGTATAAACAAGAATAGCACTCAACCACAATGCACGTATACCTAGTTTTATTGCACTTTACAAATGTTGCATTTTTCTACAAATTAAAGAAAAGACCCTCCATCAGCAGAAAGATTACAACTTGCTTTATTACAATACTTTACTCTGGTAGTCTGGAACCAAATCCACAATATCTCTGAAATACGCCTGTAATTATATGCATACTAGAGACCCGATGCACAAAAATTCGTGCAAGAGTAGGCCTTCCTTCCCCCGGCTGCTGGCACCGGCTTCCCTCCGGCACCCAGGACCCGGGCTTCCCTCCTCCAGCCGCCTACAGGCACCTGGGGCCTGGGCTGGCTTCCCTCAGGCCCCGGCTTCATCAGGAAGGATGTCCAGATTGACGTCCAGACGACGTCCGGTCTAATTAGCATAGTATCCTTTTATTATTATAGATGTCTGGATATAGGTTAAGAGTTATAAAAGGTAATTATGTTTGTCAAATAGATTTGAACATCAAAAAATAACCCATAACTTGGTTCAAATACCTGATCTTCCTGACATTAGGGGCGTATCAAAGTCTTTCCAGAATTTCATTATATTCCTTTATCATTTGTTGCTAGTGTGTTTTCTTAGCAAAGCAGGGAGAAAAAACACATATTTTAGAAATAATTCTTTTATAGGAAAATATCACATATGCTATGTGAATTTTTTTCTTTCACATAGTAGGGACTCAGAATGTATCCTTATATGCTTAGCACTTTTCCATCTATTAGGCAGTGAGATTTAAAAATTCTCAGCCTCTTGGGAGAAGCAATAACTATTAAGCAGAAATCAGCCAGATTAAAAAAACTACTGGGTAATTGATGGAATAGGATATGCATTTATATACCTTTTCTGAAGACACCATTAAAGAAAATAATACAGGAGAAAATTTAGTGTAAGTGTAACCAGTATTCCTCTAATTATTTGGGGGATGCAGATTTTAAAATGCTTGTTTGAGAAGAAATAAACTGGATATTAGAATGGAGAGATTACAAATAAACATTGTATTTGATGTTGATGTTCTCCTCCACAAAGAAAAATTACTCCAACTATAGTTGATATACACTGAGTGGCCAGATTATTATGATCTCTGAATGTATAATAATCTGGCCACTCAGTGTATATCCTATATAATAAAAGGCTAATATGCAAATTGTCCCCTCAACCAGGAGTTCGACCAGCAGGCAGGCCGGCCAACTGCCCATGTCCCCTCCCCCTGGCCAGGCTGGCGGGACCCCACCCATGCACAAATTCATGCACTGGGCCTCTAACATATATATATTTATACACACACACACACACACATACACACACACACACACACACACACACACACACACTGAGTGTCCAGATTATTATGCGTTCAGAGATCATAATAATCTGGCCACTCAGTGTATATGTCTGTTTTCCAACACCAATCAGTCAAATGCATTGGGTGTCATTATGATCACACTTTTCTAAGTTCCATGAAAAATAAAGTTATTTTTTAAAAGCTATTATTTATATATTTACCTTGTAAAGTTAATGTTGTTAAAAATTAGAAGCAAAATAAAATATAATTTATATGTATTCTAAATTCCTTTTTAAGGAACTAGGACACAAGAAAATTAAAGAGATTCTGATTTTAAATATTCACTATTCATATTGAAAATTCTAAGAAATTATGCTTTTATTTTTAAGCAACTACCTTTACTAGTAAAAAGTTGTAAAAATCCATTTCTTTAAAAAAAATTGATGGCTGTCATTAGTGAAAGTTATTAGTCTTTAAGTTTTCTGTTTGTAAGAAAAAATCAATCTTTCTAAACTTGGTTTTGAGCCAAGTCTCAATGAGTATAGGAAAAGTGCTCAAATAAGCATAATTTAGCTCCTCTTAACTTTTAAAATAAAAATAATACTCTACAACTTTGATATTTTTCTTAGTCAAACAAACCAAAGATGTTTGTAGTTTATTGTAAAAATTCCATTTAGAAAATTCTTAGAGCAAAATAATTTGTTCCTTCACAAGAGTTGATCCATAGCATCAAATTTCTAATGACATTTTCAACATAACAATCAAAAATGATCTCACTATCTTTGCACAATATTTCCATCAAGTTCCCCTATCCAAAATAAGTGGGTGTTGTTGTTTTTTTACTGTGGTTAATCCACAAAGTTTTCCTAGCAATCTTTTGTTTTGCCTGGATCTGAGTCCTATTGTTAAATCCCTACAATGCAACATATATTTAATGAGAGCTTCAAGTGTGCAAAGCTCTGGGTTTAGCTCTATTAAATCCCTGAGTCCTACTATAAAATCCTGTTTTGCCTGCGTCAATGATTCCATTTGAGAGGGTAAATAACTCCAATAACCTTCTAACTGGTCTCCATACTTCAATTTATCCCTCCTTTAATACCACCTGAAAATTACAGCCAGATGAATTGTAAAATAGAAATTTAATGCTTTTGGAAAAAGCACGAAATGCTTCACCTTTCTAAAGTAAGTTCGCATATTGTTTTTAGCTGTTAAACTCTCAAACAAAATATTTGAAAAAGCCCAACACACCAAAGATATGAAGGCAGAGATACTTGGGTTGAGGTAGAGAAGGGGGAATAAAGACCACAGGTTCAAAGAGTAATGTCTAGACTTCTTGCCTTATATCGAAGGTGTTCCACAAAATAACTTGTGTTCTTTAAATCACTATCTTCCTCACACCATATCCATTCCTGAAGCTTCTGGATCAAGCAAACATTTTGATCATTTTCTCTCAAATACACTCTAAACCACTGCTACCTCTGTCACCTTAGTTTATGCTATTTATTCTACCTGAAACTCACCTTCCTCCCACCACTTAGAGCACACGTAAGCAGTTTCTAACCATTATTCAAGGTTTAGTAAAAGTCTGCCTGCTTTCATACATTCTCTAATGCCATGGAAAGTAGTGAAAATTTCCTCCTATGTGTATCACACTGCCATTTAGCCTTGTGAGGTAATTACTAGCATGTTACGGTAGCTTTTATATTGTTTAAGGAGGTTTTCCCAAGTTTTCCTCATTGATTTATAAATATCTTTCCAGTTATATGACTTCTAGGTAAACATTCTTACAATCCAGATTTCCTGTGAAGATTGGTCAACCATCACCTATGTCTTAGTCTCTTAGTATCTATTGCTATGTAACGATTTACCACAAACCTAGCAACTTAAAACAGCACACACTTGTTATTTCACAATTTCTATAGATCAACTTAGCTCAGTCCTCTATTCAGGGTCTCACACGGCTGCTATACGGCATTGGCCAGGGCTCTGGTCTCATCTGAAGCTTGGCTGACGAAGAATCTGCTTCCAAGCTCACATGGTTGTTTTCAGTTGTTGGGCTAAGGGCCCCCATTTCATGCAGGCTCTGAGTCAGGGCCACACTAGCTTCCTGCCACATGTCCTCTTCATGGAGTTTGCTTCATCAAAACCAGCAAGGGAGAGTCTCCTTGCAAGGCATTATAATATCATGTGACATAATCACATGTACATAATCATGAACATCCTGTCACCTTTGCCACAGTAGACTTGGCTGGAAGCAAGTCCCAGGTCCTGCTCACACATCAGTGTAATCCTGAAGGAGACAAAGTTTATTTGTGTCTATTATTTTATTTCATCTTTGACAAAATGCTGTATGATCAGCATTAGAAGCCATCACTTAACAGATAGAAAAACAGACTCAAAAAAGTAAAGTTATAGGTCCAAAGTAACACAAACAGAAGTGGAGTTACTAGTTAGTTTGTTCCATTCGTTGCAATTCTATGTGCTTGGCATCATTTTAAGTACCCATATGATAAAGATCACCTATACCCATTTCATGTCAGCCTGAATCCTCTTCTCTTGGATTTTTATAAAATGTCCCCTTTGCAGGTAAAAGCAGGGCGAGCCAAGAAACAGTGAGCAACATCAGAGCCACAGATTTTCTGGAAAGGCTGTCCTCTGTCAGTGCTCCCTGGCTGCTCTGTGTCAAACCACTCAGTATTGGCAAGAGTGCCTGCCCTCCGTTAATGAAGATTCTGGGAATTCCTCACTGTGATGGTCCACATTATCCCAGCTTCCAATTAGCACATTGTCCATCTAAAGAAGAAAGACTGTAGTTGTTTGTTAAGCACTGCTTATGTCAAGACCTCAAACCTAAGGCAAGAATGAAGGAAGAGTTAAAGGATTTTCACAGTGACTGCAAGATAGTAAACAATTAGTGTTATCTTAATGAATTAGTTAAATAATTGTCAACTTTGTCAAATATAGGTTTTTTTCAAAGGCTAATTTTACTTTATCATAAATTTAGGTGGGTTTTTTTTGGAACACAGATCAAAGGTGAAAAAAAAACAAACTTCTTTTTAAACCATGGTAATAACTTGAAACTAAAAAGAACTAAGATGTGTTCAAATGTAACCCAGGATGTCCCAAGTTCTCACAATTCTTATGTCAGCCTGCTCTTTCTTTCTTTCTTTTTTTTTTAAATATATTTTTATTGCTTTCAGAGAGAAAGGGAGAGGGAGAGGGAGAGAGAGATAGAAACTTCAATGATGAGAGATGGTCATTGATTAGCTGCCTCCTGCACACACCCCTGCTGGGGACTGAGCCCACAACCCAGAAACCGGGGCATGTTACCTTGACCAGAATCAAACCCGGGACCCTTCAGTCCGCAGGCTGACGCTCTATCCACTGAGCCAAACCAGCTAGGGCAGCCTGCTCTTTCTTTGAATGTTTCTTCCACTTAGGATAAGAAATTCAGAGTCCATCTCCCTATTTCTCCTCAGGCTGAGGGAGTGTATTATGTTGATTCTAATCACCTCTGGTTCCCAGTTACTGCTTTGTCATAATTCTCTAACTTTAATACATGTAAGTTTTCCCTAATTTTTGCCCTTTCAAGAAATACCCTGGTCCAAATACCCTGGTACCAACAAAATTCAAACAAGGCTTTATTGAAGGTTTAGGGCAAACGAACACAGCACAGCAACATTAAAAACTGAACATTAAAGACCTTATTATTTGGGGTTTTGTTGAGCTTTATAAAAATGCTATCATTTAGTACGTAATCCTCTGAAGTTTGCTTTTCTTCATGTTTCTAAAATGCACCCATATGATTTTGCGGTTTCAACAATATGAACGTTCTGCTTCTCTGGCTGGGTAGTGAGTGCCCAAGTATTTGTTTCATTATGACGCTTCAAAAATTAAAAAGCACTATATATTCTGTCATATGTATCAAGTATTACATTTTAAAGACATTTTAACTAAGTATTAGCCACCTCAATTCTAACAGCTCTTAGCACCTCCTGGAACCTCTCCTGATCATTCATCCTATGGTGCTCATTCGAAGACCACTGGACTCCAGCTCCTTCCTTCCTCCCTCCTCTCCATGGCTTTCTTCTAATTGCAGCTCTTGATCCTTGGATTCCTGATCCTGACTTTTCTAACCATATTATTCAACATGAATTTCTAATAAGCAACCCCAACCCCAATATCACAGTGGCTTAACATAATAATACACATTCTTGGTCACGTAAATACCAGAGCTGACGCTGCCAGCTGGGAGATCTCCTGGGAAGCTCTTCCAAGTGGTCACTCAGGAGTCAGGCTCTTTCCATTATGTGTTCCCTCATCCTTTCCTTTCTGCTGTGTGGTTGGGAGGAAAGAGCAAAAAAGATCACCCAGGAATTTTTTATGGTAGGGCCTGAAAGGGGCATGCATCACTTCCCTTCACTTTCCATTCATAGAATTCAGGGACATGGTCAACCTAGACACAAGGGGCTGCGGGGAAATATATATCTTCCTTTGTACCCAGAGAAAAATAAAACCATCTGGTAAACTCATAATATTGTCTCTGGTTTTCTTTTGCTTCAGGCCATTATGGAAGATAGGGAAGCAAAGGATAGAAAGTGGTTGTTTATATATATTTTATACACAGATAGAATACCAGGCTTTTTTTCTGAATGAAACCAGACTCTTTATATTCATGGATCAGCTACAACCATATAAGGGGGATGGAGGGCATTTTGAGATAATAACAGGAGATTTCCTTAACAACACTTTTTTGTTAACAACATTCTTTGTCATAAGAAAAGAGAAGATCATACCTGGCTGGTGTGGCTCAGTGGTTGAATGTCGACCTATAAACCAGGAGGTCACAGATCACGGTTCCATTCCCAGTCAGGGTACATGCCTGGGTTGTGGGCTCGGTCCCCAATGTGGGGTATGCAAGAGGCAGCCGATGGATGATTCTCTCTCATTATTGGTGTTTCCATCTTTCTCTCCCTCTCCTTTCCTCTCTAAAATCAATAAAAATATTTTTTTCAAAAAAAGAAAAGAGAAGATCAGAAAGAAGAAATCAACAGAAGTTCTAAATCCACTTATTTTTCAATTTGTCTCAGAATTAGTTGTCTTGAAAACCAAGAGAAAAGGGTATCTTGAATTACAAAAAGGTTGGTTTGCACATAAAGAGTCACAGCCTGGAGGACTAATATCATGGAGTTTATGCCATAAACCTTAGAATAGGGAAAATTTAATCATGAAGGCAAAGAAGTTTCCCCATCTCAAAAGGAGATTATATACCAGCCAGTGGGTGGGAAAGGAGAAATTGAAAGTGACTTACTGTCGTTTAAATACTGGTAGCTACTTGAGAAAATGACTAATGTTCCATCTCCTTAGGCTAGATAATGGTTGGTAAGAATGACAGAAGGAAAGGAGGCATCTCTGAATATACTTATCTACCTGAGATAAGTTTTAAGAGATCCCAGAACAGAAGGATCATTGCCTGGCTATAAAGAGTATAACCAGGAGCCACATAGAGAAATCCTCCATCCAATCCTCCATGCAAATTGGGCATGTTACCTAGGCAACTGGATCGGAAATAGCAGTGGCTGAGGGGGGATGCCCATGAGGATGGGCCCGAGAGCTTCCCCATAAAAGCCTTCACACTCCATAACAATGTGGATGCAGCAGCCAAGAGTTCCCTAGCGATCTTAGCAGAGTATAGACAAGATTAAAAGTCCATAGTCCAAAAAAGGCCTTGCAATGAGGTGTGATTTCAGCATCAGAGGCAACACCCAAACCCAGGATAAAAGAATGACACCTTAGTGGGGGCCATAGGGAATACAGGATGTCCAGAAGACCAGTTGGCTGGCTCCTAATGCCAGAAAGAAACATAAGATTACCACCACCACCCAAAAGGGCCAGATTACAGAATCATAATTAAGTTGTTACCCAGAAGAGACTTAAAGTTTAACTGAAAGGGCTAATTACTTTTTAAAAATATATATTTTATTGATTTCAGAGAGGAAGGGAAAGGGAGAGAGAGAGATAAACATCATTGATGAGAGAGAATCATTGATTGGCTGCCTCCTGCACACACCCCACTGGGGATCAAGCCCACAACCCAGGCATGTGCCCTTGATCGGAATCGAACTTGGGACCCTTCAGTCTGCAGGCGGACACTCGATCCACTGAGCCAAGTCAGCCAGGGCACTAATTACTTTAAATTGGCAATAATGAATGACTTGGCCATGTCATCCAAAGGTCAACATCACCAATTCAGGATCAACAGGAGTCCTCAATTTGGAGTGCAGTGAGAGAAAAACTATTTAGTGTGGAACAGCTCGGCTGTGAGTCAGCTCAATCATGAAAGAGTGCAGCTGTGGGACAACACCGTTATGAGGCAGCCCAGGTGAGGCGTCCTGGCCCAGGAGACCCCAGTGTTACAGCTCAGCTCTGATGTGACAGCTCCAGCTGGGGAAAGGCAATTTTTAATGGAAACTGAAAGTTCACTTCACTGTGAAGCTGGCTTATATAGAGAAGAGCTCCCACCCTGGTCCCTGATTGGTCCATTCTCATGTAAATGAGGACTGCAAAACACAGTTTGATTCATCCAAAACGCACTATCCTGACTGGTTGAAATGGAGTTGCTCTGATTGGTCAGTAAAAATGCAAATGAGGAAGTAGCTGCACAAACTTTCCCCAATGAAACGGGGAAAGTCTCAATCCTACTGGTCAAATTTCAGTCCAAGGAGCTCTCGAATAAGGGTCAACTCAGACGGCAGGAGCACAGTGCAGGAGGCAGGCAGCTCGGTGCAGCTTTTCCCTGAACACAAAGAGCAGGAGAGGCCCCTGTTCAGCAATGATTACTAGACTCTGTTTATAAATTTAAGCCCAGTTAGCCATCAGGAGTCCATCTTCACAGGCACTTTCATTTTGGGGTGATCAACCCTCATCAACAAAAATGGGGACTTGAGTAAGCTTATCCTATATAATAAAAGGCCAGCAACCATAAGCGTAACAATGGGAAGGACTGTGACCAGTCGCCATGAGGTGCATTGACCACCTCTCGGTCCCTCCTCCCAACCCCAGGCCCACAGGCTCCAATCGCAGCATGGCGAGTGGGGAACCACAGGGAACCGAGGTGAGTGGGTGGAACTGCCAACCTCTTGGTCCCTCCCCCAGCCCGCAGGCTCCGGTGAACTGGAGCCATCCTGTGATCTGGAAACCACACCAAACTGGGAGGTGGCCACGGGGCGGGACCGGGGACTGGCCAGCGGGCAGGCCTAGGGACCCTACCCATGCATGATTTTGTGGGCTGGGCCTCTAGTGTGGATTATAAGAACACAAAGAATATTGCTGTTTTTGCACATAAGTGGTAACTTGTATTCATTTACAACTTTATCTCTTCTCTAAACAATATTTTATTGATGGCATGTTCTGGTTTAGGCTCTATACTAGGTGTTAAGTTTGCAAATATTAATAACTCTAAGTTCCAGAACGCTTTTTATAGTCTTCTAGTGGAGTGGGCATGTTACCAAGACAATAGGACCTGGGGTATCTGAGTATTTGTATTAGTCTGCAAATATTTTAAACTGGGGCTTAAACAATGAAGAAGTTTACCTTTTGAACACAACAGTCCGATGTAAGCACCCAGAGTGATATGGCAGCTCCACAGTATCAGGGACACAGGCCTCTTCTGCCTATTGCTCTGCCATCCCAGGGCATTGCCCATACCTGCATAGTCAAAAATAGTCACTGTACCCATGTTCTAGTCAGTGGATAGGATGGCAAAAGGGTAAGGGAAGGGCATATCTTTTACTTTAAAGAGCATGTCTCAGAAGTTGCACACACCATTCTGTACACAAAGCATTGGAAAAGACCCCAGTCCAATGGCCACACATACTGCAAGGGAGGCTGGGTACTTTAGCTCTCATTTGAGCAGCCATATGTCTGATTACATCATTTTAATGCATAAGGACACACCAGAAACTGCAGCATCTGCTTCAGACTGCTCCTCTGCTTTCTCAAATATGCACAATATGTGCTTCGACAAAGGAAAGAAACTAATTTCTGAAAGAAAGATAGAGGAAAGTACAAAGGGAAGAGACAGCATGCTGATCAAGGAGGCCTTCAGAGAAGAACTGAAGCTCATACGGTAAGCAGAAGTTCATGAAGATGACTGAGCTCCACAGAGGCATTTGGGGTGAAGAAAATGAAAGCATGTCCAGTTTCATGGAAGTGTAAGCTTTGCTGTTGCAGTTAGGGGATTGCAAATGGTTCTGTGAAGCCATAGCACTTGGAGGAATCGATGGAGATGAAATTGGCTAGATAGAAAAAAAAAAAAAAGCAGATCATAAACAACCTTCTGTGGCCAGCTAGAAATTTGATCATTGTTCTGCAGGTAAAAAGGAAATGGCTGATTAATTTTAAGGAGGAAAGTGACAACTGTATTCAGAGAATAGATGAGCATGAAGACAGATAAGACTTAGGAGGCTACTGCAATTTACAAAAACAGGATTACAAGGCTCTTACTTATAACAATACCCATAAGAAATAGAGCTTCAGGTGACAGATTCTGTAGGACTTGGAATTAACTGACAGTAAAAATCAAGGGACAGAAAGATTATTGAATACCTGAGTAGTATGAGAGATACTAAGAAACACCTGAGTGAAAGTGACCAATATTCACATAAAATAAGGATCTGAGATTCAAGAGCAGGTCTAAAATGGAAATGTATATTTGGAAGTCATCAGTGTGTGATGTGGTAGTTAAACCACTTGACATTAATCACTGAAAATATATCGCTTGAGAAGAGAAGACATCTGAGAATGGAACATTGCTTAGTATGCAGTGCCAAGTAGTTTCACAGACTTCCAAATGTAAAGCATTTTTGGAAGTCCAATTTCAAAGTTCTGATCCACTTAGGCCAGTGGTCGGCAAATCGCAGCTCGCGAGCCACATGCGGCTCTTTGGCCCCTTGAGTGTTCTAACGCCACTTCTTCAAAATAGACTCGCCCAGGCCGAAAACCGACTTCTGCGCATGGGCCACGAATTTTCAGTCACACTGTACGTGCGCGCCCGCACGTGGTATTTTGTGGAAGAGC
The DNA here is from genome assembly GCF_951640355.1 of Cnephaeus nilssonii. NCBI lineage: Eukaryota > Metazoa > Chordata > Mammalia > Chiroptera > Vespertilionidae > Cnephaeus > Cnephaeus nilssonii. The sequence goes on along the minus strand of NC_137072.1, from coordinate 40,645,475 downwards.
CACACTCAAGGGGCCAAAGAGCCGCATGTGGCTCACGAGCCGCGGTTTGCCAACCACTGACTTAGGCAGTTATTGTATTCAAATACATCAAAAGTCACTGTAATTGGGAGCTGACAAGGGAATCACCAAGGAGAGGGTATTCTGTTGCTTTCAGTCGAACAGGAGGTGGGAGAACTTTAAAATAACTGCTATAATAGAGTGTAAATTAAAAGATGGATGCAAATCCCAGGCCTGTCTCTTACTGACCTTGGGCACAGAAGAAACAGATCTTCAAAGAGAACGAAAAATCATGTGCAGAAAGAAGCAAGGACAGGAAATTGAAAGAAAATGTTGCCTATATTTCCATGATTTCTGATCTCCTTGGAATTCTTCCTTCCTACCTTTGAGTTCCATAAAACGCCATTGTAATTTATAATAGTTTTCCTTATTTTCCTCTAGTCCAGAGTAAATTGATTTGTTTCTTACAAGAGTAAGGTCCTAATATGCAGATGCAACATCCTTTTAGAAGGAGAAATGTTATCCTCTCCAAATGGGAATGTGTGGGGGTTTTTTAGTTCAAGGCTGACCTTTTGGATTCAAGGCAAGAGAAAAGGAAATATGAGGAGGAAAGAGAGTAGGAAAAAGTAACTCTATCTCTAGCAGAGACGGTTCGTTACCATCCCATATACATTACCCTCTTTCCTCCCTAAGAGAAACCGCATTTTAATTGATAATTGGTTAAAAGCACTTTGGAATCTCCCTTATAGCCAGGCATGACATGTGGCAAAATTCTGGATGAGACGTAAGTGGGAAATGACATGAAAGTTCCTAGAAGACTGCTGAAAAAAGCACTAACTCGTTTAGTTATCTGGTGTCCTTTCTCCCTCCCTCCCTCCAGCATTCCGCACAGCTGACATGAGGGCAGGAGAGCCAGCATACATCTTGGACCAAGAGGTGACCTTGAGAATGACAGCCATCCACAGGATGATGGAATCTGATGGCAGAAGGAACCTGAGTTTCTGATGATCATGGAGCCACCAGGAGAGCCGGTACTCTCTTCTTTGTTCCTTTCATAGGAAAGAGAAATAAACTTTTAACTTATTTAAGACATTTAATAAGGATGTGCTGGCATATGAAGCTAAACCTAATTGTAGCAGATACTTTTTAATATCAATATGCCTTTGTAATATTTATTACAACTTAAATTCCTAATATTACTACTACATTTATCATAGTATTTCTTAGATTTAAAAAATATTTATGAACTCTTCTTTCTTACATTTTTTACAGATTTTTTTTTATTGACTTTTAGAGAGAGAACGAATGGGAGAGAGAGAAACATCACTTTACTGATCGCATACCCCTTGCCAGCACCCTGGGCATGTGCCCTGACCAGGAATCAGACCAGCAACCTTTTGGTGCACAGGACAATACCCAACCAACTGAACCACACAGGCCAGGGCCCTTTCTTACATTTATTTGTAGGAATTCTGCAGGGAGGGAACAGCCATAAAATTAAGAAACCTGTTTTCAGATGCCAGTTATAACACTTTATGAAGTACTATAACTTCAGGGACTTTTTTTTATATCTTAAAATAAAGGATTTGAACTAAATGGTCTCTGAGGTCTCTTTCAACTGCAAAATCTTCTCTTATCCTGTATGTCTTTTTTTCATCACATGGGTATTGAAAAGATTAAATCTGGAACTATTAGTTAGCAAACACATAACACTGAGCCATGCTCTTATTAATTTAACCATCATAAAGACCTATGAGGTAGGTGTCACCCATTTTACAAATAAGAAAACTGAGGTGTACAGAGGTTAAATAATTTGCCTAAGTCACACAGCTTATACTTGGCAGAACCTGGATTCAAACCTAGGAAGTCTGACTGGGTCTCTGATCTTAACCAGTACCCTGTCCTGCCTCAATAAACAGAGCAGTAAATTAGCTCCCTTAACCAGAGGCTCTAGTCACTCCAGTACAGATGACTCAAAGAGCCTAACAGGACCCATTAATTTTATTTATAAAATATTTCTAGCCCTAGCCAGTTTTGCTCAGTGGATAGAGCGTTGGCCTGTGGACTGAAGGGTCCTGAGTTCAATTCCAGTCAAGGGCACATGCCTGAGTTGCAGGCTCGATCCCCAGTAGGGGGTGTGCAGGAAGCAGCAGCCGATAATGATTTTCTCTCATCATTGATGTTTCTATCTTTCTCCCTCTCCCTTCCACTCTGAAATCAATATATATACTAGAGGCCCGGTGCACTAAAATTCATGCACTCGGGGGTGGGGGATTCCTCAGCCCGGCCTGCACCCTCTCACAGTCCAGGAGCCCTCAGGGGATGTCCTACTGACAGCTTAGGCCTGCGACCGGGCGGGCAATCAGGGGACGGCGCCGCCCCCATCACCCCTCCGCTACCATTACCATCCCTTCCCTCTGCTCGCTGGCATGCACCTTGGCTGGCCTGACGCCGCCTGCTCCCTAGCCCCGCCCCCCGCTGACTGGTCGTTCCGCTGTTCGGTCGATTTCCATATTATGCTTTTATTATATAGGATATTTTCTAAAGGTGATTTCTCCCAACCCTCTAACTCAGTATTGGTGGGAAGCTCGTAGTGCAAAGGGGCTTCGGAAAGGCACCTGTGCTGTGCCGTGGGCTAGATGGATGCAGTTGCCCTGAGAAGCAGGACTGAAGACATTTTTTCAGAATAGCTTGGGGAAGGAGGCTAGTTCTAATTTTTAAATAATTAGGTAAATGAATAGATAAACCATTGCCTGTCCTTTCTCAGGCCGGGTGCACCAGCGATCTCGCCACTGCCCTGCTGCAATGGGCTAAGCTCTGGCATGCCTGATGCTGAGCTTCCGCATCACAGCTCCGGCCGCTGTTCCCCTCACTTCCCTGGCATGTGGCTATTGGGTTTTACATAGAAATGCGGAAAATGCCTTTCAGCTAATTTCTACATGAAATACAATATATTTGCCAGATAAGCTGGACCCTCGTAGTATCCATAAATCAATTATGTTTATCCTTAGCCAAGAATGTACTAAAATGCTCTTTCCTCGTTTTGAAACCCAATCTCATATTCACAGTAATTATGCTGCCCTTCATATGAATCATTGTCTCATACTGTAGTTGTTAGTGCTGTGGCTGATTCATTTTCTGCTTTATAGTATTTGAAATGATCATTTCACTTGTGGTAGGATTTGGGGAGTTATTGAAGTAAATCCTTTTATTCACTAGACTTTTTTTTTTATCTCATCTTCAGTCTTTTGTTCAGATTTTATACCAAAGTTTTCTGAAAGCTGTAGCAAGTAGGGAAAGGACAAACTGTTAAATCCCACTGAAGCCAGCAAAGCCATACAAATGGATGGCGAAGCCTCTCTCGCCACGACTATTCCTTGATCTTGCCTTTCTTAACAGAGTCACACCACACCTGTCCTATTATTTTCCCCTTTCATCCCTCTGAAATGCATGTATGTTCATATTATGCGCTAAAACACTTTTAAAATATCACAGTCTTTATTTCTGGTCACTATCCAAATACACACAAATGAATATGAGTTATTTTTTAGGTATCATATATATACATCATCATTTTGGAAGAGCCACATTTAAAGACAGATGGCTGCTGCCTTCATACCTCCAATATCATATTGTTTTGTGCATATGAAGAAGGTGTCATTGGATCATCTCTGGTTTAGACGCTTTGGAATATTTAGTTTGGGGATTATGACCTGCTGCTCTGTCCACATTAAGTGCTCCACTGTCAGAATTAGCGGAAATAGGTGGGCCAGCAGAAGGAAGGCCGTCTGACTCGGACTGCCAAAGCCCAAGTGGAATGTAAGGAGATGGAAAAGCAAGAGTCTTTTGGACACTGTCATCACTATAAGAAAATGTAAAAATAAAAAGGGGGACGTGCCGCTGCAGATATTGATGAGGATCACTTCAGCAAGAAATTCCTTTCCATGACCACAGTCACAAGTAGATTCTATTTCAACATCCATGACAGATTCACTTTAGGAGGGGTTGTTTATATTATATTCTGGTTATAGGGCTATTTCTTGCCTTAAAAACTGACAAAGGCCTATTCTCTCTTTACATTTAAAGTATTGAGCTTTTCATTTTAAAATTTTAGGCATGAAATTCCATCTTCATAATGAATTTCTGAATGCTTGCAATGTGCAGTACACTGTGCTAAGAGCTTTTCGTCAAAATCCTATCTGAACCTTAAAACAATCCTTTGTTGTATTATCAACTCTTCCTTATACATGAGGATATAAAACATCACATACCTATTAAAGGCAAGATCCACGTCAAATCCCAGGCTTTGGAGACTTCAAAACCCATGTTTTTAACTACTAACTCATGCTGTATTGTCTTTGCTCTTGGACATAGATTGCCCAAGAGCTATGCTGTTTTACCCCACATCTTTCCATTAGCCACTATGTCTTGCTGTAATCAGTTAGTTTTTAGAAACTTCCTTTTTGCTTTCCATTTTCAATGCTCACAGGATTGTGTGTTAGGGTGAACGCAGAACAATGACATTATCCAAAAGCAGAATTTGTTTTAAATGGTTTCAACCATTTTCTTTTCTATCAGCACATTTATTCTAAAAACTACATTAAAAAGAGCCAGAACTAGCTGCATTTTTATATTGGCTAAAGATGATTCTGCATTTTGTAAAATGTCTGGTTTTATAAGACATAGGGTGACACACCTCTCTGCAACAGAGCAGCTGGTCTCTCAATGGGCAATTCAGCCGGCAACCCTTCTTCACCCTGGGCTTCTCATATGGAGCTGCCGTGACATCTAGTGGCCAAAGGTTAGGGAAGACATTCTTTACCCATAAAGCACACGGGAGTTCGGATTTAGAAGCATATTTACAAGCTTATATAGCTAATGAAATTTTAAATTTACACAGTGCTTTATCATTTATACCTCACTTTTGTATCAATTATTGATTTGTGGACTTGAAGGCAATATCTTTCTTATTTTGTTCAGATTTTTAAAATATTTATCATTGTTACACCAAAGTAATGGTTTATTCTGAATTTATTCTACAAGAATGAAATGTAGGCCTTAGCCAGTCCTGCTCAGTGGTTAGAGTTGTCGGCCCTTGGACTGAAGGGTCCCAGGTTCTATTCCCGCCTAGGGCACACACCTCGGTTGCAGTCTCAATCCCCGGCCCTGGTTGGGGTGCGTGCAGAAGACAACCAATGATTGTGTTTCTCTCATCTCACATCTGTGTTTCTCTCTTTCTGTCTCTCTCCCTCCCTTCCACACTCTAAAAAAAAAAAAAAGAGCAAAATGTAGGATTTGATTCTTTGTGTTTTACTTCTACAAGAGTAACAAATCTTTACATGAAATGCAGATGATCAAACTTACATTCTTAGCAGTCTAAGGAAACAAGTAATGAATTTGTATTAACTCAATTAAATTACAGTTAAATAATAATTAATATACATGAAAATTTTCTATGTCTTTTGCTGAGTTAATTGAATGGTAACTTTTGCTAAATTTTTTAAAAATATTTAATGCTTTTAGAGGAAGTAATAGATGACCAGAAATTGGTTTTTTAAAATCAAAAACAATAATTAAAAATTAACAGCTTGGGATCATTTTCAGCAGATTTTTAATTTTAAAAGTCTATTCTCTAGTAATTAAGTTTTCTGTAATTTAAGCTAAAAGAAACCACCATATGCAAATGACCAGGAAAAAGTTTTTAAATGTGTTTTTTTTTTCTGATGTAATGTCTCAGCCTATGAAACTCCAAAAGCAGAGTCTGAGAGAATGTCTGATGCATAAGTTATTTATTTAAAATTCCAATTGCAGGAGCAAGAGTGAGGAACAGGATGGACCAGGAAGGATAAGAGTAGATGCAGAGGGAGGAAGAGCTGATATAAAAATAGAATATGGAATTGGCTACTCTTGGGTACAAGTGGGTGCTAGATCTGAGGGACCTTCTGAAAAGACTTATTGAATGTACTATACCTCCAAATCATCCACTGGAAGAATCAAAGTATAGAGCATTTATCTGTCAGCTCACATTCCCATTGGTCAAGATTTGTCACATGGGTCACAAATTCTCCCACATTTCCATGTGTGTTCAAGCATCCCAGGCTGCAAATGTCAAAGAAGGCTCATATGGGCTGAGGCAAGGACATTCTGCTTGCACTTATACAAAACAGGTCAACATGTGTGCAGACCTGTTCTCTGCAACCATGATTAGAAAGAAAATGAGGCCAAGTGGATCTACAGTGGTAAAAGAGATGTCCAATACCTGTGTATATTACCTGTGTTATCTTCATAATAAATAGGCCATTCAAGTTCATTAATAGGAGTACTTTTATATTCTATGGACATTACTAAATATATTGATTGATGTAATCATCACTCTGTCCAATACATAATAGAGGTCAAAATTCAAAAGAGATCTTGAATCAGCAGTGAAATTCATTCATCTTGAATGGCAATTATTTTGTCAGTGTTAGTCCAAATAATGTTCACAATAGGAATTATGTGGAAATACTCACTGTTGTAAAAATTCAACATTTAAAACCAATTATCTCTATATGAAATCCTGATATGGTAGAAATAGCAGGCTGCTAATTACAAAATTTAGAATATGGACAATGCTTTTCAACTTTTTGCTGTCATAGATCATGAGAGGTTTTATACAGTCCATAATAAATGTGGCTCAGGGAGTCACTGATTCTCAATTTGATAGGTGAGGGAAAGCATGGTTCTCAATTATGAACCATTGATATAGGATATAAAGACATACATAAAGATACACGTAAATAAAAATATACACACATGTATATATATGTGCATACATACATATACAGGGTGGGGCAAAAGTAGGTTAAAGTTGCTGATATGGAAAAGAATACAATAATTAATAATACAAGAATAACCTCTGTGGTTCACATACTCACAACTGTAAACCCTTGTCTCACCCTGGATACATATGTATATGTATATGTGTGCATATTTGCCAAAGATATCTAAATGCATCTCCACAAAAGCTTGAATAATTAATATTGGCCTGAATAATAGTACTGAGAACTACTTATAGTTCCCTCTTTTTATTTTCTATTTTATTTGAATTTTCTATATCATTATATATTGTCTATCAAACTAGAAAATAAAATAAAGCTATTTTTATCTGGAAAAAGAATGAATGCCCTTGATATGTTATTCTTAAGCTGATAAAAACCATCTTTCTCTGTTTCCTTGCAGGTCGTGTAAGTTGTGAACACCTATAACCAGATTTCATTTATTTCATCTGCTCTGTTACTGCCATATTTGTGGACCATTAAACAAGGACCAATATATATAAAGCCCATGCTTTCTTTATAGATGACACTCTTCAATATTAAGATAGAAGGAACAAATGTTAACCTGCTTTGTGAATTTCAAAGAGCCCACTTCCTCCTCCCACAAGAGGTACCTCCTCACATTCCGTAAGGCTTTAGCAGATCCCCGTTCCCTGGGGGAGGAGCAGAGTGCACCAAACTTCAGGAGCCAATGCCTCCCTTATACATTAAGAAGTCAATAACTCACTTCTACCAGGATTAGGTCATTGATTCCAACATGATCTTAACAGAAGTATTTAATGCCAGCTCCCTCCCTGCTAAACCTCTTAGAATAGTTTGTTCTTAGGACATATCCTCCCAAGAGAGCAGCAGGGTAGATTCAAGCTAAGAAAGCTAAATCAACTCATCTTGGCCAGTAGCTTAGCTATATTGCTACTGAAAAAAAAGTCTGTTACAAAATGGGAAATACTGTACCCTGAACCATTCACCACTTCCTACTGAGCCTAATAGAAACTGTAAAGCTCCTGATGTTGGATTAGGAAGTAGTAATCATATACCATATAAATACACTCCACGCTATAATAAAGTCAAAGAAAATCCAAAGCAGATTGTTCTTAAAAATCATCTAGTTTTTCTCTTAAAAATATGCAGTTTACACACACACAAACATGCATGAATAAAATAACAATGGCAAATAAATGTGAAAGTAAAATACTTCTGCCCTAACCGGTTTGGCTCAGTGGATAGAGCGTCCGGCCTGCAGACTGAAGGGTCCCAGGTTCGATTCCAGTCAAGAGCATGTATCTTGGTTGTGGGCACATCCCCAGTAGGGGGTGGGCAGGAGGTGGCTGATCGATGTTTCTAACTCTCTATCCCTCTCCCTTCCTCTCTGTAAAAAATCAATAAAATATATTTTTAAAAGTACTTCTAAAATTAAGGACAATCTCCTTTTCAGAAAGCTATACATAGCCCAGCCAGCATGGCTCAGTGTTTGAGTGTCAACTTATGAACCAGGAGGTCACGGTTTGATTCCCCATCAGGGCTCGATCCCCAATGTGGGGCATGCAGGAGGCAGCCAATCAATGATTCTCTCTCTTCGTTGATGTTTCTATCGCTCTCTCCCTCTCCCTTCCTCTCTGAAATCATTAAAAATATAATTTTTTTAAAAAAGTCTGTTGGGGTTTAAAAATAAAAACCAGAAAGCTATACATAATTCAACTGAGTTTAGTAAGGATAGAAATGTTAATAAAATAATTAATCCTCATTTAGACAAAAGTTCAATTGCAATATAACTATTTATTAAACATACTTACACTCTACACATAAAAATATCATTTAGTCTTTAAAATGAATGATTTAGAAATAAGTGTGACTGAAGAGATTTAATTTTAAATCCACGTCAGATTTTAGGTGTGACTTCATGATGTACAACTATTCTGGGTAACAGGTTTTATTCATAGCAATTTTGTAGATAAGAAATTAGGGCCAATAAATATTAATTCTGTTGCTCAGAGTCAAATAGTACTAGTATGTAAATGGAAGGACTGGAATAGTGCCTACATCTTAACTTGTAAGTCCAAAATATGTGTTTTTTTCTGCATCATGCTTCCTCCTTGACATTACAAAGAGAAATTTATTGTTCAATGAAAATATATATTTTTTAAAAAAAAGAATGGCACGGGACTACCAGTCTTACCTCAGGGAACCGGTCCCAAGTTAACTAAAGATAGAGTGAACGTGTGAGTCAAATACAAGCTTTCTAACAAGTCTGCCTTTTAAGGGACCGGAGAGGGGAGTGTGATCTGTCTATTAAAATTATTGGGGGGAAAATAAAATAAAGTAAAATCATTGGAAGGAGCCTACTCAGCAAACACAAAGAACGATGCTTCGGAAAGAAATGAGGACCACGCAGGCTTGTAGGAGAGAGATTGCAATATCCACAGGCCTCGGGGCTACATCAGGTCCTATAGGTGGAAGACATGGAAGAACATCAGAACGAAGGCCAGAGCAAAAAGACTGGCTCAGGCCCCTGCAACTGAGAAGAGCTGTGAGCCGTCCTAAGATCTGCTGAGGAGGGAGCGTGACTTGAACAAATAAGAAGTCTAATAAGTAAGCTGCTGGTACTCATAGCCAAAGCTTAGAGTGAAGGTTATGTGATGTAAGAACCAGGTCTAAAATCCTAGTACTCCAGGTTGACATGTGTCTGTAGTCCACATGGTCCAGGAACCATGTTCCTCCCAACCACCCTGCTCCTTCACTATCCTCTAGGGCACTTGCCTCTTCTGCCTTGGGTGCAACTGGCCTACAGACACACGTTTTCAGCTCATTAGACATGTTTTAAGACCCAGGTCCAGAAGTGTTACACCTAATTTCTCATATATATTTGGTAAGAATTTAGGCACATGGAAACTCCTAGCTCTTAGAAAGACTGGGACATGCTGTCCTTAACTTATCGAGTGTTGTATAGCCTTTAATTTACCTTAGCTACAATTCAATAATTATGGAGGGAGAGAACAAATATTTGTGAATAACCAACACTTTTTACCTATCAATAGTAATCTACCCTCTATCTCAATTTTTATTCACTTGCCATTGATTGTACCCCTCCCTCCAGAAAGCTAGACGTTTAGAAAGGGGTGTAATTCTTTATATGTATGTTTATGATTCCTACAACCTTTATGTAGGCACTATATAATCCACAGTGCAAGTTCATTTTTCCCTCAATAAATTGCTTTGTTATATTTATAAAATTCCAAGTTAGAAGAAATCCATAAGATATTATTTGGATGAAGTGTCTGAACCAATGCCCAGAACAGCAAGAAGTACCCCTCACGTAACAGAATCTAAACTTTAACATAAAACATATTGCTGCAGTGTATCTTTTAAGTTTCTTATCTTTAGTAATTAGCTTTTATGTATCTATAAAAATCTGTGGGAACACATTAAAAGCACAGATTATCTTGATAACTGGGCTTTTTTTTATAAGAAAGAGATTCAAAGAATCCCTAATTATACAGAATATCTGGTTGAAAAGTTTCAGTAAATCTGGCATGTAGCTGCATTACTAAATTCAACCATTAGGATATTATTAAACTCATTCAAATCAATTATGTGTACAGTATATCATAGAAAAATAAATATTTATAGATCCTGTTAATGGCCTACAAATTGGAATTTTGATGCTTAAAGTTTCACATTTTTAATACTTAAATTTGACATCATTCAATTAATTAAATTTATTAAAATAATTTTAAATTATTGCTTAACATTAAAGTGTTTCCTTTTTCAACCAGTTAATTACAGTAACATCAACATTACATTTTAATGAAATAATTCTAATCAACATGATTAAATAATTTTGAGGTTATGTTAGGTAAAGAAACAAATCTGAACAAACAAGGATTCTAATAATTAAGCTGCAGGTACTCAGAGCCAAAGATAGGTTAGAGTGAAGGTTTCCCAGTTTGTTTTCTCAAGAAAAGCAAACATATGATAGTAAAAGAATGTCTGTCTCAACCCATGAGCAAAATACCAAGTACATAAAGTGGAAAACAATCTTTCAAAGTCAATGAAGTATCTGAATATAATACTAAGAATCTACTTCAATTATCATTGAATGTAAGATTTTTTTTAATTTTTTTATAGTTTTATATTTCTGAAAGGTATTTCCACACACAAAACAGACCAGTTTGGTGAATTACATGTACTTCTATTTATCCACAGAAAAAGATAATCATCAGGCCAGCAGCAAAACAGGCTCAAAGCACACAGTGCCAGCAAATCGTTGATCTTAAATTTAAGGAGAGAAGAAACAGACTCAGAGACGGTTGTTAAGGAATTCTGGCAGAATCTCTTCAAAGAGAGAAGTTAATAGCAGTAATAAATGACCCAGGGCACTGGTAGGAACAAATTATATAAATAAACTTAAGAAGAAGTTACACAAAAAACTTGGGCCCAAACAAATGTGAACCTGTAATTTACCAATGCAAACTCAGGATGGCAAGGACTGTAAAAAGCCATCTGACCTGCTGCTCCTCTGCTTTTTTATCAGTTATAGGAGCATCCTCTTAAGCTGTCACTTTTACAAATGTAAGCAAAATAATTTTATAAAGACATGTGTCTTTTTTTTTAAACCCCAACTGACTTTTTTTAAAAAAACTTATTAAACACTGTCTCCAATACACAGTCTAGATTTCCCTCTTAGCTTGAAGGAAAAGTGAGTGAATATTGGAGCATAAGGTTTATTTTAGAGTTCTTTTTTCTTTTCTTTTTAATATTGGGCAAGTTGCAAGACAATCATGCGATGTCATTTTTTTAATTTTTATTGAATTTATTGGGGTGACCTTGGTGAATAAAATGATATAGGTTTCAAGTGTACAATTCTATAATATAGCATCTGTATATTACGTTGTGTATTCATCACCCCAAGTCAAGTCTCCTTTCATCCCTATTTATGCCTCCTTTATCCTCTTCTACCTCTACCCAATCCCTTTTTTCTCTGGTAATCACCATACTGTTGTTTGTGTCTATGAGGGGTTGTTGGGGTTTTTTTTTTTGCTTAATCTCTTCACCTTTTTCACGCAGCCACCCCAACTCCCTTCTCCTCTGAAAGCTATCAGTCTATTCTCTGTATCTATGAGTCTGTTTCTATGTTGTTAGTTTATTTTATTCATTAGATTGCACATATAAGTGAAATCATATGGCACTGTCTTTCTCCTACTGGCTTATTTCACTTAGCACAATACTCTCCAGATCTATCCATGCTGTTACAAAGGGTAAAATTTTATTCATTTTTATGGCCAAGTAGTATTCTATTATGTAAATACTAGAGGCCCAGCGCACAAAATCATGCAAGACCCAGACCCCCCATGCCGTGGGATCCCAGACTCCCTCCCACAGCGGCCGCCGCGGGACCCAGAAGTCCCGCCCTCCTCAGCTGCAGCGGGACCCATCAATGCACCTCCTGGTGAGTCTGGTTGTTGGTCATTACAGCATTACAACCACTGGGTTTTTATTATATAGATGTACCACAGCCTTTGTATCCACTCATCTACTGATAGGCATTTGGGCTGCTTACAAACCTGGGCTATTGTAAATAATGTTGCAATTAACATAAAGGTGCATATATTCTTTCAAATTAGTATTTCAGGTTTCTTCAGATATATTCCCAGCAGTGGGATCACTGAGTCACAAGGAAGTTCCATTTTTAATTTTTTGAGGTAACTCTGTACTGCTTTCCACAGTGGCTGCACCAATCTGCATTCCCACCAACAGGGCACATGGGTTCTTTTTCTCCACATCTATGCTGACAGGTATGAGGTGATATCTCATTGTGGTTTTAATTCACATTTCTCTGATTAGTGGCGTTGAGCATCTTTTCATATGTCTATTAGCCATCTATATGTCCTCTTTGGAGAAGTGTCTATTCAAGTCCTTTGCCCATTTCTTAATTAGATTGTTTGTTTTTTGAGTTTTATAAGATCTTTATAAATTTTGGATAGTAATTCCTTATCTGATGCATCATTGATGAGTATCTTCTCCCATTCAGTGGGTTGTCTTTTCATTTTGTTGATGGTTTCCTTTGCTGTGCAAAACTTTTTAGTTTGATTTTTTTCTTTTGTTTCCCTTGCTCAAGGATATATAGCAGAAAAAAATATTGCTATGAGAAATGTCTGAGATTTTGCTGCCTATGTTTTCTTCTAGGATTTTTATGATTGTAAGTCTAACATTTAAGTCTTTAATTCAATTTGAGTTCATTCTTGTGTATGGTGTAAGGAGGTGGTCTAGTTTCACTTTTTGCATACATCTTTCCAATTTTCCCAACACTATTGATTAAATAGACTATCTTTATCCCATTGTATGATCTAGCCTCCTTTGTCACATATTAATTAACCTAAAAGCCTGGGTTTATTTCTGGTCTCTCTGGTCTGTTCCATTGATCTACATGTCTGTTTTTATTATAGAGTTTTTATTTAAATTATCATACCATGGGCTGTTAAATTACCCAATGATTAGTTTGCTTTGCAAACCTAAAACAGAACTTTTTAAGATAAACTTTAACTCACTACAAATCATAAAATTATTTCCATGTAAAGTCTGTTTATTAAATGTGTTAAACTGTTTTTATAGTCCCTTTAAATTTATGGAAAGACAAAGAATTGCCTGGCAGGAATATCTGCAAAGACAATATACATTTTTTCAAAAAAAAATCACTTTTGTATTATAAAAATAGACAGGACACAAGGAATATCTGAAATATCCAAGGCTAAGAATTGAGTTACTAAGTCTAACATGAGCCAAGATGATCTCATTTTATGTGGAGCCATCCTTAAGAAAGAGATTACAGTCCTAAATTTTGTCTAGTAGGTTTTCAGTATTTTGGCTAATTCTAAGAGGAAACATTTCAGACTTCTTCATCTCCTGATTACAAGAAATGTAATAACTGATTGGGAGTTCCCCATTTTTGGATGCAAACCAATTCCTGAAAAAGATATGGTTACAAATTACTATAGCTCCCAGCAAAAAAGCATAAGGTTAATATTTTAGCATCTCTGGAATATACCTGTTAATTGTCGAGAGTTTAGCTGTAGACACAATCATAGCCCTCCCTGAAAGAAACTCCAGTTTAGCTTTGTAATGCCTCACAACTGGCACAGTTAGCTATTAGGAAAATTATTCGCAACAAATATCCTGCTTCTGTCCAACAACAAAGATTTCCTGAACTATAAAGTTGCACTGCTGAATCAACAACTAGACTTTTTTCCCTATGATGAGCTCAGTAGGAATTAACAACAGTAGAAACTCTGTGAAGCTTCAGGGCTCCAAGGGGAAGCTGGCCGATTCTAGAAAGGCTTCTTCCTGAGTGACTAGTCGTAACCTCTATTCACTCTTTGGTTACCATACAGACAAACCATTTGTGTATTTCTCCATGACTCCACTTTATTGGAGCACGTCAGAGGGCTACCCAGTTTCAAAGAAAATATTACGTCAGAGTATTTTGTGGCAAGATGTTAGCCTGTGAATCTGTGGTGAGTTGGCATTGATTTTATTTCCTTATTTTCATAAGCACTAGTGAAAGTAAAATCGTTCTGAACCCCGTGCTACTCCCCAAGCGAAATGCCCATGAACATACACAACGCAGAGAACCGGCAGTCTAGTCATCTAAAATGCTTTCTTGCAAACAGATTTGCCACCTTCATTTCTTAGGAAGTTGTGGTCAAAATTAAGCTCTTATAAGTCTCTAAAGAATCCTTATCATTTGGGATCCAAAAATGACCCAACATGTGATATATCTAAAATATCTCCCATTTGAGTCAAACAAGTTACATAGGAGAGAAAGACAACATTACAGATGACTGTTTTGAGGCAGAGATTGGTTTCTTCGTTGCCCGTGAGGAACGAGGAAAAATATATTTGTAATGGTCTTTCACCTGGAGTTTACAGGGCCTAAGGTCTGTTATTCTGAACAAAACTTCTCATGGAAGCAGTTAGATTTTTCTCGTCACTTTCACTTTCACAGGTGTGGCATGATACTGCTAAAATATATATTTAAGTGAAGTAAAGCAAGAATATACACTAAGTGGCCAGATTATTATGATCTCTGAACGCATAATAATCTGGCCACTCAGTGTACTTCTCTTGAGTACCTCATTTATTTGATATCAAAGATACTATAAATTGAGCACCTGATCAGTTTTCCCCTTTGCACTGGCTGATAGAAAGCTCAGGACAAATAGGTGGTTGATCTCCAGCAAAAGTCTAGAATACTTTTGGTACCCAGTTGAGATACAAATACACTGAGTGGCCAGAATATTATGCGTTCAGAGATCATAATAATCTGACCACTCAGTGTATATTTAAGTGATGTAATACAAGAAAAATCATGAGCTATATAGTTTGTATTTTACAAGCCCAAATTCATTTGAAATGTATGTGCTCTTCCCATCAAGACCCTAAAAGGAGAATAAAATGCAATTTAAAGCTTATTAAATTAACACAATTTCATTTGCTCTATAATTTAATCCTCAGAAATAATTATCTGATATAGGTATTATTATCCTTATTCTCCAGTAGGTTTACTGAAACTCAGATGTTGGGTGATTTGTGCAAGGTTATAAAACTAGTAATTGATGGAATCTGCTTTTGAACCCAAGATTTGAGAGAGCAAATCCAATCTTTTTTTCACTCGGCCATGTTGCATCCTTACACAGCACTCAATATTCTTTTTGGCTGCAGGACAATACTGAGAAAAGCTCAGCATATGATTCAACCTATGATTCTGAGGTACCTGTGTAGATTTCCAACTTATGAGGTTCTCCGAGAGATAAGGAAGCAGCCAGAAGAACAGCAATAAATTCCTGTGTCTTTCAACAGATAACACCCAGAGCCATTCATTTTAACCTTGGCAAAGGTACACTGACTTTGGGGTTATTTTCTTTTTCTGGATTTCATTAAGATGGTGCATGTGTAAATCAAATATAGAAGGATGAAAAATGGTAAAAGAAAAATAACTCAGTGTATAAAGAAGACCAGTATTTATTTTATAAATATAATACTCTTTATAAAGCAAATTATCTCTAACACTTTTTATTTAATTTATGTAAATTAAATTTTGTTTTAAGTTTCTTGAAGGAAATAATTACTCAAAAGATCACTTTAATGTAAATTTTGTAAGCAAACATTAATCGTGAACATATCTGTCTGTAAGTAACACAGCACAATGCCTATCAGGAGGGACTTGAGAGCCATACTTCCCAGGATTTAATTCTGATTCCTCCACTTAACAGCCCTGTAGCCTTGAGCAAGTTACTTAACTTCTTAGCATCTCAACTTTATCCTTTGTAAAATAGGAGGCTCATAAAAATACTGTCCTCTTCAAGAGTTACTGTCGGAGTTAAATAAAATATACATATTAAGAACTTGGAGCTGTTACAAATTGCTGCTTATTTGGGATCTAAATAAACATCATGATGATGATGATGATGATGATGATGATGATGATGATGATATAAAATTACCATAACTATATTAACTACATTATTGACCTCTATAGTGTATAGTACTTTGGTTATAAAGCCAAATCTCTACAACTAAAAACACTGTTAAGCCAGTTCTCAGATGCATGGGAAAGAGTTATTGAGTAAGTAGGACTATGAACTGAAATAGATAGATGACAATAGATAGATGATAGATAGATAGATAGATAGATAGATAGATAGATAGATAGATATGATATGATATGATATACTTACAGAGATAAAGATACATACAATAGGTACACACACACTCAAATATAACAATCATATAGAAACAAACTTTATCAGTGAAATGAGTGCTCGCTTTGGCAGCACATATATCAGTGAAATGAAATGACAGTTTACTTACCTTAACATATAAAGATTTTTATCATTATTATTGATTTGAGAGAGAGAGAGAGAGAGAGAGAGAGAGAGAGAGATTGATTGATTTGCTGTTTCATTTATTTATGCATTCATTGGTTGATTCTTGTATGTTCCCTGACTGGGGATCGAAATCGCAACTTCAGTGTATCGGGACGATGCTCTAACCAACTGAGCTACCCAACCAGGGTACACAAGATCTTGATGCTTTAAAAATTGTTCTGGCCGAGATGTCAAAAAGTCTGAAGTTCTGCTATTAAATAACTCACTTTATTAAATAAATTCTCCCCTTTTTTTTATCAAAATTGCTCCTAAGAGGGGTTAGTCACACATAATAAATTTAATCAGCTATGTGATCTATCAGATTCTCTTTCCTAGAAAAATAAAGAAGCACAGGGAAGAAGAGTTCAATCTTAAGTATCCTTGGGAGAGGAAGAAAGGACAGACATGGAAAGGAATAAAAGGTGTCGGGGATCCACTAAAAGAGCATAGAACTAGCTTGATTTTCTTCATTTCATATCCTCTGCCCTGCATGGTGAACTTTTTCTGTTAAGGGTCGGAGACTAAATATTTTAAGCTCTGCAGGCTTTACATTCTCTGTCACAACTACTCAACTCTATCACTAAAGCACAAAAGCAGCACCAGATAACACTTAACAAATGAGAGTGGTCTGTGCTCCGACAGAACTCTATTTGCAAATACAGTCTTGGGTCCAGATTTGGCCTGGAGATGTAGGTCCCCTGCTCTAGACCAGTAGCCACTTGAGTTTCCTGATAAAACCCTTGCCATATTGCCCCATAGTAAATATAATTAGTAATAAAACTTATTTAAAAAAGCATTTATGAAAAGAGAGTGAAAAGAACAAATACATTCACATGTTTAAACTTTTAGTCCAAGTAAAATGCAAAGTAAACCCAAAGCTCCATTATATATACTTATTTAATGCTGACGTAAGAACACCCAAACCTGTAGAGAACTTTTATAACCATTAATTTGTGAAAACAGAGGATATGCTAGAAGGAAAGATCTCAACAGACTGAGAAAAATACTTCAGAGAATAACAGTTTGCAGTTGCTTTTATGCATTTGAGATTAAGGAGGTAATGTAAGCAAGATTGCCTGAAGGTGGAAGAGAGCAAGGCGGGGATTGGATTACAGATTAGTTGAGATTATGTGCTCTTGACAGTGGTCAGGCTTTAGGAGGGGCTTGAAAAAGTGGTCCTGTATTACAAGGAAGGGTCTAAGAGGGGCATTTCAAAATTTTGTAAACTTGGGTGCACAGAAAAAACATGAATAAGGCTTGCTTACAGCAAAGATAAACCTTTTACTAAAGAAGTTGTATGCCTGAGGCGTGACTAGCCACCATGTCCTGCCCCATTAGGAATTTATGATCAGGTCACCCTGAGAGGTTACTTTCCACAGAACCCCTTTTTCATCCACAATATAAACCCTGTAACTGAGAGAACACACAGGCCCCAGGTTGCCTCATATTGGTTTTCTGGAATTTGTATAAATTATTCTGTCTGAGTTTTCTTGTTCTGTACTCTCCACAGAGATTTGCCCATTTTAACAAATAAGAAAACTATGGAAAAAATCAGGTCAGACCTCTTCAAAGGCCTTTTCAATGAGAGGAAAGTAGAGTCTGCTTTTACTGTAAAAAAGCCAGGTCATCTTAAAACAGATTATAGAAAATTTAAATGAGATTTAGAATAAGAAAGGAGACAGAAGTAAGCATTGGGCTGCTCCAAGGATTGCAAGAGGGATTTCCCCTCTCCTTTCCAATACTTACTGAGAAATTGAAATTACCATAAAAGGGGAAACTACTAAGGCCCTCATAAATACTGGGGCTACTTTATCTGTTCCTGACCCTGTCCCCTCCCTCAGAGTAAAACTTCTGTACAAATGGTAGAAATATCCAATCAACCAATGTGTGTTTTTAAATCAGAACTTATTATTAACTTTGCACGGTAGCAATCTCATAGCCAATGAGGTTTATCTGAGGTGCATTTATTGCTAATTTTAAAAAATTAGAATTTACTCCCTTTCAGCTAGGGAATGTTACAGGACATTATATACATTTTTGCTAGTCAAATCTGCCAGTTCATCTGATAAGGTGGTCTTTCTTGAAACCCATGATACCCACAGATTTTTTTCTAAGAAGGTAGAAATGTATTTCAGAACTAAATGAAATAGATGCTGAACCAATGGAGCAAATCATAATTTTAATGGAACCTTGACAAGAGAGAACTAATCTTGAGATTGATGGTTTGCTGCAGGATGCTCCTATGGAACTCTGGGATCTTTTCAGTACAGATATGAGAAGATCAAGTCAGCCACTCTTACCAAAATCACCATTGACAATACTTTACCTCTGCCTAATATTCACCAATATCCTTTAAGACCTGATGTACTAGCTGGAATTAAGCTCATTATATAAAACTAGAGGCCTGGTACACAAATTCACCCGTGGGATCCCTTGGCCTGGCCTGTGGGATCAGACTGAAACTGACTCTCCAACATTCCCCAAGGGGTCCTGGATTGCAAGAGGGCACAGGCCAGGCCAAGGGACCTCACCAGTGCACGATCGAGGCCAGGGAGGGACGCAGGAGGTTGGCCAGCTGGGCAGGAACTGTGGGAGTGCTCCAGGGCATGTCCGGCCCATCTTGCTCAGTCCCCATCAGCCAGATCTCAGCAGCAAGCTAACCTACTGGTCAGAGCGTCTGCCCCCTGGTGGTCAGTGCCTGTCATAGTGACTGTTCGACCAGTCAACTCTCTGCCCCCTGGTGGTCAGTGCACATCATAGTGACTGGTTGACCGGTCAACTATCTTCCCCCTGGTGGTCAGTATATGTCATAGTGAGCAGTTGAGAGGCCTTAGCATATCATTAGCATATTATGCTTTGATTGGTTGACCGGACAACTGGACACTTAGCATATTAGGCTTTTATTATATAGGATTACTTTGAAAGAGGGGTTATAATTCCATGTATAGGCCCCTGCAATTCTCCTACCCTCCCAGTAAAGAAACCCAATGGAAAAGGATAAAGATTTATACAAAATCTCAGACCTTTAAATAAAATCACTATTTCCATACATCCTGTGGTTCCAAACCCACATATCTATTACTAGCCATCTCTGTGGACTGCCAATATTTTTAGTAATAGATTTATGTAGTGCCTTTTTCAGTCATCCTATAGAAAAAAACAGTCAATATCTCTTTGCTTTTACGAAGGAAGATTACCAATTTACCTGGACTGTAATGTCCCAGGGATATACAGGGAGTCCCACCTACTTCTCTCAGATACTAAAGGCTGGTTCAAATTATGTTTATTTTCCCAGAAATTCCATGCTAATATAATGGATGATTTATTTTCTTGCTCTAAGACATTACTAGACTCCCAAAAGAACACAATTATCTATTACAACACTTAGCTATAAAAGAATGTAAGATCTCAGAGGACAAGCTTCAATTCTTTTTGCCCAAAGTAAAATACCTTTGCCCACCTTATATCTAATGATGAGCTGCTAATTAACCCTGAAAGACTTAGAGGAATCCTATACCTTCCTCTTCCAAGAACAAAAAAACAGATTAGGCTATCTGTAAGATTGGCTACTGTCACAACTGGGTTCCAAATTTTTCATTAATGTCTCAACCTCTATATGCCTTGTTAAAGTCAGATCAACCTGATCCAATCCAATGGAACCCTGAAGGGAAACAAACTGTAAAAGATCTAAAGGAATAATTACCTAAAGCTCCCAATTTGGGACACCCTAATTATAAACTTCCTTTCTTCCTTTTCATGCAGGAAAATAAAGAAATGCTTTAGGACTTCTAGCTCAGAAACATGGAGATCATTATAGGCCTATAGAATATTATAGCCAACAATTAGACTCAGTAGCAAAAGGTCCCCGTCCCTTTATGAGGGCCACATCTTCTATAGCCAGCCATGTTGTGCAAACAAACAGAGGACATAGTTATGGGTTCTCCTTTAACCATTTATGTTTCTCATTCTGTTGAATCTTTGCTAAACTCTACCATACTCTGCATTACTTGGTCAGTAACTGGCTGCTTATGAAGTACTCCTGCTTTCTGCACCTAATATTACCTCAGCTCAATGTAACAGTCTTAACCCAGCAACTTTGCTGCCTTTTTCACAGAATGAAGACACCCATTATTGCATTTTACTTACTACAAACTACCTTCTTGCTCCTAGGAATGATTTATAGGAAACTCTTATTGATAATGCTGACTTAATTTTGTTTATAGATGGATCTTATCTCAAAGACAAACAAAGACATTACCAAGCTGGATATGTAGTAACTTCCATGGTGGATGTAATTAAAAGTTCTTATTTACCTAAAATTAGAAGTCTGCCCAACAGACCAAATTAATTGCTCTTACTCGAGTTTGTGCATTGACCAAAGCTCAAATAGCCAATATTTATACTGATAGTCATAGCTATGCCTTTGGTGTAACACAAAACTTTGGAATGTTGTGGAAGCAACAAGTTTCCTTAACTTTCTGAAGGCAGTCTATAAAAATGGAAAACAGGCCATAGCCAGTTTTGCTCAGTGGTTAGAGCGTCAACCTGCAGACTGAAAGTCCCAGGTTCGATTCCAGTCAAGGGCACGTACCTAGGTTGCAGGCTCGATCCCTGACCCTAGTCGGGGTGCATGCAGGAGGCAATCAATTGATGTGTCTCTCTCACATCGATGTTTCTCTCTATCTCTCCCCTTCCCTTCCACTCTCTCTAAAAATCAGTGAGAAAATATCCTTGGGTGAGGATTAACAAAACAAAACAAAAAAATGGAAAACAGGTTGTAGAATCATTGGATGCCATACAGCAAGCAAAAACAACTGGCAATTATCAAAATTCCAGAACATTATAAAGCTACCATCATGGAAAAGCAAAAGAAAATTATTTAGCTGATGCTGCAGCTAAGTAAGCAGCACTTAGCAATCAAATTACCCAGACCTAAGAATGTTCTTTGCTCCCTGATAAATCAATAAAAGTCTCTTTTACAGTTCTAAACACTCTAAGAAGATATGGCAACAAAAACGGGGAACCTTTAACCCAGACAAACAAATACGGCTTCAACCCAATGGGAAACCAATCTTACCTTTATGGGGTAAATTGCCTTACTTCAAAATGTATATATACTAATGCATTGGGGTAGTAGAAGATGATTTGTTGAAGTAAACAATGTTACTGAAAATTTTCTCTCACTGTAGATCATAAAGTGAATGGCATATTCCCATGGAAAACCACCCCATGCATCCCAGGCACATTTCCCACTCTTTTTAGGTCCATATGAGGATCCAAATGCCACCATCTCAAGGATACAAACATGAGTTCATTATGATTTGTATGTTCTCTCATTGAGTTTGAGGCTTTCCCTAGGAGAGCAACAACCTTAATAATAGATAAATTTTTGTTGGAAAAATAACTCTTAATTGGGAAATTCCCTCTCAGCTACACAGTGACTAAGGGACTCATTTCAGTGGACAAATAATGCAATCCATTTGTAGCATTTAGCCTATTCTACAGCATTTTTATTGTCTTTATCACCCTCACTCCTCTATTTGGTGGAATGTACCAATGGTACAATTAAAACTCAACTTGCTAACTTTTCAGAAGCTTTTAATCTCCCTTGGATAAAAGAACTTCTTATAGCCCTAACCGGTTTGGCTCAGTGGATAGAGCATTGGCCTATGGACTGAAGGGTCCCAGGTTCAATTCCGGTCAAGGGCATGTACCTTGGTTGCAGGCACATTCCCAGTATGTGCAGGAGGCAACTGGTTGATCTTTCTCTCTCATCGATGTTTCTAACTCTCTATCCCTCTCCCTTCCTCTCTGTAAAAAAATCAATAAAATATGTTTTCACAATAAAAGCTCTTCTTATAGTGTCCCTCAACTTGGTATCTACCTCTTTTGGTAAACATAGCCTTCCTCCTTATAAAGTAACTAGAGGCCCAGTGCACGAATTTGTGCACAGGTGGGGTCCCTCAGCCTGGCCGGCAATTGTGGCCGATCAGGGCTGTGGGATGTTGGTCAGCCAGGGGGAGGGGCTGCAGGAGGTTGGCTGTGGGAATGCACTTACCACCAGGGGGCAGCTCCTGTGTTGAGCGTCTGCCCCCTGGTAGTCAGTGCACATCATAATGACTAGTCATTTGGTCGTTCGGTCATTCAGTTGTTTGATCACGTAGGCTTTTATAAATATAGACTAGAGGCCCGGTGCATGAAATTCATGCATGATGGGGTCCATCATCCCAGCTTGTGCCCTCTCACAACCCGGAACTCCTCCAGAGATCAGGCCTAAACCGGCAGTCAGACATCCCTCTCACAATCTGGAACTGCTCACCCCTAACCATTTGCCTGCCTGCCTGCCTGCTCAGTGCACATCACAGCAACTGGTCATTCCAGTCATTCTGATTGTTCCGCCATAACAGTCACTTAGGCTTTTATTATATATAGACTAGAGGCCCAGTGCATGACATTCATGCACTGGGGAGGGGGATCCCTCAGCCCAGCCTGTGCTCTCTCGCAGTCCAGGACCCCTCGGGGTCCTTAGCACTGCCGCGGAGGCAGGAGAAGCTCCCACCACCATTGCTGTGCTCACCAGCTATGAGCCTGGCTTCTGGCTAAGCGGCACTCCCCCTGTGGGAGCACACTGACCACCAGGGGGCAGCTCCTGCATTGAGCATCTGCCCCCTGGTCGTCAGTGCACATCATAGTGACCGGTCGTTCCACCATTCAGTCAATTTGCATATTAGCCTTTTATTATATAGGATTACTGGTCACTCTATAAATCTGGATGAAGGGCAATTGAATCAACCTTATGAAGAGGAGTCATACTGAATTATTGTCAAGTATTTATTAACCAGCTTAAAAAAAACTGAAAAATTACTGATTCGTTTCATAATGCATTCCCAGGAGATGAGACTTCAAAAACCAAGGTTTACACGGAGACTTTGTCTATCAAAAGAGACATCAAATAAAAGAATCTCTCCAACCTCATCAGAAGGAACCTTATCAGGTATTACTAACTAATCCATGTGCAGTTAAACATAAAGAATTTAACTCATGGATTAACATTTCTCATCTAAAAAAGGCACCTATCCACAAATGAACATCTATTCCGTTCAGACACTTGCCTGTGTCTACAATGTTGGTTTACTGTTTCAACCTCATAGGGTGACCTGATCATAAATTCCTAACTGGGCAAGAAAACACATAACCTTAACTATCCTGTAATTTGATCCCTGCATAACCACCCTCAAGAGAGCACACAGTGCCCCGGCTGGGTAGCTCAATTGGTTAGAGAAAGCATTGTGCTGATACCCAGGGTTGTGGGTTTGATTCCCGGTCAGGGCACTTGCAAGAATCAACCAATGAATGCATAAATAACTAGAACAACAAAAGTGATTTTTTTTTTCTCTTTCTCCCTCTCTCTTCCTCTCTCTCTAAAGTTAATAAATAAATAAATAAAATTTTAATTTTTTAAAAAGAGTATGTAGTCTTTCCCTAGCCGGTTTGGTTCAGTGGATAGAGCATCAGCCTGAGGACTGAAGGGTCCCAGTTTCGATTCCAGTCAAGGGCATGTACCTTGGTTGTGGGCACATCCCCAGTAGGGGTTGTGCAGGAGGCAGCTGATCAATATGTCTCTCTCATCGATGTTTTTAACTCTCTATTCCTCTCCCTTCCTTTCTGTAAAAAATCAATAAAATATATATTTTTTAAAAAGAGTACATAGTCTTAACTATCCTATAATCTGATTCCCCCTGCCCTGCCTCATGTTATCTTATGCTCCCTCCTTAATCTCAAATGGATAAAAGAAACTGCAAATTTTTATTTCCCAAAGCATTTATCTTAGTCCATTGAGATTTTGCTTCCAGGTGTATTCTCTGTTTGACTCAAATAAATTTTTATTAAAAATCCCTACCAGAAAAAATGGGTTTGGACATTCTTATATCAACAAAACAAACTTAAAAATTTTAAGGAACCCAAAGTCAAGATGGCAAATGGCAGAACCTGCATTGAAACCCAGATTGTCTGACGCCAAAGCCCATGATGAAAAAGAACTGACACTTCCATCAGTGGAAAAGTGGTCTTCACTAGAGCCCGTAAGGGACACTGACAGCATAAGAACCAGTTGTAGGGCCGAAACCGGTTTGGCTCAGTGGATAGAGCGTCGGTCTGCAGACTGGAAGGTCCCAGGTTCGATTCTGGTCAAGGGCATGTACATTGGTTGCGGGCACATCCCCCAGTGGGGGGGGGTGCAGGAGGCAGCTGGTCGATGTCTCTCTCTCATCGATGTTTCTAGCTCTCTATCCCTCTCCCTTCCTCTCTGTGAAAAATCAATAAAATATATTTAAAAAAAAAAAAAAGAACCAGTTGCAGGGAAAGCAGGGTTATTGCAGCAGAGTAGTTGTTCACGCTGGAGGTTCTTGATAAACATTCTATAATAGTATCATGACTCTAATAGTTACTGCTGGGCATTTTAAGAAAATGTAGACTATATATACTCAACCTATATTTTTGTTACTCTATATCAGGGGTGGGGAACCTTTTTTCTGCCAAGGGCCATTTGAATATTTATAACATCATTTGCTTAATGTAAGTTACTTAATATAAATTTATGTTGCCATGAAAAAAGCTTTTAGATTTATTGAACTACTCATCCCACCTGCAGTCTCCTTGGCGAAGCCAGACCAAATTATTTTGCGGGCCTTATACAGCCCTCTGGCCAGATGTTCCCCACCCCTGCTCCATATAATTCAATTTCTTTGGAAGTCCTCAGGCATAAGTTGACTGTTTTTCAGAGTAAGATATGTTAACATTTATTTTAAAACTATACATTAATAAATATGTGTCCTAGAAGACGAAGAAAAAAATGTATTAGGAAGAATTAAAAAAACACAGAAAAATTTTTACTTAAATTTTGCTAAACATCGGGGGGGCGGCGGGGGGGCGGTAGGGGGAAGAGTGATTGGTAAATCCAATTCAAAGCACTGATTGGTCTCTTACTCAAATAACATTACACATGTACACAAATAAAATGTTTGGGAAATTTTTAAAAGAATAATCAGGAAAGACAGATGGGCTTCAAAGTAAAGAACTGGTTCTCACAAAAGAGCCACTGGCAATAATTCACGCAGTGAAACATATGACATCACAGTGTACGTTTTATTTATAAGGGATTAGTTGGTTCTATCCTGAGAATAAGCACAATGCACTCCAGATTTTCCTTAGGCTGCTGAGATTACATTATGACATTGATTTCTGTATATGTCATCATATTGAAACCTTAAAATGTATTTCTGAGCTAGGATAGACTACCTCAGGTCTTTGAGTAGGGCTATTGTATCACTAAGATTGCAAAAGGATCATGACCGAAAAAAAGCGCAATTTATTATTACCGTAATTCTGAAAAACAATTTCAATTTTATATCATTTCTCCTGTGATTTTCAGGTAGCATCTAATGACTATATCAAGCACATTCTAAAAACATTATTGTAGGAATCCAGTGATGACAAAGTAGGCAATTTGGACAAATGCTCAGTTAGAAAAGCTTAACAAAATATTAAAAACATATTCTCCAAGCATCAGAAGGCAAAAAGATAGTAAGGAATTACAGACCAAGATCTGGGGAGGTTGAGGACCAAGGAGATGGGCCTGGCGTTTGAAACTACTTACTCTCTTGGGGGATTTGACAGACACAGAAGGGGCGACTCAGTGGCTAAAATGCTGGATAGTGCTGCTGACAGTATCAGCGAGCTATAAGGAAAGGGGGTGGAGTCCATGGGTATCAGTTTTCTTTCGGTTAGTGTGGGTATGACATAACTGGGTTTAACCCCAAATTAACTAGTATTTACATTAAGTGAAAAACAAACTCAATTCTAATTAAAAGAAAAAGCTTGTCAACATGAATTTTTTTAAAACATTATATTGCCTGGCAGGTGTAACTCAGTTGATTATGCATTATCCCATGTACCAGGAGATCACAGGTTTCATTCCTAGTCAGGGCACATGCCCAGGTTTCAGGCTTGATCCCCATCAGGGGACATGCAGGAGACAGCCATTTGATGTTCCTCTCTCATCAATGTGTCTAGCTCTCTCTTCTTCTCCTTTCCTCTCTCTGAAATCAGTAAAAACATATTTTTTAAAAATATTACATTCTATAATAGACACACCTAAAGCAAAATGATACAGAAAGTTGAAAGTAAAAGAATGATAAATGTTATGTCATATAACTCTAACAAGAGAAGCATAGTGTGACTATATTAATATAAAACACAGACAATAGGGTGGTGAAGGCCTGGGGCAGGGTGGGAACCGGTTGGAGGTGGGCAATGGGAGAAAAAATGGGAATATCTGTAATACTCTCAACAGTAAAGATTTAAAATGAAAATAAATAAATAGAAAGATAGATAGATAAAACATAGTAGATTTCAAGGCAAAATCATATTTTGTAATGATAAAAGTTCAATTCACCAGGATATAATAATAAACTTGTATACAATTTACAGCATAGTGTCAAATATATAAAATAAAAGTTGGCAGTACTACAAGAACTAGACAAATCTATAATCATAATGGAAGATTCTAACATATCTCTTTCAGGAAATATTACAATAAACAGACAAACTATCAATGATAATTTAGAAAATTTGAACAGTATAATTAACAAGCTTGAACTAATTGACAGGCACAGAACACTGCACTAAACAAGTGTAGAATATTCATCCTTTCTAAGCACATATAACTCATTTATAAAAATTGACCTTCTTTTAAATCATAAAGTGAATTTCAATAAACTTTAACAGACTGAAGTCTACAATATGTTTTCTGACCAATTAAGTTACAATAAATATTAATTTTTTAGATAAACATCCTACATTGGAAATTAATTAGTACAGTCCCAAACCATTTATAGATTTGATGCAATCCCAATAAAAAAATCTGCCGAAGCCGGTTTGGCTCAGTGGATAGAGCGTCGGCCTGCGGACTGAAGGGTCCCGGGTTCGATTCCGGTCAAGGGCATGTACCTTGGTTGCGGGCACATCCCCAGTGGGGGGTGTGCAGGAGGCAGCTGATTGATGTTTCTTTCTCATCGATATTTCTGGCTCTCTGTCCCTCTCCCTTCCTCTCTGTAAAAAATCAATAAAATATATTTTTAAAAAATCTTAGCAGATATTTTGTGTTATTGAATTTGACAACATGATTCTACATGTATATGAAAATAATGAAGGCCAAAATTATCCTGACATCAAGATCTATATAAAACCACAGTAATTAAAACAATATGGCATTGTCACAAGGATGGATAAATAGACCTATGGAATAAAGCATAGATTCAAGAAACATTCACCAACCTGTGGGCAGTTGACAAATAAGGCACTGCAGAAGAGCAAGGAAAGGATGAACTTTTCCACAATTTGTGCTAAGACCATTGGATGCCTATGAGGGGACAAAGTAAAAATTGACCTTTACCTCCTGCCATGGACAAAAATATGAAAGGCAAGTTATAATAGCTTCTAGAAGGTAATATTAGAGAATATATTTATGACCTTGGGATAGGAAAAGACTTCTTTAACAGAACAGAAAAATCATTTTTAAAAAGGTGGATTAAGTGGACTACATTAAATCCCATCTAATCATAGAAGGTTATGGAAAAAAGTGTTCAAAATTGGACTACATTAAAGTTCAAAACTTCTGTTTTTCAAAAGTCATCATGAAGAGAGTTAAAATCAAGCCACAAACTGGAGAAGATAATCCTATCTAATAAAGAGGGAATATGCAAATTGACCATCACGCTGTCACAAAGCTGGCTGTGCCCATAGCCACAAGATGGCAGCGCCCAGTCCCCTCAGTCCCGCCAGAGTCCCCCAGTCCTTTAAGCCCAGCCAGGGGTGGGACTGCAGGCACATGGTGCGGCCAGACCCGCCCTCAGCCCCCCAGCTGCCCAGGGATGGCCCAAGGGTCAGGTAACCAGGGCCGGCCGAGGCTTACGCTGTCGGCAGTGGCAGCAGCAGAGGTGTGATGGGGGCGTCACTTTCCCCTGATTGCCGGGTCACCTCCAACCCCTGAGGGCTCCCAGACTGTGAGAGGGGGCAGGCCGGGCTGAGGGACACCCTCCCTCTACTGCATGAATTTTCATGCACTGGGCCTCTAGTTAACTATAATATTGAAACAAGCAGCAGACTCAGATCCTCAACAAATTAGTGAGAAAAAGTCAATGCAATCATAATATCAGAAAGAAACTTAAACAAGTGCTTTACAAAAAAAAATATCTAAATGGCCCATAAATGTGAACAGTATTCAACATCATCTATATATATAAAAGCCTAAGCGACCAAACAACCAGAACAACCTGTCACTATGATGCTCACTGACCATCATGGGGCAGATGCTCAATGCAGGAGCTGGCCCTGGTGGTCAGTACACTCTCACAGTGGGACTGCCACTCAGCTGACCGAACCGTCCTGGCGGCCCAGCCTGGAGGCAGCCACTCACTCCCTCAGTAGTCCTGCAGGTCCAATCTCCAGAGAACGGGCCAGGCACCAATGGACTGGCACCGCCAGCATGATCCCAACAGCATCACCAGCCTCCTCGGGCACCGTGGCTGCTTCCCCTCCCTAGATGCTCCACAAGGAAGAAACAGTATAAAAGTGGCCACCAGGTGGCTCCCAACAACCAGTGTGAATGTCAGCGGAATGGATCCGGATCCCAGGCTGGCAAGAGCATTCCACCGCCAGCCCAGAGGGCGGATCGCATCCTGCCCCCTCCCCTCCTCAGAACCTCACCCGTGCACAAATTCATGCATCAGGCCTCTAGTAAATAATAAGGGGAATGAAAATTAAAGCCACCATGATATAGCACAATATCCCACCAGAATGGCCAGAATAAAAATATCTGATAATATTAGTATTTGAAAATGTGTGGAACAGTGGGAATTCTAATACTGATGGCAGGAGTAACATTAACAATACTGTGGAAAACAGTTTAGAACTACCTTTTAAATTTAAAGATAAATATGACCTAACATTTCCATTCTTGGTATGTAACTAGCAATAAATATGTGCGCATGTGCTTCAAGAGACATGATCAAGAATGTTCGTGGCAATCTATATATATAAAAGCCTAAGCGACCATTACTACAGGACGACCAGACAACCGGTCAGTAGCTATGACATGCACTGACCACCCGAGGGCAGACGCTCAATGCAGGAGCTGCTCCCAGGTGGTCAGTGCGCTCCCACAGCCAACCTCCTGTGGCCGGCCAACCTCCCGCAGTCCCTCCCCTCAGCCAGCCAGCCCCGATTGGCCTCAATCACCAGCCAGGCCGAGGGACCCCACCCGTGCACAAATTCATACACCAGTTCTCTAGTATCATTTATAATATCAAAAAGTTGGAGACAGTGCAAGTGCCAATCAATGGATATGATAAATTATGATATATTCATGTAGTGGAACTCTATGCAACAATGAAAATGAATGAGCTACACACAGACAACAGCATGGATGATTCTTACGAACAAATCTATTGAGATAAAGTCAGATACAGAAGAATGTATGTCAGTTTAATTTACATAAAGTTTTTTAAATAGACAAAACTAAACCACAGGGATTATGGATATGTGCTTGAATACATCTATAAAGAAAAGAAAAGAAATTATTATAATTTTAGTCAAGATATTAACTAATTTTAGGAGAGATAGAGGGGGTAATGATTGGGAAGGAGTGTGGAAGGAAGCTTCTGTGGAGATGACAATGTACTATGTCTTTTTTTTTTTAGGTGTAGAAATGAAATATATTTTCTTTAAATTAAAAACCAAGGAAAAAATGCCACTTAACATTGGTATGTCACTGTACTAGTAGGTCAGCAGGAAAAAAACACTGTATAAGCTTGTCTTTTTGATACCAAGAAGATATTCTAGTCCAAGCTTTAATATGTTTCCATGTTTCCTACTAGATGCTTCTTTTCTGCTGCTTTTTGTTCTTTTCCATATTTCATAGCAGAGGTTTGGTACCACCTTTGAAACTTCATTAACAGGAACAAATCCAGTATCCACAGATTTCTTCTCAAAAGGCACCCTAACCCATCAGATAGCCCGGCAGTTTCATTCTCATGAATACTCTAGCCATGAAAAAACTCAATAGGACACAGACGAATCCAAAGAATAAAAAAAGAAATCTATTGAGTTTTGGAATGTTTGGAGCATTGGATCAGTCTAGGATTATGAAACCTAAACCTTCCATTGTAAACAGGAAGCTGGATGCGAGTCCTTCCATAAGATATTGTCCATTTACTCTGTATGCCAAGAAAGCTACTGGTCTTTGGTGCCCAGGTTCATCGGTCATGGAGCCAACACTTGGAGTTTCAACAATAACATCATAAATTACCGTATTTTCTGGCATATAAGACGACTTTTTAACCCAGGAAAATCTCAAAAGTCAGGGGTCTTATATGCCGGAAAATACGGTATTTGGGTTTTAAGCAATCTGATATACATTGTCAGAGATTTTTCTAACCTACGGTATTCCTCCGGTGATGAGGAAGTAAGACACCACCACCAGAGCGTACACCGTCATGGCCGAGGGCATGTGCACCCAGGGCGGCTTCTTCAGCTTCAGGTTGGGGCATTCCAGCACTAAGAATGGGATTCGGTAGAAACTCTCCATATTGGTGGTGGCGAGAGCAGCTCTCCTCTACAGCCCCACATGCCACCCGGAAACGGACCAGTCCCTGTACAGTGTCTTGACCTTTATGGGTTACTAGTATATAGGTATTCACTTTGCAATAAGTCATTAAGCTGTATTTTTATTTTGCATAGTATTCTGTATGTGTCTTATTTGTCACAATTTAAAAGTATTTTTTAATTACCCTCTGGCCCTGGCTGGTGTGGCTCAGTTGGTTGAGCATTGTCCCATGCACCAAAAGGTCATCAGTTTGATTCCCAGTCAGGACACATGCCCAGGTTGCAGGCTCAATCCCCAATGGGGACGTGGGAGGCAGCCAATTGATGTTTCTCTCTCCCTCTCCATTCCTCTCTCTCTAAAATCAATGAAACTATATTTTTAAAAATGTCTTAATTACCTTCTCCATTAGGACTGAAATTAAAATTCAAAATGTTATTTTGATATCTATCTGATATTGTAATGATATACTTGAAAATGAGTAAAATATACTGACATTGCAGAAAAATATTCACCAATGATTGAGACAAGCTAATTATAGAAATAACAACAAATTTAATATTAATAATGGCTGAGAAATACAGCACTTAGTATGTGTCAGGCACTATTCTAAACACTTATGTATATTAAATCATTTGATCTGGCAAGCACTATAAAACATATAGAACAGACATATCTGAATATATATCCTCCCTTCTAATCTGAATCATAGTAATACTATTTGTGAAGAAATACACAACACAAGGAAAACAGCTCTGGGTATGATAGCCACCACTGTTCCCATGGTGTATCCTTTTCCAAAGTCACAGGTCACAGCAAACAAAATCACTTGTCAAGGAGTTTATGCCAGTAGTCAAGAGATTAGAAACACCTTCTTACTCCATATACAAGAATAAGCTCAAGTGGATTAAAGACTTAACTGTAAAACCTGAAACCGTTAAAACTCCTAGAAGGAAACATAAGCATTAAACTCTCTGACATTTCTTTTAGCAATATTTTTTTCTAATATGGTATCTCCTTGGGCAAAGGAAACAGAAGAAAAAATAAATAAATGGGACTACATCAAACTAAAATGTTTTGGGACAGCAAAAGAAACCATCAACAAAATGAAAAGACAATCTACTGAATGGAAGAAAATATTTGCCAATGATACATCTGATAAGGATATTAATAATATCCAAAATGTACCTCACACCTGTCAGAATGACTATCATCAATACATCAAAAACAAACAAGTGTTGGCAAGGATGTGGAGAAAAGGGAACCCTTGGACACTGTTGGTGAAAATGGAAATTGGTGCAACCACGATGGAAAATAATATAGAGGATCCTCAAAAAAAATGGGATTGCCTATGACCCAGCAATTCCACTTCTGGCTATATATCTGAAACCCAAAACACTAATTCGAAAATATATGTGTACCTAGAGAGTATTATGCTACGTGAAATAAGTTAGACAGTGAAAGACAAATACCACCTGATTTC
Source organism: Cnephaeus nilssonii (assembly GCF_951640355.1). Classification (NCBI taxonomy): domain Eukaryota; kingdom Metazoa; phylum Chordata; class Mammalia; order Chiroptera; family Vespertilionidae; genus Cnephaeus; species Cnephaeus nilssonii. The sequence goes on along the minus strand of NC_137072.1, from coordinate 40,612,598 downwards.
ACTTATATGTGGAATCTAAAGAACAAACAAAAAAATGAACAAACCAAACAGAAATAAACCCATAGATATAGAAAACAAACTGATAATTGTCAGAGGGGAGGGGAGTTAGAGGGCTGGTTGAACAAGGTGAAGGAATTAAGAAGTACAAATTGGTAGTTACAAAACAGTCACAGGGATAAAAAGTACAGCATAGGGAATATAGTCAATAATCTTTCTATAATAATAAAAGGGTAATATGCTAATTAGACAGAACGTCCTTCTGGGTGTCATTCCGGACATCCTTCCAGACGAAGCTGAGGCTGTAGCGAAGCCTGGGTCCCGGGTGCCTAGCTGCGGCGGCCAAAGGGAAGCAACCTGGGTCCTGGGTGCCTACTGGTGGCAGCCAGAGCAAAGCCCGGGTCCCAGGTGCCGGAGGGAAGCCGATGCCAGCAGCCAGGGGAAGGAAGGCTTACTCTTGCACGAATTTTCATGCATCGGGCCTCTAGTATTGTAATAACTATGTATGGTACCAGGTAGATACTTAAAATATCGGGGGGATTACTTTGTAAATTATTTAATTGTCCAACCACTGTGCTGTACACCTGAAGCTAATATAAAATATAAAGTTGACTGAATGTCAACTTTAATTGAAAAATAAATTTTTTTTAAAAAAAGAAGAGAGTAGATATTTTTAAAAAGATCAAGTCTGTCCATTAGCTATGGGTGGAGCCAGTTGCTAAGCATCTATAATAATAAAAGTATAATAGGCTAATTAGACAGGATGTCCTTCCTTCCAGACAAAGCCACAGCAGGTTGGGGCCACAGCAGAAGTGACAGAGGCCTCCAGCCGCAGCAGTGGCAGGCGGGGGCTGGGGCCACAGCACTTGCACAAGTTTCGTGCATCGGGCCTCTAGTTGTAAATAAATGAGTGAATTTAGCAGAAGATTTTTTAAATCCAGGTTGTCTAACTAATGCAGCCATTTTTAGACATCTCTTCTCTTGCCTTCAAATCCTCCTCAATAGAAGACTATGATAAGAAATATTTCTCTATTTATTTTTTAATATCCAAATATAATGTTGAAATAACTTTTTCTTATATCAGCTAATTTCCCAAATAAAATTAAGCTGACCTTACAGGGTAGTAATGAGAAACAGCCACCAAATGCACCATAGTTGGAAGGATGTATTCAACCAAGTAGAACACAGTTCAATATGTAAACACTACAGTATCTTTGAGGTGTTATACGTATATTTTGATCCTTTTTCAATTCTGAGATTAAAAGCTCACTGAGGATTGTGTTTTAGCTTATGAAAACTTAGATAGCCAAGCTACTATTTGGTAAAATAAAATCAGTTTCTTTAGATACACAGAATGGCATGGCCAACTAACTTGGAGTTGGTTGGATATTTTACTTTCAGTTCTCTGTTTATATTTGGTATAGATACACTGATTGTTTGAGCTCCTTTGCTCTCTCATTACTACCCTGTAAGGTCAGCTTAATTTTACATAAAATAGCTGCAGATGTAAAAAAATCATTCTTCCTATAACTTTGATCAAAAAATATCAGTGTGGGCCTTTGGCATGGTGATGACACTTGTAGAGCAGAATACTAGATAGCTATCAATATATGAAAAGGTTGTTCTGCTAGCTTTAAAAGTTCAGTGGAGAACAGTCTGTTTTACCTGGACTTACTGAAACATTAAAGCAATATTATCAAGTTGTGATGATGAACACACAAGATAAAATCTTGTGGGGTTTTTTTAATTTACATTAGTAAGTACTAATTTTCTTTCTGTTGTTGTTCTCTTTACAAATAGTCACCCCTATAAATTTAATTTTTTAAAAAGAATGTTTGTGCTGGGCGGTGTGGCTTGGTTGGTTGGAGCATCGACCCATGCACCAAAACATGGCGGTACAATTCCTGGTCAGGGCACATACCCAGGGTACGGGTTCAATCCCCAGTTGGGATGCATATGGGAGGCAATCAATAAAAATAAAGAATGTTCAACTATGCAAATATAAAATATAGTAATACAACCATTTCACAATATAAATATTACAGAGATATAGTAAAAAATGTTTTTGAAGGCTACCAAGGTATAAAACTGTATCTCTTTCACAATCAGGATGCTGTAAAGTATGATGCAGATTTTTAGTAATAATAGACTTAATTTTTTAAATTAAATTTATTGGGGTGACATCAGTCAATAGAATCATATCGGTTTCAGGTATAGATTTATATGATACAAGAACTGTATATTTCACTGTGTGTCCGCCACCCAAAGTCAAATCTTCCGTCACCACATATTAATTAGACTTAATTTAAATAGGAAGGTTTAGTATACAATCCTGAGTGTGCATTCATTAATTCAGCACTGAGATACCTTTTGTAACCCTTATTATATTTTTATTAATCTTTTATTTTATCTCAAAATAATTATAGATCGCATGCAGTTGTAAGAAATAATATAGAGAGGGAGGATATTTAACTCACCTTGTGATTGCTCAAGACAAGCCTTATTAATAAGTTCCTTTGCTTATTAAACCTCCACCAACTTAAAAATAATAGGGAGAGATCTCATATAACACTTACATACCTTCCCCCAATGGAAATATCTTGCAAATATCATAACCAGGATAGTGACATTAATATAGTGAAAATACAGGCAATTTCTATCACCACAGGTATTTCTTGAGTTGCCCTTGTGTAGCCACACCCACCTCTCCTCTGATCTTCCTTTATCCCACATCAGTGACAACTAATATATTCATCTCTATCATTTTGTCAATCAAAATATATATAATTGTAGTATATAACATTTCAGGATGGGCTTTTTATTATTATTATTCAGCATAATTCTCTGAAGATTCATCTAAGTTGTTGGCTGTGACAATAGTTTGTTCTTATTGTTGAGTAGTGTGGTATGGATGTACTCTGGTTTGTTTAACCATTCACCTGTTGAAGGACGTCTGATTTGTCACTAGTTTGGGGCTATTATACACAAAGCTGCTATAAACATTTCGTACAGGTTTTTGTGGGAACATACTTCTTTTGTTTTTTCTTTTTTTATTGACCAATTTATTTGGTGCTCTGACCGAGAATCGAACCCACATACACATGAGACAAGACTCTAACCAACTGAGCCACACAGGATAGGGCAAACATAAGTTTTTATTTCTCTGGAATAAATGCCAGAAGTGCAATCACTGGGTCATATTGTAGCTGGGTGGGTTTTTTTAAACTGTTTCCCAACGTGGCTGTACCATTTTTACATTACCACCAGTAATATGTGAGTGCTCCAGTTTTTTTACATCCTGACCAGCATTTGGTGAACCCTTCTATAATTTTTTTATTGATTGATTTTAGAGAGAGAAGAAGAGAAGGAGAAAGAGAGAGAGAAAAAGAGAGAGAGACATCGAGTTGTTGTTCCACTTATTAATGTATTCATTAGTTGGGATTGAAGCCATAATCTTGGCTATTGGGTCAATGCTCTAACCCAGTGGTCGGCAAACTCATTAGTCAATAGAGCGGCAAACCGCGGCTCACGAGCCACAGTTAGCCGACCACTGCTCTAACCAACTGAGCTACCTGGCCAGAGCAACCCTACTGTAATTTTTTATGTCAGCATATTCCTGGGACATAAATATTAAGACAATGTATTTGTGTAAGTAATTCCATTTTCTTGTGAAGTGATTTGTTCAATTACATATAAATGAAAGATGGCCAGTTAAGAAGAATTAAGAATAAAAGTTGAAACCAATAAACTAGGCAACAACTACATATCCTATTTTACTTCATAAGTTTCTCTAATATAATTTTTATAAGCCAATGACTTATCCTTCATAAGAATAAGCTCTTGACAAGCTCAACTTTACCAATCGCATCTTAAGTTTACAGCTTTACCAACAATTTGTTGTGTTTGGGGAGTTTTTTCGGTCAAAATTCAGTAAAGAAAAAAATAACTTATCAGCATAAATAAATAACCTAAAAACAGAATATTATCACATGTATTCACTTCATTTTCTATTCTTTCATTTTCTATTTCTTTTTTTTCAGATTTACTTTCCCCTTTCTTCATATTATTTATCTAAGCCAATTGTTACCTCTCAAACACAATTGTCCACAGAAGTGTTGCTAATCATTTGAAGAGACTCAGAAAACAAAGTCATAATCCATCTAGACTCAACTCACCACCTCAAGAAATCCACAGGATTATATACCTATTCAGTTATTCAGGGAGTTAAATCCAGGCTTAGGTATAATAAAAGCTTGCTAAAATGTCTTTTGTCCTTTTACTGGAATACACAGTCTCACATGCAAAACAGAGAAGCAGGAAGCGATCACAGGAAGAGGAAAGATAGCACTACAGACTGAGAATAACCAGAACATGTTCTCTTGTGTTTTAAGTTAGCCTCTGCTTTCCATACCTTGAGAAGCATCAAATTAAAAGAATGTGACTTGAGACGGCAAAAAAAAGAGAGAGTAACCACATAGATTTACAGGCATGCTCATAAGTCCATGTAGTTGCACAGCTCCAGGCAGAAGGTTTATGTTCATTGAAGAGTGGAAAATGTTTAAGTTTTTCCAGAAGCACCATCTGTTTCTACGGCTGGTCTTGGTTTGAATTATTTATTACAATAATCTCAGATTTATCAGGTTAACCTTTGGATTGCCTCTTAAAAATAACTATGGAATATTTAGAATTTTTTGAGTAATGTGGTAGAATACGGGAATTAATTTTACCATTTTATTGAGAGGACTTTAAAGTCTTTATCATAACAAAATTGACCCCCAAAAAATTAGGCTGTTTATGACATTTAATAGGTTTGCTTTGTACAGATATACACAATAAATCCACAAGATGGCGCTAAGATAATTAAAATTTTTAAAGGATTATAGGTTGTGCAACTTCAAATAACTAAAAAAACAAACAAACAAAATTTCCCACCATGGTTATCGTAAGATAGCTGCCTTATTGGTCTCTTAATGAAAAATGGAGCCGAGGAAAAGAAAACAGTTTCCAAAATCAAAGCCAGGATTTTAAAAGCTGACAAATGGCTTTCTATGAATCTTTATGATCTGGTACGTCTCAGTATCTTAAGAAAAATATAAGTGACTTCCTATAAGCAAAGTTAAAGATAAATGGAATGCTATGAAAGGATTAAATATAGAAACATTGAGGGAAAAATGCATTTCCAAAAGACAGCATAGCTTTCCCCAGTGCAAAATTACATTAATCTCAATGAGAGTTATTCTTACGAAATGGAGGGAGAAAATAACAATTTTTCACGTATTTGTTGATGTAAGAAACATCCAAAACTATAGAGAATTTTCATAAGAGTTTATTTGAGCCAAACTGACAACAATTGCCAGGAGGCAAGATCTCAAATGCTCTAGAACAGCGATTTTCAACCAGCGTGCCGCAAGGATTTTTAACATATGCAATACCGGACTACTTAGTCAGGGGCACTGACCTCTTTTCCCTTAGATTGTCAAATAAAATAAAATTACAACAGCCAACACAACAATAGCCATCTGGTATGAATGAATCAACATTATACCTATTTTTTTGTCAGATCAGCAAAAAAAATATTTTTGTGTGTGCCGCAGAATTTTAGTAATTAGTTCATGTGTGCCATGAGATGAAAAAAGTTGAAAATAACTGCTCTAGAAGGCAGTTTTTCAGTTTCTTTTATGCATTTAAAATTAAGGAGGAAACATAAGGAAAATTACATGAAGGTGGGAGAAAGTAAGGCAGAGACCTAATTATAGGATAGTTAAGATTATGTGCTCTCTTGCTTCAGAAGGAGGGGTCTGAAAAGAGGCATTTCAAGGGTGTCTTAATATAGATGTGCTGAAACAATGGACAAGGCTTGCTAACGGCAAAGATAAGCTTTTTACTAAAGAAGCTATATGCCTCGGACATGACTATTCACCATGACCTACCCAGTTAGGAACTTAGGATTAGGTCACCTTGTGAGGTTACTTTCCATGGCAACCCCTTTTTTGTCCACATATTTAAGAACTCCACTTACAGCTTCTTGGGTTTTGTAGACTGGGACAACAAATGTTCAGTTAAAAATAGACAGATTTTTAAAAATCAGTTAAGAGCCTAATTACCACACCAAATTGACTAGTCCATTTCCATTCTCTTGAACTAAGTCATGAAGCTTGCAGACCATTAACACAGTCGGTCTAATTCAACTGCATTTTCCCAAGGTTTGGCTTCAAGACAGCATCTAACTGGTTGATAGCATTGGAGAGCACTAGAGGGTACAGGCTACAATTCCTTCTAGATGAAGGTATCAGCCTTCTTTTCTGTGTTTCTTTTGGTTTTGTTGATGCTGTATTATTTTTTGGCTTAACCTTTTCCCTCACTCATACCTAATTCATTTGTACTATTTGGGAGCAGGAAGAACTGAGAAGCAATTATTCCTCGTTTTTCTTGGTTTAAAAGTGTCCTTTTATTGATTATTAGCCATTTTTGAATAGTGTGGATAAATTTTTAAGTTTGTTAGCACAAAATTACACATGAAAAATAAAATGGGGTCCTGGTGGTTTTTGAAAGCATAAAACACAACTTAGAAAAGAAGTTCTAGTCCCATAAGATCAATGTTTTTCTTAGTGAAAAACATTTCAGACTATGAGTCATGTGTAACTTAGCTAGGAGTTTTAAATCTTAAAATCTTAATCCTTTGAATCTTTATGGAGGCGAGCTCTTAAATGGAAAGCATCCCATACCTAACTCCTAAATGGCCTCTTTTAAGATTAAAGTATAGCATCAATTATGCATGGCCATGTTGAAATCCTGTTACTGAACAAATTTTTCAAAATTCATTTCTTAATTATCAAATTAATAGTCAATGGAGGAAAAAAAATATATCCTCTTCCTGGGTTCACCTTCAGTTTAGTGACTATTCAGTAATATTCACAGCCAAAGGGAAGAGGAAATAATTGCAGTGTAGCCTTTCCATTATTATCTCTTTGTTTTGAGTCCCCAGGATATGTTGATAACAAATGAACCCAGACAGAAAACAGAAGCCCAGAGTTCACTGCCCCAACATCCATGGCTGAAGAAAAACCCTGCCAAAAACATTAGCTCAGGAAGACAGGAAGCATGACATGGACATGGACAAGAACAGGCAAATGCAGTTAAATGTGGCAGACACTGTGAATTTGAGTCACTGTATATTCAAGGATGAATAAGACACCATTCTTGTCCTCACAGACTTCATAGCCCAGTTAAGAAACAGGCATTTATACAAATAATCACAATAGCTGCTGTCACTGTACAGATCATCACACCACTAGGAGGTAGGTTTGAGTTGCAGTGGCTATAAGACCCTATACCCAGACAAGAACTGTTTAGAACAGTTTCCTGAGCATTGCCTGGATGCGATGGGTAGCACCAAAGTGGCATGAGATCCTTACAATGTCCTTATACTCAAGTTGTTACCTTTCTAGCTTAGGCAAGAAAACTAATATACAAAAACGCTGAACATAGCTCTAGCAAAGATGTAAATCCAACTAATATTGCAGTCTAGCAACTGTAAAGTCTATATTTGTGTTTCCTTTCCAACATTCTCAACCCTGCCTGACTTTAAATTATAGATGCTCAAAGGGTAAGAATCTGTTTGAACAGCAGTGATCTATAAAGGAAGTTTGGGAAGAGGCAAGTTGACTTCTATTCTCCCTACTCTATTGAAGCTGCACTTTTCAGGGTTTACAATGAATTCTTAGTTGAAGGTTCAAACATCCTTGTAGAATCATATCATGCTTTGTGTGTTATGTCATTCTTTTTCCGTCTCCCTCACCATACCCAGCCAGTTGCCAAACCTTGTAGTTACCACCAGTGTCTCTCATATCCATCCCTTCTTTCCCATTCACACTAACTGTATTAATCCTAGTCCTCTTCCCCTCCACCCCCCACCCCCAAATCTCATGCACACTTAAAGGATTAACTGAAGAACATTGAATAAAGGGACTATTTACAGCGATGTAAAAGGTAGTGAAGCTCCCAGGGACTTACAACAGCTGGAAGCCATCACCACCTTGAGTCCTGAAGGAGCAAGATGAGGAAGTTGTGTTACTGAAACCCAAAAAGAGTTGTACTTCTGAGAAAAGGGCCACCTGATAGAGAATGTGGCTTCAAGGAAAAGGAAGGCAACATCATGACCCAGAGCTGTAGGGAATTTGTAGTAAGGAACAAATACTCCAGCCTCTTTCTCCTTTGACACCCCAATCTCCTGTTTTTTGTCTCCAATTGCCCAAGCCTAGTTAAAAGCCAGATGCAAAGGAGCCCCGGTGACTAGTCCACAAGGCTCTTAAGGGCAGAGACTAGACCTCCAGGGACAAAGAAAGAACAGCACACTCTCCTCGGGAAGCTCAAAGCCCAGGATATCTCACCTAGACTTTGTAATTACCTAACTGTTCTCTCCCTTCTATGGTTCCATGTATTGGTTCCATAAATAGTTTTTAATTTTTTTTTAGTTGGAGTTACACATCACAAAAGCATTCTCTACCTTCTACTTCCTTTCTAGCTCTATCTGTTTCATTATTATCTCAGCAGTTGTATTTCTCTAAAATTATTATGTTCATTTTTTATGTTCACTCATCATCTACTTCCCCAAATAGAATTAAGCTGCCTGAGAGCATTGGACTGTGGCTAGTACAGAGGGCACTCATTTATTAATGAATAAAGGCATACACATGAATGACCACTGTATGTTGAACAATATGACTGATGCAAACTGAATCAGCTACAAAACCTGAACCCAAGGACATAGAAATTAATTCATCTCTTTAATGCCCAGCATCTTTGAGTGTAGTTCCCAAAGATATATATTATTGTCAGGATGCACAATCCCCATCTTTTATTACAAGAGCAAAAAGGTAGAAATCACCTGTTTCTCTGTCCAATGGCAGCCAAGACATGGGCATATGATCTATACCTTGCCAATCAAATGCTCCACTTTGAACACTGGAGGAGTGGCAAACAGAAATATGTTCCGATTATATCACTTCTTGTCTTAAGAATCCATCAGTGATGCTGTTTCAAGTATTTCCAGTTAAGTATAAATTTCTTGGGCTGATTTACAGATTTCCAGGTTCTTCTTGTGTACCATTAGATTAATTAAGAACTGGAATTAGAGTTCAAGATCAGGTCTGTCCAACAACAACAACAAAAAAAAACCAACATGTACTGTCTTTTCAAATGTTACCTCTGGCATCAAATGAATGAATCAGTCAGAAAAGAATTAGTGAGTTAGGCAGATGTGTTTTTATTTTACCTTACAAATCACAGAACTGATTTTACAGTTAGAAGATGTAACTTTTAAATTTTCCAAACATTCCTTTCAAATGAGAATTTATTCTCATTCATTGTGAAGGAGTCCTGGCCAATTTTAACATTAAGAAGCTGTTTCTTTTTGTCTCTTACAAAGAAAGCAACTAGAAAAATCAACTGCAATAAAGAAGTCATGTACTTGTCTAAGCTGTTTCATGAAATTGATTTTGGTTTCTATCAAAGTCTTCAAATCACAAAGTAGTAAAGAGTATATATAAGTGTCAAATGTTTTATTTGAACTGTTTTCTTGAAAATTCACCACTAATTCATTAAAGGAGAAGAAAGAAAGCCTAAAATCAGAATTTAAAAGAGTTTTTAGAGAATGGTAACAATTATTTCTAACCCAAAACCACAGAATTCAAAACCACAGTTCAATTCAATCAAGTGAATATAAAAATATACACTGCTATTGGCTGGTTAGTCCTTCAATGTACATCTGACCTGAGACACCTTTCTTGCAAATAGAAGAGAACAATGAAGCTACAGAGGGAAAGAATACTGAGAGGGAAAGCTTATGTTTTGGTCAGCTATATCTTACATTAATGATGGTATAAATAAAATAATAATTATAACTCACCATTTATAGGTCCTGTTAGTCTTATATTAACCTTTGGTTAAGAGCCTGATTCTAGGTCCAATATTGGCAATTAAGGGATTAATTATTTAGTAGGTGATTTTAGAGATTTTTTTTCTTGGTAGAGAGTGATTACAGAAGTTAGATAGATTGTGGATAGAAAGAGGTAGATGATAGATATAGATAGATAGAAGATAGATAAATGATGAATAGATAGATAGATAGATAGATAGATAGATAGATAGATAGATAGATAGATAATATTCAGATTAATTGAAAGCTTTCTGATATGGTATTGAAAATAACATTAATTTTCCTGGATGTAGTTATTAGTATATAAACACTGGTTAAAGTTGAGACATATTTCAATATACAATTTTGCAATTTCACTCAAGGCAACAGGAAACCACTGAATGGTCCCCAGTATGAGGAGAGCTTAAGTCATGTCATTACTTATTAAGGTTATATAAAGCACAGGTCACCTACACCAGTAATTACTGGTATTGGTTTATGACACTCCAGGATTTCTCTACTTATCTTGAAGAGTGGTATAAAATTATCAAAACAAAATTAACATTCTTAATTTTTAAAAATATGTCTTAAGACTCTGAAAAAGAACTCAATGAATATAACCAGGTAAGTAATAAAATATTTCACTTCAAAGTTGCAGGGAATCAACAGTCTTTACCTCATAAGCTAAGCAAAATGATGGCTAAAAGTCAGAGAAATTACTCAAATCTGTGGAAACATTACTTGCCTGATGCTATACCTCCACCCAGTGGCAGTTAATGCTAACTGGACTAGGAGGACTCCAGACGGATACAGGCAAAGGAAAGAACAAAGATGCTCACAGCTGTAAAGAGCTTCTGCAAAAGGCCAGGTTCCAACAACATTAGAACTGCCTTGTACAAACCACATCCATTATTTCAAAGCATTCAGAGTCTCAAAGCTGCAAGACCATTTAGAATGAGGAAACTAAATCATTCAACACCTCAGTTATGCCTACAATGTGGGGGGAAAAATGAAAAGTGGAAAATTAGGTAAATTGTCCAGGTATTTGACTCTACATAATTAATAACCCTAGGGCTGATGTTTCCACTGTATATTCTTAGGTAACATTTGTATAATCTGAGATTAGAATTTGAGCATTTTGCCTTCATTGGGTTTCCTCTGATTTCCATAACATTTCTTGTGAAATGCTATTCCCTTCAGCATGTAAATTCAATGAAAGAACAATCTGTCTGATTCATAGCTATAGCCCAACCTTAAAACAATGCCTGTCCCATATTATGTTCTCAATACATATTTATCGATGTAATGAAGAAATATGATTCCTCCTATAATACTTGAGATATGTAGTCTTTTATTCTCAAATTCCTTTGAGAATCTGAAAAAAAGCAATCAATCCTTTCTCCCAAGATATACATGTATAATTATGCATACAGTTTCCCTTGGACTCAATCACTCATGTTTATGGACCAAAGATAAGAAGCTCTACTCTAAAAATAACATTAAGACCAAACTTCAAAATTGGGAAATTGAGATGATTAATTGCATACATTATTTTTGCCCACCTTGCTTCAGCTGTTATTATCTCAAATCATGACCTGACAGTAAAATGAAAACTAATGGGGGAAAAAAATCAGTTATATTTGAAAATCATGCAAAATATCAAAAAAATATATGAGAAGAACACAAGAAAAAAATGATTAATCTGAGAACACCAAACACTCAGTCTACTATTGTTCCCCTTCTCTTCTTCAGAGAGTTGTGCCCAGAGTGGTCATAGTGATCAGCAGTCAGAGAAGAATGAGATTCACCAGGTCCAAATGCCCCCAAAGAAGGCACGCCTGGGGTTTTACCCCTATTCTGCAATAAGGGCCAACCCAGTGCCCAGAAGTTTCCCCATAAGTCAATAAGTCTATTGCTCAAAATGAATTTGACACAAGGCAATAAATCTATTGCTCAAAATAATTTGACACTAAGGCAGTGTCCTAGCTCTGGGCTCTGAAATCCTTGTTGCACCAATAGTTGTACAACCTCCCTTTTCTATGTCTTAGGTTTTGCAACCTTTCCTTAGCTGCATCTTTACGGTAGAACATAAGAATTTTTCAATTGTTCTCTCCAAGAACATTTCTATGGGCACATCTGGTGCTGGTTTGAAATTTCTTGATTTGCAACCTCGGGAGTTCCCCAGTTGTAATTTGGCACTGGCCCCATACGTGAAAGGCAGGGAGATACTAAAGAAAGAGACAAACCATTCCAGATTGGTAGGTGACAGGTTTAATAGCAAGAAAATGTAATACATATGAGACTTGTCTTGGGCAGCCATAAGACAGTATCTCTGCACCCTCACACCAGAATCTTAAAAGTTTATATAGAGGCCTTATTTTTTAATATTTTGCATGATTACAGTCCAGATGGTTTCAACAACACAGTGCTCTCTCAAGGCTGCATCCTTGAAGTGACTGTCCGTATGAGAATAGTAGGCAGAACCTGCATTCCAAGGACAGGGGAAAGGGGAGAAACCTCTGATTGCCCAGGTTCAGCTCTCAAGTCAGCAGGTAGTCACATCCTCTTAATGACTTCCTCCAACAACTGGCCATAACCCATGACAGCCATCTACTTCAATTTAATTGAACTATTATTTACTGATAACTCCTACATCCCAGACTCTTTGCCAAACATTGTGGGGATGGAAAAAAACAAAAACAAAAACAGCAATTCCACTCCTATGAATGTTCCTGAGAGAATTAAAAACATATGCTTATACAAAAGTTGTCCATAGCAGTATTATTCATAATACCCAAAAAGTGGAAACAACCCAGATGGTCATCAAGTGATGACAAGCTAAATAAAATGTGATATATTTATACAATGCAATACTTATTAAGTCATCAAAAGGATGAAAGTAGTGACGCATGCTACAACATGATTGAATCTTAAAAACATGCTAAGTGAAAGAAGCAAAACAGAGAACCACATAATGTTTGATAATATTTATATGAAATGTCCAGAATGGGCAAATCTACAGAGACAGAAAGTAGAGTAGTGGTTGCCAAATAGTGTGGGATTGTAGGAATTGAGATTAACTGCTAATATATACAAAGAATTTTTTTGGTGCAGGGAGATGGAAAAGTTCTGGAATTAGATAGTGATGATGGTTACACAACATAGTAAACATACTAAAAAGAACTGAAGTGTACACTTTAAAGTGGTGACTATTACGCTGTGTGAAATATATCGCAGCAACGAAAAATACTATTAAAAAAAGTCAAGAGCGTCCATATTTCTGGAGAGGATAGTAATTAGGAAGGGGCACACAAGGACTTTGGGGGAGCTCGCAGCATTTTATTTCTTGGTTTGGTTGGTAGTTACATAAGTGTTTGCTTTAACTTATTAAGCCATATATTTCTGTTTTATGCACAATTCTGAATGTATGTTTCACAATAGAAATTTTTTAAAAGAAAGAAGGTGTGAGATAGTACATTAATATGTATATGGTATTGTTTCCAACAAGAAACTAAAGTAACACAATTAACAAGGAATCTCGATTTTTTGGAAACGAGACAAATAAATATACATTTAAGGCAATAAAATATTTACATATTATATGTGTTGGTATCATTACATATTCTTATATCTCAAATCGGCATCTTAAAAGATGTGCATTTGGGAGGGAAAGAATTACTGTATTTAAAACTGAAGCTAAATCAGAAAAATAAAGATCATATACAAATAGGAAACACTGACCTTAAAAATTTTGAAATGATAAAAAGGTAATACTATTTTTCCATAAAAAGTCAATGACAAGCCGAAACCGGTTTGGCTCAGTGGATAGAGCGTCGGTCTATGGACTGAAAGGTCCCAGGTTCAATTCCGGTCAAGGGTATGTACATTGGTTGCGGACACATCCCCAGTAGGGGGTGTGCAAGAGGCAGCTGGTCGATGTTTCTCTCTCATCGATGTTTCTAACTCTCTATCCCTCTCCCTTCCTCTCTGTAAAAAATCAATAAAATATATTTTAAAAAATAAAACAAAATAAGGGCTCTTGTCCTACTTGTTAAAAAAAAAAAAGTCAATGACAAATTAATTTATAACTAAAACAAGTTTGGTGAACTGTGAAAAATTCGGAAATCTAGATACTTTTTTTAAAAAATATAAACACTTAGAAATTACCTGTAATATATGCAACTTGTGTTCTTTGCCCATTCACCTCTCTTCTTTCCTCCTCTTTTTCCTCCTCCTTCTCTTCTTCCTCTTCCTCTTCCTCCTTTTCCTTTCACCATTTCATACCAAATGGGTGTAAAAAGAGAAGCAAAATAATGTTGAATAAAGAAAACTCTTGTAAATCAAATAACTTAAATATTTTGGGAAAGTAACCACATAAAGAAGTATTTTAAAATGGTATGTCGCCCTAGCCAGTTTGGCTCAGTGAATAGAGTGTCGACCTGCGGACTGAAGAGTACCAGGTTCCATTCTGGTTAAGGGCACATTCCTGGGTTGTGCCTCAGTCCCCAGTGGGGAGTGTGCAGCAGGCATCCAATCAATGATTCCCTCTCATCATTGATGTTTCTGTCTCTCCCTCTCTCTCTTCCTCTCTAAAAACAATAAAAAAATATATTTTTAAAAAATGATGTGTCTCCCTCTCTGCAGAGAGAGTTTTACATAATAAAATTTCAGCACATGCTCAGTAGAGGTAATAATATATATTAATTAATATATTATAAATCTTTCTCTAGGACGTCTACCATTTCTACAATTTTATTTTTAAAAAATTCTTTCTACCTAAGATCCTCCTTCCAACCAAAAAAGCAAACCAAGAAAAAAATGTCATTTAAATCCAAACCCATTTACTTAGGTTTTACTGTACCAATATACACTGAGTGGACAGATTATAATGATCTCTGAACGCATAATAACCTGGCCACTCAGTATATATATATATATATATATATATATATATATATATATATATATATATATATATATTAGGCCTGGTGCATGAATTTGTGCATTGGTGGGGTCTGGCCAGCCTGGCCAGGGGGAGGGGACATGGGCGGTTGGCCAGCCTGCCTGCTGGTCGAACTCCTGGTCAAGGGGACAATTTGCATATTAGACTTTTATTATATAGGATATACACTGAGTGGCCAGATTATTATGTGTTCAGAGATCATAATAATCTGGGCACTCAGGGTATTAGAAGTTATAAATATGTCAGGCTTTGTCCATGCAGAACATCATATTTTATCTGTCAGATACTGACATTGATAGAACTGCAAAAAAAGGAAGAGGAAATTACTCCTTTTACTCCTGCATGGTACAAAAGCATTCTTTCTCCCTCCTCACTTCTACACCCAACTCTTTTGTATGCCTCCTACTCATCATCCTTCAAATCTCAGTATCAATATCTCTTCCTCAGGGAAGAAGTTACAGCCTCACAATATTGCCTCATAGTCTATATCCTTCCTCTTCATAGCACGTGGCACAATTGAAGTTAATGATTTGTACAGTGTTTGTTTGATACTTCCTATTCCCACTAGATTGTAAACCCCATGAAAATAGAGAGCATAAATATCTGAGTTGCTATTGTATTCCAGCATCTAACCTAGTATATGGCAATAAATAAATAAACAAGCTATTTTTACTAGAGGCCCGGTGTATGAAATTCATGCATGGGGGGGGGGGGGGTCCCTCAGCCCAGCCTGCATGCTCTCCAATCTGGGACCCCTTGAGGGATGTCTGACTGCCTGTTTAGGCCCTATCCTATCCAGGACTTCTGGCTCCCAACTGCTCTCCTGCCTGCCTTCCTGATTGCCCCTAACCACTTCTGCCTGCCAGCCTGATCATCCCCTAATCACTCCCCTGCCAGCCTTATTGATGCCTAACTGCTCCCCTGCCAGCCTGTTTGCCCCTAACTGCCCTCCCCTGCAGGCCTGGTCCCCCCAACTGCCCTCCCCTGCAGGCCTGGGCCCCCCCTACTGCTCTCCCCTGCAGGCCTGGGTCCCCCACCAACTGCTCTCCCCTGCAGGCCTGGGTCCCCCCCACTGCCCTCCCTTGCAGGCCTGGTTTCTCCCAACTGCCCTCCCCTGCTGGCCATCTTGTGTTGGCCATCTTGTGTCCACATGGGGGCAGCCATCTTTGACCACATGTGGCAGCCATCTTGTGTGTTGGAGTTACCGTCAATTTGCATATTACTCTTTTATTATATAGAACTTGAGGCCCGGTGCACGAAATTCATGCATGGAGGGGAGGGGTGTCCCTCAGCCCAGCCTGTACCCTCTCCAATCTGGGACCCCTCAGGGGATGTCCGACTGCCCGTTTAGGCCCGATCCTAAGATCGGGCCTAAACGGGCAGTCGGACATCCCTCTCACAATCCAGGACTGCTGGTTCCCAACTGCTCGCCTGTCTGCCTTCCTGATTGCCCCTAACTGCTTCTGCCTGCCAGCCTGATCATCCCCTAATCACTCCCCTGCCAGCCTGATTGATGCCTAACTGTTCCCCTGCCAGCCTGTTTGCCCCTAACTGCCCTCCCCTGCTGGCCTGGTCACCCCCACCTTCCCTCCTCTGCTGGCCTGGTCACCCCTAACTTCCCTCCCCTGCAGGCTTGATCACCCCCAACTGCCCTCCCTTGCAGGCCTGGTCCCTCCCAACTGCCCTCCCCTGCTGGCCATCTTGTGGTGACCATCTTGTGTTCACATGGGGCAGGATCTTTGACCACATGGGGGCAGCCATCTTGTGTGTTGGAGTGATGGTCAATCTGCATATTACTCTTTTATTAGATAGGATAGAGGCCTGGTGCATGGGTGGGGGCCAGCTGGTTTGCCCTGAAGGGTGTCCCGGATCAGGGTGGGGGTTCCCTTGGGGCGTGGGGCGGCCTTGGGAGGGGCCTGTGGTGGTTTTCAGGCTGGCCACACACCCCAGAAACCCAAGTGGAGGCCCTGGTATCTGGAATTTATTTATCTTCTATAATTGAAACTTTGTAGCCTTGAGCAGAGCCAAGCTTCCTGCTCACTCTGTGGCTGCAGCCATTTATGTTGGAAATTATTTATCTTCTATAATTGAAACTTTGTAGCCTTGAGTGGAGACCAAGGCAGGCCAGGGCTGCAGAAACTTGGCTTCCTCCATCACCAGGGGCAACCCTAGCCTCCTGCTCTTCCAGCTCCATGACTGCCGCCATTTCTGTTGGAATTTATTTATCTTTTATAATTGAAACTTTGTAGCCTTGAGTGGAGGCCTGGGCCCGCCAGGGTGTGTGGAAAGCTTGGCTTCCTCCATCACCAGGGAAACCCAAGCCTCCCTCCTGCTTGCTCTGTGGTCACAGCCATCTTGGTTGGGTTAATTTGCATACTCACTCCTGATTGGCTGGTGTGCATGGCTTGTGTGTGTATCAGAGTGATGGTTAATTTGAATATTACTCTTTTATTAGATAGAATTCCCTTGAATTCCCTTAAGTTAAAATTCAAAAAAATTATGATGAATTTAAATACCAAATAAGACATGTGATATACATATTTAGCCTAGGACAGTGCCAAACTCCATTAAAATTTATTGTTTCATAAATATTGAACATTATTATGAGTCAATACCAGGTCATAAAGTCAGACATCCTATCTAATAATAGACAAATATGCAAATTGACTATACCTCTGACACACCCACAAGCCACGCCCACAAGCCACGCCCACCATCCAATCAGCGAGTATGCAAATTAACCCAAACCAAGATGGCTACAGCCACAGTGAGCAAGGTTTCCTAGGTAACAGAGGAAGCCAAGCTTTCTGCCAGCCGTTGCAGGCCTAAGCCTCCACTCAAGCTACAAAGTTTCAATTATAGAAGGCAAACAAATGGCGGCAGAATGGAGCTTGAGAGAGCAGGCCAGGGTTGCCGCCGGCAACAGGGGAAGCAAAGTTTTCCACACACCCTGGCCGGGCCCACCCGCTTAAGGCAACAAAGTTTCAATTATAACCCCAACACAAATGGCTGCCTGCCTCGGAGAGAGCCCCAGGCTTGGCTCTGCTCCAGGCTACAAAGTTTCAATTGTAGAAGGAAAATAAATTCCAGATACCAGGGCCTCCGCTTGCGTTGCCAGGGGGCGTGGCCCACCTGCAAACCACCACAGGACCCTCGCTCAGGCCTCCCCACGCCCCAAGGGAACCCCAGCCTGATCAGGGACACCCTTCAGGGCAAACCAGCTGGCCCACACCCCTGTACCAGGCCTCTATCCTATCTAATAAAAGAGTACTATGCAGATTGATCATCACTTCAACACACAATATAGCTGCCCCCATGTGGTCAAAGATCCTGCCCCCATGTGGACACAAGATGGCCACCACAAGATGGACAGCAGGAGAGGGCAGTTGGGAGGCACCCAGCCTGCAAGGGAGGGCAGTTGGAGGTGATCAACCCTGCAGGAGAGGGCAGTTAGGGATAACCAGGCCGGCAGAGGAGGGAAGTTGGGGCAAACAGGCTGGCAGCAGAGTGGTTAGGGGGTGATCAGGCTGGCAGGCAGAAGTGGTTAGGGGCAATCAGGAAGGCAGGCAGGCAAGCAGTTGGGAGCCAGCAGTCCTGGATTGTGAGAGGGATGTCTGACTGCCCGTTTAGGCCCGATCCCAGGGATCAGGCCTAAACGGGCAGTCAGACATCCCTTGAGGGGTCCCAGATTGGAGAGGGTACAGGCTGGGCTGAGGGACAACCCCCCTCCGTGCATGAATTTTGTGCACCGGGCCTCTAGTTTACTATAAATTGATACGATTCTTAATTTCTTCTGAAATATTCCTATTAAATTTCCATAAATAAAAGGGAAACTTAAATGTGAGTTCTCTATTTTAATAACTGTGGCATTTAATTAAAACATAAATCTGTATATCCCATATTACTGGTTTGGAATATATGTTTGGTCTCATCTCGTATTTTCCACTGTGTATCTCTTTCCACCTACCTGGCTTTATTAATAGAAGGTTGATTATCTCTCTCTTCTGACCTACCCTTTCCCTTTCTGAGCCCAAAGGCTTATTCATGCAAAATGCTTGGCTGATGGTGAAAACAAGAAAGGTTCCTTGCCTCACACAGCTGTTGTTTCTTTCACTGTCACAAGATGTCACTGCTGAAAACCAGCTTTCGAAATCTAACAGACACATACATGTCTTCTCTAATCTGCAGCAAAATCCTTTCTAATCCCAGTCCCTGCAAAACTCCACCCTTGAATGTAAGTTTATAGCTCTTTAATTTTCTACACAGATGCTCAGTCTTTTATTTATTTATTTTTCTAAAGCATCACACTTGGGGCAGAGTGGCTGAGTCCACAGGAATTTACAGTCTGCTTTATACTGTGCCAGAACTTGCAAGTCAGGGGCCCCTGGTTTAAAAATTTCTCTTTGATATGTTTTGTTTATCCACACTCTTAAAAGTCACCTAAAGTTTTTTACAGAAAAGAACTGAATTTCCAGTTTCTCTCGAATAATGTTGCAATACTAAACTTCTATCTGACCACAGCAACAGCCTTCTGGAGCTGAGTTGCAGGCGCTTCCTTCTGCCTCCTACATCAGATCACACAAGGCAGGCACTTCTCTACAGTCTTCTTCCACTCCACACGCTTTAATGTTGGCTGCTACCTGGCTTTGAGCAATTGAGTGTATGTTCATTCTAGGCCCTAGTGCTCATCCAAGGTCAAGAATCCAGAGTCTGTCTTTTTTCACAAACTTTCCTATGTGGACCCAGGGGTCTTCACCTGCCATGAAACATTAATCAAGGCCACTTAAGTTCATTAGAGAGGTCTCTGGGACCTCTCCTCCCAAAGACTCATTGACCCCCAACCATCCAGTAACAGGTTCTACAGACAAGGCCAACCATATAATTTGCAAGGCCCAGTACAAAATGAAAATGTGGGATCTCTTATTCAAAAAGCCAAAGAAGTGTCAGTGACAGTACTACAATATAAAACTTTTCCTTTTTTTATGGTCCCTCTCTCTAAACATGTCAAGATGGTTTTTTTATTTACTATTTAATAAAATAGTGGAAACCTCTCATGTATAGCCGGTTGGTCAGAAGTACAGGTAACAACCTGGGATTTTCATTGGCATCTGAGGTAGCGGATAGCCTTGTAGCACTAAACCCTTAACCTGTGGAGTCTGACATTATCTCCAGGTAGATAGTGTTGAGTTGAATTGGAGGACATCAGCTGATGTCAGAGAACTGCCAAACATTGTAATTGGTGACCAGAATTGTTACAAAGCATGTTTTATTGTAAGAAGTTATCAAATCATAGTAGCCAAAGTTCTGAAGATCACCAAGTAACAAATATTAAAGCAATCGTTAATGAGGATGCTCAGCTTTCCCTTCTCAATTAAATACAACTTAGTAAGGAGCAGAGAGAATTATTTTGTTTCCTTTGCCTCATCTCCTTTTCCTTTCCATCTATTTACATTACATCGTGTACTATGTAATAGATCATACTTCCACAGTGACCTTTATTCCTGAATATAATTTCTTATACTATGTCACAGAAAAAGGTTTTTTTAACAGAAGAAAGCTTAGCCAGCCCAATTTCAATTGCACATTACAATGTGGGCTTCAATAATTTAATTTCTCTGATAAAAGGATGATAAATATGTTGTAAAAATATGATGATAGTGTCCATTTCTAGTGGGGAATTTTAACAATCTATTAATAATCAATTTTCCATGCATTTTTTGTTTTTCTTTTTCCCAGAAGATATGGTTTTAGTTTTTTCCCTCAGAAATTTAAGTATTTGTCTCTTTCAATACTCTTCTAATCCTATCATGCATCTTCCATCAAACTCTCTGCCTTGGGTTTGTCTAAAATAAAGGATAAGAAAATTAAAAGCTAACACTTAAAAATATTTTATTTCAAGTTTACCAAAATGAAATCCCCATCAAAAATAATACATACCTCTCCCTCTCTTATTTAGTTTTTTCTTATATGAGTACTAAGTTGTAGGCCTGGTTGGCCCTCCAATAATTCTACCATAGAACAAATTTAAATTAAATTCCTAAGATTAAGTTAAATTCATCTGATATTCCCATTTCTAAAAATGCCACTATGTGGAAAGATGCTCTAAACTGATAATAATGTAATCCTGAAGGAAAACATTTAGTTGAACATTTGTAACTGGACTTTAGACAAAGTGTTGAATTATGCTTTATGAAAGTAATGCTACTAAGCAAAAAGGACAGAGCCCTCTTTCAAGTCTTCTTACTTCTTCTTTCAAGAAACTGTGTCAGGTCTTATGTCCAGACTGATAAGGCTTCCTAATGACATTTAGCAAGGATGCTGACTATAAGAAAAGAGACATACCTCACTCAGAAAACTGTTTAGGTTGTAAATGTTTAGGGAATTAAACAGGTTATAAATGGTTATTAAGATAAAGAGATGCATAGCTAAGGAAATAGAAAATAAAACAGGAGCTGTTGATGTTTTTCAAAGTATATAGGGTGTCCTAAAAAAATGTATACATACATTTTGAATAATTATAAAGGCAGTGTTTATTAAAATACATTTCACTTTCAAAATTGAACTATTAGCTGTTATATACACACTTTGGCATATGAAGTGTGTATACATTTTGGGGGGACACCCTGTATATGCCAAAGAATGTTGTTTGTGGTGAGACCAACATCAAAACAAGCTCAGAGTGTTGGAGCAAACACTTTTCAGGGGTAGCTATACACCACTAAGCTACTAATAAAGGCACTAACCTCAACTTGTATTGGGACTTACTTTTGCCCCACCTTGTGTATTCTTTAGAATTAGTGTTTTGGATTTCTTTGGATAAATACCCAGAAGTGTAATCACTGGGTCATAAGGCAGTTCTATTTAAAAATTTTTCCCTTCATAGTGTTTTCAGTAATGGCTGCACCAATCTGCATTTTCATCAACAATGCACAAGGATTCCCTTTTCTCCACATTCTCACCCACACCTGTTGTTTGTGGATTTATTGATGATAGCCATTCTGATAGTGAGAGGTGATATCTCATTGTGGCTTTAATTTGCATTTCTCAGCTGATTAGTGATGTTGAGCATCTTTTCACATATCTATTGGCCATCTGTATGTCCTCTTTGGAAAAATGTTTATTCAGATCCTTTACGCATATCTTAATTGGATGGTTTGGTGTTTCTTGGTGCTAAGATGTGTGAGTTCTTTATAAATTTTGAATATTAACCCCTTATGGGATATATCGTTGATGAATATCTTCTTCCATTCAGTAGGCAGTGTTTTATTGAGAGTTTCCTTTGTTATGCAAAAAAAAATTATTTCAATGTAGTCCCACTTGTTTATTTTTTCTTTTGTGTCTCTTGCCAGAG
Organism: Cnephaeus nilssonii; assembly: GCF_951640355.1. NCBI lineage: Eukaryota > Metazoa > Chordata > Mammalia > Chiroptera > Vespertilionidae > Cnephaeus > Cnephaeus nilssonii. The sequence goes on along the minus strand of NC_137072.1, from coordinate 40,590,371 downwards.
AAGATATATCAGGAAAAAAGCAGCACTATTAAGAGCAATATCAGAGTTTACTGCCTATGCTTTCTTCTAAGAGTTTTATGAAAATATCTTCTTAAACTTAGGGTTCTGACATTTCCTAAGGCTGGGGAATTTTCAGGGTTTTTAAGGAGACCTATGGTTTAATAAGTAAAGAAGATGCTGCTCACAGCATATTTTCTTTCACCTAATTTTTTTCATTGGGAAATCTGATTAAGAACAAATCAATGTTACAAAAAGAAAGGTAAGCACTAGTACCACTACTATTAATTGCAACACATAACTGAAGCCAACCCCTAGGTCTGGGTGCTGATAAAGTTGTGAATACTCTGACCTCCTGGCCATTGTCTTATTGATTAATGTCTTACTGATTAATGTAGTTCATGGAAAGACTGCCACTTCAGGTGATGTCTTGAGTTTCTGCTATTGATAGAGCAAGGATTCTCAAACTTTAATGGACAGAAGAGACTCACTCACATTGTTTTACCAATAACAAACTGTATCCCCAGTTTATGATTCAATAGATCTGGGAAAGAAATCTTTCATTGATCACACACCGAAGATGATTCTGAGGCAGGACCATGGACCATGTTTTAAATATCATTTGCTACCTAAGTTTCCTCCGTCATACATATCTGGATTCAGGCTGTGAATCTAACAATGTGATGATAATGGGCTCTTACTGATGTATAGTGGCACAGATGAGAAACTAATTTTGCTCAATGAAAAGGGAAGGCAGAGAGAGTGAAAGAGATCCCCAAAGAATAGGTGATATTTAATCTGGGATTTTAAAGATGAGAAGGACTTTTCTAGCTAGGGCTACCTTATGCAGAGCTTTGTATCCTCAGAGGAGCATAGTTTATCCGTGGATTGGTTGTTTCCAAACACAACAGCTGCACCAGAAATCTCCTGAGCTACTTATTAAAATGTGGATTCCCAAGCCCTGCACCACATTGAACTGAATCAAAGCCCATGGGGAGAGACCTGGGTATCTGTACTCTTAATTAACAAGGGTCCCGGGGATTCTGATAAGCAGCCAGTATGGGAACTGCTGGTAGACCAAGGGTTGTCCATCCTGAGAGTCTAGGTCCTTACGAGGATACAGCATCTGAGAGTTGATGGCAGGAAATATCCTGCCAGGGGAGCAACATATAGTCAAGGAGAAGGTCCAAAGCCAGAAATAGGTCAGGAAATTTCCATAGAAAAGGAGATAGGTATAAATATGAGAATTAGGCAAATGAGTTGGACTAGAAAAAGCATAAGGTGTGACCACAGAAGGCAGTTTGTAGAAATAAAGACAAAGTGAGACAGAAAAGCATCCTATAGATCTGGCAGAGGTGAGCATCCTGAACTCTACAAGGATCCTTAATCTAGCTGATGATTTTCACCTGGGGCTGAAAAGACATCCTTTTCAATTAGCAGTTGAAAAGACAAGTCTAAGAAAAAACCAGGATTGGAGTTTGGAAATCATGATGCAATAGAAACCTGACTTTAAAGGGACCCAGTCGAGAAAACAGACACTAATTCTCAAGAGAAGAGGGTAGTATGTTGTCTCTTCATTTTGTAAATTGCATTCTCAGTAGGATTTAACTCATAGTTTCCCTCATGCTTCCTATCTAAGCATGTAGAATTGTTCTTTAAACTACCAGTAGATAGTGCATGGTTTTGGTAAAAAAACAAAGGCAAAGCCAATGATAGCAAATGAAATAACTTGTTTTAAAAAGAAAAGAAATTGATGAACAAAAATAGATCCAGAGACAAATGTCAGAGGAGGTGCGGGGGTTAGAGAGCAACCAAAGGACTTGTATGCATGCATATTAGCATAACCAATGGACACTGACACTGGGGCGGTGGGGGCTTGCCCCGGGGTGGGAATGGCTGGGGGTGGGTGAGGGAGGGTCAATTGGGGGGGGGGGCGGTGTGAAGGAGACATATGTAAAACTTTAGACAATAAGAAAAATAAATTAAAATTTTAAAAAAAAAAGAAAAAAAAACTTATGTTAAGGAAAGTCTAAGCCAAATTAAGATACTAGACCCATATCTGAAGGCTTATTTATTGTCCAAATAAATATTACTCAGAATTTTATGCTCTACATTAGTTTTAACTTATGACCAATAAATTGCATAACCCAGCCAGGAATGAAACGGATCACCAAACCCACAAACATAAAAACTCTGAAGAATTTCTAATATGGTTATCAATTAAGAAGTGGTTTTTTTTTCCTGTAAAGCTAACTACTTTCAGTGTGAGCTTTGGGCACCTTTATTTTCATAGGCTCCTTCCTTCATAAAATACTGTATATATACATATAAATTGTTTTTTATTACTGCTTTGGCATAACAACAAATATACTCCAGGCTTGATTAATTATAAAATATTATTGTTATATTCAGTTTTTCCTTTTAATTTAAAATAATTCTGTGACCCCCTAAAAGTATCATGGGCCCTATACACTGTGCCTATTCTGCTTAATAGACAAGTCCATCCTGGCTACTTTAAGTTATCCTAAGAAATGAAACATAAATAGAAAGTAAAACTAGAGAGAGAATGAGGATGAAGGAGACTGTAGCCCAAGTTATCCATGGCAAATGTAAAATTCCTTGGAACCTGCATGCATTATCTTAAGATTATATTCAAATATTGCAAAAAAAATGTTTCAAATTTCTTCTCATGACGACTTGGGCTTTATCTTTTAAAGAAGATATAGATATAGAAAGCATGAAAGGAGAATTATACAAATAGGTTTTCATTTTAGAATGGCTCCTTCACCACACAGCAGAGTAAATTAGAGGAAACAAGGTGAGCATTTGGATTATAAAGATCACCCACCACTCCTCTCACAGTTTCTTCTTACAAACTTCTCTCAAAATGTCATGCAACCTCCACTGGCTTTGAAATACTTCTGAAAATCCTTCCTCTAAACTTGGGTAAGCCGAAACACAGCTCTGGGGGAAGTGGCATTTCTGCTTGATTAATCTTGGCTGAAGGGTAGCAAGATATTAAATAAGACTTTCTGTCTTGGAGTTTCACCAGTGACCCCAAAGTCTAAGGACAATGTCTAAATTGAGTTGCTAGCCCACTGAAGCAATACATGCTAAGGACTGTGAAACTGATTCTATCAACATCGCTCAGTCCCCCACCTCCATTTCCGTGAATGTTGAAACTGAGGAATGTCTTTGGAAAGAGTTCTGGGAACTATAGAAGGGATGGGACCAGGTAAGGAGGGAAAAATATTCTCCACACCTTAATCCAGGAGAGAAGGGCTTTTATGAGCTTCTCAAAGAACTTGGCCTACAGCCTCTGAAGGTTGGGAGACCAAGGTTGGACTCTCTACCTCTGCTGCAAGAAGTCTAAAGATGCAAAGGTCTGACTAGGGTTGGTTGCACTGGACGAGATCTACACTTCCAGTGATGGTGTGCAAAGGTGTTTGTCTCCTAGGGGGATGTGAGAGGTCAACCAGAAGAAGCCAAAGACCCAGAGTGAGAGGTATATTGCCAGAAACTTATAGCTAAAGGGAGACTCAAAAGCAGCCAGATATGGGAGCATGACTTGTTAATGCAGTAATAGCTCCTCTTGCAGAAGGATCTCCCAGGGGAAAAAAGCACCCCTAGAAGGAAAAAAGAGCCAATAATTATATACATGTCATTATTCAGACACCTATCTTTGTCCCCTGCCCTTGACCAGTATGGGTGTCTCTTTTAATTAGTAAAATGAGGAAGAAGTGACATTGCAAGACTTTGAGGCTAGGTCAGAAAACGCCATGTAGCTCTCACTTTGTTGCCAGATACAACTAAATTAGTCAAATAAAACCTTTTTTATATCTTACCATTCTTCTTTGGAGAAACAGGAAATTATACTGAGGAGTGGAAGAAGAGGTAGAATTAGGAAATCATGAAAAGGCAAAGCATTCCTAGGCAGGCCTAAGCTGAAGGACTATAGAACCCTAAATTAGATTATAACCCTAATTTTTTATATTAAACTAGAGTCCCAGTGCACGAAATTCATGCACTCGAGGGGGGAGGGGGATCGGGCCTAAGCTGGCAATCAGACATTCCTCTTGCAGTTTGGAACCCCTCGCTCCTTACTGCCTGCCTGCTCACTGCTCCTTACCACTCAGCTTGCTGCTCCTTAGCGCTGCCAAGGAGGCAGGAGAGGCTCCTGCCACCGCCACTGTGCTCACTAGTCATAAGCCCGGCTTCTGGCTGAGCAGCGCTCCCCCAGTGGGAGCACACTGACCACCAGGGGGCAGCTCCCGCATTGAGCGTCTGCCCCCTGGTAGTCAGTGCGCATCATAGGGACCAGTCATTCTGGTTCCAACGTAATGGTCACTTAGGCTTTTATTATATAGACTAGAGGCCCGGTGCATGAAATTCGTGCACGGGGGGGGGGGATCCCTTAGCCCAGCCTGCACCCTCTCCAATCTGGGACCCCTCGAGGGATGTATGACTGCCCGTTTAGGCCCAATCCCGGTAGGATCTGGCCTAGACGGGCAGTCGGACATCCCTCTCACAATCCAGGACTGCTGGCTCCCAATTGCTTGCCTGCCTGCCTTCCTAATTGCCCCTAACTGCTTCTGCCTGCCAGCCTGATCACCCCCTAACCACTCCCCTGCCAGCCTGATTGATGCCTAACTGCTCCCCTGCCAGCCTGTTTGCTCCTAACTGCCCTCCCCTGCAGGCCGTGGTGGCAGCCATTTCTGTTGGGATTTATTTATCTTCTATAATTGGAACTTTGTAGCCTTAAGCGGAGGCCTGGGCTGGCCAGGGTGTGCGGAAAGCTTGGCTTCCTCCATCGCCGGGGGCAACCCAAGCCTCCCTCCTGCTCTCTCCAGCTCCGTGGCTGCCACCATTTCTGTTTGGATTTATGTATCTTCTATCATTGAAACTTTGTAGCCTTGAGTGGAGTCCTAGGCCCGCAAGGGCAGGCGGAAAGCTTGGCTTCCTCCATTGCCAGGGAAACCCAAGCCTCCCTCTTGCTCTCTGTGGCAGTAGCCATCCTGGTTGGGTTTATTTGCATATTCGCTCCTGATTGGCTTGTGGGTGTCGCTTGTGGGCATGGCTTGTAGGTGTAGCAGAGTGATGGTTAATTTGCATATTAGTCTTTTATTAGATAGGATTTGGTAAGAATTTTTTTTTCCTGAAATGAGACTTTTTTGTGATCAAAGAAACCAGAATGCTATTTAACCTGCCAATTATTTTTTCAGGGCAGAGAAGAGTAAGTCCAAAAGCAAGTTTGAAAGAAAAGAATAAAAAATAATTCACACCTGGCCAGGCATGGCTCAGTGGTTGAGCATTGACTTATGAACCAGGAGGTCATGATTTGATTCCCAATCAGGGCACATGCCTGGGTTGTGGGTTTGATCCCCAGTGGGGGACATGCAGGAGGCAGCTGATCAATGATTCTCCCTCATCATTGATGTTTCTGTCACTCTCTCCTTCTCCCTTCTTCCCTAAAACCAATAAAAACATATTTTTAAAAATAATTACATAGTATAGTTTAATTTGTTTGATAAATTATTACACAATTTATAATGTATTTTGATGCAGATATAAGACAAGAGCTACAGAGTCAACAGAGAGCTGGAATTATATAGAAAGTGGCGGTCATCTAGTGATGATATCCAGGACAGTTAAAACCCTGGCCTACTGAGGGTTAGGATTTTATATAAAATAAATAAACTAGCTAGTGCAATCATAAGATGAGCAAAAAAAAAAGACAGAAGAAAGAATAACTGGGTTATACTTGCTCAACTTTATTTTATGCTCTTAAAATATTATTGGGGGAAAATGTTCGGTAATTCCTGGAAGTCCTTTGGAAGTTGAGCAACATGGAATTAATTTAAAAAGCAAAACTATTCTATGTTGTGGCCAGTAGACAAAGTGGCCTTAATAAGCCAGAGTAAGTCCCAAACAGGCCTCTCTCTTCTGTACAGAGCCTGCTTTCTAATTCTTCTCAAAAACAAGACAAGCAGTAGCTTGTTGTTTTTTTATAGGAAGGTTTGTGGTGTGTTGTTTTTTTCAGTATGTCTTATTTATAACTTAAATTTCCTTTAAATAGATATGTTCTTTTTTTTTGTTGTTGTTAGTGATCAGAAATTTTGTATTTTGTAAGGCCTAGATCTATATCTCCTACCCCAAATCTGGGAGGGAATATGGCCCATTTTTAACCCATAGAACATGACAGAAGTGACATTGCATGACTTACAAAGCTAGGTCAGAAAAAGTGATGCATCTGCCACTTAGTTTGCTAAGATACTAACTCTGGGAACCCCTGATACTGTTGTATCGCAAATCTGCCAGCTGGACAAGATGCCTAATGAGCCAGTTAGTTAGGAGTCATCTTTATTATGCGCAGGTTCAGAGCAGATTATCTCTGTCAAATTCTGAACTAACACAGGAGGGAGTATTTCCTTTTTTATATCCTTCTAGTTCTTTGTGTAAGACAGCTTGTAACCTTGAATACATATTATATCTAATCAAACACCTGTAATATCTATACAGACAACTTGTAACTTCGAGTACATATTATATCTAATTGAAGCAGGAATTTTAGGGGGACATAGGCAGGCTTTGGGAATTTTTAGAATTGGGGTCCATGGGAAAAGCCTGGGGCTGCAGACTGGGAGAAGGTACATTTCCATAACACAAGGAAGCCAGGTGCAGTTACATTTCCATAAGATAAGGAAGCAGCAACAGGTATATTTCCATAAGACAAGGGAACTGGAAGTAGCCAAGAAAGGTCATATTTACAAAATAAAGCGAAGGAAGCCCAGCCCTTCATTCAGAAGGAGAGGAAGAAAGCCCAAAGGGAATAGGAAAACAATAAGGGAGGAGAGGGGAGAATCTCACATGTCCCATGTGAGGTTCGACCTTTGAGCCCAGGAGTTACTATAGTAACCAACTTGAAGGGGGATATTGACCAATCAGAGGGCATATCAGGCACCAGGATCTGCAGCCTTTATAAGCCCTGGGGAAAATAACCCAGTGGGACTTTTCCCCCTCCCTACGTGGGAGTCTGTACTTGTTCTTCAATAAATCTCCATCTTTGCTACACCACTTTCTGCCTGTGGATTCATTCTTCGATTCTGGCGGACAAAGAATCCGGGTTCTAGTCCAAAAATTAGGTATCAGATGGTGCGTCGGCTGGGAAAATTCTCTGTAAATTAGTCAACCCTCTTCACATCGAATGGTGAGTAACCACGGATTCTGTCTCTTTTCTGTCTCTTGTATGATTTTGGAGGCTGACCGCCGCCCGCCAGTCACTTAAACTTGGCTGCCGTCTAAAAAAGTGGGTATCATCTCTCTCTCTCTTTCACTGCTCCTTTCTGGATGTATTCTCCAGGGCCAAAACCAAAGTGGGCATGGGTCAGTCAACTAAAAGCGACTAGGGCGACTGCAGCTAGAAGAAAGTCTCCCATGGAAGGATAAACTGGTGCCGGGTCGGGTTAGAGCATTAGGCTTTGTCCAGTTGCAAGTCAAAGCCCAGCCATCGACTAAAAGTGCTTGGGTCCCTGCCCAGCTCAGAAGATCAAAGAGGTAATTCTCCCTTCAGTCCGTGATTCTCGGATGTTCTTACGTGAGTAAGAGCCACAGCGGGAGGTGCTGGGAAAGAATCTCTCCATGGCCTCAATAGGGTTTTAACAACACATGTAATTAAATTCTGACCCATCCAGGGGATGCATGCAAGAGTTGGTCACCCAGCATCCTGGGTCCTCGCAACTGTCTTAGAAAGCTGGAAGAGAAACTGAGGCACAGTTCCAAGAACAGCACATATCTGACCCACTACATATGTCCACTCCCCTGGCCCAGATCCCAAGCAGGTTTTATTTGGAGAATCATCTGTCTTTTCTTCTGCTTTCTTTCTCAGTCAGGTCAAATAGTATCCAGCCAAGACCGCTGCCTCCGCGGTCCAGGACCCACTAAGCTTAATCCTAAGTCACCATTTGTGTGGGCTTTTACGGTAAGGGTCCTGGGGGAAAATTTCTAGGCAAGAGTTAAGAAAGGAAGAGCCAGCTAACTGTTTTCCACCCCTGCAGACGTTTTAGCCTTTCAGAGAATTCAGCATTAGAGCCAGACATAGCTGTTTAGTTATTTCATTAATTACTGGGTAATTCGCCTCTTGCCTTCATTGTGACTCTGTAAAATGGTCACACACTCTCAGGAGCATTCTTAAAAGTCTGATTTTCGCCAGGTTTTATTTCCCAGTCCATTTGAAATTTGGAAAGGTGATGCATTCCGCATAAATTACGGGATGCTTCTGGGACTTTTCTATATCCGTGTAGAGCAGTGATGGGCAACCTTTTGAGCTTGGTGTGTCAAACTTCGCCAAAAAACTGAGCATAACTCGGGTAGTGTGTCACTTTGAGGAAAAAACTAACTCCAAGACTCTAGTCGCAAATGTTTCATCCTCAGGAGCAGCAAATGTTTCATCCTCGGCATGCGGCCGCGTGTCATCAGAAATGGCTACGCGTGTCAGTGCTGACACGCGTGTCATAGGTTCGCCATCACTGGTGTAGAGGAAAGGCCAGTTCAAGGGGAGGCGCCCCACCTGACTTTAGGTGGCCCTTGGCCTGAGCCCACCTCATCATGGCTGCTGTAGAATATCCTTGAGATGTGTCAAATGACACAAGGAGAATGCAAGACAATCGGGCGAGCCACATGGTCAAAATGGTCCATTGGAAAATGCTGAGGTTCTGGGGGGGGCCAGTCCCAAACCCAGGACGAGAGACATTGCTTTTAATGGGGTGCCTTGTGAAGTGTCTGTGGATTGTGCGCACTTGTAAATATTGTGTCTGGGAGTGTTTCTGTTAATGTTTCATGTTGACGTATGATTAAGTCTGTTTGAAGATAGGGAACGTCCCAATTTGCCGGGACTCAGCTGCTTGTGGACAAGAGGAACATGTGGTTTGAATCTTGAGAGTCTCTTTGTCTGTGATAGTACCTAGGTTACAGATTGCTAGCTTGGTTTGCTCTTTGCCATCTTTATGAAGATAGAAAGCACTCTGTCTCTGTCCTGTGTAGGCTTTGTGTGTCGCTCAGAACCAAAGGTTGTTCTGCTAGGTTAAAATTTTAAGATCCTGAAGCTAATTTTAAAGTGTAAATTTGTGAAGGTTGCATATATGTTAACCCAGGGAAGTTTACATAAAGACCACTAGCTAAAGTTGTATGATTGTCTTCCCCACCTGGGGCGAAGCGGAAAAAGGAAAAAAAAAGACCTTTTACTCAGACAAGCAGCCCAATTCAGAGTAAAATGTGTTAAATCTTGGTCTATAGGACAACCTATTCTACCACTACCACCAACCAAAACCACTTCCTCAGGCATTGGTTTATACTGTTTTATTATTACTCGTCTTTAACCGTTGCTTGTTATGTTTCATATTCTCCCATTTAGAAGCCTTAACACTGCAACTGGTCCTCCGCATGGAACAGCAAATGGAGGCCACTACATCCATCTTCCATGGACCCTTAGACCACCCACTTCCGGTGGGACTCTGACTGCCGCCCGTAACTACGACCCCTTTGCCAGCAGGAAGCAGCCAGAAAGACGCGGCGTCCATTGTCCCCAATGGCAGTTGGGGTTTCCTAATTGGAGGGGGGACTGAAGCAGGAATTTTAGGGGGACATAGGCAGGCTTAGGGACTTTTTTAGAATTGGGGTCCATGGAAAAAACACAGAGCCACAGACTGGGAGAAGGTACATCTCCATAACACAAGGAAGCCAGGTGCAGTTACATTTCCATAAGACAAGGGAACTGGAAGTAGCCAAGAAAGGTCATATTTACAAAATAAAGAGAAGGAAGCCCTTCATTCAGAAGGAGAGGAAGAAAGCCCAAAGGGAATAGGAAAACAATAAGGGAGGAGGGGGGAGCCTCACATGTCCCATGTGAGGTTCGACCTTTGAACCCAGGAGTTACTATAGTAACCAACTTGAAGGGGGATATTGACCAATCAGAGGGGATATCAGGCACCAGATCTGCAGCCTTTATAAGCCCTGGGGAAAATAACCCAGTGGGACTCTTTTCCCTCTCCCCACGTGGGAGTCTGTACTCGTTCTTCAATAAATCTCCATCTTTTTGCTACACCACTTTCTGTCCGTGGATTCATTCTTTGATTCTGGCAGACAAAGAATCCAGGTTCCAGTCCTAAAATTCGGTATCATAATCAAATACCTGTAACCTTGGATGAACAAACACTTGGCAGAATATGTGAATTAATATAGTGTATCAGCCCCTTTAGATGGCTAGCTTGTAAGGTCAGACAGTTAAGTTTATCTTTTCTATTATTCAAGCTAAAAAACAAAGTTATATTTTATAGAATAAGAGACTATCTAAAAATAACAGAGTAATTCAAAGAGGAGTTGTAAACAGCAGTTTTCCAAAGGAGGGACCACCATGCTTCAGTGCCATACGAAGGGGATTACATGAGGTTGCCATAGTTTGAGGAAGCCCAGGCAACATGGAGAGGCCATGTGGAAGTGTTCCATTGAGACCCCTATTGACTTAACTGACAAATGAGGGCAGACACCTGCAAATGATACCAGCCTCTAGTCCTTGAGTCTTCCCAACTGAGAACCCCAACTATGAGCAGAGACAAGCCATTTCAACTATGCCTCATCCAAATCCCTGGTTCACAGAATCTTGGAGCATAATAAATGATTATTTTAAAGCACCAATTTTGGGTGAATTTGTTGCACAGATAACATCAGATTCCACAGGTTGAGTTCAGCCCTCTATAAGACTTGCTTCTGCCAACACATACACTCTTCAAATGCCAGCCACAAACCCAGACTAGGCGTCTGATCAACTGACTACAAATTGGACGTTCCAACAACTCCCTTCAACTCGGAATGCCATTGTTGTTACCTATACTTCTAACTGACTGGCTGTAAATCAGAAGTTTCCCCAACCCCCTCCTTGGGTTCAGTTAATTTGCCAGAATGGCTCACAGAAATCAGAGAAACGTGTTACTTACTAGATCACTGATTTATTGTGGAAGGTTTATTGGTTTGTGGTACTCAGGAACAGCCAGGATGGGGAAGAGCTGCATAGGGTGAGCTATGTGGAGAGGGAATGACACTTCCGGCCCGCCCCAGGCAAGCCAGGCTCCCAGATCCTCCATGCGTTCCCAAACCCAGAAGTTCTCTGTACCCCATCCTCTTGGGCCTTTATGGAAAATTCATTGCATAGGCATAATTGATTAAATCACTGGACATTGACAATTGATTTCAATCTCCAAACCCTCTCCTCTCCCTGGGAAGTGAATGTTTTGGAGTGAGACTAAAAGTTCCAACCCTCTAGTCACAAGGTTGGGTCTCTAGGCAATCAGTTCTCACTGAGGTGCTTTCCAAAAGTCACCTCATTAACATGATAAAAGATACCATTTTCACTCTCTTCACTTAGGAAATTTCAAGAGACTGGGAGCTGGAAGCTAGGAATTGTGTACTAAGACTAAACATATTTCTTCTAAGTCACAATGATTCCAAGTCCCGTCACCACCATGACTATTCTTCCATGAATTTGAGTCCATTTATGCCCAAACAAGAAACTTCCTATAATAAAAACTATTCAATAATGCCACAGACTACCTTATAAGGCAGTGAGTTTACTGTCGCTGAGAGACCAGCTTTAAAGACTCACTCAGGGATGTTGTAGAGAGATTACTAAATCAGAGTGTAACAGAATGAAATGCTCGGTCTCTCTTTGACTCAATCTTGTTCAAGGCTGGTTTGTTCCCATAACCTTCAGGCTAATAGTTGAGTCTTGCATATAGACATGCTAATCATGAGTGGAATTTGGCTTGAGTTTTACAAAAACAGCCCCTTCCCATTTCCCCTAACCCTGACCTAAAAGAAGCCTGAACTCTGTACTCTCTTTAACATGGATTTCAGGCACCACCAGGGGCTCCCATCTTCTCCTTTGGTGCCTTCTCCATCACTCAACCTTTCCTCACTCCAAACTCTGACGTGTTGAGTTTTGGCTTCCAAAGAATCAGGAACATGGACTTTGGACCAGTGACAAGAGAAAATACCAGACTGTCTGTCCTCAAGGAAACTTTTTTATTTTAGATTTTACAATATATTTGGGACCTCTGATTCTGTTTATAGTCTCTCATGAACTGAGTAATAAATGAAGTACAGAGGGGGCACATAATAAAAATTCTGATGATAGTATTGAAATAAGAAATTTAAGGGGATATAGGCAGGTTTAGGAAATTTTAAAAAAGTGAAAGAGGTCCATGGAAAAAACACAGGGTTCCAGACTGGGAGAAGTTAACATTTCCTTAAGATCAGGGAGCAGAAAGCCAGTAGAAGTTACATTTCGATAAGATAAGGAAACTGGGAGTAACAAAAGGTCTATATTTACAAAATAAAGAAGGAAGAAGAAAGCCCAGAGGGAATAGGAGAACAATGAGGGAGGCGGGACTCATGTGTCCCATGTGAGATTTGACCTTTGAGCTCAGGAGTTGTTATAGTGACCAAATCAAAAGGGGGATAGTGGCCAATCAGAGGGCATATCAGGACACAGGGACTTGCAGCCTTTATAAATTGTGGAAGAAGGGGCTAGGTGGGACTCTTTCCCCCTCCCCACATGGGAGTCTGTGCTATGAGGTTCTTTCCCCTTCCCCACGTGGGAGTCTGTACTTGTTCTTCAATAAATTTCCACCTTTGCTATCCCACCTTCCATCCGGGGACTCATTCTTCGACTCCAACGGACAAAGATTCCGGGGGACCATCCTGCCCAAGAGAACACCACATGTTCCAGTCCAAAAGTCCCGTATCAGTATACTATAGTAAGTCTTCACAAAGGGGGAAAACTGCAAAAAAGAAAAGAGCCTTTTGAGTAATAAACAACAAACTAGTTACTTGTCATAGCACCTCATTTACCTTCCCTTTGGGTAAACTAGGTTTTTAATCCTTCTACCACAGATGCTCACGGGAACATTTTTACAAAAGCAAGTCTTATGGAATTCAATCTAATTGCATGGTTTTTTAAATCTGCATTGAAATAAAAAGGCTAGGAGGAAGATTTCTTCACGTGGTTAGCCCTATGGCATTTCTTACAAATTTATCTACAGATCAATCTCTGAAATATGGTTCCTTTTAGTAAAACATATTTGAACAAAACTTTCATCTTTGAATAAATAATTAAAAGGTTAAAAGGAAATTTTTTGACCCTGACCCAATGCACAGTGAGGTTGTATTTCTAAGCTGTCCGGCTTCCGGCTAGTTTCTGTAACTGAGATGCTGACCAAGAGAACTTATCTACAGACTGAAAATTCCTAGTCTTATTCTACTCAATGACTTAAAAGGAGCTTCAACTATGACACTTGTGATAAAACAGCAAATACAGACTATCAAACCCTCAGGAGACCGAAATTTCAGTCATGGTCTTATCCTTACTCTGGAGATAGGGGCACTTTCTAATGTATAAGATCTTCACTCTTTGAAATACTACAGAGAAGAGCAGGGTTGCCTAAGGGCAGCAAAGGGGACGTTGGTACCCTTGTTGAATTCCCCCAAAAAAGTGGCTTTACCCTTTACCCCAAAATAAATTTAGGTTTAAGACCAAAGATTTAAATGAAACAAAATAAACCAAAAACCGAAAAATATCCAGAAAAAAATGAGGGATTATTTTTTAATCTTGAAAGGAGAATAGCTGTTATAAACATAATCTCAAACATGAAAGCTATAAAAGTGAACTAAGTTTAACTTCATAAAATGTTAAACTCTCTTAGTGGTGTTAAAAAAATAAACAAACAAAACAAAACCATTGACAACAGGATAAGAACAGACCATTCACAGAAATAAATATGAACAGCAATCATGAAAAATGCTTAATTTCCTTCAAAAGTTAAAAATGGAAATCAAAGTGAGGAAACTGCATATTTTACCTATCAGATTAGCATTCCTTTAAAAAATAAAACCAAGCATGAGTAGAAGAAAATAGGCCTTCTCATACACTGTAAACGAAAGAGTAAGTTGCTAAAACTTTTTAAATTGACTTTTTAGAGGAAGAGAGAGGCAGGGAGAGGGGGAGAGAGGGAGAGAGAGAGAGAGAGAGAGAGAGAGAGAGAGAGAGAGAGAGAGATTTGCTGTTCCATTTACTTATGCATTCATTGGTTGATTCTTGTATGTGCCTTAACCAGAGATTGAACCCACAACCTTGGAGTGTTGGGTGATGCTTTAACAACTGAGCTATGCATCCAGGGCACAAAATGTTTAAGGGTCCATTTTGGAGAGACCATGGCTAGATTGGCCCCTTCACTAGGTTTTAATTTAACTTTTTTTATTGGTAAGAGTGAGGCCACTGCCTGGATTCCATTTAATCCCCAGGATCTTAGACTAAAATAATGCCTAAATTGAAACCTCAAAGAAGAAAGCTAAAAGCAAAAGCAAAAAAGATCCTCTCTAATAAAAGAGTAATATGCAAATTAACCATCACCACTCCGCTACATAAGCCACACCACCAGCCAAAACACACCCACCAGCCAATCAGGGTGAGTATGCAAATTAACCCCAACCAAGATGGCTACCAGAAGGGAGGCTTGGGTTTCCCTGGCAACAGAGGAAGCCAAGCTTTCCACACAGTCTGGCGGGCCCAAGCCTCCACTCAAGGATACAAAGTTTCAATTATAGAAGATACATCAATCCCAAGAGAAATGGCTGCCGGCCACGGAGAGGGCAGGAGGCTTGGCTCCACTCCAGGCTACAAAGTTTCAATTGTAGAAGGTAAATAAATTCCAGATACCAGGGCCTCTGCTTGGGTCGCCAGGGGCGTGGCTGGCCTGCAAACAACCACAAGCCCCTCGCCCAGGCCTCTCCACACCCCAAGGGAACCCCACCCTGATCCCTGATCCAGCACACCCTTCAGGGCAAACCAGCTGGTTCCCACCCGTGCACCAGGCCTCTATCCTATGTAATAAAAGAGTAATATGCAGATTGACCATCACTCCAACACACAAGATGGCTGCCCCCATGTGGTCAAAGATCCTCCCCCAGATGACACAAGATGGCCACCACAAGATGGCCAGCAGGGGAGGGCAGTTGGGAGGGACCAGGCCTGCAAGGGGATGCAGTTGAGAGGGACCAGGCCTGCAAGGGAAGGCAGTTGAGAGGGACCAGGCCTGCAAGGGAGGGCAGTTGGAGGCGATCAACCCTGCAGGAGAGAGCAGTTAGGGGTGACCAGGCCGGCAGAGGAGGGAAGTTGGGGGCAAACAGGCTGGCAGGGGAGCAGTTAGGCATCAATCAGGTTGGCAGCGGAGTGGTTAGGGGGTGATCAGGCCAGCAGGCAGAAGTGGTTAGGGGAAATCAGGAAGGCAGGCAGGTGAGCGGTTGGGAGCCAGCAGTCCTGGATTGTGAGAGGGATGTCCAACTGCCCACTGGGATTGGGCCTAAACGGGCAGTCGGACATCCCTTGAGGGGTTTCAGGTTGGAGAGGGTGCAAGCTGGGCTGAGGGACACCCCCTGTCCCCGTGCATGAATTTCATGCACCGGGCCTCTAGTCTTTAAAATAAAAGAAAAAAGAAAGCCTCTCACTTTCAGTCCAAGCTAATCACACCTCCCCCTGCACCACCCTCAGAAGAAAGAGTGGTTATTTCTTCAATAGATACACCACTTGGCAAACGCGGGCTAAGATCATCCTGGAACTTCAAATGTCCCAGCATCAAGGATGCAGTAAGGCTCTAGCTCTCCCCAGCAACCAGCATCTTTCCCTTCGCCCTCCTCTCCTGCCCAGGCACATCACCCTCGCCTTTCTCACTCCCAGGCTCCGAGGGCCCTGCTTTTGCTTCTGTAACTTGTTTCATGAGCCTATGCAGCCCAGGCTCACTTCTATCTCTGTAACTTTCTAAATAAACTTTCTCATAATTTGGGGGAGAGCGGAAGGTACAGTAAAACTTTGGACAGAAGATGGTCTACCTGCAACGGGTGCCGGCACTGCATAGCCCAGAGTTTAGAAATATTGAAAAATACCATCTTTCCATCCCATTTCTGCCACCGAGAACTTCATAGTCTTTAAAAACAAAAACAAAAAACCGGTTTGCATTTATAAAATGAATTATGCAAGCTCCAGGAAGTGCTGAAGACCTACTCAGAAAATTCTTCCTGTGCAACCTGTGGTCAAACCTGTTACACGACTGGTAAACTTACAAGTGCCTTCCTGTGCTCTAACCACCCCTGGAGAATCCTGAGCTGCACTTCCTCCCACGCAGCCACAGCCAGCCCCACCCGCTCCACCTTCTCCTCTGCCTCACCTCCACCACCCACAGCACCTTTGCTGCTCAGAAAACCCAACCTCACTAAAGCACTTGGTCTGGATCGTTAAATAAATAAATAAATAAATAAATAAATAAATAAATAAATAAATAAATATGCCCATGCAGAAAACAGTTAAAGATCTGCTGACTGTAAAATTTTAAAAATACAATTTTGAGGAAAGGATAAAGCTTGTTCCATCACCAAAGGTATGGAATTCATTAGTTGCGTCTCTGACCTACAGCAGGTTACCCTGGAGCCCAACTCCAAAGTGTTATCAACTCGAGTTGCAAATGCCTTCGTTCCTCCTGGTAAAAGGCAGATAGATCTGCAGAAACTGCTTAGAAAAGTCGATGCCGAGAAGAGCCCAGGTGGGACCCCAATTCCCAATAAAGAAAATATGGAAACAGAAACTAGACGGACTCCAGCAATGAGCCGGGTCTTCAGGACAAAGTTTCAGCCGGCTCACCCACTCCGCGAGCAGCTTTGATGAACAGAACTGGTGCCAACTCGGCCTGACTCTACGTGATGATTCATAAAATATATAGATATCACCGCAATTCTTTCTTTTAAATGTAATAGGGTATGTACTAGTAGATAATTATTCTAATATATAATTTTATTTAAAGAATTAAAGTACAGTATGTACGGAGCCCATAAATACTATGGGTATCTGGATATTTTCTAGTTTGCATGATCAATAAGAGAACAGACGGAAACCCCCAACATGATGTTTATCCTGGAATTACTCAATTTAGGGTGGAGAAGTTTTTCAAATTTAACTAGATAACACTATTTGTATTCTGTAGGTGCAGTTATGACATTAAGATAATAACGTAGTTCCCATTCATCTGGGGTAATTGAAAAGAAAAGTATTTCAGCCTGTAAAGCTCAATCATTCATTAAGCACTACAAACTAGATCAATAAAAGACACCCTCTAGATTTCATTTCTGTTCACTATAAACAGTCAAGAAGTAAACCCGTCCTCATCCAAACCCAACTGCTTTCCAAAAGGACTGGAAGCAAAATATCCAATGTAGCCTTAAAAATAAGAATGGATCATTTCTAGCATCTTTGATAGGTAGGTAGTTATATCTGGCTCACTGAAGTCTGAGATATTCGTCCTTTGACATCTGCTGTCCACATTCATACAGCTAAATATAAATCTCATGAAGTCTTCAACACGAACCTTTTATTTTCCGCAGTGCCCTGCGAAGGATGCTCTGAGGTCCTCAGCAGGTTCACTGCAAGACCTGATTCCTAGTCCTCAACAGCCTGTTGATTCAAGGACAGTACATGCACACCTAACTGGATTTTTGTTCTTTGCTGCCAGTCCAGGGCTGCCAGATCCGGCAAATATAAATGTGATGCCCAGTAGGATTTGAATTTCAGATAAACAACAAATAACTCTTTAAAAGTTGTTGTTTTTTACTTTTTTAAATTTTTGAGTATAAAGATGTCCCATTAAACAGTAACATTTTTTAGTATAACTATGTACCAACTATTGCATGGGACATATTTATACTGAAAGAAAAATGCAGTTTGCCTGAAGTTCAAATTTAACTAGGCATTCTGTATTTTTATTTGGTGACCCTATCAGTTAGTCTCCTACAAAGTTGCCGGGTATTTCTGGTAGCGCCAGTTTGTAAGACATGGGTACTTAGCAGTGGACACTGGTATCGCTCCAACAAGGATGCCCATCACTGATGTTCTAAGTATCCTGGAGGAAGGGACACTCATTAGGTGAGTGTGACTGAAGGTGCAGGATGAGCTGAGATGCTGTAACCTCCACTGCAGTTCCAGAAATAAGGAGAGCAGTTCTTCATGGATGGGAACCCAGGGGTTTCACATCTTCCCTGTACTTTTTAGCCTGAGAGGAAGCAGCTACATGGATGACATCCTTGAAATATCCCCTGGTTGGCTTAGGCTAAGAAGATACTTTAGCATTTTCCCAGAATGCCTGTATTTCCACAAATAAACAGTGCTTTGAGGTGCCAAATAGTGTTGTGAAAGTTGCCAGACTAGAAAGCAGACCTGAGGAACCTTTTGTTTTTATGAGATCCACATTTATGTTTACAGCACATTTACGGATAAAAATTCAACAGATAATGAAGTTAAGAAACTTATGTGCTTCCAGTAAAAGTCTTTTTTTTAACTTGCTAGCTACATTTTTTTATATTACGTTTGAATAAAGAGAATAATCCCTGAGAATAAAGCAGTTGAATGCTTGTTTCATGAGGCGCTTATGATGTTTCTAATATTATTAAACCACTGGGTATTATATCAAATTAATTTAAATTATTTGATGATTTGATCATTCTCATGGAATAAAAGTTCATAAAAATGTTACAGAAAGCCTATAGATAAACATTTGTAAATATATTGCCATTGTACCAATATCAAAATGTATTCTACTTTACATCATTTACTAATTTTTACATTTTATATTGTACCCATTTAAGAATCCTGTAAATACATGGTTTCATTAAACTATTGCTGATCAATAAAAGGGGGGAAGTTTGACAATATTTATCTCTAATGCTTTTCATCAGTTTTGGAAAGTATTAGCTGTTATCTATTTTAATATTGCTTCTGTCCCATTATGTCTCTTCTCTTCTAATCAATTATATGTATGTTAGCCAACATAACTTGAAGAAGAAAGCTAAGCAATTTACACTATTACAAATCAAAAACTATTAGAAAACTATAGTAATAAGACTATGGTAATGGTACAAGTATAGACAAATCAACTATGGTAGGCAGAATTTAAAAAATACCACCTTACCCCCAAATTACTATTCATTGTTATTCAATCAAACCTAATTGAGACTGTTGTGAAGGAAATTTGCTGATATAATTATGGCTACTCATCAGCTGATCTTAAAATAGGGAGATTATCCTGGATTATCTAGGTGGTCCCAATGTAATCATGTGAGCTCTTAAAAGCAAAAGAGGCAAGTAGAAGAATCAGTCAGAGATGTAGCAAAAGGAAAAATATGAGAGATTCTAAGTAAGAGAGGAACTTGACTTGCTGTTGCTGAAGGGCCACATGGAAAGCAGAAGAAATGCATTACTTCTAGGAGCAAAAACTAAATCACAGCTGTCAGCCAACAAGGAAATGGGGGCCGCAGTCCTACAACCACAAGGCATTAAATTCAGCCAACAACCTGAATGACCTTGGAAGCAAATCCATCTTCAGACATTAGAGTTCAGACCTATCAATACCATGTTTTCAGCCTGTCAGACTCTAAGCAGAGGATTCAGGAGAGCCACACTACGCCCAGACTTCTGTTTCACAGAGTTGTGAAATTAAAAAAATGGGTGCTGTATTGAGTTACTAAATTCATGGTAATTTTTAAAAATATATTTTATTGATTTTTCACAGAGAGGAAGGGAGAAGGATAGAGAGCTAGAAACATCGATGAGAGAGAGACATCGACCAGCTGCCTCTTGCACACCCCCCACCGGGGGATGTGCCCGCAACCAACGTACATGCCCTTGACCGGAATCAAACCTGGGACCTTCCAGTCCACAGACCGACGCTCTATCCACTGAGCCAAACCGGTTTCAGCTCATGGTAATTTTTAATGGCAGAAATACAAAAGTAACACACTGACCAAGGAAAAAAGGTCTATAAATGGGCCTATACATATAGCAAAAGTGACCCTGAAGTGCAGTGAGAAAAAGATATTCCTTTCAACAAGTGGTGCTGAGCCCATTTGATTTTTTTTTAATTTAATTTTTTTAAATTGATTTCAGAGAGGAATAGAGAGGTAGAAACGTCAATGATGAGAGAGAATCATTGATTGGCTGCCTCCTGCACACCCTCCACTGGGGATGGAGCCCACAACCCTCGAGCACACCCTCCACTGGGCATGCAGCCCGCAACCTGGGCATGTTCCCTTGACCAGAATCGAACCTGGGACCCTTCTGTCCGCAGGCCAACACTCTATTCACTGAACCAAACCAGCTAGGGCTGATTTCTCTTTCTTTCTTTCTTTCTTTCTTTCTTTCTTTCTTTCTTTCTTTCTTTCTTTCTTTCTTTCTTTCTTTCTTCCTTCCTTCCTTCCTTTCTTTCTTTCTTAATGTGTTTTGACCACTATGTCATACCATATACAAAATAAATTCCAGATGGATTGCCAATTTGAATGTTGAACTAGTAAGGGGGAAGGGGGTTGTTACAGAAAAACATGAGAGATTATCTTTGTAACCTTTTTTCCCCAGCTTTATTTAAGTATGATTGTCAAGTGAAAGTTATGTGTTTAAGTTGTACAACATGATTTTTTGAATCGGTAGAACATAATGATTTAACTGTGAACTAATTACCACAATCAAGTTATTAATATATCCATCACCTAACATAGTTATCAATTTTTGATGTGCTTAAGATGTAATCTTTTAGCAAAGTTCAAATACACAACACAAAATTAATAACTGTAGTCACCACACTGTGTATTCAGTCCCCAAAGCACATACATCTTATAACTTAAAAATTGACCAACATTCTCCAATTCCCCCACCACTCTAGCAATCACTATTCTACTCTCTGGTTCTATGAGTTCAGCTTTTTAAAATTGTACATATAGGCCTGGCAGGTGTTTTTCAGTGGTTGAGGGTCAACCTATGAACTAGGAGGTCATGGTTCCATTCCCAGTCAGGGCACATGCCCAGATTTAGGACTCTGTCCCCAGTAGGGAGCGTGCAGGAGGCATCCGGTGGATGATTATCATCATTGATGTTTCTATCTCTCCCTTTCTCTCTGAAATCTGAAACTAATACATATGTCCCCTTCTTTCCCGCATTGACCTCTGCACTTATTATCTTTCTATCACCTTAATGTCCCCTTTTGTATTTTCAGTCCTCAAATGCCTAATCCACCATTTCTTTATCTTAAATTCTCTCCTTTGAAATAACTAATATTTTGATAACCCATCAAAATATTAGTTACTAGAGGCCTGGTACATGAAATTCTTGCACTTGGGGAAGGGTTCCTCAGCCCGGCCTGTGCCCTCTCACAGTCTAGGAGCCCTCAGGGGATGTCTGACTGACAGCTTAGGCCCGCTCCCCATGGGAAACGCACTGTGTTGAGCATCTGCCCCCCTGGTGGTCAGTGCACATCATAGCGACAGGTCGTTTTGCCATCGGGCTGAAACCAGCTCTCTGACACCCCCTGAGGGGTCCCAGATTATGAGAGGGTGCAGGCCAGGCCGAGGGACCCCACCGGTGCACAATCGAGGCCAGGGAGGGATGTGGGAGGTTGGCCAGCTGGGGAGGGACCACGGGAGGACTCCAGGGCATGTCCAGCCCATCTCGCTGAGTCCCGATTGGCCGGACCCCAGCAGCAAGCTAACCTACCGGTTGGAGTGTCTGCCCCCTGATGGTCAGTGCACATCATAGAAAGCAGTTGAGCGGCCTTAGCATATCATTAGCATATTATGCTTTAATTGGTTGAATGGCCAACTGGACAACCGGACACTTAGCATATTAGGCTTTTATTATAAAGGATTGTGGTGGTGGTGGTGGCTAGTGGCTTGGGAGCACAAGGAGGACTTCTGCAGTGCTGGTAATGTTGTGCCTTGAGCTAAGGTTCTTGGCACAGCAGTGTTTAGTTTGTGAAAATTCACTGAGTTTTACAGTTATAATATGGCCACTTTTCTGTGTGCTTACCATACATCCAGAGAATATCCAACCAATAATGTAGCAATCGTTGTAAGCTAGTATTTGCAGTCCAAATGGGCACTGTCAGCAACTTTCATTGTTTATGTCATAAAAATATTTTATATAGTCAGAAATGTGGTAGAATCATGAGCAATTCATATTTTTAAAATTAAAATATACAAACATAGAAACAGTACTTTTTCTGAATAGTCTTTTTATATAATGTATCACATTTGTTTTTGTACTCTTGTCCCATTTCTTTTATAAAATGTAGTGTAGTATTAGTCACTTCTTTAGCACACTCAAGCTAGTTTTATCAACATGGTTTCACAAGGATAAGAAAAACTGGAAATGATTTTTTAAAATGAACCATAAATTTATTCTTGAAAACCTGACAACACTTGAGATCTTGGTTTTTATTTCCTTTTCAGGGTATAGACCCCAATAGCTACTAAAAATCTACAACTGCTTTTTATCTGCTTCAGTTCTAGCTTTTTGCATTCCTTTCCCACACTCCATCTGCTTGACAGTACTTAGTACATCTTTAAGCTCCCTGATGCAATTCACAATACTGGTCTGGACTGTTTGTCTTCTGTATATCACGATCCTATTGCAGGCCAGACTTTCCCACAGCATTTCTGAAGACTTATCCATTCAATTTATTCCCCATCCCTACCCCTATTTCCAAGTCCTGACCCTTCCTGAGGTTCCAGGTCCTGCCCTCTCATAAGAAACATCCAAAAATAGAATTTTCACAAACTGAACACACCTATAAAATGAAAGCCCAAAGAAAGACACAGAACATTATGAGCATGCCTCACGGTATAGTTTGCTCAAAGTCTAGATGAGAATCTGTTAAAATCACTTATTCATTCTATTGATATTTATAGCACATCTACAATGCCAGTCCACTTCCAGCTACCCTGGAAATTTATGAGGCCACATTTTTAGTGCCACTTTCTAGCTATTTCATCTTAAATGCATCACTTAATATTTCTAAGCCTCAATTTCTTTACATGTATAAATGTATTCAAACATTTCTAAGGTTTCATAATTATCTAAAGATAAGCCTTACTGGAAAAATATGGGTTAAAAGGGGAAAGGCATAGATTTCCAGTTAAGCAGAGTTAACTGAGCATGCTTCCATTTCCTCTCTTTCATAAATTCCAAAAAAATTAACCAACAAAAAAAGAGAGAGAAGAACTAAAAGGAGATAAATACAAGAAGAAAAAAAAGAATGGACAACAGCAAAAATATTTCAAGAAATTTAGTGGAAATATTTCAAGAAATTTAGTGGAAAGTGGAGTAGGGATAACTAATGTAGCAGTGTAACCTACATGTCTTTAGAGAGCATACCAGTAAACAAGCCAGTTTTTTTCTAGAGGCTCTGGGCTAAGATATAGCTCCATGGAAAAGGGGTAGGGATGACTCCTGCTAAAACCAGGGCCCAGTTGAAAATCTGTATGTTTGCATGTGAAGCAGCTAGAAGTCTAGGTTCCCGTCCCACCTCACCTGTGGTAGGCGAGAAATTGACTCAGAGAAGTACTTGACTGATGCAACTCAAGAATATGGGGGATGGAAAATGAAAATAGGATTAAGTGAACATCTGAATACTGAAAGCTGAGACTTTCTGTCCCTTTCTTCTACCCTATTTTCAGAACAGCAGCCAGACATTCACACCAACCTGTCACATTTACTCCTCTCCCCATTCATGGTGCATTAAATATAGTCAAAATACTATTGTCCGGCGTGTGGCAGAGACATAATATTTGTAAAAAATAGGAAGAGAATCTTAGCGAACCCGGCACATGAAAAGATGAGGGAATTATTAACTGCAGAAAAAAGTATAGGAGAAAAAGGTGGGATGTGGCACACTGTGTGGCTTGTGGGTAACATTTGCACAGGCATAATAATGTAAATACTGAGTAGTGATTTAGCCTGAAATAGTCATGTAGCTACCTTGGGGGATGAGAGAAGGAGACTGTGCTAGATATGGGTCTTACCCCTTCTATGTACTCCTTAATCACCAGTGCTGGGAAGCTAAAAATGGCCACATTTCCCAAAAGGTCTTGAAGCTACAGCTCTGGGTACACTTTAAGTTATGTCATAAAATTCAGTGGCTTATGAAAGGCAGAAGTGAGACAAAGGCCATTTCCTTGTGGCTGTGGCTGCCGGTGAATAGGTTGGGCAGATAAGAGTGTTTACAGTGGGCAGCTTTCACATTCCACTGTCTATTCAGGCCTCCAGGGGTGTGCCCTTCGCTGGGCATGGCTTGCCACAGAATCCAATTGTCCTGCGGCGGCCCTTGCCTCTCACCCTGTTGTTGCCTTCTCCACTCCCACAATTTGGTAATCGCCTCATTCCCTGCTCTGAATCCCTAGAATGGTTGCCAAGAAAAACAAGTCCTAAAGAACAAATTGAGAAACAGCAATATGAGCACATTATTTAGAAATCTAGAATTTCTTACCATGGAAGTCCTATCAGAGTGAGAGTGTGTAGCCTTGGAGAGCAGGCCGGGGGATACATAGAAGTGAGTATAACTTACAAATTATACTCAGGTGTCCTAGGAATATGAACTGGATCTAGCCTCATTTATCTAATATTGTTGTTCCAAGATTAAAGATAGTATTACTGTAGGGTAGTTTTAAACACCTACACATATGCCAATTTTATTCTCTCAAGTTTTTTGTGTCAAGTTTATGGTATTCATACAGCCAAAGGAAGAAAAAGCAATCCACAATATGTCTCACCATACATCTCTTAGGATCAGACCCATAGGGAGCAGGCAGACAGCTCTGAGGTGTGTGTTGGGGGGCGGGCGGGGGGTGGGGGGAGGGGGGGCGCGGTAAAGCAGAAAAGGGATTTAAAAAAAAGGGAGAGAAAACTCATGGACACTGGACAACAATGTGGGGGGGGAGGGGAGTAGGTTTATGTTAGTTTTTTATTATCTTTTTGTAGTTGTGGGATAAATCTTCACCCATTGCCTCTCTCAGGAGTACATAAAATATGATTAGGTAAAGACCTCCAAAGTTATCCTTGAAAATAAATTCCTGTGTGTGTTTAACTGTTTTAACTTAATTATGTCTTTATATCACTAAAATTTTTTCTGCTTTGGCAAACATACCTCTGTTGCAGGCTCCTCCCCAGCCCGGGCCTACCTTGTGCAGGAGGCAACCAATCGATGTGTTTCTCTCATCTCACATCAATACTGTATTTCTCTCTGTCTTTCCCTCTTCTACTCTTTCTAAAAATCAATGGAAAAATATCCTCAGGTGAGGATTTAAAAAACAAAAATTGATGCCAGAAGGTGAAAGAAGCTGAAAACTAAAACTTTAAGTCCCCTGAACATTTATTTATTACTTTTATTTAAAAATAAGAAATATAGATGTGAATTTGTTATTTTTCAGCTTTTAAAACAGCTTAATTGAGCTATAATTTACATATCATAAAATTCACCCATTGTAAGTATGTAATGATTTTTAGTAAATGTACAGTTGTGCAATGACCTTCACAACCCAATTTTAAAACATTTTTGTTGCCTGAGGAATTGCCAAACTGTCTTCAAAGCAGCCACACCGTTTTTGTATTCCCACCAGCAAGGCATATAAGTTCCAATGCTACACATCTTCACAAAAACTTAATATTGTTACTCTGATCTGGAGGAATTTGCAGATTGCCAAGAAAGAAGTCACTGATCCTTCACATAAAAACAAAAGGAAATCAGGTTTAAAAAAAAAAATCCAAGCCTACAGATTATAAAAATTTATGTTATACATAAAATGAAAATAAAAGTATTCTCTGGAGCAGAAAATGGAGAATATTTGAGAACAGTGGTACCACTCCATTAGCCAGGCAAGCCAATTGGAATGAACTATGGAGAATGCATTCCACCTGCTTTGGGTGGTGCTGGCCCTTTCCATCTCCCCGCAGCTGCAAACACACAACCCTGGCCTGGCAATCAGAGAGCTCCGCCCCCTTATCTCTGAGGTTGGCTTGGGAAAGGCAGAGGAACCGATGGAGAGTCCTCCCTGGAACTTTCCCTGGAAGGAGCAAGAAAGAGGTATATTCCTATTTGCTGGGGTGGGCCGCCAGGCATGAAGACAATGGAAGCCTGGAGTTGTAGTTTCCTCAAATGGTACACCACTCCTCTCCCACCATTTAGTCATGGAATTTGGGAGTGGTTTTTAAAAAATCAATTATCCCATCTTTCTTTCTACAAAGCCAAGGCATTCCCTCTCCTTACAGTTCTGGTCTAGAAGTGATCTAATGGAGGCAAAGGTCAGGACTTTCAATCAGTGGTTAGGGAAGCTAAATGCTCTCTTTACCAAGAAGTGTGACCCACTGGTCGTAAGCAGCCATGAGAAAAATCAGTCTGAGGGTAAACCTACCACAAGGAGAGGGAAAAGCCTGGAACATCTCAGAGAAAGACACTGAGCCCTGAAAAGCCATTCATGAAAAAGGTGTGTGAACAAAGAGATTTTTTTTAGCGGGTTTAAATTCAATTTTCTGCTTCTTGCAACAAAAGCCTTCAACATTTCTTTAACATGGGTTTGGTTTTGTTTCGTTAAACTTCTCTGTATTATTTGACACTACCAACCCCTTTTTAGAATGTTGTCCTCCTGGGCTTTGTCAAAATTCAGGGTCTTTCTTGGTTCCATATAAATGTTTGGATTTTTGTTCTAATTCTGTAAAAAATACCATTGGTATTTACATAGGAATTGTGTGGAATCTGTAGAATGCTTTGAGTATCTACAGTTTAATGAGTTAATTCTTTTTCCTCAGGATTGCTTTGGGTATTCAGGGTTTTTGTGGTTCCATACAAATCTGACGATACTTTGTTCTCTTTCTTTAAAAGATGACATTGGGATTTTGATGGGGTTTGCATTAAATATATGTATTTCTTGGGGTAATATGGCCATTTTTAACTATGTTGATTCTTCTAATTCATGAAAATGAAATATCTTTCCACTTCATTTTGCCTTTTTCAATCTCTTTTAATAATGCTTTGTAGTTTTCAGTATATGGGTCCTTCACATCCTGTGTTAAGTTTATTCCTAGGTATGTTATTTTTGGGTTGCAGTTGCAACAGGAATTAATTTTTTCATTTCTTTTTCTGAAGTTTCTTCATTAGTTCATAGGAAAGCAATGGATTTTTGTACATTGATTTTGTATCCTACAACTTTACTGTATTTGTTTATTATTTCTAATAGGTTTTTTTTTTTTGGTGGAGTCTTTAGTGTTTTCTACATACAGGATCATGTCATCTGCAAAAAAGTGATACTTTTACTTCTTTCTTCCCAATTTGGATGCTTTTTATTCCTTTCTCTTGCCTGATTGCTCTGTCTGGGATGTCCAGAACTATGCTGAATAAGAGTGGTAAGAGTAGGATCCTTGCCTTGTTCCTGATTTTAGAGGAAAAGATTTCAGTTTTTCACCATTGAGTATGATATTATCTGAGGGTTTATCATATATTCCCTTTATTATATTGAGGTACTTTCCTTCTATACCCATTTTATTGAGTGTTTTGACCATAAATGAATATTGTATCTTATCAAATGCTTTCTCTTCGTCTATTGATAAGATCATATGATTTTTATACTGTGTTTTGTTGATGTAATGTATTACATTGATCAATTTGTATATGTTAAACCATCCTTGTGCACCTGGAATAAACCCCACTTGATCATGATATATTATTTTTTAATGTATTGTTGTATTCAATTTGTTAGTATTTTGTTAAAATTTTTTGCATCCATACTAATCAGAGATATTGGTCTATAGTTTTCTTTTTTAGTGTTATCCTTACCAAGTTTTGGTGTCAGGGTTATGTTGGCCTCATAAAAATGTTAGCATTACCTCTATTTCAATTTTTTGGAAAAGTTTGAGAAGGATAGATATCAAATCTTCTTTGAATATCTTCTTGATATTCAGTGTTCCTTATAAAATGTCCATCTTTGGAGAAACCAAGATGGCGGCATAGGTAAACACCTATACTGCCGCCTTGCATAACAATTTCAAAACTGCAACTGGAAGACAGAGTGGACATCGTCCAGAACCACCGGAAAGCTGGCTGAGTGGAAATTCTACAACTAGAAGGAAAGATAAAAGGACACTGAGACCCAGAGGAGCTGTGGAGGACAGATGCAGAGACCCACACGTGCGGAAAGGGCAGGCGGCTGAATACGCGGCTGGCTTACTCGCGGCGCTCGGAGAGGGCGGGCAGCAAGTGCGCAGCTAGCTTTCTCGTTCGGGAGGGAAACAAAACCTCCCGACTGCACTGAAATCCAGTTCCGGGTGAGACTTTGAGTACCCAGACTCATTCGGGGAGAAACTGGACTGTCTGGCAGCGGGCGAAACGCAGGGCAGCCTTCTCTCAGAGGTGCGTGCAGCCATTGCCATGGGACACTGAGACACAGGGGCCTTGTAGGGCGGGGCTAATGGGAAACCAAGGCTGTCTGCTCAGCCCTGAGACTCCGCCCCATCCAAGCTGAGCACAGAAGCTCTCCCAGTGGAGACACAGCTGATCTTCACAGCCAATTGGCCTGGAGGTCAACTCCCCCTAGTGATACTAAGAACAATCTAGGCTTAACTACAACAAGACTGCACACACAGCCCACAAAGGGGTGCACCAAGAGTGTCCACCTCAGGTAACTGGGAGGCTGAACTACTGGGCCCTGCTAGGACACCTAGCACACAAAGCCACTCCATCAACTCAGGGAAGCAGCCAAAATGCGGAGACAAAGAGGCAGGTCACAAATGAAGGAAATGGAGGAAAGTAAACAACTGGATATAGAGTTCAAAACCACGGTTATAAGGTTTTTCAAGAATTTCCTAGAAAAGGCCAATAAATTTAACGAGACCCTCAAGGATATGAAAAAGGATCAACTAGAAATTAAGCATAAACTGACTGAAATAAAAAATATTATACAGAGACCTAAAAGCAGACTATAGGACCGCAAGAATCAAGTCAAAGATTTGCAATACAAAGAAGAAAAAAACAATACTCTGGAAAAGCAAAAAGAAAAAGAATACAAAAAGTTGAAGATAGTGTAAGAAGCCTCTGGGACAACCTCAAGCGTACCAACATCCGAATTATGGGGGTGCCAGAAAAAGAGAGAGAGCAGGATACTGAAAACCTATTTGAAGAAATAGTGACCGAAAACTTCCCCCACCTGGTAAAAGAAATAGACTTACAAGTCCAGGAAGTGCACAGAACCCCAAACAAAAGGAATCCAAAGAGGATCACACCAAGACACATCATAATTAAAATGCCAAGAGCAAAAGACAAAGAGAGAATCTTAAAAGCAGCAAGAGAAAAACAGTTAGTTACCTACAAGGGAGCACCCATACGATTGTCAGCTGATTTCTCAACAGAAACTATGCAGGCCAGACGGGAATGGCAAGAAATATTCAAAGTGATGAATAGCAAGAACCTACAACCAAGATTACTCTACCCAGCAAAGCTTTCATTCAGAATTGAAGGTCAGATAAAGAGCTTCACAGATAAGAAAAAGCTAAAGGAGTTCATCACCGCCAAACCAGAATTATATGAAATGCTGAAAGGTATTCTTTAAGAAGAGGAAGAAGAAGAAAAAGATAAAGATAAAAATTATGAACAACAAATACATATCTATCAACAAGAGAAGATAAAAACCAAGGGAATAAAAAATCTGATGAACAGTATTAACTGGTGAATATAATAGAATCAGGGGCATAGAAAGGGAGTGGACTGACAATTCTTGGGGGAAAAGGGGAGTGGGGGGTGCGGGAAGAGACTGGACAAAAAGCGTACACCAATGGATGAGGACAGTGCGTGGGAGGTAAGGGCAGAGGGTGGGGTAGGAACCTGGTGGAGAGGAGCTATGGGGGGAAAAAGAGGGACAATTGTAATAATCTGAACAATAAAAATTTATTAAATTTAAAAAAATAAATAAATAAAATGTCCATCTTTGTTTCTTATAACCTTTGTTATCTTGAATTATATTTTGTCAGATATAAAGTCACTATTGAAGCCATCTGGTCCTGAACTTTTATTTTTAGGGAGGTTTTTGATGGTTGCTATAATTTCCTCACTATTTATTGGTCTATTTAGATTTTCCATTTCTTTATGATTCATTCTAGAACGATTATGTATTTCTAGGAACTTACCCATTTCTTCTAGATTATTGAATTTGGTGGCATATAGTCTTTCATAGTATTCTAGTATGATCTTTTGTATATCTTTGATGTCTTTATAACTTCTGTTTCATTTCTGATTTTGTTTATATGGGTCTTTTCTCTTTTTTTTCCTTAGTGAGTCTAGCCAGGGGTTTGTCAGTTTCATTAATCTTTTCAAAGAATCAGCTCTTTGTTGTATTAATTTTTTGTGTAGTCTTTTTGTTCTCTATTTCATTCAGTTCTGCTCTAATTTTTATTATCTCTTCTGCTGACTTGGGGTTGCTTTTGCTCTTCTTTTTCTAATTCTTTAAGATGTAATAGTTGGTTGTTTCTCGTGTTTCTTGAGTTAGGGCTATAATGATACAAACTTCCCTCTTACTACTGCTTTTGCTGCATCCCAGAAGTTGTGGTATATTGCATTGTCATTTTGATTTGTCTCTATATCTCTCCTAATCTCACCTTTTATTTATTCTTTGACCCAATCATTGTTAGTAGTATATTAATTAATCTACACATATTTGTGGGTTTCTTTACTACCTTTTTGCAGTTTATTTCTAATTCCAAACCGTGTGGTCAGAGATTATGCTTGGTATAACTTCAATCTTCTTGAATTTGTTGAGGCTAGTTTTGTGACCCAACATATTGTCTATCCTTGAGAATGTTCCATGTGCCCTGGAGAAAAATACATAATCTGATGTTCTGGGATAAAAGGCTCTGTAAATGCGAATTCTATCCACTCGGCCTAAAATATCATATGAGGCCAATATTTCTTTGTTGATTTTCTGTTTGGATGATCTGCCTAGAGCTGTCAATTAAGGTCCCAATTATGATTATGTTTTGTTCTGTGTCTCCCTTTAATTCTGTTAGTAGTTGCTTTATGTATTTTGGTGCTCCCTGTTTCTGTTGAGAAATCAGCTAACAGTCTTATAAGGGCACACTTGTAGGTAACTAACTGTTTTCTCTTTGTCTTTAACCTTTGCCATTTTAATTAAGATGTGTCTTGGTGTGAATTCTTCTTGTTTGGAACTCTGCACTTCCTGGACTTATGTGGGAGACATACACTCTTGATCTGAATTGGTCAGATGGCTTTTAAGATTTCAGATCCTTTTTAAATTTTATAATGTATCTCCATTGAAATACAATAAGTGTAATGTTAATATTTGCTCTGCAAACTTCAGTATGAGTAAGAATCACCTGGAGAGCTAGCTAAAACATATACTGTATCAGAGCTCCACCCCAGCCCCAGAGATCCTGATTCAGTATGTCTGAGGCAAGGCCCAAGAATTTGCTTTTCTAATAAGCTCCTAAATGATGCTGGTTTTGCTAGTCCACAGACCATGCTTTGAAGAGCTCTGCAAATTATAATTTTATTATATATTTATGAGGAGATGAAAGAAAATTAAAAGCCTTTAGCAAGCAAAAAAAAAAGGAAATAAAAATTACTATGTACTTAGAATTCATATAGGAAATAAAACACTGTAATGACTACTACAAAAACAAGAATCCTTTCAAAACATAGGCCATATCTACCCAACAGTATAAAGACATCTAGAGAGGAAATTAATTGGTACATATGACTGTGCGTGTTCCTTTCTAACAATACTAAATGTTCCATCAGAGCCTTTCTTTTAAACATCTGGTTAAGTAATTCTAATGAGATGATGCCATTTAATAACCTCCCATTTGGGGTGAGGAACCCTACTCAGGCCCAGGCATTTCTTCTGCTCATCTAAAACACCTTTAGCAACTCCACCCAGACGGGTAACAAAACTGGGGAGGATCTTGCCAGGGAAAAGTAAAGAACAACTCTTTGGGACAAATAGCAAAATTTAGTCTGTAAGTGTCTTTACCCTTAAAATGGAGATCTGCAGTCATCATTTTAAAAATACAAGCTCTCCAATGGCAAATTCAAAGGAAATCCTTATTTATTCTTCAAAGTTCATCTAAAATTGCACTCCCTCATTAAGTCTTTCAGACCCCATCAACAGACTGTGAGTTCCAAATCCTTACCTAATGTTTAAATCTCTTAAGACACTCCATACTTACTATATTCTATCTTGCAAATGTTATCTGTTGTATTACTGTAGGCCCAATCATAAATGGGTTAAACAGAGAGCATCTACAATAATAAAAGAGAAAGATGCAAATTGACCATACCTTTGCGACGCCCACCAGCCAATCAGGAGTGAGTATGTAAATTAGTGGGACTAAGATGGCAGTGGCCACAGAGCCAGCCAGAGCAAGCAGGAGGCTTCGGTCGCCCTGGCAATGGAGGAAGCCAAGCTTCCCGCCTGCCTGGGCCGGCCGCTGAAGGAGGGGCCGGCGAGCGGAGGACACGGAGCCAGCCCAGGCACGCCGGAGGCTTGGGTCGCTGTTGCCCGGGCTGGCTGCTGAGGGAGGGGCCTGCAAAAGGCCCTCAGCCCCTTACCCAGGCTGGCCACGCCCTCATGGGGTGAGGGTCCCCGCTGGGGGGCATGGCAAGCCTAAAAACATTCATCAGCCCCTCACCCAGGCTGGCCAGGCACCTCAGCGGAGACCCCCACCCTGAAGCGGGTGTGACCAGCCTGAAAACAGCTCTCAACCCCTCACCCAGGCTGGCCATGCCCCCCCAGTAGGGACCCTCACCCCATGAAGGCGTGGCTTGCCTGCAAACTGCCCCAGCCCCTCGCCCAGGCCAGCACCATCCCCAGTGGGGACCCCCACCCCAATGGGGGCGTGGCCGGCCTGCAAACCACCACAGGCCCCTTGCCCAGGCCACCCTGCCCCACAAGGGAACCCCCACCCTGATCCAGGACACCCTTCAGGGCAAACCAGCTGGCCCCCACCCATGCACCAGGTCTCTATCTATACTAATAAAAGGGTAATATGCTAATTAGACTAGGAGACCTTCCAGATGTTCTTCTGGACAAAGTCATGGTGGCGGGGCCAAGGTAGAGACGGTTAGGGGGCCAAAAGGGGAGGGCAGTTGTGGGTAATCAGGCCGGTGGGGGGGGCGGCAATTGGGGGTGAGTAGGCCGGCGGGGGGGGGGGGGGCGCAGTTGGGAGTGAGCAGGCCAGCAGGCAGAGTGGTTAGGGGCAATCAGGCAGGCAGGCAGGTGAGCAGTTAGGAGCCAGCAGTCCCGGCTTGCAAGAGGACCTATAACAGCAGTAGGACATCCTTCAAGGGGTCCCAGATTGAAGAGGGTGCAGGCGGGGCTGAGGGACACCCCCGCCCCCCCGCACGAATTTCGTGCACCGGACCACTAATGTAATATAAAGAATTATTACATGATGAGTGTGTAGAAACAAGTATAAGGAAACTACATGATACCCTCTGGATGAGGGAGAGTAGCCAAGGGAGAACAAAGTTGCAAGGGGGTCCCCTCCCCAAGGCTGGGGTTCAGACCTCAGGAAAGAATATAGTTCAGCTCCCTGGAAAACAAAATAGCTTACTGGTTTGTTCTTGTGAGAGCTGATTGGAGTTGCTGGGAGAGCAGGGGTCTCCCCTCTAGAATGCAGCATGAGGATAACTGATCAGCAACCAGAGGTTTGGGTGTGCATAAGGGCTGGGGCTCCTGGGAGCAGGCAGGCCATGGAGGCTGGAAGAGGAAATAATGGCTCTTGAAAACCCTCCAGGCTTCTTGCGGTCTACATGTGGGCCTGCACAGGGAATGAGGGCAGTGACGTGGACAGCAAGCCTTCAGGACACCAGTTGCTGTGTGGAGGAGGGGTTGCGTGGGAAGTTTACTGCCAGGCTAGGCTGAGGCTGCAAGGTCACCTAGTGACCACACATTTTGAGCATGTGGCTGAAGCAGAGTTCCAGCAAATGTTCTAACACCCACTCCACCAGCTGGAAATAGCAGGAGATACCCTTCCAACAGCCTCTACTGAGAGAATTTGGCATCATCCTCACTGTAAAGAGGAGGTACTTAAAAGAATTCTGTCCATTATCAAAGAGCATACTTGAAGATCAAATTTGGAGCTGAGAGGCAATAAGTTGATAATTGACACATTTGTGTTATTCCTAGACTGTTTTCTTTTAAGATTAAGGAGTGGGCTTCATCTTTGTAGTCTCTGTGGTGTCTAGTTGTTTTTGTTTTGTTTTGTTTTATATATATATATATATATATATATATATATATATATATATATATATATATAATTTCAGAGAGGAATGGAGAGGAAGAGAGAGCTAGAAACATCAATGATGAGAATCATCAAGCAGCTACCTCCTGAATGCCCCTCGCTGGGGATCGAGCCTACAACCCGGCATGTCCCCTGACTGGGAATCGACTCTGACTTACTGGTTCATAGGTCCACGCTCAACCACTGAGCCATGATAGCTGCACTGTGGTGTCTAGTTTTTATAACAAATTATGCTTCAATAAATATTGAGAATTCCCAGCTGTCTTTTTCTTTTTTCAGAAGTTGACAGGCTGATCTTAAAATTTATATGAAGTCCTAGCCGGTTTGGCTCAGTAGACAGAATGTCGGCCTGCGGACTAAAGGGTCCCAGGTCCGATTCAGGCCAAGGGCACATGCCTGGGTTGCAGGCTTGATTCCCCCCCAGTAGGTGGCATGCAGGGGGCAGCCAATCAATGATTCTCTCTCATCATTGATGTTTCTATCTCTCTATCTCTCCCCCTTCCTCTCTGAAATCAATAAAAAATATATTTAAAAATTCATATGGAAATATGAAGGACCCAAGAACAGACTAAACACTTGAAAACAAAAAATTGGAGGACTCACAATTCCTGATTTCAAAATTTACTATAAAGCTATAGTAATCAATACAATGTGGTATTACCATAAGAGTAGAAATATAAACTAATGGAAAAAATTGAGAGTTCAGAAATAAACCATTAAATTTATGGTCAATTGATTTTTTATATAGGTGCTAAGACTATTCAATTGAGAAAAATATCTTTTCAATAAATTATACGGGAGTAACTGAATATTCACAGGCAAGAGAATAAATTTGAAATCCTACGTTATATACAAAAATTCACTCTAAATACATAATAGATCTAAATGTAAAACTCTTAGAAGAAAAGATAGGAGTAAATCTTCATGACTTTGGATTAGGCAATGATTTCTTAGAGATGACAACAAAAGCACATGACAAAATAAAAAATAGATAAATTGGATCTCATCAAAATCCAAAACCTTTGTACTTCAAAGGACATCATTAAGAAAGTAAAAGGCAGCCCACAAAATGGGAGAATATTTTGCAACTCATATATATGATAACGGACTTGTATCCGGATTATATAAAAAACTTTTATAAATCAACAGCAATAACAAAATAATGCAATATTAAAACTAGGCAAAGGATTCAAATAGACATTTCTCCAAAGGAGATATACAAATGTCCAATAAGCATAAGAAAAAAGGTTCAATATCATTAGTCATTAAAGAAATGCATATCAAAATAACAATGATCTACCACCTCACACCTACTAGGATGGTAATAATAAAAATGGCGAGTGCTGGGGAAGACATGAAGAACTTGGAACGCTCATGCATCGCTGATAGGAATGTAAAATAGTGCAGTCACATTGGAAAGTAGTCTGATAGTTTCTCAACATGTTATACATAGAGCACCATATGACCATCAGTTCCATTCCTACACCAAGAAAAATGAAAACATATATCCACACACCAAAAAACTACACAAATGTTTATAAGTAGCATTATTCACAATAGCCAAGAAATGGAAACAATTCAAATGTCCATTAACTGATGACTAGCTAAAATGCTATAACTATCCAATGCAATACTTATGCTGCCGTTAAAAGGAATAAAGTATTGATACATGCTAAAACCTGGATAAACCTTGAAAACATTATTCTAAATAAAAGAAGCCACAATCAAAAGGTTATATGTGCCGAAACCGGTTTGGCTCAGTGGATAGAGCGTCGGCCTTCGGACTCAAGGGTCCCAGGTTCGATTCCGGTCAAGGGCATGTACCTTGGCTGCGGGCACATCCCCAGTAGGGGGTGTACAAGGGGCAGCTGATCGATGTTTCTCTCTCATTGATGTTTCTAACTCTCTATCCCTCTCTCTTCCTCTCTGTAAAAAATCAATAAAAATATATTTTTAAAAAAAGGGTTATATGTGATTTAATCTACAGTGACAGAGAATGGATTAGTGGTTGTCAGGGACTGCGGGGGGAGGGAGAAAAGGGAATGACAGCTAATGGGTATGAATGAGATTTTGGGGGGGGAGAGATGAAAATGTTCTAGAATTAGATAGCAATGATATAGGCACAATATAGTGCACATAATGAAAACCACTAAACAGTACACTTTAGTATGAACTTTATGCTGTGTAAACCATATCTCAATAAACCGTATCTCAATGTTTATTTTGAAAACTAATATTTTAATACTTACTTCCATCTTCTTCTTTCATTACCATGTACAGAAATACATCCAAAGAACCTGTATTGGAAAAAAATTTTCTCTCCCTTTTCTTGGAATAATTAAGATATATGGAAAATTGGAATGTAATAATCAATGATTTCAAGTTTCATACATTCTTATAAAACTGTCTAATTACAATTATTGGTTGCCATGAATTTTGAAAACAAGTGTGATGGTGGAGAGGCTGTGGGGTAAATAACCAATGGAAGAGAAGACTTATAGCAAGCCACCTAGTCTCTCTTGGGGCCCAAATTCCTCACCTGTGCAATAGGGAAGCTGGGATAGGCGACCTCCAGCATCTGCATGCTGCCATCATTTGCCCTAGACAATTAGCTTTAGAACCAAGTTTTCAAATGCCTTTAATGTTTAATAAATTAAATAGTAATAAGAATTATTTTCTAACAAGAATACTTATTAAATGTGGGTAGAAGTATATGCTTTCCTTTTTCTCTTGATGGGGCCTGTGTCTTTTTATCACAAGGCTAAAAAATATATAATTCTAACCCTCTGTGTGTGTATTTATATAATACTATTTAAATTTTTATGTATTCTTTGAAGGTGTCTATCCACTTAACAACGTAGGCCTTCTAATTGGTTACATAGATTTCATTTTTCTCTGTGCAAAGTTAAAATACAGGCAGCTAATAAGAAGCATAAACTATTTCTGCCAGCCCTCTCCAGGGACTCTGTTCCCAAGTTAGGCAGCTATTTAAAACTGAGCAATTGTACTTTCTGTTTCTCTAATAGTTAGCATTTTTAAAAATCATGGCATTTAAAAAACAACAACAACAACCAAGAATAAAGCAAACCTTCTTCAACTGGTCAGTGTGCTCCCTTGAAACACAGTGATACTCTTTTATCTATATTTGGATTTAAAAATATATTTAGACTCTTTATCCTAGGGGGCTGAGTGCTCTGAAAGCATGTGCTCATCTTAAGAAACCACTTTTCCCCTTCCTACTTCAAAAAAAAAGTATGAGGCTGGGGAGAAAAATAATTTGATCAAGAGCTGGAGGGAGAGTAACCAGTAAGAAAAAACTAGGGCAAATGAAATTCCTCAAGGCTATGTCCACCCACAGAGATCACTACATGCTTACCACACTCCTTTTGGTGCCTGCAGTCACAATTTCCCTGCCTTTCCTCTGTGTACCCACAGAGTGTTACTTTAGACTGTACTTAATGCTTATTTTATTCTGTGTGCATTATATTAAATATGCCTCCCCCATCAGAATCATATTTTTTTTAGTATTGTGTCAGAATACCACTAAGTCACATTGGATAAAAACCTAGTCATTTCCAATTTAAGCTACTCCAAATTCTTTTAAAATGGAGAAGGATGCCTAATTGATATTTATATTCCT
The DNA here is from genome assembly GCF_951640355.1 of Cnephaeus nilssonii. Classification (NCBI taxonomy): domain Eukaryota; kingdom Metazoa; phylum Chordata; class Mammalia; order Chiroptera; family Vespertilionidae; genus Cnephaeus; species Cnephaeus nilssonii. The sequence goes on along the minus strand of NC_137072.1, from coordinate 40,552,524 downwards.
TGACTAGCTCCTTAAAAAGTGTGTTCTTAATACAGTTCATTGAATTCAATTTACTTGTGATATCATTTAGTTAAAACATATGAAATGGCCATTTTCTCAGGTCAAAAGTTGATAAGAATTCCATCACCCTAGCTCAGATGAATTTCAGAAACCCAGACTTTAGTGTTAGCTTCTTCCCTCCCCGTAAATGGGCTCTCCTATCAGGCACTTCACATTCAAGTGATTTTGTCAACATTTCATATGGCTCAATTTAATAATTTTCACTAAAGAATTTTTAATTTATGGAAGTGTATTAATTATAAGAGCATTATCTGAACTTAATTCCCTCCTGTCTGTTACAGATTTTATATTTAAAAACTATAACAGGGCATCAAGGGCCAGTAACTTGTGAGTGAAATGATGGAGTAATGATTCTTATTCTTTTGAGGTATTATAGAAACTTTGAGAATCTGACAGAAAATATGGACACCCTTCCTAGAAAAATGTGTATGTAAACACACACACACCATTTTGCATATAGTTCCATCAAGGCAATAGATCTTTTTATTCCAGAGGACTACACTCAGAAGATGAAGTAAGTGTTGTTCAATAATTCCAGCCATTTTCCAATTTTTGAACAAAAAAAAATGTCTATTTTATGATCTACACAGTTCACAAATTGCCAGATGGTTGCTACTATCACCAATAGATCACCATCACCAAGTCAACGCCAATAGGAGGCCCCAATTTGAGGTGTGGTGGTGGGGAGAGATTATATTCACTGAAAACATCTCAATTGTGATATAGCTCAGTTGTGGAAAAACATGGCTTCCAGCTCATTCCTGAAACAGCACAGTTCTGAAGTGACTCAGGAGAAGCAGCCTACCGAGGAAGTCTTGATTTTACAGCCCAGAAAAAGCAGTCTTCAGTGGAAACTGAAAGTGTGCTCCACTGAGACAGAAGTGAAGTTGTCTTATATAGAGGAGTTGCACCCCTGGTCCCTGATTGGTCCATTCTCATGTAAATGAGGGCTCCAAATCTTCACGTTTGATTGGTCTAAAAAACACTGTCCTGCTAGGATTGGTTGGTAAAGATGCAAATGAGGATATAGCTGTGAAGCTATGATTGGACAGGGAAAGTCTCAGTCCCATTAGTCAAATTTTGATCCTGGGAGCTCTCTTATAAGGCTCCACTCAGCTGACAGGAACACAGCGCAGGAGGCTTGGCAGCCCATTCTGTAGTCTTTCACTGCAATGCAGTGTGCATTATGGACCTCTGTAAACAATGGCTGTGGGACTCTGGTTATGAATTTGAGCCCAATTAACCATGAGGAGTCCTTTTTGGCAAGTATATTCTTTTCATAGTCCACATTCTTCTGCCTGTATTAAAACAATTAAACTGCATAAACATAAAATATATTGTCTAAACTGAGACACTTTTGAGGGTGAAAGGGGCATTAGTAATTACACCAAGACAACAGAACCATGATCTATTAAAAAGAAAACATCTTCATTGAATATTTGTAGCATTTATTCTTTTAAATATATCAGACTTCTATTGTCCAGATGACCATCCCATTTCTCTGCTTTCCATAAGGGACTAATGTCCACCACCATAAAAAAAAAACCAACAACCAAATTTACAGCTTTTTCTTCCTCTTACATTTCAATTAGAGTAAGTCGTTAAATTCTATAGGACTCAGTCTCTTCACCAGTAAATTCATAGGTGGAATATAAGCTCTCTTAAGGTTTTTAAAAAGTTTCAAGCTCCATCATCCTACAAATCCAATTCAAACATGATTTTTATCAGAAATGCTTCCAAGTAAAAATTTCCTAAGCTTTCTGCTTAGAAAAAAAGAGAGTTTTAAAATCAAAGTATATTTGTAAAAGATGAATAAACTTAATTGATTAAAAGTCACTAATAGGGGACCCTTCCCCCCCCCCCCCCCCCCCCCCGGTGGGAGTCCATTCAGTGGGACTCTTTCCCTCTCCCCACGTGGGAGTCTGTACTTGTTCTTCAATAAATCTCCCCCTTTGTTATACTACCCTCTGCCCGTGGATTCATTCTTCGACTTTGGCGGACAAAGAATCTGGGTTCCAATCCAAAAATTCCGCTTCACTACCCTGGTGTCTTCCACCTGGATTGCATCCCTGCTCACCCACCCCTACCACCTCTCCTCACTCTGCTTGCCTACAAGCCACCCGGCAGGAGGTGGGAGTTCTGGGAAGATGGAGAACCTGGAGACCCTCTTACAGAGCTGATATGCAGAGAGGCTGCCCTGTGAGGCCAGAGCTGGGATGGAGCATCCTGAGGAGCAGCCAGCCAAAGACTGGGGAGCCCAGGGACCAATTGACTAGATTGGCTTATAGCTCTCTGCTCATTGGTGTAGACTCTGGGGGAGAAATGACAATCTTTGTTGCTTCAAATGACTTGGCTATAAAACAGTCCTGGGGACTGAGCCCACTAAAAGCGGCTACCCTTGCTCTGCTGATGCCTGTGACATCGTCGGATGCCCTCAGCCCCTGTGACCTCACCACCTGGACAACTCAGCCCAGCAGGGCCATCACTACTCCCTCAAGCAGCACACGTAGCAGAAGGCCTAGATGACCACTGCCCCCTCGGGAGAGGCCGGCATCCCCACGCACAGTGACGGCAGGTCGTCAGACAGCCCTGCCAGTGGGGTCCCAAAGTCAGGTCTCCCTCCCTGCAGATGGCCCCGTGGCTAGCGGTGCAGCGTCAACTGAACAGCAGGACGTAGATCCGGCCTCCATCAAGCCAGCCGCCTCCAAGGCCACGGCAGCGTCTGGGGATGAGAACCAGCGTGAAGATGAAGCTGATGCAGGACACAGGCAGGAGCCCAAGGAGGCCATGGCCCAGCTGGCCCACCCGGCCCCGGATGCCCTGCAAACATCCTTGAGTCTCCAGAACCTAGTGTGGGCTGGGCCGGTGCGAGATTCGAGGAGAACCTGGAGTCTCTGATTTCCCAAAGTGACTCCCTGGTTAAGGAAGAGACACCACAAAGAGCGGGTGTCCCAGACAGGGAGCAAGACTTAGACCCATCTACCCCTAGGGCTGAAGCACAGTTCCCCCCAAAAGTGCCTGCCGTGGGCACTGCAGATGCAAACAGCCAGCTTGACACCATTGAAGCTGCTGAGAAATCTGAGGGTCCGGAGGCCGTGAACCCTGACACAGAAGCTTTGCCATCAGCTGAGTCCCAGGCAGTGACCGAGGGGGGTCTGATAGACTGACTGCTCAAGAGACCTGCAGGCTCCACCGGTCCCTCCCTCCCCAGGAAGCAGTGTGCCCTGCTTGCCTGGCGCCCCCACGGCGGCCCTGGGGAGAAGGCCTCTGGACTCCAGTCTGTACATAGCCTGCGAGGAGAACTCCTACACGCGCTCCATGACCAGCTTGCTGGGAGGGGCCGAGGGGTCCATCAGCTCCCTGGCAGACATCCTGGTCTGGTCTGAGGCCACCATGAGCATGGCCACTGGCCTCCTGGCCTCGGGACACAGCTCCGTGACAGACCTGCTGCACAGCCCAGGGCCCAGCCTCTGCTCGGTCTCCAGCATCCTGGGGAACGCTAGGTCGGCCTTCTCCTCCGGGCTGGTAGCTGGGACCCGCTCGGTCCTTCGCTCTGTCAATCGCATGCTGGAGAGGATGGAGCCGAGGACTGTAGAAAGCATCCGCTCAACCGTGTGTTACATGACCCGCCAACTCACCTCTCTCTGGTCCCAACTATGACTAGACAGACCCTGCACAGCAAGCCCCCGAAGGACTGGCTCAGCAGCCTCCTGAGACCCTGGGACACTCATGCCCAGCCCTCTTGCCTCTGCCAGCCTGGGATGGCTCTCCCCAGACCAAGCAATAAATCCCCAGCAGCATTTATTTTCTAAAAATAAAAAATAAAAAGTCACTAATAGCTTACAATCTATCATACTAGTATAATCAGTGTGTAATTTTGAAGTGTAAATGGATAAAATGTATTATTATTGATAAACATGTAACTTTTTTTTACATTGGCAATGAATTTTATTTTTTAATTTCTTTATTGATTAAGGTGTTACATATGTGTCCTTATTCCCCCATTACTCCCCTATCCCCCCCCACTCATGCCCTCACCCCACTGTTGTCTGTGTCCATTGGTTAGACTTATATGCATGCATACAAGTCCTTTGGTTGATCTCTCCCCCTTACCCCACCCTCCCCTACCTTCCCTCTGAGGTTTAATGGTCTGATCGATGTTTCTCTGTCTCTGGATCTATTTTTGTTCATCAGTTTATGTTGTTCATTATATTCTATAAATGAGTGAGATCATGTGATATTTATCTTTCTCTAACTGGCTTATTTCACTTAGCATAATGCTCTCCAGTTCCATCCATGCTGTTGCAAATGGTAAGAACTCCTCCTTTTTTACCACAGCGTAGTATTCCATTGTGTAGATATACCACAGTTTTTGAATCCACTCATCTGCTGATGGGCACTTAGGCTGTTTCCAAATCTTAGCTATTGTAAATTGTGCTACTATGAACATAGGGGTGCATATATCCTTTCTAATTGGTGTTTCTAGTTTCTTGGGATATATTCCTAGAAGTGGGATCACTGGGTCAAATGGGAGTTCCATTTTTAGTTTTTTGAGGAAACTCCATACTGTTCTCCACAGTGGCTGCACCAGTCTGCATTCCCACCAGCAGTGCACGAGGGTTCCTTTTTCTCAGTGTAACTAACTTTTATAGAGTATTTACTATGTGCCAAGCAACGCTAACTAAGCACATCATGTATTTTCTCACGTAATTATCACAATGAGGTAGGTACCTTAGTCCCACTCTACAGACAAGGAAAACAGAAGTTAGATACTTAACTGAGATTGCACTGCTAGTGAATGAGAGAATCAAGGTTAAAGCACAGTCTGATTGCTGAGCCTAAGCTCCTCACCGCTGAATTCAGCTAATGAATTTACCAAATAATGTCCCTGCTTTGAACTTAGCTGCCCTTCTACTTATAGCCCTGAAATAAAAAATATCACATTTTCTAGATGTCATGACAGACATCTCTTGCATAATCACTTAATTGCTTATTATCACAATAAGTGGTAATAGTCACTCTCATCATCTTTGAGACCAATTATCTAAGGAATACTTCATAAGGGACTATGTCCTTGAATATGAAAGAGCTGCAATTGTGAGGGATATGACCCCATTTGAAAGAATTTTTAAATGACAAACCAAAAATTACGCTGCATTTGTTACATGTGGTACTTAAAACCAACTTCCATAAAGTTTTTTTAATCTTAATATATGATTTAAATATATATAATACGTATTTATATAAAATTGTCCATTTCCTTGGACAATTAACATGCATGATTACAATGCACATTTTCCTGGAGATATAATGAAAAGTCAAGGAAAATTTGCAATTAACAAATGTAAACAATCATAGGGTATCCACCTGTAGTTGCCTTCCTGTCCTTACATGAATCAACCAATTGTGTAAGAAAAGGCAGAGTGAAGTTTTTGGTGTTGTTTTTGGTTGTTTGTTTGTTTTTCCCAGAATCAAAATCTTTGAAGACCCTACAAATGTTCCATTGGCTTTTAAAAAATATATATTTGTTAATGATTTCAGAGAGAGGAAGGGAGATGGAGAGATAGAAACATCAATGATGAGAGAATCATTGGTGGGCTGCCTCCTGCACACACACACCCCCAACTGGGGATAGAGCCAGCAACCTGGGCATGTACCCTGACCGGGAATCGAACTATGACCTCCTGGTTCATAGGTCAACACTCAACCACTGAGCCACCACGGCCAGGCTCCATTGACTTATTTTGACATTTTCTCAACTCCAGAACATGTATTATTAGTTGTGTAAATGCTCTGTATTCCCTATTAGATTTTAAGCACTCAACAATACGGAGAATCTCTTAAGCAAATATCTGCTGCTATCTACCAAAGCAACAAAAATAATAACAGCAGATGTCCATGTTAAATTAGTCTGTTTTCTTGGTGACCTGAAAGCTATAAACTTTAGGAAATATTTTAGAAAAAAAAACACAAGTATTTTGTGCCTTTCACCTAGAATGTAACTTAAGTTCACATAAATCTTAAATACTCACATAAATTATAACCAATTTGTTATACAATTAAGCTGAAAATAATACAAACTTCCCTTAAGAGAACACTAGATTTGTACCAAATTACATAATTAAAACTAAAAATAATAACTATTTGCACAAAGTGTACCTAATAGAAAACCAAAACTGGAAATACACTATCTCATAAAACACATCAAAATATAGGTGCAAAACCAAGGACAATCTTTAAATACAGGCCAGAAACCCTGTTAAACCAAAGGCAAAACTTGCCGATGGTTTTTGCTCTATTATCCAGGAACTTAAAGCCAGCTGGGTAAAAACAGAGGGAGGTTTCTTCCAAACTGCCCACACAGTAGCTGTTTTTCTGCTCCCAGATCTGCCCATGACGACCAGCTTCCTGCTCCACCATGGGGAGCACACGTGCATGTGGAAACTGTGGAGCCAAATTCCCACCAATATCAGTTCCTCTCCTGGAGAAGGGAGCAAAATATATTAAAAAACAGTCACACAAAGAAAACTAATCTGAGAAATTAAACCCATTTCAAAGGGGTTATAAAAGGAAGAAAATAAATTGAGTGAATGTAAATAAAAATTAAAACCTTGTCTCTGTAGAAACATTAGTGAATGAATTGTGGTATGCAGAGTTTTCTGGAGAGCTGGGAATTTTAACTAATACACATTTAAAACAAACTTAGCCTTCTTGAATGCAAATCTTTCTAAAAATGTGATACATTATTTTGATTCTTTTTTTTTTTTTTGCCTTGATTCTTAAATGTGATTATTTTTTAAGGCTTATGATAAGACACATTGTCTAATGATTTACTAGCCCTAGCCTGAGGTTAGGTGCTAGGTTGATGCATAAGAATCACCTGGGGCCTGGCTGGCATGGCTCAGTGGTTGAGCGTCAACCTATGAACCAGGAGGTCATGGTTCGATTCCCGGTCAGGGCACATGCCTGGGTTGTGGGCTCAGGTGTGGGACATGCAAGAGGCAGCCCATCAATGATTCTCTCTCATCATTGATGTTTCTCTCTCTCTCTCCCTCTCCCTTCCTCTCTGAAATCAATAAAAACATATTTTTTAAAAAAAGAATTACATGGGAAACCTCACAAAAATATAGAGAACAGATTCTGATTTACTAGAGCCGAAGTGAAGCCCAGAAATCTGTGCTTTTAAAAAATTTCCCAGGTGATGCTCATTCATGGCCAGTTTCATGAACCAGGAGTATAAGAGGAAGAACACTTGCCTGACCATTAGTATTCAGGTAGCTTTATTTCCTACTAGAGGCCTGGTGCACAAAATTATTGCACTGGGGAAGGGGGGGTTCCTCAGCCTGGCCTGCGCCCTCTCACAGTCCAGGACCCCTCGGGGGATGTCAGACTGCAGGCTTAGGCTCAGTTCCCACAAGGAGCGGGCCTAAGCTGTCAGTTGGACATCCTTAGCACTGTCACAGTGGCGGGAGAGGCTCCTGCCACCGCCACTGCGCTTGCCAGCAGTGAGCCTGGCTTCTGGCTGAGCGGCACTCCCCCTGTGGGAGCGCACTGACCACCAGGGGGCAGCTCCCGTGTTGAGCGTCTGCCCCCTGATGGTCAGTGCACATCATAGCGAGCGGTTGAGTGGCCTTTGCATATCATTAGCATATTACACTTTGATTGGTTGAACGGCCGACTAGCCAACTGAACACTTGGCATATTAGGCTTTTTATTATATAGATAGTACAATGAGTCTGAATTGAATGCAGTGAAAATCTATCACTGGACAGTAAAAGACCTCCTTTCTTAGCCTGGGCTTCCTGAAGGAGATGGCATTTGAGGTGAATCCTAAAAGTTGAGATATTAGCCAAGTAAATTTGAATAAGTTATAATAAGAGGGAAGGAGGCAATATGCCAAGCCCCACCCCCCAATATTATACATACAGTATCAGGAGTCCATGGTATGAAGCGGGGAAGGAAGGGCTGGATAGGAGTTCAAAGATCATCTTGCAAGCAATGGAAAGCTGTTAACAGCATAAGGTCAGTGAGTGTCACTATCAGATTTGCATTTCAGCCAGGTGTCTCTGGCTGGATAAGTGGCATATAGATTTAAGAATAATAAGAAATGGAAAGAGAAAGATGAGTTAGAAATCCAGGGAAGAATTTCCTGGCAGGAGATCTTGAAGATACTCAGGTATAAGGCAGTAAAAATTGAGACTTAAAAAAGGGAATATAAATTTGAGGAAAATAAAAGAAAAAAATAAGGTAATTGATTAGTTGGGATAGCAATTTGGAAGGATGAAAAAGGTAAAGGAAAGAGAAAAAAGGAGTCAGAGATGACCCCCCCAGACTATCCAAAGCAAATGACTTACCCTTTCCAAATGTCATTAATAAAATTCACAGCCTAGCTGGCATTTAAGAGAACTTTGAATTCTAAAAGTCTATGACTCATTATAATACTGATTATTGTATTATTCAATGATGTCCTCAAAACCTATTAAAGTTGACCTTACACTAAGTGACTCCTGGATATTTTAAGTTCACATATCTGCTTTCTAAAATATTGCTAAATTCTCTGTTGGTGTTAACTATCAGCTGTAATAGTAGCTGCCTACTTGTAGCCATTCTTTCCTCTTCTAAATTTGCTATTTCAGATGAATACTGTAGGTATGGAAGTTAGGTAACTATGTAATCTCCCCCTCTTCTGAACTACATAGCACTTCATTTGTAATTCCCTATGACACTCTCCTCATTCTACATGGTTTTACTCTTAGCTGTGTAAATGCTTTGTAGTGCCTTATTAAGGTTTAAGTGCCTGAGAATAAGAAGGACCTCAATATTCTTTGTGTCTCTTGACATTAATCTCCCCATACACAATCATCTTCCATACAGAACTTAAACAATACATAGGTGTCTTTTTGCACCAAGATTGTTAGACTTGTGAATAGAGTATGAATAAATGGACTCTGAATGAGGACTCAAACAGCATTTGTTTTTTCTGAGTGGAGGAACTATAAGGCTTGGCTGGTTTCACAGTTTTTCAGAAGGCTTTTTGCTCAGTTTCTTATTCTTATTTATGTTCTAGATAGATACGGTTATTAAAAGGCAGAGGCACAAAATAACAAGACATCATTAAACCAGAAAAAAACTGATACTCAGGTACAATTTGAGAAAAGGGGCAACTATTGAAGAAAATAAATAGAGGCAGTCCCCTCCTTTTGCATAGAATGGATTTCTGAAAATCTATGTGAGGGCTGAATATACCTTCTCAGAAGGCTAAAAACTATTTGAAAATCCTTTAAAGTATTTGAAGCTATATGAAGATATAAACTATTTGAAGATATATGTCTAGCAATTTGTATCGACTCTATTTTATTTTTCCTGACAATTAAATTTCACAGATGAACTGAACAAGTTAAATCTAAATAGTGTATTTGTTATGCCAAAATTATTCCATTAGGGGTATGCCTAATGGTTTTGACCTTTGTTCACTGCAATTAAGTTTAAAATTTCAGCAGAACTTTTCTTTTTCAAGCACACTGCCTCTTATAACTATAAAAATGTGTCAAAATTCAATTGAGTAGCTGAATGGTCACTTGTGTTCAGAAAAAGAAGGCCGTGGGGTCAAAACTGAGCTCTTGACCCTCTTCCTCTCATGGCTCAGAATACTCGCTCTCCAGCCTCTGAATCCAACAGAAAACATTTTATTTATGAGAGTCAGTCAATGTGCAAACTGCAAGTTGGACAAAATCTCCAGAATTATGATTAAGGACAGCCTTTAACTTAAATATTTACAAAGATAAGAACTCATAGAATTTTTATTTTGTTCTTGAGGTCTTAATAAATACTTTGTCTAATGACTTTCAGAAGTAGAAAGGACTGGTTAGTATTCACAGAAGGCCTAAAATTTGCTTCTCTGGGGTCTCCCAAGTCTCCATTTCCTACCTGAATTCTGTCCTACGTGAACTCTTTGGAAAGGTTTTGCAATAAGGGGTTTATTGCTACTTTTCTACAATAATTGAAGTTTGGCAAACATATTTTTGCTCTTAATTTACTTAACACAAGATGATAACTTATAAAAGATATTTTAATAGAAAACTAAGCAAAGAAAAGACCTCAAACTAAGCATAAAAATGCGGTGAGTTTCATAGGGTAAGGACTTTCAACTCATACCTCATCAAAATTTAGATATAGCTCAATCAGCTCAAGCATTGATTATGCACCTACTACATACCTGGCACTGTGTAAAGCACAAAGGATAATAGTGGATCTTCCCTCTGGAAACGTACAGGCCCCATTGGAGAGAGGAACACATAAACAAAGAAGTTACTACAATGTGGTAAATGTGGGGACAGATATAGACACATTATTGGTTTATTAACAGGTCTGATGGAATACTTCATTTCCATCTTCAATTTCTTTTTTTCTCTGCTCAGTCTTAACTGTATTTACTAGCCAGTTGTCAAGTTCACTCCCCGTCCCTGAAATTTGCTTTCTTTGTCTTTCACACCTAGATCAGAAATAACAAATACATGGCATTTGTGCTATTGCTCAGCTCTCCCAGGCCACAGCAGCCATTCTTTCCCCAAAGTTCTCACCAGGTATTTTATACAGTGTACCAGGCAGTCACTAAGAGTAACTGGCGCATGAGATGAAACCATCTGCTTCTCTTACCTAGGTTTCGTTGCTGTAGCACCGCAGTGGCAGATGCTATTTGAAACTTTCAGCATGGGGTCTGATCTCTTGCCCAGCCAAAAACACATATTTTTAAATTTCACTTCAGATTTCTGCATTCTCTTTTGGGCCAAGCACTAATTTGTTTCCTATGTGAGAAAACTCAAGATCCAAGCTCATTTGCAGAGCAGAGATAACTGAAGCTTCCCATATGCAATGACAAATCATACACATTTCATGTGAGTTCTACTCACATAATATTAACACTAAGTAGCATGTTTTGAGTCTGAAATTAGGTGCCAATAATACCCATATTTTGTAAATATGAAAACTGAAGATAAGAGTGAGTCAGGATTAGAATTCAGGGGAAGTTAACACTCTAGATTGTTAACCCCTACCCTGTACTATCTCCATTTCTCTAGGTCCTTCTAAATGTTCCCAGGTAAGGGTAGCCTCCTCTGAGCAGTCTTTAGTTTTCTTAATATAAGCTCTTTTAACACATTGAGAGTAATAGACTTACTCGGGAAAAGATACACAGGAAAACAACTACAACAAAATATTAACAACTGGCCAATCTAGGTGAAAGCTCTGTTGGTGTACTATTTCTGAAACCTTTCTGAAGGTTTCAAATCTTTCGAATAAAAAGTTGGAGCCCTGGCGGGTGTTGCTAAGTGGTTAGAGTGTCGAACTGCAAACCAAAGGGTCGTAGGTTGCGGGTTCACTCCCTGGCCCTGGTCAGGGTGCATGCAGGAGACAACCAGTCTGTGTGTCTCTCTCACATCAATGTTTCTTCCCCCCTCCCGCCTGCCCCCCGCCCCCAACCCTTCCACACTCTCTCTCAATGGAAAAAAAATATCCTTGGGTGAGGATTAACAAAAAAAAGAAAAGAAAAAGAAAAAAGTTGGAGACAAAAGAGTAAAAGACCTAATTTTCACTCAGTAAAATGGGTTATTTCATGCCATAGTCTTAAAATTATAGATGCCTTATAATTCTAATAGGACAGTTTATATGTTCATTAGAATATTTTTAAAAGATTGGAGGGGTGATAAAGGAAGATGCAGCGTAGGAAAATTGCTTCCATCCTTTTGCTTTGGGGAATTAATCTGTCCAATAAGAACAACTTGGCCAATTGGAATAAAAGGAAAGGACAGCAGTCAAGAAAATTAGGCTAGAACTGAAGGTAAAGTCATATAGAAATCATAGAATTTTAAAGCAGGAACAGTTTTCTGTAATTGTCTACCTCACCCTGCTCTTTTTACTAATGATGAAATTCAATACCAAAGACTTTAATGACCTTCTCAAATTTCTTCATTCTGACACTAGCAGAATAACTCATTTCTTCTGTACTAGTTTAGAACTTGTACCATTCTAACTCCTTAGATATAGCCCAATCAGCTATAAATGAACATATAAATTGTCCTATCCTATCTAATAAAGAGGGAATATGCTAATTTACCCTCATGCCATCGCAAAGATGGCGGCACCCACAGCCAATAAGGAGGGAATATGCTAATTGACTGTCACGCCCTCAAAGATGGTGGTGCCAACAGCCACAACATGGCGGCACCCAGTACCCTCAGGCCCATCGGGTCGGCAGGCATGCAGCAAGGCTGGGCCACTCTGTGCGCCTGCCTCTGGAGACCCCCAGTCCCCCAGTCCCCTCAGCCCCCCAGCTGCCCAGGGCCAGCCCAAGGCGCAGGCAAGCCTCGGATGGCGGCTACCCAGCTGATGCCCAAGGCACAGGCAAGCCTCAGATGTCGGCTGCCCAGCCACCCAGGGCTGGCCTGAGGCACAGGCAAGCCTCAGATAGAGGCTGCCCAGCTGCCCAGGGCCACCTGAGGCTCAGGTAACCAGGGCTGCAGAGGCTTGTGCTGCTGGCAGTGGCAGCAGCAGAGGTGTGATGGGGCGTCGCCTTCCCCTGATTGCTGGGTCGCCTCCCAACCCTGAGGGCTCCTGGACTGTGAGAGGGGGCAGGCCAGGCTGAGGGACTACCCCCTCCAGTGAATGAAAATTCATGTACCGGGCCTCTAGTCTACACTAGTAAAAGAGAAACATGCAAATTAACCATCACTCCACTACCCCACAAGCCACGCTGACTAGCCAATCAGGAGTGAGTATGCAAATTAACCCAACCAAGATGGCAGCCGGCCACAGAACTGGAGAGAGCAGGAGGCTTGGGTTGCCCCCGGCGATGGAGGAAGCCAAGCTTCCCACCTGCCCTGGCCGGCCCTGGCCTCCACTCAAGGCTACAGAGTTTCAATGATAGAAGATAAATAAATCCTAGATACTTGCTTCCAGCTGGCCCTGGCCTCCACTCAAGGAGGCACTGGGGGGAAAAAAGAGAAAGAAAAAAAGGAGGCGCTGGGACCTTGGGTCGCTGGGGGTTGATCAGGCCAGGATGGGATGGCAGGGGCCATTGGGGGTAAGCAGACCAGCAGGGGAGCCAGTTGGGGGTGAGCAGGCCGTCAGTGGGGGTCAGTTGGAGGTGATCAGGACAGCAGGGTGGGCAGTTTGGAGTGAGCAGGCCAGCAAGGGGGCAGTTGGGGGTGAGAAGGCCAGTGGGGAGGGGAGGTGGGGGCAAGCAGGCCAGCAGGGGGGGCAGTTGGGGGTGAGCAGGCTGGCAGTGGGGGGCAGTTGAGGGCGAGCAGGCCGGCAGGCAGAGTGGTTAAGGGCAATCAGGCAGGCAGGCAGGCAGGCAGGCAGGTGAGCGGCTGGAGCTAGCAGTCCCAGATTGTGAGAGGGATGTCTGACTGCTGGTTTAGGCCTGATCCCTGTAAACCGGCAGTAGGACATCCTTCAAGGGGTCCCAGATTGGAGAGAGTGCAGGCTGGGCTGAGGAACACCCCCCTCCCCCATGCACGAATTTTGTGCACCAGGCCACTAGTCCTATATAATAAAAGAGAAACATGTAAATTGACCATACTCCACTACGCTCACCAGCCAATCAGGAGTGAGTATGCAAATTAACCTGACAAAGTTGGTGGGTTAATTTGCATACACAGGTGCCGGGTGGAGAGCAGAGCGGGAGAGCCAGCAGAGAGTGGAGCGGCTTGGGGAACTTGACTCCCCAAGCTGCCAGATGAAGAGCAGAGCGGGAGAGCTGACAGCTTAGAGGACTTGGCAGAGCAGGAGGCCTTGGGATGGAGACAGAGCAGGAAGGGAAAACCAAGAATGCGGGCAGCACCAGGAATTCTAGGAATAGTAGTTCTAGTGGCAGATGGATCTCCTAGACACTAGAGCAAAGTGAGCCTGGAGCAAGTTACTGTTGAGGTGGGGAATAGAGGAAAAGCAAAGGTGAGAGACATAAGTAAAATCAGAGTGTCTAAGAAAAATTAAAGGGAAGATAGCCTAAAACTTCCAGGAAATTTCCACCAATGAAGCAAAGAAAAAAAAAGCCTCTATTATTCTTTGAGCAACAAACCAAACAGGGTTGGGGTCTCAGACAATTCGCTCATATGATTGCAAAGACAGACAGAAACTCCCGGATTGGAGAGGGCTCCCCTGAGGGCTCCCAGATTAGAGAGGATGCAGGTCGGGCTTAGGGAACCATCCCCTGTGCATGAATCTTCGTGCACCAGGCCCCTAGTTATAACTATAAGTGATTAAATACCAACCCAAGGTGGCTTATGAGGAGAAAAAGAGGAGTGGGGTGGAGAAGAGACAGGATTATTGTGATATACTGAAAAAGGACACACAGAGTAGCTTAACTTTTGGAGTAGTTGGCTAAAAAAGCTCATCTATCTGTCATGTATTCTTCTGGGTTGACTTCATTCTTAGGCCCTATAAGGTGGTTCTCCTGTAGTTAGTTCCAAGCTCATATCACACACCAATCCTATAGACAAGACTTTGCTTTTCCTATAATACAAACAAAAGTCACACAACGGAGTTTTATTGGCCCTGATTGGCCTGACCTGGGTCATGTGCCCATTCTTGAATCAATCACTATGGCCCACTGTGAGAGTTAGGGAAGGTAAAATGCATTTGATTTACTTAATAAAGGTCATATCCTTTCCTCCTGGACTCAGGAATAGTTATCTTCACTGAAATCACAGACTGAGAGTGGGAGAGAGTTGGATCAATAACAAAAAGCTGGGATACTGTTAATACAAGATGTTGATACAGATAACAAATGGCAAAATCCACAAATTCTACAACATCTATCCATAAATAACAGTTGAAAGAATAAAAGTTAATAAAGAAGACAAAAAATTGCTTTGTAAAAAATATCCAAGAAAACTGTCTTGAGGGAGAAAAAGATTAATCTGTTTTCTTGTACTTCAGAAAAGAATTAGGACCAACAGGCAGAGGAGATAAGGATAAAGGTTCAATCCAATAGATGCAAAGAACTTTCTAACCATTAGAAATATCCAGTCATTGAACAGGTGGCATCATGAAGTAATGAGTTTCCCATAGTGGGAAGCCTTCAAGCAGAAGGAGGGTGATCATCTGTCAGGAATGTCATACAAAAGATCCCTACAATGGTTGGAAGGTTGCTTTAAACTGACTCTCAGATTCTAAATTATTTTGAACGGCATGGATAAAAGATACAAATCCTGCCCTAGCCAGTTTGGCTCAGTGGATAGAGCATCAGCCTGTGGACTGAAGGAGGAATGCAGGAGGCAGCGATCAATGATTCTCTCTCATCGTTGATGTTTCTATCTTTCTCTCCCTCTCCCTTCCTCTCTGAAATCAATAAAAAATAAAAAGACCCAAATCCTGTCAAGAACTAAATTATTCAATGAAAGGTTATAGAACTTTATCTATGAAGTTGAATCAACCAGACTTTGGTTGCCAGCTGTCTAGTTTTTACAAGGAAATCAGATATAAGTATTTAAAATTATTTTTTTAAGTTATAACATTTAAATTAATTTTACAAGAAAATACAGCATCCAGACATTTTTAAACACACATTCTGAATGTATGAAGTAATGAGTTTCCCATAGTGGGAAGCCTTCAAGCAGAAGGAGGGTGATCATCTGTCAGGAATGTCATACAAAAGATCCCTACAATGGTTGGAAGGTTGCTTTGTTCAATATGTTCACATAATTTTACTTCTGTCACACTTATACCCTAATAAGTCTGTATTACTCTTTTTATCTTCCTAGTTCCTGAGATACGGGATAACTAAGTGACTCTGTTGACTCTGCTACTATTAAGCTGTACTTTTTCACTTAACATTAAATATGTTTATCACAACCATACATAATCTTCATCATTACCATTTAAGGACTTACACATTTAATTGCATTGGTATATACCATAATTTACTCAGCCATTTCCTCCTGGAGGGCATTTAAGCTTCTTTCAACTTTTCACCATAGTTTTGCCTTGAACATCTTTATACAAACAGCTTTTCCTCCTAGGTCTGGGGTTACTGGGCCAAAGGGTATGAATATTTTGGGTATGATTTTCTAAATATGTACTGACAGAAGAATGTCATCAGTTTGCAGCGCTACTGGCAATAACTGAGTTTAACCATTTCTCTAAGGCATTGTCCAAGTTAGGTTTTATTCAACATTTTAAAAATTGCTAATGTATAGTAAGTGGTACTTTATAATTGTTTACATTTCTACATTCTCCCTCTCTCTCTCTCTCTCTCTCTCTCTCTCTCTCTCTCTCTCTCTCTCTCTCTCCAAGTGAGTTAGAATCATCTGTGCAACTCTTTTTTTTTTTTAATTAAAACACAACTCAATCTACATTCCTACCAGAGGAAGAGAACTCAGCAGTGCATAAGGATACAAGGAAGTCACACCAGAGACAAAGGGAATAAAACAGTGTTAAAGTGAAAGGACGAGGCACAAAATGGAGTCACTCATGGTAAACCCCACGTTAACAACTCAAAACTTAACAAAGTTTCTATGCTAGCTCTCCCAAAAAGGGATGGCCCGAGTCAACCAATCAGTGTTTGCCTAAATGAACACAAGTTACCCAGCTCCAAGACTTCCATTTGTTCCATATAAGGGATGTAACCCTGCTTTAACCAATCAGCAAATACCCAGTAAAACTTCTTCCTGCTGACTTTGGCCTAAAAAAAACACACTTGGAATTGTATAATTCTTTGGCGCTCCTTTCTGTTAGATTGCATCCTGCTCACTTCATGAATTGCTTACTAAAGCCAATGAGATCCTTATAATTTACTCACAGAGAGGATAGAAATTAACTCCAAGAGACAGGCAAATTTCTCCTTCTCTGAATCAGAATGGACTCTCTGGAAAGGCTGGAGAACATTGAGTAAGTATTCGTTCAACATCTCTCTGATATAGCTTCTTGAAACAGAAGGAATGCTAAAGGAAGTAAAGTTCTCTAATAAGTTCCTTTTCCTTTAAAAATCACATGTTATTCAGAAACCATACTTTTTCCTGGGATTTTTATTAAGATTCTAAATATCTCAAAAAAAAAATAATGTTCCACACCAACAGCTCTGTTAAACAGATAAGACAAAGAAGATTTTTAAAAATCCCATTGATATGGGAATTTTGGACTGGAACATGCGGTGTTCCCCTCGGCAGGATGGTTCCCCGGCTCTTTGTCCCTCGGAGTAGAAAAATGAATCCACGGATGGAAGGTGGGATAGCAAAAGTGGAAATTTATTGAAGAACAAGTACAGACTCCACGTGGGGGTTGGAGGGAAGAGTCCCACCAAGTTCCTTTATAAAGGCTACAGTTTTTGTGCCTCGAGATCCCCTCTGATTGGCCGCTATTCCCCTTTGATTTGGTCACTATAGCAACTCATGAGCTCAAAGGTCAAATCTCACAGGGGACATGTGAGGCCCTCCTTTATTTGTAAATACAGACCTTTGGCTATTCCCAGTTCCCTTATCTTATGGAAATGTAACTTCTGCTGCTTCCAACTTCCTTGTCTTATGGAAATGTAACTGCTGCCTCCCCCAACTTTCTTGTATTATGGAAATATAACTTCTGCTGGCTCCCTGCTTCCTGTCTTATGGAAATGTAACCTTTTGCAATTCTGTAGCCCTGTGTTTTTTTCATGGACCCCCTTAATTTTAAAAATTCCCTAAGCCTGCCTTTTTCATCCCTAAAAATTCCTATTTCACCATAAGAAGCAAAAATTAAAGTACAGCAATCATATAATAAAATAACATCATAGTATGTCAAAAAGCAAACTGAAAAATGAAGTTTGACGTAGTTCCCACAAATAACTGCATTTGTTTTTCTAAGATTATATCCTACGTAATAAAATAGTAATATGCAAATTGACTGCACCTTCGCTACGCCCAAGCCATGCCCACCAGCCAAAACCACGCCCACCAACCAATCAGGGCGAGTATGCAAATTACCCAACAAAGATGGCAGTTAATTTGCATACGCTGAGGGAGGGAGGAGTGAAGACTGAAGACAACTTAGAAGGAAGAGGGAGGAAAAGCGGAAAGCAAGGTGGCTGCCAGAGGGAAAGCCCGGGCGGGGCGGAGCAGGGTGGAACGGGGCGGAGCAGGGCGGGTGGCAGCGGCACGGGGTGCAGGCATGGTGGCTGCAACGGCAGCGGCAGCGCACGCGGCCGCAGCGGCCGCTTGCAGGATTCTTCCTGCAAATGGGCTACTAGTTAATAAATAAGTACAGATCACTCTGATTTATTCCTTTGTTTCCTCTGGGAAGATCCTATATAATAAAAGGCTAAAATGCAAGTAGACCAAACTGTGGAACAACCGAACAACCGGTTGCTATGACGTGCGCTGACCACTAGTGGACTCACGCAGAACATGGCAGGCATCAGCAGCAGGCTGCAGAGCACAAAACATGGTGGGCATAGGCTGCGGTGGGATGGTGGAGCAGGTGAGTGGGGGTGCCAGACCAAAGCAGGGCGCCTGTTGCTGTCATTGGAGCGAGCCTCTGGTGGTTACTGAAAATTCTTTGTTCCCGCACATCGTGGTTCCACCCAGAGCTCGCACCTGCTGCCGGCGCCAGCCCCACTCGCACCTGCTGCTGGTACCCAGTGCCGGCTCTGCTTGTCCCTCAGGGCTTCTCCACCTCCCTCTGCTCCTGAGGGGCGATCAGGGCAGCAGCCACCATTCGCACCCGCTGATGGTGCCAGCCCAGCTTGCACCCGCTGCTGGCACCAGCCCCAATCGCTCCGCGCAGTCAGCAGGGACAGCGTTGTCAGCACATGGGAGCAGTGGCAGCAGGAGTGGGGCTGCCGGCAGACAGGGGACTGGGGGCTTCTGTGGGAGGGGCTGGGCCGGGGTACAGAGGATGGCCTGAGACCTGCCCCTGTGCCCACCACAGCCTCACAGCCCACAGTTCAAGGTGCACGAATTGGTGCACTGGGCCCCCAGTGTACAAATAAAAGTGGTTGAAGATTTAAAAGAAGATATTAAAGGTGTAAAATTGAAAGATTAAAAGTCTTTGTTCTCACAGCTACTGCAAATGAGCTATTTGCATTACAAAGACCACTTATACTTTCATCTGTTTCTTGCCACTTATTATTCCTGGGAAAACACAAGGCAAATATACTAATAAAATTACAACTAAAGTACACACAGTTTGATACCAATGTGTTATAGTTGCCTAGGTAATAACAATCCTATATTTCCCATAGAAAACTGGCAGTAATAGCTTTATGTGTATATTAGTCATATTGTGCAGCAGAGTGAAAACAGCCCTCTCCTCTCTTAAGGTGTGCTTGAAATTGTGTTACCTGTCATATAATTAAATAATGGTTTTTTTTGTGCAGAGTGCTGCAGTTAGATTTTTTTAAAGAGGTGATTCCCTAAATCTCCAGGAAAGACCAAAGTTCTGTGAACAAAAGAATAACAGTTCAAAGGCAAACTTATTCACGAAATAAAAGGTAGATAATACTAAGAAAATGAAAAGGCTCTGACATTTGCCCTAGGATGGGATCAAAGGATTCTGATCACCCTTGGGTGAAAGTTTTTGGTTTTTGCCAGGAGAAACAAAATAGAATTCAATAGAGAATGAAATGGAAGCTTCATGAGACCAGGGACCTAGATCTAGGTCAGATGCCTACTGCTGTTCAATAATTACGAACCTGCTAAATAACTGAATAAATACACTTCTCACACTATCAGGAGGAAGCCTGAATTGCCAAAAGGCCATACAGTGTAAACTTAAGAACTTCTGTAAGACTTGTTCCCTAAGTTGAAGACAGCTAAGGTCTATATACTCCTTCTACCTGCTCACTCATATATATTCTGTGCCTTCTGAGTTCTCATGTACACAAGGAGTTTCTGTTCACTCTCTAGCCTGATTGAAGCGTGCACAGCTTCTTGATTACCAAGTTATCACACACAAGCCAAAAGAGGGAGAACTTCAAATGTGCCTTAAAAAAAGAAAAGAAAGAAAAATAAAAAAATGGGACTACATCAACCTAAAAATTTTTGCTACATCAAACTTAAAAGTTTTTGCACAGCAAAGGAAACCATCAGCAAAACGAAAAGACAGTCTACTAAATAGAAGACTATATTTCCTAATGATACATCCTATAAGGGGTTAATATCCAAAATTTATAAAGAACTCACACATCTTAACCCCAACATGTGTGTGTGTGTGTGTGTGTGTGTGTGTGTGTGTGTGTGTATCCAATTAAAGAAAATAGGCAAAGGACCTGAATACACACTTCTCCAAAGAGGCCAATAGACAAATGGCCAAGAGACAAATGAAAAGATGCTCAATGTCACTAATCATCTGAGAAATGCAAATTAAAACCACAATGAGCTATCACCTCACACCTGTCAGAATGGCTACCATCAATAAATCCACAAACAACAAGTATTGGTGAAGACATGGGGAAAAAAAGGGCGGGAGCCCTTGATACTGTACACAACAGGTCCGAGGTTGCCTGTCACTCCTTGAGCCAAATTACGCAGAGGCAGGGTTGAATCATATATGAGTGTTTATTCCAATCATGCCAGCAGAATGCGGAGAGCAGGCGGTCACTTTGAAAAGCCTGCTCTGACCCCCCCCCCCCCAGTGGTCGGCAAACTCATTAGTCAATAGAGCGGCAAACCGCGGCTCGCGAGCCGCAGTTTGCCGACCACTGCCCTAGCCAATTGGCTGATTACATATGGCAAGGGAGAAGATAACTACATGCAGCTGTGAGCTGCAAGTGTAACATGGAAAGGGGAGGGGAGGGGCTGTAGTCCGGCCTCAGGAGCTCCAAGTCCCATAACAAGGTGGCTAATCTTCTGTGATGTTCCAAACAGCTCAGCCCATTCCTGGGACCGGAAAATGGTCAGCGTTCTGAGGCAAACTCCCAGAGGGGGTCAGGGTCTGGACACAGCAACCAAATCAAAGAGTGTCCTTGGTCTGTTCTCAAAATGTAATAAACTCAGAGGAACATTTACTTACTTTTACCAGTTTATTCTAAAGGCTATGATAAACAACGCAGATGAACAGCCAGATGAAGAGGTAGAGGTTGAGGTACGTGGAATGGGGCACAGTTTCTTGGGTGTCTCTGGGAGTGCCAGTCTCCCCACATCTCCACGTGTTCACCAACCCATGAGTTCGCCAAACCCAGGTCCTTTGGCTTTCTATGGAGGCGTCATTACACAGACATGATTGATTGAACCACTGACGATAGGTGATTGATCCAACTGCCAGCTCCTCTCCCACTCCCCAGAGGTCAGGAGGTGGGACTGAAAGTTTCAACCCTCTAATTGCCTAGGGACTTTTCAAAAGTCACCTCATTAATATAACAAAAAGCGCCTTTATCACTCTCCTCCCTTAGGAAATTCCAAGATTTTAAGGGTTCTGGGCCAGAAATGGGGATGAAGAGCAAATATACACTTATTACAAACCACAATATCACAGGTAGTAAGAAAAGGAATTACAAATTGGTTGTGTCCCCCTTACCACCCACTGAGCGATACCTATTCTTACCCTTTTATAAAAACACACACAAAGGCAGACAGCTACACCACCAAAAGCTCCCAAGGCTCCAACAACCAACAAACACCGGGGAAGCACTCAAAAGAGAAACAAAAAGATACTGGAGAGGAGACAAGAGGAACAAAACAGAGAAAAGTATTCCTTGGAAAGGATGGACAGCTACCCCGCCTGTCAGCCAGCAGCACATCCCCCTCGGGACCCCCCCCCCTCCCCCAGTCCCGGGGTCAGGTAAGAACAGGGGACCCCACTGGATTGTAACTGTGTTTCTCTCTCTCTCTCACACACTCACACACGTGATCTCTCAGTCTCTTACACAATCTCTCACACTTTGTTATGTACAGGCAGCCTCTTATACACACTCTCACACACAGTCTTCTAATGTAGACAGTCGCTCTCACAAACGCGCGAAAACATGCACCCTCGCTCTGCTCTCCCACTCGCCCCGTGGACCCCGCCCCCGCGTGGCCACACCCCCGGGCTCCGCCGGACGGCCGGGGGCGGGGCGTGAAGCAGGGGCGGGGCGGTGAGCAGGGGCGGGGCGGGCAGGGGCGCGACAGAGCTGCTACTCCCCGCTCGGGCTGGCGGCCGCAGGGGGGGAGACCGCTGTCCGCAGCGAGCGCTTTGGGTGCCGGCGGGTCCCCTCCGGTGGTGGCGCCGCCTCGCGCTTGGCTGCCTGGCCCCTCCGGCGGCCGTCCCGGCGGCGGGATGTGCTCGGCCCGGCAGCTCCTCGGAGGCGGGGGTGGCAGCGACTGCAGCGGTGACGGCGGGGCGCGCGGCGAGGACGGAGACGCGCTGGCCGAGCAGGCGGCGGCGGCGGGGACCGAAGCGGAGCCCGGGGCGAGCCCGCGGCGGAGCGGGCGGCGGCCGCAGGAGGAGCGCGGGCAGGTGAGCGGGCGGCGCGGCCGGGTCCGAGCGCCCCCCGACGGAGGGCGTGGCCGGCGGGCGCGTGGCCCGGAAGAGCGGTTGGACCGGCGCGGGGCCGGGTGCGAGGCCTGGTGCGGGGCAGGTCCGCCCGGCCCTTGGCCGGCCCGGGCCCCGCGGGGGGGCCCTTCTCAGTGCTCACTGCCCCGAAGCCTCCTCGTAAACACTCCTTTTTCAACTTGGTGCGAGGCCGGCCCGGCGCTGGTTTCGGGGCCGCACCCCCCGCCCCCCGTCCCCGCGTGGGGCGCACACCTGGCGCCGGGAGGTGTGGGCGGGTTTACCCGCCGCCCAGCCGGTGTCTGAGGCGCGGGTGGGAGCGATATTACTGTCACGGTCTTGACCGGGACTTTCCCAGAGCAAGACCTTCCCGTGAACACAAGAGCTAAACTTGGTTTTAAAAGTAAAAGAATCAGGAAATTTGCTTCCCGTGGGCACCAAAGGCATTATAACACAGCAGATGTGTTCAACAGTAGGCCAGGAATTTAATCAAAGAAATTGAATTACATATGTGGGATGGATGTTCACCAGCAAATACAATTAGACGTTCAAAAATATGAGAAATAAGCCAACCTTCAGAATCGCATTAAGGAACAGGAATTCACATCATTATTTGCCTTTACTGCAACCGATACTGTTGGGAGAATCCACACCTGTCTCCTCTCATTTTCCTTCTCCATCTGTCCTTTTTGTAACATTTCACAAACTCCAGTATCATTAAATACACTGAGAGGTTAAGTATAACTTCTAGTGTGTCAATATTTTACTTAGGAATCAGAAGTAACAGTGCGTGGCACACACAGAATATGTCTTAGCATTAGGCTTGCTCGCCATATGGAAGTGTAAGTTTTCATCTTTATGACAATACTAGAGGCCCGGTGCATGAAATTCGTGCACGGCGGCGGGGGGGTGGGGGGGTGTCCCTCAGCCCAGCCTGTACCCTCTCCAATCTGGGACCCCTCGAGGGATGTCCAACTGCCCGTTTAGCTCACAATCCAGGACTGCTGGCTCCCAACTGCTCGCCTGCCTGCCTTCCTGATTGCCCCTAACCACTCCCCTGCCAGCCTGATTGATGCCTAACTGCTCCCCTGCCTGCCTGTTTGCCCCCAACTTCCCTCCTCTGCCGGCCTGGTCACCCCAAACTGCCCTCCCCTGCAGGGTTGATCGCCTCCAACTGCCCTCCCTTGCAGGCCTGGTCCCTCTCAACTGCCCTCCCTTGCAGGCCTGGTCCCTCTCAACTGCCCTCCCTTGCAGGCCTGGTGCCTCCCAACTGCCCTCCCCTGCTGGCCATCTTGTGGTGGCCATCTTGTGTCCACATGGGGGCAGGATCTTTGACCACATGGGGGCAGCCATATTGTGTGTTGGAGTGATGGTCAGTCTGCATATTACTCTTTTATTAGATAGGACTAGAGGCCTGGTGCACGAATTCGTGCACGGGTGGGGTCCCTTGGCCTGACCAGCGATTGGGCCGATTGGGGCCAGTAGGCTGGGGGGTAGGGACTGCGGGAGGTTGGCTGGCTGCCCAGATTGGGAAGTTGGCCAGCCCCAGGAGGTTGACTGTGGGAGCGCACTGACCACCAGGGAGCAGCTCCTGCATTAAGTTAAGTGTCTTCTCCCTGGTGGTCAGTGCGCGTCATAACTACCGGCCGGTCGTCTGGTTGTTTGGTCCTAACGGTCACTTAGGCTTTTATATATATAGATAAGAGATGGTGACTAAAGCACAACATTGGTTGCCAGATCTTCCTGAGTCTCTCCCTGGTAGTTTTCCCCATCAATTGCACCATAACTCAGTAGCTAAAGGGCTTAGTTCCCCTTACCTTAGTTGTTGAACTGGAAAAGTGAAGAAAAGGGCCACAGGAAGGCAGGGGAGGGGGAGTGGAGGAAGTAGGGGTTTGTGGTGCATTTGAGCTGAGGTTCCCAAAGTAAATTTTCAAATGGTTGTAAGAGAGCATGTAAAATACTTCATTTAGGCCAGCCGGTGTGGCTCAGTGATTGAGCGTCAACCTATGAACCAGGAGGTCACGGTTTGATCCCGGGTCAGGCCCATGCCTGGGTTGCTGGCTAGATCCCCAGTAGGGGGTAGCCAATCAGTGATTATCTCTCATCACTGATGCTCCTATCTTTCTCTCCCTCTCCCTTCCTCTCTCTGAAATACATAAAAATAAAATACTTGATGTAAGCTTTTGTGGATATCACATTATCATTTGTTCTGGTCTTGCCAGAGCTGCTTATGGTACAAAGAAAAAGAATGAAACATATATTCTAGAAAACAAATACCACTTTGCATACCTGCTTCTTTCGTTGCGTGTCATGGAAATTTATTTTCCTGTACTCCTTCGAAAATGTTATTTTTATTTTTATCACAGGATTTATTTATGTACTCTAAGTCTACATACACAGTAATTGAAAATAATGCCTGAGATATGCATTTCCTCCTCTATCAGCACCAAAGAAGAATTTCTTATCAAGAAGTCAAAAATAAACAACAAACTTGGTTTAAACCCAACCCATTGGTGCAAGGAGCAAGCTTTTGTGATAAATCATTTTTTGGTAATATTATTACAAAGGCTTATTTTCTAGCTTTATTTTAGCTCCTGTAAATGAAAATTAAAGTTTTGTATGCACTGCCTTGCATTAATGATAGAGGTAGCTACAGATATGAAGATATTTGAAGGAAAGATAAATGAAATTAACAACTATAAAAGTTGTTTTATTTAGCTTTTCTTTAGGGAGATGATGTGTGTATTTTTGTTTTAAGGACACACTGACTTTACATTACAAATGGAATATCTTCGAAAACTTGGTTTGTAAACTAGTTCTTTAGAACTTAAGGGAACTTTTCCATAGAAACAGAAACAGAATCACAATTAATTAGCTGGAAATGAGGCAGAGATGGTTTTCTTCCTGTCCTTTCTGCTTAGCTCAGTCACTTGGCATCCCAGAGTCTTTGTGGCCCCGGGGACATTGGGAGAGAACTGACTGCAGTGGCGGCGGCAGCAGGAGCAGCAGCAGTGGCAGCTCCTTCATATCTGGGTCAGGGCCATGCGGGGGCGCGCTGTACCACAATGGCTCCGGAAGGCACCTGCCTTTTGCTCCTCCAGCTCTTCAGTGGTTTTTGTCAGCCCCTTCACAGAATTTTGCTCTTATCTGATAAGTTGATGAAGTGGGTTTCTTCCCCAGGCTGAAGGCTCCTCTACATACATCCTTTCCTTCGCTGATTTTTCTTTCCTCTTTTTTCTGAAAGGCTCATACCCTTCCCTCAACCCGGAAGGCTCTTACATCAGATTTGATTACACAAAGTCCATCTTTGGCTCATCGTAATTATGATACCAGATCAAAGTGTCTATGTATTTTGGTGTTTACTTCATGTAATACTGAAATGTTGGTATTAATATAGGTGTTTTGATAACAGAGATATTGTCAGCCTCGGTTTTTTTTTTTACAATTTGTCATTAGATGCCACTCCATCTGAGAGAAAGCTAAGGTTCTCCTGCCCTTTTGGCCTAGGTCTTTCCAGGTAGGATGGTTGACAAAGAAAGCCTGATCAAAATCAAGTATCCTAGGAAAGAAGGACTTGAAAGAATGGACCAAGTCTCTAGACGAAGTAGGAGTCAGGTCTCTCAGAGAAGTAAGCTAGGGAGAGAGGCAAAATGCCAAAGGAACTGAAGGGACAGGGCACAGTTATCCTACATGTGTGTTGGTAATTGTGTGCATGAGAGATGACCTAAATATGTTTATAACTGTGAGGGCCGTGTTGTACAAGAGTCTCTGTCCCGTTGCACAGCTGGAAGGCTAACCTTCTCCGGTCCATTTATTACACATCTGTAATGTGAGTGGCATCCACTTAGATGCAGCAGTTCACAGCCTGAAAAACCTAGGACAGCCTTGCTTACCTAGAGCATAGAGATGTCCCATTATCCTTAGATTGATCTTTAGCTTTAAGGTCTTTATGATTCTAAAAGTAATGTGTACTTCAGAAAATGTAGAAATATAGAAAGATCTAAAGAAGAAAACAAAAGCATTTGAAATCCCACACTGAGGAATATTTTGTTGTAAAATATAAAAGTTTGGTACTACTACATTAATATATCTTTATGTATATGCATATGTGTATATATACACAGATATATTTTTAACATGTTTTAATGTACTGTTTGAATTTGGTATCTTGTTTTATCTACTTAGCATATTTTTAACATGTTATCAAAAATTCTTTTCAAAAATTATATTAGGGCTGCTTAATAGTTTATTCCTCCAATACTGCACACTGAAGTTGCTTTAAATTTCCTTTTATAAATAACTAGTGACCCGGTGCACGAAATTTGTGCACATTAACCCTTTGCACTCGCTTGCTTTTTTCTCGATTCCTTTATTCTAATGCTAACTGTGTCGAGTCACACTCGACATCCGAGTGCAAAAGGTTAAAAGGGGATTAATTAGAGGAAATAATTTAATATTGCTATTTGCCCTTTCTCTATAATAGAAGTGTCAGAGATGAAAGAAAATTAGTAAAATGTATATGAAAACCTTCCTCCTGTCAGAGCCTGGGGCTCACCACGGGACCCAGAGTCAAGTCCCCGCCTACCCACATGCACCTCAAAATCGCGTGAGAACCAGACCCGGCCGCCCCCCCCCCCCCCACCATTGGGCTAGATCCAGACCCCGCCAGTCCCACCCTTGTCAAGTGGGGGCATAGCCTCAGGTCCCCTGGCCTGGCGCCAGGACGGGGGGCGTGGCCTGAGGTCCCCCAGCCCAGACTGGGGCGAGGGGCATGCCTTGAGTCCTTCATCAAACCCCGCCAGGTGGGGGACACGGCCTGAGATCCCCTGTCAAGCCCCGCTGGGTGGGGGACATGGCCTGAGATCCCCTGTCAAGTCCCGCTGGGTGGGGGACATGGCCTGAGGTTCCCCGGCAAGCCCTGCCAGGCAGGGGGGCACAGCCTCAGGTCCCCTGGCCCAGCACTGGGATGGGGGCGCAGCCTCAGGTACCCCATCAAGCCCCGCTGGGCGGGGGCGCGGCCTGAGTTCCCTGACCCAGCATTGGGGGTGCACCTTGAGGTCCCCCATCAAGCCCCACTGGGTGGGGGGCATGGTCTGAGGTCCCCTGTCAAGCCCTGCCGGGTGGGGGGGGCACGGCCTGAGGTCCCCTGTCTAGCCCTACGGGGGCGGGGGAGGGCATAGCCTCAGGTCCCTGCTGATTGCTCATTGAGGCTCCTTATGGGAACTTGGCCTCAGCTGTGGGTGCAGCCATCTTTGTGATAGAGTGATGGTCAATTAGCATATTCCCTCTTTATTAGATAGGATGCTGTCATGAAAGTCTTTGCTTGTAAATCCTCACAGTTCTACTTCGGAATAGATTCCTAGAAGTGGAAGAACTAGGTCAATGAGTCAAACTCTGAAGCCTCTCAAAACATCCTAAAACATTGCATTCAAGAAAGGTTACAGCAATGTATACTTCTATCATTGCCATATTTGAGTGCTGATTGGAAACCATCCATGCCAGCAAAGAACAGGATAATTTATAAATTAATCTTTGCCAATTTACTAGGCAAAAATTATCTTACTGTTGTAAGACATTGCTGCAGAAATTTTCTAAACCATGTACAGGGATGGGCATAAGTAGGATTACAGTTTATATAGAAAAAGACAAATACAAAAACAATAATACAATAATAAATAAATAATAAGACAACTCACAACTGTAAACCTACTTTTGCCCACCCCTGTGTGTGTATACACACATTTGTATTTCATATATACGTATAAACATTTGTATTTCCTTTTTTATATGTTTTTATTGATTTTAGAGACAAAGGAAGGGAGGAGAAGAGAGAGAGATAGAAACATTGATGAAAAACACTGATCATCCGCCTCCCACATGCCCTCTCACACACCCTCCCACATGCTCTCCTCCCAACTCCCCCTCTCCCATCCCCGCCCCCCCACCTCCCCAGGATAGAGCGCACAACCTGGGCATGTGCGCTGATTGGGAATCAAACCAGTGACCTCTTGTTATATAGGTCGATGCTCAACCACTGAGCCACACAGGTAATATTCTTTGACCATTTTCCTTTTAGCATTATATTTATCCCTTATTTCACATTGATTATAAATATTTTTCCTGCTTGCTGTTTACTTGATAACTTTGTTTATGATGTTTTGGATTTAGAAATCCTATACACTTTTATTAGCTAAAGGAATTTTTTTGGTAATTTCATACACATCACCCACATTCACATATAAACACAATACTCTCCATATATATACAAGGTGTCTATACTAATAAAAGGGTAATATGCTAATTAGACCGGGTCAACCGGCCATCTTCCTTTGTCCGACTTCCTTCTGGACAAAGCCATGGTGGTGGGGGCTGAGGCAGAGGCAGTTAGGGGCGAGATCAGGCTGGCAGGCGGTTAGGGGCAATAAGGCCAGCAGGGGAGGGCAGTTGGGGGCGACCAGGCCCGCAGGGATCAGGCCTAAACCAGCAGTCGGACATCCCCCGAGGGGTCCCAGATTGGAGAGGGTGCAGGCCAGGCTGAGGGACACCACCCCCCTCGTGCATGAATTTTATGCACCAGGCCTCTAGTCTATATATATTTGTTTAGAGCATTCTTTTTAATTCTACAGTTAGTTAAATATCCACTAATTTTCTCTCTCTCTTTCTCTGGTGTGTGTGTGTGTGTGTGTGTGTGTGTGTGTGTGTGTGTGTGTGTTTATGTGGGGTTTTTTTACCCTATGCATATAATCATTTTAGAATGATTAATGTATAATGTGAGGTATGGAGCTAATCTTCTATTTTTTTCCCCTAATCATTGAGTAATCCACTTTCTCCCTGGCTTTCTAATCCTTTAAAGTAATTATGAATACTAAAATCTGTATTAAATTTTTATATTTTTGTTGGTATTATGAAAGGGATTTTTTTTTCCACATGATGATTTTGCTCCTGGTTTCTACCTATTGGTTCTCATATAGTTTTTAACTAGCTACCTTTCTGAATTCTTTTTATTAATTTTAATGCTAATAAATACTATTAGCTCTTAGATTTGATTTTTTGCATCTTCTAGGTATATAATCATCCAGTGTATAAGCAAGGTTGATTTTGCTTCCTTTCAAATGGTAATGCTTCATTTCTGTTTATTGCTTTTTACAATGCCTGGAACTCTCAGATCAATGCTGGCTCATAGATATTTAAGCAAGTTAACTTTTCAGCCTTCAATTTCTTCATCTATATAAAGGGACTCATAGTTGTATGAACATCAGGATTGTTGGGAGAATTACATGAGTTAATAATATATGTAAAATGCTTACAGCAGCCCCTAACACATAATTAGCATGTAAATTAGCTTTTGGACCCAGTTTTCAACCAGAACTCTAGCTGAAAGAAACCTGAAAAGTGCCCCTCTTAGGTTTTGCAGACTCTGCAGTTAGAAAGTCACCCTAGCTGGAAGGTGGAATAGAACAGTTCTCCTCAGCTTTAATTTGCATACAAATCATCTCTTGTTAAATGCAGATTGTGATTTCATTGGTCTGGGGTGAGGCCTTAGATTTTGCATCTCTAACAAGCTCCCAAGTGATGGTGATGCTATCTATGCCCATGGACCACACTGAGTGGCAAGGGACTAAAGGACAAGCAAGACAATCCACTGTGTTCATCGTACTATCTGTAAAGATATACAGATGTAAGTGATATAGATACAGAGATAGAGGTAGAGGTAGAGGCAGAGATAGAGGTAGTAGAGATAGAGATATACTATAGACTTGTTCTAGGTTCTACAACTAAGTAGTACTAAAGCAGACCAGAATGCAGGTCTCCAATCTCCAAAGACAGTGTTTTTTCATATATAGAAAGAGCCATCCTACATGATGGGTAAACAGTCACTGACAAATCTCCTGCTCTCCCTTAAAATGTGTAGTTCAAAACTAGATACACTTCCTTTTAATGCAGCTTGCAAGCAATACTGTAACAAGAGCTATGAGTTTAGATGAATTCGGCCCTAAACTTAATCTCATATTGTTCTCAAGGATGTCCAATCACTAGAGTAATTTTGCATATGGTAGGCATTTTTTGTTCATTTTTTAATCATTATATCCGTGGTTCTTAACTGGGGCAGTTTAGCTCATGGGGACATTTGGCAATGTCTGGAGCGGTTTTTGATTGTTAAGACTGCTGGGGTGGCACTGGCATCTAATAGTCAGGGTCTAGGGATAGTGCTAAACATCCTATAATGCACACAACATTCCCCTCAACAAAGCATTATCTAGCTCAAAATGATAATAGTGCCAAAGTTGAGAAACCCTGTTCAAAGTGTACTAGGGTTACAGTGCTTTCACTTGTCAAGAATAATTACTCTGCTAATAGATATTCCAATGCATATAAAAGATTGTATATTTTCTTGAAGCCTACATTCCAAAGAGGCAGTCTCCCAACTGATCTTTTTTCGCATTCCTTCTTCTAGCAGCTCCTCACATGCAACTTTCTCTATTTTGCTCTCTCTCTCAAATCTTTTTCTGCCCCTTTCTTGCTGCTCATCTCCTTTTTATCTCTCTCTATTGAGTGTCTCATTCTGTCTTTGTCTTTTATTCTTCTCAGCCACTTTCTCTTTTTCTCCATACATCTCCTCCTCCCCACTACATCCTCTCCTCTGAAGAAGTGGAGAATTATGGGACAATGAAAAAGGTTATGGAGTATGACAATTTCAAGTTTGAATCCTGGCTTTACTATTTTATTAGCCTTGTCATACTAATTACTTAATCCCTTTGAGCAGTAATTTTCAATCTTTTCCATCTCATGGCACATGTAAACTAATTACTAAAATTCTGCAACCAAAAAAAGGTTTTTTTGGCCCATCTGTCAAAAAAAATAGGTATGATTTTGATTCATTCACACCAGACAGCTATTGTGTTGGCTTCTGTCATTTTTTTATTTGACAATCAAAGGGAAAAGAGATCAGTGCCCCTGGCTAAATAGTCAGGTATTGCATATTTTAAAAATTCTTGTGTCATACCAGTTGAAAATTACTGCCTTAGAGACTCAATGTTATCATTGTAATAGGTATAATGCTACTCACTTCTTAAAGTTCTTATGCGAATTCCGTGACATTTTGTATACAAAATGCCAGCATATAGTAGGCCCTCAATGACTATTAGAGACCTACCGTATTTTTCCATGTATAAGATGCTTTTTTTTTCTAAAATCATTAGACTGAAAATCAAGGAGCATCTTATACACGGAAGTCAGCGGAGGAGGGAGCAGTGCTGGTGCGTAGCTGCCCATACCTTGTCAAACAGGCTTCCTCCAATCACGAGCCTTATTGTTACTGACTTCAGCTGATGCCATAATTGGAGGTGGAGGTGGAGATGGAGAATGTGCAGATGCAGCAGGGACCCAAGCATTCTGAGCCATAAAGCTGTCAAAAAATAAAAAGCTAAATACTGATAAGCAATTGTCTTACTCCGCAAAATTCAAACTGAATGTAATCAGCTATGCAAAAGAGCATGGAAGTAGAGCTGCAGAGAGACAATTTGGACCTCCTCCCACTGAGTATATGATCAGGCAGTGGAGAAAACAGGAAGAACAACTCCTTACGATGACAAAAAAGAAGAAGGCCTTAAGAGGAAAACCAGAAAAATGTTTAAAATATTGATTTCTTAATTTGGGGTTGGAAAAGTAGGGGGGCGTCTTATACATGGGGGCATCTTATACACAGAAAAATAGGGCATTTCACCCTCATCTTATCCCCTGGTTCCCTTCTTATTCCTATCAACCAACCACATGATAGTACTGAATTTTGTAGATGTAAGACTATCCAAACTGGTAGAGAATTTTTATAGTAACTTATTTGAGCCAAACAGAGAATATACCTAGAAGCAAGATCTTAACAGAAAAAAATGCTTCTGAGGAAAAGCTTGCAGTTTCTTTTATGAATTTGAGATTAAGGAGGAAATGTAAAACATGAAGGTGGAAGAAAGGCGGGGATCAAATTACAGAATAGCTAAACTCTTGAGTGTGTTCACACATGGATTGGATTGCAGGTTCTCTCTTTGGGTGGTCATTGCTTTAGAAGGAGGGGTCTAAAAAGGTGGTCATGTATTAGAAGGAGGGATCTGAAAGTGGATATTCCAAAGGTGTGATAACTTGATGCACAAAAACTGGACAGGGCTTGCTTTAGGCAAAAATAAAGAAGTTATATGCCTGGGGCATGACTACCCACCATGACCTTCCCAGTTAGGAATTTTTTATGAGATCACCCTGTGAGATTGTTTTCCATTGAACCCCTTTTTTGTCCATAATTTTAATATATGTAATTTTCAGATTTCAAGAATGAATATTTATTTACTGAAAAACACATTAAGATTTCCTAATCTAAAAATTATATGATACTTTATATTTATCTAAAAAAATTTAACCTGCCTTGGCCAGGTGGCTCAGTTGGTTGGAGCATCACCCCATACACTAAAAGGTTGTGGGTTCAACACCCAGTCAGGGCACATATATAGGTTGCAGGTTTGATCCTGGTTGGGGCTCATATAGGAGGCAACCAATCAATGTTTTCAAAATCAATTAAAAAAATAAAAACATACCCTCAAGTGAGGATTTTAAAAAATTAAAAATTAACCTGCCAACCTACACTATGTTGCTTTTTGTGTAGATTTTCAGTTGATTTTTTTGTTGTAGGTCACTGATCCTTGCTAGGAAAAAGAATACCCACCCACTGTCCAATTTATTTTTAATTTCTTATTCAAAATAAGTGTGAAATTAAGAAATCAATATTTTTAAACATTTTTCTGGTTTTTCTCTTAAGGCCTTCTTTTTTGGCATCGTAAGGAGTTGTTCTTCCTGTTTTCTCCACTGCCTGATCATTGAAAGCAATGTTAAAGGGAAAGCTACATGTACCGTGACATTAGCTTTGCCCTAAGAGGCCTAAGTAGAAACTCTATATCCTTATTCAAGTCTTCTTTAAGCCTTTGCCACAGTGTCTTTAGTTTCTATCTTCTCTGTAGTTACAATCTTATCTTGCAGTAGCAGTCACATATCTTCAAAATCCCTGAGTCCCAACTAGTCATGTTTTGGTTCATTAAGTGTGTGTGTGTGTGTGTGTGTGTGTGTGTGTGTGTGTGTTTAAGGGAATTGATAAGACAATCAAGGATTAGTTTTATTTGAGCAGAGAAATTGAATTTCTAATAAATTTGAAACAAAAGATACTTTCTCTCCTCTGATCTAATCTTTTCCCATATCCAGTGTTTTTTTCCATTTAACCTCATTGGTAGCTTTGCCTTATCTTGGCATAGAAAGAAGTGATTGGCTTTATTTGTTGTTGCTAGTCTCTTATGGCAACAGCTATAGTTTATCAAAATTCTGAGCAAAGAGAAATCATGGTGAATATGCTTTGAACTTTTTGGAAAATGAAGGATAAATTATTAATACTTAATATGTGAACACATGTTAAGAAAATTAAATTTCATTTGTGATTTTTTACTATACTACCTTTGATATAATTTTTCTCTAACATCTGTGTTTCACATTTTTTTATTCCCTTTTCTAGTTAATGTGAAATAAATTTATTTTTGTTTTCTATTCTCTTGATCAAAATTTTACTTAGATACATGCAGATCATCTACAGAGGCAGGGAATTTAAGTTCGATTTTTCGTGACTGGCAAATTTCATCAGGCTGATTGCAATCAGAGTTCCCTATCCCATGTTTTCAGAGGTAATTACATACAAAAGAGGCTCTTGTCACTGCTAGAAGTTGAGAATTGAGAAGGAGAGTTATTTTTCGGAAAAGATGTTTGATTTGGCTACTTTCAATAGACAAGCTATTCCATCTTTAGGTAGCATACAGTAGTTCCCCCTTATCCATGGTTTCAGTTATCTTCAGTCAAGTGCAGTCTAAAAATATTAAATGAAAAATTCCAGAAATAAACAATTCATAGGTTTTAAGTTGCACACTGTTGTGAGTAGTAGTATGAAATATCTCGAAGACTTGCTTCCTTTCTGCCCGGGACATAAATCATCCCTTTGACCGGCGTCTCCACACTGTACAAACTACCTGCCATTAGTCATGTAGCTACCTGGGACATCAGATCCACTGTCAAGGTATCACAGTGCTTGTGTTCAAGTTTCCCTATACGTGGTCTTAACACTTTGTCACAATGCCCAAGTCATTCACCTCAGTTCATCTCATCACATAGGCATTGTATCATGTCACATCACAGAAAAAGGAGTGAGTATAGTACAATAAGATACTTTGAGAGACAGATCATATTCACATAACTTTTATTACAGTATATTGTTTAATTATTATTAGTTATTGTTCATCTCTTACTGCATCTAATTTATAAATTAAATTTTATCACAGGTATGTATGTGTAGGAAAAAACATGGTATATTTAGGGTACTATCCCTGGTTTCCAGCATCCATTGGGGATCTTGGCACATAGTCCTCCTCAGATAAGGGGGGATTGCTGTACTGCCCTGTATTATCCAAGGCACTTGATAATGTCACCAGAGGCTTCATTTCTTAAAAACAAGTAGTATGTTGTTCAAATATATATATATATATATATATATATATATATATATATATATATATATATATATGGATAATATGCAAAGTGTCCCCTCGGGAGTTCAACCGGGAGACTGGGAGTTCAATCGCTTGCTATGATGTGCACTGACCACCAGGGGGGCAGCACGGATCGAAGGAAGGCCCTGGCCGGCAGCCAGAAGGCCCCAATCGGCCCTGATCACTAGCCAGGCCTAGGGACCCTAACCATGCAAGAATTTCATGCACCGGGCCTCTAGTATAATTATGAACTAGAGGCCCAGTGCACAGATTCGTGCACCGGTGGGGTCCCTCGGCCTGGCCTGCGCCCTCTTGCAATCCGGGACCCCTTGAGGGATGTCGGAGAGCTGGTTTCTGTCCTATCCCCGCAGGCCAGGCCAAGGGACCCCACCAGTGCACAAATCCATGCATCGGGCCTCTAGTATGCATATAAGATCTTTGGTTAGTCTCTTCCTGCTCTCCCCCCAGCAGCAACCTAACCCATGGCCAATTCCGTGAGGAATCGGGCTCCCTCCTCCCTCCTTTCTGGGTCCGGGGTGCGGATGAAGCAGATTCAGGGCCGACAGTGCCCCAGCAGCAACCTAACCCATGGCCAATTCCGCAAGGAATCGGGCTCCCTCCTCTACTGATTGAAGCGTCTGCCCCCTGGTGATCATTGTGCCTCATAGCTGCCAGGCGAACGGTCGGACAGTCACTTAGGCTTTTATATATATAGATGGCATACTCTTCCACTACAATAGGCAACTCTTTTAATATGTTTGATAGATACGGCTGATACTCTATGTATCTTTTTGAAAACTTGGTTGTTTCATTTGTCTATATTTGCAACTATGATTTAAAGTATTGAATCCTTTTAGTTAAAATGAAAATGAATACAAATTTTAATATTGTTTGGTTTATACTAATTTCAAAGACTAATTCAAGAACTAGCTGATATTCTCATTAATTTTTTATCCATCTCCTCAAAAACTTTTTTTTTCTTTATTGGTTATATGTAGTTTAATGGGAAATAGTATAAATGGATGCTATAACTTTGCATTGACAAACAAGTTCTAAATGTAATAGTAAACATGTTATAAATTATGTAATATATAATGCTGTGGTTAGGTGAAGATTTATA
Source organism: Cnephaeus nilssonii (assembly GCF_951640355.1). Lineage (NCBI taxonomy): Eukaryota > Metazoa > Chordata > Mammalia > Chiroptera > Vespertilionidae > Cnephaeus > Cnephaeus nilssonii. Next base: position 40,516,344 of record NC_137072.1, on the reverse strand, counting down.
TAATTATAAATTTTTATTTAACATATTTTTGCACATTGTGTTGTAAATGAAACTGCAACTACATTTAGTATCCAATAAGCAGGAAAACATGTCAGTTTCACTATAAATAAAAAAATGCAAATTAAAACTATTAGGAATGATTTTTTACCTATCAAGTTGTTAAAGATTAAAAAGATGAATAGTGTGGGTTTAGAGAAACAGTATATGAAATAAGAATACACTAAAGTTAGAAGTGTAAATTGGTTTAGTCTTTCTGAAGGGAAATCAGATATCAAACCTCATGAGTAGATACTGTATTGCTCCACTTTAACGATTTAAAAACTAAAGCACAGCAAGGTTAAATAACACAAAGTATCACAGCGGAGTTCAGATTTAAACCCATGCTTAAAGCCTGAGTTCTTAACCATCAAGCTAGTGTTGGGGCATGAAATCAACTTAGTAGATTGTGGATAGCATAGGATAGGATAGAAATTGTTCAAATGTATCACAGATGGTATGAGTGTCGTGCCATGGAACTTTAGTTTATATGGGTCCAGAAATAAAATATATCTAGTTGTGGATCACAGTCACAATCACTGCACAAGGCAAGCCAGCTCAGCTCTGTCTCCGGATTCTTCCCCATATTTCTCCTATGCAGCGCGTCAGATCATCAGCTTCCTCTCTTCCACTGCTCTGTTTTATTCTCCTTATAGCTCTCACACTATTTGAAATTATTTATCTGTTAACGTGTTTATTCTCTGCCACTTCTCATTCACCCCTTCACAGGTTCACACTAAACCACAATCTCCATGAAAGTAGAGATCACATTAGGCTCCAGACAGTTAATCTGGTATCTCTGAGGTAGTACAGAGCCTGTAAAAACTTCTATACAAAGTGATACTAGTATGTTGGTAAAAACTCAGTTGATGTTTTTGCTGAAGCAATGTGGCAAAAAATGATCATGACAGAAATTAGAGAGAGGACTTTGTATATAACAGGAGTATATTCTATTATCAGAATCAACAACAAAGAAACTAGTGGTTTTAGTTGCCATTGAACTAATGAGCCCTGTAAGACATTTGTAAGAATTTAGGCAAGGATTGTGTTCCTTGATATGTTGCATTTAAAAACCACCATAATATCAAGAAGGTGAAATGCTAATGAACATAGGGTGTGGAATACTGTTATTAATCTACGTAATTACTCTAAATTTGTGGAATACTGTTATTAATCTACGTAATTACTCTAAATTTGTTTCTAACTGTTCTTGAAGTGAATATAGGAAGATAATAAATGAAACCCAGAGATAACGTAAGTTAAAATGCAAATTAGCCATTTTTAATAATGGCGATTATAAAGGATTATTTGCAAAAAGAGGTAATGTTATAGCTCTTATTACATGTAAAATGAACAGGCATTAAGGATTTTATTTAACTCACTAGTGGCCCAGGGCACGAAATTCGTGCACATTAAAAGGAGGACCCAGAGTCAAGTCCCCGCCCACCCACATGCGCCTCAAAATCGCGTGAGACCCAGACCCAGCCGCCACCCCCCCATTGGGCTAGATCCAGACCCGGCCAGTCCCACCCTTGTCAAGCCCCGCTGGGCAGGGGGCATAGCCTCAGGTCCCCTGGCCTGGCACCAGGATAGGGGGCGTGGCCTTGAGGTCCCCCAGATGGGGCAGGGGGGGCGTGCCTTGAGGTCCCCCGTCAAGCCCCACCAGGTTGGGGACACGGCCTGAGATCCCCTGTCAAGCCCCACTGGGTGGGGGGCGCAGCCTCAGGTCCCCCGTCAAGTCCTGCTGGGAGGGGGATGCGGCCTGAGTTCCCCCGACCCAGCACTGGGGGTGCACCTTGAGGTCCCCCGTCAAGCCCCACTGGGTAGGGAGCACGGCCTGAGGTCCCCTGTCAAGCTCCGCCAGGTGGTGGGTGCTGCCTGAGGTCCCCCAGCCTGACGCCAGGGCGGGGGGTACGGTCTGAGGTCCCCTGTCAAGCCCTGCTGGGTGGGGGGCGAGGCCTGAGGTCCCCAGGCAAGCCCCACTGGGGCGGGGGAGGGCGTAGCCTCAGGTCCCTGCTGATTGCTCATTAAGGCTCCTTAAGGGAACTTGGCCTCAGCTGTGGGTGCCGCCATCTTTGTGACAGAGTGATGGTCAATTAGCATATTCCCTCTTCATTAGATCGGATTATTAATGAGGGACCCAGCAAGTGTTACATCTGATTCAAAGAAAAAAAGCAAAGAAACAAAAATAAGTATATGGAGAAAATATATGTTGAAATGAACTTACACGTGGACATGAAACTTACTGGCTCTTTCCATAGGCAGGGGAGGGAACCTTCCCTGGAACAGAATTTGTTTACATGTGGATAGATAAGAATTACTTTGCATTGCTGTCAGTTTTCTACAGACCTGCAAAATAGCTCAAAAGCCATGAAGGCTATATAATATTCTAAACAATGCATCGTTGTTCATGAGACACCCCATATTTTTAATTTTTTGCTTATTCTTAATTTCCTTATTAGTAATAAAGAAGGTAATTTATAAAAATCACCACACAGAGTAATTTGTGGATAGAGGGTACTCCATTTCTTTATAATGTCTCATGCTACTAGAAAATATTAACTCTATTCTAATCTCCTTTCATGGTAATATTGTATATATTTGTTCAATGTGTATGTGACTTATATGCATGTGAAAAGCAAGGATTGATTTCTATTGAAGTTTTTTCTGATGAGTTATAGAACTAAAATTAACCTGATACTAAAAGAACTACCAAAAAACAAAGTATTGCTGCTCCAAGGATTCCATAGCTATGTCTACTTTTTATTAGCACACAAATCCCAATTTCTTGTTCATATCATTCTAGCATATTTTATCCATATGTTGAATGGTATTGGTTTCAGAGACAACTTCATCTATTCAAGAGTTTCACAGGAGTGAAGAAGCACATTTAGTTTAAGCTTTTAAATTTAAAGTAGGTTGAGAATTAAGTGATTTCTTCATAGAGAATTAACTATTTTAGCATGACCAACTGTGTAAAACAATTGATAATAAATATATGAAGAAAATTTAAAGAAAATGCCATATTTATTTCTTCATTATTCAGTATATGTGCATACATAGTTTAATCCTACCTAATAATAGACAAATATGCAAATTGACCATACCTCCGACACACCCACAAGCCACGCCCACCATCCAATCAGAGCGAGCATGCAAATTAACCCAAACCAAGATGGCTACAGCCACAGAGAGCAAGGTTTCCTAGGTAACAGAGGAAGCCAAGCTTTCCGCCTGCCCTTGCCAGACCTAAGCCTCCACTCAAGCTACAAAGTTTCAATTATAGAAGGTAAACAAATTCAAACAAATGGCGGCAGAATGGAGCTTGAGAGAGCAGGCCAGGGTTGCCGCCGGCAACAGGGGAAGCAAAGCTTTCCGCACACCCTGGCCGTGCCCACCCGCTTAAGGCTACAAAGTTTCAATTATAACCCCAACACAAATGGCTGCCTGCCTCGGAGGGAGCCCCAGGCTTGGCTCCGCTCCAGGCTACAAAGTTTCAATTGTAGAAGGAAAATAAATCCCAGATACCAGGGCCTCGCTTGGGTTGCCAGGGGTCATGGCCGGCCTGCAAATCACCACAGGCCCCTCTTCTCAGGCCGCCCCACACCCCAAGGGAACCCCCACCTGATCCGGGACGCCCTTTAGGGCAAACCAGCTGGCCCCCACCCCTGTACCAGGCCTCTATCCTATCTAATAAAAGAGTAATATGCAGATTGATCATCACTGCAACACACAATATAGCTGCCTCCATGTGGTCAAAGATCCTGCCCCATGTGGACACAAGATGGCCACCACAAGATGGCCAGCAGGAGAGGACAGTTGGGAGGCACCCAGCCTGCAAAGGAGGGCAGTTGAGAGGGACCAAGCCTGCAAGGGAGGGCAGTTGGAGGTGATCAACCCTGCAGGAGAGGGCAGTTAAGGGTGACCGGGCTGGCAGAGGAGGGAAGTTGGGGGCAAACAGGCTGGCAGCAGAGTGGTTAGGGGGTGATCAGGCTGGCAGGCAGAAGCAGTTAGGAGCAATCAGGAAGGCAGGCAGGCAAGCAGTTGGGAGCCAGCAGTCCTGGATTGTAAGAGGGATGTCCGACTGCCCGTTTAGGCCCGATCCCTGGGATCGGGCCTAAACGGGCAGTCGGACATCCCTTGAGGGGTCCCATACTGGAGAGGGTACAGGCTGGGCTGAGGGACAACCCCCTTCCGTGTATGAATTTCGTGCACCCGGCCTCTAGTAGTAATATAATGAAAAGGCTATAATGATTCAGCCATATTTGGATGATAATATTTTCCCTTTGGAGTTTAAATTATTAACTACTTGGAAATCAGTATTTGTATATTCTATCCTTGGCTACTAATTTTAGAATCCATTTGTGCTAACCATCTGGCCATATGCAGAAGATATTTTCTTTCTCCATTTGTATTATATTGAATATGAATTGCTTTAACAACTAATTATAGTCATTGTATTATAGACATTTTCTGTATTTATTATTCCTTATTTTTTGAATAGCATATACATATACCCTTGATAGCTTCTCATTCATGCATTGAAAAATGTTATTGAGGGGTAAGGGGTTTGGGGGAGGATGAAGAGAGTAAAGAGAGTCAAATATATCTGTGATGGAGGGAGACTAGACTTTGGGTGGTGAGCACATAATGCAATATGTAGATGATTATATAATTGTATACTTGAATCTTATGTATACTTGAAACAATGCCACCCCAATAAATTTAATTTATAAAAAAATTTATTGAGCTCCTACTGTTTTCCAGGCACTGCTCTAGGCAGCGGGGACACAAAGACACAAACAGAAACAGGCACAACACTGTACTAGGGAGAGAAAGAAACAGTGAATAAATGAGCAAAACATCCATGGGTTATTTTTTTGGGGAAAAAAAATAAAAGTAGGGAAGGTAGATAGGGAGTATGGGTATGGGGTAGGATTGTTATTTTAAACAAGGCAGTCATGAAAGGCTCGCTGAGCTGATACTTGCACAGGCCTAGAGGAAGTGAAAAGTACTTACTGGCCTGTGTTTCTCCTTTTGCTTTGACTCCCCAGGAAGGGAGAGCCAAATGTAAGGCTCAGTCTTAGTAATTGTGTTAACAACATATCTTTCCCCAGTCAAGTTTTTCAATTCTATCTCACCTATCCCCTCTTCCAGTTCTTTATTTTTTTATTACTATTTTATTTATTTGTTCCTACGCAAGGAAATTCAAATCCTTTGTGAAAAGATGAGAGGAAAAAATAAATTGAATTATGGACTTACTTCCATTAGCAAATTTCATTTTTATATTTCTTAAGGAGTATCTGTCATGTATCTCACCTCATAAGGAATTTGTTCAAATATATTGCTTTCTTTTTAATACCTGGTTCATTTCCTTTGCACTAAGGGATTTACAGGTTTGAAGAGCAGTTTATTGGAAAGAACTCAGAATTTATAGTCAGAAGATTCCTGAGTTCAAATCCTGGCTGGATGACTGATTTTGGGACATTGCTTCACCCCCAGAGTATAATAACATCTGCCTTACGGCGTTTTTGTGATGAGCAAATGCTTGGAATGTGTGTATTTAATAAGTTTATTTGAATAAATGGAATAGTATGGGGGATTTCACTTAAAAAATGGGGGGGATCAAATTTAAACTATAGGGGTATTTTTTCTAAGGAGATTAAATATATTTCACCAATAATGTTTTTCTTAGCCAGAGTGGGATTTAAAAAATTAAAGTCTAGCCCTGCGCATGTGGTTCAGGGGTTGAGCGTCGACCCATGAACCGGAGATCACGGTTCAATTCCTGGTTAGGGCAGGTGCCAGGTTGCAGGTTCAATCCCCAGTAGAGGATGTGCAGGAGGCAACTGATCCATGATTCTTTCTCATTGGTGTTTCTATTTCTCTCTCTCCCTCTCCCTTCCTCTCTGAAATCAATGAAAACATAAAAATTTATTAATTAAAAATTAAAGTCTTCAGCATATAAATCATAGAAACACTAATAAAATCTCCATCAGGAGAGACTATAAAGAAGAAAAGCTGGCCTACAGATAAGTCCCTGACGAGTTCCAACACAAACTCAGAGGGAAATGAGCTAGCAAAAGTTGAGCCAAAAGGACAAAGGCGATAAAGACATATAGCGTGACTAGCAGGCTTCTCGCTTGCACTTCTGGGTCATGCCATTCACGGAGGTAGGGGACCCTGAAGGAAGAGCAAGTGTAGGGCAAATGATTGAGTTTGGTACAGGGCATGTTGAGTTTGAGGTTCCTGTAAGACATCTCTGAGGAAATGCTGAATAGACAGTTGACCATACAAGTCTAGAAATCTGAAAGGTTTCCTGAGCTGAGAAGTAATGCTCAGGAAGATAAAACTATGAATCTTGTATAAAAGTACAGATGATTTTTACTAGTAAGGGAGTGTGCAGCCATGCTTTAATATAGTGATTCATACTGGTATCTTTTCCTATATATTAAGCAACTCAGGGAGTATGGATTATTTATTTTGCATGCCCCAGAGCACTTACCTTGCTCATGGTATGCATTCAATTATTATTTATTGAATTGAACTAAGTTAACTAAAGGGTTTACTTTGCAAGCCAGACTGTTCTGTGAGTCAAGAACTGTGAATTCTTAGAGTTGGAGTTTTCAGTAATCAAGGATCAGTGGTTCTCTGAGAGGACGCGACACATACTAAGAACCAGAGGGTGGTTTCCTGGAAGTAAACAGCTGCCAGTCTGGTAAACCAGTCAGGACCGAGCAGGCTTGCCACGGGTAGTGCACAACACATCTTGGATAAAATGCAGGTGCAAACATGCTGAGAGGAGAGAATAATGTAACTACAGACTATTACAATAGGCAGAAAACTTGTAGTCATTTTCACTGTATCACCATTCACCTAAAATTAAAAAAAAAATAATATACTTCATTATAAAACAAGGTGGCTTTATATAGATAAGACTGTTTTTCAAAGAATTTTTCCATAAGAAATATCATAAACCTACATACTCTCTTTATCTACAAGACTAAATTCCTATAGATTATTTAGTGTCATATGAAAACCAATTAAACTTTCCCCCCACTTTGTCCAAATGGTTGATTGATAATTTAATAGGCATTTTATTTTATAAGAACTGCACCATAGTGGTTATTTCAGAACTGCAAAGAAAATAATTAGCCAAGTCACTAGATTTAACAAAAAGTGCAGTATAAAAAACAAGAAGTTGTTATTATGTAGAACACAACAGACAGCTCCCAAACATTGTTATATGAGTGGCATTTTTATAGCTGTTTGACATATTGTCAGATTCTTAAGTATGGTTAACTTTGCTCTGAGACAAAATTTCCAATATAGATCTTAAAGGCAACATAATTCTAACAAGGATGGCTCATATATTTGCAGAGTTCTATTAAACATACCAGTCATGTTAATCTTTAACTCTTCAAATATGATAGGGAAAAGATATATAATAGCACCAGAGGCCCGGTGCACGAAATTCATGCACGGGGGAGGGGTCCCCTCAGCCCAGCCTGCACCCTCTCACAATCCTGGACTGCTGGCTCCTAATTGCTCACCTGCCTGCCTGCCTGCCTGCCTGATCGCCCCTCACTGCCTCTGCGTGCCGGCCTGATCGCCCCTAACTGCCCCCCCCCCCGCTGGCCTGGTCACCCCTAACTTCCCCCCTGCTGCCGGCCAGGTTGCCCCCAACTGCCCCCTCACTGCCAGCCTGGTTGCTCCTAACTGCCCCCCCCCCCCGCTGGCCTGGTTGCCCCCAACTACCCTCCTCTGCCGGCCCAGTCACCCCTCATTGCCCCCCCCCCCCAGCCAGCCCAATCACCCCCAACTGCCACCCCTGCCGGCCTGGTTGCCCCCAACTGCACCCCCCCCACTGACCTGGTCGCCCCCAACTGCCCCCCACCGGCCTGGTTGCCCCCAAATGCCCCACCCCCCCCACCAGCCTGGTCGTCCCCAACTGTCCCCCCTGCCAGCCTGGTCGCCCCACGCAGCCTGCTTGTTCAGTGGTTTGGTCATCCCTCACTAACCCCCCTGCCGGCCTGGTCGCCCCACGCAGCCTGCTTGTTCAGTCATTTGATCATCCCTGGGGCCGGCCCTGGGTGGCTGGGCAGCCACCATCTGAGGCTTGCCTGCGCCTTGGGCTGGCCCTGGGCGGCTGGGGGGCTGAGGGGACTGGGAGACTCCGGAGGCAGGCAGGGCTGAGGGGACTGGGTGCCACCATCTTGTGGTTGTGGGCACTGCCATCTTTGAGGGCGTGACAGTCAATTAGCATATTCCCTCCTTATTGGCTGTGGGCACCGCCATCTTTGTGAGGGAGTTAGGGTCAATTAGCATATTCCCTCTTTATTAGATAGGATAAGCAAACTTATGCTATTTTCAAATTTTCATAAAGCTATATAGCATTAGCCTAGATCAGCAATTTTCAACCAGTGTGGTATTGTATGTTTTAAAAATTCTTGCTGCACACCAGTTGAAAATCACTGGCCCAGATACATACTTAAAACTTCTATTCTAAAATCTGACTTAAAATAAAAATATTCACAAAGTCATAAATGTTGGGGTGACTTTCAATAGATTATGGTGAAAAAAACCATAACAGCAGCATCAGTGATAGACCTAGTGCTTTTAAGAATCAGTCATCTATTTAGTGCTTCAGATTCTGACTAGTGCCTCTGATTTTGTAATAATTTTGCCTTTCTTTGTCTTAAGAGGAAGTGTGCCTGATAGACAAGTGTTCCAGTTCTAATCAGGATTTCTATTTTGCTTCTTTTGCTTTAGGAATGAAAAGGTGTGTTACAGTATAAAATCCATTTTTGTACTTAGATGTATGGGTGGAAGCATTTGGGATTATGATTCATTGTTAACCTTAAAAGGAAATAGCAATACCTCTAGGAGGGAGAAGATAAAAATGTGACAAAGATTTGGAGCAATAAATATGAGGAATTGGATGGACAGTTATCAAGAGGTGACTGAAAGGATTGATAACATGGAGGAAGTACTAAGAACACCAGGATAATGCATCTGAGCACAATTTTTAGCCCAGTAGAAGAAAGAGGGAAATTGGAGGCCACTGTAAGTCAGGGAGTCGGGGAGATCATATAGCTATGAAGTCATAGTGAAAATGGTAGACTGTGAGCTCTAAACTGCAAGGAGAAAATGAAAGCCCAAAGGGCTAAATATATAAGTAATCAGAAATTTTTAAAATATAAAACTACTTCTTTCTTAATATATATTCCATGCATTTGTTTATTACAGAATGAAACTCTCTTGTTGGTGTTTTGCAAATGTGAAACTCCTGCCCTTTTAAATGAAAGTAACAAGATCTTTTTCAAGAAATGTCTTTCTTTTGAGAGGTTGAGTGAGATGGTAGAGTGGATTAAGTTCCAGTATTTTTTTGGGAGAAGACTTTTCAGTCTAAAAGCCCTCTGAAACTGATTGAAATTTTTCTGTCCTTGTTCTTCCTCCTTAATGTTTGTCTCTCCATAATCATAGTCAATCAGAAAATATTTATAAAAGCAACCTTTCCATGATCACTGGAGCACATTCTATAGTCATGTACCACATATCAACGTCTCAGTCAATGAGAGACCACATATATAATAGTGGTCCCATCCTATATAATAAAAGCCTAGCCGAAACCGGTTTGGCTCAGTGGATAGAGCGTCGGCCTGCGGACTGAAAGGTCCCAGGTTCGATTCCGGTCAAGGGCATGTACCTTGGTTGCGGGCACATCCCCAGTAGGGGGTGTGCAAGAGGCAGCTGATCGATGTTTCTCTCTCATCCATGTTTCTAACTCTCTATCCCTCTCACTTCCTCTCTGTGAAAAATCAATAAAATATATTTTTTTAAAAAAAGCCTAGGTGGCATCATGCGACATCAATCACAAGATGGCTGCCGCCACTTCGTCACAAGATGGCCACCCACGTCATCACAAGATGTCCGCCCCACGTCATCACAAAATGGCTGGCAGGGGAGGGCAGTGTGGACAATCAGGCTGGCAGGGGAGGGCAGTTGGAGGCGAACAGGCCAGCAGGGGAGGGCAGTTGGGGGCGAACAGGCCGGCAGGGGAGTGCAGTTGGGGGTGAGATCAGGCTGGCAGGGGAGGGCAGTTGGGGGTGAGATCAGGCCGGCAGGGGAGGGCAGTTGGGGGTGACCAGGCCAGCAGGGGAGGGCAGTTGGGGGGAGACCAGGCTGACAGGGGAGGGCAGTTAGGGGTGACCAGGCCTGCAGGGGAGGGAAGTTGGGGGCTAGATCAGGCCAGCAGGGGAGGACAGTTGGGGGGCAATCAGGCCGGCAGGGGGGGCAGTTGAGGGGCACCCAGGCCAGCAGGAGGGCATTTAGGGGCCGATCAGGCAGGCAGGCAGGAGAGCAGTTAGGAGTCAGCGGTCCTGGATTGTGAGAGGGATGTCCGAGGGGTCCCTGATTGGAGAGGGTGCAGGCCGGGCTAAGGGACACCCTGACCCTGTGCATGAATTTTGTGCGCCAGGTCTCTGGTAGGATTATAATGGAGCTGAAAATTCCTATTGTGTACTTGCATCATAGCCATAACAATGTAGTGGTGCAATGCTGGTGTAAATATACTTACTGCGTTGCCAGTTGTATAAAAGTATAGCACATACAATTATATATAGTATATAATACTTGATAATGATAAAAAACTTATATTACAGGTTTATGTACTTACTAGAGGCCTGGTGCACAAAATTCATGCACGGGGGGAGGGGGTGTCCCTCAACCCAGCCTGCACCCTCTCCAACCTGGGATCCCTCTCACAGTCCAGGACTGCTGGCTCCCAACCGCTCACCTGTCTGATTGCCCCTAATTGCTTTTGCCTGCCAGATCACCCCCTAACTACTCCCCTGACAGCCTGATCGACGCCTAACTGCTCCCCTGCCGGCCCGATTGCCCCTAACTGCCCTCCCCTGCTGGCCTGGTCACCCCCAACTGCCCTCCCCTGCCGACCTGGTCACCCCCAACTGCCCTCCCCTGCCGACCTGGTCACCCCTAACTGCCCTCCCCTGCCGGCCTGGTCACCCCCAACTGCCCTCCCCTGCAGGGCTAGTCCCCCCCAACTGTCCTCCCCTGCAGGCCTGGTTCCCCCCCAACTGCCCTCCCATGCTGGCCACCTTGTGGTGGCCATCTTTTTTCCACATGGGGGCGGCCATCTTTGACCACATGGGGGCAGCCATCTTGTGTGTTGGAGTGATGGTCAATTTGCATATTACCTCTTTATTATATAGGAGGATTATACTATATATTTTTTATCATTTAGAGTGTATTCTTTATACTCATAAAAAAAAAATAATATGCCTGTGTTACACCGGCAGCAGCCTCATATATCTAGTGTTTGCTATATCTCTTGCATGCATCATTTTCTCTCGTGCTTGATATAATCTCATGTTGTTTTATTCATCATGGGTCCTAATCCTACAAAATCCACTGCTAATGTTGCCAGTAAGAAGCAATGTCCAGTGATTGACCTGGAAACAAAGTTAAAAGTGATTATAGACTACGATAGTAGAAAATCCGTGATGGTTATTGCTCACAAGTCAGGCATGTTTCTTTCACCACAACTGTGATCTTAAAGAACAAGAACTAAGTGGCTTAAGCTGTTAAAGTATCAGCTTCTTTGAAGACAAGGAGACTAACAAAAAGTCAAGCAGAGAGAAACTTCTAATGACATGGATTGAAGGGCAAACATAGAAGCTATCCCACTCAGTCCTGTGGCAATCACAGCCAAAGCAAAAAGTTTGTGGTGTTGAAAGAAAGGGCTGGATCCTACTACAATGTTGAATTTTTACTAGCTCTGGGTGATTTAAACAATTCAAGAATCATTATTCATTGCATAATGTGAAAGTGGTAAATCTGCAAGTGTCGATAAGAAGGCAGCTGGATAATTTTTGGGTATCAGAATTTTTCTCTTGTCATGTATAATTGGGTACAAATGAACATTTTCTGGGGAACGGACTTGACTTCTAGGTGAACTTTTGGGCTTATTGTACAAAATTATTTCAATTTGTAAACTATGTATTTCTTTCTATGAGATTAATAAGAGGCATTTAAGACATTTGTAGAATTTAGACAGAGCCTATGCTGAAGTCTCCTTAGCTGAGGCAAAGGCCGAAAGATCATAGCAGTAATGACTAAGGATTGCTCAATAGTAGCAGCAAGACATGCTCCAATCATCTGAGGCTAAGATCATTAAAGTATCAGTGTCAAAGGAAGACACTAAAAAAAAAGCTTACTTACAAATCCAGGCCCCTGCCTCAAAAAAGAAGATTGCTGGGAAAGGGTTATTCTGAAATCATGGCCACTGATAAGAGCAGTACAAACATGGCTCTTCATGTAAGCAGCTAGCTGTCTTTGTGCAATTCCAGGAAATTAGAGAATGAATGGAAATTAATCAGGTCCTTCCTTCATCTTGTGAATCAGTGTTCTGGTAGTTGAAGGTCCAGTCAACGCTGATTTTCACAGAAAATAAATCAGTGCTTTCCACATTCTTGGAAGGTGAGCACAGACACAGTTCTATATGTCAATCAAAAGGAACATTCCAAGTATTTATTGAATGATTATCAGAAGTATAATTCTTACTTCCAGTACTTTGGAAGATAAAGAAGAATTATGAGGTAGCCTTTATTCTTAAAAACCTTCACCTATTTCTCATTTTCATGTTTGTTTTGTTTTGTCTGACTGTCTTTAAAGGATTGTGAAGAATCACAGAACCACGCTGGCGATCCTGTTGGAGATGACTACAAAAAGATGGGAACACTTTTTGGTGAGCTGAACAAAAACCTCATCAACATGGGCTTTACGAGGATGTACCTTGGAGAACGGATTGTGGAACCAGTGATCATCATTTTCTTTTGGGTTATGCTGTGGTTCCTTGGCCTACAAGCCTTTGGACTAGTTGCTGTTCTTTGCCTTGTCATTATTTATGTACAACATTAAAATATGGCTGAATGAGCTGTTGATTGACATTTGGTAGCCATATATATATATAATTAGTGAAGTTATATATTTCACTACATGAAAGCCAAAAAGCTTGCCTTGTTTCAAATTGTGTGCTGTTTTATAATATAATTATAAGTGGATATTGTTTAAAATAAAACTCAACTCTTGATTATAACAGGGTTCAATATACATCTTGTAGCTTATTCAAAATTCTTGTGTTAATACTATAATCTGTGCCCATTTTTAAATATCCCTATTCCCATGCCAAATCTTAAATAACACCACCAAGTGAGCAGGGAAAATAACAGGATATGCAGTTCAAATTGGGCAATATAAGTCTTATAAAGAGCTCCAGTAAAATGTTTTAGAAGAAAAATGATGAAACAATACGCTAAAAATAAGTTGTACTTGGGGAATTTCTCCCCACCCACTCCCACCAAATAACCCCATATTATTTGGGAAATAATTTGGACTTTTATTGTCCCTGCTCAGCCCAAACCATTGTATATGATAATTACTATACACTACCTTAATGTTTTGATGAAAATCAGTAAAGTTAGCACATCTTCTACAGATTGACAATAGTATATTTATTATTGCTTGGGAAACTTCCCAAGTTAAATATAACTTTTTTATAATGAAACATGTGGGCCTGGAATCACTTCAGTATATCATTTGGAGTTTTAGATCATTTTGGTGCTAATTACTTTTTGTGAGATTTTAAAGTCTCATAAGCCAGATCCATAGTTATTGTACCCCATAGTAATGCTATATTTTCTTGTACCTAACAAGTTGTATATTTTTTCCTAGAGAGAGACATTTGCAGTGTTGTTTTTCAAAATTTATATTTATAGTTCTTTTATAAAAATTATTCTAAGACTTTAAAAATCAATTTATCTTGTAATGAATTACTTTTTTCCCCCAAAATTTGATTTGTATTATAGCTGAAATACTTAACTATTGTTTTGAGGGGGGGAGGTCAGTTCATTTCTTTGATATATGTATTGGAAATTACAGTATTACAGAATAAAAAACAAATGCTTAAATGGAATTTAACAGCCAATTGTAATAATATTCCTCTAAGGCTAAAGTAGAATTATTAATGTGTCTTCATTCAGCACTTTGGGATTTTATATTGAAATAAGCATTTCTTTAAATACACTTTGAAAATGGAAAATGGCTTAGTGACATTTTGGATTTTTGTCAGAGAACCTAAAATTTTTACACTTTTGTCTCAAAGATTTTCTATATATACAAAGGAGAGGTAGTTAAGATGATTATCTAAAAATTCAAGTTAAATAAGAGAAAAATGGAACATTGGGTCATTTTTACCTTTGGCAGGGCAATAACTAAAGCATGTAAAGTATTTACTAGTCCACTTGGTGAAGTTTTTGCCCAATCCTGTTTTTTAAATTTACTCTATAAGTTCTCGGTGTTTTCTATTCTAAAGCAGAAAATTAATGAAAAATATTCAAGTTAGATTTCTAAAATCAGATAATCCTGAACAAAAATACCAGTCATAGGGTACTAAAACATATTGTACATTTGTATAAATATAGGCCTTTTAAAGTTTGACTTTGAAAAAAGACTTTATACTATACCATTGTGTTTTTATTGGGCTTGCAGTATTTTTATGGTCACTTTTATAAACTCGGCAAACTGTAAGTTATTTGAAAAGCTGTCTTCATTTGTGCACAGTGGAATTGTGAAGTTTTTAATGGAAGCCATGAGATTTTTTATACCTGCATTAAATATTAAAAAATGCGTTCTTCTCTATGCTACCAGGAATTTTAATTTCCCTTTGGAATGTGAAAAAGACATAGTATGCATAATGACAGCTCTGGTTCCACCAGTGCATGATGTTGAAAGTATTTTAAAAGTAAGTTTTAATAGTAATTATTCAGTATACTAACAATACTGTTTCTGCACAATGTGTTAATAGTGTATATACTAAATTATATAAAGAAATTAGATATTTTGCTGCTATTCTTTCTGCATATATTATTCATTACATCAGTATACCATCAAAGTGTTTGCTTTGATAGGAAAAAGGCAAACTTTGCTTATTTGATGGAAATAAATATTTTATTTTATGAAATATATTAGAATGCAAACTATTCTGATACCCCAAAATGAAAAGAAACCAGTCATTTCTTTGGTTCATAGTATAAAGAAGTAGATTGAAAATGATTCTCAATAGTTTCTATTTCATATACAAATCAATTTTAGAAACTTATCACTTATAAAAATATATATAAGTTGACAAATGCTAAGTTATTGATACATTACTCATACCACCAGCTTTCAATTCAAAGGCAAAAGATCTACAAATAAACTGAATATAGGTGAATGAATCAATTTTCAATAGAATAAAAATTCAGTATTAGAATTTATTCCTCTCATATCTTAAACTGTTACTAGATTACAGTTACTAGTTAATACAGATTTTGTAATCAAAGAAAACACGATAATTTCAAGAGAAACATCAGAAGTGCTTTATTCAAAGTATTGTCCATCGCTAGCTACACATTTCCCCCATCTTTCAGGTAATTTGTGGATACCGTCCCAATAGAACTTTTCTTGTTTTGAGGCAAACCATTCAGAGACCCAATTTTCCACTTCTTCGTATGTTTTGAAGTGCTGCTCAAAAAGTGGGTGTGCCATCAATCGGAACAAGTGGTAATCTGAAGGAGCAAGGTCTGGTGAATACAGCGGGTGGTTAATACTTCCCAGGCAAGATCTTTTAACGTGTCTTCAACTGGTTTTGAAGTGTGTGATGGTGCATCAACATGAAGCAAAATTACTTTGCCGTGTCTTCTGGCACATTCTGGTCATTTCACGATCAAAGCGTGGTTCAAATTGATTAGTTGTTGTCGGTAGCGATCAGTATTAACAGTTTCACCTGGTTTTGGAAGCTCATAATACACCCACACCTTCCTGATCCCACCAAACACAGAGCATTGTCTTCTTTCCAAAGCGATTTGGCCTTGCAGTTGATGTTGATGGTTGATCTGGATCCACCCATGATTTTGTGCATTTGGGATTCTCAGAATAAATCCACTTTTCATCACCAGTCACAATTTGATGCAAAAAAGACTTTCTTTTGTGCCATTGAAGCAACATTTTACTGATGACTTTGGTTTTCCATTTGTCTTTTATTCAATTGATGTGGCACCCATTTTCCTTCCTTTAAAATCTTTCTCATTGCTTGAAAACAATCGGAAATGGTTTGCTGAGCAACGTTTAATCTTTCTGCAAGTTGTTTTTGAGTTTGACATGCATCTTCATCCAATAATGCTTGTAATTGTTGGTCTTCAAACTTTTTCAGTTGACCTGGACGTTCTTTGTCTTTCACATCAAAATCATCACTTTTAAAGCATTTAAACCAGCGTTCACAAGTATCTTGAGATGGAGCATGTTCACCATAAGCTTCCCGAAGTATACGATAACTTTTTCTTCAAAATAAAGTAATGAATTAAAACTTCCCGTAAATGCTCTTTTTTTGACACGAAATTCAACATTTTTAAGTGTAAAAATATCTATGATGTTAACACCTTCAGAAAATTTGACATACGAAGTTTTGAAGCTTATCAATACAACAAAATAGCATACATATCAAATCGCATTTATATCAACATATGTGTAACTCCATCTATTGAAAAAAAATCCGCATTATTAACTGGTACACCTAGAATATACAAGGTAATTTCCCATTCCTGGCCACCAGTCAGATCATTCTTGGTCCAGTAATGTGCTGGAGCTAGCTCACACTGGCTTGCAAAAGCAACTGTGTACATTTCCCCCTACTCTGATTTCAGTGACATTGATTGCCGGTGGTGGTGGTGGTGGTGTTTATACTTTAAAAATTGGCAAACACAACAAATCAGGGCTCTTTTTTCCTGGCTAGCCAATTGTTAAACATATATCCGCACACCAGTGATTAGCCACTCTGGAGGCCACATTCCTATTTCTACTCCCACAGATATAAAAGGAAGTATATTGAGGCAAATCCCCCTGGGCCCATCCAAAAATGTATTTGGATCTTTTCCATGTGGAAATTATGGACCAGGGTCATCTCTTGACAGACATATTTCTGTTTACTCAGATGTTTTGATCAGAGAAAATCTCTCCTAGCTGTCACTGAGCTGCAAATCCATTAAAGATACTCGGAAACTAAGAAACAGTCACAGAACTGACGGAGGGCAAATTGCAGCATGAGTAAAGGTTTGTTGTAGAGTAGAAGGTTCAGCATAGCCAAAGCTAGGTATTGAGCAACCAAGGGATGTTTGTTTGGCTTGTAGATTAATTTTAAATGTTTTCATTGCCAAGTTATGGCTTTGCAAGGTAAAAGGAGGGGAAAAATCAAATAAGACTTTCATAGCTGTTAATACTTCTGGTAATAGAATTGGCCAAGGAGAATATAAAATAATGTACAAATTATGGCTTCAAAAGTATTGCTGCACTGAGAGCTCCTATTTCTCTCCTTAGCTTTGGCGTTCCTTAGGGTTTCTTCCAACAGCCTGTTCTCTCATCACTCTACACATTGCCTTAGACAACATCACCGCTCACATGGCTTTAGTTACCATTTCTTACTGATAACTCTCCAGTGTGCATCTCCAGTAGAGAGCACTGCACAGAGTATCAGATCTAAACATTCTCTTGCTTGCCCAACATTTGTACTTGCTTTTCCCTTAGTACCTCAAATTCATTTTTTCAAAAAAGGAACTTAGCATCCTTCTCCTAAAGCCTTTCTTCTTTCTGTTTCCAACCTCAGCAAATGACAGAATCCCCTCCCACCCTGCCCATATATAAAATCAGTCACCAAGTCCTGCCTATTTTACTTCCTAAAATGGTACTCTCTTCACTTCTCTTCATTCCCACTATACCATCATCATCATATCATCTAGATTGCTATCTCAGAATTCTCAATGGTCTCTCTGCCTTCATTTTTTCAGTTTATAGTCAGAATAATCTTTCAAACAATAACTTTGATCTCCATGGCCTAAATCTTTTCAGTGGCTTCCTTTTGCCGTATGATAAAGTCCTTACTCCTTAATATGTTTTACAAGGCCCTTCGTGAACTGGTTCTTTCATACTTCCTCTCCTTCTGTTACCACCCTCCCTTTCCAAGACTCAGCAATACTGAATTTATTTTTCAGTTCCATGAGAGAGAAGTGCTTTCTCTCTCAGAATTCTGTACATGCTTTACCTGTATAGAATTTTAACCGCTCCCCAGCAATAGGTCCACAGCTTTAATGTCTCCACAAGACATCATGTCCTGCAGGAGAATGACTCCTTCAGATCCAGAGAGCCCTGTACTTCCCCATCAGCATTTGTCATCCTATGTTGCAGTAGCTTATGTGGCAGCTTCTTCTATTAGACAGTCAGCTTTACAAGGACAGAAAGCATGTCTGTCTTGTTCATAATGGCATTGCCTAACACAATGCCTAGCATAGAATATGTGTTCAAATTATCTGTCAAGTGAACAAATCAACTTCATGTATTCTTGCTCTCTCTATAGTGCATCAACAAAGAAGATCTAGAGCTGGTTGTAGAGTTCTTTGACTCCAAAAATATATATATTGTGCATAAAGAAAATGAATAAATGCATATGTTACCATTTATAATGTTTATTCATTTTGATGGAAGAATATTTCTGTTATTTGCATGTATTCATATATGCATATATGCTACTTGACACATATTTTTTAGGAGAAAATGTATTCTCTTTTGAAAAATTTTTTCTAATTTTCCAATTACATTTAATGTACAATATTGTATTAGTTTCAGGTGTTCAAAATAGGGATTAGACATTTACATACCGTATTTTCCGGCATATAAGACGACTGGGCGTATAGAAGATTTTCCTGGGTTATAAAGTCGTCTTATACGCCAGAAAATACGGTACTTATGGAGTGATCACCTTGATAATCTGGTACCCATTTGGCACCATACATAGTTATTACAATATAATCGACTTTATATCCCCGTGACTGTTTTTATAGCTGCTAGTTTGTGCTTCTTAATCCCTTCTCCTTGATAAAATGTATTTTCAATGTTGTACTTGATGGAATCACTATTTCTCCAGAAAGGATCATTTAGAATTCTTATGGTCACTGATGCTACCTAAGTTTCATATTTTTCCAGTATTTTTAATAGACCTTTATCTACTAAATTTGAATATTTTAAAAAACTTAGAAGTTGTGAGCAAGAATTCTCAAGTAAGTTTGCTATTTTAGTATCCAGAATAAACTCACTACTACAATATGTTAGTAGCCCAGATAATATATGCTAAATAACATGTTCATAAAGTACTTTGTTATTCTAATAAATAATATTCTTTCAGAACTCTGCATTCTGAGTCTCTCTTCTGACTGCATATATCATATTCTACTTATCAGTTAATTGCTGCCACATCAAATTTGGAAATTGCCAGAGCAGCAACACACCTTGAGAGTGAACAGAGCTTATTTGTTTTCCTCATCCCTGCTGCTGGAGCAGAAAGCCACGGCTGATGTGTGTGTGGCTTCCCAGGCAGTAGTGTAGTAGGAACACCCAAACTGAAATCAAACTCTGAATCCAAGCTGCATTTCTTCTTGACTGCTGTGTGAGTTAGAATTATTAAGTGGGCTCTTCAGGAGCCTGCTAAAATCTAGAACATGAGCTAAGTCTTATCATTTAACCTTTTCGCAACTTAGTGAGTTGGAAATTTCCTTGCTAGTACAGAATACAGTATCTTTTATCATAAGACCATTAACCTTTTTTGTTATTGGTTTACCTTTGTATTACAAGAGGCTAGTTAATTGATGCTATATTTTTTAATGTGAGAACTTTTAAAACAGAGGAATAAAAATTCTATATACAATTTATTTATTTATTTATTTATTTATTTATTTATTTATTTATTTATTTTCTAGTTAGTTTAAGACAAACTCTTAAGAAGAATTTGGGGGCCGGGGGTGCAGATCGGGTAGGATTGGATAAAATATTTGAGAATATGTGCCATTTACTGAAGGCCTTTCTCTGGTCTGTCATGATTACTTCTGTCATATATGTTACTGGTTTCACATATGTAATAACAAAAATACTCGCGCCTGGCTGGTATGGCTCCATAGTTGAGCATCTGCCTATGAACCAGGAGGTCATGGTTCGATTCCCAGTCAGGGCACATACCCAGGTTGTGGGCTCGATCCCCAGTGTGGGGCATGCAGGAGGCAGCCAATCAGTGATTCTCTCTCATCATTGATGTTTCTATCTCTCCCTCTCCCTCTCTGAAATCAATAAAAATGTTTTTTAAACATACTCTTGAGTTTATTATTTAATGGATTTCATCTTTAAAAATCACATGAGTATACGTGTAAACACAAACAAAAAGGCTAAGAAGAAACAATTGCATAGAAAAAAACACTCCTTAGGTGTTGATTTGGAACAATTAACTTAAATAAATTGGCCATGCACAAAACCATAATGATAATTTTTCATATTGTGAGATGAGTGACTTTCAAAGTTTTTAGTTTAGTTGGCTTTAAGTGTAATCTTACATGACTGTCCAATATATATATATAAAAGATAAAAGCAGCCCTAGCTGGTTTGGCTCAGTGTCAGCCTCGGACCAAAGGTCCCGGGTTTGATTCCGGTCGGAGGGCACGTACCACGGTTGCAGGCTCCTCCCCGGTCTGAGCCCTGATGGGGTTGTATGCAGAAGGCTACCAATCAATGTGTTTCTCTCACCTTGATGTTTCTCTCCATGTTCCCCTCTCTCTTCTACTCTCTCTTAAAGATCAATGGAAAAATATCCTCAGGTGAGGATTAACCAAAAATAGATAGATGATAAATTAGATAGATAGATGATAGATTAGATAGATAGATAGATAGATAGATAGATAGATAGATGATAGATTAGATAGATAGATAGATAGATAGATAGATAGATAGATAGATAGATAGATAGATAGATGATAGATAGAATAAAAGGTAAAAGCAGAGCGGCTATGATTTTGCTATAGGTCCAGTTCCCTGGGGCTGAATCTGAGAAAATATTAGCATGCAGGAAGTTCATTAGGGAGTGCTCTGGGATCAGCACCTGTGAAGGAAGTAAAAGAAGCAAGATTGGGCATGGGAGTTATGCAAACAGTCACAGCCAGGCCTCAGTGACTCTCCCAAGCTCATATGGGACCTATAGTGGGACAAGGGTGCTCTCCCGCCATAAGTTCCCGAGAGGGCTGACAGCTGGGGATATCCTCTAGCAGCACTCTGAATAAATCCTTTAGTTCTCCCGGGATCTGAGCGCACAACACAGCATCCACTATATTCTCTATTCTTTTTTTCACCTGAGTCCCTCCATAAAACCCACTTCAGAGTACAGCATGGCCGAAACCGGTTTGGCTCAGTAGATAGAGCGTCGGCCTGCGGACTGAAAGGTCCCAGGTTCGATTCCGGTCAGGGGCATGTACCTTGGTTGCGGGCACATTCCCAGTAGGGGGTGTGCAAGAGGCAGCTGATGGATGTTTCTAACTCTCTATCCCTCTCTCTTCCTCTCTGTAAAAAATCAATAAAATATATATATATATATTTTAAAAAAGAGTACAGCATGAAGATGACTAATTTAAATCATAAACTCGTTTGTTAAGATGGATTTAAAAATTAGGGGTACAGCATTTAGTCATGTTGCCTGCTTCTATTATGGGTCTTCAATTATGATAAAGCTTTAGTTGACTAAACAGTATGCCCAGGGTTTAACAAAGGCTTGGAGGTATTAGGAACAGGTGACAGAAAATACCATTACTTAAAATGAGGAGTAGGAAATTCATGAGACCTATATAAGTAAACTGCTTAGTCCAACACTTAACCAGTTAACTGCCACGATATTTTGAATTTAATTGAAAAAGGTCCTCCATTTGCATCTATAGACACGGCGTACAAATAGTTTTAAGCTAATAAGTCCCTCAAATAGCACCCCAAAGGACATCAGGGCAAACCATCGTCAGGGTGTGTCTGAGAAGCTGAGTAAGTTTAAGCCGAGCTGTAGGTAAGTCTGCTTCCTGCTCTCTTGCCTCTTTCCCAAGTTCCAAAGCAGCTGGAATCCTCAAACTTTTGGAGCGTGTTTAAAATAAAATTTTTAATGGGAGAGCTGAATTCACTTCGACAGTTGCAACTGATTTATGATTTGGAGATTTGGCCCTAAGTGTGACTTACCCATTGTTAATGTAAGAAATGTTCAAACCGTAGAGAAATTTTGTGAGTCTATGTGAGCCAAACCTGACAACAATTGCCGGGAAGCAAAACCTCAACAAATTGAGAAAATGGCAGTTCTTAAAAATAGATACAGAGGCAAAGAAGCATTGAACAGACTGTCAAACTACAGCGGGAAGGCACGGGAGGGTGGGGGCGGGGGGGGGGGGGGGTGTGTGTCAGGGGGGCGGGGATCAACCGAAGGACTTGTATGCATGCATATAAGCATAACCAATGGACGCAAGACACTGGAGAGGGGTTGAGGGCATGTCCGGGGGCGGGGGGGGGGGGGGGGGGGGAGGGGAGGCAGGGGGGAGGTCAATGGGGAAAAAAAGAGGAGACATATGTACCACTATTTGTAATACTTTAAACAATTAAATAAATAAAACAAATTACTACAAAAATAACAACAAAAGAAGAAAGAAAATGGCAGTTCTTCACCCTGCTTTATACATTACAATCAAAAGGAAAGACATAAGCTGGTTACATGAAATCTATTGGTGATAGATTAGGGAGGTGGGAGAAAGCAACGTGAGGGTCTCTCTGGGATTGGATAAAAAGTAAATTGATGACCCCATACCTCTTTTACGGAGGTAGGCATAGGATAGTTAACAGTCAGCAAGTAACATAACAGTGATAATAAGGGGATATGTAGTCTCTGCTGTTTGAGGGGTCGGAAAAGGGGAAATTTATTTTTATTTTTTTACAAAGGCAAGTATGTTACCCTGGATGCAAAAGGCAACAGACAGGCTTAATTAAGGTAAAGATTGACCTTTGTTAGGGAAAAATAACTGCCTTAGGACATGACAACCACCATGGACCATCTTTTTTAAAAAGTTTTAATTTCAGACCATCCTATGTGTTTATTTGGTCTCTGAGTTTGTAAGGCCGCCACGGAGGCCTCCCTGAACTTGTCAAGTTTAGTATGTGGCCCCTTTTTGTCCACACCATTTCTTTTTAGCACAAAGGATCTTACAGGCCGGATTTGGTAATTCAGTAGGACGATGGGCCTGGTACAGAAACTCACCAGGGCGGAAAGCCCCAGATGCCTAGCAAGGGGCAAAACTGGGAAAATAAAGAACCTCACCCCAGGGTAACCTATCCTTCCCTAACATCGCTGGTCATGCAGTTTGGACCCCCTGACTTTTTATGTGGCTAGTCATACGGCTTAGACCCCTCCTGACCTTTCCCTCCCTAAAGGTAACATCTAGGTCCCAGTTGTATTTCAGCTCTGGGCACAGAAAAGCAGCAAAACCAGACAAGTGACGCCAGGGCTGCCTCAGGACCAGCTGCAGTGACTAACTACTCCAGCTCTGGCACCAACCAATCAGTTGAGACCACAACCCTGAAAGAGCACACCTGGAAAGATGATGCATATTCTGTTGAGACATTCTCCTGCGACCTTTCCTGTGACTTCCACCTGCGAGAGAGAGAGAAATACACTCAGGATGGAGTACGCCCTGTCCCAGAGGAGCACGCCCACACCATTCCCTTCCTCCCCAGGAGACTTGCAACCAGGGGAGCAATGGGCAGCGGCAACTTGTCCTGGGCTAACCCCCTGAGCCTGTCTCCAAGGCCCCCTTTTCTCTGACTTAGTGAACTAAAGCAGCCCCACCTAGGCCCTCCTGTTGCTTCTTCTATGCCCTTCCTCACTGTCCTAAGTATGTTTTTGCTGTGGCCAATAAATTCTTACTTAACTTTGCTATACTTTGTCTCTTGTGAAATCTGTCCTTCAAGAAGACAAGAATCAAGGTTGCATTGTCTCCCCAGTAACACTTTGGCTTAGTAAACTTAGGTGCAGAATTATAATCACCACTATATACACAATTCTGCTATGGGTTTGAACAATTTACTACATAAAATCAACAATGAAAAAATTTTCTAAGTTTCAATCCATTGAATTGACCAAGAGTATTATGTTATATTTATAGAATTGCAAACAATCTCTGGCTTTGATTCCAAAGTGAAATTTCAGACTAATCTGGTGGTCTATGTATATTACATTTTTAGTATACACCAACATAAATGTAATAGTACACTCGTACTCTCACACAAAAAAAATCCAGTACATGCCAATACATTGGATCCATTCTGTAAACAGGTAGATAGTATAAGCCAATAGAGATTGGTAATTTGTTGTGTTTAGTGTTTAAAGAGTATTATTAATACACTAGAGGCCTGGTGCACAAAATTTGTGCACTGGGGGTTGGATTGTCCCTCAGCCCAGCTTGCACCCTCTCCAATCTGGGACCCCTCGGGGGATGTCCAACTGCCGGTTTAGGCACAATCCCTATGGCAGTTGGACATCCTCTCACAATCTGGCACTGCTGGCTCCAAACCGCTCGCCTGGCTGCCAGCCGGATCACCCTCTAACCACTTCCCTGCCAGCCTGATCGATGTCTAACTGCCTCCTTGCTGGTGCAATTGCCCCTAACTGCCCTCCCCTGCAGGCCCGGTCGCTCCCAACTGCCCTCCCCTGCTGGCCTGGTCACCCCCAACTGCCCTCCCCTGGTGACCTGGTTGCCCCCAACTGCCCTCCCCTGCTGACCTGGTCGCCCCTAACTGCCCTCCCCTGCAGGCCCGGTCGCCCCCAACTGCCCACCCTTACTGACCTGGTCACCCCTAACTGCCTTCCCCTGCAGGCCTGGTTGCCCCCAACTGCCCTCCCATGCTGGCCATATTGTGGTGGCCATCTTTGACCACATGGGGGTGGCTGTCTTATGCGATGGCATGAGGGTCAATTTGCACATTACTTCTTTATTACATAGGATTCATAATACATGCAAGATCTGTGAAAACATGTTAAAAGCATATTGTGATAAAGAAACATTGTTATCACAGAGTTGTGAACCATTTCACTAAACATTGCAGAATGGGCATCAGTTCCATTCAAGGAAAGAATACTGTGCTGAATGTAATTTGCAAGTAGCTTATTAGAAACATCTTTTTCTTTTAAAAAATGTTTTTTTATTGGTTCTAGAGAGAGAGGAAGGGAAAGGGAGAGAGAGAAACAGTGATGTGAGAGATCATTGGTCGGCTGCTTCCTACATGACCCCTACTGGGGATGGAGCCTGCAACCTGGGCATGGATCCGCGGTGGAGATTTCACCCCCAGGTCTCTACTCCGTCTTTCCCCAGGAACCCCTCTGCCCCGCATAAGCTGGCTGGAGCCAGAAGTCATCTCCAGGACTCACCTCGCCCACCTTTTCCCAGAACCACCTCTGCCAAGAGGGAAGGGTAGCACAGGCATGCATAGGTAAGAGCCAGGCAAGACGGGAGTTGATGGTGAGCCAAGCTCTGCATCAGGGTTCACCTTGAGAACTCCACGTTCCAGTGGGCAGCTTCCAGGGCACAGCTGATCATATCTGTGGCACAGCCCTAAGTCGCATTCCTTCCTCATGGGCTCAGAAGCATTTGGAAAGAAAAGAGCTTTTCCTGGTGACCTCCACTCAGTTGTTATTCATAAGATGCACACTAGATGGCAGCAGTGACCTCTGATGTTATTCCCAAAATGACCACTAGATGACAACAGAGAAGATCTTTTCCTGGTGACTTCCACTCCTGTGTTATTCCCAATATGCACACAAGATGGCAGCAGAGAAGAGCATTTCCTTGCCTTAGGGCTTAGGGTGCTCTGCCCATTCTGCATTAAAATGAGAACCCAGGGCAGGGCCAGGCTAACAGGGGTCAATGGGAGGGGAGGGGCGGAGGTTGGGGGGAGCATTAGTAAGACTTTCAACAATAAAGATATTTTTTAAATAAAATGAGAATCCAGACCCCTGATACTAAGCTCATTTTGAGATAAATCTTGTTTTAGGCCCTTCACCTACTGCTCCCATTTGCCAGATAAAGTAGGGACAATTATTACCTCCATTTTACAGGTATTTATACTGAAGACTGATTCTAACAGAGTTCTCAGTACAGAACACTGGCCTAAATGGGCCAAGATGGGCCAGAAGAGCATGCACACATAGAGTATGGACAAATAGAGTAATCTAAATAATTCTTGCAGCTTTGGTCATTCAATTTAAAGAAAACCTGCATAAAACCTATTGGTTGAGCTTTTATATACTCATCCAAACTGATTTTTGGGGTGGGACTTGGGAAAGCAGCTGGGGATGAGGACAGGTGGGGAGGTGGCCTGGCCCTTCACAGTACAACCAGCACCAGAGCCTGATAACAGTGACTGCCCTGCTTCTACAACCTGCCTGTCCTCTGGCCTTTTAGAAATCTGTTCTTCTTCAGCCCAGGCCAGCGGTGTACTTCTGCCCATGCTCCCTTCCTCGGGGGTCTCAACTGACAAAAGCTTCGTAGCTGCCCAGAATGAAGTCCAGGGGGGCAGTTTCCTTTTGGGGGAATACCTGAGCCTCAGACAAGCAGAGAGCTGACTTCTGGCCCCACCACCTACTAGCTGTGTGACTTCAAGCAAAGAAATGAAAATTCAGTCTCCTCATCTGTCAGATGGAGATAACCACTCCCTCCCAGGATGGCTGTGAGAATTCCGTGAAGCAGTGCATGTTAGCTTCTGCTCTACAAGTGATCAGCACTCACTCTCCCTCCCTCTTTCCTTCTTAGTCCTTGCTTTACTTTCCATGGGCAAGAAAAATGAATTAGCAGATATATTCCTGTCACTTCCTATGCATAAGAACCTCCAACAGCTTCCCCCGATCCTACAGAATAAAGTTTCTATCATTATCACAGTGTCAAAACTCCTGTATTAATTTTTTAAATTATTTTTTATTTTTAAATTACAGTTGATGTGCAATATTATGTTTCAGGTGTACAGTCCAGTGATTAGACATTTATATAACTTACTAGAGGCCCAATGCACGAAATTCGTGCAAGGGGCTCAGCCCCCGCCACCGCGGCTTCATCAGGAAGGACATCCGGTCTAATGAGCATATTATACTTTTTATTATTATAGATTAAGTGACCGCCCCAATAAGTCTACTACCCACCTGATACCATACATAGTTATTAAAATACTCTTGTCTTTTTCCTTATGCTGTACTCCATTCCTGTGACTATTTTGTAAATACCAATGTATGCTTCTTAATCCCTTCACCTTTTTCACCCAGCCCTCTAACCTGCCTCTGGCAATGGTCAAAATGTTCTCTGTATCTATGAGAAATGTTCTGTTTTGTTTGTTCCTTTATTTTGTTTTTTAGATTTGACAGATAAATGAAATCATATGGCATTTGTCTTTCTCTGTCTGACTTATTTCACTTAATATACCCTCTAGATCAGTGGTCGGCAAACTCATTAGTCAACAGAGCCAAATATCAACAGTACAATGATTAAAATTTCTTTTGAGAGCCAAATTTTTTAAACTTAAACTATATAGGTAGGTACATTGTTATTAATTTAATTAGGGTACATGGTATTTTGTGGAAGAGCCACACTCAAGGTGCCAAAGAGCCGCATGTGGCTCACGAGCCGCAGTTTGCCGACCACTGCTCTAGATCCATCCATGTGGTTGCAAATGGCAACATTTTTTTCTTTTTTTATGTCCCAGTAGTATTTCATTGTATATATGTACCACTTCTTCTTTATCCATTTGTCTATTGATGGGTACTTAGGTTGCTTCTATATCTTGGCTATTGTAAATAATGCTACAATGAACATATGGATGAATACGTCTTTTTGATTTAGTGTTTTGGGTTTCTTCAGCTAAATACACAGAAGTGGAATTGCTGGATCCTGCTTTGTCTTTTGTTATAGCCTTTTAAAAAAAATTTTTTTTTAATTTCTTTATTGATTAAGGTGTTACATATGTGTTCTTATTCCCTCATTACCCCCCTAACCCCCCACTCATGCCCTGACCCCCCTGTTGTCTGTGTCCATTGGTTAGGCTTATATGCATGCATACAAGTCCCTTGGATGATCTCTCCCCCTTACCCCCACCCTCCCCTACCTTCCCTCTGAGGTTTGATGGTCTGATCGATGTTTCTCAGTCTCTGATCTGTTCTTGTTCATCAGTTTATGTTGTCCATTATATTCCATAAATGAGTGAGATCATGTGATATTTATCTTTCTCTGACTGGCTTATTTCACTTAGCATAATGCTCTCCAGTTCCATCCATACTGTTGCAAATGGTAAGAACTTCTGTTTTACCGCAGCGTAGAATTCCACTGTGTAGACTTATTACAGTCTTTAACCCACTCATCTGCTGATGGGCACTTAGGCTGTTTCCAAATCTTAGCTATTGTAAATTATGCTGTTATGAACATAGGGGTGCATATATCCTTTCTTATTGGTGTTTCCAGTTTCTTGGGATATATTCCTAGAAGTGGGATCACTGGGTCAAATGGGAGTTCCATTTTTAGTTTTTTGAGGAAACGCCATACTGTTCTCCACAGTGGCTGCACCAGTCTGCATTCCCACCAGCAGTGCACGAGGGTTCTTTTCTCCGCATCCTCACCAGCAGTTGTCGCTTGTTGATTTGTTGATGATTGCCATTCTGACAGGTGTGAGATGGTAACGCGTTGTCGCATTGTCGTTTTGATTTGCATCTCTGGGATGATTAGTGACTTTTAGAATGTTTTCATATGTCTCTTGGCCTTCCTTCTGTCTTATTTTGAAATGTATCAATTTAGGTCCATTGCCCATTTTTTGATTGGGTTGTTTATCTTCCTTTTGTTAAGTTGTATGAGTTCCCTGTAAATGTTGGAGATTAAACCTTTATCAGTGATAACATTGGCAAATATGTTCTCCCATGCAGTGGGCTTTCTTGTTGTTTTGTTGATGGTTTCCTTTGCTGTGCAAAAGCTTTTTATTTTTATGTAGTCCCATTTGTTTATTTTCTCTTTAGTTTCCATTGCCCTAGGAGCAGTATCAGTGAAGAAATTGCTTCGGCATATGTCTGAGATTTTGCTGCCTATGGATTCCTCTAGTATTATTATGGTTTCCCTTCTTATGTTTAAGTCCTTTATCCATTTTGAGTTTATTTTTGTGTATGGTGTAAGTTGGTGGTCTAGTTTCATTTTTTGCATGTATCTGTCCAATTTTCCCAACACCATTTATTGAAGAGACTGTCTTGACTCCATTGTATGTTCATGCTCCTTTGTCAAATATTAATTGAGCATAGTGGCTTGGGTCAATTTCTGGGTTCTCTATTCTATTCCATTGATTTATATGTCTGTTCTTGTGCCAGTACCAGGCTGTTTTGAGAACAGTGGCTTTGTAATACAGCTTGAAATCTGGTATTGAGATCCCACCTACTTTGTTCTTCTTTCTCAGGATTGCTGCAGCTATTCGGAGTCTTTTTTTGTTCCAGATGAATTTTTGGAAAGTTCATTCTAGGTCTGCGAAAGATGCCATTGGTATTTTAATGGGGAGTGCATTGAATTTATAGATTGCTTTGGGTAGTATGGACATTTTAATGATGTTGATTCTACCAATCCATGAACATGGTATATTCTTCCATCTGTTTATGTCTTCCTCTATCTCTTTTTTCAGTGTCCTGTAGTTTTCCATGTATGTTATAGCCTTCTTTAAGTCTATTTTGTGTAGCATAAGTACTACTACCAACGTTTTTTGTTTTTTTTCATGATATACTGTTTTCCATTTCTTTACTACCAGTCTGTGTATGTCTTCCATCTGAAGTGAGTCTCTTCTGGACAACATATATAAAGGTCTTGTTTTCTTATCCATTCAGCCACCCTGTGTGTTTTGATTGAGCATTTAATCCATTTGCATTTAAAGTAATTGTTGATAGATTTGTATTTATCACTATTTTATTGTTCATATTTATTATCTTTTTTCTAGTTCTTCTTAAAGAACACCCTTAAACATTTTTTGTAATACTGGTTTGGTGGTGATGAACTTATTTAGCTTTTTCTTGTCTGGGAAGATCTTTATCTGTCTTCTATTATAAATGATAGCTTTACTGGTAGAGTAATCTTAGTTCTAGGTCCTTGCTTTTCATCACTTTGAATATTTCTTGCCACTCCCTTCTGGCCTGCAGAGTTTCTGTTGAGAAATCAGCTGACAGTCTTATGGGAGGTCCCTTTTAGGTAACTTTTCTTTTGCTGCTTTTAAGAGTTTCTCTTTGTCTTTCATCTTTGGCATTTTCATTATGATATGTCTTGGTATGGGTCTCTTTGGGTTTGAAACTCTCTGCACTTTCTGCACTTATTATTCTATTTTCTTCACCAATTTAGGGAAGTTTTCAGTCATTATTTCTTCATATAGGTTTTCAATTTGTTGCTCTCTTCTCCTTCTGGAAACCCCATGATGTGAATGTTAATATGCTTGAAGTTGTCCCAGAGGCTCCTTACACTATCCTTTTTTTTTTTCCCCTGTTCTGATTGGATGTTTTCTGCTTTCTTATCCTCTAAATTGCTGATTGGATCTACTGATTTTTCTTCTCTACTTTTGATTCCCTGTAATGTATTCTTTATTTGAGCTATTCTATTCTTCATTTCTGACTGGTCCATTTTAGTTTTCAATTTTAATTTTTATGTTTTCTACCTTTTTGTTGAAGTTCTCACTAAGTTCATTTACTCTTCCCATAAGTCCATTGAGCATCCTTATAACCAGTGTTTTGAAATCTGCATCTGGTAGATTGCTTGTCTTCATTTTATTTAGTTCTTTTTCTGGACTTTTGTTCTGTTCTTTCATTTGGTACATGTTTTTTGTCTCCTCAATTTGGCTGCCTCTCTGTGTTTGTTTCTAGAGCTGCTATGTCTCTTGGGCTTGGTAGAGTGGCCTTATGTAGCAGGTGTCCTGTGGGTCCCAGTAGCACAGCCTCCCTGGTCACCCAAGCTGGGCATTCCAGGTGCACCCTCCATATGGGCTGTGTGCACCCTTCTGTTGTAGTTGAGCCTTGATTTCTGTTGGCATTTTAATGGGAGGGTTGACCCTCAGGCCAGTTGGCTGGTCATCCCACAAAGTAAGACTTGCTTCAGCAGGCCTCTACTACACTGAGTCTGACCCTTGAGTGTGTTGCTTGTGGAGGTGGTTGGATGATACTTTGACTAGTCTGAAGCTGTCCACTGGGTGTACTGGCTTCTGGACTCCTGGGAGGTGCAGGCAAAGGTCAGCCATTGCCTGTGCCCTATTCAGTGCAACTGAGCATCAGCTACAAAGCAATCTGCTGATGGCTGCTACTTGTGGTAAGCCTGGAGGTGCCCGGGAGAGATCAAGCCATTACATAAACTGAGGCTGACTGCTGTTACTACTGGGCTTAGGCTGCTTAGTAAGAAGTGCCAGACATGCGGAGGCCAGATGCTGCTTATTTGAGGTTTGTGGACCTTTGAGAGATTTTAGAAAGTCCACAGCATTAGCCAAGACAGACTATTGTATGGAAAAGCCATGGAAGTGGCTTGGGTGAGCTTAAAAGTTGGTTGGGGAGGGAAATTGGGGAATCAACAGGGCAGGGCAAATAGTGTTAGCCAGGTTGATGGAGACTCAGATATGGCAATCATTTGCTGGCTCTGTGAGGGAGGGCTCAGCAAAGAAACAATGGCCTGTGCCAGCACTTTTGTCTGGGAGAAAGCTGTCCCTCCAGCCCTCACTCTGAAGCCAGACAACTCAGTTCTTCCCAGATGGCCCTGGTGCCTTTCAAACTGCTGCTCCAGCACTGGAACTCAGAGTGAGTGAGTCCGAGTAAGTCTGTGTGTAGGCCCTTTAAGGGGAATGCCTGGGTCTCTAGCAGTGCTTTGTCTCACTCAGCAGAAATCTCTGCTGGTTTCACAGCCAGAAGTTACAGGAACTTCTCTTCCCTGCACTGGACACCTGGGCTGGAGTGCTTGAGGGAGTGCTGGGACCCCCTCACTCCTCCAGCGGGGGACCTCTGCAGCCAAGATATCCCTCCCAATGTTATCTGCCACACATGAGAACAGAATCAGTTCATTCCATGTCTTTGCCCTTCCTACCAGTCTTGACGGTTTCTGTATATCCTTAGTTATAGGACTTCTGTTCAGCTAAACTGGGTCATTCTCAATGATGGTTGTTTTATAGTTTAATTGTAATTTTGATGTATCACATTTATCTATGCTGCCACCATTACCACGAGCCTTGACACTTTATCAGGCCCCAATTTCTTCACCTGGTCTCATTTCCTATCATGCCACCCCAATCCAGCTGCCAGGCACCCCAGTAGTCAGCACTAACCTCTCTGATTGGATGATCTATGAGGCCTTTAGCAGATCGAGGCACCAAAACTAAAACTGAACCTTGACTATGGAAACCTGAATAAAATATAGACTTTATCTTATCTAATAAAAGAGTGATATGCAAATTGACCGTCACTCCAACACACAAGATGGCTGCCCCCATGTGGACACAAGATGGCTGCCACAAGATGGCCAGCAGGGGAGGGCAGTTGTGAAGGACCAGGTCTGCAAGGGAGGACAGTTGTGGGCAATCAGGCCAGCAGAGGAGGGCAGTTAGGGGTGACCAGGCCTGCAGGGGAGAGCAGTTAGGGGCAAACAGGCTGGCAGGGGAGCAGTTAGGCATAAATTAGGCTGGCAGGGGAGTGGTTAGGGAGTGACCAGGCTGCAGGCAAAAGCAGTTAGGGGCAATCAGGAAGTCAGGCAGGCGAGCAGTTGGGAGCCAGCAGTCCTGGATTGTAAGAGGGATGTCCCACTGCCCGTTTAGGCCTGATCCCAGTAGGATCAGGCCTAAACGGGCAGTGGGACATCCCTTGAGGGGTCCCAGATTGGAGAGGGTGCAGGCTGGGCTGAGGGACACACCTCCCCTCTCCCCCCCATGCACGAATTTTGTGCACCAGGTCTCTAGTTTCATAATAATGAATCAATATTTACTTATTAATTATAACAATTCTGTAAACACCTGAAAAAGAGAGGGAAAATTAAAGTAAAATAACAGAAACCTATTGCATCAAAATTGAAGCCTAGAGGAAATGGGTAATCTCCTAGTAAAAATAAGCATTAATAATATAGACTCTAAAAGTAAGGAAAATACAAACAGATAAATTACCCATCCAGGGACCTCTCCCCCCTGCTGGTTCTCCTCTTCTTGTTCTGAGGTTTTTCTCTTCCAGAACAGACAAGGAACAGGGACAGAACTGATTTGCCGCTGCCCTAAGATCTGACCCCACCCTGTGTCTTCATCTCCCAGCCAAGTCCTGCCCAGTAAGGACACCATGCAGAGGGAGTCTTGGGGATTATTGATTCTGATGTGTCAGCTAGGACTTATTTGATTGCAAGAGACTGGACACACTTACTAAAGTAAAACAAATTGGTCAAATGGTAGGGATAAATTAATACTTGTAAGAGGCAAGCTAAAGGATGGGTTTGGACCTGGCAGGTCCAGGTTCTCACACCTGCAGTGGGACTTGGTCCCTCTCCAACCTTTTGTCCTGCTAAGTGTCTTTGGGCTGCTCCATTCACAGGCACAATCTCGCTCCTTTATCAGGTGCCATCAACAGTGCCAGGCTGACCCCCCTCACCATCCATTTTATTGATTTATTTATTTAAATAAGTTTCATATATATATATGATTATGCATTCAGAGATCATAATCTGGCCACTCAGTGTGTGTGTGTGTGTGTGTGTGTGTGTGTGTGTGTGTGTGTGTGTATAATTGATTTCAGAGAGGAAGGGAGAGGGAGAAAGAGATAGAAATATCAATGTTGAGAGAGAATCATTGATTGGCTGCCTCCTACAAGACCCCTACTGGGGATCAAGCCCGCAACCAGGGCATGTGCCCTGACGGGGAATCAAACCATGACCTCCTGGTTCATAGGTCGACACTCAACCACTGAGCCACGCTGGCCGGGCTCACCATCCATTTTAATGGGGAAAGTTTCTTCTTCCCTTAGGTTCCATGAAAAGTCACAGGTTTAAATGCCTTGACCTGGATTAAGTCACTTCCTCATTCTAGATCTTGTCAGAGCACCCAGAAGTTGGAACATAGATTTGGTTAGACGTGGGGTCAGCCCTCAGGACTGTTTGGACTGGAAGCAGGTAGGTTGAGTTCCCAACGGAAAGCTGAGGTGCTGGACTTTGGCAGGAGAACAGATTCTGGGTGGGGAGAGCGGCAGATTCCACGCCCTGGATGGCCCACTGCACAGCTGTGGGAGGGTTTCACCTAGGGTCCGGGGCTGCAGCCACCATCCAGTGCTCTTGCTGTCTTCCCACAATGGCAGGAAGCAATTCCACTTACTTAAAAAAATCATTTCTACTTGTGGTAAACTCCAGGCTCCTGTCTTGGGCATCAGGGTCCTCACATCCCTTGGAAGGTACACAGGCCTCAGTGTGCCTGGGAGGTGGGGACACAGGAGGATGGAAAAGAAATTATTGGGGGGAAATGGGAGCTATCTGTAATACTATCAACGATAAAACATATATTTAAAGAAAGAAAAGAAAAAAATGGTTTGCACACAACACCAGGGAATTAAAAGAATTAAAAAGGAGAGGAAATTGTTCTAATTATTTATTTAATGTTGTGGAATAATATTTTCAAAACAACTTTTACAGTTATCATCAGTTATCTACACTACCTACTTTTCCAAACTTTCAGGAAAATGTTAATTTTTAGAAGCCTGCTTTTGAGGTTAATTCCTCATAGCACAAACATGTTTTCTATTCACACAGTATTTCTAAGCATCCATGGCCACACAACCCTGTAACTCTCTCATGCCGGGTCCTCCAAGTTTCCAAGAACGGCCCTTCTAGACACATGGTATCAGAAATGAAATCTTATCTCTGGTCTCTGCCCTCTTTCCTAAACTTGGCAATCATGTGTCTACTGTAAACATTCTCTCCATAAAACTTCAACAAGTGGGTAATGAATTCCTTATTTTGTCTGTGGAAATATTTTCCTTGTTATGCCTTGAAAAATTGAATCTGAAGAAGCACTTTATCTTGGACCACACATTTAGGAGAGAGTGGCAGTTTTAAACTAAGGTTTACATGAAGACATAAACAGTCACAGTGGCTTCGCATTAAGTGATAGATACCTCAAAGTGATTGTTCGATGTGCAATGCACAAATAGGTGGTCCTTCCATACCACTGTTCTTTGTATTGTGTGCACGTCACACAGCAAGTACTGATGCTGACCTGCGGCACTTGACAGAAAGTACATCAATAGCTGCTTTCCTGGAACTTCAGTCCCCACATCATTTACAAAGACCATCACTGTTTCATGGCCTAATGGTCTTACTCAAAACATGTTTGCTATGTTTAGGTGCTCTATCTAAATAAGAAATTCTGTATGCACTATATACTAAACATCCATCTTTTCACTCCTTTATTTGCGGAGACATAAATTTGGTATTTACTGTTTGCCAGACGAAAAAGAGAAGAATAGGATAATGTCTGTGTCTTGAGATCATAGACTCAACATAGAGACAGGCATATAAATGAATAATCTTAAGACAATAATTAAAGTTGTGTCCTGGGCTCATAAAATATATCTTCTACCTGAACTGATTCAGTCAGCTCACTGTTTTGTGATTTCAAAGGTGTTTCTTGTCATCCATCCTTCTCAAACATCTCATTCAATTGTGTTGTATTACAAAAAGAACCCATTAATTGACAGATTAATTCAATAAACACATTACATGGCATCTATAAGTTCCTTGGGTTAGGGAGTTTTGAATAATACAGTATCCTACCTAATAATAGACAAATATGCAATTGACCACACCTTCGCTATGCCCAACCCATGCCCACCAGCCAAAGCCACGCCCACCAGCCAATCAGGGCGAGTATGCAAATTACCCAAACAAGATGGCGGTTAATTTGCATACACTGAGGGAGGGAGGAGTGAAGACTGAAGACAACTTAGAAGGAAGAGGGAGGAAAAGCGGAAAGCAAGGTGGCTGCCAGAGGGAAAGCCCGGGCGGGGTGGGGCGGGGCGGAGCGGGGCGGGCAGCAGCTGCGCGTGCGGGTGCAGATGCTGCGGCCACAACAGTGGCGGCAGCGGCAGCGCACGCGGCCGCAGCGGCCGCTTGCAGGATTCTTCCTGCAAATGGGCTACTAGTTTGATTATAGTCACCGTAAACTTCTAATAACAAATGCTATCCAAAATGCTCCAAGGACAGGCCAACTGCACCATTTTCTTTTCTTCCAGGTGTTCTATAGCCAAGAAAACAAAAGACAACATTGAATTTCTCAGTATTATTCTGTCATATTAAATACTCAGTAACTCATCTTGCTATATTTGCAAAAACATACCTGTCTGAGAAATCAGAACTCTTTTTTCCCCGAAGAGAATGTGGCAACATAAGGAGAAACGTGGATTCAAAATGCTTTTGATTTCTCAGAGAATTGTTAATGGATAGTTCATAATGTAGTATTATAACATAAATATTACATACTATATTTGGAGGTATAGACCATACATTATGCCACAAAATAAGTTTCAATAGATTTAAAAATATAGATATGATGCAAAGTATCTTTTCTGTCCATAATGAGATAATGTAGAAATAAAAAACAAAAGTTTAAAAAAAAGATATTTTGTGGAAATTATGCAATATACTTTTAACCACCTAATGCATCAAAAAAAGGCACAAGGAAAATATATTTAGAGAATAGTGAAGCAAAAAACAACTTATTAGACACAGTGAAAATGGTGCTGGAAAAAAATGTATAGCTATAAACATTTACATTAAGAAACAAGAAAAAAATCTCAAACAATCTAACTTCACAACCTAAGAAACTAAAAAAAGAACTAAACCCAAAGCTACCAAAAGGAAGGGAATAATAAAGATGACAAAAGATAAAGATAAAATAGAGAATAGAAAAGGCAATAGAGAAAATAAATGAAACCAAAGGGTGGTTCTTAGAAAAGCTAAAAAAAAAAAAAAAAAATGACAAAACTACATAGCTCAATGGACTAAGAAAAAAGGAGAAGACTCAAATTACTAAAATCGTAAATGAGAGTAGAGACATTACAATGGATTCTACAGAAATAAAAAGGATTATAAGATTGTCTGCCAAGAAATTAGATAACCTAGATGAAAGAAACAATTGAACAAATTCCTAGAATCACAAAATCTATGAAGAAAAGTCATGCCTGGCCAGTGTGGCTAAGTGGATGAGCTTCAACCTGTGAAACAGAAGGTCATGGTTTGATTCCCGATTAGGGCACATATGAGCTTCATTCCCAGTATAGGGCATGCAGGAAGCAGCCAATCAACAATTTTTTCTCATCATTGATGTTTCTATCTCTTGCTCTCTCTCCCTTCCTCGCTGAAATCAATAAAAAGATATATATATTTTAAAATCACCATGAAAAAAAAAAAAGAAAAAAATGAATCAACATATAACTAGTCAGGAGATTGAATCAATAATCAAAATCTCCCAACAACAAAAAGCCCTGGACATGATGGCTTCATAGGTAAATTCTACCAAAGTTTAAAAGAACTGATGCCAAATCTTCTCAAACCTTTCTAAAATATTGAAGAGGAGGAAATACTTTCTAACTAATTCAATGAAACCAGTGTAACCTTCATACTAAAGAAAACCATATTATGGACTATATTCTTGTGCTGCACACTTCATCCATGCAGCTTATTTTATAACTGAAGATTTTTCCCTGTTAAGTTAACTAGATTATTGAGGTGATCATATCATAAGGTATATAAATGTTACACCACTTTGTTTTACACCTAAACTAATACAATGTTGTATGCCAATTATACTTTAATAAAATTTTTAAATGAAAAAAAGCAAAGAAAACTATAGACCAACATCCCTTATGAACATCAATGCAAAATTGATCAACATAATACACCACCTCAACAGAATGAAGTGAAAAAAACACACATGATCATCTCAATTGATGCAGAAAGAATTTTGACAAAATTCAAAGCCTTTCATGATAAAAACACTCAATAAAATAAGAATTAAAGAAAACTAGTTACATATGATAAAATCATATATGAAAAATCAACAACATGAACATTATACTCAGTGGTGAAAGACTGTAGCTTTTCCAATGTAATAAATGATTTCTCTATAGGACAATGGCTGAATATAATTAGTGAGATTGACAATGCCTAGTAGGTCTTTAAAAAAAGAAACTCATTTCAAATAATAAGAGCAATAGTAGGAAAAATCTGTTAACTCATGAAGAATTGATGGAGTATGAAATATATGTATGTCATACCAAACTGTTAAGCTAGCAACTTCTAAAAGTCATATCCTATCTAATAAAAGAGTAGTATACAAACCGACCTTACCTCTGCCACACCCACAAGCCACGCCCACCAACCAATCAGGAGTGAGTATGCAAATTAACCCAACCAAAATGGCTGCGGCCACGGAGCAAGCAGGAGGCTTGGGTTTCCCCAGCAATGGAGGAAGCCAAGCTTGCTGCACACCCTGGCTGGCCCAGGACTCCACTCAAGGCTACAAAGTTTCAATTATAGAAGATAAATAAATCCCAACAAAAATGGCTGCGGCCAGGGAGCAAGCAGGAGGCTTGGCTCTGCTCAAGGCTACAAAGTTTCAATAATAGAAGATAAATAAATCCCAGATACCAGGGCCTTTGCTTGGGTCGCCGGGGGGCGTGGCCGGCCTGCAAACCACCACAGGCCCCTCGCCCAGGCTGCCCCACACCCCAAGGGAACCCCCACCCTGATCCAAGACACCCTTCCGGGCAAACCAGCTGGTCCCCACCCGTGCACCAGGCCTCTATCCTATCTAATAAAAGAGTAATATGCAAATTGACCATCACTCTAACACATAAGATGGCTGCCCCCATGTAGTCAAAGATGGCTGCCCCTATGTGGACACAAGATGGCCACCACAAGATGGCCAGGAGGGGAGGGTAGTTGGGAGGGACCAGGCCTGCAAGGGAGGGCAGTTTTGGGCAATCAAGACTGCATGGGAGGGCAGTTAGGGGTGACCAGGCCAGCAGAGGAGGGAAGTTGGGGACAACTGGGCCTGCAGGGAAGGGCAGTTGGGGTGGACCCAGGCCTGCAGGGGAGAGCAGTTGGTGGGGACCAGACCTGCAGGGGAGGGCAGTTAGGGGCAAACAGGCTGGCAGGGGAGCAGTTAGGCATCAATCAAGCTGTCAGGGGAGTGGTTAGGGGGTGATCAGGCTGACAGGCAGAAGCGGTTAGGGGCAATCAGGAAGGCAGGCAGGTGAGCAGTTGGGAGCCAGTAGACCTGTATTGTGAGAGGGATGTCCAACAGCCCGTTTAGGCCCAATCCTACCGGGATCAGGCCTAAATGGGCAGTTGGACATCCCTTGAGGGGTCCCAGATTGGAGAGGGTGCAGGCTGGGCTGAGGGACACCCCTTCCCCCGTGCACGAATTTCGTGCACTGGGCCTGTAGTGTAAAATAAATAACAGCAGGTTAGCTAGACAGATTACTTTTTATTTATAGTAAATATCAGTAATATATCCTACATAATAAAATGGTAATATGTAAATTACCATCACTCCGCTACGCCCACGATTGGGCCAGCAGGAGGCGCAGGGGGCAGGACTCAGGGTGGCCGGGGTAGCTGATTGGGCCAGCAGGACGCTGAGTTCGCGGCGCCAGTGGCGCCGCGAGCTCAGCATCTGTGCCATGGCTGCACCGGAGGCTTTCGGAAGGCCTGGTGCACCAGCGGATAGATAGCCAGCTCCCCCGTGATCAAAAGCCAAAGCAGGGGAGCTGGCTGTCTGTCTGCTCTGGCACAAGGCCTTTCAAAAGCCTCCGCCACGCCGGAGGCTTTCGGAAGGCCTGGTGCACCAGCGGACAGCCAGCCAGCTGGTGCACCAGGTGCATGATTAAATCATGCACTGGGCCTCTAGTTATAACATAATAATGATTAAGTCACTTGTATCACAAGGTATATTCTATGGAGTATATGTTTGCTTAAAATTTTTCTATTCCTATGATCATACTTAAGTATAAGAAGTTTTTAAGTTTACATCAAGTTATATATATAGAGGTAATATGCAAATTAGCTGGGACGCCGTAAGGCATCATGACCGTCTCAGGAGGGGCGATCAGGCCAGTAGGGGAACAATTAGGGGCAATCAGGCCATCAGGGGAGTGGTTACGGGCAATCAGGCCAGTAGGGGAGCAGTTAGGGGTGATCAGGCAGGCAGGCAGAAGGGTTAGGGGCGATCAGGCAGGCAGGCAGGTGAACAGTTAGGAGCCAGCAGTCCTGGATCGCAAGAGGCAGTCGGACATCCCCTGAGGAGTCCCGGATTGGAGCAGGTGCTGGCTGGGCTGAGGGATTCCCTACCCACCCACCTCTCCCCCCGTGCATGAATTTCATGCACCGGGCCTCTAGTTAAACTATATAAAGATTAAGGAAAAATTTGTTACATTTTAATAACTGCTTAGATTACCCTTCTTCATTTTGGGTCAAGAATTATAATCTCTTTAAAAACAAAACTGTTTCTGAGGAGAACAATATTTCCTTAACTGGCCAGAGGTAAACAACTGTAAGAGTATATTACCCAAATGGCAACCACTAATCCTTTAAACTAAATGAAATAAAGATTCAGTCCATCAATTGCACTTGGCCATATGTCAAATGCTTGATAGCCACATGTGGCTGGTGGCTACCACACCAAATGGCACAGACACAGGACATTTCCATCACTGCAGAGAGTTCTTTTGGCCTTTCCTGCTGTGAGGAGAAGCCTCCAAACATAGAGGAAAATAGGTAGATTTAAAACCAGTTTTACGGCATTATTGGGGAAGAACTAGATCAATGGTTTTCTCTCTTTCAGAGTTTGAAAGAAGTGTTGCTTGCCCTGTGCTGAGCTCAATCCAAAAAATTGGATTATGCTGCCTGACTCTCACATTCCAAATGTAGTCCCATAAGCCTCAAACAGATACAGTTTTCAGTTATCTCAAATAACTAATTCTAAACTAACAAAGGTAAAAGAAATCTAGTTGTAAGAGAAAACTATGCCCTTGACAACCTGGGAGAAGTCTAATTTAACATTTTAGCGGTCTCTTAAATATCTATGTCCCTTCTAACAAAAAGCATCAATGAACTCTATGAGCCTTCTAAGGCCTCCGCATGACAGATGTGGCTGTTTTTAAACTGCTGCTCTGCAAGTTCAAATAGGCACAACAATTTTGAAAAAGAGGGGTGTAGGGTTGTTTCAGTTGAAAACTTTAGTACCTAAAGGAGACAAATGTATTTGCACTAAAATATAGCCAGAACAGAGAGAAAAAAACACCTGTTGCAGAGGAATTGATGTAGAACCTTTAATAATTTTATGCAGAAGGATTTGTACTTTGGCCAGAAGATTGCTTTTATTTTTCTACGACTGCTAGATAAACAGGGGTGTGTGTTTTCATCACAAAAGTACTTTGCTTGAATTTAAAAAAAGTTACTCAAATCATTTAGTGAAGTATAAAATTCCCTTGAGAGCTTGTGTTTGTATAGATGGATGGGTACATTTTTATATGTGAATGATAGTGTCAAGAGAAGGCAAACGTCAGTGGGAATCTGCAGATTTCTTAATAAATGCTACACCCTGCATCACCTCATCTCTTAAAGAGATTCAACAGCAAAGCAAAAAATCACAGAGCCACAGTGCTGACTGGCTTTAAGAAGTGAGAGAACAAAATAACAAAATTTAAAAAACAGAAAGCAACTGCATAAAACTGGAGTGAAGTCAAGAAAAGAACAGATGCATATAGCAAGAAAAAAGTAAAAATCATATTTCTGGGTGGAAAAGAAAAATAAAGATGAAATTAAATTTCCACCCCTTTTCCTCTTAATAATAATCTATACTAATAAAAGCCTAGGTGGCCCTCACGCTATGCCCTCACGTCATCACAAGATGGCTGTCCCCACGTCATCACAAGATGGCTGCCCCCCCACGTCATCATAAGATGGCTGCCACAAAATGGCCACCACAAGTTGGCCACCACAAGATGGCTGGCAGGGGAGGGCAGTTGGGGGCCATCAGGCTGGCAGGGAGGGCAGTTGGGGATGACCAGGCCAGCAGGGGAGGGCAGTTGGGGGCCATCGGGACTGCAGGGGAGCAGTTAGGTGTTGATCAGGCCAGCAGGGGAGCAGTTAGGGGCATCAGGCAGGCAGGCAGGCAGGTGAGTGGTTAGGAGCCAGCAGTCCTGGATTGTGAGAGGGATGTCCCAGATTGGAGAGGGTCCAGGCTGGGCTGAGGGACGCCCTCCCCCTCCCTCCCCAGTGCACAAATTTCGTGCACCGGGCCCCTAGTAAATAAATAAAACCTGATCCTTTCCATGCCCACTGGGAAATGACATAGTTCTTGTACATAAATATATAATTAGTTTTCTTGCTTATTTGGTATAACCAGTATAGTACATATTGAATTAAATATATGCCCTCCTTTAGCTAAAGAAAAGGAATCTACCCCCACTACCCATCAATATCTCTGAAAACCAGCATTCAGCAGCAAGGGCACTGATTAGAGTACCTCTTTACTAGAATTGGTACTGTGGACATTTTAAGGATGTCAGCTATTAATTTCCCTCAATAATTTTTAATTTTCCTTCTCTCTAATTTACCAGAAGCGTATTGTCTTGGGAGAGATCTGATTCAAGCATATTTTCTTCTTCAAGGAGTAGACTGACCAGACCACGTTGGAGACTCCTTCCCCACAGGTTATATGGCCCCGCACCTGAGTCGGACTGACTCCATCTCTCCCGCGTGCCCTTCCCCTGCGCGTTAGCCCTGCACGTCCGCGGGCCCCAGATTTGTTCAGACAATGTGCTCATTTCTACTGGAGAGAGCTCCAGGGCAGTCAGGGGGGCGGGGCAGAGAGGCTTCAGGCAAATACTTGCCTCAGGCATAATATTTCAGCACAAAATTCAGGGCCAGGTCTCACTGATTCATGTAAACTGGTTGGTTTGACTTTCCTGGAAATGTGATA
The DNA here is from genome assembly GCF_951640355.1 of Cnephaeus nilssonii. Taxonomy (NCBI): domain Eukaryota; kingdom Metazoa; phylum Chordata; class Mammalia; order Chiroptera; family Vespertilionidae; genus Cnephaeus; species Cnephaeus nilssonii. Next base: position 40,473,333 of record NC_137072.1, on the reverse strand, counting down.
GGAATAGACCAACATAAAGCCTTGTGGACGTGTTCCTATATTCTTCTCTTCTTTCAAAAGATAGGAAGAGCCCTAACCGGTTTGGTTCAGTGGATAGAGCGTTGGCCTGCAGACTGAACGGTCCTGGGTTAGATTCCCGTCAAGGGCACATTTCTCAGTATCTCTGTTGAAGGCGCATGTGGGAGTCAACCCATCCATGTTTCTTCTCTCTGTCTTTCCCCCTCCCTTCCACTCTCTCTAAAAATCAATGGAAACATATCCTGGAATAAGGATTAAAAAAAAAAAAAAAAGATAGAAGGAGGAAAGGAAGTAAGAAAGGCAGGCAGGCAAAGCTGCTGCGAGTGCTGTCCCTGCGCCTGTGCATTTGTGATAACTGAGGCTTGGCCCCGTAGGAATACAGGGTGTTTGTAAGGGCAAGCTACCAGTCCTGTACATGTGACACCTAAGAAACTATTTTGGCCACATGGCTTGCCAAGGGGTATATTCATTCAAAACCAAAACAGGCATAGCTAATCCACTCTCCCAGCAACCACACAGCAGGCCACAGTGACTATGGGGCCATTATACCCTCCAGCCAGGCATAAAAATACAGGCTGAGTACACAAGGAGGTTTGTTTAATGGTCACAATTGGAGCCCACGTAACCAAGACCCACAGAGAATCAAAAGAGGGAATTCTTTACGGCATGTGGAGATAGTGCCTTCTGGGAGAGAAAACTCCTAATGTGCTGTCAATATATGCAGAGATTTTACTACTGAGTTCATTTCCAGGGTTAAGCAGATCTGCTAAACACTCTTTGATGAGGACTTAAAATGTAACTTTGCCCAAGTATATCAGCAGACATGATAAGCACATTTACTTCTTTCTAAAACACATCTATTGACAAGAATATGTTTCGGTAGAGAGACGCTGCCCAATTCTCTTTGGCATACGTTGCACTCTGCTTCCCTGTCCAGGAGCTGTGGGGGAGGGGTCTCGCTGGCCCTAAAGAAATGGAACTGAGCCATACACTGATAAAGGGACAGTAATCTATCAAAATCTCACAGAAGGTGTGAAGGAAAACACCGGATGAAGTGGACAAAGAACAATCACGAACAGCTTTGAAAGGGCAGCTTCTTATTTGATCTCTTCTGACAAAAGAATAAGAAAAAAACTTCTTTATCAGAATAGAGTTCGTTTAAATACGGGGATTTATTTCTATTTCATGTTGTTACATTGTCAAATTCTTAGAAAATAGTCCCTGGACTGGAACAAAGACTAGAGTCTCTGTGTTTCGTAACCACTGGGCTTTTAGCACCAGCACTTCCTCCAGGGAAATGGCACAAGTGAAATGTTCCTCAATTGAAATAGGTTTGTGGGTGCGTGTGGGATGGGGGAAGTGCTTTACCTTTCTGAAATTAGTAAAATATACTGCATAACCTTACGTTAGTTTTGATACTTCGTCAGTCATGCTATGCTAACCTATTTCTAAGTAATCTAAGTTCAGTTATTAGAATTATTACTTTATAGAATAATGTTATTTTATTTTTAAACCTATAGAGAATTACGTAACTTTATACATCAAATTAAAAAATATTGTGATAATGTCCGCTAATGCCATGTTTGCTATTCTTATTTCAATGAAAATAATTGAAATTCTACATTGTCTGTGGAAGAAACAAGAACTACAATATTTCATTCACTGACTTTAGTGATCATACAAACTAGGGATTATACTGTTCTTAAAGTACTTTTAAAAATATGTATTTTTATTGATTTCAGAGAGGAAGGGAGAGGGAGAGAGGGATAGAAACATCAATGGTGAGAGAGAATCACTGATCAGCCGTCTTCTGCACGCCCCACACTGGGGATCGAACCTCTCACCCAGGCATGTGCCCAAACCGGGAATGGAACCATTATCTCCTGGTTCACAGGTCAACCACTGAGCCCCGTCAGCAGGGCTAAAGTACTTTTTAAATACTTCCTATGACACCATCATATGGATTTAAATACTGGTACTTAAAATTTTAAATTACCAATAAATTGCCTTGGTAAAAATTAATAGACATTAACCTCATGTCTGAATATGGGTTTTATTTTGTGAGATATCTTCCGATCCAAATGAGGACAGGATTGCTGACACTGTGAAGAAAGCCCACCCTTGCTGGGAGTAGCAACTTTTTTCTCAGTGGACTGTCTCTTCATCCATGGGGATGTGGTCCTCAGTCTCATTTCTCTGGGAAACTCAGTGTGAAGGAAGGACTAGAAGCAGGGTGAACATTTTATAAAACCCAGTCCTTGGGAGGACAAATGCAGGGGTGCATTAATGACCATGGAGCTAAATAACTGTCTCACTCCTGGTCAGATTCTGTAATTTTTACATCTATAGCATAATCCTGAGGCCTTTAAGAAAGTGCAATGTCTTATGAAAGTGGGATTATAGGTGTGATCAGTTTCAGTTACAGTGAGGGAAAGATAAACCGAAAGACAGTTTAAAGAAAAAAAAATATTTTCTCCTCTCATTTTACATGAAGGATGCAATATGGAATTTTATTAATTTTCTTAGATTTTAATAGGCACTTTGTGTACTTCCTAAGATTGAGGTTGAGGAGACTTGATAAGTGAATAGGGTGCTCTGAGCAAGCATCCCTGGAAGTGGTATCCAGGGACCCTGCTCGTGGCTGTGTGCTGGGCACAGCATGGAATCATGGGCACATCTCTTGTGACCCAGTAAATCTCCTTGGACATTCACACACCCTCTCTGCACACCCTGCTCACCCTCATTAGACGAGCCCTTCACAGATCCCCCTTGTCCCCAGCATCCCAGATCTTGTGCTGAAGGCGAACAGCCATGGAATCGAATTGAATACAAAAACAAATTGTCTATTAAACTTCACTCTTGTTTTTAAAAAATTACAAATTATTACACGCATATTCTAAACAATTTATCTTTTAGAAATTTTAACTAGATTACATAAATTCTACAAAGACTTACTACTTTCTCATTGGTGTTCTCACCAAAACCAAAGCATATTTTGTAGGTTGACACACCAAGTGGTAGAAATTTTTGAAGTAATTAATAATAGGCACTTAAGAATTTAAAGTATTTAAAAGGCAAATAAATTCCATGAGATCAGTCATTGAAAGATGACATGCTACTAATTTGAAATGCAAAGAAATGAAAGAGTAATTCCATATGAAAGTAAACCCTAAAAATTGGAGAGGAATTCCCTTATTAACTGACTCCAATAATGAAATGCAGCATTATCAGAATAAAATCTCTAAAACAAGTATCAGAAGTAATGGGACACTAGAAAACAACCCTTCATCAAACGTCATGACCAATGCACCACCATCACCTGTGGTATAAACTGAGTGGATACGAGTGAGCACATTTTTAGCATTTATCTTGATACTTAGAGGATAGAATAGTCCGCATGCAACCCTCTACACTGGTAAAGTTTCCAAAATCATTGTTTTTATTTTTTAGGTCAATTTAACACACTGAAATGAAACTCCAAAGTTTAGGAGATTCTCCCACATAATTTGAATGAAGTCGTTGTGAGTTTAGAGTTAGTAAACTATTAGGTAAGTATCTCTCTGCAGTTGTGGTACTAGGCACATCCATTTCATGTGTTTTAGTTTTATTGAGACATAGGAGGCATTAACCAACTATGTTAAGAATTTTAATCAGAAATCCGGAAAGGAAAATGCCAGGCTTAGAGCAGCTGGAAAACGACACTCCCAGGCATTTTGTTTAATTTAGCAGAAATGTGGCTCCTGTGTCTTATGAAGCACTTTTGTGGGTTTTTTTGTTTTTGTTTTTTAACATGAGGGCAAAAGCACCTTGGGGATGATGCTCCTCAAGGGAAGAAGCATTAAACACTGAAAACTCCTTCCTCGTGCTCTCTCATTTTCAACAAGTCAAACCACTAGCAATCCCTGCTGAGTGCTCTTTTTGCACAGGAGGAAAACAAGGATGGGAAAAAATCACTTATGTTGTATTTTGAATTAATTTAAGCAAGGTGAAAATTGCATTTTGCTGTGTCTGGTATGCTAATGTTTAACCTGACTTCGCTTTAAGAGGTTTGCCTCTGTATTAATTACAGAGTGACATGGAATTTAATGCAAAGAAATCCCCTTTCCTCCCAGTCTTTCCCACGTCCCATAAAAGTGGTTGCAGCTAAAGATCTTCGTTATTTCAGAAATTTATAGATATTAATAATGAAATATCATTTGTCTATCATTTTTAAATGAATAAATTTTTATTAAGCACTTATTATTTACCCAGTAATCCCAAAAGTTTCTGTTTATTGGGTACCTAGTTTGTGTCAGTACATACACCAAATACAAGTTATATATTCAAGCTATCCATACAGTTATGTCATACCAGGAGTGTGTACTTTACTCCCGCATACATAATAATATGACATGGTATGTATTGAATTATAATTTGAATGACACTTCTCCAGATTAGTGCCTAAATTGAACTTGGATATTGATTTCTCAAAGTCTGTATAAGCTCAAATTGGCATTTCAAAAAGAAATGTCAGGAAATATTTTAAAATATTTTGAAATAGATGAGAATAAAAAGACAACTTATCAAAATTTGTGGGTTGCAGCAAAAGCAGAGCTTAGAGGGAAATTTATAGTGTTGGGTACATAAATTACAAAAGATGTTCTAAAATCAATCATCTAAGTTTTTACCTTAGGAAACTAAACTCATGAATACAAAAACACAAGTTTTATGTTAGTTTTGAGATCTAAGTGTTATATATACAGTTCCTGTGAAGAAATAATATATACTTCTCTATAAATATATTATTGATATATATTAAATACTAGAGGCTCAGTGCACGAATTCATGCACCAGTGGCATCCCTCGGCCTGGCTTGCGGGATCGGGCTGAAACTGGTTCTCTGACATCCCCTGAGGGGTCCCGGATTGTGAGAGGGTGCAGGCCAGGCCAAGGGACTCCACTGGTGCACGATCGGGCCAGGGAGGGATGCGGGAGGTTGGCCAGCAAGGGAGGGACCACGGGAGGGCTCCAGGGCGTGTCCAGCCCATTTCACTCAGTCCTCATCAGCTGGACCCCAGAAGCAAGCTAACCTACCAGTTGGAGCTTCTGCCCCCTGGTGATCAGTGCATGTCATAGCAACTGGTTGACCAGTCGATGCCTGCCCCCTGGTGGTCAGTGCATGCCATAGTGAGCGGTTGAGCAGCCTTAGCATATCATTAGCATATTATGCTTTGATTGGTTGAACAGACGACCGGACACTTAGCACATTAGGCTTTTATTATATAGGATTTTTTATATAACTGCTATCTCAATTATACTTTAGTGAATGGCAAGAGATATTATTTCCTATTGTTTCCAATAATGGAGGAGAGCAGACATATGAATAAAACAAAATTGGATATTAGAAGTAATGGTAAAATAAATGGAATGTTACTTTCTTTCAACTGTGGTTTTATTTGCAGAATATAAAAATATTAACTTGAAACAGCTCAGGAACAGAGTCCTGAGTCCCCTGGACAAAAACATTTCTCTATAATTTAGTAGCCCTGTTGACAATAGATTACTCACAAATATATTGACCTTTTTCTCTCAAATTTCATTTCTGAAGTAAGGAACATAATAATAATTACTGAACCCAAACCAAATTGACTTCACTCACTCCAGTGAAAATGTTTGTATGAAGGTCACCAATAAACTCTAAATGTTCCATCTGCTTCTCACCAACTTTTAGCACAAGACATCATGCTCTATGATCAAAACATTTTCTTCTTTTGCTTCTATGACACCACACAGAACTGTTTCCTCCTACATGAACCAACTTCTTGGTTTCCTTTGGTGACTCTTCCTATAGCTCTAATAGGACTTTTATTTGGATAGTTTTCTTTTCCCTTACTGCCTCAATTCAAGACAATAAGAAAGCTTGTCAGTTCAACCTTGTAAATATATTTCAAAACAGTTGATTCCCATCCTGCTCCAGCTTCTGAGCATGTCCAGGGATGCGTATTTCAGACTCTGTGATGTCATCAAAGACCCTATTTCCTTCAATCCTTCCAGGGGTCAAAGGACAGAGTTTTGGACCAATAGATGTTTACCGCTATTGTGCATGATATTAATTGCTAGATTGTATGTTTCTGACTTTTTTTTTTTCTGACTTGTATTTTAGAAATACTTATTATGGGAAGATCACAATGGTCTAGCTAGTTTAAAGGGAGTATGAACTCCACAGACAGGAAGAAGGAATATATTCACATGAGGTAAAAGAAAGAGAAAGAGGGAGGGAAGTAAGAAAGGAGATAGAGTAGACAAATCTATATAGTTTTAGCATATTTTGTAAAATCCAAATATCAAGTAAAAGTACCCTTCATATTTTGCTATGCAAGTAGGAGCAGTACACTTATACAACTTGTAAGAATACTGTAAGATTCTTGTAAGAATCTAGTACCATAAGATAAAGTTTAAAAGATGAAGAAAATGTGATATTGATGAATTTCCTTAGGTTATGTATAATGTGTAACTAAGTTGTTTCTGACTTCACATTTAATTTTAAAATTAGCTTCTTTTATTGCTTTTTTTGTTATTGATTTTAGAAAGAGAGGAAGGGAGAGGGATAGAAACATCAATGATGAGAGAGAAACATTGATCGATTGCCTCCTGCATGTCCCTTACTGAGGACTGAGCCTGCAACCCAAGCATGTGCCCTGACCAGGAATCGAACCATTAACCTCTTGGTTCATGGGCTGACACTCAACCACTGAGCCACACCAGCTGGGTGCTTTTATTCTCAAATTTAACAAATCTTTTCATTATATACAGCATAGTGAAAGCAATTGGCAAACGGTAGAGTTAAATCTGAACCAAATTGTCTAGCATGTAAATGAGATTGCCACAGAGTCACACACAAAGGTGAATGTGATTTTATAAAAGTATAATAATAAAATACTTCAATTTAAATTTAAAACTTTTCATCCAGGCTAAATTTTTACTGTTTTGATAAAAATATTATTATCATTAAAAGAACATAATAGCTATAATTCTCACACCTGACCTTAACTTTGGAATTCCTTCTCTTTATCTGTCATCATCAACCTAATCTTGCCAGAGGAGAATCTGAGCATGTTAAATGTCTTAAAGGAAATAAACAAAATAACCAAGATGGACCCAATGGCAAATTCTATGGTTCTAAACTGTAAGTGATCAGAGGGAAAGATTTTTTCCACTTTGGGTGACTCACTTAAATTCAATATTTTGGGTTTCTTTTGCTTTATTTGTTTTAGAGTTTTTCACATAGCCTTTGTTTAGTGAATGTGCATCTTTTATTTTAAAATGTCATTATTTTGTTCTAATTAAAAGACTAGAAATTTTAGTACAAGACAGGGAGGTTTCTTGTGTGTGTGTGTCAATATATGTGAATTATCTTAGCTATCAGGAATAGCCCAGACTTCAGATTCTGTCAGTAAGTAATCTTGGATTCAAGTCTGAATTCGGGCACTTGCCAGCTCAGAACCTAGGCAAGATATTTCATCTTTCTAAGTCTCAGCTTCCTTACGAGTAAAATATGAGTAAAGAAGTTCTCAGTTGTTAAGGATGAAATGAACTCCTGTCATGGAGGGCAGCTCCCTCCCTACCACAGGGAGCTCCACACATTTTATTATGAATAAAGGTCTTTATTGTGAAGGGGTTTAATGATTGAAAGTACATTTATAGAAAAAATGAACTTTCAAACTACAACTCCTCACTATATCATTCAGAGAATTTTTTACCTTCATGAGCTGTATCAGTTCAACATCACTATGATTTTCAATTAAGTGAACTATTGAACTGATTTCTAGAAGATAAATTTGAGGGGAAACTTACATGAAATGCTATGAGCACTTTCTTTTCGTTGGAATCCAGCTTATTCTATTGGATTACCATTTTCCTAAAGAACAAACAAACATGTCTGGCTTCACTTTTACTTTTATTTTTCAAAACATCCCACTCAGCCCTAGCCAGTGTGACTTGGTTGGTTCCATGAACCAAGAAGTCGAGGGAAATTTCATTCAGGGTCAGGGCACTTGCCTGGGTTGTAGGCTCAATCCCCAGTAGGAGGTGTGTTGGAGGCAGCCAATCCTATCTATGTTTCTCCCTCTCCTTTCCTCTCTCTAAAATGAATTTTTTTAAAAACCCAACATATTAAGCCCAGCCAATGTGACTCAGTGGTTGAGCGTCGAACCATAAACCAGGAGGTCACGGTTCAATTCCTGGTAAGGGCACATGCCTGGGTTGCAGGCTTGATCCCCAATAGAGGGGGCATGCAGGAAACAGCCAATGATTCTCTCTCATCATTGATGTTTCTATCTCTCCCTCTTCCTTCCTCTCTGAAATCAATTAAAAAATATATTTTAAAAGGATTTGTGATTAAAAAAAAAAATCCCACTAGTGGAATCTGAAGATCAATACTGGTAAGTTGAACAATATGAAAGTGTTAATATTCAATTTATTTGACTTAAAAACTGGCTTTAATTAAATACTACTATGAACAGTAGATTTGTTTCTCATTTAACAGAGTACGTAAATGTTTTCATAGATATTTTAACTGAAAATAAAATTTCTAATAACTGTATTGTATGCTGCTTTTGAGGCATAGTCTCATTACTATTGAATACCATTTAAAGTTATATAGCAAATCTTTTTTTATTTTATTTTATTGATTTTTTACAGAGAGGAAGGGAGAGGGACAGAGAGCTAGAAACATCGATGACAGAGAAACATCGACCAGCTGCCTCCTGCACACCCCCTACAGGGGATGTGCCCACAACCAATGTTCATGCCCTTGACCAGAATCGAACCTGGGACCTTTCAGTCCGCAGACCGACGCTCTATCCACTGAGCCAAACCAGTTTCAGCATATAGCAAATCTTTTAACATCAAATATTTTATTTTCAGAATAGCTTTTATAACCATAAAATGAATATAGGATCAAAAAATAATAAAAAAGGAAAAATAAATCACATATAGTTTTATTTGCCAGACATAAATATATTTAATATTTTATCATATTTCCTTTTTGTCTTATTTCTATTAATATGTATGGTTATTTTTATATATGATCATTTCTGTAATGCATATCTTAGCTTTTTACTTAACAGAAAAATAACCTTTATCAACAACTTATTTGTTACATAAATCATAATTTTTTTTAAATATTTTTTTATTGATTTCAGAGAGGAAGAGAGGAGAGACAGACAGAAACATCAATGTTGAGAGAGCCTCATTGATCAGCTGCTTCCTGATCAATCCTACTGGGGATCAAGCCCGCAACCAAGGCATGTGTCCTTGACTGGAATCGAACCTGCGACCCTTCAGTACACAAACGAATGCACTATCAACTGAGCCAAACTGGTTAGGACACATAAATCATAACTTACTTAGCCATGTTGCTATTGTGTGTGTGAGTGAGGTCGGGGGGGAAGGTGGGAGTGTAAGAACTTGCTGACATAATTGGCAGTTTATATAAAGGATTCCAAAATGTGTTTAACTTATAACAACTAAGCACCTCTAATAGAAACTCTTGGTTAAATAGTAAATAGAAATAAATACATATGCATTTAAAATAAATAGCAAGAGTTTATTTTAGTTATAAACTTACCTAGAATGGAGGCACACACTAAAACAGATTTATAATTAGCATTTGGTATATTAGTAAATATATAAGAAATTCTATACTTACTCCTAAATCTTGTAATCTATAGATTCAACTACTTTCTCTTTCAGTAACAGTCCTTAAAAATATATATATATATATTGATTTTTTAAAAAGTGTCCTAAGATTCACTTTTTCTTTTACCTTCCTTGCCCCTATTCTGGAATAATTTTCAAAATAGAAATAACAAAATGAGAAATGAATGCAAACAAGAAAGGACATCCACCCTGAATGGCATTGTGTGTGAAAGTTAACTGGCTTACCCAATGAGGAGGGAGGCAGAAAAAGCCTTGACTACAAGAGGCAGCAAACCAACCAGGGTCAGAAACAAAAAAAATGCATTCATTGCTTTTTATATATAGCTGTTGAGGAAGCAGAACTTCCTGTTTGAAATTTGTAGTACACTTAAATAAAAAGAAAAAGGAAGTTATGCTTTCAGCCTAGAGTGCCCAGCTCAGATGATTGGGGAGGCTGAGCAACTGGGCCCTACAGGACACCTACTACACAAGGCCACTCTACCAATTCCAATAGCAGCTCTACCTAATACATAGAAACAAACAAAGGGAAGCAGCCAAAATGCAGAGACAAAGAAACATGTCACAAATGAAAGAAATGGAAGCAAGCAAACTACAGGATACAGAGTTCAAGACATTCGGTATAAGGTTACTCAAGGATCTTGATAAGACGTTAAAGGGACTCAAAGAGAGTTTCAAGGAACTTAGTGAGACTTTCAAGAATCTTAGTGAAAATGTCAAAGACATGAAAAAGGACCACTCAGAAATTAAGCATACACTAACTGAAATAAAGAATCATTTACAGGGATTGAACAGTAGAGTAGAGGATTCCAAGAATCAAATTAGTGATTTGGAATATGAGGAAGCAAAAACAAACAAACAAAAAAACCACACACACACACACACACACACACACACACACACACACACACACAAATCAGAAGAGCAAAAAGAAAAAGAATCCAAAAATATGAAGATAGTGTAAGGAGCCTCTGGGACAACTTTAAGCTTATCAATATTTGCATTATGGTGGTGCCAGAAGAAAAAGAAAGAGAGCAAGATATTGAAAACCTATTTAAAGAAATAATGACAGAAAACTTCCCCTCCCTGGTGAAAGAAATAGACTTACAAGTCCAGGAAGTACAGAGAGTGGCAAACAAGAGGAACCCAAAGAAGTCTATACCAAGACACATCATAATTAAAATGCCAAGGGTTAAAGACAAAGAGAGAATATTTAAAGCAGCAAGAGAAAAGCAGTTAGTTACCTACAAGGAAGCACCCATACGACTGTCAGCTGATTTCTCAACAGAAAACGTTGCAGGCCAGAAGAGAGTGGCAAGAAATAGTCAAAGTGATGAATAGCAAGGACCTACAATTAAGATTACTCTACCCAGCAAAGTTCTTTATCTGACCTTCAATTCTATCATTTAGAAAAAGATAAAGGAGTTTATCACCACCAAACCAGTTTTACATGGAATATTGAAGGTTATTCTATAAGAAGAAGAAGGAGAAGAAGGAAAAAAAGATAAAAAATATGAACATTAAAATGGCAATAAATACATATCTATTAACAATTGAATCTATAAATCAAATGAACAAGAAATGTAATGAACAAAATAAACTCAGAGGCATGGGAACATGGAACAGACTGATGAATCTCAGAGGGAATAAAGAGATTAGCCAAAGATCTTACATGCATATATGCATTACCTATGGACACAGACAGTAGGGCGAAGGCCTGAGGCAGGGTGGGAACCAGGTGGAGAGAGGCAATGGGGGGAAAAAGAGGACATCTGTAATACCCTCAACAATAAAGATGAATAAAATAATAAAATAAAATGTTTTATATCGTTTTTTTAGCTATTTCACTGGGCAATTCAGTGAGATAAAGGTATTTCCTTCAAACAGAGAGAAAGTAAGAATACAAAAAGATATTTTATATTTACTCCTGGAAGGGAATTTTCTCACAAACTATTTATTTAGAACTGTTACCTGTAATGTTCCTGTCCCTTAAGGCTTTTTAAAATTTCTCTCAACTCTAATTGGTATTACAAACCTGAAACTCGCATAAAGAATGTCACTTTTAATTTTATGACAATTATCCAAATCTGGAAGAAATCTTTTCTAAATATTAGAAAATAGAGGATCTTTTAAAATATATATATATTTTTTATTGACTTCAGAGAGGAAGAGAGAGAAAAAATATCTATGAAGAGAGAGAATCATTGATCGGCTGCCTCCTGCACACCCCCTACTGGGGATCGAGCTTGAAACCCGGGCATGTGCCCTTGACTGGAATCGAACCTGTATTTCGTATCCACTGAGCCAAACCAGCTAGGGCAGAAGATAAGAGGATCTTTCAGAACAAGCGTCAATTCCAAGGTCACTGGTAGAAAATTGATGTTTTTGTAAATATGAACTTGTGCAGGAAGGAACATAACCAATCATGAAGCTGAAGGAGGAGAAGAAAAAAAAAATCTTAAATACCATATTCCACGGTACTGGATTTGAAAGAAGCTCAGAATGTTTACCACAGGTTCTCATTTGTTACTACACTAGGTGGCAATGAGAGAAAAGAATTCCTGTAAAACGTAGCATGGAGAAGGGCCTCTCTCTGTTAACAGTGGCATGTGATCAGACGTGTTCATCGCCATCACTGAGAGAGTAAACCTTAGTAACAAGTGGTAATGTTGGTGTCTCCTCTTTTGATATAAACTTCCTACATGAAATCCTTCATAAGATTGTCCTGTGTGTAGAATGTGACTAAATTTTGTCCTCCCTAAAAAGTGACAATATGTTGAAGAGGTATCCCAGATGAGAGGTTGGGGGATGTATATAAAAAGGAAAACGTGCATTTTCTGGTGTTTTAAATCTTTAAATGAAGAAGAGGGAGAGAGGAATCTACCCGCAGCCAATCAGTCTGATGATGCCTTCGCAGAGACCAGGAGTTATTCAAACCCAAGCAAACAAACCACCATAAAGGGAAAAGAAAGAAGAAAAACTAGGGGTACAGAAAAATAAGGGTGCATGAAGCAGAAAGAATATCTGATAAAAGAGTTTTCACAGAAGACCTTAGGACAGGTTAAGTCAGAACAGGCAGAGACAACAGGATTCCAGGAACAGGTGTGAGAACAGCCCTGGAGTTCCTACTACTTGAGCGCTCAGGGAACCTTAAAGCGCAGTTAGTAAACCTCCCTCACCTACAAAAGAGAAAACTGAAGCCTGGAGAGGTTGCCTTTCACCAAAAGTTGTATGACTAGTCAGAAGCAGTGTTTGGGAAAGTGACTGCTGGGGTCCACGCAGACTGATATTTAAATTTCTTCTGTCCAGATGATGGCAATTAGGTCAGAGTTGGATGAGAAACAGCTGTAACCCCTGGATCTGTCCTGGGGCTTGGTTGTTGGACCCGAAAGGATGAAGAGGGATGCGGAGGTGAGTGACTCACCTACACATCCTTTTGTCTTCAGGTTTCCTGCTTTTATTGTCTTGTGTACGGGGCTTGAGGTTGTGGTGAAAGGGGAGCACATTTTAGAGTCTTCAACTCACTTAATACTTGTGTTCAACAATGGTATTATTGTCCCCATTTTACAGATGATAATAGCAACTGGAGCTGTTCATTATTGAACAGTTATTTCGGTCAGGCATTATGATGAGAATTATACATGCATTTTGTCATTTAATCTTCACAATGACTCTGAAATAGGTCATTCCTACTTTAAAGACGAAGAAACTGAGACACATTGGTAAATAACTTGTTCAAGGTCAAGCTAGAGAATGTTGGGAGTTGGATTTCTAATCCAAGCAGTCTGATGTCAAAAATCCATGCTCTTGACAACTGGGGAAGTTGAGGCTCATAAGGTGCAATCACTTACTCAAGGTCTCACAGTGAGCTGGAGTTTGAACTCAGACGCTCTATCTATGCCAAAGCCCCTGCTCTTTCTGCTGTGTTGCGTTCGAGAAGAGAGACAGGGAGAAGAGCAGGATCCCATTTTGGAGGGAAAAAGACACACAGACGCACAAACACCCTTTTCGTCTTGAGTTGCTTTCCTTTAAATGTTCTGAAGCATATTACCAGGTGTGGTAGGTCCTCCTTCCCGTAGGTACTGTACATTCACAGACAAAACCAGGAGCGAGCTGAAGGAGCCCCAGGCAGGGAGTGCTAAAGAAATGCCTGGTCTGGGCAGGAGGAGCAGGCCTGCCCGAGGAGCACTGTCCACAGGAGCCACGCAGGCAGTCGGGGAGTGGTGCCTGCTCCTCCGGCGCCTCCTGCCCAGGCCCAGGCATTTCTCCGGCACTCCCTTAAAAGAGAGCTCTTACTGTATACTGGAAGCTTTTTTAAAACTAAAATATGCCACAGTGCGTGCTTCAGGCTTAGCCACAAAGGATCGCAGCTTTGGTGAATGGTCATTGACATTACAAGGTTTGGTCCACAACGTTCTTCAAAACATGATTTTTCATCATCCACAGGTGACTTGACACTTGGAAACGAAGCAACACTAGCTGAACTCATTAATAGCAATTTAATACCAGAATAGCAATTTATCTTTAGGGAAAATAGGGGGAAACTATATTCATATCTAAAATACCAACATCTAATTCAAAAGATTATGGGAAATCCAATCAGAAGTCAAAAAGGGTATGGAATAAAATCAAAGGAAATTTGTAAAACCGAAGTGCAGTCCTAGAAAACATTTTATCGACCCCTGAGGCATTATTACTCTGCACTCTGTAGTGACCGCTCACTTCAGTCTCTTTTATTAAATAGGGGTTTTTATTCTGTGTGTGTGTGTGTGTGTGTGTAAGGGGGGGGGGGCTGTCACATAAGTAAGAGAGAACATTCTAGGTCACACATCCCCATGGATATGAGTTTTGATTCCCTCCTGCTCTCTCACATCAGGAAACACCTTTGAAAGTGAATGAGTGAAGAAGATGCCCTTGAATGTGAGTGTAAATCCACAGGGGCACCTTTGGATTTACACTCACCTACAGTCATTTGCAACAGCCTGCTGCAATTACTAGTAAGTAAGTGCTTGTGGTAATGTCTTACAGCGCAAAACTATGTGTTTTATAGTATTGCACACAGACAAATCTTTACTTCTTGATTCTCCTGTTTTGGAATGGTGAATTCCAGAGTGGGTGGTACGTAGCCCCAGGTTTCTCCGAGATCACAGGCGCTGTCTCTGAAGGACACTCCGTTGATCTTTATCTGTTTTGTACAAGGAATACACAGATAAGATTTCGTTGCTTGTTTTTGTGACAATATAGTGAATGGAAGGTAATAATTACTTAAATTCACTTTACATGACAGTAGTTTATCCTCATTGATAAGTAATACATTTGTAAACCTTTTGTGTGTGTGTGTGTGTGTGTGTGTGTGTGGTGAGCTGCTTCTATGACAACTACCCACATATAGCTTACATTTATTTTTATTAGCTTTGATTGCCCAAAAGTTATATTTTGGGGCTTTTTATATAAATTTTGGGATGTGAACTATGTATAGATTGCAGCCATAAATCTCTATATATACCAAAGAAATCATTGGAAAATAAGATTCTATATAACTTAATTTTATAGTTATATATTCCTTCAAGAAAGGGATCCCTACCTGGTACCGTTCTGTATACGGGGAACAACCAGAATTGTAGGCTAGTTACTAGTAATCTTTTACCTGATTATGAACAAAGATTTTTTTAAAAAAGAAAATGCCTGTAACCCAAAGAAATATACATTGTTGTCATTTTCTTCCTTCTAATATTTAACAAAATGGAAATCATATGCATATGTAATTTAATATTCCTTTTCAACTGTCAGTCTCTAATGTTGGATTTTTATCTTATTTTCATTTGATTTTATTGATATTACATAAAATTGTGATGAGCAGCATTCGTTAATTCATCAACTAGTTCTGAATGCCAAATATTTCTGAGTTCCAAGTATTTGGCAAAAGTGCCTAACCATGGGTAGTTAACATACCTCACTACCAGCATTCTGCCTCCTTTCTTCCTTAATTTCATCCCCAGTCCTGATCCTGGGTGCTGAAGTTCAGTGGTCTGCTACACCAGACCTGTTTCTAAATATGTTGAAAATGAAAAAGAAAATAATTTAGAGAATTGTGTTATCTCTCAACAAAGCCACGTTTGCAATCCAATTGTCTTGCAGATTAAAATTTCCTATTTGTGGTGTCAGCACCTTAATATTAACTTTCCTTCTGTGTACATTCTTGCGCTGACCATCCTAATGCCCTCCAAGGTACATGAATGCCTTAGGGACTTCATGCATCGATATGCAAAGGAGAAAAGTGTACTAATGTGCTTCAAAACGCTCAGGCATATATACCTCTTCTGTTTTATGAACACACCCACACACATGCACCCAGTGAGCAGGAAGAACATTACATGGCTTCTCCCAGGGTTTGCGGGAACTGCATTTATAAGATCCTTTACTCCACAGCCTTGAACTATTAGCCTAAGTATAACATCATCTAATTAACATGTGGTCTTAATTAATATGCATTTAGAAGGACTACAATGCTTGAGTGACAGAGCTACGGGTATTAGGTTATTTAAGAGCAAAACACTAATATCTAGACAGTGCTCTGTCAAGTACAATGAGACCACCAATTTTATCTGTGGCATTTCTCCATTTAACACATTTATTGGAAGCCTGGATGTGCTATGCAGAACAAACCCTCCCATCAGTTTCTAAACACTAAAGTAAACATATCATTACGAACAATTTTGTGTTATGGAGAAAAATAGAGAGGGCCAATTTACATTGGGGGCTCACAAAGGTCCTTTTTGGGAAAAAAGTAACACTTGAACAGAAACTGAAGAAGATAGGGGAAGTATGTGCTGGAAGGAGGGGACAAACTTTGCGTCTTCCTGAGATAGAGTTATGCAGTCACTTCTTTCCTAAAAGGTAAGCTTTCTTTTATGCATATATGATGTTGCCACAGTGAAATAATGTGAAGCCATACAGTCTTGTTTTATAGATGACTTTAAAAAAGGGTGATGTGCTTAAAGCTGTTTATTGTTAGAATTCCTGGTCCAGCACTCAAACTAGGTCTGGCTTGATTTTATCTGAAACCCTTTAACCCATCTGCTGCATTTTATTTATCTGAAAAAATAAAATAAAATTATTTTGTGATGTTCCCTGAGATAACCGAAAACTCTTTGTGATGTATCAGAACTAGGGCTATCGATGGCTGAATAATTGCTTTTTTTGACTGGTATACATCATGGAACACCTATTCAAATATCACCCATTTATTTCTAAATTCTGAGTCTTAGAGACCAGCTATGAAAAAAAAAAAAGATCGATACATTGGATTATAATCCCAAAATTACTTGGACAGACTCTTCCCAATGATTTTCAGGTACCTCTGTCCAATGAGAATCAGAGCAAGAAATTTTGGCTGATAGGCTGTCCATCCAAACTCCTAGTGGGGAAAGAAAGGTTTTTTTTTTTTGGAAAACATGTAGAACCTGTAAAAGTAGGCTTATCTTTGAGACTTTCTTAAACCATATGTTGGGATCTTCTCTGGTTAGATCTAGAATGACAAACTTAAGAGAGATAACCTCGTTCTCTCTGCACAGATTTGTAGTGTTTTTGTCTAATTGACAACGGGTGGTCCCGTTCTTTTTCGAAGTCCTCCGTGTGTATGTATGGAATGAGGAATTAGCACAGCCCTGCAATTCTCCTTGAGGACAGAATGAAAAAGATACTAAAACCACTTTCCCAATTTGGTTAACGAACGTAAAAATGAACGCTTCGCAAAGGCTCTGCAATGGGGCTCGCTGCACGCGATGAAACGAGTCCCTCGGACGGGAGACGGACGCGGGCGGGCGGGCGGGCGGGCGCCGGCCCCGCGGGCCGCGCGCGGAACAATGCGGGCCGGGACCTTTGTGCGCCGCTCCGCGCCCGCGCGCCGGCACGTACGTCGCTTCCACGTGTGGGGCCGCGAAGTGCATGTGCGGCGATGTGAGAATATGCTGGAACCAATTCGGGCAGCGGCGCCGC
Source organism: Cnephaeus nilssonii (assembly GCF_951640355.1). NCBI lineage: Eukaryota > Metazoa > Chordata > Mammalia > Chiroptera > Vespertilionidae > Cnephaeus > Cnephaeus nilssonii. Next base: position 40,455,621 of record NC_137072.1, on the reverse strand, counting down.
GGACAGGACGGAGGGAAGGTGGGTGTGGGCGTGCACCGCGCCGGCCGCCGGGAGGGAGCCCGAGCCCAGCGCGCCGCGCGGCCGGCGCCGCACAATAAAGTCCGGGGGCGGGCGGAGGTGGAGGAGGCGGCCCGCGAGCGGCCGCCCGCGCACACACCGCCATGTGAACAGCGCCGCGTCCTCGCAGGACGGAAACTTTCCCGGCGGCGGCGCCCCAACTTCCCGCCCCGCCCGGGCCCGCCGCTCGGCAAGGAGACCCCGTAAGTCCGGCGGCGGGGCCTCCGCGTCCCGGGCCCTGCCGGCCCCCCCCCGGCCGCCGTGCTTCCCTGGCCGGGCTCGCGCTCGCCGAAGGTGCGGGCTGTAAACATGGCGCCCTGAAGCGCCGAGCGGCCGGGGGCGGCGGGAGGCGCCGGGGAGAGCGCGCGGCCCGGCCCAGGGAACCGAGGAGGAGGGCGGCGGGGAGACGCCAGGGAGGCCTGGCCCGCGGAGCCAGGGAGACACCCTGGAGAGGGGAAGGCCGGGCGCGCGGAAGGAGGGCGGCGGGGAGAGCCGGAGGACGGGCCCGCGGAGCCGGAGAGGAGGGCGGTGGAGAGCCGGGAGGGCGAGCCCGCGGGGGCGGAGGCGGAGGCCGGCGGCCCCCCCTCCCCTCTCTCTCCGCGCCCGCGGCCCAGACCGGGGGGGGGGGGGGGGGGGGAGGCGGCGCGGCGGCGGGGCCGGGCGCGGAGGGGAGGGCGGGCACCGCGGCGGAGGCCAGGACCGGAGCATAATGGTAGGAAGGCTGTGCGGCGGGCGTGGGGGCGCGGGCGGGGGCGTCCGTGGCTGGCGCGTCCGTGGCGTTGGCGCCGAGCTTTGTGGAGCCCGGGCTGGGCTGCAACCTCTCGGGGCTCCGAGCGGGTGTGACCGCCGCTCGCCCTCCCGCGAGTGGCCCTGAGTTGCTCGCGGAGCTTTGTGTGCGGCGGGCCCGGGTCTGCGGGGGTCCCGTCGGCGCCCCTTCGCCTGCGGCGGGCCGGGAGGGAAGGCCCGGGGCGGGGAGACGGCTCGGGGCCTACTCGGGCGGGGAAGCCGGGGTGTCGCGTGAGCGTCGCACGCCAGGTCCGCCCTCCTCGCGCGCGGCCAGGCCTTGGGGCCCGCGGCCGCGCTTTGAGGTCCTCCGGAAAGCGGCCCTGTGAGGGTGAGGAGGGCGGGAGGGGGCGTTTGCCGTCGCGGTTCGTGTTTTGGGAGCCGTGACCGAGGCTGGGCTGGCGGCCCCCAGAGATCCAGGCGAGGCTGGGTCCGCGTCCCCCGCGGCTTTCGCCTCCTCAGCAGGCCCTTGAGGCCCCGGGACTGCTGGCGGGGGCCACCACTTCCACGGGGCGTCCAGAGGGCCCCTGCCGGGCGGGGGGGCTCCTGGAGCGTCCCGGGGACCCAGGTTCCACGTGGACTGCCCCTCACGCCTCTCCTGGGCCAGCTGTGAAGGCGCTTTACGGTGTGGGCCTGGTTCCGGGGGTGTGCCCGGTGTTTATGGGTGTGGGCATGAACTCAGTGTCCCCGATTGTGCATGGCGCCTGGGGTGTCCAGGGCGCCCGCTGTTAGGTGTGCTGTGTTCATGATACTCGGTGTGGACATGGTGCCCAGTGTTATGTATGGTGCCTGAATAGTACCTGGTGTGGGCATGTGATACCCTGTGTTACAGACGGTATGTCCATGAAGCCGGGTCTGCATATATATATATATATATAGTGTGTCTGTGAGCTTAAAGCAGGTGCCCAGGTAGCCTGTGCAAGGACCAGTGCCTGAGGGTTGGAGAGGCCCACCTGACTCTGAGGTGTCCGTACTGGGTCCTCTGGTCTGCCTCACCCAGGTGTCCTGCATCCTATAGTAGGCCCTGTCCGTGGAGGGATTCAATTATTTTTAAGAGCTTGCTTAAAAATAATTTAATCTGTCGGTTGAAAGGCACAAAGTACAACATTTACTTATTTTCTTTTAAACTGAAAAAAAAAAAGTAGTAGTTGTAGCATAGTAATTATGGGGTGCATACATAACCTTTTGGGGGTTTTGGGTCATGGATTCATATTAATGGTCGGAAGTTATCAGGGTATCAGATAGTCTTGGTTGTACTTGAGGAATTTGAGTGCTTTCTGGTTAGCAAAGTCACCTTTGATTATTTGGAATTCTAATTTGTGCACAAGGCAGGAGATGAAATACGAGTTTTGGCCCTCGCCGGGTGGCTCAGTTGGTTGGAGTGTCCTCCCATAAACCAAAAGGTTTTAGTTTGGATTCCCAGTTCAGGGCACATATCTAAGTTTTGGGTTTGATCCCGGTCCAGGTGCTTAGGGGAGGCAACCGATTGATGTTTCTCTTCCTCTCTCTCTAAAAATAATAGACATATCCTCGGATGAGGACTAAAAAGAAATAGGAGTTTTGTACAGGTGTGTAATTTTTCTTGTCTTTGGCTAACTAGTGCTGGGTACAGTCATTTTGTTGGACTCTTCTTTATAAGATGGTCAGGTTAGAGAATAAAGGATTAGAAAATATGGGATGTGATTATGACAATAAAATTTTTTCTTGCTTAACTCTACCGGTGATTAACAGGATTTTTATTTTTTGCATGTACTTTTTTGTCCTAGTTGTTTTTCATATGAAAACTGAATCTCCCTTTTACATTCTGTAATTGGGTGACTTATTTTTGCAGTTACTTGTTACAAGGTGTTTAAAAAATGCATGTAAGTGCCTCCAGCTTTACAAAGAAAAATCAATATAAATTTAAATGTTAAAATTTAGCTCCTTAGTTCATACTAAATATTTCTAGGATATTATTACCTTGGTATTTTAAGTGGATGTCATCTTGCATGTTTCTATGAATTGACATGTGTTTATTTGAACTCTCACCCTTCTGTAACCCTATCCCCTTTTCCTTTAAGAGTTGTTCAGATAGTGTATAATAGAAACATTCATACCCTTAGGCATGCATACCTTAACTGAGACAACTAAATGAAGCTAATTAAGAATTTTAACATTTGTAATGGAAGTATCAAATGCAGTCTAATACTACTTAGAGCCCTAAACCTTTGGCTTCAGATTTTCTTTACTTTATCTTTCAGTTGAATTCCACATGGAAAAACAAGCAAAGAGTATATCTAGAAAAAAACATTAAGGAGAAAATGGATAGTCAGACTTATGATAGTTAAAAACTTTTCACTGTTTGAAAACCTTAATTTGGACTTCACATTGAATACTTTTAGAGGGTAATTAGATTTTTTTTGCCATTAGAGAAGTAGCATAAGTGGAGGCTAGATGGCTTGGGTTTGAATCTCACCTCTGTTATTTACTAGCAAAGTGATCTTGGACAAATTACTTAAACTTGTCATGCCTGGTGTCAGTTTCCTCATCTGGAAAATAATAGTAATTGTACTATAGGGTTATTGACTCATAAATGACTATAACCAATTCATTTGAGACAAATTCAGTGTTACTGAGACTTTAATGTGGAAAGGTGTGAAGCTCTGAAATTATATTATTGTCTTACTAATTTGAGTTTGACTGTCGTAGCATACCTCTGAATCTCTTTTTCCTTTTTAGTTAACTCAGAAGGTTAGAAAATAAACATTTGTTATATTTCTTGGGTCTCATTTACTTGAAGCAATTTTAAGGGTCTTTCTATGATTACTTTAACTTTTTAAAATTGGTAAACTATGCATAACGTAAAATTTGCCATCTTAACCATATTCAAGTGTACAGTTCATCGATAATTAAATACATTAACATTGTTGTGCAGCCATAACCACCATTCATCTCCATAGCTCTTTTCATCTTGTAAAACCAAAATTCCATATCCATTAAACACTTAACTTCCCTTCTCCTCTCTCTCCAGCCCCTGGCAACTGCCTAGCATTACTTCTTAATATTTGATGAAGAATATAGGTAATTGAAGTACATAGTGTGAACATTCTTATTTTAACCATTGGTTTTAAATGAATATTTTTGTCTTTTCCCACATCTGCCACCCTATCTGTAACTGCTTCAGGTTGTATGTTTTATATTTGCTTGAAGCAGATGGACTTTCTAAATAAAGAAACGCTGCTTGGCACCTCTTCATTTGATCATTGTGGAACTAATCCCTCACCAACATTTTTACTAGTACTAGGAATTTTGAGAAGAAGTAAAAAATAACTAATGTGAGTTTAATTTTTGCCTGTATCTCTTGCATAACAACTTTTTTGTTGTTTTTGTTAATCCTTACCTGAGGATATTTTTTCCTTTGCCTTTCAGAGAGTGAGGGAGGGAGGGAGGAGAAGAAAAGAGAGAGAGAGAGAAACATCAACTGGTTGCTTCCAGCACACCCCTCTACCAGGGGCAGGAGTGAACCACAACCCAGGTATATGTCCTTGACCAGGAATCGAACCGGAGAACCTTCAGTGCTTGGGCTGATGGTCTTTCCACTGAGCAACACGGGCCAGGACTTAGATAACTTTGTTATTTCCTTGCACTAGTGTTGTCAACTTTTCAAAACAGTTTAAATCTGCTTTGGTGCAATGATTCTGTAAAGATCACTAGTGATCTGAAGGTTCTTCACACGTACTTCTTTGGCCTTGATTTTAGAAATGTTTTGTTAGTCATAGGTTTATTATACAAAGTAAGTATATGATGATAATATGCATCACATGTTATATGTTTACCATGTCTCAGCCACTGTGCAAATTTCTTTACAAACACTGTCCCACATGATCATCTTAAAACATATCAGTCTTCCTTTTAATTATGGAAGGTTCCACCTCCTCATAACACACCCCCATTCTAGCACACACACTCTAATGAGAAGTGAATGAACTAGGAGTTTTGTGAGAGAATGTGATTCATATAACAAAATCCCCATAACAAGAAATAAAATGATAAAAATGAAGATGTGAGGGAGGGAGAGAAAAATAAAAATATCCAGTAGTATAGTCTGAATAATCAAGTCTTAACTAATATTTTAAACATATATGTACTGCCTTAAGGGAAGATCTTTTTGCATGTGTGTGTGCTTGCTATTACTGATTTTTCCACTTAGAAAACTCTTAATTTAGTTTCTATTGTGAAAATGCTGTACAATGTTTAATATCAAAATTACTTACAAATGCAAGTAAATAGTCTGTAAAATAAAAAAAATTATTTGGAAAATAAAAAATATTCGTGTATCCATTATGTGTTTAGTAGGGAAATTTCTAGATATTTAATTCAGTTTTATAAACAATATGATTTATATGGATCTGGTAACTATTTATACATTTATTTAATCTTCCATTCTATTTTTTGGGGTATATTTTCTGTTCAATAAATGGCTAAGTGTTTGCCTAACTTTATGTGAAATTAAAGAAAAATGACAAAGGCAATGGAATACTGTTATATGAGCATTTATAAGGGATCATATTGACTCATGTCTATTCAGTGATGAGAAGTTCTCATTATGTGCTGGTATACCTTAGTTGGAAAATGTCTGTTCCTGAAAATGTGTACAGTTTTTTATTTTTTTTGTGTGTGAACTGAGTAATATTTAAGTACTAGAGGCCCAGTGCATGAAATTCGTGCACTTGGCAGGGGTGGTCCCTCAGTCCAGCCTGTGCCCTCTCGCAGTCCGGGAACCCTTGGGGGATGTCCAACTGACGGCTTAGGAGTGGGCCTAAGCCGTCAGTCGGACATCCTTAGCGCTGCCTCAGAGGCGGGAGAGGCTCCTGCCACCACTGTTCTACTCGCCAGTATTGAGCCCAGCTCAGGGCTTCTGGCTGAGTGGCGCTCCCCCTGTGTGAGTGCACTGACCACTAGGGGGCAGCTCCTGTGTCTGCCCCCTGGTGGTTAGTGTGCGTCATAGCGACCGGTCATTCTGCCATTTAGTCAGTTTGCATATTACCCTTTTATTATATAGGATAATAGGTAAACTAGTTTTGTTTTAAATAAATACTTTTATAGTTCAAGTTACTTCATAATTGATCCAATTCGTAAGATCACATTAAAATGTTATATTTTTACAATGGGTAGAATATGTTTTAAGATCTTATTCATTTATTAAACAGTTATTTATTGAAACTGTACTATGTACTAGACTTTTGCTGGGTAGCATCATTATTGAAACAAGTGCAATGCAATGTGACAGAAGAAAGTGTATGATGTATGTGAATTAAGATACATTGTATTTGAACGAAAATTATTTTTGAGGTCTTAACGATGATGATTTCGAACTTTGTGATTTCACTATATTAACTACCTGAGGATTTTTAAAAACAACTTTGTTATGATTAGTAATTTTTATGTTCTCCAGATATTTTCTAAGCATTTAAGTGAAATGTGGACCCACTTAATATTTTTGATTTTTTTTTTCTAGTTTGATCTGGTATGCTAAGTAAATTTATAATTTGAAGAAGGATGATTCTTTCCTAGTTCAAACATTTATGCAAACACTAAAATATATGTGTATGTGATACATATATACACACACACACACACACACACACACACACACACATATGTATATTTTAACGGATTTGTATTGAGATTGGGATATTTCACAGTTGGGATTAAAATGCTGTTTTTTAAGATGGCATAAATACATTTTAATTTGACTGTGTAGGCACATTAGTTCCCATTAGAAATCTATATAAGCAGTTTTTAGAAAGCTGTGTGTCATTATAAATGTTGCTTGTGGCAGCACCATTTTTTTTTAAAGGTGACTTAATGAGCACCTACTATAGTAGGCAATTACATATCCCATTTCTTTCTCACAACAGCATGAGGGAAGTAGTATTAGTGTGAGTATATGATAAATTCCAATATTATAGTATAATCATAACTGTCCTATAACTTATATTAAGAGAACAGACTTAGGAGGGTGAAGTTACCAGTGCCTGAGGGTCACTCAGAATACATGATCAAGTGGGTATTTGAATTCAAGTGTATGACTACCAAAACCTATGGCTGCTCTGTCTCCTAAGATTCTCTAAGTCCTTGAATCTTTGTACTGATACCACCTTCATCTCCCAAGTGTGCTTTTATTTACAAGTCTGCCAAACGGGGATAATAAAAAAAGGTAAAACTAAACTCACTCTTTATACAAAAGTAGGAGGTGGAAAGAAAAGGAATATTAGAAATCTCCTGGTAATCAGAATGTTCTGCTTAATTCCAGTTTCACTGGCAATCTAAGAACAAGTGTCTATAATTGGCTTTCTTCTTGTCACTTTTTGCAGCTAGTATTATGAAGATACTTGGCATGAGGTAGAAGGGGAGGAACCTACAACTTTATTTTAATATGTATAGGAGAGAAATGTTGGAAAATATTCGGAATTAACTCCAACACTAAAGTGTTTTTGCTGTATGAGAAGGGGGGTCATATAGCAAGAACACTTTACCATTCCCTCTGTTGGATAAGTTCAGTTTGTATTGAAATAACTAATTACTTGAAAGTTGCTCTAAGTGTGAAGACTTCAGAGTTCTGTAGGTGTTTACCATCTAAAATATGAGAAGCATATGGTGAAGAGAAATAGATCAACTGAGTTGTAGCATTCACATATTCACATCATGCTGATATTCATCAGTGGGGATGTTACATAGTAAATATGACTTCCTCAATAAATAGCTCTGGAAAGATTTTTAAAAATATTATATTAATGAAAGCTAGCATGGGGAATGCTCTTGCATGGGGAAACTCTGAACTTGAAAGCCATTATGAACTTTTTAGTTTTTTTATAGACTGATTTGTCTGCTTGTTGATTCTTTCCTTTCCCCTCTCAAAACTGTATCTGAAAAATGCTGTTTAGGAGATCAAGGAGTCCTTCTTGAATTAATATAAAATATACCTAGTTTATTTGACCAGTTCTTTCAGTAGAAATAAGTGAGACAAATTTTGGAGGGCGGGGGGGAGAGTTCCATTAATATACTTAAAATATTTTTGGATCATTAGAAATTTTTTCTTTTTAAAATTACTTTTTAAGACATATAGTTTAAGGTGATCTATTTTCCTACTGTACTTAACAGTGTTTTAAAATAATCACATTAAGCCCTGGCCGGTTTGGCTCAGTGTATAGAGTGTTGGCCTGTGAACTGAGGGGTCCCAGGTTCGATTCTGGTCAAGGGCACATGCCCGGGTTGTGGGCTCGATCCCCAGTGGGAGACTTGTAGGAGGCAGCCGATCCATGATTCTCTCTCATCATGGATGTTTCTATCTCTCTCTCCCTCTTCCTTCCTCTCTGAAATCAATAAAAATATATTTAAAAAATAATCACATTGAGTATTATGTCAAAATACCTGGTATGTTTTATTTTTGAAATACTGTACCTAGTTATTTTACTACTAGAGGCCCGGTGCATGAATTTGTGCATGGGTGGGGTCCCTTGGGGGGGTCTGCAGAGATCGGGCCCCAGCTTGCGGCCCCAGCCTTGCAGCCCTGCAGTCCTGCCTTGGCATGACGCCGCACCCTCACCTGCTCTACCATCTGCCTGCGGGGGGATTGATCGGGGCTGGGCCCCCCACCTGGCTCCCTTAGCGCCTGGGAGCTGGGTGGTGGCCCCGCCCCCCGCTGCCACCACTGGTCGCCCTCTGCGGGGCGATTGGCGGGGTGATTGGGCCCCCGCTTGCACCGCCTTGGCCTGGCGCTGCCTGTTCACCTGCTCCACCATCCCGCCGTGGTCTCACTCTTGTTGGGGCCGGCAGCGCCTCCACTGCTGTCTGCTGCCAGAGCCACGTCGCCGATGCCCACCATGTTCTGTGTCACCCCCTGGTGGTCAGCACACGTCATAGCGAGCGGTCGAACTCCCAGTCTCCTGGTCAAACAACCGCCCGAGGGGACAATTTGCATATTAGACTTTTATGATATAGGATAGGATTCTGAACATAGATATTCTGCACACATAATGTTAAGAAGCCTCTTGCTTGTGATCAGTATTCATGTTGGATTGTTTCAGGTAAGAAACTTTCATTTGAATAATTTGAAAGTTAAATTTTATTTTCTTAGGATTACTAGCTTTAGTCTCAGTGATTTTCAAGTGAATTAAAAGCTGAACAACACCAATCTAGTTTAAAATTAGACTTTCTCATTTCATTTGTATATTTTAAACAAATCCTAATGAAAAATACACTGTTGTAAGCCTTAGTTGCAGTAGTATTTGGATTTTTTTTTTTCTTCAGAGAGGAAGGGAGAGGGAGAAAGAGATAGAAACATCAATGATGAGAGAGAATCATTGATCAGCTGCCTCCTGCATGCCCCACATCAGGGATCGAACCCACAACCCCCGGCATATGCCCTGACCTGGAGTCGAACTGTGATTTCCTGGCTTATAGGTAACGATGCTCAACCACTGAGCCACATCAGCTGGGCTGGATCTTATTTTTTAAAAATAAATTCTTTGGGGTTCTAGCTGATACATTAGAAACCAAGAGTGACCTGATGTGCCATTAGTACAACTGGCTCAATCAGGACTGAACATCTGAATTACTATTTTTTCTTTAATAAAAACATTAAATCAGAATCTCTGGAGATGGGTCTGGGCTCTTTTTTAAAGTCACAAAAGTTTTTTTTAACTTGTGAGTTTCAAATTTTTATTTTGTAAAGTAGGTTGTGGTATGTATGCCTTCTTTTAAATATTCCTTTTTGAAATGACTTACAGAAAATGATGTACCCTCTGATCTTTAGCTCTATGTCTCAGAAATTGTCTTTCAAGAATAATATTCATGAAGTTTCTTTTTTTATTATTTTTCTTTTTTTATTATTACTTTTTAAGATATATTTTTATTGATTTCAGAGAGGTAGGGGGAGAGAGATGGAAACATCAATGATGAGAGAGAATCATTGGTCAGCTGCCTCTTGCACGCCCCACACTGGGAATTGAGCCCACAACCCAGGCATGTGCCCTTGACTGGAATCGAACCCATGACCCTTTAGTCCGCAGGCCGATGCTCTATCCACTGAGTCAAACCAGATAGGGCTTCATGAAGTTTCTTAAAGAGGGTTAACAGCCTGAAAAATAAATGCTTCCTACAGGAAAACCTTGAGTCTTTTTTGGTTTCTCTAAAATGCTCCTGTATTGTCGCTCTACTGGTCATGGAAGGTGGATATCAAAGGTAGGGTTGGTTGGGGTTTCCTGATAGTCCTACATCAGGTCTAAGGTGAACGATATTCAGGAGATAAACTGCCACTCAGTTTCATTGTCTCTGGGCTTTTCCGTAATTTGAGCAGTGGCCTAAAGTTCCTGCTGGTGCTGGAGTAAGCTTTCGATGCTGACAGGTATCAGAAGAACTTGGATGTCTTTCCCTAGACCAGTGGTCAGCAAACTCTTTAGTCAACAGAGCCAATCAACAGTACAACGATTGAAATTTCTTTTGAGAGCCGAAAACCGACTTCTGCGCATGGGCCACGAAGTTTCAATTGCACTGTATGTGTGCGCCCACACGTGGTATTTTGTGGAAGAGCCACACTCAAGGGGCTAAAGAGCCGCATGTGGCTCGCGAGCCGCAGTTTGCTGACCACTGCCCTAGACAGTCATGCCATCCATCGTGGGTTGTGTCTGCAGGCAGGGTTGAGACCACATGCGAAGGTTTTTCAGGCCCTTAGCAGTCTGGCTAACCTTGGCCTTTGTCTGGATTTCAGGTGATCCTTGGTATTCCTCCAGATTGAGGGTGTCATTTCCACTTTCAGGTTGTTCCCCAGAGACATGAGCATTGCAGGGACAGATTCAGTGTCTGAGCTGAATACCAGAAGAGTATGAGGGAAGAAGCCCTGTCACTTTGATGACCAATGTCTACACCTTTCCATGCTGAGCCATCACAGTGGCTCTGGATACCTGTGGAGTGCCTGATAATGACCACGGTTTCTCTTCATCCCTGATGCAGTGTCCATCAGTTTTGCATAGCAGATGGGATGTCAAGGAGGAGGGAGTGGCTCAGGGAGGCCTCAGCTGGAGTCTCTAACAAGGTCTCAGCTGTATTTCATTTGTTCTTCTGAGCATATGGCACAGGCCATCCACAGCTGATTTCCAAGTGATGTCAGTCTTTATACTGTTCTTTCTAGTTATACTCAGGTGATTAAAACAAAGTTTTATCTGTTTTTAAACTGTTAAGTCAGATTTTTTCTGAAATACACATAATTTTCTCAGTTTTAGATTACCAGATACATTCAAGAATTATATTAATTGGTGCTGTTAGGGTTGCATTTTAAATAGAATATTTTGTAAAATTTTACCTTGAGGAATAGAGTGGAAATGTTAAAAGGTTTGCTATTATGAGTCAGTATTTGTTCTTAACTAGAGGTACCATTTCATAGAATAATCCTGAATATCATAAATAATAGGGAGGGAAGAGGATCTGAAGTCTGGTTCATAGAACTTAAAAGTTTAGGGTCTACAAAACTGGCCACTAGTCTCTGCTCTTAGTCTCCTTAACTCAGGAGGCCACAGGCTTCGTTCAGGCTCTTCCTGCACTGCGGCCTGGAATTTGCTACTAGGTAGCAAGATGTAATTGTAAACCTCTCTTCATGCACTCCCCCCCTCCCCCTTACCCCCCAATGGATTTTAATTCTGTCATTCGTGATATATATATTTTAAAGTTTTTTAAAATTGATTTTGAGAGAGAGAAACATCAATGTGAGCGTGGAACATCAGTCAGCTGTCTCCTGCACACCCCCTATGGGGGATTGAGCCCCCAACCTGGGCATTTGCCCTGACTGGGAATCAGACCAGCAACCTTCCTGTGCACAGGACAATGCCCAGCCAACTAAGCCACACCAGCCAGGTCTCATTCATAATATTTTGAATGGTTTTAGTCTAACTTTTTAGTCTTATTTCCTGTTTCCCCAGAGGTAAAACTTTTGTTTCAGCCAGTCATTCTATTTATTCTTTTAATAAATGGCTTTTAAAATACACAGATAGTACTGATTGTATAAATATTATTTTATAAGTTTTTAAATACATATTTTTATTGATTTCAGAGGGGAAGGGAGAGGGAGAAGATAGAAACATCAGTGATGAAAGAGAATCATTGATCGACTGCCTCCTGCACATCCTGCACTGGGGATTAAGCCCACAATCTAGGCATATGCCCTGACTGGGAAGCAAACCGTGACCTGGTTCATAGGTTGATGCTCATCCACTGAGCCACGCGACTGGGCATATAACTTTTGTTCAAGTATCCTTTTTTCCCCTCCTTATTTCATACGCAATGCTGAAGTCAGCTTAAAACTTAATTTAAAATTAGTTGGCATTTGAGATCTCTGTCAATTTTCATCTTATTAGCCCACAGTTAAACTTCTACAGCATTTAAAGTTTGCCTCAAATAGTTCTTATTCTATTGCCTTTTATTATTTAAACTTTACCCCAATAATCATCTTCCCAATTCCTTGACCTATAAACACTGACTTTTTAAATCTACATGAATAAAAGAGTAACATGCTAATGGACCGTACCTTTGTGACACCCACCAGCCAATCAGGAGTGAGTATGCAAATTAACCCAACAAAGATGACAGGTTAATTTGCATACACAGGCCCCAAGCGGCCGGGGGTGGGGCGGGACGCTTGCGTTGTCACCATGGCGGCGACACAGGCATTCCGCACCACCCCAGCCGCTCTGTGCCTCTGGGCAGCGTGGGAAGGCAGAAAGGCGGCTCCAGGCGGAGTGAAAGCGGTGCCGGCAGCCAGGGGAAGGAAGGCCCATTCTTGGACGAATCTTCGTGCATCAGGCATCTAGTATCTTTATAATACCTAATGTGTACAGTGCTATACATACAGTAGGTCACATGAGTGCATCTAGGTAGACAAAAAAGTGTCCCTTTATCTTTTCATTGCAAACATGTTAAAGGCAAAACCCAAATTCTGGATAAATTTACCCTCGCCTATACACTGGAGAGAAATTAGAGAGCTGAGTGGTGACACTGTGTGTAGGTTCTTAGAAACCGACATAGATGGACATCTGAGCTCTCAATCATACTTTATTTCTCTGATAGTTCATCATCCACTTTCCATAAAGATTTACTTAACTTTCTTTACTTTCCTCAACTCCCCCACCACCACTCTTGTAGACCACTTTGGCATCTTTTTTTTTTTTCCAGAGAAGAGACTGCATCATGTTGGAAGTAACTTACTTTAGGCACTCACCATCTCCTTTTGTCATTCTCTTCATGTGCCCATAGATCATTTGCTTCAGAAAACTCACCTATTTTATTTTAATCCTCTTCTGTACTGGCTCCCTTTCATTTACATTCAGATATACTCAGACATCTCCTACCATTACAAAATAAACAGTATAAATGCTTTCTGAACTCTACACTCCTCTGGTTTTCTTTTTCTTCCCTTTATAAACTTTGAACCCTCAACAAAAGCATTCTTTTGTTTCTCTTTTCTGAGTCCAGCTTCTACCACCATCATATGATTGGAGCTGCTCCTGAGAGGTTGTCATGGCCTCCAGCCTGCCAAAGGACCGACTTTCCATTGTCCAGCCCATCACTTGCTCAGCTCTGTTCTAAGACTAGTTCATGCTTATGGTTGCCAGATGGCTGCATCAGTTTGGGGCATCATATCTAAACCTAGTGATAGTAAAAAAAAAACCACAAAAAACAAAATACCACTTTATTTCTTATTTTTATTTTTTATATTTTTATTGATTTTAGAGAAGAAGGGAGAGGGAAACATCAATGAGAGAGAATCATTGAGCGGCTGCTTCCTGCACACCCCCTACCAGGGATCGAGCCCTCAACCCAGGCATGTGCCCTTGACTGGAATGGAACCTGGGACCCTTCAGTCTGCAGGCCAACGCTCTATCCACTAAGCCATACCAGCTAGGGCAAGAAGAGACCATTTTATAGGAGCTAGGATAGTGGTCGGCAAACTGTGGCTCGCGAGCCACATGCGGCTCTTGGGCCCCTTGAGTGTGGCTCTTCCACAAAATACCACGTGCGGGCGCGCACGTACAGTGCGATTGAAACTTCGTGGCCCATGCGCAGAAGTCGGTTTTCGGCTCTCAAAAGAAATTTCAATCGTTGTACTGTTGATATTTTGGCTCTGTTGACTAATGAGTTTGCCGACCACTGAGCTAGGACATCTGTCCTAAAAGTAGCTCTATCACACTTTTTCCTCATTGAGGCATACAGCAGGTGCTGAGCCTGATATCAGGTGATTAGAAAGATGGAATTACCATGGGTGGGTACAGACTAAACTTCTAATCTAAATAGCTGTTGGGAGTCTAATCCCTCTGACTGAATTCTTCAGTGACTTCCCATTGCCATTAGGTTAAAGTCTCAAGTCCTTTATAATGGTGCATGAAACTTCACATAAACTGGCCTCTGTTTCCTGTACTACCTTTATCTAATCTTTCTTTGCTTCTACCTTGCTGACTAATTCTATATATCCTAGAGGCCTCAGGTTAAATGTCAGTTCTTCAGGGAAATTATAACTATCCTACAAGTTGAGGTAAAGGAACACAACCTTTTCTGTACCTTTCTGCACTTCCACAGCATATGTACTCCTAACAACCAAAATTATTGTTTAATGTAAATAAATGCTGACTGATTAAATGGCCTGGGTAGTACAGCATAGAATAATGAAAGAGTTGGTGGGTAGGGAGCTATGAAATACTCTTGACTGTCTCTTAATTATGGTTAAAACTAGTGTTGCATGTGCTTAAATAACATTTGTATTAGCTTGTTAGGTTACTATTTTTTAAATATAAATGTAGAGTTTAATAAGAATACACAGTAAAGTATAAATATATTGTTAGCTTACCATTGTTAATATTTCTATATGAAAGTTATGTTTTGATATATTTAGAGATGAATTTTATACTTTACCAAGTATTACACTTTGGGCAGTTATTCTATGAGAGGAAAAAGGCTGAAGCAGAATCTAATCAAGTGAATTATTTTCGCTCTTTTCTCTCTCCCTTTTTGTGGAAACCTGCTCCTCAGACTAGAGAGTAACACGTATTATCCTGATCACTCCACCTTCAAAAACAGAGAGGGAGAAAGTTGAGAAATGTAGTCATAAGTGAAGGAAGTTATTTGCCAGCTGCATCAAGGTTAACCAAGGAGGCATGATGAATGTGAGCTCTCTCGGTGCTATTCTGGCAACTTTCAGAATTGAGCCATGTCTTAGGCTGTGGCTATTTTAAATGCCGATGAGATGGGATTATTTTAGAAAACAATATGCCTTTATTAATCATTGTTAATAGTTACTTACTTTTTTTTTTTTTTTTTTTTTAGTTTTCTGGAGACTCAGTCTCTTCCCCCTTTCCCAATAACCTGTAAGTTTATTCCTTGACCTTAAAATTCTTAACACATTGCCCTAAGCAGTCAGTACAAACTGATTAGGAATGTGAAATGAAACTAAACTTTGACACCCCTTTCTGAGATTATGGGAAACATTTTACCCAAATTAAAACTCGAAAGTACTTTAGAAACTGACATTTTATTAAAATAACAAATATTTGACAATTTAGCTATAGAGAGTGCCAGATTTACTGGCAGATATTGTCAGTGTCTGCTGTTGCTTGTGTCCACTGTTGCCATACACTTTACATGTGTAAGATAATTGTATGATTTCAGATTTTTTTGCATATTTAATAAAATATTTATACCTTTTCAAAGATATCATAAACTTTGAGCTGTATGTTATATCAATTCAATACTATAGCATGGAGAATAAAATAACCAAATCCTGCCCTGGCCGGTGTGGCTCAGTTGGTTAAGCTTCGTCCCATGCACTGAGAGGTCACTGGTTCCATTCTGGGTCAGAGCCATATGCCCAGGTTGTGGGTTCGATCCCCAGTAGGGGGCATGTAGGATGCAGCCAAATGATGTTTCTCTCTCTTTCTCTCTCTCTCGCTCTCTCTTTCATCAGTAAACATATTTAAAATAACCAAATCCTTCTCAGATGTGGAATGTCAGTCTAAATGCATGCTGTTCTGGATGACATTTGCATTGGTGCAGAGCACGTACCAGGAGCCTTTGAGCCATGTGCTTGTTCTCACCCTGTGCATGGACTTGCCATCTTTGATCTAGAATATGGTCCTGTCATTTCTTAGTTGTTTTTTCTATTGCTTTTTCATTATAGCAAAATATATATAGTAAAATAAGATTTGTTCCATTGTTATCTTTTATATGTACTGCTAAATAATTGAGGGTTTTAAAAAATTACAGTTAATTTTCATGTAATCAGAATCCAAGGAAAAGTTCAGTTGTAAACTGGTCTAATTTCATGAATTAAAGAGATGATAATTTTAAAGGTAAATGTATTAGGAAAGAAGAGGTCAGTATAGATCAAGATATCACCTAGATCTTGTCTTTTAGAAGTATGCTGTGACTATTAATGTGCATGAAAGTATAAACCATTATTTGAGTAGACACCTTTTAAATCCACTCAAACATTTAATAAGCAAGCTGTGTTGTTACTTTTAGTGTAAACTAATAACATCAGATAAAATTGACTTATTTACTTTTGTCTCTCTGCTCTTGAATACCTTCAGCATGGTGCTATTGTATACTCTCAAGTATTTCATATTTTATCAGTTCTGAAATCCAGATTTCTATTTGTCATTTTCTTCAGATTTGAAATTTACCATTCTACAAATTATGACAAACTTCTTTTGGAAAAAAAAAAGTATTTGAGAAATGAAGTAGTCTGGTTAACTTAGCATAGGCTAGTATGATTGCTATGTAATAAACGAATGGCTGATTAAAAATAATTTTAATATAAACTATATATGTGATTTTGTAGATTTTTAAGTTCTTGGAAGACAGTGGTTGTGTTATTTTAACTGATGTGTTAGGAAATAATGTTATGAGCAAATTATAGGATCACAATAATCCCTGTTCTACCATACTGACATTTATCATCAAAGTTGGCTATCTCTTAACTGGAAATATCATAAAAGCTTTAGTAGAAATTTTCCATCTCCTTACTTAAAATGGTTTTCAGGAGCTCTTTAAAGTAATGTTATAAAAATAGCTGTTCAAAAAATTTAAAAAGTAAGGCACATTTTGTTATAATCAGTTAATTCTTGTTATTTGCTGTAGATACGTTCCATAAAGTCACCACAAACACTGAATTAGCCATTACTGACTCTTTTCCCCTTGGGGAATACAGAGTTAGGTCTGTGAGCCTCTGGTCACAAAACATTTTTTGTAAACCAAAATGCCATTTCCATTATATAGATTGGTTTGCCAACATCCTTGTAAAACAAGCCACTCTCAGCATCGAAAACCTGTTCTTCTACATAACCATTTTCCTGTACTAACATTTGCCTGCCGTTCCCCCGCCCCCCCCCCCCATACTATCTATCACCTTTTAAAACATGCCAGCCAGCTCTACCTGAGGAGGAATTAGTATTTTCCTGACCCTTGGTATTCCTATCTAATAAAGAGGGAATATGCTAATTTACCCTCACACCTTCTCAAAGATGGCGGCGCCCACAGCCATAAGATGGCGGTGCCCAGTCCCCTCAACCCCACCGGGGCGGCAGGTGCACGGCAAGGCCAGGCCCGCACCTAGGCGGGCCCAGCCGCTCCTTGCGCCTGCCTCCAGAGTCCCTCAGTCCCCTCAGCCCCCCAGCCGCCCAGGGCCGCCCGAGGCTCAGGTAACCAGGGCCGGCCAAGGCTTACGCTGCTGGCAGTGGCAGCAGCAGAGGTGTGATGGGGTGTCGCCTTACCCTGATTGTTGGGTCGCCTCCCGCCCCTGAGGGCTCCCGGACTGTGAGAGGGGGCAGGCCGGGCTGAGGGACACCCCCCCTCCAGTGCATGAATTTTCATGCACTGGGCCTCTAGTATGACTATAAATTTCTTTGGCTTTCAACCTCCAACCTTCTCTTCTTTTTATTGGTTGTCATCTCATGGATCCATGAATTTAGCCACTTTCCTTTTTTTTTTTTTTTTTTTTTTTTTTTGTAGCTCCCTCACACATTCTAAATGTTATTTAGCATTTCCAAAATATCCTTGGGCACAGATGGCACACTCCTCTTCCTTGTTTTGGGTGTACCTGATAGCTGTTTGCACCATAACTTGTACCTAAATGAAGCTCATCTGACATATCACAGCCTATCTGTGCTCAGGAACACTGGACAGTATCATACCTAGGGCCATTTTAAATGGCAGAAGCAACAAAAATACAAAAAAACGTGGCACTAGATTGCAAAAAGGACACTATTTGTACTCTAAGCTAGAAGGAGAAGGCACAGTGTTGCCTGCTCCACGGACTGCTGGGAGCATGTGCATAACTGCAGAAGGCTGAAAGTATTCAATGTGGGGTTACATATAATTTTAGCAAGTTAGTGAATTTACAAATATGAAATCTGGGGATAATAAGAATTGACTGTAGCTGCAGTAGCTAAAGATTTGTGTTAGGGTTTTTATGGTGATTTTTATGTCTTATTATTTTATTTTATAAAATAAGTTTTGTTCTGAAATTTCATGGCTACAAATGCAATATAGAAAATTCCTCTCATTTTGAGTTCTATTAATTGGACTTTTTTTTTTCTCTGTAAGTTTTAGCTCTTTTTCCCAACCCAGACAGAGCTTAATATACACTAGGCTCTTGGTAAATTTGGCTTTAAAGAAAGGATCCGGATTTCTTTTTTCAGAAAGCATTTCATATGATTAAACAAATCAGATGTACTTTAAAGAAGTTGAGATTGTTTTGGTGGGAAAGTGGACAGTGTTTAGAAGTTTTTTTAAATTTTAAGTTTAGAAAGGTGATTGATACCAAAGGTAAAAAATCTTACATTGACAAATTTGAGTACATAAAAATTTAAACTGGAAAAAAAGCCCATTTTAAACAAACAAGAAACTAAGACAGTGTTGGCAACATAAATGGTAACCCAAAGGGTACTATTCTTCAGGTGTATAAAGAATTTTGGAAAATCATTAAGAAAATGGTAAATAACACACAGAGAACACAAACAAGCATCTTTCTAAGGAAGAGCTGCTAATGAAGCTCATCTGACATATGGCCTTCCTGTGCTCAGGAACACTGGACAGCATCATACCTAGGGCCATTTTATTTTTTTATTATTTTTTATTTTTTTTACAAATCACTTTTTTTTATTATTAAGGTATTATATGTGTACATATCTTACCATTGCCCCCCCCCACCCCACTCCCATATATGCCCTCACCCCCCAGAGTTTTGCGTCCATTGGTTATGCTTATATGCATGCATACAAGTCCTTCGGTTGATCTCTTATCTTCCCCACCTCTCCCTAACCTTCCTGCTGTAATTTGACAGACTGTTTGATGCTTTACTGCCTCCCTAGAGCCATTTTAAATAGCAAAAGCAACAAAAATAAAAAAACGTGGCACTAGATTGCAAAAAAAAAATTATTTGAAAAGATGTCTTAATAGCAATCGTAAAAGCAAATTAAAACAGGATGCCATTTTTGTACTTTTGGTGAAAATTGAAACAAGAACAAATAATCTACCCGACCAGTGTGGCTCAGTGATTGAGCATCAACCTATGAACCAGGAGGTCATGGTTCAATTCCCGGTCAGGGCACATGCCTGGGTTGTGGGCTCAATCCCCATTGGGGGCGTGCAGGAGGCAGCCAATCAATGATTCTCATCATTGATGTTTCTATCTCTCCCTCTCCCTTCGTCTCTGAAATCAATAAAAATTTATTTTTTAAAAAAAGAACAAATAATCTGAAATGGTTAAATGTCTGTAATAGTCATGATCTAAAAACTCATACCCTATATTCAGAGGAGAGTTCCACTCTCTTCAACTATGACCAAAGAGGTGTTCTGATATTTTGGTGGACAACACGTTTAAAATAATTTTAAAAGGAAAAGGGAATTCTTGGAGAAACATGCATACTTAAAAGAGGTTACTGTGCCATTGAGAGGTGAACACTGAGGGAGGAGAAAGAAAATTACAAAAATCAAATATACGTAAAAAGCATGATCATTTGGTTTGCAGCCAGTGAGTTTGACCCCCTCTCTCCCAAGGGACATTTGGCAACGTCTCCAGACATTTTTTATTGTCATGCCTTGGGGAATACTATTGGCACCTAGTGGTCAGAGGCCAGGAATGCTGCTAGCAACCTAAAGTGCACAGGACAGCCCACAGCAAAGTTACCTGGCTCATGAGAGCCCTGAGGTTGAGAATCTTGGTGTAGGGGCCGACAGCTCCTGTGTATCTCACTGAAGAGTTGATGTACCACTGCATATGATGATGGCCCAGAGTTATTAAGAAAATGTGTTTGCTATATACTTAAGCAGGTATGGGTGTGCCTACTGTATGTTAGATTTCCAATAACATTATTTAAAGACATTTTTAATGCTTAAATCACTTATTTGGACAATTTTATACATCCTATTTTTGAAAAGGATAATCTAGGCATTACTGTATTTTATTGTTTTATTTACATGAGTCATGTAACTAACTTAATTGGAAAACATTTTTACCTTTTCATGTGATTAACATTAATCACAAATTTCTTATGCTAATCACAAATATGATACACACTTTAGCTTAAAGGCCCTTACATAGGTTAAACAAAACAACTAGTACACATGAACCTTCAGGTAATGTGAAAACCATACATTTGGAAGTAGACTGGTGGATTACACTTGAAAGGGATATTTGTGATTATTTTGTCTTGAGTTTTCATAAATATCCAGGATATGATTACTTATTAAAAGCACAGAATGATTAGATAAAGTTAAAAATACAAACACATCCTTGGCCAGTGTGGTTCAGTTGGTTAGAGTGTCATCCTGTATACTGAAGGGTCTCGGGTTTGATTCCCATTCAGGAAACATAACCCAAGTTACAGGTTAGATTCCTGGTTGGAGACAACCAATTGACGGGAGACAACCAATTGATGTTTCTCTCTCACATTAGTGTTTCTCCTTTGCTCGCTCTCTTTTTGTCCATCTCCCTCTCCTTTGCTTTCCCTCTAGAATCAATGAAAAACATATCCTCTGGTGAGGATTAAAACAAACACCAAAAATACCGTTATAATACTTAATATTTAGGTTATGTAGGGGCAGATTTTTGCATTGATATTTGAGAGTTTGCTGTATATAATCTATCATTTCTTTGATATCTTTTGGTAATAGATGGGAGGGAAGGATATTATAAAGAGTTGTTTGAGGCTTTTGGTCAAGATGGCAGTGTAGGTAAATGATGGGGTACTTGCATCCTCTGACAACCACATCAAAATTACAACTAAACTACAGAACAACCATCATTCAGAACCGCCTGAAATTTATCTGAAAAGAATTTCTATAGCTAGGAATTTAAAGAAGCCACTTTGAGACTGGTAGGAGGGGTAGAGAATGGGATAGCCCCAAATCTACATGTGGCAGATAAAAATTGGGAGTGATATCTCGGCTGCAGAGGTCCCACCTGAGGAGGGAGGGGTCCTAGCCCCCCCCCCCCAACCCAGTGTTCCAGTACCAGGAAGAGAAGGCCCCATAATTTCTGGCTGTTAAAAAACAATGGGTATTGCCCTGACTGGTTTGGCTCAGTGGATAGAGCGTCTGCCTCCAGACTGAAGGGTCCCAGGTTCGATTCCGGTCAAGGGCATGTACCTTGGTTGCGGGCACATCCCCAGTCGGGGGTGTGCAGGAGGCAGCTGATAGATGTTTCTCATCGATGTTTCTCTCTATCCCTCTCCCTTCCTCTCTGTAAAAAATCAATAAAAATATATTTAAAGGTGGCTCTCCATGATCTCATACTTTAAAACAAAAACAAAAAACAAAAAACCCAAAAAATAATGGGTATTGAGGCTGAGGGAGATGGAGGGTTGCTGGAGTCCCAGGCATTCCTCTTAAAGCAGTGGTTGCCAATCGGTGGTCCGTGAGGTCCTGAAGGTTGGCGACCGCTGGTTTAAGGAAACCTTTGGAGCAGTGGTCGCCAACCAGTGGTTCACGGACCACTGGTGGTCCATGAGGTCTGAATGGTTGGTGACCGCTGTCTTAAAGGGCTCACACACGGACTTATTTGGACTAACTCCCCTCTGAGCTCCAGTACTGGGGCAGCAGCTGAAAAGGCATCAGAGACATATGGGTAGGAACAGAATTGTCTGTTGAGAGCTGGAGGGGCAGCTTTCTTCCAGGCAAAAGTGCTGGAAGAGGCCATTTTTCCTTTTCTGAGAACCACCTCCACAAAGCTGGAAGGTGGGTGCTCATATCTGAGTCTTCACCAACCTGACTCACACTGTTTGCCCCACCGTGGTGATTCCCTGAGACCCCACCCCACCCAGCTTATATGCCCACCCATCCTGTTTCTAGTGGCTTTTCCATACAAATGGTCTCTCTTGGCTCATGCTTCAGACTTTTCTAAAATCTCTCAAACAAGCAGTATCTGGCCTCAACGTGCTTTGTACCTCTTGCTCAGTGAACCCCAGCACCAGGTGTGGCACTTGTAACAGCCAACCTTGGTTCACAGTTTGAGCTCTCCTGGGCACCTCCAAGCCAGCACAAGTAGCAGCCATCTTCAAATTGCTTTGTAGCTCATGCCAAATGGCCCTGGGCAAAATACAGGTGGCAAATAACCTTGGCCTGTACTTCCCAGGAGGCACCAGAGCCAGTGCACCTGGTGGATAGCTTCAGTCTATGTCAAAGCACCAACCAACCACCTCTACAGGTGACACACTCAAGGGGAGGACTCGGTGGGCATCAGGGCCCCATTGAAGTAAGTTCTGCTCTATGGGGTGGGCTCTGCACAGCTGATCCTCCATGGTGGTTGATGATCTCTGCCAGTCCTTGCAGCTGATCAGCCTTAGGGTAAATCCCTACCATTGATGTGCCAACAGCAGTCAAGATTACCTATCAATCAGGGCTTAACTACAACAGAAGGGTGCACACAGCCCACATGGAGGGTGCACATGGAATGCTCAGCTTGGGTGACCATGGAGGCTGTGCCACTGGGACCCACAGGACACCTACATAAGGCCACTCTACCAAGCCCAAGAGACATAGAAGCTCTACTTAATAAATAGAAAGAAACACAGGGAGGTAGCCAAAATGAGGAGACAAAGAAACGTGTCCGAAATATGAAAGAACACAACAAACCTCCAGAAAAATAACTAAATAAAATGGAGACAATTTATCAGATGCAGAGTTCAAAACACTTTTTATAAGTATGCTCAATGAACTTAGAACTTCAATAGCATACAAAAGGACATGGAAACAATAAAAAGAACCTGTCAGAAATGAAGGATACACAACTGAAATGAATTTACAAGGAATCAACAGTAGAATAGATGAAAACAAGAACCACATCAGTAATTTAGAATATAAAGAAGCAAAAAAGAATCAGAACAGGAAAAAGAAAAAAATCCAATAAAATGAGGTTAGTAATGTAAGGAGCCTCTGAGACAACTTCAATTGTACCAACAGCATGGGGGTGCTGGCAGGAGAAAAGAGAGAGCAAGAAATTGAAAACCTTTTTGAAAAAAATGACAGAAAACTTCCCTAATTGGTGAAGGAAATAGACATACAGTCCAGGAAGTGCAGAGAGTCCCAAACAAGATGAACCCAAAAAGGTCACACCAAGCACATCATAATTAAAATGCCAAAGGTTAAAAGCAAAGAATCTTAAAAGCATCAAGAGAAAGCACTTATTAGTAGTTTCTTACAAAGGAGCACCCATAAGACAGCTTATTTCTCAATAGAAACTTTGCAGGCCAGAAGGGAGTGGCAAGAAATATTCAAGGTGATAAAAAGTCTCATTGACAAGAAAAAGCTAAAGGAATTTACAATCGCCAAACCAGTACTAAAAAAAATTTTTTTTTTAAAATTTTTTAAAGGATCTTTTTTTTATGAAGAGTGAACAAAAAGATTGTAAATATGAGCAATAAAATAGCAGTAAAAACATATCTATTAATAATTCAGTCTAAGAAACAGTAAATGACCAAGAACAGAAACAGACATCAATACAGAGAATATTTTGATGGTTGCCTGATAGGAAGGGAGAAGGAGGGATGGTTAAAAAAGATGTGAAGGGATTGAGAAGTACCAATTGGCACTGGCCAGGTAGCTAAGTTGGTTATTGGTAGAGCATTGCCAAGGTTGCAGGTTCCTAGAATGCATAAATAAATGGAACAACATATTGATGTTTCTCTCACCCCTCCCTTTCTCTCTCTCTAAAATCAATTAAAAAATAAGTACTAATTGGTTGTTATAAATAGTCATGGAGATGTCAAGTAGTATAGCATGGGAATTTAGTCAATATTCTAGTAACTATGTATGGTGTCAGGTGAGTACAAGATTTATTGGGATGGATGATCACTTAGTAAGCTATATAATTTCTAATCAGTGAGGTGTATACCTGAAACTAATGTATATCAACTGTAATTGAAAAATAAAAAATGATTAAGAAAATAATGAAGTTTTTTATTTTATAATTTAGTCGTTTTCTATTAAGGATAAATTGCTGTGTCTAATAGTGAACATTTGCTAGCTAGGTGTTGGGGGTTTTTAGGAAAACAATTTAGACTTAAAAATATATTGCAAAATGTTAATTATTTGAAGCACAAAAGGTTCATATAATTCTACTTTTGTATATGTTTGACTTTTTTCATAGTGTTTTAAAAAGTTAATAACAAAAGCAGATACTTTCTAGAGGATAGGTAGCCTGTCTCGTGGAACATTACTGCATTCTCTCTGATTCAGCTGTAGAGCTCCTGGTTCAGGAATTCCCTTTGCCTCCTTCCTTGTGTTCACTACACAGGATCTCATATTCATTTACTCCTGAGAAAGAATGCAAAGGGCATAAATTTTGGTGTTATCTATGTGACTGAAAAATCTCTTTATTCAGTGTTCACTAGCTGATAATTTGAATAGTTACAGAAATTTAGGTTGAAATAATTTATAAGGCACTTAACTCATCTTTTCCTGGCTTCCACGTTGCTGTTGAGAAATCCAATACATCTTGGTTTATGACCTCTCCCCACCACTGCAGAAGCCTGGGAACTCTTCTTTTTCATACTGGTGTTTTGACATTCTAAGTTGGTGTGCTTTGTGCCTTCTTCCATTCACAAGCTGGGCCCTTGACAGGTCCTTTCTCTCTGCAAATGCCTATATTCAGTGCTAGTTACTTTTCTTGAATTTTTCTTGGATAATACTCTCCCCTCCAAATTTTTTCTGAAGCTTTTATTATTCAGATATTGTATCACATGAAGTTTTCTCCTCTGGTCTCCGATTGTGTGTTTCTTATATTTTTTATTCTTCCCTAGGGGAGATTGCCTTTATTACATTTAAATTTTTTTCTGACTATTCCTGTGTATAGTATCCTATTTATGGTTTCATAGTTGCAATTTTTTTCTTACATGTTTATATCTTTACTGTTTCTATTTTATTTGAGTACTCCCCCCTTTTTTGTTTGCTTGATATAACCTCTTTTTCATTGAGAAGCTGTTTTCAAATGTCTGGTGCACCTTGTCTGTCTGTGCGCACTGAAAAACTAATTGAAAATTCAGTGGATGGACTTTACTGTAGGGATTTCAGGAGGCCGGCCATTTGGCTGGTTTTTTGTTGTTTGTTTGATTTTAGGTTCCCTCAAATGTCAGTGTCTAAAGGTCCTTTCTCTGGGATAATTTAATTTCTCCAGGAAGGTCTCATTTGGTCTCTTGCCTGAGCCTAAGGTCAGACCCCTGGAATTTGTCAGTACAAAGGTATTACCAGCTATTTACAATTTATGTTGTAGTTTCCCTAATCCCCTGTTCTAGTCTGTTTATCACCACTACCCTCTCTGTTGGTGGGTCTAGTCTCTCTGGCTCAGCTTATTCATAGCTTGTATCTCCTGTTCCCTCAGGGCTAAGAATGGGTAGCTGTCTGACTAAATCGGAAGGCACTGAAGATCCAGGACTCCTAATTGCTTATTGAGGCTATTAAATTATAACCTTTATTCAACATATCTAATTACTCCTATATCTGGTGCATCCTGTTCCCAAATCTTTCTCAAATTCTGTGCAAGTGGCTTGCTTTTCATCACCTTTTCTGTATATAAATTTGATTTTCCTCTGTTTGGCCAAAACATTTAAAATTCCTATATCCATCTATTATCTTCATTTTTTGTAGAGTATTTATCTTTATTTTTATTTTTTAAAAATATATTTTATTTATTTTTTACAGAGAGGAAGGGAGAGGGATAGAGAGCTAGAAACATCGATGAGAGAGAAACATCGATCAGCTGCCTCCTGCACACCTCCCACCGGGTATGTGCCCGCAACCAATGCACGTGCCCCCAACCAGAATCGAACCCGGGACCCCTCAGTCCGCAGGCCGACGCTCTATCCACTGAGCCAAACCAGGTTTGGCGAGTATTTTTTTTAAAATCAAAGATGTTTTTGTTTGTTACTTTTAGAGAAGGGGGTAGCAAGGTTTTTACTCTGTCATCTTAAAATCTGTAATCTAAGGATAACCTTCAATCAGATTATGTTACTCCTCCTGCCCCACTGAAGTTTAAAATTCTCTCACTTGCTGCCTGTTGAAATTATGAGGAAATATAAGCCAGTTACTCTGGCCTTTGGATCCTGCCTGGCCTGATCATAATTTACCTCTACTACAGCTGTCCTTGCTCTCTACATTTCAGCCAGTGTCCTGTCTGCCCCTTAAATCAAACTCTGTCTTACTATATAGCCTTTTGCATGGCTAGGTCTTTTTCATCGTTCAAGTCTTAACTCAATAGGATCTCCTTAACTTTCTGTGATAGGATCAGTTAGATTTTGCTGGGATGACATGTGAACTCCATGTCTCAGTGGCTAAAAGGAACAGTGACTCTTGCTCATTGATATGTCCCTCATGGATTGGCTGGGACCTACGATGACAGCCACCACCTGCAGCATCCCCATTACCTATGGCATAAATAAAAAGAAAGCAGACCAAATCAGAGAGTTTCTAAATCTTCCAAAATAGAGTGATATAAATCCCTTTTACTCAGATTCCATGTGCCAGGTCTAGTCACATGGCCAAATCTAATTTTAGGGCATTGGGGGAAAGTGCAGTCCTGCCAGTGCCTGGAACAAGAATTAGAAATATTTGGTGAAAAACACTACCATAGCAACTTTGACCAACTCAGTGTAAAGTAGCTGTATTAGTTAGGGTTCTTCAGAGACTTAGAACCAGTAGGGGACACACACACATTTGCTATGTGGTTATAGAGGCTAAGAGGTCCCATAATTTGCAAGCTGGAGACTTGGGAAAGCTAGTGGTGAAGTTCCTGTTCAAGTCTGAAGACTTGAAAGCCAGAGGAGCTGATGGTGTAAACCCCAGTCTGAGGTTAGGAGAAGATGGGATGAGGTGTCCCAGCCCAGTAGTGAGGGAAAAAAAATCAGGGCAAATTCCTCCTTCCATGTTTTCTTATATTCAGGCTGTGGGGGAAATCTACTTTATTGAATCCACTGATTCAAATATTAATCTAATCCAGAAACACCCCTACAGGTATTGTTTTTTCATAGTTTTTGTAGTTCTTCTCTGTTCCTTTCTTATTCTCTTGTATGGTGATGACTTTCTATAGTTTAGATTCCTTTCTCTACTTCTTGTATATTTCTTGTAGATTTTTGGTTGATGGTTACCATGTGCTTCATACATACCAAGTTATGTTTATACCAGTCTGTTTAAGTTGATGGTTGCTTAAGTTTAAACACATCCTAAAGTCACTACAAT
The DNA here is from genome assembly GCF_951640355.1 of Cnephaeus nilssonii. NCBI lineage: Eukaryota > Metazoa > Chordata > Mammalia > Chiroptera > Vespertilionidae > Cnephaeus > Cnephaeus nilssonii. The sequence goes on along the minus strand of NC_137072.1, from coordinate 40,428,030 downwards.
ATTTACTCATTCTCTTTTTTTGTGTGTGTGTTACTATTTTTGACTTTTGTGTATGTTTGTGGGTATCCCCTCATTTTTTGTTGTAATTACATGGTCTTCCTACTTTTGTCTTTTGTTTTTTATCTTTATCACTTTAGTGCTTAAATATGTCTTTGTTTTTAAAACTGTAACAAATTATAATAAGACTTAAAGCAATACATTCTTGCAAAAGACTTTCAAAAAAGATTTTAGATAGTATATTATGGCATTTGAAACAGCATCCCTGGTGTCTCCATTGCCCAAACCTAATCAGAAGCCAACAGTGTGGAAAACTTGAGTGCACTTTTCAGGTCGGACTTCAGGGGATGGCGCCAGCAGATAAGTTCCACAGAGGCAAACAAGCCACTGTCCTTGAGTGAAGATGTTCTATTTCCCGTCAAGTCTAAAATTACTCTCGTAGAACATCTCTAGGATCCACCATTTCCTCTCCATTTCCATGGCCAAAATTTCAATCCACACTCTCATCACATCAGCAACTCTCTGCTGAGCTCATGCATTATACCCCAACTATTTTTGTTTACTGAACATAGTGAAAATATGGATTTATGGGCTCTGATGTAGACAAGCTTGTTTGACTAACAATGAAATAGCAATGCTCTGTAGATAGTAAGAATCATTAGACTGTTTATTGGGCAGGAGGTCAGGGTAGAAGTTTTGATAAATGAGGCATATACAGCTGCCTATTGAAGCCATTTGAATAGATGTTTTCCCCAGTGGTTACTAGAGTTAATATTTTCCGCAGTGTAACTTAAAAAAAAATTATTTATTGTTTAAAGTATTACATAAGTCTCCTTTCACCACCATGACCTCTCCCCAGCCGCCACCACCCCAGAACATGCGTACCCACTTCCCATTCCCCCAGTCTGTGTCCATTGGTTATGCTCATATGCATGCATACAAGAAGTCCTTTGGTTGATCCCTTACCCCCTCATAGGTTGGACAGTCTGTTTGATGCTTCAATGACTCTGTTTCTATTTTTTTCACCAGTTTATGTTGTTCATTATATTCCACTAATGAGTGAGATCATGTGATATTTATCTTTCTCTAACTGAGTTATTTCACTTAGCATAATGCTCTCCAGTTCCATCCATGTTGTCACAAATGGTAAGAATTCCTTCTTTTTTTACAGCAGTGTAGTATTCCATTGTGTAGATGTGAGTAGTTTTCTAATCCACTTATCTGCTGATGGGCACTTAGGCTGTTTCCAAATCTTAGCTATTGTAAATTGTGCTGCTATGAACATAGGGGTATATATATCCTTTCTGATAGTTGTTTCTGATTTCTTGGGATATATTCCTAGAAGTGGGATTACTGGGGTCAAATGGAAGTTCCATTTTTAATTTTTTGAGGAAAGGCCATACTGGTTTCCACAGTGGTTGCACCAGTCTGCATTCCCATCAGCAGTGCATGAGGGTTCCTTTTTCTCCGCATCCTCTCCAGCACTTGTCCTTTGTTGATTTGTTGGTGATAGCCATTCTGACAGGTGTGAGATGGCACCTCATTGTTGTTTTGATTTGCATCTCTCGGATGATTAGTGACTTTGAGCATGTTTTCATATGTCTCTTGGCCTTCTGTATGTCCTCTTTCGAAAGATCTGTTTAGGTCCTTTGCCCATTTTTTTGATTGGATTGTTTATCTTTTTTTTTGTTGTTAAGTTGTATGAGTTCCCTGTAAATGTTGGAGATTAAACTCTTATCAGAAATAACATTGGCAAATACGTTCTCCCATGCAGTGGGCTTTCTTGTCTTGTTGATGGTTTCTTTTGCTGTGCAGAAGCTTTTAATTTTGATGTAGTCCCATTGTTTATTTTCTCCTTAGTTTCCATTGCCCTAGGACCGTGGTTGGCAAACTGCGGCTCGCGAGCCACATGCGGCTCTTTGGCCCCTTGAGTGTGGCTCTTCCACAAAATACCACGGCCTGGGAGAGTATTTTGAAGAAGTAGTGTTAGAAGAAGTTTAAGTTTAAAAAATTTGGCTCTCAAAAGAAATTTCAATCGTTGTACTGTTGATATTTAGCTCTGTTGACTAATGAGTTTGCCGACCACTGCCCTAGATGCTGTATCAGTAAAGATATTGCTACGACAAATGTCTGCTATTTTGCTGCCCATGGCTTCTTCTAAGATTATTATGGTTTCCCGTCTTACATTTAAGTCCTTTAGCCATTTTGAATTTATTTTTGTGAATGGTGTAAGTTGTTACTCTAATTTTTTTTGCATGTATCTGTCCATTTTCCCCACCACCATTTATCGAAGAGATTGTCTTGACTCCATTGTATGCTCTTGCCTCCTTTGTCAAATATTAATTGAGCATAATGGCTTGGGTCAATCTCTGGGTTCTCTGTTATGTTCCATTGGTCTATATGTCTGTTCTTGTACCAGTACCAGGCAGTTTTGAGAAGATTGGCTCCCTCTAATTTTGTCTGTTCTCAAGATTGCTGCAGCTATTTGGGGTCTTTTTTTATTCCAGATCAATTTTTGGAGAGTTTGTTCTAGGTCTTTGAAGTATGCTGTTGGTATTTTAATGGGGATTGCATTCAATCTATAGATTGCTTTGGGTAGTATGGACATTTTAATGATGTTGATTCTACCAATCCATGAGCATGGTATATTGTTCCATTTGTTTATGTTTTCCTCTTCCTCTTATTTCAGCGTCCTGTAATTTTCTGAGTACAGGTCCTTTATCTCCTTGGTTAAATTTATTCCTAGGTACCTTATTTTTTTTGTTGCAATGCTAAATGGGATTGTTTTTTTAGTTTCTCTTTCTGTGAGTTCATTATTGGTGTATATAAAAAAGCCATAGATTTCTGGGTGTTAATTTTGTATCCTGCTACATTGCTGAATTAATTTATTCTAGTAGTTTTTTGATGGAGTCTTTAGGGTTTTCTATGCACAATATATGTCATATGTGAATAATGAATTTTACTTCTTCTTTTCCAATTTGGATGCTTTTTAATTCTCTTTGTCTGATTGCTATGGCTAGCACTTCCAGGACTATATTGAACAGGAGTGGTGAAAGTGGGTATCCCTGTCTTGTTTCTGTTCTTAGGGGAAATGGTTTTAGTTTTTGCCCATTGAGTTGATATTGGCTGTAGATTTGTCATATAAGTCTTTTATTATGTTGAGGTATGATTTCTCTATTCCCACTTTGCTGAGAGTCTTTATCAGGAAAGGGTGTTGGATTTCTTCAAATGCCTTTTCTGCATCAATTGATATGATTGTGATTTTTGTCTCAATTTGTTTATGTGATGTATCACATTTATTGATTTGCGGATAATGTACCTGCCTTGCATCTGTGGAATATATTCCACTTGGTCATGGTGTATGATCTTTCTAATGTAATGTTGGATCTGATTTGCCAGAATTTTGTTGAGGATTTTAGCATCTATGTTCATCAGGGATATTGGCCTATACTCTATGTAGTGTCTTTCTCTGGTTTTGGGATTAGGTTAATGCTGGCTTCATAGAAAGAGCTAGGAAGTGTGCCTTCCTCTTGAATTTTTTGGCTTAGTCTGAGAAGGATAGGTTTTAGTTCTTTGAATGTTTGTTAAAATTCCCCTGTGAAGCCGTCTGGCCCCGGGCTTTTGTTTGCTGGGAGTTTTTTGATGACTGCTTCAATTTCCTCCTTAGTTATCGGCCTATTGAAATTTTTTGATTCTTCTTGATTGAATTTTTGGAAGGTCATATTTTTCTAGGAATATGTCCATTTCCTATAGGTTATTTAGTTTGTTTGAATAGAGTTGTTCATAGTATTTTTTTTTTACAATCTTTTGTATTTTTGTGGGGTCTGTTATTTCGCCTCTTTTCATTTCTGATTTTGTTTATTTGGGTCCTCTCTTTTTGTTTCTTGGTGACCTGGCTAGAGGTTCATCTATCTTGTTTATCCTTTCAGAGCACCAGCTCTTGGTTTCATTGATCTTTTGTATTTGTATTTTTTTTTTTTGGTCTCTATGTCATTTATTTCTCCTCTGATCTTTATTATCTCCTTCCTTCTGCTCACGCTGAGCCTCTCTTGTTGTTCTCTTTCTAAATCTTGAAGTTGTGGAGTTAGATGATTTATTACCATTTTTTCTTGTTTTTTGAGGTAGGCCTGTAATGCTATGAACTACCCTCTCAGGTCTACTTTCACTGTGTCCTATAGATTTTGGATTGTTGTGTTTTCATTGTCATTAGTTTCCAGGATGTTTTTAATTTCTTCTTTGATCTATTTGGTAACCTAATCATTGTTTAATAGCATGTTATTTAACCTCCAAGTGTTTGATTTTTTTTATTGTTTTAATTGTAGTTGATTTCTAATATTATGCCCTTGTGGTCTGAGAAGATGCTTGATACGATTTCAGTCTTCTTGAATTTGAAGAGACTTTGCCTGTGACTCAATATGTGGTCTATCTTTGAAAATGTCCCATGTGCACTTGAGAAAATTGTATATTCTGTAGCTTTGAGGTGAAATGTTCTGAAGATGTCAATTAAGTCCATCTGTTCTAGTGAGTCATTTAGGATTGATGTTTCTTTGCTGACTTTTTGTCTAGAGGATTTATCCATTGTTGTCAATGAGGTATTAAAGTCCCCTACTATGATCTTATTGATATTGATCTCTCCCTTGATATCTTCCAGAAGTTTTTTTATGTATTTGGGTGCTCCTGCATTGGGTGCATATATGTTTACCAGAGTTATATCCTCTTGTTGTATCGATCTCTTTAGTATTATGAAATGGCATTTTTTATCTCTTGTTTCTTGTTATGGCCTTCTCTTTGAGGTCTGTTTTGTCAGGTACAAGTATTGCTACCCTTGCTTTTTTTTTTTTCTTTTTTCCATTTCCATTTGCCTGAAATATAGTTTCCCATCCCTTCACTTTCAGTCTGTGTGAGTCTTTTGTTCTGAGGTGGGTCTCCTGTAGACAGCATATATCTGGTCATGTTTTCTTATCCATTCAGCCACTCGATACCTTTTGATTGGAGCATTTAGTCCGTTTATGTTTAAAGTTATTATTGATAGGTATTTGTTTGTAGCCATTTTTATTTTTTGTGCCTGTGTTCCTTCTTACCTTTTCCCTCCCTTCTTTTTACAACAGTCCATTTAGCATTTCTTGCATTGCTGGCTTGGTAGTGATAAACTCCCTTAGCCTTTTTTTTTGTCTGTGAAGCTCCTGATTTGCCCTTCAATTTTGAATTATAGCCTTGCTGGATAGAGTATTCTTGGATTCAGTCCCTTCCTTTGCATCACTTTATATAATTCCTTCCATTCCTTTCTGGCCTGATATGTTTCTGTTGAGAAATCATTTGATAATCTAATGGGAGCTCTCTTCTAGGTAACTTTCTGACAGCGTTTAAGATTCTCTGTTTATTATTAACGTTTGCCCTAGTAATTATGACGTGTCTTGGTGTGGGTATTTTGGGGTTCATCTTGTTTGGGACTCTCTGTGCTTGTGTAATTTTTTTTCTTCCCTAAATCAGGGAATTTTTCTGACATTCTTTTCTTTTTTTTTTTTTTAATATTTTATTGATTTTTCACAGAGAGAAAGGGAGAGGGATAGAGAGCTAGAAACATCGATGAGAGAGACACATCGACCAGCTGCCTCCTGCACACCACCCACCAGGGATGTGCCCGCAATCAATGTACATGCCCTTGTCCGGAATCGAACCTGGGACCCCTCAGTCCGCAGACCGATGCTCCATCCACTGAGCCAAACCGGTTTCGGCTCTTTTCTTTTTTTTAAAATAAATTTTTATTCAGATTATTACAGTTGTTCCTCTTTTTTCCCCCTATAGCTCCCCTCCACCTGGTTCCCACCCCGCCTCTGCCCTTACCCCCCACCACTGTCCTCATCCATAGGTGTACAATTTTTGTCCAGTCTCTTCCCGCACCCCCACACCCCTTTTCCCACGAGAATTGTCAGTCCACTCCCTTTCTATGCTCCTGATTCTATTATATTCACCAATGTGTTCTGTTCATCAGATTTTTTATTCACTTGGTTTTTAGGTTCACTTGTTGATAGATATGTATTTGTTGTTCATAGTTTTTATCTTTACCTTTTTCTTCTTCCTCTTCTTAAAGAATACCTTTCAGCATTTCATATATTACTGGTTTGGCGGTGATGAACTCCTTTAGCTTTTTCTTATATGTGAAGCTCTTTATCTGCCCTTCAATTCTGAATGATAGCTTTGCTGGGTAAAGTAATCTTGGTTGTAGGTTCTTGCTATTCATCACTTTGAATATGTCTTGCCACCCCCTTCTGGCCTGCATAGTTTCTGTTGATAAATCAGCTGACAGTCGTATGGGTATTCTCTTGTAGGTAACTGTTTTTCTCTTGCTGCTTTTAATATTCTCTCTTTATATTTTGCTCAAGGCATTTTAATTATGATGTGACTTGGTGTGGTCCTCATTGGATTCCTTTTGTTTGGGGTTCTCTGCGCTTCCTGAACTTGTAAGTCTATTTTTTTCACCAGGTGTAGGGAGTTTTCTGTCATTTCTTCAAATAGGTTTTCAATATCTTGCTCTCTCTCTTCTTCTGGCACCCCCATAATTCTGATGTTGGTATGCTTGAAGTTGTCCCATAGGCTCCTTACACTATCTTCATATTTTTGGGTTCTTTTTTCTTTTTGCTTTTCCGGTTGGGTGTTTTTTGCTTCTTCGTATTTCAAATCTTTGACTTGATTCTTGCAATCCTCTAGTCTGCTGTTGGATCTCTGTATATTATTCTTTATTTCAGTCAGTGTATGCTTAATTTCTAGTTGGTCCTTTTTCATATTCTCGAGGGTCTCACTAAATTTATCGGCCTTTTCTAGAAAATTCTTGAAAAACCTTATAACCGTGGTTTTGAACTCTATATCCAGTAGTTTGCTTTCCTCCATTTCTTTCATTTGTGATCTGTTTCTTTGTCTCTGCATTTTGACTGCTTCCCTGTGTTGATAGAGTGGCTTTGTGTGCTAGGTGTCCTATAGGGCCCAGTGGCTCAGGCTCCTCAGTTACCTGAGGTGGACACTCTTGGTGCACTCCTTTGTGGGCTGTGTGCACAGTCTTGTTGTAGTTAAGCCTTGAATGTTGTTGGTATCACTGGGAGGAATTGGCCTCTAGCCAATTGGCTGTTAGAATCAGCTGTGTCTATGATGGGAGAACTTCTGTGCTAGAGACACCATTATGGGGCAAGACTTGCTTCAGTGGGGGTTTGGTGCTCACTGAGTCTGCCCCATGAGTGTGTCCCTTATGGATCTGAGGAGTTGTAATCTGGATGGTCCCACTCTGACCATTGGGTACACTGGCTCTTGGATCTCTAAGGAGGTGATAATTTAGCCTCTGCCTGAGGCCACCCAGCAGGAGCTATGGAGAGAACTGCAGATTCCTTTTCTTTGTTTGGGGTTTGGAGGTGCCCAGATGAGGCCCAGCTGTGAAGCAATGCAAGCTGCTGTGGGACCTTGGGCCTTCTTTTGGATGTTCTGGGGCTCTCTGACTCAGCTGCAGTTTGTTAGGTAATTTTATATTGCAAAAGGCCAGGCCATTCGTATGCAAAAGGCTCTGAGCACAGCTTGGGTGGGACAGGGTTTCAGGGAATTAACAGGGCAGAGCAAACAGCTATGGCTAATCCTCAGCCCTGCCCTAAGAGGCCCTCGGGTCTCAGTGTCCCATGGTAATCTCTGCAAGCACCTCTGAGAGAAAGCCTCCCTCGAGTTCCGCCCGATGCCAGACAGTCCAGTTTCTCCCCATATGAGTCTGGGTCCCCAGAGTCTCGCCCAGAACTGGGGTTCAGAGCAGTCGGGAGCTTGTGTCTTCCTCCAGATTGAAAAAGACAACCGTGTCCTCAGTTGCCAGCCCTTTCCGCGCGCGCGCCTCCATACCTCTGCACTTTACTTCCGCAGCTCCTCTGAGTCTCAGTGTGCTTTTCTCTTTCCTTCTAGTTGTAGAATTTCCACTCATCCAGCCTTCCTGTGGTTCTGGATGATGTCCGTTTTGTCTTTTAGTTGTAGTTTTGAAGTGGTTGTGCAAGGCAGCAATTTCAGGTGTTTACCTATGCTGCCATCTTGGTTTCTCCTCTGATGTTATTTCTTCAGATAGGCTTTCTAACCCTTGCTCCTCTGCTTGTCTTTCTGGCACCCCTGTTATACGTATGTTGCTTCATTTTGTGCTTACCAAAGCTCTCCCTCAGGCTCTCCTCCTGTCTTTTAATTTTTTTCTCCAGTTGCAGTTCAGATTGGGTGTGTTTTGCTTCCCTGTCTTCTAATTCGCTAATTCAGTCCTCTGCTTCTCCTAGTCTGCTGTTGAAAGCTTCCATGGTTGTTTTTATTGTAGCTATTTCCCCCTGTTTCTTACATTGGTTGTTGATTTTCTCATACATCTGGTTTATGAATTGTATGACCCTTCTTCTGAATTCTTTTTCTGACATATTGCATACCTCTATTTCATTTAATTCCTTTTCTGATGATTCCTTCTTTTCTTTCCTTGTTTTTTTTTTTTTTTTTTTTTTTTTTGTCTCCCCATTTTTGCTGTCTCTTTCTGGCCCTGGGCTATCTGCTTGGTGTCCGAGGGCTTGAGGCTCCTCACAGTCCAATGGTCCTGGACCTGCTAGCCCCAGGGGCTGGGTCTGCCTTGAGTTTCACATCTTCATTGTTTCTGCTCTGAGTTGTATCCCCTTCTCCCACAGTTCTGGTCCTTCAATTATCCATTACTTGGAGTTGGTGGGCGACTCTCTGTGAGGGCCCAGAGTCCTCTGGCAGTGCACTTACAGCGTGGACTTGTGACCTGTGGTTTGGCACAGCAGTTGGTACCAGCAGCTCTGACCTGGGCTGTGGGTAGGCATGCGCCAGGTGACAGATCTGTCTATGATGGAGGCGGTGTGTGCACCAGCCAAAGACTGTCTGTGCTGGTGGCAGAGCACCCACCAGCTCAAGGCTCTGTTTCTGCCAGGTGCGTAGAACACACAGGGCAGCAGGTCTGTCTGTGTGGGAGCAGGGTGCACCTAGCCAAAGGGTCTATCTGTACTGGTGGCGGAACGCATTTTGTCTTTGTCATTGTGCGGGGTGCTCGCCCAGTGAGGGCTCTGTCTGCTGACGGAGCATGCTCAGTCTATGCTAGGGGCTGGGCGCTTGCCCTGCGAGGGCTCTGCCTAAGCTGGTGGCAGAGCATGCTCACTATCCTACTTTTGTCTTTTAACCTTTATACTAGTTTTATCATTGGTTGAACCACTGCTATGACTGTGTTTGCCATTGTCAGTGAGAATTTTTTCTTTTGCTTTATTTCCTTACTCATATTTTTGGCCTTTTTTCTTAAAGAAGTCCCTTTAACATTTCTTGCAGTACTGGGTTAGTGGTGATGAATCTTTTAGTTTTTGTTTGTTTTGTTTGCTTTTTTTGGTCAGGGATACTCTATCTTTCCTTTGATTCTAAATGATAGCCTTGCTTGCTAGAGTAATTTTGGTCCTTGATTTTTATCACTTTGAGTATTTTGTGGCAATCCCTTCTGGCCTGAACAGTTTCTGTTGAGAAATTAGTTGACCCTCATGGGAACTCTTGTCTAGGTAATTACTTTTCTTTTAGGATTCTCTCTTTGTCTTAAACCTTTGTCATTTTAATTATGATGAGTCTTGGTATAGACCTCTATGAGTTCATCTTGTTTGTGAGCCTTTACGCTTCCTGGACTTGTATGTATATTTCCTTTGCCAGTGATAGGGACATTTTCTGTCATTTTTTCAAATAGGTTTTCAATCCCTCCGGCTCTCTCTCTTCTCCTTCTCGTACTCCTATAATGCGAATGTTGGTATTCTTTTTTCTTTTTTTAAATCCTGATCCGAGGATATGTTTATTATTGACTTTCGAGAAGGAGAAACATTGATCGGTTGCCTCCTGTACACGCCCTGACCGGGGATCAAACCTGCAGCTTAGGTATGTGCTCTGACTGGGAATCAAAACTGCAAACTTTTTGCTTTATGGGACAATACTCCAACCTATTTAGCATTTTAGTGTTTGTATGTATCCTGTATAAGAAATCTTTCCCTATTTCCAGCTCATGAAAGTAGTGTGCTATATTCTCTTATAGAAGCTTGCATGTTTATAATGTACAGGTAATTAATTTTTTTGTTATGTGATAAAGGTTGTTTGATACCCCCTACCCCTCACCCCCATATGGATATCTAATTGACCCATTATTCTTTATGGAATTATCTTAAATTCATTGCTTTGCAAGTGCCATCTTTGTCACATAAATCAAGTATCCATATATGCATGAGTGTTTCTGGATTGGTCCTTTCCATGAATTTATATGACTTGTTCTCTTTGACACTGTCTTAATCATTTGGGGGAATTAGCATGTTTTACAATATTAATCTTATCTATGAATATGACTTTTACCCTTCCATTATTTAGGTCATTTAAGTTTTTTTCAATAAAGTTTCATGGCATTCTGGTTAGAAAGTTTGCATATCTTTTATTAGATTTTCCTAGATGATAATTTGGGGGTGACATTGTAAATAATATTTAAAATTTTTTTATTTATTCATTATTTTCTAGTATATAGAAATAAATAATTTTCTGTATAGACTTTGTGTCCGCTAACATTGAAGTCACTTATTAACTTTAATGATTCATCTGTAGATTTTTTTGAATGTTTTCTATGGATAGACATCATTTCTGAATAATGAGTTTTAATACTTCTTTTCCAATCATATGTATCATTTATTTTCCTTGCCTTATTGCACTGATTGGGTCCTTCAGTACAGTGTTTAATAGAAGTCATGAGTATGGCCATTTTAGTTCATTGCCATTTGCAGAGAGAAAGCTTTTAGCATTTAATTGAGAATGAATTTTCTGCTATTGGTTTTATATGGTATCCTTTTTCACATTCAGGAGTTTTTCTTCTATGTATTTCTATTTTGCTTTGAATGGATGAATAATTTTATCTAGTGTTTTTTTGCATTTATTGAGCTGATTATATGATTATACTCCTTTATTCCCTTAGTGGGGTGAGTAGTTAGGATTGTAGTAAACTTGGTTGGGCTGTATTGTTCTTTATGTATTGCTGGACTTGATTTGATGGTACTTGTTTAGAATTTTTACATTCATGATCATGAATGAGATAGGCCTATAACTTTACTTTCTCCCAGTGTTCTTTGTTAGGTTTTGATATCAAGGCTAGTTGATATAAAATAACAAGGTAGGACCTATTTCCTTTTTTTTTATTCTCTTGGAACAAGTTTAGATAAGATTGGTGCTTTCCTTGAAATTTTTTGTAGCATCTAAGGTGAAGAACTCTGGTTCTAGACTTTGTTTGTGGAAAATATTTTAATAATCCAGCCCCTTTAATAATTACAGGTTTGTTCATGTTTTTTATTTCTTTGTGTCTCTTTTGATAGTTGTTGTAGTTTTACTAGTGTTTTACCAATTTTGTTTGTCTTTTGAAAAGAATTGACTTTTTCTCTTATTGTATGTCTTTTTGTATGTTTGTTTTCTGATTATATACACACACACATGTATATGTAATTTCCTTCTACTTTTTTTGCTTAATACTTAATTTTGTAATTTCTTGAGATGGATGTTTAGATTATTGTTTTTTAGCCTCTTCCCCTTTTCTTACACAGTTGATCCTTGAATAACATGGGTTTGAATTGTACATGGATTTTTTTTCTCATAAATATATAGTCAGCCTCCATCTGACTGAGTTTTGTATCTAAGGATTCACAACTTTGAATCAAAAATAGTATTTTTGATTCATAGATGCAGAGGTCCCTCTGTGTGCATTGTTCTATGCCATTTTATATAAGGACTTGAATATTTGCGGATTTTGGTTGGGACCAGGTGTTCTGGAACCAATCTTCTGCAGATATCAAGGGACAACAAGGGAATCAAAATTTATACTTGGATTTTCCACTGCGCAGGGGTCAGTACCTCTAATCCTGCTGTTCAGGGGTCAACCATATATATATTTAAGGCTGTAAATTTCCTTTTAAGTACATAGCAGAACTTTTGATAACTAGTATTTCTATTTGCATTTCTTTCATTTTATTTTTCTGATTTTTATTGTGACTTTTTCATTAACCCATAGTTTATTTAAAAGTACATACGCTTTTTAGCTTCCAAAACTGCAGGAATTATTTTTGGTTATCTTTCGTTACTGATAGAACTGATCAATAGAACTGATTGCTTCTTCAGTTCTATTGTAGAGAGAGAGAGAGAGAGAGAGAGAGAGAGCAGACTGTATAATTTTAATCCTTTGAAATTTGTTGACATTCGCTATGTGATCAATTGTGTAAACATTACATGTGCATTTGAAAAGAATGTGCATTCTGCACTTATTGGCTACAGAGATTTATATATATCAGGGCAAGGTTATTAAGCGTTTTTGTAAAACTTCTATATACCTAGTAATTTTTCTCTTTGTCTTATCAGTTATTGAAAACGATATTAAATCTATGAAGGGATTTGTCTGTTTTTCCTTTTAATTTTGTCAATTTTTATGTTTTGAGATTATGTTAAGTACATAAATTTTAGAATATTTCCTAATTTGAATCTTTTTATTACAATGATATGAGCCTTTTTTTCCTTAGTAAGATTTTATATTATTGTACTTTTGCCAGCTTTCTTTTTGATAATTTTTGCACGGTACTGCTTTTTACCTTTTTCTTCACAGACTTTTTGTGGCCTTTGCATTGAAGATGTGTCTTTTGGCCCTAGCTGGTTTGGTTCAGTGGATAGAGGGTCGGCCTGCGGAATGAAAGGTCCTGGGTTAGATTCCGGTCAATGGCACATGCCCTGGTTATAGGCTCGATCCCCGGTAGGGATCGTGCAGGAGGCAGCCATTCAATTATTTTCTCTCATCATTGATGTTTCTATCTCTCTCTCTCTCCCTTCCTCTCTGAAATCAATTTAAAAAAATATATATTTTTATATATAAGAATACATATATATATATACTTTATATATATATATATTTTGTATATATACTAGAGGCCCGGTGCACAAAATTCGTGCACGGAGGGGGGTTGTCCCTCAGCCCAGCCTGTACCCTCTCCAATATGGGACATCCCTCTCACAATCCAGGACTGCTGGCTCCCAACTGCTTGCCTGCCTGCCTTCCTGATTGCCCCTAACCGCTTCTGCCTGCCAGCCTGATCACCCCCTAACCACTCTGCTGCCAGCCTGTTTGCCTCCAACTTCCCTCCTCTGCCAGCCTGGTCACCCCTAACTGCCCTCTCCTGCAGGGTTGATCACCTCCAACTGCCCTCGCTTGCAGGCCTGGTCCTTCTCAACTGCCCTCCCTTGCAGGCCGGGTGCCTCCCAACTGCCCTCTCCTTCTGGCCATCTTGTGGTGGCCATCTTGTGTCCACATGGGGGCAGGATCTTTGACCACATGGGGGCAGCTATATTGTGTGTTGCAGTGATGATCAATCTGCATATTACTCTTTTATTAGATAGGATAGAGGCCTGGTACAGGGGTGGGGGCCAGCTGGTTTGCCCTGAAGGGTGTCCCGGATCAGGTGGGGGTTCCCTTGGGGCGTGGGGCGGCCTGAGAGAGGGGCCTGTGGTGGTTTGCAGGCCGGCCACGCCCCCTGGCAACCCAAGCGGAGGCCCTGGTATCTGGAATTTATTTTCCTTCTACAATTGAAACTTTGTAGCCTGGAGCGGAGCCAAGCCTGGGGCTCCCTCCGCGGCGGCAGCCATTTCTGTTGGGGTTATAATTGACACTTTGTTGCCTTAAGCGGGTGGGCCCGGCCAGGGTGTGCGGAAAGCTTTGCTTCCCCTGTTGCAGCCGGCAACCCTGGCCTGCTCTCTCAAGCTCCATTCTGCCGCCATTTGTTTGAATTTGTTTACCTTCTATAATTGAAACTTTGTAGCTTGAGTGGAGGCTTAGGCCTGGCAAGGGCAGGAGGAAAGCTTGGCTTCCTCTGTTACCTAGGAAACCTTGCTCTCTGTGGCTGCAGCCATCTTGGTTTGGGTTAATTTGCATGCTCGCTCTGATTGGATGGTGGGTGTGGCTTGTGGGTGTGTTGGAGGTGTGGTCAATTTGCATATTTGTCTATTATTAGGTAGGATTTTTTTCATATGTATATATGTATCTTTTGCAAGCAGCATGTAGCTGGGTTTTGTTTAATTGTTTTTATTTTTATTTTTATTTTTTTTTAATTTTTTATTGAGGTATTATATGTGTACATATCTTACCATTACCCCCCCCACCCCACACCCACACTTGCCCTCACCCCCCAGAGTTTTGCGTCCATTGTTTATGCTTATATGCATGCATACAAGTCCTTCATTTGATTTCTTATCTGCCCCCCTCCCTAACTTTCCCCCTGTAATTTGAAAGTCTGTTTGTTGCTTTACTGTCTCTGTATCTATCTTTTTGTTCATCAGTTTATAATGTTCTTTATTATCCATAAATGAGTGATATCATGTGGTATTTTTCTTTCATTGACTGGCTTATTTCACTTAGTATAATATTCTCCAATTCCATCCAGGTTGCTGCAAATGATGAGAATTCCTTCTTTTTATGGCAGCATAGTATTCCATTGTGTAGATGTACCACAGTTTTCTGATCCAGTCATCTGCTGATGGGCACCTAGGCTGTTTCCAAATCTTAGCTATTGTAAATTGTGCTGCTATGAACATATGGGTGCATATATCCTTTCTGATTGGTGTTTCTAGTTTCTTCGGATATATTCCCAGGAGTGGGATTACTGGGTCAAATGGGAGTTCCATTTTCAGTTTTTTGAGGAAACTCCATACTGTTCTCCACAGTGGCTGCACCAGTCTGCATTCCCACCAGCAGTGCACGAGGGTTCCTTTTTCTCCGCATCCTCGCCAACACTTGTCGTTTGTTGATTTGTTGATGATAGCCATTCTGACAGGTGTGAGATGGTACCTCATTGTTGTTTTGATTTGCATCTCTCGGATAATAAGTGACTTTGAGCATGTTTTCATGTGTCTCTTGGCCTTCCTTCTGTCTTCTTTTGAAAATATTCTGTTTAGGTCCGTTGCCCATTTTTTTATTGGATCATTTATCTTCCTTTTATTAAGTTGCATAAGCTGCCTGTAGATGTTGGAGATTAAACCTTTATTAAGGTATAAAATTGCTGTCTTTTTTTGAAACTATTCTGGATTAATGTAATTACTGATATATTTGGGTTTATATATATCACCATATATTATGTTTTTTATTAATCTTGCTTAAAATTGCTCTTTTATTGAAACTATATTTTGGATTTAATGTAATTACATATATTTTTGGGTTTATATCTATCACTATATATTGTAATTTTTTTTTTATTAATCTTGCTCCAATTTCTTCTTTTTTGGTGGTAGGAGAGTGTTGATAAAGCTCTTTTTACCCCTGCTAGTAGCTTGGTTGTTATGTATTCTTTTACTATCCATTTACTCTAGAACAGTGATTTTCAATCTTTTTCATCTCACGGCACACATAAGCTAATTACCAAAATTCTGTAGTACACCCCCCCAAAAATTTTTATTTTTTGCCTATTTGATAAAAGAAAAAAAAGGTATAATTTTGATTGATTCATACTGGGTGGCTATTGTAGTATTGGCTGTTTTCATTTGACAGTCTAAGGGAAAAGAAGTCAGTGCCCCTGACTAAATAGTCAGGTATTCAATGTTTTAAAATTTGTTCCACACCAGTTAAAGAGTGCTGCTCTACAGGTAAAAGTGTTTTTGATGTATCAAGGTCTAATGTAAATTCTATTCTTCCCAGATAACTAATGCAAGGAACTTAAAACCCTTAACTCTATACTTTAGGCCAGTGTTCGGCAATCTGTGGCTCACGAGCCACAATGCACCGCGGCTCAGGTCGCCTGACGGACCGACACCCCCACTTCTTCTAATGCCACTTCTTCAAAATAGACCCGCCCAGGCCGAAAACCGACTTCTGCGCATGGGCCACGAAGTTTCAGTCGCATTGTATGTGCTCGCCCGCATGTGGTATTTTGTGGAAGAGCCACACTCAAGGGGCCAAAGAGCCGCATGTGTCTCGTGAGCCGCGGTTTGCCGACCACTGCTTTAGGCTATTGTGGTGTTGACAGGCATTGGAAAATCCCGATCAGTCCTCTGCATACACAGATTCCCAACCATGGATTGAAAATACAGTTGACCCCTGAACAATGTGGGTTTAAGCTGCACAGGGTTCAAACTCATGTTGTTTAAAAGTCAACTGTATTTTAAACATAGGCCCTAGCTGGTTTGGCTCAGTGGATAGAGCATCGGCCTGCGGACTGAAGGGTCCTGGGTTTGATTCCGGTCAAGGGCACATGCCCAGGTTTCTGGCTTGATCCCCAGTGTGGGGTGTGCGGGAGGCAGCTGATCCATGATTCTCTCACATCATTAATGATTCTCTCTCTTTTTCCCTCTCCCTTCCTCTCTGAACTCAATAAAAAAAAAAATTAAAAAAAGAAAACAGAAGACATTATTATTGTTTTAATACAATCAGTATTTTCTTAGATTTACCCACATATGTAACCTTCTCGTTGCTTTTCCTTGCTTTATTCATTTTCTGAGTTTTCATCTGAGGTTTCCCTCCTGCCCCCCTTCTGCCTGAGAAATATCTTTAGTTTTTGTATCATGGGACTGCTCTTGATGAATTCTTGGTTTATTTAAACTATATGTTAAGTACCTTTTATTTTTGTAGGCATATAATTTTTGATTGGCAGTTTTTGTGTGTTTTTTGTGTTTGGTTTTTTTTTTTAGCTCTTTAAAGAGATTTCATTATCTTCTAACTTTTATTTCTTGATTAAGAAGTCAGCCTGCAGTTATATTATTGCTCTTTAAAGGTAATATGAGTTCCTCTGGTTCTTTAAATATTTTTTGTTTTTATCTTTGGTTTTCAACAGTTTACTTTGATGTGTTTAGATGAAGTTATCTTTGTATTTATCTGGCTTTGCTTTCTAGTAATGATTCTTGAATCTCTGGCTTGATGTCTTTCATCAGTTTTGGAAGATTATCTGCCACTGTTTAATTGAAAGTTAGTGATGCTCCATTCTCCCCCCCCCCCCCCCCCCCCTCTGTTTTTGGGATTGCTGAAGATTATTATAGCATCTATAGATCTTATGCTCTTGTTTCTTTATGCTTTCTTCTTGATATTTTCGAAGATAATCCTTAGGTTCACTAATTCTTTTTTCTTTTTTTTAATATATTTTATTGATTTTTTACAGAGAGGAAGGATAGAGAGTTAGAAACATCGATGAGAGAGAAACATAGATCAGCTGCCTCCTGCACACGCCCAACTGGGGATGTGCCTGCAACCAAGGTACATGCCCTTGACTGGAATCGAACCTGGGATCCTTCAGTCCGCAGGCTGACACTCTATCCACTGAGCCAAACCGGTTAGGGCGAGGTTCACTAATTCTTGTTTCATTTTATCTAATCTGATCTTTTATTTATTTTTAAAATTAAAATTTTATTGACTTTATTGGGGTGACATTGCTTAATATTATACAGGTTCAGGTGTACAATTCTAGAATACATCATCTGTATATTGTATTGTGTGTTCACCACAGCAAATCCAATCTCCTTCCATCACCATTTATCCCCACTATCAATTTAGGTAAAAAGTCCCACCTCTCTTTTTTCTGGTTATCACCAAGCTGTTGTCTGTGTCTGAGTTTTGTTTTTTTGTGTGTTTTTTTCTCCTTAATTCCTTTACCTAGGCCTGCAACCTGGTTCCCTCCCATCTGACAGCTGTCAGTCTATTCTCTATGAGTCTTTCAATTTTGTTTGTTAGTTTATTTTGTTCATTTGATTTTATTTAGCATAATGCTCTCCAGGTCCATCCATGCTGTTCAAAGGGTAAGATTTCCTTCTTTTTACCTAAATTGATTTTAAACCCATTCAATGAGTACTTTAGTAGATTTTCAATTCTGTCCTTCAAATATAGCTTCTCTTTATTGTTATTTTTGTTCTCTGATGGAGTTACCAAGCTTTTATTTTAATTTCTCGACTATATCAGGTGATTTGTGTTTACTTCTAATAGATGGCCAGGAGCACTGTTTGTGTTTACTTCTAATAGATAGCTAGAAGGACTATTAATTACATTAATCCCATCAACAATTGAGATGATTCAAAGTTTCTAAGAATAATGGGAGTTTATTCATTTTGTAGTTAATTAGGTACTTTAATTTATTACTAGGTAATTATTTTAATACATGAAGATTGAACTCTTTTGAGTTCTCTCATATTTCTAGGGTGTGGATGTTTGATATTTAAACTCAAAATTTAGAAGAATTATAATACCCTCCTCCTCTCAGAGTAGGCACTCAGTTCTAGTTTTTTAAATCCTATTAGCCTTGTTATCTGTGAAAGGTTTGCTCATGTTCTTAGCTATCTCTTACAGAATTGCAAGGTGCCTATCTGAGAGAAATGTAACCCCAAATACAAGGTTTACCTCTTTGTTTTTTGTTTTCTCTATTTTAAGTCTTGTTCTTCGATGTCTTCAAATGGGTTTTTAAAAATAATTTTTTATTTTCAATTACAGTTATATACAATACTAGTAGCCCATTTGCAGGAAGAATCCTGCAAGCGGCTGCTGCGGCCGCCGCACCTGCACCCAAGGGCCGCTGCCGCCCACCCCTCTCCACCCGCCTCCGCTCCGCCCCGCCCCACCTGGGCTTTCCCTCTGGCAGCCACCTTGCTTTCCGCTTTTCCTCCCTCTTCCTTCTAAGTTGTCTTCACTCTTCACTCCTCCCTCCCTCAGCATATGCAAATTAACCGCCATCTTTGTTGGATAATTTGCATACTCGCCCTGATTGGCTGGTGGGCGTGGCTTTGGCTGGTGGGCATGGCTTGGGCATAGCGAAGGTGTGGTCAATTTGCATATTACTATTTTATTAGGTAGGATTATATTAGTGTCAGGTGTACAACCCAATGATTAGATATTAGTGTAATTTACAAAGTGATCACCCCAATAAATCCAGTACCCACCTACCCCTCCATACTTAGTACAGTATTATTGACTATTTTCCTTGTACTTAACTATACATACCCATGACAATTCTGTAACTACCAATTTGTACTTCTTTATCCTTTTTCACCCATCTTTCCAACTCTTTCCCATCTGACAACCATCAAAATGTTCTCTGTATCTGTGAGTCTGTTCTGCTTATTCATTTACTTTGTTTTTTAGATTCCACGTGTAAGTGAAATTATATGACATTTGTCTTTCTCTGTCTGACTTATTTCACTCAGCACAATACCCTCTAGGTCCATCCATGTTGTTGCAGATGGCAAGATTTCATTCATTTTTTTTTAATGGCTCAATCATATTCCATTATGTATATGCACTACTTCTTCTTTATCCATTCATTGATTGGTGGACACAGATTGTTTCCAAATCTTGGCTATTGTAAATAATACTGCAATGAACATATGGATGCATTGTCTTTTCAATTTATTGTTTTGTGTTTCTTTGGATAAATACCCAGAGGTGGAATTACTGAGTTGTTCTTTGTCTCTTATTTAAAAGTCCATTTTGTCTGGCATAAGTATTGCTACCCCAACTTCTTAAAATTTTGTTTCCATTTTCATGAAATATCTTTTTACATCCCTTTACTTTTAGTCTGTGTGCATCTTTCCATCTGAAGTGAGTCTCTTGTTGATAGCATATGTAAGGGTCTGGTTTTCTTATCCATTCAGTTTTGATTGGAGCATTTAATCCATTTGCATGTAAAGTAGTAGGTTTAAATTTTTTTTATTTTATTGATATTAGAGAGAGAGAGATGAAGGGGGAAAGAGAGAGAGAGAGAGAGGCATCTATTTGTTGTTCCACTTATTTATGCATTCACTGGTTGAATCTTTAAAAAAATATATATATGTATGTATATATTTTTTATTTCAAAGAGGAAGGGGGAAGGAGAGAGAGATAGAAACATCAATGATGAGAGAGAATCACTGGTAGGCTGCTTCCTGCATGCCCTGTACTGGGGATCAAGTGTATCACCTCGTCATGTGCCCTGACTGGGAATCGAACCTTGACCTCCTGGTTCATATGTTGACGTTCAACCACTGAGCCACACTGGCCAGGCTAATTGGTTGCTTCTTGTATGTGCCCTTACCATTATTGAACCCACAACCTTGACGTATTGCGATGATCCTCTAACCGACTGAGCTACCCGACTAGCGCATGTAATTATTGATAGAGATGTGTTTATTGCCATTTTATTATTCATATTTAGGATCTTTTTTCCCTTCTTAATGGAGACCCTTGAACTTTTTTGTAATCCTGGTTTGGTGGTGATGAACTCCTTTAGCTTTTCCTTGTCTAGGAAATTCTTTATCTTTCCTTTGATTCTAAATGATATCTTTGCTGGATAGAGTAATCTTGGTTGTTGGGTCCTTGCTCTTCATCACTTTGGATATTTCATGCCTGTAAAGTTTCGGTTGAGATAGTTGACAGTCTTATGGGAACTCCTTTATAGGTAACTGCTTTTTTCTTGCTGCTTTTAAGATTTTTTTTTCTCTGTCTTTAACCTTTGGCATTTTATGTTATTTTATTTTTCATTTATTTTATTTTATTTTATTTATTCATTTTATTTTAAGTTTATTTTATTATTTTATTTATTTCTAGAGGACCAGTGCACGGCAATCGTGCACTGGAGTGGGGGGGCCCTCAGCCCGGCCTGCGCCCTCTCATAGTCCCGGACCCCTTGGGGGATGTCTGCCTGCCGCAGAGACAAGAGAGGTTCCCCGCCACTGCTGCTGCCCACACTGGGGATCAAGCCTGAAACCCGGGCATGTGCCCTGATCAGGAATCGAACCGTGACCTCCTGGTTCATAAGGTCGACACAACTACTGAGTCATGATGGCTGGGCTAACCTTTGGCATTTTAATTATGTTGTGTCTTGATGGGGCCTTTTAGGGTTCATCTTGTTTGGGACTCTCTGTGCTTCCTGGACTAGTGTCTTTTTCCTTCACCAGGTTAGGGTAGTTTTCAGTCATTATTTCTTCATATAGGTTTTTAATTTCTTGTTCTCTGTCTTCTCGTTCTGGCACCCTCATGATTTGCATGTTGGTATGCTTGAAGTTGTTACAAAGGCTCCTTAATCCTCTTTTTTTTTTTTTAATGTTCTGATTAGATGTTTTCTGCTTTCTTATCAACATTAAGAAAATTAACAACTTGCTTTAAAGCAAAAGACTTGAGCTGACACTTCAACAAAGGTAGTATATAGATGGAAAGTAAGCATATGAAAATTTGTTTAATGTCATATATCATTAGAGAATTGCATTTACAACTATGTATTTATTAGAATGACTAAAACCAAAATACCAACAACAGCAACAGCTGGCGAGGACATGGAGCAGCAGAAACTTTAATCCATTCCTGCTGGAAATGCATAATGGTGCAGCTACTCTGGTAGACAGTTTGGTGGTTTCTTACAAAACTAAATATAGTTTTACTGTACAGTATGGCAGTCGCATTTCTTGATATTTACCCATAGGAATTGAAAACTTTACACACAAAAACCTGCATGGGGATTTTTATAACAGCTTTATTTAAAATTGTCAAAACATGGAAGCAGCCAATGTAGCCTTTATTTGTGAATAATGGATAAACTGGTTCATCCAGACAATGGAATATTATTCAGCAATGAAAATAAATGCTCTATCAAGCCACAAAAAGTCATGGGGCAACCTTAAATGCATATGAAAATGCAAGTGAAAGAAGCCAATTTGAAAGGCTATATACATCTTATGTGGGAAAGGCAAAATGATGGAGACAGTGAAAAGATCAATGGTTGCCACAGATTAGGGGGAGGGAGGAATGAATAGGTGGAGCACTGAGGATTTTTAGGACAAGGAAACTATATATTACCTTAATGGTGTATATTTGTCTTTATAAATATGTGAAAATTCATAGAATGTATAACACCAAGAGTGGAATACTATGGATTTTGGGTAATAATGGTGTGTCAGTGTAGGTTTGTTGATTATAACAGATATGTTCTCTGGTTTGGGATGTTGATAATGGGTGAAGTTGTGGGTGCATGGGAACATGGAACTCAGTATTTTCCGCTTAGAACCTAAAACTGCTGTAAAAAAGAAAGTTTATTAATATGGATACTTTTTAAAACATTTTTCCTAGATTGATTAGGATGTCAATATTTTTTTAAAGTTACAAAACACCAGAGGAACAGGCAATTCATTATTTTTCTGATCTCGTTGTGGAAGGACTTCTAATCAAAAGATACATAGTTAGAATTTAGTATAATTTAATGTTTTCTAAAAGACAAACAGCGAATTATTTTGTGAGTAACCTTAATATATAAAGAAATTAATATATAAATGGGAAAATGGTATGAATTGACTACCAATAAAAAGTAAAGTTGCTAATAGATATTGGGAAATTTCAACCTAACCTTAGTAACAAAGAAATGCACATTATACAGTGAGGTTAACTTTTAAATTTTATGTGATATGTGATATAAACACTTCCAAATTTATTTGTTAGACAGTATAATAACAACTTGAACTTAACACCAAGAAGTAAAAATCAAAACATATTTGATCTTATGTATCCACCCAATGTGTTTCTCCTTTATGCAATATCTTGCCTGCCCAGAAGTAGTTTCTTATTCTCCTGTCATTTATTATTTCCTTGCAATAAAAAGTTCCCCACTACATATTTATCATCAAGTAATGCATTGTTTAATTTTGCTTATTTTTAAGTTATTTGCTTAAAAATTGATTGAATGAGTTAACTCTGGATTTATAGGGAAAGAGAATATCAATATCACCTGGGGCCTTGATAAAGTTACTTGGACAACCTCACACCCATTTGGATGGCTACTATTTAAAAAAAAAACACCAATTGGAAGTGTTGATAGCAATGTGGAGAAATTAGAACCCTTGTGCACTATTGTGGCAATATGAAATGTGTGCAGCTGCTGTGCAAAACATATAGTGGTTCCTCAAAAATTTAAATATAGAATTATCATATGATTCAGCAATCCCACTTCTGGGTACGTATCCAAAAGGATTGAGAGTAGAGTCTTGAAAAGTTACTCGTACACATATGTTCATAGCAGCATTATTCACAGCTAATATTTGGAATTCAAGCCCATTGGATAACAACAATGTGGTGTGTACATGCAAAGGAATATTATTTAGCCTTAGGAAGAAAATCCTGCAATATGCTACAGTATGGATGCACCTGGAGGATATTATGCTGAGTGAAATATGGCAGTCACAAGCGGACAAATACTATACCCGTGGTCGGCAAACTGCGGCTCACGAGCCACATGCGGCTCTTTGGCCCTTGAGTGTGGCTCTTCCACAAAATACCACGGCCTGGCGAGTCTATTTTGAAG
Organism: Cnephaeus nilssonii; assembly: GCF_951640355.1. Taxonomy (NCBI): domain Eukaryota; kingdom Metazoa; phylum Chordata; class Mammalia; order Chiroptera; family Vespertilionidae; genus Cnephaeus; species Cnephaeus nilssonii. The sequence goes on along the minus strand of NC_137072.1, from coordinate 40,404,712 downwards.
AAGTGGCATTAAAAGAAGTTTACGTTTAAAAAATTTGGCTCTCAAAAGAAATTTCAGTCGTTGTACTGTTGATATTTGGCTCTGTTGACTAATGAGTTTGCCGACCACTGTACATACTAACCCACTTCTGTGAGGTACTTAGAGTAGAAAAGTCATAGATTCAGAAAGAATGGTGGTTGCCAAGGGATGAAGGGAGGGTAGAACCAGTAGTTATTCATTGTATAACAGTATAGAGTTTCAAATTCACAAGAGAAAATGAGTTATATGGGGATGGGTGGTGGTGATGGTTGTACAACAGTGTGAATATATTTAATACCACTGAACTATACACTTAAAAATGGTTATGTTGGCGCTCCAGCTGCGTGTCTCGGTTGGAGTGTTGTCCCGTGCACCAAAATTACAGGTTTGATTCCTAGACAGGGGACATATGGGAGGCAACCAAGCCATGTTTCTCCCTTCTCTCTCTCCCTTCCTCTCTCTCTAAAATCGGTAAACATATCCTCAGGCGAGGATTGAATAAAATAGTTATGATGCCAATTTTACATTGGTTGTATTTTACTACAATAAAAGAAAACGGAAAAACTTTACTGGAAGTTTTGAGTTTTGGATTTTTATTTTTTGAACTGTAGGCCTCTTGAGAATTATTGCCCGAAGGAGGTACTCCTCCTGAAGGGAGTCTGTCATTGAGGACTGGATTACATACCTCTACAAGTCTTCTCATCTTTGTTTTTGGTGTTTTAATCTTTGATCTAACTTAAAATGAAGGTTTACTCTGGGACTTTGTTATTTGTATAGCATAGTTGGAAAAGTTTAATTTCATACTAAAAGTTTATCGTGTTTATAATTATGCTAGGCACCTTTAAAAGACAAATGAAAAAATAAACAGTATATAGTCTTTCTTACTTGAATTAATGGATTCTTTGGGGAGGAACTTATAATTTTGTACATTGCAGTAAATTTGAAGAGATGCATAAACAAATTACACTATAATACACAAGAGAATTGAGTTTGATTCAGTTTGTTGGTCAGGAACAATTGCATTAGTGTAACTTCTAAAAAGAAGGAAAATTTTAATAATTAGTAAAGGGGCAGGGTTAAACATTCTAGGTAGAGAGAACTATTAAGCAACGGGATAAAGCTGTGAAGTTTTTGGACATATTTAGGAATTTTGAGGAGTTCAGTTTCGTAGTAATGTAATATACATTAAGGAAGGATGGATTGAAAAGTTTGGTTTGCCGTATTAATGAAGACTTAAAATGACAAACTGTGTATATAGGATATAAGAAACGTATTTTCTGAGGTTTTCTTTTTATTGATGAACACCAGAACTTCAAATTATATTTATACTAGAGCCTGGTGCATGAAATTCATGCATGGGTAGGGTCCCTAGGCCTGGCCAGCGATCAGGGCCGATCGGGGCCTTCCTTCCCGTGCTGCCTTCCTTTGTTCCGCACTGCCCGCTGGTGGTCAGCACATGTCATAGCGTGCGATCAAACTCCCGGTCTCCTGGTCAAACTCCCGTGGGGACAATTTGCATATTAGCCTTTTATATATATAGATATGATAGAAAGATTTGTCTATTTTGCTATTGCTATATTCCTAGAGCATACAGAAGAGTTGAATGAATGATTTTAGATTTCATTAAGAAAGGAGAATTTCAGCAATTGTATGTTAAAGAGACCTTGCTCTACTGGGTCATACTGTTTTTGGTACTATTATATGGTTCAGGTATTAATTGTTTTCACTTTACTTGGTTTGCATTCTTTGCAATGTTCTCTTTGGGCTCCTAAAACTGAGCATCTTCCTTATGGTGTACCTTCATTAATAGGGCATATGTATTCACCTGTGAGTTGGTTCAGGTAGATCCCAGAATTCTTTGGTTTTCACTTTACATCTGTTTTCCTGAAGCTTGGCATTGCTTAATTCTTTAGTCTTGATTTTAACTATTTGTAGGAATTGACATCACTTTTAGGGTTTCTGCTACTTTCCCTCATTGTATTCTTTTGGTTGTTAGATTATGTTATATAAAATTATTTATTTAGGTACTATTTCTTCAATGTTAACTTTGCTGTTATATATTTTCTATAGTTTTGAACAAGTTATTCTTAATTTTACACATATTTTGAAAAAACATTTTATAAGTTGAATTAAAGTTAACTGTTCCTGTTTGTATTCTTTAGTGCTTGCTCTAGGGATTATAACATGCATCCTCAATTTACCATAGTCCCCATTGAATTACTATAAAACCACTTCACATAAAGTGTAAGAATTTACATGATGGTAATTATTACTGTCTCTTCCCTGTTTGTGGTGATATTGTAACCTATTTTATGTCTACATATGTTATAAATCTAATCATAACAATTATTTTTATCTTTGCTTTAAACAGCCAATCATCTTTTAAAAGCAAAGATAAACAGGTCCCTTCATGCCCTGCTGAGAGTCCAGGGATACCTCTTTCTGTGGTAATAGCACAGGCATTCAGGCTGCAACCCCATTTCCCCCCCATCTTACCAGGATACATTAGTGGCCATTTTCCTTAGTTCACTCAGAATACTAAAATTTGAATAAAATAGCAATGTTGTTTCCAAATAATGTAATGAACAACCAATACTAATCCAAGCACATGAACATTTGTGTATCTGCCCCAGCCTTTCACACCTCAGCCAGAAATAACTGCCTTATATTCTCTGTTTATGGTTTTACTTTAAAGAAAGAGAATGTTGTTTTCATTTATCAGTAAGATTACATAAAATTGAAAATTTAAACCATGAGTATAATAAACTGAGGAACCAAAGAATTAGGGCATTTAAATTTCATTTTATATCAATCTGTAAGATGAGGCACAATGTAATGTCAAAAAATGAAATTTTATGTTGTAATATTTTTATATTTAAATATATTTTGATAAATTGGAATAAGGTGACCATTTGTCATTAGGACGATGTTTTTTAACTTTTGGGTCTTAAAATTTCATTCTTTATGAAGTAATGAAGTGAATGATAATTTTTATGAAAGTAATTGATGATGTGTATTGCAGAAAATAAAAAGTTGGTCATATTACATACTACATTAGTGTACTCAGCAGTATTCAAGAGGTGCTGATAGTGTTAATTATAATTCATTTTGTAATCCATGCTTTTTGTCCTTATATTTTTGTATATTCCTACAGCTAAAGCAGTTAACAGGTCATGGCACGTTTAACAAAAAGACGACAGGCGGATACAAAAGCTATCCAGCATCTTTGGGCAGCCATTGAGATTATACGGAACCAGAAGCAAATTGCCAACATTGACCGTATTACAAAGTAAGTAAATTTAAACAAAAATATCTCTGTAAAATTTCATATAAGACTTTGGGATAAAAGGTCCAAAAATACTTATTTATTATGATAACATATATTACAAAGTACTAGTCACTCTTTGCCTTGCAGGAGTATACAGTTGTTAGAAAAACAAATACAGAAACATACACAATCAACTTGTGTTTAGAGGTTTTATAAATAAATGTTATTATTCACTATTTGTAATAGTACTTTAGTTATCAAAAATTTAACTCTTGAAACAAGTCTTTATATGTTTTTTGTTAAAAAGGCTTTTAATTAATCACTTTTATTTAAACTATCTAAAAACTGTTCATTATTGATTTTAATAAAGGATAAGCATGGTACCTATAGTAAATAACATCCTTTTAGTTCATAGCCCACTAACCAAGAATGTTTAATATTTTATTTGAATGTTTAACAATATTATTCTATAGTTTAAAAATATAGTAAATAAATCTTAGTTAAAAAAAGAAAGTTCTTTTTCCCTCTAGTTTCCAATGCTATTATTTATCTTGATAGACCAAGATTCAGTATAGGAAAAATCAGACTGCTTTATGAATATTCAATTTTCATGTTAAATATTAGTTATAAGGGAGTCTTCAAATAGAACTTGATTTTATTATATTTGTTTTCCTGGGTATTTTTAAAGGAACAAAGCTAAAAAAAATTTTTTTAATGTTTAAATATTTTTTTGGTAAGTTAGAATTTCTTTATACTTATTCCTCCCACACATTTTTAGATGTTATCTGCAAAAAATGGAAAACATGATTTATATAAAAGCTCATTTAATTAAATATTTATGTTGGCCTTTATTAATAAGCAACAAAAGTGAGTACCATATATTTTTGTCCCTTACCTATATTCTGGTGGAGAAGATTATAAAGGTTAGCTAAGAGAGAAGCAACAGGAGAAGGTGAAAGGAATGTTATATATTGTTCTCAATCTGTATTTACACTTTGAATATTTTAAAGTTTCCTATGTACAAGTCCTAACTCCTATAAGCTAATGGAAGAAAAAAGGTGGGTAACACCTATGTGGGAAATAAAAATGAAAATAAAAATAAGTAGCTAATAATAATTAAATTTATAATACTTTATGTTTTTAAATAAAGCAACTAATTTGAGGCATGACAACTAAATGCAAGTTACAGTGAAATAATATTGGTATAAAAACATTTTTAAAAACATCTCAAAGAATTAAAAGCTCAAAGTATTTTCCCATGATTGGGAATTTTTTATTAAAAAAACCCATGTAGCTTATGTATATCAAAATTGTTTATAGAAGAAAGTAGAAATGAAATACTATTCTTTGGATTTAATTTTTAAAATTAAAGTCATTTAAGGCTGACTAAACTGTTTTTTCAGGCTATTCTTTCTAAGCCATGGCATCTTTCTCTAAAAGCTTTAAAAGGATGGTCTCTAGGAATCTGTGGGAATCTCCCAGTGTGAGATGTACACAGTTTGGCCTTCAACATCGCTATTAGGCTATACCAGTGGTCGGCAAACTGCAGCTCTCGAGCCACATGTGGCTCTTTGGCCCCTTGAGTGTGGCTCTTCCACAAAATACTACGGCCTGGGTGAGTCTATTTTGAAGAAGTGGCATTAGAAGAAGTTTAAGTTTAAAAAATTTGGCTCTCAAAAAGAAATTTCAATCAGACTGTTGATACTTGGCTCTGTTGACTAATGCGTTTGCCGACCACTGGGCTATACCAACCTGCTGATCTGGGAGTCAGAGAATTAATCCTACAGAAGTGGATGCAGGTGTCTTTGGATGGTCATAACATCTTGTTTGTACATACATATGTACACATGTTAAATTATAATAAAAGATACAGAGGTTGTTAACAGAATTGTACAACTCTTCTCATTTTGCATTATGGATTGTTGATAAACATTTTCTTTGCTCCTTTCTTCATTGGTACAGCGTTAGGGATGCCAAGGCTTATTTTTCTTCATATCTTAAGGTCCATAGATCTTAAGATAAATATGAATAAACTAGAGGCCCGGTGCATGAAAATTCATGCACTGGGGGGGGGGGTGTCCCCTCAGCCCGGCCTGCCCCCTCTCACAGTCCGGGAGCCCTCAGGGGCAGGAGGCGACCTGGCAATCAGGGGAAGGCGATGCCCCCATCACATCTCTGCTGCTGCCACTGCCGGCAGCGCAAACTTTGGCGGGCCCTGGTTACCTGAGCCTCGGGTGGCCCTGGTCGGCTGGGCAGCCACCCTCCGAGGCTTGCCTATGCCTCGGGCCAATCTTGGGCAGCTGGGGGGCTGAGGGGACTGGGAGACTCTGAAGCAGGTACGCGGAGCGGTCGGACCCACCTGGGGGTGGGCCTGGCCATGCCACATGCCTGCCACACCGGCGGGGCTGAGGGGACTGGGCGCCACCATTTTGTGGCTGTGGGCGCCGCCATCTTTGAGGGCGTGGCAGCCAATTAGCATATTCCCTCCTTATTGTCTGTGGGTGCTACCATCTTTGTGAGGGCGTGACGGTCAATTAGCATATTCCCTCTTTATTAGGTAGGATTAATTTACCTACCAAATAGTCATTGTTTTATTAGACTTATCCAAAGGTGAAAAGTACTTAAGTAAACCAGAGGGTAAGTGTTTAAGAGTGGTTCCCAGTGTTTTTTCTGCTTCATCTCATCTGAGAGTATGCTATTTTCCTTTTTATTAGGGGGGTAAGCTTCATAGCATGCTGTACTTTTTTTTTTATAACATTAGTCACATGTGTAATTACCTCCCTGCCGGACCATCAGCCCCAGGAAGGAGCTATCTAGCTAACTGCCTAGCCCAGTGGTCGGCAAACTCATTAGTCAACAGAGCCAAGTATCAACAGTACAATGATTGAAATTTCTTTTGAGAGCCGAAAACTGACTTCTGCAAACCGACTTCTGCGCATGGGCCACAAAGTTTCAATCGCACTGTACGTGTGCGCCCGCACGTGGTATTTGTGGAAGAGCCACACTCAAGGGGCCAAAGAGCCGCGTGTGGCTTGCGAGCACCGTTTGCCGACCACTGGCCTAGCCTAATGCCTTGTCTTGCTCATTATCATTATACTTGCCAAGGTAAGTTAGGAAGAAACATTGGACCATGACAAGAAGTCAAGTCTTGCTTTAAAGCCTAATATTCCTGTTCTGTATTCTAAATTTAGGTACTTTTCTAGCATTAGACTAATTTTAAATCAAGTTGCTCTGCTTATTTATAGCCAATTCTGAACACACAGGTATCTTAATCTTTACAAATAATCTTAAATTACTGAAGGCTGTAGTAGAGTAATAGAATGCATATGTAGTCATTATGTTTCATTCTGTATTATGATTAGTGAGTGACTCCATTATAAAAATAAAAGCTACATAACTTTAAAATGATGCTTTAAAAGTTTTAGGCTTTGGGGTCATGGCTCTTCATAATATTTGGAAGCCTGGCACACCTGAAACACTGTAGTTTACTTATGTATAGTGTTTAAGTTCTTCTTTTGTTTAGGTTTGGTATGACTTTTAAGCCACTTTTAATCTATAGGTTTCTTGCTCATCTTTTTTGTTGTTGTTTTCCTTTGCAATTTATTTGTTGAAGAAACTGATTCTTTTGCTATTTGGTTTCCTATAGCCTGACTTTTGCTTATTGCATCCCTGGGGTGGACTTTAACCTTTTTCTCATTCCTCTGAATTTCATGGAAATTGGTATTTATCTATAGAATTGGGGGTGGGAAAACAAATCACTCTTGTTTTCCTCTCAGGAGGCCTTAATGCCTGTTGTTTCTCATATGTGAGGTTAGTAGCTTTGATACAAAGGATTAAAGATTGCAAAATGATGGTAGTCTAATTTTATTCTTACTTTTTTTTTTAACTGGAATACTTCTGCTTAAGGACGTAAGCTTCCCATTACTTACTGTTTGATTCATATTGGAAAAGTAGAATAACTGATTGTTTTCCTTTATTTACCAGTTTTCAACATCGTATCCTCTAATGGTAACCAATTAGTTTTTTAAAGTGTTATTTGGAATTTATGCATTTGATATATTTCAGTCCATTTCTGATGTAATCTTTATTGATGCTCAAAATTTCCCATCTTTGACCAGTTGGAGCTTATTCACATTTCTGAAGTTACTCTGCTCTCCAATACAGCAGGATTTTACATACACCCTTCCCCTATATTTCTCCAGGGGCATTTGGTTTCTTTCAGTTAGAAATAGTATTTCAAGAGCACTTTCTCGCCCTCATTGTGCTCATTAATGCTAAGTCAGTCTCTCTAGGAATCTAATGGACAGAGTTTTGGAAATAAGTATAATTGTAAAAGAAAAAAACGATCTCATGAATTCATACTGTTATTTTCCACTTGAATTTATGTCTGTTGGGTTTTACTTAACTCTTTTATCTAAAATCTTTAGGTCCTTTCTTACACAGTAAGGGTCATATTCTCAAGGACATCATGAATGATAACATTTTGGAGTATCATGTAATAATCACTCAGTTGTTTTATCCAACATTATGTACCAAGCTATTTGAGTATAATAACAACACTATAACAAATAATAGTTTTGTGAAAACCATATGAATTGCTTTTTAGAATCAGGTGTACTGATTCTAAACTATCAGAGAATATAGCAATTACATATTATACTTTCTTCCTAATAACCACCATTTAGTCTTCTATAAGTAGCTATTTCATGCTTATCACTAGCCCTATGTTGATATTTAAAGTTCATTCTCTAGTAGATTCTTTTCCCCCAATTTCATTGAGATATAATCCACACTGTGTTAGTTTAAATTGTACAACTTAATGATTTGTTATATGTTTATATTGCAAAATCATCACCTCAATAAGTTTAGTTAACATGCATCATTTCATATAGTTACATTTTTTCTTTGTGATAACGTTTAAGACTTATTCTCATAGCAATTTTCAAAATATACAGTACAGTATTATTAATAACTAGAGGCCTGGTGCACAGATTTGTGCACTGGTGGGGTCCTTCGGCCTGGCCTGTGGGGATAGGGCCGAAACCGGCTCTTCGACATCTTCCGAGGGGTCCCGGATTGTGCGAGGGTGTCTCGGGTAACGCACCCTGGAATCGGGCTCCCTCCTCTCTGGTTCCAGAGAACTGCAGCTGCCAAGTCACCGCAGCTTGGCGGCTCCTGTGTTGAGCGTCTGCCCCCTGGTGGTCAGTGCGCGTCATAGCTACTGGCCAGTTGGCCGGTCGGCCAGTCGCTTAGGCTTTTATATAGATAGTCACTATGCTGTACATTACTCCACAGAAATTATTTATCTTATGCTAGAAGTTTGTACCTTCTGTCCGCCCCCAAACCCTGCCTCTGGCAACCACTAATCTGTTCTTTATATATCTATGAGTTTGGTTTTTATAGATTCCATATATAAGTGAGGTTGCACAGTATTTATCCCCCCCCCCCAATTTATTTCGCTTAGCATACTGCCCTCGGGGTCCATTTACATTGTCACAAAATGATAGAATTTCCTTTTTTTAAAATGGCTGAATAATAATACCATATAATTTTTTTATCCAGTCATCTGTCATTGGACACTCAGGTTGTTTCCATGTTTGTGTTATTAATAATGCTGCTATCGCCGAAACTGGTTTGGCTCAGTGGATAGAGCATCGGCCTGTGGACTCGAGGGTCCCAGGTTCGATTCCGGTCAAGGGCATGTACCTTGGTTGCAGGCACATCCCCAGTAGGGGGTGTGCAAGAGGCAGCTGATTGATGTTTCTCTCTCATTGATGTTTCTAACTCTCTATCCCTCTCTCTTCCTCTCTATAAAAAAATCAATAAAATATATTTAAAAAAAATAATGCTGCTATGAACATGGGGAGCAGATGGAAAATAACTTTATCTTTTTGATATAGTGATTTCATATCTTTTTGATATAGAGATTTCATTTCCTTTGGATAAATATGCAAAAGTGAAATTGTTGGATCATATGCTAATTCTATTTTGATTTTTTGAGGAACCTCCATACTGTTTTCCATATTGGCAGCACTATCTAATAGTAGATTCCTTTTTTGTTGTTAATACTCACCCAAGAATATTTTTTCCATTTTTTTTTAAGAGAATGGAATGTGGGGGAGAGAGAGAAATACTAATGTGAGAGAGACCCATCAATTGGTTGCTTCCAGCATGTGCCCAGACTGGGCCCAGAATTGAACCTGCAACCCAACTACGTGCACTTGACCAGAAAAAACCTGCACCCTTTTGGTGTATGGGCCGATGCTCTAACCAGTGAGCCACACTGGCCAGGGCTAGTTGTAGATTTTTTTTTGATTTTTTTTAACAAAATCTATATAATTTATAAATGCTTAACAAATATAGTGAATTCCAGTTTGTTGGGAGAGGCAGTCTGCTATGGACCCTGAGTACTTGCACATTTTGCTTATAGTGACTTTCTTCAATGCCAATCTGTGCTCTGACCATGAACAGCATCTATAGCTAGTCATATAGGCGGTTAAGCAGGTCAGGGAGACACATTGAGACTACCGTAATCATTCTGTGGAGGCAAGGGACTGGTTAGTTTACTGCATGCTATAAAAGTGCAGAGCCTTTAACCTTGGGTTCTCAACTGTAGCAAAACCCATTGTACATGTAGCTGACATTTGGTCCACTGCATTACCCCAGGAGACTTGGATTTAGGGGAGCCAGTAGTGCCATGCTATTGCCTCTGATGTTTGATGTGCTGTGAGCAATAAATTTTCTTGCTCTGAGCTACTGAGTCTTATTGCCTATTTCTGGCGCCTGTGACAAACTAATCTGCTTCTTTAATAATCTCTTTTGGAGTCTTGTTACTTCTTGCCATGTTCTATGAGGTTGGGGTTCTTTCCTGAACAAACCGACTTGCTGAATTCCAAATATAGGCAGAAGGGATGCCTGAGGTTTAAAAGAAAGATCTTCTGGATGATTAAAGTAGGTGTCATTTCATGGAGAAAAAAGGAGAGCATTGGAACTAATCAATTATTGAAGAATTGTAAAAAGGAAAAAAAAAAAAGGAATTTCCCTTCCTGATATATGAGGTTGACATATAAGTATAAGCAACATGACATCACACAGTTCTTCGTGACTCCTCAGACTTAACAATTTGGAAATCATCCATTGTTGTCATTTTAAGTACAACATTGCTTTTTTCTTACTATCTTGTCCTTATAAGTCTATAGACATTTCTATAAGGTAGGTAAATGCAGTGTTCTTTCCCCAAACTTCACTTCTAGTAAATAACCTTGCGTGGCTGTTTTTGATTCTGTTTGTGGTAATGTTCGGAGTTATTTTCCAGCTGCAGTGATTGTTCTTTTCGTGTCTCCTTCCAGGGCTCCACTTTATCCTTCCACCCTGATGTACTCTGACCCCTTTCCCTCAAAGTAGCCTTCAATCTCAGTTTTCACTTTTCTTCCATATTCCCAAATCAATTTCTAGTTTCATCTTTTCTATCAGTAGCATGGCATCTACATTTTTAAAATTTAAATACTTTATTATTGAAAATATTACCTATGTGTCCTTTTTTCCCCCATTGACCTCTCCCCGGCCGCCCCCGTCCCCCAGCACATGTCCCATTCCCCCTACTGTCTGTGTCCTTCAGTTATGCTTATATACATGCATGCAACTCCTTTGCCTGATCTCTTACCCCCCCCTCCCATCCCCTCCCCCCACCTTCTCTACAAGGCTCAACGGTCTGTTCAATGCTTCCGTGTTTCTGGATCTATTTTAGCTCATCAGTTTATGTTGTTCATTGTATTCAACAAATGAGAGAGATCATGTGATATTTATCTTTCTCCGACTGGCTGTTGCAAATGGTAAGAGTTCTTTATTTTTTACAGCAGCATAGTATTCAGTTGTGTAGTACCACAGTTTTTTAATCCACTCATCTGCTGGTGGGCACTTGCCTGGCTTCTGGCTGAGCGGCGCTCCCCCTGTGGGAGCACACTGACCACCAAGGGGCAGCTTCTGCATTGAGCGTCTGCCCCTGGTGGTCAGTGCACGTCATAGTGACCGATAGTTCTGCCGTTTGGTCGATTTGCATATTAGCCTTTTATTATATAGGAAGTGCATTTAGGGTTTCCTCCATGTTCTTTTATGGCTTGATCATTCATTTCTTTTCAGTGCTGAATAATATTCAGTTGTGTAGATGGACTTCAGTTTATTTATCCTCCCACCTTGAAGGATATCATGGTTCCTTCCAAGTTCTGGCAATTATGGGTAAAGCTGCAATATAGTTTTGATTTTTAACATTTTCTTCCTTTGCAACTTCTAGTTATGACATTTTTTCTGCTGTATATTCACTCTTGTGTATCTTCTAGTTTAGACTTCACAGCTGAAGTAATTTTAAAAATTTACTTTTAATGTTTAACTCATTTCTGAGTTTTTCTAACTCTAATGTATATTTCCTCTATATCTTCCATAATTTTCATGTCTTTTTTCATGATTAGAATAGTAGTTATAATTTTCATCTATCTTGTTGGCACATCTCTTGGACCTGCTTTCATTGTAAGGATGTTATTCTGCTCCTTCAATCAGTCTTCATGCTGGTCATTTTGATATGAAATTAGTTTTTCTGAACTTGTATCAGAGAAAGGTGGTTAGAATAGTCTTTTGAGATTTATGGCTTTAAAGTTCCCTTTTCTATAATTTTTATGATCAATCAAATGATTTCCTGCTGCTTCTTCACTTTCTTTCCCACTGCTTTTTTCTGGAACCACCCCTTTATTTTGTTCTCATTGTCCTTACATTGAAGATCTTTTTGACCTGAGCTAGCAGTATTTGATATTTTTACCATTATTGCTCACAATTACTTTATAATATGGGGCTCCATCCTTGGAAAGCAGCTTTGGCTGATTAAGTTTGAATGTTCATGGGGCCCATTATGCTCCAGCCCCTTAGACACTACCATGAATTCATGAATTACCATGATTCACCTGCAAATGGGAGTGTGTAAAACCCTATCTGGTTTCAACTGCTATTCTCAAATTGGCCCACTGTACTTTCTAGTGACTGTCTGTTGCTTCTTTTATTCTATACTAGAAGCCCGGTGCACGAAATTCGCGCACGGCGAGGGATTGTCCCTCAGCCCAGCCTGTACCCTCTCCAATCTGGGACTCCTGGAGGGATGTCCGACTGCCTGATTAGGCCCGATCCTGGTGGGATCGGGCCTAAACGGGCAGTCGGACATCCCTCTCACAATCCAGGACTGCTGGCTCCCAACTGCTTGCCTGCCTGCCTGCCTTCCTGATTGCCCCTAACCGCTTCTGCCTGCCAGCCTGATCACCCCCTAACCACTCCGCAGCCAGCCTGGTTGATGCTTAACTGCTCCCCTGCCAGCCTGTTTGCCCTCAACTTCCCTCCTCTGCCAGCCTGGTCACCCCTAACTGCCCTCTCCTGCAGGGTTGATCACCTCCAACTGACCTCCCTTGCAAGCCTGGTCCCTCTCAACTGCCCTCCCTTGCAGGCCGGGTGCCTCCCAACTGCCCTCTCCTTCTGGCCATCTTGTGGTGGCCATCTTGTGTCCACATGGGGGCAGGATCTTTGACCACATGGGGGCAGCTATATTGTGTTGCAGTGATGATCAATCTGTATATTACTCTTTTATTAGATAGGATAGAGGCCTGGTGCACGGGTGGGGGCCAGCTGGTTTGCCCTGAAGGGTGTCCCGGATCAGGGTGGGGTTCCCTTGGGGCGTGGGGCGGCCTGAGCGAGGGGCCTGTGGTGGTTTGCAGGCCGGCCACGCCCCCTGGCAACCCAAGTGGAGGCCCTGGTATCTGGAATTTATTTTCCTTCTACAATTGAAACTTTGTAACCTGGAGCGGAGCCAAGCCTGCTGCTTCCTCCGGGGCGGCAGCCATTTCTGTGGCAGTTAATTCACCTTCTACAATTGAAACTTTGTTGCCTTAAGCGGGTGAGCCTGGCCAGGGTGTGCGGAAAGCTTTGCTTCCCCTGTTGCAGCCGGCAACCCTGGCCTGCTTTCTCAAGCTCCATTCTGCCACCATTTGTTTGAATTTGTTTACCTTCTATAATTGAAACTTTGTAGCTTGAGTGGAGGCTTAGGCCTGCAATGGCTATGGAAAGCTTGGCTTCCTCTGTTACCTGGGAAACCTTGCACTCTGTGGCTGTAGCCATCTTGGATGGGGTTAATTTGCATACTTGCCCTGATTGGCTGGTGGGCGTGGCTTATGTAGCGGAGTGATGGTTAATTTGCATATTATCTTTTTATTAGAGAGGATACTCCTTTCATTAAATACTCTTGTTGTGCCCCTCTGTTTTCTCCTACATAGGTGTCAATACTAATTGGGATTATAGTTCTTGGACATTTACCCTCACCTGCTCAAATTTTGGGATTCATGAGGATTTTTCACCTCTTAATTCTGTTGTTTATGTTATCTAAGGGTAGGGTTTTTGCTTGTTTGTTTTTAGCAAAACAACCACTCTTGTTTACAGGTTTGGGAGAGATTAAAAATTATGCTACCTTCACTGTCTTCCCAGTTCACATCAGTCTTGTGATTTTTCTTAAAAGAAAAGATAAGATAGTTGGTAAAGGCACTGGATATTTTCTGAAGTCCTGAAAGCAGAGCTAAAAACCATAAAAGTTTCTTCTGGCAGAAGCAAATCCAAGGGACATTCTTCATGTTTGTATATAACACTGAACACATCAGACTCTATAGCAGTATTATCTTCAAACACAGGACAGTTAAAATACTAAGATTCAAGTTGAAATTTACAAAGAGCCCTAGCCGAGTGGCTCAGTGGTTAGAGCATTGGCCTGAGGACTGAAGGGTCTCCGGTTCTTTTCTAGTCAAGGGCCCGTACCTTGGTTTCAGGCTTGCACTGGTGTGATGTGTTTCTCTCACATCAATGTTTTTCTCTCTTTTTCTCTGTCTCTCCCCCTCCCTTCCAGTTTCTCTAAAATTCAATGGAAAAAATACCCTCCGGTGAGGATTAACAAAAAATAAATAACATAAAGTCATTTACAAAGAAATTCCATGAGTGGAAGCCTCAGATCCTCAAAATTATTTGAACAATTGGGGACTGATAATAATTTCCTCATCTTTGTAACAAAATAGAATTTTTCTGTTGCAAATGTTTCTTCCACCTAATCAGATAATATCTAACTTTAGGGTTTATAGCTGTAGTCTCCTATTGGGCTTCACTATATCTCTTTTTGTTGTTTGTTTGTTAATCCTCACTTGAATGTATTTTTTTCCTTTGAAATTTTTTTAGAGAGAAAAGGAGGGAGAGAGGGAGGGAGGGAGGGAGAGGGAGAAGGGAGAGAGAGATTGATGTGAGAGAGACACATCAATCAATGGTTACCTCCCACATACACCCCGACTGGGGCCTGGGATTGAGCCTGCAATCCAGGTACTGGCCCTTTACTGGGAATCCAACCCTCAGCCCTTTGGTGTTTGGGTGGATGCTCTAACCATTGAGAAACACTGGCCAGGGTATAGCACCTCTTTAATAAAGAGTCTTGAGTCCTTTTTACCATTTTCTTTTAATTTTTCTTTAAAAATACTGCTGATGTTTTGTTAAAAAATAGTAGAAAAGTATTATAAATTTGAGAATTACTGTTGAGATTTGAATATTTCAAATATTTAAAATTATAACTAAGAGAAACTTCTTTAACAAATTCTCTTTGGGAATGGAAAGTATTTTTACAAAAGAGTTGGTCTGAAATCAAAATACATATATGGGATTAAGTTTGACATTTAGTTATGGGTAAGTTGTCCCTTTGATTTAAAAATTTTTTTTCTTTTTAACTCTCACCTAAAGATATGCTTTTTTTATTTAAAGAGAGCAAGGGAGAGAGAAACATCAATCGGTTGCCTCTGGTACACACCCTGACACTAGAAATCAAACCCTTAACTTGGGTATGTGCCCTGATGGGAATCAAACCCACAACCTTTTGGTGTATGGGATGACACTTCAACCAACTGAGCCACCCAGCCATGGCCTAAAGGCTCATTTTTGTAAGTTGATTTACTGATAATATAAAATTACATAGATGTCTTCATTAGTATAAAATTAAATGTCTTCATTTTGGAGCTAAATAAGCAAAAATTTTGGTCTCAGTAAAAACATTTTACATTCTTAGAAACTGAAGGATGTTCTGTGGTGTTTAATTATCAAAATGGAAACAAATGAGTCATTTTATCATAAGAAAGATCCTGTATAGTAGTTTAGATGAAGATAAGCATAGGCTTATATCTTGTAAGAGCAGCTTCTCTTTTAGTTTAAAAGTCTGTAAATGCTAAGTTATAATTAGCAGATAGGAATTCATCAATTTTATGATGTTTTGATAGGCATCATGAAATTAAAGTTTTGAAGTATTTGATTACTTAGCATTTATATAAAGCAAATATTCATAGCACATTTTTATGCTTAAAATCATGATATTAGCCTTTGTTTTACAGTTTTTAAATCAAGGGGCAAAGAGATAAAGCATCATATAAAAACAAAATCAGAAACAAAAATGTAATTTACTTTCGATCTCTAAGATTACCAATATGATTTATAACTCATTGTCGTGTTACTTTTCTAAACATTACCTATATTTTAATATACAATAAAAATAAGTTACATACATCATTTATTTTTTCTCTTCAATTCAAACAAATTATTCACATCTAATTTGGATAATTATGATACGGTATTTGAGTTTCATAAGTATTTGTACTAGTTATAAGGTTATTTAAAGACAGACATTGAAATAAGTATGGATTTTATATTATCTCTACCAGCATTATTGGCTCGTTTCTGTCATTGGAAGAGGTCATTTTATTTTTTTGTCAGCTGTTGCAAAAAGCAATTGAACCTTTGTTTTTTTTTCCTGTCTTGAGTAACTTTGATTTTATTTTGAGAGGTGATCACATTTGTGACTAGTATGATTAGACTAACATTGGATTAGTAGACTAGCCCCGTTCAAGTTAATGTTTCAGATTAGGGCATCTATTAATTACATGTATTGCTTACTTTAGGGTCAAAACCCAATTAGAAAATGTGACCTCTGACCTCTTGTGACATGTTTGGCATTGAGATTTCTGAGTTCTCCTGGAGTTCTTCCTGTCGCTACCGACAGACATAAGCCCAAACTGTAAGTCCTCTTTGTGTGTAGGTTGCAACCAGGTACCCATTATTTATTTGTTGATTACGATTTAATCTTATGAAACCCACAGTTTCTAGGAGCTGTTTACTAAAGTTATAATTTTGCTTTGTCTCTGTCAGTTTCTGTTCCTTCATTAGATTTTATTTACTCTAGAGGAGGAAAATGGCCATTGTCTAAATTACTTCTTTGGAAATAAATTAGTTTTTAAAAAGTACCAGTTAATATGCTATATATATAATCCTAAGAATTCCTCACAGCATTACGAAGTACATTCTCACTTCAGTCTACATGGATTTTGTACCTATCTTTTATGGTCGCCGATTGGCAGGTACACTACCCTTGTTACCATTATTATTTTATTTTACATAATAGCCTTATGGAAGAACTGATTCTGAATGACCATAATTCACAATTCCACAGTGAGTTTTTTTGTTTTGTTTTTTTACTTAAGTATGCCATATTCTTATGATACTCCTCTTGGTTTAGTTTGTTGTGTAGCTGTTTTTATGTTTGACATTTCTCTGCAGATCTGTGAAGGAAACATAAAGACAAGGCATAGATTTGAATGGGATCAGTGTGGGAATTAGTCCTTGGAAGTTGGATGGGGTTTGGTGAGGCAGAGAGTCGAAGCAAAGGACTGTAGGGTTTTAAGGAAAAGGGGATGAAAGGGCGAGGGCTAGAAAAGGAGAGCCTGTGTACCAGCTTTAATTTTTATCCTGTAGCTAGAAGGGAATAGTGAATGTCTTTGAAATGGTGAAAGTAAAACAGACTCATTTTTTCCTCCCCAGGTACATTGAATAGTCCTCTTAGATGTCTCTTGAGTTTGCCTGCTCTTCCCTCTCTTGGCCTGGGTTTTCCTGCCTCTGCAGTGGCTGCAGGTTTCTAATTGGACTTCCAGCTTCCTGGTCTTGCTAGTCTGTTTTTCCCCCTATCATTGGTGTCAGAGATATTTTTCAAAATACCATCTTATCAACTGTTTCACTATAAAAGCCTTTTTTTCTATTGCCCATGAAGGCCAGATTCCTGTCCAGGTGTTAATGCCCTGCCTTTCTCTTCTGCATTCTCCTGCTGCTTCCCACTCAAGGTGCTGCACTCTGGATGCACTGGGCTCTACTGTTTCCACACTTTGCCTGGGATGCCTGTCCTCTTGGACCCGTCTGTCAGGCAGGCTCCTCTTTCAATTCAAATCTCCTAGGAAGTTGTTCCTGACACCTTTAAATCAACCGAAGCCTCACATTTTATCAGCTATTTTTCTAGATTTTAGTTTTGTGTTCTTCTTAAAATCCTCTTGATTTCCCCATTGAGCATAAAGTGTACATACCTGAACAGGGCATTTGTGCAGAGCCCTTCACTGTTAGATCCTCACTTTTTTTTTTTTTTTCCTTTTCATGCCCTGTGTCTGCCCACTTACAGCTCCATATGATTCCCAATTACCCGAATGCTCTATGATTTATTTTGTATTCTTCCTTCATTAATGGACATAATAAACATACCCTTTCTTTTAAGATCCAACTCAAATATCTCCTTTGATATACTGATTCATTTCTCACTATAATCAATCTCAGTACCATTGCTTTTTGCTCACATATTAATATGTATAAAATTCAATTTTATTATTCATTACAGTCTCTTGCAAATTATGGAAAAATATTTCTGCCGAAACCGGTTTGGCTCAGTGGATAGAGCGTTGGCCTGTGGACTGAAGGGTCCCGGGTTTGATTCCGGTCAAGGGCATGTACCTTGGTTGCGGGCACATCCCCAGTGGGGGGTGTGCAAGAGGCAGCTGATCGATGTTTCTCTCTCATCGATGTTTCTAACTCTCTCTCCCTCTCTGTAAAATATCAATAAGATATATTAAAAAAGAAAAAGAAAAATATTTCTGCTTCCTTTGCTGGTTATAAACTTCTCAAGGGCAGGGCATACATCTTTCCTATCTTTGGATCTTAGCGTGAAGCTGGGACAAGGCATGGAGAAAAGGTTTCTTAATAGTCAGTTGCATTAATTGAAGGAGCTGTTTGAGAACACTGAATAGTTACTTTGTGACAAAGCACTGTGCTTTACATGACTTAACTCATTTAATTTTCACAGCAACTCCCTGAGGTCTATTGTCATTATCTTCATTTTCCTGATCCAAGATGATAAAGCTTGGACAGGTGAAATAAATTATCTAAGGCCACACAGGTTTTCAGCAGAATATAGAGCTGTCTGATGTGTTTGTCCAAGCTCTTAACCATTAAATGTTTTCTTTTGATATTTAGTGAATTTATGTTTGTATCCTGCACACTTTGACTCTTGTTTTCTACATTGTACTTCCATATTATCTCATTTCACCATAGCAGCAACTCTCTGACATTAAAATTACCACCACTTTATAGGTGAAGAATTTGAGGCTGTTTGAGTAAATTATTTGTCCCAGGTTAAGTATTAGAATTAGGAAGAACCTAGTTCTTCAGAGTTTATTCTAAATTTTTAAATAAATTGATTGATGAAGAGTTCACAGAGATGCTATTTAGGTTTTGAAGTTTATTAATTTGTGTTCAACACAATTTTAAAATAAAATATTTGTTGTATACCTATCCATCTATAAAGCACCTAGTGGCAGATCATTATTACTTTAATTTTTTTATAGTAAAATACATAGCATGAAACTTACCATTTTAACCTGGTTTAAGTGCACAGCCTCATTGGTGTTAAATACATTTAATTGTGCAGCCATGACCACCATTCATCTCCAGGACTTTTTCAATCTTGTAAAACTGAAACTCATTACCTATTAAACAATAACTTCCCTACCCCTGGCAACCACAACCACCATTCTACTTTCTGTCTTTATAATTGTGACTAAGCACCACATAGAAGTGGAATTGTACAGTATTAGTCTTCTTGTGACTAGCTTATTTCACTTAGCATAATGCCCTCAGGCTTTATCCACATTGTGGCATATTCCAGAATTTTCTTTGTTTTGCATATATACCACATTTTGCTTATCAATTTATCTGTCAGTAGACACTTGAGTTACTCCCCATTTTTAGCTATTGTGATTAATGCTGCTATGAACATGGTGTACAAGTATTTCTTTGAGACCCTGCTTTCAATCCTTTTGGGTCAATACCCAGAAGTGGAATTGCTGGATCATATGGCAATTCTATTTTTAATTTGTTGAGTCACCATACTGTTTTCCACACTGTGCCATTTTACCTTTTCACCAGCATTGCACAAAGGTTCCAATTTCTCATTATCCTCATCAACACTGTTTTCTGTTATTTTGATAGCAGCCATCCTAGTGGGTGGGAGGTGGTATCTCACTTTAGTTTTGATTTGCATTACCTTAATAGTGATGTTGAGTATATTTTCATGTGTTTATTTGCCTTTTATGTATCTTCTTTGGAGAAATGTCTGTACAAGTCCTTTGCACAATCGGGTTGTTCATTGTTGCGTTTTGGGAGTTCTCTATATGTTCTGGACAATAATCCCTTATCAAATAGATGATTTGCAAATATTTTCTCTCACTTAAAGATTGCTTTTTGACTACATGGCTAGTAGTTCATAGCAGCATTAATTACTTTGTGACAAAGCACTGTGCTTTATATGACTTTAGTGTCTCCTATACAAAATTTTTAATTTCCAAAGTCCTATGTCTATTTTTCTTTTGCCTGTGCATTTGGTGTCATATCCAAGAAATCATTGCCAAATCCTATGTTGTGAGCTTTAGTCTCTTCTGAGAGTTTTATTGTTTTAGGTCTGACATTTAGTTCTTTGATCAGTTTTGCGTTATTTTTGTATATTGTGTTAGGGTAAGGGTCTAATTCTTTTCCACTGCTCTTAGATATCCAGTTTTCCCAGCACCATTTTAAAAAATAAATTCAAAGTTTGCTTTATTTTTTTAAAATATATTTTTATTAATTTCAGAGAGGAAGGGAGAGAGAGATAGAAACATCAATGATGAGAATCATTTATCAGCTGCCTCCTGGCGATGGAGCCTGCAACCCACGTATGTGCTCTGATTGGGAATCGAACTATGACCTCTTGGCGCAACCATTGATCCACACCGGCCAGGCACCCAGCACCATTTGTTGAAAAGACTGTTCCCCATTGAGTGGTTTTGGCACCCTTGTCAAAAATCATTTGAATGTATGTATATGTGAGGTTTTATTTCTGGGATCTCTATTCCATTCTATTCTTCTGCATATTTGTCTTAATGCCGGTACCACTTAGTTTTGATTACTGTGGCTTTGTAATAAGTTTTGAAGTTAGGAAGTGGGATCCTCTAATTTTTCTTTTTCTTTTTCAAGATTGTTTTTACTATTTTGGGATACCTTTAGATTTACATATGAATGTTAGGGTGGGTTTTTCTGTGTCTGATAAAAAATGTCATTGGGGCCCTGACTGGTTTGGCTCAGTGGATAGAGCGTTGGCCTGCGGACTGAAGGGTCCCAGGTTCGATTCCGGTCAAGGGCATGTACCTTGGTTGCGAGCACATCCCCAGTGGGGAGTGTGCAGAGGCAGCTGATTGATGTTTCTAACTCACTATCCCTCTCCCTTCCTCTCTGTAAAAAATCAATAAAATATATTAAAAAAATGTCATTGGGATTTTAATGGGGATTACATTTATGTAGATCGCTTTGGGTAGTAATTGACATTTTAACAATATTAAGTTTTCTAATCCATGAACATGTGATGTTTCCATTTACTTACATCTTTAATTTCTTTTAGCAACGTTCTATAGTTTTGATTGTATACATTTTCATCTTTTTAATTCCTAAGTATTTTGTACTTTTTGATGCTAATGCAAGTGAAATTATTTTAATAATTTTCTTTTTAAATTGTTGATTGTTCATCTATAAAAATGGAACTGATTTTTGTGTATTGACTTTGTATGGCTTTGTTGGCTCCACTTATTAGTTACTATAGCTTTTTTTGTGAAGTCTTTAGAATTTTCTACATATATGATAATATCATTTGCAAAGACAATTTTACTACTTCTCCAATTTGGATGCCTTTTATATAATTTTCTTGCCTAATTGCTCTGGCTAGAACTTCTAATATTGTGTTTAATAGGGGTGGTGAAAGTTGCCTTTTTTCTGAGCTTATTATCTTTAAGTATGTTGTTCACTGTGGGTTTTTCATACATGGCTTATAGTGTGGTGAAGTAGTTTCCTTCTATATCCAATTTATTGATTTTATTTTTTATCCTGAAAGGGTGTTGAATCTTGTCAAAGGCTTTTTTTGCATCTATTGAGATTGAACATGAATTTTGTTTTGGTACACATTAATAAAATGTGGTGTATCACAGTTATTGACTTGTATATATTGAATCATCCTTGTATCTATAAAGCACCCAGTGGCAAAGCATTTGGTTTAAAAAAAATTTTTTTTCTAGAAGTAATATAACCATTTTGCAGGCTACTTGAAAAATAGAAAACAGAAAAATAATCACCTATAATTCCTCTATCCAAACTCACATAAGGGACCCATTTTATTTCTAGTCATGTTTCATGCTTGTTTTTGGTGCCTCACATTATTTAGCCTTTTTTTGTTGTTATATGATCACCTTAAATTATCATTGGTAATGGCTGCATGATAGTCTGTTGAAACTGTTCATTAATATACTGTGGGAGAAAGGAGGGATGAAACGCAAGATATTTATTGTAAGATTTGCATTACATTATCTTTTTACCTTCAAAACAACCACATGTGTTAACACTATGAATTTTACTTTATAAAAATGCACATTGGGATGCAGAGAGGTTAAGTAAGTTGTCCAGGGTCTTGCAGCTGGTAACTTGTAGAGCTGGTGTTTGAACTGAGATCTGTGTGACTTCAAAGGCCTTATTTTTTCCACTGTACTTTTATATTGTCCATATGTCATCTATTGATTTCTTATAATACCTCTGTATTCTTATTATACAAATATCCAGTAATGAGATAAATACAAATAATGAGGTACAAACTTATAAGAATAAATGATAATTAGTGCAGGAACCATTTACTTAGAACATATTAAGTGCTGGGCACTGGGCTGAGTACTTTGCATTTATCACCTTGTTTAGCTTTTATTATAACCCTGTGGTACCTGTTATCATCTGCTTTTTTAAAATCACCATTCTGCCATTGTATTTTTAGATAACTTACGTGTTTCCATTTTTCCCCACTGTGTTCAATAATTGTCTTGCATTATAGACTTTCCCCATGCTTTGAATTATTTCCTTACAATGGATACTCGGGTTATCTTCAGTTTTCCCTCTATCACAAATAACCATGCATTGCTCCAATTCTTTACTACCATAGTAATAGTTTCCTTTTTGACCTAAATGAGGAATTCATTAATGTGTATATCCAGGGAACAGATTCCTCATAGAGTATAGATTATCTACACTTAATTTGACTTGGCTCTCAAGAGAGTATGTCTCATTCTACATGTTCATTAGCAGTGCACAAGGATTCGGTTTCCCCTGTCCTTGTGTATGATCAGTCTGTTATGATTGGCCCCTAGCCTTAGGAAATCACTAATTTGCTTTCCGTCACAATGATTAGTTCTGCTTGTTCTAGAATTTTATATAAATGGAATCATATATTATGTTCTTTTTAATGATTAGCTTCTCTTAGTCATCATGTTTTAAGATTAATTTGCTGCATATATTGTAGTTTATTCTTTTTCGTTGTTAGGTAGTATTGCATCATATGGATATACCACAGTTTTTAAAATTCATTTATCTGCCGAGGGACATTTGGGATGTTTCCACTTGGGGACTGTTAGGATAAAAGCTACACTGTGTTTTCATGTACACATGTAGGTGATGTATATTCAGATAAATATACAATATAAGATAAATATAAGAATACCTGTAACTGGGGTAAGAGTGAAGGGGCACTACTAGTAGTTATACTGGTACAACATGTAGAACAGACAGTTCAGGAAAAAGGGTGAAAGGTGGATGGGTTTTAATGGTATATATGTGTACATTGTATTCATATATGTTTATCAAATAAATATACACAGTATATTTTATTAGACCTTCATTTGTTTCAAAAATATTTTAAGGACAATTAGAAAAAAATGTAAGTAAATAGAGTAAGGTAATATATATTAGAAGGGGATGAGAAGTAGGGGGAAAAGAAAAAAAGAAAGTATAGGACATAAAATCGAGTCAGGAATAAAGTTCTGGCAGACCCCACAACTTGCTAAGGATGCTACAAATCTGGCTTTCCGTTTTCTAGTAGGTAATACAAAGGGAAGCCTCACTTGCATAATAATGTATAAAGGAATTAATTGCTGAGTTGAAATATAGTTATTTGTAATAGTTCTGAAACCAGAAAGAAATTTATCCCTAGGATTTTAATAAAGTTAACCACTTTATATTTGTTTCAAGCTCATGTCAGATGGCAGTGTCTGTCTACTTCTGTGTCTGAGTAGTTAGGCTGAGGTTTCAGGCAGTTTTAGTGAGAACATTACAGTTATATAAGAAAAGTATGCCAAACTGCTACTCTGCCATTGCTTGTGCTCTTTTTTTTTTTTCCAATTACAAAGGAAATTGAAACATGAAACTTGAAGTATACTCTGAAATTATGGGGCAGTACTAACCTTATCCAAATCATTCAGAACACACTTAAGTTTGTTATATTTCCATCACAATGAATGCCTCTGGACTTCATGATAGTGTGAAGCTACTTGTATTGACAAGAGGACAGTACAAGTGTTCGTATGTTTTCTAGTTAGTAGAAAACATATCAGTACATTTTGTGGTGGTTTCTTCTCCCCCAGGACATGCTCATACTTAACAGTGTCTCATTGGTATGCTCACCTCCCAGAATGTTCCTTAAACAATGGTAATACATAATTCTGAGAATGTATCATTATTAGAAGAGTTAATGGTGGTAGATAATTACTTTTAGGAAATTATGGCTCATGAGATTTCTTACTTTGGTAAAAATGTTAAATCTGTAATGGTTGTCACCATTAGCTATATATTTTTTGTCTTGGAACATGCTCATTTATCTCAGGAGAGATTAAACAAATTAGGATTTTGCAGTCTGTTGCTTGGATACACTTCAGTGCTCAGCAGCAGTTGGGAAGTGGTGTCCTGGGGGAAATGTGGGGAAGAGAATTACAGGAAAGGAAATGGATGGAATGGGAGAAAATTAAAAAGTTACTGAAAAAGTTCAGAGACATTAAGTATAACATTTCAGTATTAGACATTTACATACTATTCATCATTTACGCTAAGTGAAATTAAAATAGATTAGATGGTCACTGTAAATGCATCTCAAATACGAATTGCTATTTTTGCCTCTTTATTTGATGGATAAGCAGCCTGGAAAAAAAAAAAAAAGAGAGAGAGAGAGAACTATGGAGTGACCATAACCTGATTTATTAGCATAAAAGTATTTTCACTTGAAGTAAACCTGCCTGAGTATTTGATGATCTTAGAAGAGAAATAATGGATTGGGATCTTTTGCTATGTTTAAGGTTTATCACATAAATCACTTAGTCCTTCAGAATTTATTTGTGATTCACTGACATATTTAGCCTGCAGTGCTCAGGAAGAGAACATTAATTACTCTTCATTAACATCTAGAGCACTCTAGCTCAATTCTACTTTTTAAGAAAAGTAGGTGAGAATCAATATATTTTCCAAAAGAATAGAAGAGTAGGGGAAAAATAGGAATTCCTCAAGTTTAGGCACTACTTTATGAGCTTGTGTTTGTTAATACTTGACACGATTGGTGATTTCTGTCACAATAAATATTAAACCAAACATCTTACATTGCTCATATAAGGTTTGGATTCATAGCATAGATCACACACATGATCCTCTGACAGATCAACTGTGTTGTTAGGTATGTTTTTAATCTTTTGATATGTCTTTTTGCTAATTATTCCCTGTTTTAATTTTCTTACTCTTAGAATTTGTAATCTTAATTTTGTGTTTAAATCTGTCTTTTACTTGTTTCTTCCATTGTTATGATTTATAATTTTCCCCCAAATAGCTGATAAATATTTTGTCCTAATTCTTATTTTCTGTTATATTTAAATATTTAATCATTCAAAATTTAAATGATGTAGATATGAATTATTTTTATCCAGATTGACATTTAGTTATTCCACTATCACTTGCTAAATATTGTTACATTTTCCTTTTTTTAAGAAAGTTTCTATATACACTTTTATTGTCTTTCCCAGCCTCCCCTTTTACTAAACTCTTGCAAAGTTCAAATCTCCCTGGCACTTGCTTGGCTCCCAGAACATGGCGTGAGGGCACTCAGAGGTCAGTCAGCCATGGCCCCCAAGCTTCCTGCCATACACCATGTCGCTGCCTGCCCAGGAGCCACCTACGTCTACATTTTCCCTTCTTTTATAATGCTTACCTTTTGCGTTTAGATTCTTGTATATTTGGACCTATTTCTAGGTATTCTGATCTTTTGTATTGTTCTTTTGTTTGAAATTTTTTAGTCTGGAGCCGAACATTCAACATCTTCAAGGTATGCCATTGTACCAGAGTTCATAAATTAAGGAATGTTTGGATGTTAACTAGACTTACTGTGGTGATCATTTTGCAATATATACAAATACTGAATAATTATGCTGTACACTTGAAACTAATATTATATGTCAGTTATATCTCAAAAAATAAGTTTGAAAAAAAGAAATTAAGCAATTTTGATAATTGTACTATTTTATATAAGATAATAAAATTAGGAGAAGCTGATAAAGGATATATAGGAACTTTATTATTTTTGCAACTCTTCTGCAAGTCTAGAATTAATCCTATCTAATAAAAGAGTAATATGCAAATTGACCATCACTCCAACACACAAGATGGCTGCCCCCATGTGGTCAAAGATGGCTGCCCCCATGTGGTCAAAGATGGCTGCCCCCATGTGGACACAAGATGGCCGCCACAAGATGGCCAGCAGTGGAGGGCAGTTGGGAGGGACCAGGCCTGCAAGGGAGGGCAGTTGGGGGCGATCAAGCCTGCAGGGGAGGGCAGTTAGGGGTAACCAGGCCAGCAGAGGAGGGAAGTTGGGGGCGACCGGGCCTGCAGGGAAGGGCAGTTGAGGGGGGGACCCAGGCCTGCAGGGGAGAGCAGTTGGGGTGGGACCAGGCCTGCAGGGGAGGGCAGTTAGGGGTGACCAGGCCTGCAGGGGAGGGCAGTTAGGGGCAAACAGGGTGTCAGGGGAGCAATTAGGCATCAATCAGGCTGGCAGGCAGAAGTGGTTAGGGGCAATCAGGAAGGCAGACAGGCGAACAGGTGGGAGCCAGCAGTCCTGGATTGTGACAGGGATGTCTGACTGCCCATTTAGGATCGGGCCTAAACAGGCAGTTGGACATCCCTCAAGGGGTCCCAGATTGGAGAGGGTGCAGGCTGGGCTGAGGGACACCCCTCCTCCCCCGTGCACGAATTTCATGCACCGGGCCTCTAGTTTAAAATAAAAGATTTTATAAAATGGCATTGAGATTTTCTGTTACTCATGAATATATTTGAGCATTTATTGATTACAAATATTATGCGAGGCACTGTCTAATATAATTTGCCATCTGCTCCCAGTGGTGGCAGTTTCCTGGCTGCAGCTGCAGATAGGTCAGCAAATTGGTCCTGTGATTGGAAGGCCTTAAAAGGAAGTAAATAATACCTATTTGGAAAACATTTAAATGCAAATGTAACAACTATTTAAAATAATGTATACATGTTCTTAGCCTTTAAGGCGACAATTTTTAATGGATGTTAGATCACTTACTCTTTATTCTAATTTTCCTAAACCCAGACTTTTTATTCAGAAAACAAAACCCCTTAATGGGCCCTTAATTCAGAGCTGTTACATTCCCAGACTACAACGATACTAGGAGGAGCCACTTTTTGGTGTTGATGGAGTTTTCATGTTTTGTAGAACTAATCCTTCATCCATACCCTCTCCTGATATATCCTGTCCTTGTGAAAAGGGCTCCCTAAGTCCATCCTGAATCGTTCCTCATGAACATCTTTGTGGTTGTTCATGGGCCAAGGGCTAGAATAAATGGGTTTAGCTGACTTCAGTTCTCTTTGAACTAAGGGAAGTTGAGCCCAACATGCTATCACTAAAGAGCAAGTAAAGCTCTTTTTTAATTGTCTTTACTCCATGCTGTACAGATGTTGGCGTGCACTGTAGATACGAAGACCTATCTGTATGGTGAAATTCAGTGAATTAAAATATAACAAGGAATAATAGAATGTATTGCCATTTTTGTTTAAAAAACAGACAGACAGCTCGGCCATTGTGGCTCAGTGGTTGAGCATCGACCTATGAAAGAGGGGGTCACAGTTTGATTCCCAGTCAGAGCACATGCCCGGGTTGTGGGCTCCATCCCCAGTAGGAGGCAGCTGATCAACGATTCCCTCTCATCATTGATGTTTCTATCTCTCTTTCTCCCTCTCTAAATCAGGAGTGGGGAACCTTTTACTGCCAAGGTCATTTGGATATTTATAACATCATTCACTTAATATAAATTTATGTTGATATGAAAAAAGCTCTTAGATTTATTGAATTTTGAGTTGCACCTGCAGTTGCCTTGGTAGGGCTAGATCAAATGATTTCATGGGCCTTGTACGGCCCACAGGGCAGACATTCCCCACCTCTGCTCTAAGACCAAGAAGAATCAAAGGTGAGTTTGAAAAAATTGGCAAGCATATGTGAGAGAAAGGAACTTTCATACATTGCTGGAGGGATGGTGTAAATGGTACTTACTTTTGAAAAGTAATAATTTTTATCTAATAGATGAACAAACAAAATTCTTAAAGGCATACCATGAAAAAATGTTTTCTTCCTACATGTGTGCTGAGCTACTCAGTTCTCCTCGGACAGTTCCTGGAATATACCTCTTGAACTCTTTTGCGTATACAGAGGTAATTACAGAATGCTTTTCAGAAATTGTACCCTTTTATATACAACTAGAGGCCCAGTGCACGACATTTGTGCATGGGGCGGGGGGCGGGGGGGATCCCTCAGCCCGGCCTGCACCCTTTAGCAGTCCGGGAACACTCAGGGGATGTCCGACTGATGGACATCCTTAGCGCTGCTGAGGAGGTGGGAGAGGCTCCTGCTGCTGCGCTCGCCAGCCGTCAGCCATTTTGTGGCTGAGCAGGACCCCCTCCCCCCCATGGGAGCGCACTGACCACCAGGGGGCAGCGCCTGCATTGAGTGTCTGCCCCCTGGTGGTCAGTGCGTGTCATAGTGACTAGTCGTTCTGCCATTTGGTCGATTTGCATATTACCCTTTTATTATATAGGATGATATTTTTTCACTGATTTTTTTTTTAATTGAGGTATAATTGACAAATAACTTCATATTAGTTTTAGGTATACAACATAATGATTCAGTATCCTATCTAATAAAGAGGAAATATGCCAATTGACCATCACACCCTCACAAAGATGGAGGCGCACACAGCCACAAGATGGTGGCCCCCAGTCCCCTCAGCCCCCCAGCTGCCCAGAGCCGGCCCAAGGCTCAGGCAAGCCTCGGATGTCAGCTGCCTAGCCGCCCAGGGCCACCCGAGGCTCAGGTAACCAGGGCCAGCCGAGGCTTGCGCTGCTGGCAGTGGCAGCAGCAGAGGTGTGATGGGGGCATTGCCTTCCCCTGATCTCCAGGTCACCTGTCCCTGAGGGCTCCCGGACTGTGAGAGGGGGCAGGCTGGGCTGAGGGAACCCCCCTCCAGTGCATGAATTTTCATGCACTGGGCCTCTAGTTTGTATATATTGCAAAATCATCACCACCATAAGTCGATAACATTTGTCACTATACATAGTGTTTGTGATGAGGAATTTTAATCTATTCTCTTACCAACTTTGAAATATGCAATATAGGATTATTAGCTATAGTCACCATGCTGTGCATTACATCCCTATGGGTTATTTTATAGCTGAAAATTTGTACCTTTTGACACTCTTCATTCGTTTCACCTCTTCTACCCTCCCTACCTCTGGCAACCACCAATCTTTTGAGCTTCAGTTTTCTTCTTTCCTTCCTTCCTTCTCCACTTCCTTCCTCAAGATTCCACATATGTATAAGCGAGAATGTGGTATTGTCTTTTTCTGTCTAACTTATTATAATTCCCTCTAGGTCATCCATGTTGTTGCAAATGGCAAGATTTCCTTCATTTTTATGGATGAGTAATGTTCCATTATACAGACACTACATTTTCTTTATTTATTTATCAATCAGTGGACACTTCTGTTGTTTTCTTATCTTGGCTTTTGTAAGTAATGCCACAATGAACATGGGGTGCATGTCTCTTTTTAAATTAGTATTCTCTCTCTCTTTTTTTTTAATGAATACCTGGAAGTGGAATTGCTGGATCATGTGGTAGTTCTATTTTTAATTTTTTGAGGATCCTCCATACTGCTTCCATAGTGGCTGCACCAGTTTGCATTCCCATGTAACAGTGTGCAAGAGCTCCCTTTTCTCCACATCCTTGCCAAGACTTAATGTCCTGTCTTTTTGATGATAGATGTTTGAATAGGTGTGAGGTAATATTGTGGTTTTGATTTGCATTTCCCTGATGATTTGTGATGTTGAAAATTTTTTCATGTACCTATTAGCCATTTGTATGTTGTCTTTGGGAAAATATCTATTCAGATCTTCTGCCCTTTCTAAAACCAGATTGCTGTTTTTGCTATCAAGTTGTATGAATTCTCTTTATATATCTATAATAGTAAAAGTGTAATATGCTAATTAGACCAGACAGCTGAACAACCTTCCGGATGTCATTCCAGATGTCCTTCTGGATGAAGCCACCATGGCAGGGGCCGAGGCAGAGGTGGTTAGGGGCAATCAGGCAGGCAGGTGAGTGGTTAGGGGCAATTAGGCAGGCAGGTAAGCAGTTAGGGGTGATGAGTCAGGCAAGCAGTTAGGGGTGATCAGGTAGGCAGGCAGAGGGGTTAGGGGCAATCAGGCAGGCAGGCAGAGGGGTTAGGGGCAATCAGGCAGGCGAGCCAGTGGTCCCGGATTGCGAGAGGGATGATCCTGTGGGATCGGGCCTAAACCGGCAGTCGGACATCCCCCAAAGGGTCCCTGATTGCGAGAGGGTGCAGGCTGGGCTGAGGGACACCGTCCCCTCCTCCCCAGTGCACGGATTTCATGCACCAGACCTCTAGTTTTGAATATTAGCCCGTTACCATGATTTTTTCAACATAATGTACCTTGGACTATGTCATCATAACATTTATAATACTGCTCCATTTCTTGAATGATTATGTAATCCTTGGTATGGTTATATTATAAATTAGCCAGTCCCCTAAAATACATATTTAGATTGTTTCTAATCTTTTCTTGCTAGCAACAATGTTAAAATGAATTTCCTACTTTGTCTATTATTTCACACATATCTAAGTATATCTATAGGATGAATATCTAGGAGAGGAATTGTGATACTACCACACTTGCCTCTATAGGAGTAGTACTAAATTACATCTCACCAGTGATGTAGTTCCAGTCAAGCCCAATCCTCCAGTAAATCTGACATTTATTTGTGGGTACAGACTAGGGTAGGGTTCCATCTCTATTTTTTTCAAGTTAGTGAGCTCGATGTCCCAATTCCCATGAGTTGATTAATAAGTCTTTTCACCCACAATTTGAAATTCCACTTTTATTATAATTGAAATGTATATTTGGGTCTTTTCCTGAATTTTATGTTTTGTTCCATTGGTCTGTTCTCCATGCACTAGTTTCACAATATTTTAATTACTTTGGTACTATAATGTTTTCCAATATGATATTACTCGTAAAGAATTGTCTTGGGA
The DNA here is from genome assembly GCF_951640355.1 of Cnephaeus nilssonii. Classification (NCBI taxonomy): domain Eukaryota; kingdom Metazoa; phylum Chordata; class Mammalia; order Chiroptera; family Vespertilionidae; genus Cnephaeus; species Cnephaeus nilssonii. Next base: position 40,373,523 of record NC_137072.1, on the reverse strand, counting down.
ACTTCTTGTTGAATTCTCTATAGAACTATAGAATCAACTTGCCTACTTTGTGGTGATATTTACTTAATCTTACAGGCAATTGAATTTTGTTGTTTTTCATCCAAATACAGGTATGTCTTTCCATTTGTTTATCTTCTTCTGTGTCAGAATTTCAGATTTTTCTTCACACAGATCGTATCATTTCTTCTATTTTTTACTGCGTATTTTATTTTTCTTACTGCTTTTGTAAATGATTGGGGTCTTGTCTTAGTTTAAACCTAACTAGTTTTTTGATTTGTATATATGAATGTTGTTAATTTTTACTATGTTAGCTTGTACCTAAACAAATAATTGACTAAATTATTTGATTATTTAAAATAGTACATCAGCTGATTTTCTTGGGTTTTCTTGATATGTGATCTGCAAATAATAATTTTAACTTCTAAACAAATTTTATGCCCCATTTCTTTCTCTATTTTACCTATTTTGGTTACCTTTGGCAGAGTGTTAAAAGACATCTTTGAATATTCTTGATTGGTTAAATATTGTTTACTCATTCCTATTTGTTAGAGGCTGGATGTTGAATTTTACTAAATACCTTCTCCACATGTATAGAAATCTTCATGATTTCTCACTTCTGATGTATTAATGGGATGAATTATATTTCTAGATTTTTTAAATAAGTATTCCTAGAAATCCTGAAACTAAACATTCGGTTATGGTATATTTTTTTGATATTTGAATGTATTAACATTTATTAACATTGTACTGTAAATTTAAATACTTCATTTGGTATTTTTTATACCAGTATTCCTATGGGACACTAGTTTTCTTTTTCTGTGCCTTTTTTGTGGGTTCTATCATGCTGGATCCCTTGCTTTCCTTCTTTACTATGTATTGGAAGAGTTTAAATCACATTGGAGTTGTCTGGTCATTAAAAGTTCGATAGAATTACCTTGTGAATATGTTCCTACCTTGTGCTTTTCTGGCGAAGCTCTTTGTCAACATCCTCTGTTTCTTTGGAAATTGTCTTTTTTAAGTATTCTTTTTTTTTTCTGTGGGCAAGATTTGCTCATTTATTTTTTACTAGAAATTCTATTTCTGCACAGAATTTAACATAGTAGTTGCTTATGACTACTAGTATTTTAATTCCCTTTTTACATATGGTGTGTTATACATTTCTTAGTTTGTATGTTTTTGTGCTTTGTTTCTTCATCGTTGATTAGGTTAGCTAATGATATCTCTAAAAATCTTCCCTAAGAAGGACCTATTGGATTAATATTGTTAGTTCTATAATTTTTGCTCTTAAACTAGCACCACTTTAGCTTTTTAATTATTGTTTTTGTAATTTTAAAAAATCTCCTTGATTCAATGGTTTATGTAAGTTTTTCATTTTTGCTATTAATACCTGGTTTTATTTCATGGTGACTAGCAAATGTCTATTTTGAAATCTATTAAGGTTGTTTTGTGGCTGATTTTATGCCCCATTTTAATGACTCTTGGATTTATTGTACTTTTGGGGTTTTAGAATAAATTCAACTAGATATTAATTAATAAACTTAATTAAAGGTCTCCTGTATCCATACTTAATTTTGTTCACTTAATGTTTTTGTGAACTGAGTGAAGTGAATTAAAGTCTCATAATCCTGTATTCCTGTCAGTATTCTCTTTATTTATTACTGATTTTGCTTTAAAACTGTGCCCTGTGTGCCTTTTTTTTTTTTTTAATAATTTTTGCCCGATTGCAGTGTTGATCCCTGATTCATTTGGGTTGTATTTTTATGATATGCCTTTGCCTATTGTTTTTCAGTATTTCTGTCACTATAAGTGTGTCTCTTGTAGACAGTGAAATTTTTGTTTTGTGATTTAGTAGGTTTTTAATTATTGAGTTTGACCAATTTGTATTTATTAAAAGGACAAATTTACTTGCTTTTGGTCCTCTGATATTTAATACACTGCTTATTTTTATTGTTTCTTTTTTTGTTTTAATTTTACTGCATAATGTGTTTTTTTGTGGGTTTCTTCAGATAATTTGGAAGTTTTGAATTTTCGTTCTAAAGGCTGTCTTTATGAGTTTGTATAGTGTACTTAATTCCTATGATAATGTCTAATAGCTCCCTACGGTGAACAGGGAGGACATTAGCACATTTTCATTTTGGTTTAATTCCTTTCTCCACATTCAAAACTGCAGTTGATTATTTTTGTTAGTGTTGATCTTTATCAAAATATACACGTGATTTATCACCTTAGACTATTAGTCAGCAAAGGTGACAATCAGTATTTGTGGATTAACTTCACCTTCATCATTTTGTAGTCCCATTTGTTATTACTGCAAATCTGATTTGTCAGGGCCACTGTTGGGTTCATCATAATTCCGTGTCTCTTTCTTCTCAGCCCTTCAGTTAACTGCATTTGTAGAGAAACCAGATACTTTGTTATCTATATATATAATCCTATCTAATAATAGACAAATATGCAAATTGACCATAACTCCGACACACCCACAAGCCACGCCCACAAGCCATGCCCACCATCCAATCAGAGCGAGCATGCAAATTAACCCAAACCAAGATGGCTACAGCCACAGAGAGCAAGGTTTCCTAGGTAACAGAGGAAGCCAAGCTTTCCGCCTGCCCTTGCCAGGCCTAAGCCTCCACTCAAGCTACAAAGTTTCAATTATAGAAGGTAAACAAATTCAAACAAATGGCGGCAGAATGGAGCTTGAGAGAGCAGGCCAGGGTTGCCGCCAACAACAGGGGAAACAAAGCTTTCCGCACACCCTGGCCGGGCCCACCCACTTAAGGCTACAAAGTTTCAATTATAACCCCAACACAAATGGCTGCCGCCGCGGAGGGAGCCCCAGGCTTGGCTCCGCTCCAGGCTACAAAGTTTCAATTGTAGAAGGAAAATAAATCCCAGATACCAGGGCCTCGCTTGGGTTGCCAGGGGGCGTGGCCGGCCTGCAAACCACCACAGGCCCCTCTCTCAGGCCGCCCCACACCCCAAGGGAACCCCCACCTGATCCGGGACGCCCTTTAGGGCAAACCAGCTGGCCCCCACCCCTGTACCAGGCCTCTATCCTATCTAATAAAAGAGTACTATGCAGATTGATCATCACTGCAACACACAATATAGCTGCCCCCATGTGGTCAAAGATCCTGCCCCCATGTGGACACAAGATGGCCACCACAAGATGGCCAGCGGGAGAGGACAGTTGGGAGGCACCTAGCCTGCAAGGGAGGGCAGTTGAGAGGGACCAGGTCTGCAAGGGAGGGCAGTTGGAGGTGATCAACCCTGCAGGAAAGGGCAGTTAGGGGTGACCAGGCTGGCAGAGGAGGGAAGTTGGGGGCAAACAGGCTGGCAGCAGAGTGGTTAGGGGGTGATCAGGCTGGCAGGCAGAAGCGGTTAGGGGCAATCAGGAAGGCAGGCAGGCAAGCAGTTGGGAGCCAGCAGTCCTGGATTGTGAGAGGGGGTCCCATATTGGAGAGGGTACAGGCTGGGCTGAGGGACAACCCCGCTCCGTGCACGAATTTCGTGCACCGGCCTCTGGTCTATATATATAAAAGGCTAATATGAAAAGTGCCCCTCGGGAGTTTGACCAGGAGACCGGGAGTTCGATTGCTAACTATGACATGCGCTGACTACCAGGGGGCGGTGTGGAACGAAGGAAGGCTCCAGCTGGCAGCTGGAAGGCCCCGATCGTCCCTGATGGCTGGCCAGGCCTAGGAACCCTACCCATGCACGAATTTCATGCACTGGGCCTCTAGGCGTCTATAAATTGCAAACACAGAATGGTTACCATTGATGGGGCTTACTGCTTTTTGTTGTTGAAATTTGTCCTCTTATTGAGTTTATAAGGTTCTTCAGTGATGATTTGTTTGGAATGCTAATATTTAAATGACAGATAAATTAATACAAATTCTTGTCCTACTTAATTTTCTTGAGACGTGTAGGCATTGGCCTCGGGTCTTCCAACTTGGAATGTTTCTCTGACCTGATTTGTGTCATGATGTTTTTGTTTCTGGATCCGCAGCAGACTCTGATGTCCAGTAGTTTACTGGTAGAGGGTTTGATTGCCGGGGAATGGAATATGGTGCAAATTTCACCAGTATCTATAACATTTTATTTCCTTAAAAAATACAAAAGAAAAGATATGAAGCAAATATGTCAAAATATTAACATGAGTTTAATATAATTGGTGAATACAAGGGAATCTCCAGTATTATTCTCTGTGGTCTGAGGTATATTTGAAATACTACATTTTTTTATATTTAAAAAAATGCCACATAACTGTAAATCAGGGAGAGCTTGTATGCTTTAGTGATCCAGTTCAGAGTATAATTTATTTCAAATTAGTTTTTGCTTTATTAATCATAGCATGCATTGTTTTCTTTAGATGTTGAGAACCACTTGTGATTTCTGTTTTGTTTGGCATCATTTCCTAAGTTTTGTGTAAAAGCATTTTATATTCTAAAGTTTTATGGCTGGAGATTATAAAATTCTAAATTTAGACTCTGTACAGTGGTAATTGCTCCAGAGACTAAAACTACATGGGATGTATGACTAAAATCTGTTAAGTGATTTATATTGCTGGCTTGGTATTATTTGAACAGATATTCCTCTAACTATACAAAAATAAGATTGAGGTTTAAAATACCATGGTAATTGAAAGAGTTAAGTATTCAGGACTCCTTTTGTCCTTCTTTCAGCAGGGCTCTGATAAGTACAAGTAATAATAAAAGAGAAAATAAATTATCTCTATTTTCTTATTGCTATGCATTTTTATGTTTTATACTAAAAGATTTTTAAGTTTGTTTTTTCTCTGTGTTCAGGTACATGTCTCGAGTCCACGGTATGCATCCAAAAGAGACCACCCGTCAGCTGAGCTTGGCTGTGAAAGATGGTCTTATTGTTGAAACTCTCACTGTGGGCTGCAAAGGTTCAAAAGCTGGTATTGAACAAGAAGGATATTGGTTGCCAGGAGATGAAATTGTAAGTATGTTTTATTTGATAAATTTGGATAAGCTGACTTTTAACTTTTGAACAGTATTTAACTACAACCTTTAGAAACTCATTTTCAGCAGTTTAGTAATGTTTCTCTTTAACATTTTTTACTAACATTAAGGACCTACATTGGTAGGGTGGATACTTTCCTCTGTGTTTCTTTAGTAGAAGAAAACTCACTTTTATAAAGAGCCTGCCTTTTCTGTGTAGTTTACCTTGAATCTGAAACATTTAAACAAAACAAGCAAAACCCTTTTATTGTACACACAATTCATGGTATTTCTAAATATTTTCTTTAATAAATATTAGTAAAAATGTTTCAGTGCAGGATAATGTTGATGCCGTATTGACAGATTGGAAGGAACAGACTGGCTTCTCAGGGACATATCTTACTCAGGTTGGATGATGCCAGAGCCCAGAGCCATGCTTCAGGAGGGTTTGCAGGTGACAAGGTTCCACATGTTAGATGCCTCTGGCTAGTGTCTTCATTGATTTCTGTGACTTGAGTGTGTTTTGTGGCACTTAACAGAAATCATAGTAAAGATAGTTAATTTTCTTTATATTTTTACTTAGTTCTTATTAAGTTATATTTTATTATTTTTCCTTGTAATACATAATTTTATATTCAGGGTCATGTAAGAAGTACAATTTTTTTCTTTCTTTCTTTTTTTAATATATTTTATTGATTTTTTACAGAGAGGAAGGGAGAGAGATAGAAAGTTAGAAACATCGATGAGAGAGAAACATCGATCAGCCGCCTCCTGCACACTCCCCACTGGGCATGTGCCCACAACCAAGGCACGTGCCCCTGACCGGAATTGAACCTGGGACCCTTGAGTCCATAGGCCGACGCTCTATCCACCGAGCCAAATTGGCCAGGGCTACAATTTTTTTCTTATGTAAAGACTGATTTGGTGTAAAATTTCCATCTTCCTACCTCATTTGTTTTTGATATTTCTAACACCTTGATTTTAAAGGTCTACTTTTTGCAACAATATAATTTAAGACAATATGTTTCAAATTTAATAGAAGTGAGTTATTTTAGTTTCTGAAAGGAATGGATTTCGTAATTAAGTATTTTGAGAGTGTTTCTATCATGAATTCTCTAAAATCTAATGTTATAAAAAATGACACAAGATCTTAAAATTGGTTCTTTGTGGAAACATTTCCCAAAACCTTTGAGTTGTGTTTTCCTTTCTGGCTCTACATCAGGTGAGCCAGCCACACATTTCTCAGTAGTCAGCTCTGTGCAGTAAACTCATAGCACATCCCCTGGGGAGGGCTGGGCTACAGAGGCAGCTACGAGTTACAAACTTGTTCAGTTTTAACATTGTTTTTGTCATTTTAATTTATGCCTTCAGAGTTTCAGGAAATAAAATTCATGTTTTCTACAAATAAAACTTAGAAGAAAAAAGTGTTTAATTTCTCTGGTATCATTTAATTTGCACACTAGAAGTGTTCTTATAAACTTAAGTAAAAAATGTTTGTATCAGAATAATTTTTCTGTTGACTTCCATATAGAAAAGTACAGTTTTGTTGCCAGTAAAGAAACTCCAGACATCAAGTCATAATAATAATATTTGTTTACATCATGGATTAACAGGAGGGCCATTGATAATTGATAGCTTATTATATACTCAGAATAATCCAATTAATATAAAATTTCTAATCCCCAAATAGTTGGAAATGTACAGATTTAGTATAGAAGGCTATCCTGATAATTTCTGAGATTTATATAGTAATTAACCAGTAGTAAGTACAACATAATCCACAGGATTTTGGTTTGTGGATCATGTACATTTTTTTCATAAAAATGAAAAAGTGATTTTAGTTCTTCTTAATTTTTAGATTTGTGCTTTTCCCACATGCATTCTTCCTCTTCAATTTGAAGTTTCCATGTTCAATTTAATTAAATAAGCAGTTAATGAGTTATGCTTACCACTGCATTAGGTTATATATTCTTTTTTTTATTTTCACATGTACTTACTGCATATATTTATAGCACCATCCTTTTCTTTTTTTCTAGATGAAATCTTATATGTAAATCAACCAACCAGTATACAGATTTTATTAATTCATGTTGGTTCTTATTCACATTTTTATACTGAGTATGCATGTATGATGTAAGTATAAATGAGTATATAAAAGTTGTGCCTAGTTTATAAAAATATGCAAATATTAAAAATTCAGAGGTAGCAGAAAGAGGTAAGGTCTTATATGTACTAGTATAATAGACAGTCACTGGATCTATAAGGCTTAACTATAAAGTGATGAGGTTAATTATATTTGTATCTCATAACTGTGGCTGGTATATACCACCTGGCTACCCAGGGGCTGTCATGTGCTGCAGTTGTCATGCCCTAGTATACTCTAGAAGGACACATTACTGTGTCACACTTGGCACAACACAATCATCTCACACTTGCCAGCTCTTTGTTTATGGGCTGTGGGGCCCATGCATCTGAGCTACTGTGTATGGGGCCAGTTGTCAACTACACAACTTAGGAAGTCACACTCAGTTCTCAGACATCATATGCTTGTATGTTTATTCAGCAGTTTTCTAGTTTATGGCAGGTAAGTGTCTTATTCTAGCAAAACCTGTCTTAGGGAAGGGTCACCTTTTCTGATTTGCACAAAGGAACTCTGTGGGCTAGTGACAGCCCTGTAGGCTGGCATTTGAGTCTAGGACCTTCCTTTATAGTTTCTCTCTCTTATATATAATACGTTGCCTCTAAAAACTTGACTTTTTAATTTGAAAGGTTTACATTATTATTCATCTTGTCAACTTCTGACTCAATATCAAAAGAAAAAAGTCAAGTAGATATTTATATATATCTCTATATATCTGTCTCTATATATGTGAGCTGTATAGAATGTTTTGGTTATTCATTTTTAATTCAAAGTTGCAAATATTCTTCATCCAGGGAAGTTCTGTTATTTGAAAAATGGGTATAAAGCACTTCTTTTCCTTCTATATATAGCCTCTAAAAATAGTATCTCAGAGATGTGGAAAAAGTTGATTTCTCTTGATAAGTCCCACAAGTTACATCCTCAAGAGATACTGGTATTAGCAAAGAGGCTATATTCTCCTTGTCCTTTCTTTCACAATTATGGTAAGAAAGACCAGGTAGGCAAGAGTGCAGTTTTCTTTATGCCACTCAACTATAGTTGAGCAAAGAGTTTGTTGGTGTCACATTTTTATTTCACCTCTGCTACCTCCCCCGCCACAATGCTTATTTTTAAAACTTGGTTCAATTGAAAAAATATCCATAGCTTGAGCAAAATTGTTTTTATTAAATCCAGTAATGTTATAAGTTTAATTCTAATAATAGGTCAGGTTATAATTATATATAATCTGTTGAAGAGGAAGACACCTGTATAAGTCAAAGATGGTGGCTTTAATTGTACTGAGATTCCTTTTAGACTGCAATGCTTTTTAGACAAGTTGAGATGCTAGTCTTAACTACCATTTGTAGCCCTATTGAAGTGATAGTTCTTTTGTAAAAACTGATAAAATTAGGCAAGAGATAAGCATCTTTATGGTGATATTTTGAATATGTTTGTTGGAGATAGTAGAATGGAAATGTAATTACTAAAAATGAAAGCACTCTCAATTTAAATAGTTTGCTTAAATATTAGTCAATAAACAAGGAAGAGTATATGTACCAACCAATTTTTAAAATGACAAACTTGCTGAACCTGGGACCTCTTGTAAATTTTCTGTGGTCATCTTAGACTTCCAGATTTGTATGTTATTAATATTCATTAATCAGATCCAAATAATGATTTCAGAGATGGTTTTCATAACGTTTGAAATTATATTAGTAAAAGGCCTGTAGACCAGGGCACAGAAGGAAACTTTCTGATATCTGACCATTTAATATTTTATTAAGGTTTTTTTTCTTTTGATTTTTAATAAAGAATTACAAGTTCTGATAGATTGCTTTACTATCTGCTTTCTCTAAAGAAATAAATATACATGAATGGCTATATTTAATCCACATTTGATCACAGTATTAAGTGTCCTTTAGTCTAACAACTTAAGAAATGCATTTCTTGGGCAGAATTTTACCATTTGCTGGGCTCAATTAAGTTTGGCATTTAGTAACTCCTTTTATAATAAACACAATTTCTTATGAGTTAAGGGCTCACTAAAGATAGAACTGTCTTACAAAGGTATTTAATGTTACATGTCAAATATGTATTTTGAATTAGAGGCAGTTATACTAATACGATGATTTCCAAATGTATTCACAGTTCCTGGCACAAAGCTATGACTCTACCCTATTATTTGATAAATACTTTTGATCTGACATTAAATAATTTGGTCACCAGTATAGAGGATGATTTAAAAGTCAAAAAATGATGTTTGCTATGAAACTACTTCTCCCTTTATTTAACCTGTCAAATCCCAACTCAGGGTCTCATTTCTTTTCTCATACTTAATACTACTTCAAAAACAATGTATCATTGTAGGTACCACAGCTTGCATTTTCAGTTAGAAGCCTTCTACCAGTTTCATTTTGTAAGACGCAAGAGCAACTGCAAACATGAGCTCAATAGTCTTGACTATTATGCCCTGCTTCAGTTTGAGTAGTTACTTTTCATATAATCAAGCTTGTCCCACCAATAAGCAGGACCTCAGACTACTTTCAAAGTAAGCCTAAAAGAAAAGGTAGATTTCAATCTATATTTTTGCTTTTTATTTTCATTAATTTAGGTTTTGACACCTTTTAAGAAGCATAATTAATGAAAATACACATTTTGTGGTTTCTTGAAGAGATTAACATCTTATATTGGGTGTAAATGGATTTAGCTTAACTTACTCAGGGGCAAGATAGATACTTTTTTCCTCTGTTATCATCTGCTTATCTTGATTCAGAATGACCAATCTAAAAGAAACTGTGGCTTGTGTATCTATTGAAACTTAGCTAAGCTCTCATCTTTTAGATAAGAGGTAGGATGGACTTATGTCTTATTCTTCAGAAATCACACCATTAAACAATCATGGCAGGGAGTAGTGCCCCTTGCAAGTATGATTTTTTTTAAGTGAAATATGTTTTGTTACATTTATGTTAATTATGTGCAGAACTACACATTTCTTCCAAAGGTCCATTACCTGTCTCAGACAAATATAAATTATTGTTTATTTACTAAGTAAAGTATTAAGTATTTGGTGATTTTTAATTAATGAGAAACCAGTTATGCTGTGGTTCTATGTATATTCAAACTTTAATGTACTTATATCTAGAAATTATTATTGCTGTGGTAAAGAATGTCCATTTTATTCAGTAGAATATTTTGGGTCATGCTATTCTGTTTTATTCTTTTCAACTTAGTGATTGTGTGTGTGTGTGTGTGCGTGTGTGTGCGTGAGAGAGAGAGAGATTGAGAGAGAGCTTTTTTCCTCCTGTCTAAATTCTTTTTCTCTAAGCAGTATTGTAATATTTTTTTTAATTATTGTAAATATTTAATCATTCATTACATTCTTACCTCTCAGTGATTAACTAAATTAATTAACAGCATTAAACTAAACCTTGAATTGTAGAGAATTAATTTTATGTCATATTTATGTTAAAACACATCAAACAAGTATTTGATAATTTAAGATTCATTTGCTCATTACATATAAATAGGGAATCACTTTAAAAGTTAGAACCTCTAGAATATGATGAGCATGGATTATAGTTTCGGAGGCCCTTGTTACAGACACAGTTCTCCCATGAACTCTCTTGCTTTAGTGTTCTCTCTAAACTGACTTAATATTTCTTGGTCCATCTAGCTTACAGAAATGTTGTGAGAGTCAGCTATCATAATGAGCTTACAGTCCTGAAGAAGTCCACACATGTATAATTACACATCATTTATGACTTGTCAATTTGATTCCTGTTTTGTGCACTATAGCAAGCAGATCATCTTAATAACTCACTGAGTATAGTAACTCAATTGATCCTTACAAAACATCTGTATACCAGGCATTATTATTTTGTTCATTTTACAGATAGAAAATAATACACAGAGAAGCTAAGTATTCTGCCCTAGATGACACAACCTGTGAGTGCTAGAGCCAGGATTTGAGCCAGTCTTTACTCCAGAGTCTTAATCAAATGCTATAAATGGTGCCAGAGATGTAGGGCAGTAGGCTGCTTCTAGATGTTGGAATGTTTTCTAGTAAGTTCTGAAGACATTCTGTGTCTGTTTCACACCATGGTTAAGTATGGAGTTTACCATGTTTACATTCATCACTCCCAACTTAAAAAAGTGGATCAGTTTCAGATAAAAAAGACACACATTCATGGTCTTAATGAAATTTATAATGGCACCGAGTTTATTTGTTACTAAAATGTTTTCTAACATTATGATAGCTTTCCTGGGACATGACTTTCTAAATAGAAAGATTTTCTCTGTCCATTTGTAGCTTTTGTGTTAGTATCCAAAGTTTCCTCTTAAGCTAGTAATGACTCTTGAGTTTGCATGCTACTGTCTTTTTATTCATGATTAGTACATTCATAGATTATCAGTTGATATCATCTGCAAAATAATGTAAGTCATATAGCAAATAATAAACAGTTTGACCCTCTATGAAATCCCTTTAGCTCTGTGTATTGCCTGATATTGAGCAAAGTTATAGTAGAGAGACCAAGATTATTTTGTTTTTATTTTGAAAGGCCTACAGTATGCAGCCTTTCTCCAGGACAGCAACCCCAAACAAGGTGAACTAATTTTGCACTGTTTTTTTACTTTAAATCTGCTTTTAAAAAATACTACATTTCTATCTTTCTTTAGGCTAGCTTAGTTAACTCTTGTTAAAATTGTTCATTAACACCATATTGTCTTTACTTTGCTTCTAGTTGGGGAGTTTTTGCTAATAGGTTTGCTTTTTAAAAATTTTCTTCCAAGTATTGAAATGGCTTTTCACATATTATGCTGCTAATCAGGCTGTATGAGAATAGTTGCTGACATCTGGTGCAATCCAGGAAAATGCAGGCTTAGCTTTTGGGCATACATTATTATTAGAGCACTATGTAAATTAATTCTATTTACTAAAAGAGAAATTGTAGGCAACTCTGCCTATCTTAAACATGCTTATATAATTTATACCTCAGAAAAGTGTGCCCTGGGTTTAGAATGTAATGACTTTTGAACTTGACTTCTGCGTGTTTTGTGTATTCTAAACAGCTATTGCTATGATTAAAAGAATGAATAGCACATATGTTCCCAGACCATACTTCTTATATCCGATAATGGAGTTAGTCATATGCCATTATGTAAATAGTATAACCAAATGTTTCTCTGCTTTTACTTCATTTGAATTATATTTTTATTTCTGTAATTGTTATGAAAACTAGGTCTGCTACTAAACACCCCAATGAGGAAAGATCCATTTTCATCTCATTTTATGGGTGGATGGGAGAGAATAGGAATAGAAAAGGGGCGGAGGTAAAGTGGGGAGGCTAAGCTTTAGAGCTGCGCACCAAAGTTATACTCTTGCTTTCTTCTCTTAATTTACTTAGTAACCACCATTTTAAGAATTGCAGGAAGATGAATTAATGTAAAAAATTTCAAATGATGAAGGTTCGCACTTTCTTTTGTTAATAATGAGTTAAACATAAGCCCCCCAAATCCTTTAAGATGTTTCTGGACAACTATAGGAAAAAAATATTCTGAAATATTGTTTTAAACTTGGCAAGAGTTCTGTTAGTTCAGAATAGAGCAAAGTATCTTATCTCTCCACTCAAACCTAATTTATCAATGATTTTTTATATAAATATTAAAATAGCTAAAATGCAGCTTACATATGAACATTGTGAAATGGGTACACAATGACTATCGTTTAGTACAGCCAAGCACTACATATATTGTCTCTGCAGTGCCTCTACGACAAACTTGGTGAGATAGGTTTTTTTCCCTACCATGCACACATCAGGGTTTTATGTCTCATCAGTCAGTATCTTACGATTTTTTTAGCAGTTTGATTAAAATTACTCCAGTGTAAGTTTACAGAGTATATCCATCTGCAGCAAATAACTAGAAATGGTTATGTTTTTCTTTATTGCTTTGGTCAATCAAGACCATGATTTCTGAACAAAACGTAAACTAAAAAGTTTACATTTTTGCTGAGTTTACTAATGTGCTGTAGCCATGACTCTGAAAGTGAATTTTGGAACATTAGTGACTCTCTTCCCTTTTGAAGGTGTTGGTAGTAGCCCTGTCAAATGTTCAGGCAGTAATTAATACATTTTAGCCTTAGGCGCTAAAGGAGTTACTGCCTGCTAACCAAGTGCTGTATTTGAAGCCCATTTATTGGGGGAGTAATTGACATATAAGAAAACGGTTCCGTTTCAGAAACAACAGTGATTTATAAAAAAGACAAATGATGGCAGAACCCAAGTTTGGAATTCAGGACCCTCATTGGCAGTGGCCTTGATTACACTGTTGTGGGTTAAACCATTGTTCACTTAGCACATCTACAAAAGAAAGCTGAGAATGAATCCATCACTCTTAACAGGTATTTTTTGACAGAAGCTAAGAGTGGCATTTATGAAGAATGAATTCTAAATTAAGAGAACTTATAACATCTTCCTGTTTATGTTTAAATGGTATTGGCTGTACAAAAAAGAAAACCTACTGCAGTTATGTTCTTTTATTTCCAGGAATAGTCCAAGTAAGAAAATAAGCCTACTTCCTTTTAAGTTTTTTTTATGGCAATGTCCTTTGGAGAATGTGATTAAACCTTTAGTTTCACATTTTCAATTTATTTTTCCAAATTCAACAGACCCTGAAAATTTGGCAACCTATCAGAACATGGACATTCTGATTAATGGTTATTTTCAATAAAGCATCCAATACCATGGATGAGAAGATAAGAATAGTGAGCATCACCATTTATTACTATTTTCTCTGTTCCCACAGTGAGCTAATTAAGTACTTACTATATTTTTCTTAAAAAAGCAGAACAAAACAGAGGTTTGTTTATTTGAAATACTAAGGTATAGATGTTTGTTTGGGATATTCAGTTTACTGAAGAAATCATTCCATAGATTATGTTTTTAAAATTGAAGATAATGTTAGACTGCGATTGGCTTTGGACTTATTTTTGAACTGGTTTTGTTATCAAATCACCTTAAGATATTTTGAATATTAATACTGTTTAGGAAAGAATTTAAAATTTAAAGAAGCAAATTTGTAGATATTCTTCCCTCTTGTTTTAAAATGTCTGAAATTGTTTATGATGCCTAACTTCTGATGGACTTTAGTTTCAATTTTGTTCTTAGTCATTGCAGATATTGACAAAATGTCATACGAAATTATTTTGTATTTTTTGTAGGACTGGGAAACAGAAAATCATGACTGGTATTGTTTTGAATGCCATTTGCCTGGAGAGGTGTTGATATGTGACCTGTGTTTTCGTGTGTATCATTCCAAGTGTTTGTCTGATGAGTACAGGCTTAGAGACAGCAGTAGTCACTGGCAGTGCCCAGTTTGCAGGGTGAGTACCTATATGAGCTTTAATGTGCTGGTCAGAGGGTTGGAGTTCATTGACAATAGCTGCACAAAGATACCCCAGGTGGTCGTGCCAGGTTGATGGATAAAGTACTGGAGGGTGGGGGTTATCTGCTGAAATGATGATATATAAACTTAGAGCATTCATAAATGGATATCACAGAACACATGATATATTCAGGGTTCGGATTTTAGAAAGTTGTAATCATATAAAAATATACTCTCTTCCCTTACTTTACACTTGCCTCTGGATTATATGACTCCTTCAATGAATAGTCTTTGGGAATTAAGAAACACTCTTCTATACCAAGGTCTGTTCAGTTGTGTCCTCTTCGCTACTCAGAAAACAAAGCAAAAAGGCACATTGTTGGAGACATTCTGTATCTGCTTCCCATTTATATTCATGTAACATTGCCCCCCCCCCCTTTATTTTTTGTCACATCATGGGTTAGTTTCTTTCTTGCTTATAACTCATTTGGAGGGTGGATGGATGGGACAGTTGCATGTATATAAAGCATTCTAATTTAAAGCAAAATGAAATAGGCTGGTAGGTAAAATAGGTACTTTCCACAATTATTTTCATTCATATTATTTCCCCATTGAAAAGTATACATGCTGTGCTTGTTGGTTGCAGGATGTGGTATGTGTGTGTATACGAGTGATGTGTGATACCTAAATACTGCATTACATGTGGCAGTGATGGTGATTAGCAGTGACTTACTTGATTGTAACCTCTATTATTTTGTACTTAAAATTATTAAGATACTTATTTGGAACTATGCAGATCACCTAGATTACTGAGTTGTTTGTGAATATACTTTGTAATACTGGAGTAACTTAGATATTCATTTATTATTCCAAAAAAATATTTGTCTTCATAATTTTTCTTCTCTTTGTTTTCAGCCAAACATGTTCTGCCAGTATGATGAGCAAAAGATAGTGTACATTCTAGTCTTTTCTTAGTACCTATGGTTTTGTATTATTTTAAGTGTACTGCATCCTACCAGCATACTGTACATGTTCCATAGGCAGACAAAAGACCATTGAGATAGCATTAAAAAATAATGTGTGATGATGATGTAATAAAATGCCTAAAAGCTACATAAGTAGTGATAAATCCCTAGAACTGAATATATTAGTATCAAGCCTCAAGTTATAGACCACCTTCTTTTTAAGGTCTTCCAAGAATTTATGTATCTACAAAAAATTATTGTAATTGGGGGATGGGAACTGCATTTAATATTCATATTTTATTTTGATTTGTGCATTTTATAAACAAATATATTTCCTGTTTTCTGGTAACATTTTAAAGTAAGTAAAGAACAATGAGATCTTAAGAACAAAAAGCATTACAGTATAAAAATATAAAAGAGATGGGGTCACTGACCAAATACTGACTCAGGAATTTAGGAAGTACAATGCCGAACATACCTGTGTCTTTATAGCTATAGCTTTTTAATATTTAATATTTGGTTCTTATTTTCATAGTGAAGAATTTAAACAGTAACACTAGGATTTTTAAGGATGGGTTAAACTTTATTGTGGGTGTTTTATATTCCTTACATGAAGAATGGAAATTGAATAGTTGTTATACTTCTGAGGAAAATGTGAAAATTCCTTCCATTAGAATTCACCACCAAGTTGTCAGATTCCATTTTCTATGTGTTTGCTGTACTCTTTACTGATTAGATGATTTTTTAAAAAAAATTTTCAGAGAGTTTTACTGGCTCACACAGAAACATGATAACCAAAATGGAATTCAGCTTACCCCATCCTATTTTTCTTTTCTTCCCTCTGGGTTTCTACTTGTCTTTGTCAGTCTAGATATTCTCATATTGTGATATAATTACATTTACTGAAAAGGAAGCTGTGAGTCAACAAAAAATAGTTAACACTTTTGTTTCATAAACTGTGAGCTACTCTTTGGTTAAGCTCAAAAGGCCTTTTTCTGGGTTGGGGGTAGTGAGTTTTAACTTCAGCTTTAAACTTTCCAAAGAAGTAGTTCTTTCTATGTTAGAATTATTGTACTTTAATTGTTAATTGTTACTTTTCAAGAAAAATATTAGTGTTATCTTCTTTTCCTGGGAGAAGAGGTAATAATAATCTTGAAATTTGAATGGAATTTTAAATATCTTTAAGGTAAAATTTCTTGCTTGATTTTTGTTGTTTAACAAAGTGTCAAAACTTCAAGTAAAGGCATTTTTTTAATAATCTAACATGAGAATGACTGACCAGATTTAAATATTTGTGGACTAAGAGAACTGAGAGACTGCAATTTAAGGACTATGGTTCCAAACCAGAAAAACAATCTTTTCTGTTTTTCTTTTTAATTAATGTTTGGGGGAAATATAGACGAATTAGATATGCTAATGAGGAATTTTGAAGATAGACGCCCAGAACAAAATTTCAGTGAAGGCTTAGCAAATAGATGGAACCCTAACCATTATTACCTAAAATTCAAATTTAAAACATTTCTAATATTTTATGGCAATCAGAAGGCTATTTTATTTTTACATAACTTCTGCCCCTCAGTATTGAAAAAGTCACTAAACATGTCAATTCTAATTTTAAAAAAATTAAAGAAAAATAGTAAGAGTACATGTAAGGATTCATTTTAAAAAGTCACTTAGAATAGGTTCTTTCTCCTTAGCCATCAGCTATTCTTACTTCAGCTCAAGCAGCTTTATCTCAAATATCTGACTATTTATGAAATATTTTAAGAGGGTAATGGTAGGAATTTTTCTCAATTTAAATAATTTTATCAGTTTTTGTAATCTAAAGAATCTCAGAACTCAGGATATTTCTTTGGAATGTTTGCCTTTCTAAAAAAAATTAAGCTGTTACTTTATAGATGTAGTAGATTGTTATTGAAAAATAGCCTATGAATATCAGATTAGCATTTTGCTTTGAAGAAAATTTGAGTCATGTTGTTTTTTACACTTTTCAAAAATGTTTTTATTGATTTCAGAGAGAGGAAGGCAGAGGGAGAGTCAGAAACATATTTTATTCTCTCAATGATGAGAGAGAATCATTGATTAGCTGCTGCCTCCTGTACTCCTCCTACTGGGGATTGAGCTGGAAACTTGGGCATGTGCCGGATCTCGAACCATCACCTCCGGGTTCATGGGTTGACACTCAGAGCCACACTGTTTCACATTCTTGTTACTGAAAACTGTCAGTTAAAAAAAAGGGGGGAGGGGAGGAGGGACTTAAAATATTTATTTTAACTTGGTTGTAAAAAATTCAAATAATTTAGAGGATAAAGAAAAATAAAATTTCTGGAAATGTTGTCACATAATATAATAGGTGAATGTTCTCATAGATATATAAGTATCATAATGTGCCATAATTTATTTAACCAGTGTCCTACTGGTTCTTATTACATTGCTTCCATTGGCCTGTCCGATCAGTAACATCGCACTGAAACTTAGCTGTCAAAGGGGACGGACGTTCATGTTGCTATGTTCAGAGTCATCCCTCACTTTCCACTCTGAAGAGCAGTCTTCTCATTATATTTGGATGTATTTGAATTTTATATTCCTGAAACAGCCATGAATTTTCTAGGGGGGAAAATAGAAAACCTTAATTTTTAAGTCAAAATTGCTTTTAAGATTTTATTTGCCTAAAGAATATATCTTTAAAACACAGTGTAATCAATTGTATTTTTTAAAAAGAGATAAAATAAATTCACTTCTACCTATGTAATTCTGTCTGATCTCTTTCATAGGATAGAAGTAAATTTATTTTTCAGAGGACAAATTTATTGAAGTGAAATTCTTAAATAAAGGGATAGGCACATGTAAATTTGTGATAAAAAATCACTAAATTGTCCTGCAGAAAATTACACCCATCTATGCCAACATGAAAGTATTTTTCAATTTTTTTTACTAATTTGATACAGTACAAATGTCTGTATTATTTTAATGTTGCTTCCTTTCATAAATGTATTTTCCAAACTACAAAGTCATTTTATCCTTTGAAGCTGTGGTATAGAAGACAGGCCTGGGTGTGTACACAAGCCTATGTGCGTGTGTGTGTGTGTGTGTGTGTGTGTGTGTGTGTGTGTGTGTGTGTGTTGTGTCTGTATGAGCACACATGTGCATGCATGCATAGCTGTTGTGTGTGTGTACCATTGCGGTGCATGTCTGTGCAAGCATGGGTGTGTTTGTGGAGGGTGGGGGCACGTGTGTACATCTTGTTGTGTATGCATGGATGTCTGTTGTGCATTCAAGTGTACATGTGTGCATGTATGTACACGTATTCATGTGGGGATGTGTGTGCATGTTTTGCACTTTTGCTGGCCTCCAATCTTGCTGGTGAACATTATGATACTGTTTGAGTAATGACTACTTGAAATTTTTTAAATATACAGGCAGGTTAATGTGTTATAAGAAACCCTAGGACCATCTCTGAGACTGGAGCACCATGTTGCTTTTTAGAGCAGCACTTTCTGTGGGGATGGAAGTGCTCTATCTGTGTTGTCCAGTAGGAACTACCAGCTATGTATGTTTATTGTGAGACCCAGAAATTGGAATTCAACTTGGCAAATGTAGCTGTGGTTACCTATTGTATCATACAGTGCTGTTTCAGAACTGAATGTTCTAAATGCCTGTACTACTCCCAGAGAAGCATCTTTGGTGCAGAATGTCTGCTTCATGACTGGCCTGGCATTTGTTCTCCCTATGAAGCCATAGTTAGGATTTGGAGGAATTCTAAAGGAGGGCTATAGATCAGCACTGCCCCTCCTTTCCCTCATGTACACAGCAGATTGTACAGCAAACACAGCGTTGTGCCTATAAAAGACTGTGTAGTGCATAGGTTGATGGCTGTAATATCGGATAGTGCTGCATATGCTCTGAATCTGATACCTCATAAAAAGTCAAAAGTTAACTTTAGAGGAAAATAAACTGTATATATAGCCAAACAAAATAATTGGCACTTTCCTGCTTAATAATTTTGAGATGTATTTTGAACCTGGGCCCCTATTTCCTCTATCCTCTTTTAACATGTTCATGTTTCTTACATAAATGATTTTTGTTTTCATAACTTAGACTTATATTACTGCTCCTTTAGATTCAGATAATATGAAAATTTTATATGTGGACTAAAATATGTCATTAGGGAGCAAAATTTTGTGTATTGTGTGCCTTTACTGTGAGCACATAGAAAGGGCTAGAATGGGAAGACCACAGCAACTTACAGTACTTTTCTCCTTTTCCATATTTGGGTATCTAAAATGGAATATTGCTCCAGTGAAATCCATCCAGAGGTTTTTATCTTAGGCTCTTATAACGTAAAATTTTTATATTATAATTTCTTATATCCTGTAGCAAACTTTGGTTTACTTTACATCCCATTTATGACATACTTATTGTGACTCTTATATGAATGAGTCAGTGTAAGTCATATTCCTCCTCCCGCCCCCACATTTCAGATAGCATTTTTTTGTTTAAGGATCACAAATTTTTAAATTGTGTTAATATACAAATTGTATTGTGAATCAGCCTAGCCCATTAATAAAATGGAGGAACACGAAAATGTAGATAAGGAAATGAAGATGAATCTATGTGGAAAATTTTTATTAATAATTAAAAAATGTTTATGTTGATCCTACATCTAATCCAAAAAGGTCTCCCAACTTGTACCACCTGATTCTCTGATCAGGCATCTGAAGAGATTTGAGGAAGAGCGCCCCTTAGCGCTACTTTCACATTAATTGGAACTATTTCAAGCATTTCCTACTACAGTTTCTCTTTAAAATATTTGAAATGAAGATATATATTTTACAGGAAACTTAATAATTTAAAAATGTATATGCAGAAGGAAGTCTATAGAAAGCATTTCAAATTAACTTTTAAATTGGATGTTAAAACCCAGATACTGTATTTTTTTCACACTGGTTATAGTATACTCATTAGGCAACTGAAAATGAAGGAATTTAACTGGTCTACTAAAACCAAACCAAGACTAAATCGCCATCAGACAGCCACCTAGAGTTTTATCAAGTGGGTACTTATCAATGTTACTGACTTGCTAATGTTGACTTAGTTCTGGGTAAAGTTATATTTTGAGTCATTTGCATCATGACTTTTGTTCAGATAGCTAAAGAAAAAGTCATGATGAAAGCTATTTCTTGAAACTGGTTATATAAATTTACTTCTGAATCCATTTTTCATTCTGTTGAATAGGTAGGCAATATAGTTCTTTTTAAATTCCAAAATCAGGAGAATGCCCATTTAATGTTCAGAATGAAATAGGATAAAGTGCTAAATGAAAATATTTTGAACATGAATTCCTTATTATGTATTTATTTTGAAACTGTAACTATTCTTACTTTCTGGTCAGTCTTCCTTCGTTAATATGGGAAATTTATTCATATTTTCACCTTGAAAATAAGTACCTTTACCTTCAAGATACATGTTAACAAATCAGGAATGGAGATTTGATTTTTAAATAAAATAGAAGTAGAAGCCATGTTTGAGGGGATGTGTACCTTTTTTTAACTGGTGGGCAATCATAGTATTGAAAATGAATGAACAATAAATATTTTTATAATTTTTAGAGCCAACTGAATCATCATCTTTGTACTAGCAAAATAGAAAATTTTAAGATCTTTGTCTAAACCAAGTAATTTATAAAGCAGTTTTACTATTTATCACTACCTTGACTAGAGGAAAAAGTAATGGGACCATTGATAAACGCAGAGGGTTTTAAAAATTGATCTGGGTTATAAAACTGTAAAATCTTATATATTGTTTTCTAGTCTCTTTATAAAACTACTTGGACCCAAGCAAGAAAGAAAAAAAAATGTCCATGTCTTCTACATTGCCTTCCTGTGATGAATTTAGCAAAGTTATGGTCAGAAAGGCTTGGGTATGAGTGTGAAATGTTTTAGGTGGTGTATTTAGTCTTTGTGATATATGTATTTGGTGGCTTGTTTAGAATCTTAATAGAATTTTATTTTTAACTCTAAGGCAGTGGTTCTCAACCTTTCTAATGCCGCGACCCTTTAATACAGTTCCTCATGTTGTGATGACCCCCAACCATAAAATTATTTTCGTTGCTACTTCATAACTGTAATTTTGCTACTTTTATGTAATGTAAATATCTGTGTTTTCCCGATGGTCTTAGGCTCTACAGCAGCGGTTCTCAACCTGGCCACAGGTGATATTTACATTACATAACAGTAGCAAAATTACAGTTATGAAGTAGCAACGAAAATAATTTTATGGTTGGGGGTCATCACAACATGAGGAACTGTATTAAAGGGTTGCGGCATTAGAAAGGTTGAGAACCACTGCTCTAAGGAATTAAGGAAATAATAGTCTCTATATCAGGATGGTTACAACTTAATCTAGATAAATAGAAAGCTTATTTAGTGTTTCCAGTATTGATGAACTGAAAATAGTACAAAGGGCACAATTTCCTTTTACTGTCTGCAAATGCATTAGGTGGTAGGGAAAGGTTTGGACAGGTGGGCAGGTAGTATTCCCATTAGCTGGTAGAAGTCTTATTCCACTGAGGATGCCACTCTGTCTCTGCTTTTTAAATCTTGTTCTTTCTTTAAAGATTAGTATTGTGTAGAAGGGAAGGAACAAGTAGATACAAAACCTGGTTCCATAAAGTTTTCCTGAATGTCCCTTTTCTATTCTCTAGTCCCTGTAATATGCCACAAAGGAGCTTAAAATTAGTCCCAAAGTCCATTTAATAATGAATGGTAAAATTTCTGACATGCATAATGACACCTACGTAGCAATTTTTTTTGTGGATATGTGAATATAGTAGATCTAGAAATAATACATATTTTTACAATACCAGTTGGTTTTGTGGCCTGTACAATTAAAGATGCTTTAATAGTTTGTAAATCACCCTAGACTGGCTGCTATAAAGCTGAAAGCTGATTTTATCATATGAACTTAGTCATAACTTAGTTCAGTCAGAGCAAAGAGTTGACTTTGTAAAAATTAATAAATACATGTAGAGCTGGAGTAGTATTCAGTGCTCTTTGTAAATCTGGACAAACAAGTCTGGAAACACCTTATTAGTGGAGCTGCATTTGCTAGCATGCTCCAAGTGTCCTCCACCTCAGGACACTCTTAGTAGTTTGCGTAATCCTCAGAGTTCCAACTTTTAGCTGTAAGGAGACATATTTATGACAGGTTAAGGGAGGTTTAACAACTTAAGTTTACATCCTTTAACTTAAATTAAAAAAACACACCACAAACTATTGCCAGAAACTCGAGTGCAAATGGCTGTGGCTGGATTGGTTGTGGGAGATTTGGGATGGAGCAAAAGGGACTCCGTGTGGTTAAATGTGTGGTGCACCCCACATGCAGAAGTGAGTAAGCCAAGTTTTCCACCATTAATTTGCACTCGGATGTCAAGTGTGACTCGACACGGTTAGCATTAGAATAAAGGAATCGAGAAAAAAGCAAGCGAGTGCAAAGGGTTAAAACTGGCAGTAGGTGTGGTGTTCTGATCTTTCGGTCTTATGTTGGAGAGTTAATTTTAATGTCAGTGCTGGGAGTAAAAAGAAGACTGAATGTAGGTATATTTTAGAAAACTGTCCTAGAATATGGTTGACATTGATGGGGCTGCTGGGGTCCCAGTGATATTGGAGGAGAAATGGTAGGCCTTTGGGGTACTTCCATCAGACCAGCTCTACCCTTAAAGTCTCAAACATTGAGGTTTGTTATGCATACTTTGTATTCAATCATTACAAATGGTTGTAGATAATACTTTAGAGCCTCTAATTTCAGTAACAACATATGTAATTTATGTGCAGATAAACTTTATTGTGATTCTTTTCTGTGATTACAGATAGTTAGAGGAGAGCTTGGAGTTTCTTAATTCTTCATACAGTGTAGGTAATTTAAATGCAGATTCATGTTTCTCCACCAACTTACAGGGCCACCTATACCAGAATCACCTGGTGTACTTGTTTAGAACACAGCCTCTGGGCTGAGGCTCAGGAATCTGTTTTTCAGCAAGTGCTCCAGATTTATAAATTTATTAATATTTAAATGAGCCTTTGGTTGTTAGAGCCAACGGTGATATTTGGTCCACTGGCAATGAAATGGTTCACACATCAGAAATAAATAAAATGGTTTAGAGTGGCCAGAATATGCAAACAGAGCTTGGGTGTGTGATTAACTCTTTCACATTTTGGACAGGTCTTGTCAGTTCAATGGCATGGGATATTTTTGTAGTAAGCAGTGAAGTTAGTTACTAATGACTATCATCACTTCAATTCACCCAGCACTTACCATGTGCTACACAGTGTACAGGCCCCTGGCTAAAGAACACTGAACTAGGTAGATTATTATGGATCCTGTGTTCCAGAACTTAAGAGTCTAGTCAAGGGCTGGCAAACCACAGCCCATGGGCCAAATCAAGCCCTCCACCTGTTTTGTACTAATATTGCTCATGAGCTAAGAATGGGGCTTACATTTTTAAATGGTTGAAGAAAAATCAAAAGAGGGATAATATTTTGTGATGTGAAAATGATAAGAAGTTCCAATTTTAGTTTCCACAAGTTTTGTTAGAATAATGTACCATTATTTATGACTGCTTCTCCACTATGGCAATTGAGTAGTTGAGACAGACGCACTGTGTGTGTCCTCAAAGCCTAAAATATTTTCTGTCTGGCCCTCCACAGAGAAAGTTTGCCAACCCTGTTGAGCCTGCTGCCAAAGGACATTCTGGATATTGGGAATCCCCCAAAAGTGTGAGGCGCTTGTCTTTCTTTAGTCACAGACTTGGATTTGAATTGAACTCCAGCAGCACAAATATATTTATCTAAGGAGAAGATACCTTGATTTCTAATTTCACACTTTTTTTTCCTTTTGGATATTTGATGTACTGAAATAATACTTCCACAACTTCATCCTCTGCTAAAATATGTTTCTACAGTTTAAAGCAGGGGCTCTAGAAAATATTAAAAATTCTAGACCATTTAATCCTGAGTGTCCCTTTGATTAGTGATGCTTAGGCATTGTAATCAATCATCAGTTGTGGATCAAAAGTTGCTTATACCTTCTTCCAGCCAGAAACATCATAAGTCACTGAGTGTGACACTTTACTCATGATTTGTCTGAGGTATCTAACTAGACTTTGGATTTGCTGTATCCCAGCAATTGTTTATAACTGGCCTAAGAATCTCTTACTCAGGAAGATGCTCAAGATTTTCTGTTATTTTTTCCCTTCAAAGTAGAGGAAAGCAGCCCCTCAGTTGTCTATAATATACTTAAGAGCATCTCACTTTAGTGGATGTCTTATGCACATTTGTAACACAGCTTCAGCAATGTGATTATTGTCCCTTTAAAATGGTTGCAACAATATTTGCCATGAAATGGAAAGTTTGTTTCTTGATAATTTGCAGATATTGCCCAAATCACTCCTGTATGCTGCTGGGTGTTAGGAACAGTTAACAGAACTTTATTGGGCTTTACTAGGTCTGAGCTACATGCTGTTACAGAGAGGCCTTTACTGATGAGTCCTGAAGTCTGCAAGTAGACAGGTACAGTTCTTCGAAGCCTGAGAAAGGATTGGGTCTGAAACAGTCTGCAGATATTACACAGCATTACTTTTATGTTTTCCAAACTTGTGAAGAGCTGCCTGCTTAGTTATGTTACAGACAGAATAGCATTTAACCTTAGAAACGAACCCTTTACTTTCTGTTAGCGTAGCTTTTTCTCAAGCTACTGTAAGTGGCGTGGTTTGGCTGACAGGCATTACCTGAGACACTCTGTTGTGAATGTCACGTAAGGCAGCTCACATATATTACCTAAGAAATCCCCAGAAGTCTTATAGTGCAGCTCTGGGGCAGAAGCAGCAATGCTTTGTTGATTTCTTGTGTGAAATACTGAATCTCTAAATTGTAACTGGAAACTCTAGAAAGAAAGCCCACACAAGTTTAGCAAATGTGAAAGCATCTTATAGCAAATGTTTTATCCCTACACATTGTTGGGAGAGGTTTTGCATCTCTTCAGGGTCTTCTCTTTTGTTTGCTTCAGTTTGCTGAGGAAGCTCCCTGGGCCCTGGGTCTGGGAAGCAGGCTCCTGGGCAGAGAGCTCTGTGCCCCAGAGCAGCTGTTCACTTGCCAACGGAGTGCTTGTATGCATTTCAGTTCTTGTCCTGTATCTGCAATAGAATCCCATATTTGTCACCAGAAAAGTGGATTGGGCAGCAGTTCAAAATAAACAAGTAGGAGAGGTTTTCAACAAAATAATTTTTTGGATGTGAAACTCCTTTTGGTGAATCCTTCTATCCAACCCAAATCACTAAAGTTTTTAGTACAGTATCTGCAAAGTGAACAAATATAGGAGAGAAGCATTTCTGTCTGTTTTAGCAAGTAGATGGAGAAAGTTACTAGGTCTGGCATCCCTTTAAAAGGACTTTTGAAGATTACCACTTGACACTTCTCAGTGTAGCAGCCAAGGTTACAGTTGGAACCACTGCACCTGTTTGTGTAAATACATAGCCTCTTCAATAATGCCAGGCGGTGGTTCTCAGTCAGGGTCACTTGTTAGAAACACCTGGGGTACTGGCACAGTGAGTGCCCAGGCCCCTCCCTAAGCAGTGTTAGCTGACTCTGGGGTGGCACCTTGACATTGTGGGGCTTTTTCTTTGAGGTAAAATTTACTTTGCAGGGGTTTGCAAAAGTCTTGAATGTACATTTCATGAACAGACAAATGCACACACACCTGTACACCCAGGTCCCACCAAGGCAGAGAACGTGATCATTGTATCCTCCTCCTCACAGCCATTGTTCTCATTACTTTTTTTTGTTTGTTAATCCTCCACCGAGGATATTTTTCCATTGATTTTTAGAGAGAGTGGAAGGAAAAAGGAGAGAGAGAGAGAAAGAGAGAGAGAGAAACATCGATGTGAGAGACACATCGATTGGTCACCTCCTGCACACACCCTGACCAGGGCTGGGAACCTGCAACCAAGGTACATGCCCTTGACCGGAATTGAAGCTGGGACCCTTCAGTCTGTGGGTCAACGCTCTATCCACTGAGCGAAACTGGCTAGGGCCTCATTACTTTCCATCACAGATATGTTGTGCCTGTTCCACAACTTTATATAAGTGGATATTGGTGTTTTTCCCAGTGATTCAACAGCCACAGTGGAACATTGAGTGGGATAGATAAGTCTGGGTAGCACTTTATTAAGTGGGGTAGAAGACCTCCTGAAGTAATATTTTGAAGGAATTGGAGCTGTGAAGGATGGGGTAGGTCATATCTATTCAGCCATGGAAGTCACATGTCCCCTTTGTGTTTCCTTTTACATTTTGTATGAAATAGTCCTTTTTCCAAGCTCACAGCACCACTTTTAATTGCACATAGTAGAAAAGAGATACTCTAGCTACTTGACTCGAAGCAAACTTAAACATGACACAAAACCAGATTATCATCCTACATTTATCATTTAGATTTGTGAAATTAAGGCCCTCAGTCTGAACACTGCATTTGCAGTCTTCCCAACAAGAAAGAAATATTGCTGCACATGATTGCAACAATTT
This sequence comes from Cnephaeus nilssonii, assembly GCF_951640355.1. Classification (NCBI taxonomy): domain Eukaryota; kingdom Metazoa; phylum Chordata; class Mammalia; order Chiroptera; family Vespertilionidae; genus Cnephaeus; species Cnephaeus nilssonii. Next base: position 40,346,510 of record NC_137072.1, on the reverse strand, counting down.
AGCAGTTCATTTAAGAGTGTTTAAACAGGTGAAACCAAAGCATTGTGAGATAATGGGCACAAGTTACCTAAAGTTAAGCAAAGTAGAATAAGATTTTCCATACCGATTCAAAGTGTTTTCAGTGTTTTTGTTACAAAGAAAGACCAGTGTAGTTAGGATGTTTTGGCTATAGTGATGTTCTGATTCTAGCACTGCATCAATTTTACCCACAGGGAAATATTGAGTTGGTTTGTTTTTTAAGGTTCCAAAAACAAAAGAGGTTAGCCTCCTACTAACAGTGAAGTTTCATAGATTGGTGTTTGGAGCACAGGAATGAGAAAAACATATTTCTGTGTACACGAGAAATACACAGCAACCCATGACACAGGGCTGTGTTGTGGTAGATGCAGTGAGGAGCTCATCCCCATCATCACTGCTCAGGTGACTGTAGACCAGTGATGGCGAACCTATGACACGCGTGTCAGCACTGACACGCGTAGCCATTTCTGATGACACGCGGCTGCTGAGGCGGCCGCATGCCCAGGATGAAACATTTGCTGCTCCTGAGGATGAAACATTTGTGAAATAATGTTTTTTCCTCAAAGTGACACACTACCCGAGTTATGCTCAGTTTTTTGGCGACGTTTGACACACCAAGCTCAAAAGGTTGCCCATCACTGCTGTAGACAGTATTTAGGGAACATTACTCTTCAGCACTGTATAAAGTGGTGGCTGTATATTTCCCCTAAAGAATATGTTATCTATCAAAAGAACCATAGCCCCACAGATATTACAAGACTTCTAACCTATGTACATTGCTATTACATCTGAATTTATACAAATTTATGATTTAATGATCAGATGGATATTTGAGATCAACAGTTTTAGTACTGTACCCAAAATATTTGGCATGATAGAGCATGTAGCTAGAAGCATTGTTTTTACTCTTTCTTTTTAAGGGAATGTAGGTTTTCCAAGAGGTAAGAAAAAAGCAGCTTTCTTGGCCTTTTTATTTTTTCTCTTCCCTATATCCAAAAGTTTAACAAACTGTTTAGTATAAAAAGCAGTTTGTGGGAGGATGTCCATGCTGCAAAAACATTTGCCCAAAGTGCTAATAGCTGATTGTGCATCAGACCCACTGAGAACTCCCTCTACACTACTGTGAGATTTGCAGAATGCAGAAACTGAGCTTAGTTCTCGGCTTATGGAAGGGGCTAATTAATAGTTCTCACATGTTTGTGTGAGAATCACTGGGGATCTTGTTAAAAATGAGACTTCACAAGCTACATCAAAGCCCTTCTCCCCCAAAAATTATAAACTTGGGGTCCAAGAAACGTCAATACCTTTTAAACTCCACATCTATACCCTTGGTGCTTGGTCTTGGTCATGTCACAAACACCTGAGGAATTAACAAATGGAAGAGTGAACAAGCAGATACAGAGAGCACAGGACCTTCCCCCAGAAATTCCAGCTCAGATGCTCAGAGGGAAAGCCCAACTGCATTTTAAGAAGCTCCATTTAGAAGATGTGTGCACAAGTCATACCATAAAGCTGGGTAAGGAAGGAACCATTGACTGTCGGTGCATTTTGCCAAAGAATTCAGGCAAAAAGTGGAGGGAGCAAGTCACTTGAAATGTGATTTTAAATGTGAAGCCCATGAAACAGTCTCCAGCTAAGAAAATGTTTTTCTATGTTTTATTTATAGACTAGAGGCCCAGTGCACGGGATTCGTGCACTGATGGGGGGCTTGGCCTGCGGGGATCTGCCCGCTGCGGGAGCAGCCATTCATCCTGGTCAGCCTTGCATCCCCCTGGTGGTCAGTGTGCGTCATAGCGACTGGTTGACCGGTCGTTCTGGTGGTTCCGCCATTCAGTCGCTGGGCTTTTATTATATACTAGAGGCCTGGTGCATGATATTTGTGCACTTGGGGGGGGTGTCCCTCAGCCTGACATGCGCCCTTTAGCAGTCTGGGAGCCCTTGGGGGATGTCTCACTGACGGACATCCTTAGCGCTGCCACAGAGGCGGGAGAGGCTCCTACTACCACCGTTGTGCTTGCCAGCCGTGAGCCCGAGCTTGGCTTGTGGCTGAGCAATGCTCTCACCTGTGGGAGCACACTGACCACCAGGGGACAGTTCCTGCATTGAGCGTCTGCCCCTTGGTGGTCAGTGCGCGTCATAGCGACCATTTGTTCCGCCTTTCGGTTGATTTGCATATTACCCCTTTATTATATAGGATAGGATTTTAATATTGTGTGTATAATCAGTTCGCTTAAGCTCAGGCTAAGACTTCTCAGTTACATGAGAAATTTAACTGTATTAAGCATATTAAGATGATTTCCTGCATTTATGTTTCTTTGGGAGTTATAATCTAGTGGCCTGAAAAAGTTAAAGCATCTGTTAGTAGGTAGCCCAGACCTACTTGGTCCTCTGCTGTGCCATATGCTTATGACTCAGTGTCTGCTGTGGTTTCTTAACCTTGGCTAAAGAAATGGGAATGTTTGTCTTTGTTTCTTTGCTGTCTAGAAAGGACATTAGAGAAATAGAATCCTGGATTTTTTCTTCTTCATGTGAAGTTAGATTTTCTGAGAGATAAATTGAAGAACCTAATTAGCTTTTAGGCCAGACTATCAGAAATTGGATTTATACTGACTAGATCAATGGCACTTTAAAACAGATATGTAGGTGTGTGCCACTGCACTACTGCACATATTTCAAAAGTGACAGATTTTAATAATGTTATTTTGAAAGTCATCATGCATGATTGCTAATTTAAAATGCACCCTAAAGGACTTCAGCCATTGATTATTAAGATATATAAATATATATCAAAATAAGTGATTCTATATTATGTCATTATTACGTTATCATTATTGTTGTCATTTCTTTTAATCTGAAAATTGGTTTAAGTTTCAAAATATCAAGAAACAAATGCATAATTCTCTAAGGTATTATTTCAAGTACATCATGATATTTTCCAATTCTTATTACAGTACATGTTATTTTTGCTATGCAAATTTCAAATATTCTCTGTATCAGATATTTTGGAAATAGTGCATTTTTTAAATGAAATCTTAGAAGACTATAATCTTTTATATATAGAAGTCTTTTATATGAATATAGACATATAAATGATCAGATTTTATATCTGGCCTTTTTTGTTTTTAACAGAGCATCAAGAAGAAAAATACAAACAAACAAGAGATGAGCACATACCTGAGGTTCATTGTCTCCCGCATGAAGGAGAGGGTGAGTCCTGCCCCTGCGGTCTTCCCAATTAGATTTCACTCTGCTTCACTCTTTAAAAGTTAATGACTGACAAGTAAATACGTATAGAGCAGTTTTGTCATAATTCTTTTGTACAGTAAATAGTTCTATAATAGGCTTTTAGCTTTTTTTGTTTTGTCTTTGTTTTAGAACAGACATTTCTTTAGCTGCATTGGATTAGAAACATTTACATTTAAAAAATTTGTTTATCAGAACATTTTCATTGATAACTAGTGTTTAAAATGAAATGGAATGTTCCAAAATAACTGTTCTGTCAAAACCTTAAGGAATGCCATGTTAAACTATATAGTGCATGTACATTTCTCTATTAAGTTCTAAAGTACACTTCTTTAGAAATTGATGCTTTACCTGTCTCTCTCTAGCCACATTTAAACTGGTGTATTTAATGACCTTTCAGGCTATAGACCTTAATAAAAAGGGAAAGGACAGCAAACACCCGATGTACCGGAGGCTGGTGCATTCAGCGGTCGACGTCCCCACCATACAAGAGGTAAAGCCAGGCCTTCCGTACTGCTTCCCATTTACCTCGTGGCTCCCAGGTGAATGAGAGATCACAGCCAAGCATGATCTTGGGTGCCATTCCTTCTTGAGGAGGATGTGCCTGCTCGGTGTCTTACTAAAACCAGCTAGGCGTGGCCACCACATGCGCGTGCCTGTTGTTTTAAATTTCGTGTGATCACTCTGGTACAACCAGACCTTTTAACGGCTGGTTTTAAGCGACCTGTAAATTCTTGATACTTGTTTGTTAAAGCAAATGGATGGGACCCTGGTCAATTTAATATTTCAGATGAAGAGAATTTACATCTGGACACAGTCCCTAGTAGCACTTGGAGGTTTCTCTCAAGGAAAAATTAGAGCATAGAACTAATGTAGAGTCTTGGGAAACAATGAAATGAACTTGAACCAAATAATTATTCTCAAAGTTCTTAATGTTATCAATGCTAGCTGAGGATTGTTGAGTTTGTTAATATTTCATTACTAATTGCAATAAAATTCCCTAGAACACTTAAGACATGTTTTCAGTTAGGGTTGCTGAATTACTAATTTTGTAATTTATGTGTCATTTTGAAATTTTGAAATTTTAATGGTTGGCTATAATAGCTTATAGGAAGACCGTAGGAATTACTTGAGATTATCTTACAGGTTTCCTAATCCCTTAGCAGCTGAGAAAGACTAAAGATGTATTATTTCTATGGAAGGAAAGGGTAAATAATGGTTGTTCCCTTAAAGTTCTGGCAAATCCTAGAATAAAAACAATTTAAATTTTACCTACTACTGGCAGCTTTCATAGCCTCAGACGTAGCCTCTTTTTCTAAACTCTGAGGCCTCTGAGAGAACGTTGAACCTAGTTGCCCTTCCTGCCCCTGCCTGTGCTTCTGCAGCTTCCCCTTCCTGCATGGCACCATTCCAGATCCCCAGTTTGATCCCGTTGGCTCCATAGAAAACACTAGATGGGTGGATGCTGTCTTGGTTCTGTGCTTGGCAAGTGCTGGTCATGAGCAAAAGCACTGTAAGAAAAGGAGAGAAAGACAGGATTTTTATGCTTCTAGGAGCTTAACTACAATCCAGATCAAAATGCAAGCCTCGGTGCATACCTCACAAATCACAAAGCGGGTATGAGCATCCCGGAACCCCATATAGTAAACCCTGATGCACATGACAGGAGGCAACTACCTTCAGCTGGGGAATCTGGGGGGAAGCCTTCTGAAAAAGGGCAACTGAATTGGGTTTTGGAGGATTTCAACAAAAAGGTCGGTTCGTAACTTTTTTTGTTACAATCTCAATTTTTTAAATTGATTTTTAAGGAGAGAGAATGAAACATTGATCAGCTGCCTCCTGCACACCCCCTCCTGGGGATCAAGCTGATCAAGCCCAGAACCTGTGCATGTGCCCTGAGTTGGAATCGAACACTGCAACCTTTCAGTGCACTGGACTATGCCCAACCAACTGAGTCACACCTGTTAGGGCAGATCTTAATTATTCTTTAGAGGCCTTAACATTTTAGTATTTAGAAGCCAAGCAATTTTCAAACCTATTTCCTAAAAATATCACCAGGATAAGAAAATGCCTTCTTATTGTTGAGTTAATTTGTCATACCCCCTTCTAAAAATCTTGTCTTATCCCAGAAACCCCTCAGATTTCCCACCTAACCTTTCTCTTTGGCAGCTAAAGGCAAAGCTGCAGAGAATTCAGTTATGGAAATCCTTGACATATAGCACTCTAATGTAGGAGAAATCCTGATACTGCCTTGGTGCCTAAAGAAACACCTGGGCCTTTATTTTTTAACTAGAGGCCCCGTGCATGAAATTCATGCACGGGGTGGGGGGGTGTCCCTCAGCCCAGCCTGCACCCTCTCCAATCTGGGATCCCTCTCGCAACCCAGGACTGCTGACTCCCAACTGCTCGCCTGCCTGCCTGCCTGATTGTCCTAACCACTTCTGCCTGCCAGCCTAATCACCCCCTAACCACTCCCCTGCCAGCCCGATTGCCCCTAACTGTCCTCCCCTGCAGGCCTGGTCACCCCCCAACTGCCCTCCCCTGCAGGCCTGGTCACCCCCAGCTGCCCTCCCCTGCAGGCCTGGTCACCCCCAACTGCCCTCCCCTGCAGGCCTTGTCCCTCCCAACTGCCCTCCCCTGCTGGCCTGGTCGCCCCCCCAACTACCCTCCCCTGCAGGCCTGGGTCCCCCTCCAACTGCCCTCTCCTGCAGGCCTTATGGCCCCCAACTGCCCTCCCCTGCAGGACCGGACACCCCAAACTGCCCTCTCTTGTAGTCCTGATCACCCCCAACTGCCCTCCCTTGCAGGCCTGGTCCCTCCCAACTGCCCTCCCTGCCGGCCATCTTATGTCCACATGGGTGCGGCCATCTTGTGAGTTGGAGTGATGGTCAATTTGCATATTACCTCTTTATTATATAGGACTAGTGGCCCGGTGCACGAAATTCGTGAGCTGGGGGGGGGGTCCCCCTCCTTGGCCTGTACCCTGTCATAGTGCGGGAGCCCTGTGATTGATCGCCCCAAAAAGGTAGGCCCCACCCACCCATATGGGGCTCCTCAATGGATTGCCTGCCCCAAAGAGGTAGCCCGGAGCCACGGACCCCCAGGCCTCCACACCGCGTGGGGACCTGCTGGCCCCGCCTTCCCCGCACACGCAGCGGGAAGCCCAGCCCTGCCCACCTGTGTGCGCCCGCTGTGTGCGCAGCCATCATGTGATGGCATGAGGGCATAAAGGCGTGAGGATCACCTAGGCCAGTGGTCAGCAAACTCATTAGTCAACAGAGCCAAACATCAACAGTACAATGATTGAAATTTCTTTTGAGAGCCAAATTTTTTAAACTTCTTCTAATGCCACTTCTTCAAAATAGACTCGCCCAGGCCGTGGTATTTTGTGGAAGAGCCACACTCAAGGGGCCTTGCGAGCCACAGTTTGCCGACCACGGACCTAGGCTTTATTAGGAAGATTGTTTGTAAATTAGTGCTTAGTCCCAATTCAGAATTACAAATGTGTCTTCTTTAGTTATGTCACAGAGGCTAACAGTTTTTTTTTTCTTCAGTCTTTATTCTCCCATGTTATAATATGTAGTTAAGTTCTCATCAGTGACACTGGCCAAAGCTTTAACTGTTTACAAAGCTTAGCAGTACCTTTTATCATCGCTACAGAAGGAGATGTTTAGGCTGCCAAGTTCACTCTAGTACATCAGTAGAAAGGACAGTGGTTATATATGGTATGTCAACACTGTGGGACACAGGAGTAGCCATGATGTTCTGAAAAATTCTGCTGCGTCCCATACTCTAACCATGTTAGCATATTGCAGAAAATATTTTTGCTAGTAACTCTTGCCATTTTGTTTTTAATCACTGCAGAAAGTGAATGAAGGGAAATACCGAAGTTATGAAGAGTTCAAAGCTGATGCTCAGCTACTTCTCCACAACACAGTGATTTTCTATGGAGGTTGAATATTTTTTGCTTTTTCTTTTGCATTTTTTTCATACCATTTATATTCCATGTTGAGGAATAGCTTTGATAAAATACTACATTAAAATTAATATTTTAATGATCTATAAGTAATAATGTTATGGTTTAATCTTAAAAAATATTTGGTAATGTAGTTATAGCTTATAGAATTAACTGTCCAAAAGCAAAAACTAGTACACTAAATGATCTAAGTATTACTTTTTATAGTTTTAGTTATAAACTTAGTTTTGAAAGGCTTTTTATAAGCACTGTGATTAATTCTGGTTGATTCCCCATTAATATTCTATCATTTAAAGGTAAAGAGGCCACTCTATACCTAGAGAATTAGTGTTGGATGTGAAATTAAAGCTGCCTGTAGAATTTTATTTCGCTGTCAGAACTTTTAAAAACAATACACATTTTGTTTTAAATGGTATATATCCATTTTTGTCAAAATGAAAGAAAATTTAAATGAGTGTATTAATTTTGGTAGTCTGGTAATGGATATCTGTCTTTAATTGCAGCAGACAGTGAGCAAGCTGACATAGCAAGGATGCTGTATAAAGATACCTGTCATGAGGTACTTTCTATACCTAATAATTAAACTCTTACTATATTCCATATTAATTTATTTCACAATTCCACTCGTCTTACATATTTTAATTTTGCAGTTTCCTTTAAATATCAATTTATTTCCATTTTTTATATCCATGGGAAATAATGCAAATAAAGGCAAAAAATTCTGGCATACTATTCTCAGAGACATCCTAGGAGATTTAGTTACTAAGTAACTTCTACAAAGAAATTTTGTTTGCTCTTTTTTAATTACCCTTAAGTTATTAGTTACCTAAGGCATGTACATGTTTTGTATGGCGCAGAGACACCCAACAAATGTTACCTTCTTTGTATGAAGGATACTACACAGGCAAATAAACAACAACCACCAAACAACACAGTTCATATTTATATAGTAAATGAAATACTATTTTGGAAAGGTTTTTTTGTGTATATGGTCTTACTTATTTGAAACACCTGTAACCATATTGTTTTTGCAAAAGTGTCTCAATTATATAAAAATTTTGTTTCTTAAATTCATTTCAAATTTGACTTTTTAAAATTCATTCAATATATATTTACTAAGTGTCTATTGTGTGCTGGGCAGTGTGTTAGGAGGAATGAAATGGTGATCAAGGTGCTGGCTTCCTGCTCATGGATCTGTATGCTGAAGAGGAATACTTAAATAAGAAACAGACAAAATATGTTTATAAGTTGTGTAAGAATGTTATGAAAGAAAACCAAGACTAAAATGGAGAGTGAGGCAAAGTAAGGACTGCTGTTACTGGTAGTGGATATTTTATATGGGTAGATGAGGGAGACCTTACTGAGGAAGTTGCATTAATCCAAGTGCTAAAGAGCCAAAGGCACCAGTGGGGCTGGAACACAGAGGTCAGACATGCAAGGCCTTGTAAGGAATTTGTCTTCTCTTTTAAATGCAGTGTGAGACCATGGGGGTAGTTTGAACAGGAAAGTGGCAGGCTTTTCCAGTATTACTGAAAACTTAAAATTTAAGCTTAGGAACAAAATTCAAGGCTATTTGTGTACATGAACAAGAATGTTAATTTACATGGATCAATTTTATATAGTTTAATGCAGCTCTTTATTTTTTGTTGGCTAAATGGTTGTTTTTCTTTTTCAGCTGGATGAGTTACAGCTTTGCAAGAACTGCTTCTATTTGTCAAATGCTCGTCCTGACAATTGGTTCTGCTATCCTTGCGTATGTGACATTTTGTGATTTTTGTGTTCTACCTCTTAAGTATATGATGCTCTAAGGAAGTTTATTTGCAGTTTGCTTAAAGTTTATAATCCTTCCTAAATATGTTTCTTTATATCATAGGACATATGGTTTTAATGAGTGTAAAAACTGAGACATGGGAAAAACAACTTGGGATTGTTATCCAATTTTGACTTTAAAACAAGGAACTTAAGACTAAACATTGAGTCCCTTAATATATGTAATAGATTTTTGCTTTTCTTCTCATTCTTTCAAAAGAAATCGAAGGCTTTATATATGTTAATAGCTGTGTAATTTCCCCTAAAATGAGAGGATTTCAGGAAGGGTGATATGTGTAAACCTGTGAGTGTTCTGGGGCCCCAAAGGCACGGATGTAAAAGGCCACCTGAGAGCACTCAGTCTTCCAGAAGTTACGTGCTTCTCAGTCATTTGAAAGTTTTTTAAAATTTGAATGTCTGATTAGTTAGGTTTGAATCAGGGCCTAAAATCCTCCCATTTCAAACAGGCTCATGAAACGCGGTGAGGGCCTTCTGTTTGCCCCCACTGCCTCATTTCGCAGTGCTACGGGATAGTGAGTGAGTATTTTTCTTGTCTCTTCTCAGAAATGAAGGTCCATATTCCTGCTTGAACGCACATTTTAGTTTTTCGTGTTTTTCTTGGAGGCAAAGTCAGTCAATCCCAGAAAAAAGAAAACAAGTTCTATGTATTTAGTAATGTTTTCAAAACAATGAGTTATACTTAACTGATTCAATATTAATGACATAATACTCTATAAAAGTAATATGACAAGGTAGAACGTTTTATTTGCAGATACCTAATCATGAACTGGTTTGGGCTAAGATGAAAGGTTTTGGATTCTGGCCAGCCAAGGTCATGCAGAAGGAGGACAATCAGGTTGACGTCCGCTTCTTCGGTCACCACCATCAAAGGTAATCACGACCCACATGCAACCCTAGTAGCTGAGCTCTCAGTTCTCAAGATTCAGTCTGGCCATTATCAGTGTTCTGGTGGCTTTATCAGAAACAGCATGAAGTTTCTTAAGAAACAATCAGCACATAACTTGGCTAGGCAACTAACAATGATTTCTGTAAATTGTGTCTTTACGTATATTTCAGATACTGTTTACTAAGCAAGATAGTTTCAGACACTGTTGAACTCAGATGCATGTTAATGCTGGGACTGAATTCCTGATGGCAGTGAAGGGGGGAAGGGTTCTCAAGATGTGTCCATTTCATAGTATTCTAGTGACATTATGGTTGTTTCAACCATCTTTCAGAAGCCATAGACAAAAGTAAGCAACTCAGTAGTAGAATAGAATTTCAATCTTGAGGTCTAAGTATATATAAGAATTATATGCATAGAATTACCAGACATTGTTTCCAATCTAGATTTTAAAGTTTCTGTTGCTAGGGATATGTATACAGCAATGCATAAAGTTTGCATTTTCATAATACAATAATATATGTATCCCACGGGTAAAAACTCTTTTTATTACTATAAAATTATTTTGTTATATTTATTTGACACACAAAAATGCTAAACTGTTCTATAAAATTATAGCTATCTCCTTTATTGTGATATTAAGGCCTTAAATTTTACTGCACATTGAACATAGAAAGTCTAAGATAGTGTCCTAAATAATGTGTCATGAAAGCATTGACTCTAAAAGTGAATTCAAGTACTGTGAACTGTCGTAGGACTCAGAGATTAATGAGTCTAACTAACCAAGCCACAATAGGAAAAGTAATTCACATGAAATTTGTGGGGGGTTCATTTAACAGAGATATTAAATTAAAGGGAAAAAGTGCCAAAAGTCAGCTACATGATCTAAAAGTGTTATTGTCCAAGGATTTAAATTTACATTTCATGAAGTGTCTGTCTCCTATCATGCCTGGAGGATAAGTGTCCTGTATAGTTGTTATTACTGTAAGAGAAGCTACAGAATGAGAGACTTGATTCCTCCCGTAGTGAATTTTTACCTAGTCTCCATTTAATTTAAGTAGAAGTTTAGTTCTAGGAAACCTGTGAATAGTGTAAATTTCCAAAAAAGTTTTGTTCTTTCATAGATAGATGCACACTTAGCTGACACTGCTTTAATGGCAAGAAACATTAAATAATAATACCATAATTCAGTAAAATGAATGTTTGAATTGTATGATTATTAAATGGTAATTTTTAATGTTACATGCTCATATTCAGTTTGTTTCAGCTTTCCATCAAAACCAGCTGGGAAGCAATGCACACGTCACAAGTGAGTTAGTGCAGCTTTTCTGTAGAAACACTAATCTGTAGAAATTTCTAAATTGATACCAGGGAAGGTCCAGTGGTTAGATTTGTGTCCTTGCACCATCTTATTCTGCATATATTCAAAGAATCAGGTTTGACAGATGTATAGATACAGCCAAATTAGATTATACCTCTGTTTATTAACTTTAAATTGTGGAGTGTTTGTTTGCCATTTCAGTTATTTTTTTTGTAGATCAGATCACATACCCACTGATACCTTTAAAAGTGAAATCTGATTACTTACAATAATGGAGTTGATTAAAGAGGACATTTATATGCATAGCCCATGGACACGGGCAGTAGGGTAGTGAAGACCTGCGGGGGTGGGTAGGGGCTGGGAAGAGGGAGGTAAAAGGGGGAGGGGGAATGAGAGATATCTGTAATACTATCAACAATAAAAATATATTTTAAAAAGAATGTATTATGAACGACATTGAGAATTAAGTCCCATGTTAAGAATAGATAGTAATTTTATTATATCCAGGGCACAAGTAGATAATTTAAGGGGAAAATACTCTCACAGTTCAGTAGTTTGTTACAGGTAGTCAGCATTGTTCATAACAGAAATCTCTATAAAAACCCACAGCTTTTATTTTTTTATTATTATTTTTTTAATATATTTTATTGATTTTTTACAGAGAGGAAGAGAGAGGGATAGAGAGTCAGAAACATCGATGAGAGAGAAACATCGATCAGCTGCCTCCTGCACACCCCCCACCGGGGATGTGCCCGCAACCAAGGCACATGCCCTTGACCGGAATCGAACCCGGGACCCCTGAGTCCGCAGGCCGACGCTCTATCCACGGAGCCACACCGGTTTCGGCAACCCACAGCTTTTAAAAGTGAACCAAAATACCTTTGTTGGTGGCAGTAATACTCAAGGTCAAATGGGCCTCACTCACTGTTGTATGCTTTGTGGTGCCTTCACCAGCACACAGTAAACAGTATTCTCAATATTATTTCAGTCCAATCTAATGATTTGTGCCCAAGAAAATTGTCAGCATTTTTTCCAATAGAACCAAGTACATTTTTTCATTCTGTAGTTTTAGATCAATATTACACATAATTCAGAGACACTTGAAGTTGTGTTCATAGCTGTGTACTTCATTGCTGAATGAGTCAGACACTTTTCTGTTCATTAAATATGGTTCAGCTAATGAGTAGGGATGTGATATAAATATGACTCACTAAATAATATTTTTTAGAAGCCCTCGTATGTATGAATCTCATGAAAATATCTGGGCATTTTCAAATGATTCTGTACTAATCTGCAAATAGCTAGATTTTAAGTAACTTAGAGTATTTAGATCAATAAGAGATAACATTTTAAAAGGACTTATGCAAAATGTATATATAAACCCTGACAATGTTAAGCTGGTTAAAGAAAATAGTTCTGAGATATTTGAGACACTTCAGTTATTGGTAAGTTTTTATTCAAACCATAGCTAACAGGTCAGTAAATTGGAATTTCCACAAACCATACTTTACAATGGATGGAGTCCACCACCATTTTGGAATTTTCTAACTATACCTTTAAATATTGCTAGGGCTTGGATTCCTTCTGAAAACATACAGGACATCACAGTCAATGTCCATCGGCTGCATGTTAAACGCAGTATGGGTTGGAAAAAGGCTTGTGATGAGCTGGAACTGCATCAGCGTTTTCTTCGTGAAGGAAGATTTTGGAAGTCTAAGAATGAGGACCGTGGGGAGGAGGAGGCAGAATCCAGTATCTCCTCTACCAGCAATGAGCAAGTGAGTGGTGTCCACATAGAAACTACACATCAGTTATTATTTTAAATGTGAACATTGTTAATGCACACTCCTTACTGTAAAGACTGCTCTGCAAGTCTTTTTTTCGTGTTAACATTTGTAAAGTGCTCTGCAAAAGAAATTGAACCCATTTCAAATAGCTAAGCCACCCACACCATGATCAGATCCTACCTGTTTGAAGAGTTAAGTGCACTGCTGCTCTTCCAAAGGCATATTAGCTCTTTCAAGCCCTGCATATCAGAGCAGTAATGAGTAAGATGTGACTTCGTGAAATGGAATGAGTTACTTCTTACCTGTGGGTCCATAGCTAGTATTTTCAGCAGAGAAGTGTTTCAGTGTCTGGAATAATATGCTGTTACTTTTATGATGCCCACAGCTAAAGGTCACTCAGGAACCAAGAGCAAAGAAAGGGCGACGTAATCAAAGTGTGGAACCCAAAAAAGAAGTAAGTTGTGCACCTTGCAGTTTCCTGGTGGCATTGGCACAGAAAACGTTTTCAAAGTTACAGTCAAGACAGTTGCTCGTGATGTGTACTTGTAAAAGGCATTGCCATCAGTCAGATAATATCAACCAAGTTTGAACCCAGTCTTCTGACCTTTCTGTCACGTACTATCACTGGAAAAACACACATATGCCGAGCCTCCGCCTCAATTAAGCAACTACTGACCAAATCTGGCTAAGTGGGAGTGCACGTTTTGGCATTTCCTGGAACTCTAATATGTTCTCATAGCATTATTAAATAAACTCGAGGCCCGGTGCATGAAATTCGTGCGTGCGTGTGTGTGTGTATGTGTGTGTCCCTCAGCCCAGCCTGCACCTTCTCCAATTTGGGACCCCTTGAGGAATGTCTGACTGCCCTCTCACAATCCAGGACTGCTGGCTCCCAACTGCTCGCCTGCCTGATTGCCCCTAACCATTTCTTCCTGCCAGCCTGATCACCCCCTAACCACTCCCCTGCCAGCCTGATCGATGCCTAACTGCTCCCTTGCTGGCCCGATTGCCCCTAACTTCCTTCCCCTGCCAGTCTGGTCACCCCTAACTGCCCTCCCCTGCTGGCCTGGTCACCCCTAACTGCTCTCCCCTGCTGGCCTGGTCCCTCCCAAATGCCCTATCCTGCTGGCCTGATGGCCCACAACTGCCCTTCCCTGCTGACCATCTTATGTCCATATGGGGATGGCCATCTTGTGTGTTGGAGTGATGGTCAATTTGCATATTACCTATTTAGTATGTAGGATTATTATATAGGATTGTGTTTGTCTAGTACATCAGTTAGGCCAGCATTTTAAAACTGGAGGAAACTGTGGTTAAGCTCAACCTTTTAAAGTATGTAATTCATGCATGTTTTAAATCCAGGTGTATATTAGGGTATAGGCCAAACACATGTTCATTGAAAAGTGGTTTAGGATTTTAAGAAATTTGTTAATAAATCTAGTCCAAAAAGTGACTCTAAATTGATAATGATTTAAAATGATAAATGTTTTTGTTTAGTCTTTCAAAATCAAATGAGTATTAACATGTAATGAAATTGTAGATGAAGTTATTGTTTAGAACCATTGTAGCTACTAATTGCATGGGATTTTAGTTGTTTTTTTTCCCATTTTTAATATTTAATTGTGGCAAAATATATCTAATAGCATGTATTTTCTGTTAATTACATGTGTTTTTTTAAAAACAGTTTCTTGTATGGCTATTTATGTGTATCACGGTTTTATCCTGATAGAGCTTATTCTTGAACTAGTGAGTTAATGGTTGAGTTTTACATTGAAGGACTTTCCTTACCTTTAGGAACCAGAGCCTGAAACTGAAGCAGTCAGTTCCAGCCAGGAAATCCCCACATTGCCTCAGCCAATCGAAAAAGTTTCAGTGTCAACTCAGACCAAGAAGTTAAGTGCCTCTTCACCAAGAATGCTGCATCGAAGCACCCAGACCACCAGTGATGGAGTGTGTCAAAGCATGTGCCACGACAAATACACCAAAATTTTCAATGACTTTAAAGACCGAATGAAGTCTGATCACAAGCGAGAAACTGAAAGAGTTGTACGAGAAGCTCTAGAAAAGGTAAGGAGCCCACACAGTGTGTCTGGTCCTCTAACCCCTGGGCATAGTGAGTGAGTCTTTCCCTGTAGCAGTTTAGCTTCTTTCACTCATGTCTCAGCCAGACAGCTGCTTTTGAAAACTAAAAATAGGAATATAATAAAATATCTTTTATGCTATTTCAATCAACAATACCTAAATATTTCTCACCTAAATATTCACAGCTCTTCATGAAATAAAGGGAAGAGGTACATCGTTTAAGTAGAAACTATGTATTAAGGCCTTTGTAAATTATGACTTGACATATTGTGGGTTAACTTGTTCTTCATTTCAGCTGCGTTCTGAAATGGAAGAAGAAAAAAGACAAGCTGTAAATAAGGCTGTCGCCAATATGCAGGGTGAGATGGACAGAAAATGTAAACAAGTAAAGGAAAAGTGTAAAGAAGAGTTTGTAGAGGAAATCAAGAAGCTAGCAACACAGCACAAACAACTAATTTCTCAGACCAAGAAGAAGCAGTGGGTAAATATCAATATATTTTTTAAGCATCTGATTATTGAAAATATACAGGTATAATGAAAATTCAGAATGATATATGTGGCATATGCAAATATTATCCGTGAAATTGTCAGCTTTAATTAATTTTCTAATCCTCACCCAAGGATATGTTGTTGTTTTTTAATTGATTTTTTAGAAAGAAAGAGAGAGAAACTTTGATTGGTTGCCTTCCATTTCCACCCTGAGCAGGGATCAAACCCACAACCTAGGTATGTGCCCTGACCAGGAATGGAACCTACAACCTTTTGGTATACGCAGTGTTGCTCCAACCAGCTGAGCCACCCAACCAGGGCTAATTAATTTTAAAATTTTATTTAAAGTCCTATAATTTCTCAACTCCAGACCCCACAGTTTTGTTTAGGATTATTTTGCTAAATTGAGATTATGATATAACATATTTAGTACAATTAATTTATATAACCTTTCCATGTGTGCAAGTATTTTATTGGGATAAATTGGCTGGCCCTGACTTTTGCCTGTTAGCTCCTGATAGGTAATAACCTAAATTGTGAAATTAGAAATGTAATTATCACAATAGCAAATAAAGGATTTTCAGAATTTAGCACTTAACATTTATATATTAGATTATATTAAAGAAATTGATTACTTTTACTTTATGATGGTAACATCTCATTGGTCTCTAACTCCAGTTAGAATCTGAGAAATAGTTCATTTTTCATTGTATCCTGTTTGTGACTCTTGTCTCCCACTTATATTAGAAACTCCCGAGCATACACATTCTCCACAGATCTCAGGTAATTGGGGTGGGGCGGGGAGGGGGAAGGGGATTTTTTCCCCCCAAACGTTTGTAACTTGGTTTTAATTTTAATGAATTACTGTAGGAAGTTTAGTGATTCTTCATTTGATCCAGACCATGTTCTGAAAAGAGTCTTTAAATACATGTAAAGTAAATGTTTCATGAGGGAAGTAAACATAAAAATTATTACAAAAATTGGGCAAGAAGGAAAAGGGAAAGTTAGCATATAATAAAGAAAAGTCTTTGTAAATAAGTTGGTAGGAAAAAGAGATGAATAATGGAATAATGCCATTATATGGAAATTAAGGTGTGCTCAAGGACAATACCCTTACACCATGTCTGTAATTCTACCTTCATGCAAAGAAAAGAGAAAGCCAGAAAGTGGACACTAGATTTAAGAGAAGAAATCCCCATAAGTTTACCAAACAATCAAGGAAATGGGAAGAGGAGGCTGTAATAAAGAATTGTAATACTGCCTTTTATAGCACTTACATGTGTGAATTTGGTCCTATTATACCTATTCATTTGATTCCATATATAAGTGATAGATACCATGCGTATTTGTCTTTCTCTGTCTGACTTGTTTTACTTAGCATAACACTGTTCTCCAGCTCCATCCATGTTGTCACAAATGGCAGGAATTCCTTCTTTCTTTGAATAATACTCCATTGTGTGTGTGTGTGTGGGGGTGTGTGTGTGTATCATTCTCTATTTATTCATCCATTGACAGACACTTTCAAGTTTTGTCAAAATGTTGTCTATAGTGAATATGCCATAGTGAACACTATACCAGTGTAAGATAGTGGTCCAATTTCCCCCCCACCCCCTACCCCTTTGGATAAATACCCACAATGGGATTCTGGATCCATATGGCAGTTCTGTCTATCTATAAATATATATATATATATGTGTATATATATATATGTGTGTGTGTGTGTGTGTGTGTGTGTGTGTGTGTGTGTGTGTATTAAAAGCCAGCGACCCACCCCACCCCGATCGGCACACAACCCCTCCCCATGGTCGGCCCCACCCTCGATCAGTTCCCACCACCCCAATCAGCCCACGGCCCTCCCTCAAGCCAGGTCCACCCCTGATCGGCCCCCCCACACCAGTCAGGGGTGGGGCTGGCCAGCTAACCTCCCCTGGCCACTGACCCCCCCGCTTGGTCCCCCTGACCCCATTCAGGGGCGGGGCCATCCGGCCCATTGCCCACAGGCCCTCCCCATGGCTGGCCCCACCCACAAGTGGCCCCCCCACTCTAATCGGGGGCAGGACCCGCCAGCCAATCACCCACAGCCCCTCCCTCCAGCTGGCCCGGCCCTGACCAGGCCCTGATCAGGGCAGGCCAGCCCAGCTGGCCAATCTACCGCTGTCTCCTCCTCCTGGAAGGCCTGGCCGCAGACAGGCCCCACCTGTGCACGAATTTGTGCACTGGGCCTCTAGTTTTTAAATATTTGAGGAGCCTCCATACTGTTTTCCATAATGGCTGCACCGTTTTACATTCCTACCAACAGTGTACCAAGTGTTCCCTTTTTTCCACATTCTTACCAGCACTTACCTCTTTTTGGTACTAGCCCTTCTAAAAGTTGTAAAGTGATAATCTCATTGTGGTTTTGATTAGGATTTCCCTGATTATTAGAGATGTGGAGCACATGTTCATGGACCTGTTGGCCATCAGTATGTCTTTGGAGAAATGTTTATTCAAGTCCTTTCCCCATGCTTTAATTGGATTATTTATTTGTTTTCTGTTGAGTTGTATGGTTTCTTTATTTATTTTGGATATTAACCCTTTATCAGATATATGATTTGCAAATATTTTTTTCCATTCCACGGGTGGTTACCTTTTCATTTTGTTGATGGTTTTGTTCACTGTACAGAAGGTTTTTAGTTTAATATGCCCAACTTGTTTATTTTTGTTTGCTTTGCTTTGGTGTGAATAAAAATTTTTTTAAGATCATCAAGACTGATAACTAGGAGCTCTTACTCCTATTTTAGTCTTTAATCTATTTTGAGTTGATTTTTGTATATGGTATAAGATAGTGGTTCAGTTTTTTGTGTGTGTTTTTTTCATGTGGCTGCCCAGTCTCCTAATACTATTTATTGAAGAAGCTATATTCTTGGCTGCTTTGTGTTAAATTAGTTGGTCATATGTGTATGGGTTTATTTCTGGACTCTTCAATCTGTTCCACTGATTATGTGTCTGTTTTTATGCCAATACCATATTGCTTTGATTTATACCCATTTTTATAGGTGAGGAATTTGAGGCTTATGAGCTTGAACAGTAAAAACTTGGTTGGTAGAGCTGGAACTCACCTTCTAAGCTGCTTCAGCTCATGTCATTTCAAGTAGACTGGTAAAATATTTAGAATTGTTACTGTGTTATAATTAAATCTTACATTGTTGTAAGAAAGACTAGTGTTGTAGGACAGAATGTAGGTATGTCATGCCAAAAAATTGGATGTTAAAATTAGATATAAGAAAGAGATATCAATATATACACAAAGAAAGGGAGAGATATAAAATGAGTGCATAAATAAGGTGATAGGGTACTTAGGAGAAAGGATGGTGCTGCTTAAAATATTATTTAAAGATTGTGAAACTAAGATAGAAGTTAAATAAACTTGGTTCCAAACTCACATGACTAATTAACACAGGCCCAAGATTTAAAACACAGATCTGACTCATTACAACTATTTCCAAAAATTAAAACGGCTGTCCATATTTTTCTAATAGTAGGCTATTCTTCCTGGGTCCTGCCCTAAGACTCTTACTATCAACTGTCAAATCTATATCTATATCTGTAGGTCTGTCTATATCAGTCTGTATATCTGTCTAGCTGTCTTTTTATAGAACCTACATATCTATATGGATGTATTTTCAAGTATCTATTTCCAAAACTCAGTCTCATCTTCCTTGCCATTACCTGTTCATCCTCCTTATGGGTATCTATTAATGATACCACCATTTTTTTTTATCAACTCAGCTTGAAATCTTAATTTTTACTCTTGTACCATTTTCTTCTCCCAGTCTTAATTACATAAATTCCTTCCTCCCCTTTGGTTAGACCAGATTTTCAACCTCAGTACTATTAACATTTGGACCAAAAATTCATGGAAGAGAGAGCTGTCCTGTATATTACAGGATGTTTAACTGCCTGAACCCATTGGATGCCAGTAGCACCTCCTCCTCTCTGTCCCCCAAAGTTGTGACTATTAAAATTATCTCCCAACAGTGCCAAATAAGATGAGGGCTGAGAACTGACCACTAGTTTTGGGTCATAAATAACCTTGATAATAATAGCATATTCTGTGGTAAAGGGCAATCGTATAATATTTGTCCTTTTTCATGTAATGTCCTTAAGGTTCATCCATGTTGTAGCATATTGCAGAATTTTCCTTTTTTTTAAAGCTGAAAAATATTTATATACCACATTCAGCTTATTTATTCACATGTTGATGTTCACTATTGTGAACAATGCTGCTATAAACATGGGTATATACATATCTCTTTGAGACACTGCTTTTAATTCTTTTGGGTGTGATTGTTGGATCATATAGTAATTCTGTCTTTAATTTTTTGAGGCAACTCCATACTGTTTCCACAGGAGCTGCACCATTTTACATCACCGACATTTGTTTTTTTTACTTGGATGGTAGCCATCCAAATGGATAGAAAGTGGAATCTCATTGTAGTTTTGATTTGCATTTCCCTGATGATTAGTTATGTTGAGCATCTTTTCATGTACTTATTGACATTCCTGTATCTTTTTTGATAAATGTCTACTCAAGTCCCTTGCCCTTTTCTGAATTGAGGTTTTAGTCATTGAGTTTTAGGAGCTCTCTAAATATTCTTAGCATTAATTTCTTACCAGATATATGATTCACAAATATTTTCTTCAGTCTGTGGGTCATTTTCATGAAGTCTAAATTGTCTATTTTCTCTTTAGTTATATGTGCCTTTGGTGTCATATCTAAGAAATCATTGCTAAATGTGGGGTTGTGAAGCTTCTATCCTATGTTTTATTCTAAGAGTTTTGTTGTCTTAGGTCTTATATTTATGTTCTTGATACATTTCAAGTTAAATTTTTTATATGTTAGATAAAGATTCAGTTTCTTTCCAGCACCATTTGTTAAAAGACTTATCCCCATTAAATGGTCTTGGCACCCTCATCGAAAATCATTTGATCAAAAATATAAGGGTTTATTTCTGGGCTCTCTGTTCTATTCCACTGGTCTGTGTCTATCTTTACGCCAATACCACATAGTTTTGATTAGTGTAACTTTGTAATAAGTATTGAAATTAGGAAGTGGTAGTCCTCCAGATTGGGTGTTTTTTTTTTCATGATTGTTTTGGCTTATCAAGGTCCCTTGAGATTCCACATGAAAATTAGAATGGGCTTTTCTATTTCTACTAAAAATGTCATTGTGCCCGGCTGGCATGGCTCAGTGGCTGAGCATTGCCCTATGAATCAGGAGGTGGCAGTTCGATTCCTGGTCAGGGCATATGCCTGGGTTGAGGACTCGATCCCCAGTGTGGGATGTGCAGGAGGCAGCTTATCAGTGATTCTCATCATTGATGTTTCTATCTCTCCCCCTCCCTTCTTCTCTGAAATGAATTAAAATACATTTTTTAAAAATGTCATTGGGATTTTGATAGGAATTGGCATTGAATACATAGATCACTCTCAATAGTATTGACATCTTAACAATGTTAAGTCTTTTAATCTGTGAACATGGGATGTGTTTCCATTTATTTATGTCTTCTTTAATTTCAGCAATATTTTTTAATTTTCATTGTACAAGTATTTCACCTCCTTGTTAATTTCAAAGTATTTTATTCTTACTTTGAGCAATTTTAAATAGAATTATTTTCAATATCTATATATATAAAAGCCAAATGACCAGAACGACCGGTTGTTATGACATGCACTGCAGTGGCCAACCGGCCCGATTTGGGCCCTGATTGCCGGCCCCTCCCCCCCACTGGCCCAGCCCCGATCGGCCCCCATCGGGGCGGGCTGGCCAGACCCCACCCATGCATGAATTCATGCACTGGGCCTCTAGTTTCCTTATTAGGTTATTTATTGTTCGTTTATAGAAATATAACTGACTTCAGTAAATTGACTTAGTATCCTGCTACTTTGCTAAATTCATTTATTAGATCTGATACTTTGTTCTGAAATCTTTGGGGTTTTCTACATCCTAGATCATATCATATGTAAACATACAACTGTACTTTTCCTTTTAAATTTGTATGGCTTTTATGTCTTGTTTGCTGAATTGCTCTGGCTAGAATGTTCAGTACTCTATTGAACAGAAGTGAAAAGCAGGCCTCCTTGTCTTGTTCCTGATCTAGAGGAAAAACTTTTGCCATTGAGTATGATGTTTGCAGTGGGTTTTTCATATGTGCTTTTATGTGGAGGTAGTTTCCTTCTGTTCCTGTTTTGTTGAGTGTTTTTTTCAGGAAAGATGTTGAATTTTGTCAGGTGCTTTTTCTTTTGATCATCAATTGAAATGATTATGTGCTGTTTTTTCCCTTCATTATGTTGATGTGGTATATATTACATTAATTGATTTTTATTTCAACCATCTGTGATTAAAATTTGAGAGGAATTGGTATTCTTCTCCAACTAAGAATTTGGTGAATTAGAAGACATCAGGTACAGAGTTCTTTTGTATTGGGAGATTTTTTTTTAATTAATAATTCAGTCCCCTTACTAGTTACGGGTCTCCTCAGATTTTCTGCTTGTGATTTAGTCTTGGTAGGTTTTGTTTCTAGGAATTTGTGTATTTTATCTAGGTTATCCAATTGGTTTGTATAATTGTTAATAGTGCCTTGTTAACATTTTTTTTATTTCTATGGAATCAGTAAGCTCCCCACTTTCATTTCTGATTTTATTAATTTGAGTCCTCTTTTTTTATTAGTCCATCTAGCTCTAGGTTTGTCAATTTTGTTGACCTTTTTGAAGAACCAACTTTCAGTTTGATTTTTTTTTCTCTGTTTTTCTATTCCCATTTAGGTCTGCTCTAATCTTTATTATTTCCTTCCTTCTGCTAGCTTTGGGTTTAGTTTGTTTTTCCCAGTTCCTTAAGGTGGACTTTTAGATTATTGATTTGAGATCTTTTTGTAAGGTAGGTATTTGCAACTAATAATTTCCTTCTGAGCATTGTCTTGCTGCGTCTCTTAAATTTTGGTATATTGTGTTTTCTAATTTCCCTTGTGATTTCTTCTTTGATACATTGGTTGTTTAAAAATGTATATTTAATTTGCACAGTTTTGTGACTTTTCAAGTTTTGTTTTTGATTGCTTACTTGATCTACTGTGGTCCGAGAAGATACTTTGCATGATATGAGACTTAATTGGTGAACTGACATACGGTCTATCCTGGAAAATGTCCCATGTGCACTTGAGAAGAATGTGTGCCCTAGTTGGGGAGGCTTCTGTAGACGTCTCTTAGACCTCGTTTATTGTGTTAAGTCCCCTTCTCTCCTTATTTTCTGTCCGGTTGTTTTATCCATTATTGTGAGGCGGGTGCTGAAGTCTCAGCTATTTATTATGGCAGAACTGTCTGTTTCTCCCTTCAGTTCTGTCAGTTTTTGCTTCATATATCTTGATGGTCTTTGATTAGGTACATAAATGTTTATATTAATAAAACTCAATATAGCAAAAAAAAAACCCACAACAATTATATAGTGTCTATCTCTTTTGTAAGCTTTTTAATTATTTAAAGTCTATTTTGCTTGATATTAGTATAGCCACCTGCTCTCTTTTGATTACTGTTTGCATGGAACATCTTTCCCCTCCTTTCTTTTTCAGCCTGTTTATGTATTTCTGTCTCGAGTGAGACTCCCGTAGGTGGCATATAGCTGGGTCCTGTGTTTTTATCCATTCTGCCAATCTGTGCCTTTGGATTGGAGAGCTGAATCCATGTAACTCAAAGTGATTACTGAGAGGGGAATGTCTGCCATTGTGTTTATTTTCAATACACCCTATACCTTTTTATCCCTGATTTCCTGTCTTTGAGGTTTTTTTTGTAGTGAAATGTTTAAATTTCTTTCCTTTGTGTATATTCTATAGATCTTTGTGGTTGCATTACTATGGGGATTACACATAACATCCTAAAGTTATAACTCTGTAATATGAATTTATTCAGCTTCACTTCAGTCACACATTAAAAACTGCTCCTATATAGCTCTGTTCCCACCCTTCGGGTTGTTAATGTCACAGAATTACATCTCTGTACATTGTGTCCCCAAAACATAGCTCTTTTAACTGCATTAATCTCCTAAATTATGTAGAAAACAAGATTTGGAGTTACAAACAAAATGTACAGTAATACACTTTTAAAAATGTATTAGTCTTTTAATCATCTAGAAAACAAAATGTACAGTTACAAGCCATTGTCGCAATAGCACTAGCTTTTACACTTGTCCAGGATTAACCCTCACCGAGATCTTTGGAACTCCCTCAGCTTTTGTTTATCTGGGAATTTTAAAATTTCTTTAACTTTGAAGGACAGTTTTGCTGAATATATGATTCTCTGTTTACAGTTTTGTCTTTTAGCACCCTGATTATATCAGTCCACTGTCTTCCACTGGCCTCCAGAGTTTCTAGTAAGAAATCTGATCATATATTGATGATCCTTCACATGTGCCCGTTTTCTTCTCTAGCTGCTTTATGATGCTCTTTTTTGTTTGATTTTTATTTGATTTTAGAAAGACAGAAACATTGATTTGTTGCTTCTCTTATTCATGCATTCATTGGTTGATTCTTGTATGTGCCCTGACCGGGGATTGAACCCATAACCTTGGCTTATCAGGATGACTCTCCAGCCAACTGAGCTACCCGGCTAGGGCAGGTCATGATTCTCTTTTAACTTTGGCCTTTGAAAGTGTTGTTATAGTGTATATTGATGTGGGTCTCTTGGAGTTCATTGAGCTTTTTGAATGTTTATGTTAATATCTTACATTGGGAAGCTCTCAGCCATTATTTCCTCAAATACTCTCCCTGCCCTTTTCTCTTTCTTCTTCCGGGAACCCAAAAATGCCTATCTTGGTACCCCACGGATCCCATAGGCTCTATTTGATTTTCTTTAATCTTTTCCTTATACTTATTTGTAAATTACTTTTATTTTAGAGAGAAGAAGGCAGAAGCATAGAGAGATAGAAACATTGATGAGAGAGCGAGACATCAATTGGCTGCCTTCTGCATGCCCCCCTACTGGGGATTGAACCCACAACCCAAGCGTGTGCCCTGACTGGGAATTCAACTAGGGACCTCCTGGTTCTTGGGTTGATGCTCAACCACAGGGCTTCCTTAGACTTTTTTTTTTATTACTTAATTTTATTATTAGTGTTTAATCCTCAGCCAAGAACATATTCAGAAAGAGGGAGTGGGAGAGAGGGAAACATGGATTGGTTACCTTCCCTACACTCCACAACTGGGAATCAAACCTGCAACCCAGGTATGTGCCCTGACCAGGAATCAAACCTTTCAGTGCACAGATGACGTTCAACCATCTGAGCCACTCTAGCTGGGCCTTCCTTATACTTTTTAATTTCCATTGTCCTGTCTTGTGCCTGCTCAGATCTGCTTTTGAATTTCTCTAGTGAATTTTTCCACTTCAGTTCATAGACTTTTCAGCTCCAGATTTTTTTTTTCAAATTGATAGTTCCATTTTGTTCACACATCTTGACTTTCTCCACATGTTCCTTTAGTTCTGTGAGCATCTTTAATAAAGTATTTGACTAGTATATCTGCCATTAGGCCCTTTTTATGGACAGTTTCTGTTGATTTTTTCCTTTGAATGGTCAGACATTTCTGTTCCTTTGTACGCCTTGTGATTCTTTATTGAACACTGGGCATTTGAATCTAATAATATGGTAACTCTGTAATTCTTTTTCTCCCTCTTTTCAGGGTCTGTTGTTGGCTGTGCCAAGAATCAGCCTGATGTGTAAACTAAATATCTTTTCTGAGCCTCTCTTAGGGCATGCACGTCATTAATATTCACTGTCGGTGCAGTTGGTTTTGAATGTCCTAATCTTTAATTTCTGGCTGCCCAAAAGGGGAAATTAAAGGGTACAGGGCCTTTAACTTTCCTGGGAGTTACTTCAGTTGGAGAGCGGGGGGCT
Source organism: Cnephaeus nilssonii (assembly GCF_951640355.1). Lineage (NCBI taxonomy): Eukaryota > Metazoa > Chordata > Mammalia > Chiroptera > Vespertilionidae > Cnephaeus > Cnephaeus nilssonii. Next base: position 40,320,965 of record NC_137072.1, on the reverse strand, counting down.
TGTGACAATGAGAGAAACATCATCAACCTCCCCTCTGTCTGTACCTAAGTAGCCGTCAGCATAGATCCCCGCTGTTGGGAGGACAGGCCCTTTTTATCCGCCCTGGCTCGCACAGCTGCTCCAGGAACACACACACAGCTGCCTGTGTCGTGGTGGGTAGCTGCTGCTCTGCTAGGAGCTGAAATTGGTCATAATTAACCACAACTTGCTGTCCAAGTCTTCCCCTGGGAGTTGCAAGGCTGCAATAAATTCCAGAGTTCCACAACAGTCACTGCCGACAGATTGTGCCAGTGCAGTGGTTGTCCGGGGGGAGACAGGTCCCTGTTCTTTCATCTGCTCAGAGTCCTCTCAAGACCTTTGTAAGGAAATAGAGATGTTTGTGCTGACGGTAATGACCCCGTAAAGAGAAAACAGGTTGTTGTGCCAGGTAAGCTTGAATTTGTTAATAACAGTCATTCCGTTGTTTCCTGCCATTCTATTCTGCTCAGTACATAAAACATATTCTGATATTCTTGGCAATGATGTGAGTTTACGGTTGAGCCAAAAAGATCTTTAAAATCACAACTTCGAAAGTCTATAACATTAACCAGTGTCCTGTGTATTGAACCTCACGTTTAAACTCTGGTCACGATTTCCCCTCCAGTGCTACAACTGTGAGGAGGAGGCCATGTACCACTGCTGCTGGAACACGTCCTACTGCTCCATCAAGTGCCAGCAGGAGCACTGGCACGCCGAGCACAAGCGCACCTGCCGCCGGAAAAGATGAGACGGTTCTTGTGAGAGGCACCGGCGACTGCTCTTCTCAGACACAACGGTTTTTGTTTCCAAGAAGCCAAACTTGTTTAGAATTTGCTTCCCATTTGCACCAGCCTTTAAACACTTTTCGTGAAGAGATTTTGCACAGTAGTTTAAATCTTTTGTTAATGTCCCTCTGGAATTTTTCGAGGGTAAAAGTAACATCAGTGGAGGGTATTATTTTAAATAAAATTTAATTGAGAATTTGTTGCATTTACAGCAAATTTTAAAACATTTTTAGGTTTTACAGAGATTTTAACCTTTAAACAACAGATCTTTAAAAAAACAACTGGTGAACACAAGTGAGTTTAACAAACCTTTAAAATAGATCTGAATGTAAGAACTACAGGACTGTTTCAGAAATAAAACATACTACCTTGATGTGAAATTTATTTCTTAACCTTGTTGAGCTGGTTTTGTTCAGCTTAATTTACTGTTTAAAGGCATTATCTATTGGTTATGCCAGTGGGTATATGATTGAATTTAGGGAACAGGGTTGACACAGCAGGTGCTAGTCCTGCATATTTTTTCTTAAATGTTTCCCAATTGTGTTTTTCATTTTCTTTTCAATATATAACTTTTATAACAAATTATTAGCTTTGATCTCGTAGTTTAAAATTGCAGGGAACTGGGTAATCTTTTACTGAGCTGGATCTTAGAGAAAATGAATATTTAAATTTTAAAGTTTGCACATTTCATCTTTATCCTAACATGAGTGCTTGTAACAAAATAAACAAAAATAAGCCAAAAACTACCTTAATCCATACATGAAATTATAGATGGGGCATACAAATTTATTTACTGCTTCCCTTCCCTCCCCAAATATCGATTGCCTATTATCTGGTGTCACCTCATATATTATAAGTTAATGCTAAAAGGAAAGAAAGCACTTAAGTTTCACAGAAGCCGTTATGTTTGTGGTAATGGGTCATTGCCTACTAATGAACCCCATCACTGTACACAGAATGAAGAATAATGCATGTTAATTTTCTTGTATTAAAGATGCCGTGGTTTGTAAAAAGTCTGTATTTTGCGGAATGTCTGGATGAAGAAGCATTACCAATAGGAATGGATCGATAGTTGAATAATGATTTTTTTTTATACATAGATATATAAAATACAGCCAGCTAAACTGAAATTACTTTTTTTTTTAAAGAAAAATCTCACAATTTATGTTGTTTCAAAGACTGATCTTAGACCAAGTCAAATTCCCATTTATCATTTAGTTATTTTTTAAGGTTAGAGAAATAATTTGTAAATATTTATTTAGACCTTTGATATTTATTAAAGCAATTACACACAATGGAAGTGAAAGAATCAGGAGAAAAACCTTTTAAAAAGTTTTCTCGAGGTTTGTCAGGGTCACTCTAAAGTTAAAAATGTAACCAATTCTGTGAAATAATCATTCACCCAGTCCTGGTGCTGCTGCAAATGGCAGTGACACACATTAATTGACAAGCTGCTGCCCAGCGGTGCCCAGTGGCTCATAGGAACTGCCTAGCACCGTTTCAGCACCGCCCCGAGCTGTGCGGTGGCCTGCGTCTCGTCCTTCCTGTTGCCGTGTGATTAGTCAGTGTTGCCACGTGCCGTGGTCTGGTTGAGACATCGTAACCAAGAACACTTACCTTCTCTTGATCATTTTCCAAGTTTTAAAACTTCGATCCACCCCTATGAGAGCAAGTTATTGTGGAAATACTTTCAATGTAAAACCATTCCAGAGTGTGTACTATTTACTGATAGCTGCATGAACGTAAGATTCGTGTTACTTTGGCTTTTTTGTCTCCGTTGACACGGTTGCACATTTCCAAGTTACTACAGCGTGAAAACTGTGTGTTAAAAAAAAAAAATTCAAAAAGAGATTGTGGCCTGGTTTTGTAAAAGTTTTAGGTAAAATTATAATTGATTGTTTTAGGAATCATTATAAAATATTTCTGCAAATCATAAAGCTATATCAAGATGTTGAGCTTAGCCACTATGCACATTGTAATTATTCATTGTGGCTGTCCAGTTCTATGATGCATTCTGGCATTTTGTAAGCTGCTCTGACTAGCAATATATAGATTCATTTAATGTGTTAACATTGGTTAATAAATGTATTTAAAAAAACTGGTTTTAATACATTGGTGATTTAGTCCAATTTGCTTTACCAAACCAAACACTGTTATCACATGGTGGTCATGCACAGTGGGCTATCCATTGGTGACTGTTTAACTTTATATGAAAACAGTGTATGGAAAATCATTCATTCACTTGAACATTTAAGTTGAACTTAACTTTTTTCAGCTTTCAGAAAGACTCAAAATACTTGAACCAGTTCTCAAAAAATTCAGGTTGGTTAACTACAAAGCCTGTTTTCTTAATCCTTACACTGGGCTGAACAAACAGAAAATTATTCCATAAACACGAAGTTTGTCAGTAGCATCAGTTTCAGTACATCTAGAATCTAATGCATTGTCACTCCACTTCTCCAACCAGTTTACGTGAACCAGTCTCAGCTCATGTCAGCATCACCCTCCTCCTCATGCAAGAAGTGGCTTGGCCCTCTCTTTTGCCTCCAGTATCTAATTCAATGGCTCTCGAACTTCTGAAGCAGGATCACAGGAGAGCTTGTTAATCATTGCTGGCCTGATGCATGCCTTTGCATTCTAACAAGTTCCCAATGTTGCTGATGGGCCCACCCTTTCACAACGACTACTCAGGAGAATCAATACACCATTTCGTGAAAAATGCACACAACACGCACACGCACAAAATACATTGCACAAAATGGTTTTTTTACAGATTCCTAGGTCTCATCTATAGACCCCCCACCCCCAGGTTAATCCCTGATCCAGTGGGATTGGAGAAGCAAAAATGTGAGGGATAAGGAGACCGATGGCGTCCTGTACTGTGCTCTACATCAGACCTCAAACTCGCGCTCACATGATCACCTGGGGGATCTCCTTAAAGTGCAGAATCTGACTCAGAAGGTTTGGGTCAGTGGAGCAGGTTATTCTGCTCCTTCTCATAAGCCTCCATGTGACTGATTCTGCTGGCCACGGAACACCCCTAGAGGCCAGGTGTTAGAGGGTATGTACATTCACAAAACTGACAAGCTGCATAAAACCGCTGTCAAATGAAAAGGTGTAATATGGGACACCTGTGCAATTCTAAATTATCTAATAAAGGGTGAGAACTTTAATAATATAGCCAAAACATTTCAGTGTTTAACAACAAATGAAATAGTTTACATCCTTGTTTTGTACTAAGTCTTCAAAATCCAGTGTGTGTCATGCTCTCAGCACACCTCTACTTGGACTAGCCATATTCCATCGTAGGTGGCTGGTGACCCCCCCACATTGGACAGCAGCTTTGTTTTACCAAGTGTGTGTCCTCATCAGCACCTTATTTGTAGTCAATACTCAACCAGCAAATGTGTATTGGAGGACCTCCTTGATATCTAGGAGCCGATAAAAAATCGGTCTTTGTCAGAATTTGAGCTCTGAGGGTAGGCTCATGCATGGTCTGTTTCAGAGTCGGATTTGAGAGGTTAGCAATCATCTAGTCAACAAGTTCTAAGTTGGCATTTCAATTAGGCAGCCCTGAAAAAGCTTCCTAAGATTCCGTTTGGCTCAACAGGTCAATTTGAAAACCTGTATCTCGTCCAATTTCTTAACCTCATACTGGAGAGGAAGCTGAGACCCAGAGCTGCTCAAAGTCAACATCCATGCTCCTAACATGTTTCTTCTTACAGCCCCTTAAAGACTGCAGGTGGCTTTATAACGATGTGCAAAGACAAGAAATAGCTCCTACTATCTAGAAATAAGGCAGAGTATAACTGAAGGTGGAGAATGCTAAGGAAATTTAGGAGACAGTATAGACATTTTTAGTTCATTCATTTAACAAATACTTGAGCCCTAGCTGATTTGGCTCAGAGGATCGAGTCTGTGGACTGAAGGGTCCCGGGTTCGATTCCGGTCAAGGGCAGATGCCCAGGTTGCAGGCTCAATCCTGTGCAGGAGGCAGCTGATCAATGATTTTCTCTCATCATTGATCCTTCTCTCCCTCTCCCTCTCTGAAATCAATAAAAATACATTAAAGCACACACACACAAACACAAATACTTGAGCTATAGCAATTGTGTTCAATGCTGATCATATGATAATGAGCAAAACAGACATACTTGCTGTCCCTACAGAGTTTACATTCTAGTGAGGGCATCAATTAAATAAAAACAACATTCTTCCTATATATCAGAGTTAGGTGCGAGCAAGAATAAATACAAAACTACAGGATACAGAGAAAGTATAACACAGGAGGGGAAAGAATGAGGAAAGGCTTAAAAAATTATATGTAAGCTGAATCTTGAAAGTTGAACAGACGTTAGCTGGAGAAAAATGTCATTTGAGGACCCAATATTCATTTGGGGTGAACCATTTCCCCCCACATTTGTATTCTGAACATTTTAAAATTAAACAAAATTAGAAAAGTAAGTCTTGCCCTGGTCAGGTGACTCAGTAGGGTTGGAGCATTGTCCAGGACACCAAAAAGTGTCTGGGTTAGATTCCTGGTCAGGGCACGTACAGGAAGCAATCGATCAATGTTTTCTCTCACACTGATCTCCCCCTTCCTCTCTAAAATAAAAACATCAGGTGAGGATTAAAAAGGAGAAAAAAAAAGTCTTCTCTAGAGAAATCAACAGGGCTAAGGGTTACAGAAAAGTAATTTTTTTCCAAGTAATGAGATCTGACAAGGGTAAGGAGCTAGCAGACTGGAAGAGGGATTGAGGGTGATGCCATGGTGATAAAGGGCTCAAGTGACCACAGAAGGCAAAGGATAAAGAAGTGAATGGGGAGACTACTCGAGAAGTTTGTTAGTGATCGGGAGAAGAAAAACAGACTGAGGGAAATTGTATTTAGGACAAGAAGGAAATAGGAGTGACAGGATCTTGGCAGCAAAAGATATTCCTCCTGGTCCTCTTTTTTAAACAACAAATTAGACATCCATTTGTGGGCAAAAGCGCCTTGGTAGTAGGCCAGATTAGGTTTGGACAAAATGAATAAATTGTATTTTCTCTGTTTATAAAAGAATGGGAATCCAGTCTTTTCTAGCTCGTTTAAAGAGAATCATCAGGATTCTAAAAGATTAAGCTATAATTCTTATTATCTTTTAGTAATTCTGGAAACTGAGTATCTACTAATGGGAGGGCCAGACAGATGGGACTGTGGACCACACGTTTTTTTGTCTCCAGTATAAATCTTGTGATTTGTGTTCAGTGTCTTCCTGCTGTTGATCCTCAAGCCAAAATGTGGGGGCTCTGCTTACAAATAAATCACTCTGACATTTCAATTTGGATCTTTCTAGGGTTTAAAAGGGAGTCGGTCAGAGGCACAAAGAATGGTCTTAGTGTCCCGAGGGTCCCTGTACAGCTGCCTCCTGGAGAGCTCCTCACCCTGGGCCTGGGGGCTGAGAGACGCAGGTATTCGCTGCTTGTCCTTATCCCTGGCTGCCCTGAGCCTGGGCCTGAACAGGAAATAGAAAATTAACGAGTTCAAAGACAGGATGAGGGAAGGAGCAGGAAGGTGGCAGAAGCCTTCCTGTTGGAACTTTGAAGGAAGAAGGTAGCCGTGTACGGAAAGTCTCCCAGCGCCTGCCATCAGCACCGGCCCCCAGGGCTCCTGGGCTTCAGCAGGTCCCTTATCTGCTTGGAAGCGATCTTTTCCTCGTCTGTTTTTGCACCATTCATTCCTGTCTCTCAAAACAACAGAAACCAAAGCCAGTGGCTCTGAAACCCACAGTGCAGCTCGGGGGTGGCAGCTGCCGCCCAGCCCTATCGGGCCCAACCAGCTTTTTAAAAAAACATCCAACTCAGATCCACATTGAACTTTTCATTGCAAATCCATCCTTTCCCCGGACTGATGTAGCAATTATGACTGGTTCCTTCATTTGCTTACACATTCTTACTTGGTCTCTCAGACATTTGCTAGTTCCTTCAGTTCAGGAGCCACGTTCCAAGGGTCTCAATCTGAGATACACATCCTTCTCTCTTTCCTCCACCTCCTTTTCCCTAAAAAACAAACAAACAAAACCCTCAACTCTCATAGTATATTCTCAAACAGAATTCTTTTTTGTTTAATTGACTTTAGAAAGGCAGGCGGGCAGAGAGAGAGAGAGCAAGAGAAACATCAATGTGAGAGAGAAACATCATTGGTTGTTTCCCATAGGCGCCCCAACCAGGGATTGAACTGGGAACCTGGGTGTGTGCCCTGATCAGGAATCAAACCCATGACCCTTTGGTGCACTGGCTGACGCTCACAGCAGAGCCACCTGGCCTGGGCGGGAAGAAAGCATTTTCAACTCATCCCAGACGAAGGGCTGATGTCTCTAATGAACAGAGCTCTCAGCAGCGAGGGGAATGATTTGAAAGGAGCTATGGGATAGCAACCACGGAGGAAGATTTCCTTAGTTCACTAATGAGGAAGCAAGTAGGAGGTTCCAACTGGTTCAACCGGAGGTTCCAAGAACAGCACCTGGACGGAAAACAGGGATTCCAAAGTGAATTTACAAATTGATGTGAATCAGGTCTATTCACAGGCAATAATGAACTGTGTTCCTGGGACTAAAGTAATGAGTATTATCCGTTTTCTATAATTTAAAAACTGTAGAGTAGCTCAAAGACAATAAAAGGCAGAGCCTGGTCAGGTGAGCTGGGCAGGACAGACACTAATCCTTTTTTCCCCATTTAAAACCTTTCACAACAGTTCCTGACAAACTGAACAACCCAGTAGTTGAAGGGACATGAACGGTTTGCAGAAAGAGAAATACAAATGCTTTCTAAAATACTGTTTAAATACTCGATCCTACTTATCCTATATAATAAAAGCATAGAATGCAAATCGTACCCTCGAACGGGAGTTGTCCAGGAGCTCCAGCAGGCGGCCGAGGGAAGGGAGGGAGGGAGGCCCCAGCCAGTGCACACATTTTGTTCCCTGGGCCTCTAGTCATAACAGAAATGCAAATTAAAGCCAACACTTCCTGTTGGTGGGGGTTGCTGTTCAAAGTGAAAAGTGGCAGTGAAACCCCCTGAAGCATCTGTCCAAGTCACAGCACTCATCCCCGCCCCCACCCCCCATAGCCAGAAACCCACTCCCTCCCTGACTCATCCCTTCCCCCCCCCATAGCCAGAAACCCACTCCCTCCCTGACTCATCCCCGCCCCCACCACCCGGGCCAGAAACCCCCCATGAGAAACACTTGCCCACGATGAAATGACCGACTTTTGTCAGGACAGAAGCTGGTTGCTGACAATAGTGCGACACTGGGAAGGCTGTGTCCGAGGACGGGAGCAGACAGGCGCACCAGAGGCAGGAGGCCGTGCTGCTGTGAGCACGGAGAACCCGAGGTGAACTTGAAAGAACACAGGCAGAGAATGGAGTGAGAATGGAGGCAGGAGCATGGGCTCAGAGCTGGCCTGCATTCCCGTAAAGAAACCCAGACAGGACTGGCGGGAAACTGGTGTGGATGGTTACTGCCGTGGGCTCTGGGGAACACGACTTCACAGTGGACACGGCTTTATACAGTTTCCGCATTTGGACCAGGCGATTGGATCACCTACTCAAAACCTTCGTTTTTTAAAAAATGGTGATTTGGGTTTTCCCAGTAGGGCAGGTGGCTAACGGGGAAGCTCCTTCCCCCCTGACTGAATCCGCCCTGACCCAGAGGTCATTCCCACCCCACATGCCCGCCCACTTCCGGCTCCCAGCTTCCCCTCCTTAACCAAGAGGTTGTCCCCCACAACCTTGCACCCCTGGCACTTGCCTGTCCCCAGCTCAGTGCTATAAATGCGGAAGTCCTTAAGCTCCCTGAGACTCCTGATCTGAGGTTGGAGGAGCATTTACACAATGGGGGCGGGGGGGGGGGGGGGAGGAGCTTGCCGCAGAAAATTAGCCCCACAGGTCACCCTTGTACACGATCAAACAAAGTATTTAACATGGTAATACCTGAACATCGACTTGATGTTTAAACAGACCACACGGGAGGTTTGATTATTCAGGTTACGAAGGACACAGCGTCTCTTTAAGTAGCTCTACCCCCAGTGCTCCACCCCCTCCTTCTGCAGGGCCCAGCGCGCACACTTGCTCCTGCTCCGGTCCGTGAACCTGCAAGCGATGGCCTAGGCTGGGCTGACCTCATGTCGCCCCTCATACACCCTCAGCAGCTGGGAGCTGCTCTGGACATTGAGGACATTTGTCCTCAGAATTCATGTTTGTTTTACACTCGGCCGGCCGGCACTTCAGCTTCTGTCTCGGAGCCGTCTGAGGCTACCTACCCCCTCCGGGGCCCGAGTCCTCAGCAGGAGAGCTGGTCTGGTAACGGTCAGGGCGGGTTCACCGGCCCCTGCACGGGGTCTGAGGAAAAGCAGCCCAGACACGGGTCAGGGACTCACCGAAGATGCTCAGCAAGGTGAGTGGGTGCGCCAGCCCCTTCGCCTCCGCATCACACGCTCCTTCTGTCTGCAGCTGCACAACAGCCCTGGACAGTCCGGCGAGGCCCAGGGCAGTCATGGGACCGCCGCGGTGCTGGCCCCCACGGCGCCCTCCTGAGGATGAGCTGGGCAGCGGTGCGAGGTCCACCAGCCTGGGTGGCCATCTACCCTGCGGCTCTTCACATTTCTCCACCCTGTCCTGTCCTGGGCACATGACGGGCGTGCATGGAGGCTCCAATCTCTGCTCACTAACCACATCAGTCACTTCCAGTTCCTCCCTCTCTGTCAGCCCTGACCCTCTTGATGGCATTTCCAGTCATTTGTCAAATGGCAGGGACAGCTGGGCCCCAGCATGAGTTACTAGAATCAGTACCTCTGGCTATCGGCCTGCCAGGATGCACTGGCACTTTCTGGATTATGAAGAAAAGCATGTCCATCCCGTTCCCAGAAATTCCCATCATCTATCCCTTCTCTCCTCCTCCTCTCTGGGGGGCTGCGAGCCCCTGGTGCCACTTACCCATGAGGAGGTCCTCCATCCAGCAAGTGTTACTGAGTGCCTGCCCCGTGCCGGTGCCCAGGGAGGCGAGCTTGCAGAAAACACACCCTGTTCTCCTGCAGGAAGACTAACGGGTGAAGGAGATAGTTAATACACGTGAGCACAAGGTGAGGAAACAAAGCAAAATGAGATACTGGGAGGGTGACTAAGACACTGAATGATCACCGACCAGCCAACCGATCTGCTGCTGACTGTGTCCCAAGAACTCAGCACCGAGCGGGGGGTGCAGACATGCCATCACCAAAGTACACTCTCACTCACACCCACCCAGGTGCACGCGCACATGCTCACACACACACACACACACACACACACACACACACACATGCGTGCACAGGAAGGTCTGTGCAGGGCCTCTCATGGTCATCTTGTCTGTATTTGACTCATCACTGTTTGGCCACCATCTGAGACACTGGGACCTTCCTGGCAATAGTCTGTGTAATTCAATGCAGCTGGCTGGTCTGCCAGCCCCCCACTTCCATACACCCAAAGCATCACCCCCAACTAGTACAGGATTGTCTTGAACAAAAGCGGTGGGTTGGGGGGACAAGTGGATTTCTAATATGAGGGGTTAAGCCTGGTGATCTGTGTGCAGACTTGCGTTCTACTGATTTGTATGTGTATAAATCTTACCTTTTATAACCTTTAGATGGAAAGTCAGTTAACTTGCTACTGCTTTCCAAAAGACAAAGCCATAAGAATTCTAAGATCTTGGGCAAAAGATAGGGCTTTCGCTTGTCAAATGAACAAAGATGATTTGGGTTGAACTAGCCAGCTAGACCTTCCTCCGGACATGCAGAGGGTCCCTGCAATACAGCTGAGGAAGTGTTTGCACACAGGACTCATGCTTGCTCTTTATCCCAGAAGTTAACCAATAATCTGTACACTTGCAGCAAAATGTGAACAAATATATTTAGATATATTTAAAAGAATTTAAAAAAACATTTCACAAAACATTTGTTGCCATAGGAATTTTTTAGCAATAAATGCCCACATCAAAATTTAAACATTGTTCAAAGTATGATTATCTGTACTAAGAAGTAATGCAACACATTATGTAAACAGAGTCAGATACAGTTCCCATTTCCCGTAGGAGTCACTTCCTTCCTGGACGGAAGCTGTCCGGGCAGTTTTCCAGGGGACCAATTAAGAAACTGCTATTTTCAGAGCAACAAAAATAAAAGCTTTTATTTGTTCATTTGAATATAAAACAGGCGTTATCACAGATGTACAAAGCTTACTGGTGGTTTAACATACGAGAAGGTTGCCGTCCTTTGCACATAAAAATTCTGTTTGAAACCGTGATTGGCTGAGTACATGAACTTCTCTAACCAGTCATCACACTCTATGAAATAACGCTGCTAACATTCAACTGATAAAAGGGACTGTTTCCCCGGGTAAAGTGTCAAGCAGGGTTAAATATATATAATAAACAAGCACCATGAGGAAGCCGCCCTGGTGGGTTAGGTCTGTGTTTCAGTGTCCACTGTGTACCCTCCTTTGTGCAAGTTGATCACACGGTTTTGTCTGACTTCGAAAGCACAAGGTCACGAGACAAACACCGGTAACGTTCCCACGAGTGGCTTATCTACAGGACAATTGCTAATGCAGAACGGCCTTCGTTATTGCTGAGACGGTGTGCCGAGTGTCTCCTGTCCTTTTTCTTGCACACAGAGCTGCCACCCAGCCTCCACCCTCTGGATCTCAACTCCGACACGGAGGTGACAGGATGTCGCTAACGCTTCACACCCGCACCGCCGGGCCTGGAAGCTGACGTGGGCAGGCGAGGGTCATGTTTGGAGAGACACCTGACTTGCCCCTTCCGACCTCCGCTGGACCTCACGAGTTATCCTGCAGCTGTGTGTCCTACTCAGTGTCTTTCCCGAAACCTTAAACCCCCTTCCTAACCGGGTGGGTGAGTGTACGAAATGTCTTGTTTCTGTGTGTGATGAGTTCTCCCTGTAGGGAGCAGAGACCGTAGGAATGTGTATCTGAAGCATGTGGAGAAATACTCACACACAGCAATGAAGTCAAACAATGTCGCAATAGCCAAATGATTTGTGGCGATGGAAGGATGCATCCCACATGCAGACAAATTAAAAAATATATGCCACTTAAATTTAAAAAAAAACAATTAGCCTTGGATCTCAGAAGTCAAACAAAACTCTTTTAGCAAAGGGCTGACTCGCTGGCGCGTACAGCAAGGGCAGATAAAAACATTGCCTACGATAAAATGAAAAGAGAATCTAAATTTTGCCCAGCAACAATCTTAGTCATGCACATCTAGCAACGAGAGCCACTGCAGGGCCGTCGGGGGCCAAGGACCCAGTCAGTCACCCTCGGGTAGCTGACACTGCCTCCTGGCTGGACACAGACGGGCCGGCTCCGTGAGGGTGTAAGATGAGCCCTGGGAATGAGAAGACCTGGGAGGCAGCAGCGAGACGGGAACCAGAAACGTGGGTCCACAGGTGGCAGCATGAAGGCAGCTGTGCGGCTTCTGCTCCAGCCAGGGGCGCTGGGGGAGTCGCGGCAGCTTGTGCGGGGTCCCTGCGGGTTCTGCTCACGCGGGCGGGGAGCCCTGGAGAGCTGGCTGAAGTGACGCTCTATGTGAATCTTTCCCTCATGCTGTTCTGAACACCCTGTCCACTCCCCACTGTGGCCATCTGAGGGCAATCAACGCAGCCGGGTGCCAAGGACCGCAGAGCATCGTTCCTGTTCATACCAAGGACCAAAAAAGGGTGACACGAACAAAAAGGATGAAAAACATTGTGCAACCAATTCCTGCAGCTCAGAGAACAGTGCTGTCGGCCGCCTGCCTCCCCGGCGCGCCGGGCACACGCTGACCACACTGTCCGGTGTGGCTCTCCCAGCAAAGGAAAGCAGCCCGGCTCGCCTCCCAGTCCTTCTCCGCCTTTGAGGTCGTCTCCCAGCACTTCCCCTGCGGCCTCCGGTTCTGGAAGGAACGCCTGGCGGGGCTCCCGGCGCCCTGGCTGCCCCATGGGCAGCGCGGAAGTGAGAGCAGCTCTCCTCTCTGCACACGTGGAGGGGACACCATGCAACGGCAGGTTCTGCGTTTTAAACTTTAAAATCTCCTCTGCTCTTAGTGACTTTATATCTCATATATACATATATTTGTTGTGATACTATCCACGCAAGATAATACAACACTTTTTTATATTAGCAAACATTACAAGACTTTAATATTCTTGAATGTTTTTTCTCTTTTATACTTCTAAAGAGATCAAAATAAATTAAACGTTTTGTACATAATTACATCTGAAGAAGTTAACTTATTTTATCTTTTTAGTTTAGTACAAAGATATCTGCAAGATAATTGCTGAAATACACCTTATTTATAATTTCTTCTCATTCTATGCTAACGCCAAAGGGCATGTGTTAGCCTCCGTGTCTTCAGCACATTTCCGACAAAGAAAGCTGCTAAAATTTAATTGGAAGGTGCTATTTGGAAGGTCTTCTCGTACCTCAACAGACTGTCCTAAAAGAATGAGAGCTAGCAATGGCTTAAATTAGTAACAGGTCCATGTCATTAAGATTTCATGACACATTAAAACAGAGAAAACAATGCTTTGTCACACTACATAGATTGTTTAGAAGAACCCATCTGGAGGGCAGAATATTTTTTTAATTGCTATTTTGGCTTAACGAAATACCACATTTACGAAAAAAGCACTTATCCAATAACAAAAGAAAAAGAAGAAAAATGTTTTGAAATGGGCTTTTCCAACAAACTGAAGGCATAATGCGAGGTCCTTCTGAGCAAACCTCGGCGATAACTCACGTGTCCATTCCACCCACGCCAACCGGGCCGCCGCGGCAGTCTCCGCCAACCGCCGCGAGCCCGCTCCCTCCGCGAACGCCGCCTGCTGCTGCTCGCTCAGCGACACTGAGGACGATGCGTCCATCTCCGGAAACGTGTGCGGAGCTGGAGGCAAGGCTACATGTTGTAGGCCACGTAGATGGGGTCCAGCTGGTCTGCCAAAAACCCGTCGCGCAGGTGCATCCGCTGCTTCTCTCCCCGCGAGTTGATGGGGATGACGCCGATGTCCACGACGACCACCACGCCCACCACCAGGTAGTGCTCCTCCAGCACCACGTTGGTCACCAAGGGGACCAGGTCCAGCGCTTCCTGCTCTGACCCATCAAGCTCCACCACCACCACCAGCAAATTTGTCCAGGTGAACACGGCGCTGGAAGGAAGAGAACGCCATCACTGCACAGGGAGGTTTCCTTTAACGTCCTCTTTCCAAGAAGTGCCACTGGCTCCCTGTGAACCTGCCTGAGCCCGTTCAGCCCGGCGTGGGGCCTCTCTGAGCTCATGCACCGCCTCAGCTCCTGTCACTGGCCTCTCCTGCCGGCCCACCCCCATCTTCTCTGTGCCTGGCAGCTCCCTCTCCCCGCCCCCCCGCCCCCCCCCCCCCCCCCCCCCCGCACTGTGCTGAGGGGTGCGGGTGCAGCAGTGGCTCCTCCCTCCGTGGGCACACTGTGGCCCTAAGGGCAGGGTGTCCTGCCCTTGACCTTGGGCCACATTAACCTGGACAGTGAGATGTAGCCGAGGCTGGAGAGCCCTGTTTGGGCTGGTGCTGACCAGCCTCTGCATGGCAGAGAGGAACGTCCGAGGGCCTGAGCCGGCAGCTGCACCCAGCCGACCCGCAGGCCCCCAGCTCAGGTCGAATACTTCAGAGGTCACAAGTGCAGATGTGGGGGCACAATAACTTATCAGCGTTTACGTGACTGCACGCAGCAGGAGCCGACCCGTTTGGGGGGTAATTCCTCGACAATGTCAAAGATTCCCTCAGAAGTGTTTTATCCGGGATCTTCCAAAGGGGGTCACCCGGAACAGCCAGTCTCCCAATTTGTGGGAGCCAAGTCTGTGATTTACACTTTAAGGCACATTAACCTTATATGGTTGGGCTTTTACAAAGTGGTTACGAACCTTAAAAGTCATTGCCCCTGTGCCCATGGTTTGCTTGGCTACAGAGGCCAGGAGGGTGCCAGGGTGGGGGTGCACGGGGGGCAGCAGCAGGCCCAGGAGGGTCCCAGGGTGGGGGTGCACGGGGCCCTGCAGTGAGCAGCTGGTAGCTGCTTTTTCATGCCAGACACAGTGAAGGTTCTAACTCAGCTGTGAGGCAGGAAGTATCTGGGAAAACTTGCTGTTTTGTTAACTGGGAAAGTACGTGTTAGGAAAAATGTGTGTTTTGTTTAGAACTTACAGCGTACACGTAACAATGAAAGGGAACAGCACCGCGCCCTCCTGGGTCTGCAGGGACAGTTACCCCAGAAGGTGTGCTGGTGCGGGCCCATCTGATCTGTGACAAACACCGCTCTGCACGGCCCGTGAGCCCACCAGTGCGGTGGTGATGCCCCGGGGGCCCCGTTACGTGTCCCTTGGTGTCGTGTCGTTACGGCATTTGGAATTGGTGACACGGCATCAGAATCGGGCCCATTTCCGTATTGAATGGAGGCGGGGGTCTACCAGGAAGCTGGGGCTGGGGCTGTCACTGGCTAGGGGCCCAGCCGCTGAGGAAGGGAGAGACTTGGTCGCCGGACACATAGTGATGTGGGCGTCACGTCCTCCTCCTCAGGCCAGGGGTGAACTGGAGAAGCAGCAGGAAAGGGAGGATGGGGGGGAGGACGTGACGGGCAGCTGCCGGGTGGTCCCCGGGGCCTGGGGCCGCCAGCATGGAGCCCCATGTGAACCCAGCCATCCATAGGTCATTCCCAGGGAACGTGTGACACCAGCTCGACTGCCATGGTATCAGCCCCGAACGGTAAAGGGTTACGACCCAAAGCTCAGACAGCACCCGTGTTTCCAATGCCGCACATCCCGTCCGCTCTGTGCGCACACGCCCGGGGCACTCACCACTCCGTGACGCTCTTGTGGGCTCGGATGACGGAGGTCTCGATGTCTATGGGGTGGTACCTCATGCCGCGCAGCTCCATGGCCTCATCCAGGGCGCCCACCACGTACAGGGCATCGTGGCGCTCTGTGCAGGGAACCAAGTATGTGTGAGCGTCACCGAAAAGCCGCTCAAGCCACTTGGAAAGATTAAAACGACGCCTGAATGAGCAAGAGCCGCAAGGAAAGGAGTGGCCGAGCTGGGGACAGCTGCCTCTGCGGGGAGACGCTCGGCCCGCGCCCTCGGAGGGCACCACGCGTGGGAGGAGGCTTCCTCGCTGCACCTGGTCCCGTGGGCGGCGCTGCGCCGCCCTCCTCACTGTGCCGGGCCCGGGGACCCGGTGAGGACCTGGCACAGTGGGTACACCCAGTTCCCTCTGATGCCGTCTCAGGAGGGCTGAGTGCTGCCGCTATTCCGCGCCTGAGTTTCTGACCGTGTTCAGGACCAAGAGTCCCTCAGCCCTGTGACGGCACATGTGTCCTCGTCAGCCCTGCACACCCGGGTAAGGACAACACGCAGGTGGCCCCTCGTGCCTCACAAATCAGAGGCGCCTCCTTCACCTTCGGGCAGTAAGTACATCAGGGCGAAGCTGAAGAAGTGATGCATGTAGAAAAACACCAGGGCGGAGATCTTCCCCGTTTTAGGTCCAATGCAATGAGACACTGCCCGTGGCTTCTGACATGACTGTGGGCGCGGGACTGGACCTGCGCCTCCAGGGAGGTCGGGATCACCACCCACCTCAAAGCTCAAAGCTCTAAGCTGAGGTCTTCCCAGAGAGAACCCTCAAGGGAAACAGCCTCTGGGTTTCTTACATTCAAATGTGAGGCCAAAATGTTTCCGTGCTTTTCCCCCAAACGTATGCCAGTTTGGCTGCGTGAACACAGCTCCCGGGTGTGCGAGGCAGGGGTATTAGGAAGCCTCAGTGACCCCTAGAAACTCATGTTCCGGGTTTGGGAATTCCAAACCCCTGACAGGTCCTCAGTGTCTGGACTTCACCCACCCGTCTGGACTCTCACCTCCGTTTGCGTCTGTGAGCTCAGTTCTCCGCAGGAACCCCAAGTAGCCTGTCCGTGCCCAGATGGTCTGGGTGTCTCCAAAGCTTAACCTCGAGCTGAAGTGATCTGACTGGAGGGACTCGTCTCCGTAGATAGTGAAGTAGCCGCTGGCGTTGTGGGCACTGTGGACCCAGATCTGCGAGGGGAGAACAGGCCCGGATAAGTCAACCTGAGGAGGTGTCCTTGGGCGGCAAAGGCAAGGCGCCGGGGCCTCACTCGGTTTCTGGGAGACACGGATGCTGGCAGTTCACTGGCACAGAGGCCCCGCGGCGCAAGCTTGCAGCTACGCGAACCACACCATCCACCCATCGAGACTTCCACCAAAGCAGGTTGATGGAGGGATTTCTAAATAAATACAACCAGGGAGCAAAGTTGTACCAGTTTCCTCACGCATATTCAAATTAAATGATGGTTTCCAAAAAGCAACCTGGAGAAATATTAAAAAGCTTTATGATTTCTTTCCCCCCTTTCATCCGTTTTGCATACTGCTGGAAATATATCGCAGGAAACAACACAGAACAAAAGAAACTCTAAGAGGGAAAAACTCTAACTCCAGGAAACAGGAAAGAAAAACACCGAGTGTGTGCCACTTGGGAAAACGGAAAAGGACGTGCTGACTCACAGTGGAGACCATGCGGGGACGCGGAGCCATGGAAACCACTGGAGGAAACCCTCGCGTCACTGAAGTTCCTAAAACGCTCACACACTGTGCTGTGAGGTCTGGACGACGTCCCGAAGCGGGGGAGCCAGGTGTGCTCTGGGCCTCGCTGCTCCGTTATCTTATTTACACTGAAAAGCAGTCAAGTTCCTGGGAGCCAGAAGCACCGCCCTGTGCACACGGGACCCCAGCTCCGGGACAGGGCCCGGCACAGCAGGCCTGCGAGCGACTGTTGCCTGCCGAACAGAGCAGGAAGGCAGCCGCCTAACGCGGGGAATGGACACTGCTCCGCTTCTAACGAGGTTTCCTCCCTGGACACGTGGCACTAAGACAGCCAGACTGCCGTGGGCTCCCCCGGGCACGGGAGAGACACCAGCTCTACAACCCAGCCTTCTTCCAACGGATGGAGTAAAAGGTGTAGAACTGTCATCTCAGTTCTAATCTTTGCATCATTCTGGGGTTTGAGTGAGGACAGACAGCAGCCCAGGAAGAGGAGCTGGGGGAGGGAGCCGTGGCTGGGACCCGCCCATGATCACCTGTTTGCTCATCTGCAATGTGTAAATGTCGCTGTGCCTCCAGGGACAGTGCTGATCGTGGAGTTTCTAGTAAGGCATCGGCTACAGCGGCAGGCTAGGGAGCGCCGGGACATGCAGGTGGCACTGCAGCGGGGACGTCCGCTGGGCAGGAGGGAGCCGACCAAGTGGGGAGCAGGCTCGCCTCTCAGCGGGAACCCCGGGATTGGGTCTGTGTGATGGGGGAGGCCCTTTCCTGATGCCCCAACGTCCTCCCTGGAGGAAGCTGGCTATGCAATCGAAGAAGCAGAGTGTCACACCGACACCCAGGTGGGAAGAAACGCTGTCCTCCTCCCGCTCGCAGGCACCCGTGGACGCTGCCAGGCCCCGAGATTGTAGAGGATGCCCTCTGTATGCTTCCCTATCGCCTCCCTGATGAAGGGCGGCCGTGGGAAACCAGGGCAAGAGCTGAGAAAGGAGGAAGCACAGCCCACAGAGTTTTCTCTTCTAAATTCTTTGGAGAGAAACTAGCCCGCTTCCTTAGGGAAGTCCCACTTTGTAATCCTGAACTGTCATGGCCTCCTTCAAGCAATAAAGCTCATCTCACCTTATTTCCCAGCCGGTCGGGGTGACTTCCCCAGGGCGACCGGATGGGCACTGTGGTCCGGGGGTGGGAGAGCTGCTTTCTGGGGGACAGGCTGTAGGTAGCAGAAGGACAAATCTGGCCCCAGAGGCCATGTCTCCTAGAGGAAGCCACGCACTCACCTCACCCAGGTGAGAGTCTCCCAGCGGTCCTTTTGTTTCTGGGTTGGCGATTATGATCCGAACGCCCGGAAGTATCTATGTGGGAAGAACATCCCTGTCAGTAAACAGGCAGATCCTACACTGCAACCAACCCTGATCTTGCCTTCATTCCAAATGCCTGCTTTCCTTTCTGAAAGAATCTGGAAAGTGGTATGGCTTTAAATAAAAATTATGTACCACGGCATTATGTAATTACAGCATAATAGTTGCATTTCATTGTAATTGTTACTACAATGTCAGAGCCTGTGTAAAAGTGATCTTAAGATCTTAAAAACAGAAACATGATAAAGCATATAACTGCAAATGTGGAGGATGAAAACGTGCTTCTACAGATGTAACCTCACAGGGTGATCTGATCGTAAACTCCTAACTGGGCAGGTCTTGATGGGTAGTTACTATCTGTTCTTCAGTAAAAGGTCTGTCTTTGCCTTGAGCAAGCCCTGCCCATTGTTCTTGGGCATCTAGGTTCACACACCTTTGAAATAAGTGTAACCGCCCTCACAGAGCACATCACCTAGAATCATCCTGCAATCCAGCCCCCACCTTGCTTTCTCTCTCCCATGTGATGCTCCTTCGTTCCCTCCTGAGTCCCTAAAAGCAGCTGCGAGCTGCCATTCTCTGGAGCATTTGAGATTTTGCTTTCCAGAAACTGTCATCAGTTTTGGCTCAAATAATCGCTTACAAAAATTCTCTACAAGTTTGGATGCTTCTTACGTGGACACAAAATAGGAAGTTTTATTTATTTCAATTATTTTTTTCAAATATACTTAATATTATACTTCACATCGTGGCACGATGGCAATGCTTGAGGGCAATGCTTGCAGTAGACACTGAATTAAGGAAGTCAGGGATAAAGTTTTCAGAAATGCGGCAGCCACTGGCAGAGGACTTAGTGGGAAGCCCCTCTGCGGCGGCCAGGCGTGAGGGAGGGCGTGCCACTGCCTGTGCAGGCTGGCGTAGTGCGACCAGAACACCTGTATGGCTCCCATCTCTGCTCCATATGCCTTCCGTTCCCTCCTGCAGGCAAGCATCTTTTATCAAAACGTCGATATTAAGCATCTCCTTCTTAATAGAAGTTTAGCTTAGAAATGTTTTGAATTTCACTGAAACCACAAAAGTGAGGAAGCTAAAGCTGATTCTGCAATTTTAGAACACAGCTTGCCTCGGTTCAGCTACTTAACATCATGTGACTGAAATCAGGCAGATCTGTGGTAAAAGCTCTCGGAACAGCTGTCCTGCACCTGAAGTCTCCACTGTGACATGCGGCTCAGGTCTGTAATGGTCCACCAGGCTGTGGGCGGGGGGGGGGGGTGGGGGTGGGCACTGCTTCCTGTGGTTAGAAACAACTTATAAAAAGCGCAGAAGCAAAATAAGACGCTTTTAGAATTAGGTGGAAAAGAGATCTGACAATTGCAGCCAAAAAGAAAAAAAGATCTCCATTTCGGTTTACATATGTTCCTTGTTCTTTATTTCTATAAGAAACATAACCACGGTGGCAGGAACTACTAGATCTCCTGATAACTATTCTTTGTCTACGTCCATAGTAACCAACACCCCAATTGTTAGCCAGGCCCAGAGACATTCAGAACCAGGACAGTGCTCCCAGCCTGCCTTCAGCTGGTGTGCCTGTGTCCCCGTGCCCGCCACTGGCATCCAAGAGTGAGGCAGCCCAGGGAGCTTCCCTCAGGCCTGCACATTGGTCTCCTCCTTGTCCTGTGTCTCCTTGTCCTGAAATGTGGAAACCGTGGCTGGAGGTGCAGCAGCCACTGCAGGCCCTGAGGTGCCCCTGGGCAGGTAGCACATGCAGAGCAGAACAAGACTAAAGTGCCGGGACCCCTGGTGGCTTCAGGGCTTCTTCTATGTGAGAGGGAAAAACTCGAGCTCCTTGAAAACACTGTCATTTTGAGTTTCTGTACTCATGGCCAAACCTAGCCCTGATATACTACATTTAAGAAAACATTTTGGAAACAATATTCTATAAAATAACATTGAAATTTCAAAGCCCATCCACAGAGGCTCATACTTACGTAGAAATGCATATTTCTCCCATGAATACTTACTTTCCCTGACTCCATAAGCGGCAAGCTGTGAGGGGATCCTCGTTCTACTAAGCGGACTCTACAAAGAGAAACGGAGGGGTTACTGAGTCTTTCCCGGACCCTGGCTCCCTCGGTCCTCATGCCGCCAGTGTCTGGCATGCAGCGGGGAACACTGCGTGTGCACCGTCCAACACAAAGGGAGGTTAGGAGACAAAGAAAACGTGGTCCGAGGGCAGAGCGCCACTGTGCGCCATGGGAAATGGTACAAGCCGCCCGTCCAGGTCACAGCGAAGGCAGACGAAGCCCCATTTCCCAAACCTGTAAAATGATCGGGAAAATGCTCCTGCATGAAACCAAGCGTAACTCAGCACTTGCAGAAAACGGAAACAAGGACTCCCTGCATCCCTGAGAGCTGCTCTGCCCACACCAGGCCCCGCAGGGCCCGGTGCAGAGCACACAGCCCGGCGCACACAGTGCATCTGAGCCCGGAGAGGACTGGCCAGGTCAGGCGGCCAAACCTCCCTTCAGGAAAGAAACTCTTCAACGTAAAGGCTATCTGATGGCAATTTAACTGTAAGCCCTGCGGAGGACACAGGTGCCTGTCACAACCAGAGCTGGCCGAGTCCTTCTCAGCAGCATTGTTTTTAGTGTTCTACGGCCTCTGTGACTGGTTTCACATTCCTACCACAGGACGACCAGACTGAGATGCTGTTCATTCACTAGAAGACAATTCTTAGAGAAGACGAAGCGAAGGAGAAGGTCCTCGAGTCCTTGGAAACTACAGAGAAATGCTGTCAGCAGGAGGTTGGGGCACAGGGGAGTGGGAAGGTGAGATGTGAAATTCAGCAGCACATCCTATTCTTTGCATGAACATAGCTCCTTCTCCTGAGTAGTAAGTGTTGAAAACAGGGAAGTGTGGGGTGTTGGGGGTTACCATCAGAGCACCACTGAGAACTGTGGAACTCCAGCCGGCAGCACACACACAGAAGCGGCCCTTTTAGCTACACGTGAGGCCTGCAAGAAATAGCACCGCTGTCGGTCACTACTGAAGCCTGTAGCCAGGAGGCCATTCAGGTTCCGTGAATGGGCCTGTCTGGTGGCTGGCTGGCCAGCTGTGGGTTCTGGGTGTTGGCGATTTGCTGCAGATGGAGAAGGCGACGGGACAGGAGGCCTGTCCTGGCTGGGAGAACTATGTGTGGGTGGGAGCAGGGGTGAGGAAAGCGGGACAGAAGGAAGGGGAGAGGGCCAGAGAGAACGGCCTGGCCTCTGTGTAGGCTGCTGCCATGGGCGGGGGCAGCTGGCCAGCGGCTGGGCTGGATGTCCTACAAAGTCCAGGTGATCAGGCCGGGGGGCAAACTCTCAGCTCGAAATGAGGGCTGTTCTGGACAAGCTTCTCCTTTGCCGCTGTCCACCGTGGCCACCAGTACTGGAGGGTGTTAGAAACCCGGCCAGGCATTGGGGCATGCCAAGCAGCTCCGGCAGCGGCATTATGACTGGGATGCCTTCAGAGAGGGCACCTGATGCAATGCGGCTGCTCGAGACAAACGTCCGTGGACCCCGGGATTGGTGCCCCGGACGCCCACGGCTGTTCCTTCCCTCCCTCCCGCAGGCTCTGCCTGGCCTGGGCCTGGCCAATACTGGGGAATAAGACAAAGGCCCGGTTCTCCTTCAGCAAGTGGGCGCCTGGCCACGCCCCACTGCACGTCTGCCTCTCTGACCAGCAGGCCTCCTCTGCCTTCTTCCTGCCTTCGGAGTTTATCTCGGCTCCTGTCCTTCCCTGTGTGACCTTCGGCCTCCAAGAAAGGAAGAGAGGTGGGGTGTAAGCTGAAATGTGGGCAGGAGGACCACGTTAGGAACTTCTCTGGTCAGTAAGGAAGCGGTGTTGGGACGGGTGCTGGAATCACTCAGGGCTGGTCCTGAACGGAAGAGCTACAGACCCTGGCAGCACATCACCCACAGGAAAAGAAACAGCACAAAGGAAAGAAGCACCTCTTACAGAAAAAGGCAAAGATGTGCCTCCTGAAAGGGCTGGGAGGCACACCTGCCACACACACAGGGGAAGGCCGGAGCGGCGGGCAGGGCAGCACGCGGTGACAGGTGGCCGAGGGAAGCCCTGCTGGTCCACTGGCCTCCTCGGGCCGGGGCAGCGCTGCTCACAGGCTGGGCCGCCGCCAAGTCCAAGCAGCTCCGAGCAGAGACCCGCACGTGCCTCAGCCCGGTGAGCTGGAGGGGTGTGGCACTGTCACTAGCATGGCTCGGCCCAGTAGTTTGGGAGATTAGAAACAAGTTGCCTGCACAGATGGGAGGCTGCAGAGGCAGGCGGCCTGCGCCCCGGCCAGAGTGTGGGAACAGAAGGGGCTACAGGAGGGCGGGTGTCAGTGAGGGGCTTGGCTCCGTCCTGCAGTGAAGGCGATTTGAACTACCGAGTGGGCTCGAACAAAGCACTAAAAGAAACTGTTCTGAGCGGTTACGGCCATGACTGAGCTGGGAGCAGAGCCCCGCTCTCGAGACTCAGGCTAACCGGGCAGAGTCTGCTTCTGACAATTCAGTCCTGTGGCTGGGCGCCTGCAGCCCCACGCCCCGGTGCTGGCCCAGCGGGCTCCAGGAGGGCCCTCCCCAGGCTGAAGTCGGGTCACCCAGTACACTGCTTCTCCCAGCAGCCTCCTGCTGGCTGTGCCAGCGTCTGCATGAAGCCTCAGGCCTGGCCCTGTCTGTCCCACATCCCTGCCATTTTCAACTCAAGTACAAACCCTGGATGTCACACGTTTTCCATGTGGGCTGTTACCTGGACTCGACGTGTAGGCTTTCACTAGACTGGACAGTGAGATGGAAAGTCGGCTATGGGGGAGATTTGCCATCTGCTACACAGCCCCTCACTGCGCTGTCCCTGAAGGGCTGTGGCTGCCATAGCAACGCCAAGGGGTGTGAGGACGGGTCATCACAGCAAGAGTCTTTCTGCAAGGTGTCCTTCACCACCAGTGCTTCTCGGGCCTCGCAGGTGGGGGTGTCGCCAGAATCTCCTTCTCTCCAACACCCAACGCCCATCTGCCCACCAGGGCTTTCGCCTTCCTGGGACAGGCCCGCTTTGTGACGCTGCCCATGTGGCCTGGTGGCACCCACTGGCTCTGGGGCACTTAACAACTGGGAATCACTCTATCTGTCCCAACAGGAGTGATGGGGTCCCACAGCTGCTGCCAGAGCCGGTCACTTCAGAATCCTGGACAACAAACCTTGTGTGACATGTCCCGGTGGACACCGTCAGGAGGGCAAGGAGGGGCGCCGGTCCCTGCTGGCCATGCTGTGCCCAGGCATGGGTGCCCCCAGGTCTCTCCCAATCTGAGGACCAGCACCATCTGTGCCCTTAATCGCCACAACCCACATGGCCACCCAGACGCACACTTGGCTTCACACTCAGGACAGGACCCAGAGCAATCTGCTTGTGCAGAACCAAGCTTCTGTGTGGCCCAGCACGCCATGGACATGCTGCTGGAAAACCAGCCAGACTTTTAATTAAACATTTAAGTACATCTTCCTCCAAAAACAATCTGAGGCATTTAACAGACCCAATATCTATACTAATAAAAGGGTAATATGCAAATTGGTCATGATGCCCTCACAATAACAACCGAACAGCAGGCTGTGTGGGGTGACCAGGCCAGCAGGGGGTTAGCGAGGGATGACCAAACGACTGACCAGTAGGCTGCACGGGGCGACCAGGCCAGCAGGGGGGTTAGCGAGGGATGACCAAATGACTGACCGGCAGGCTGCGTGGGGCGACCAGGCTGGTAGAGGGGGGCAGTGAGGGGTGACCAGGCCAGCAGGGGTGGCAGTTGGGAGAGACCAGGCCGGCAGGGGGGCTCTGAGGGGAGACCAGGCCTGCGGGGGGGCAGTTGGAGGCAACCAGGCCAGTGCGGGGGGCAGTTAGGGGCGATCAGGAAGGCAGGCAGGTGAGCAATTAGGAGCCAGCGGTCCCAGATTGTGAGAGGGATGTCCAACTGCTGGTTTTGGCCCAATCCCTGGGACAACAAACCTTGTGTGACATATCCCGGTGGATCGGGCCGAAACTGGCCGTTAGACATCCCCCAAGGGGTCCCAGACTGGAGAGGGTCTAGGCTGGGCTGAGGTGACCCCCCCCACACACACCCCCGTGCACAAAGTTCATGCACCAGGCCTCTACTAATATTATAATAAGACCATTTGAAAAAGTGTTTTAGAATCCCAAAAGATAGGATGCAGTTGAATATTCAAAAAGCTTAGGTTTGTTCATGTAGGTTCTGTGATTGGATTTAGTGACTACTCAGGTTCCTGGCTCCTAGGACAAAGAGAATGAGGTTTTACTGTCAGAGTTTGAATTTTAACATCTTGCTATTTCCTTGCTGCTAGTGAAGCAAACGAGAGAGGGTCATTAGAAGCATATGCAAAAATATTATAACAGACATCACATTCACATACCCATAATGGTAGCATGACAACAAAATACAAAAAAGGACCACTGTTTTGGCCTCAAGACCACTGGGGACAAGACAGATGCCAAAGTTGAACAAGCTGATGGATATGAGCCCCTAGTCCAAGAATGTGTTTAAAATTCATACACTTAATGGTGTCAAATAAAACATTTTAGTTATGATTAAACACACACACAAACAGGACCATTGTTGCTGAAGGAGGGTCTCCCCTGAATCAGCACTGAGTGAAGGCTGCAGGGTCCATGGGGGCCAGCCCAGGGCACTGCCACAGAGCTGCCAGTGGCAGGTGTGTCATGAAAGCTCCAAGCCAGGTAAAATCACCTTAAAGTGAGTGATGACAGAAAAGCATATCTAACACAACGGCACTGTCCAAACAAAATACCTAAGCACGTTGGGTGACTTTTCTCTTATAAGATCACAACGCTAATATGTATGCCCTGCCTTCCACCTGCCCTACCTCCCCAAGTCCATACTCTGGTAAGTCTTCCTTGTCCTTCCCTTGGGACGGATGGAGTTCTGCATCTTCTTCTTGCTGTTGAGGTCTGTTTGTGGACCCCTTGACTGGGGGTGTGGGCTGAGTGCTGTGAGGGGCGGGGTTCTGTCTTCTACGTGCACCCACAGGACCCCACTCCACAGCCAGCTGCCCAATGGGATTCAGATTCCACCAACGCTCAGGCTTCTGAGAGCTAGTCCTGTGCAAAGAAACCATCTCACCTGAGGTCCTCATCAAACTCACTAGTATTTTTACAGCAATAGTGAGATAAATTGGTTAAGCTTCATGTCCATTCATAAGGTTTTTTAAACAAACATATATATATATTGATTTTTATAGAGAGGAAGGGAGAGGGAGAAAGAGTCAGAAACATCAATGAGAGAGAAACATCCATCAGCTGCCTCCTGCACGCCCCCACCTGGGGATATGCCTGCAACCAAGGTACATGCCCTTGACCGGAATCGAACCCGGGACCCTTCAGTCCACAGGCCGACACTCTATCCACTGAGCCAAACCGGTTAGGGCTAAACAAACATATTTTTACTGATTTCAGAGAGGAAAGGAGAGGGAGAGAAAGAAACATCAATGATGAGAAAAATCATTGATTGGCTGCCTCCTGCATGCCCCACACTGGGGATTGAGCTGGCAAACTGGGCATGTGCCCTGACCGGGAATCTAACCGTGACCTCCTAGCTCATAGGTCAATGTTCAACCACTAAGCCACACTGGCCGGGCCCATTCATTAGTTTTTGATGGCAAATTCATTTGCATTAAATTTAGAAATAACCTTTTTCAGGCCTCCTCGGCTTTTTCTTAATGAACCTTATCTTTAGAGAAGTTTTAAACTCATAAAAACCTGGATGGACATACTTCCCATGTCTCCAGCAATAGCCACTACCTCACGACACACACACGCCTTACATTAGGACAATGTGTTTGTCATAATCAGTGAGTCAAAACTGATACTATATTGCTAACTCACACTTCCTCAGCTCTTGCCTAAAGACCTTCTTCCGGGTCACACATGACATTTGGTCATCCTGTCTCCTTAGCTCCTCTGGGCTGTGCCAATTTCTGACTTTCCCTACTTTTCACGACCTGTTAGTTTGGGATCTGGTGAGGTGTTTTGTGGGATGTCCCTCAGGTGAGATTATGTGATGCTTTTCCTGTGGTTAGATTTGCATTTGGGTTTTGGAAGGAAGAGCACATCTTAACCAGGGTACATACTCAATGTGACTCATGACTGGCCATGCTGACCTGGCTCTGCGTGGAGGCCATCTGTTTGTCCGGTGTCTCACCTGGTGTCACTCCCCACCTCCTGCCCACATTGTCTTCTTGGGAAGGAGGTCGCTGTGCACATCTGTGAGGGCCTCATGGAGGGTCAAGTCTCCTGCTGGACGGTCAAACGCACGTCCCAGCAACATGGACCTGCCACAGGAGACACTAGTCCTGTGTGGGCTGCCCTTCTAACAGAGGTGGGAGAGTGGCAGGGCTGTGGCCTGAATTCCTCTATGGAGAAATCTGGGCAGAGAGAGTGCACAGAGGGCAGGGGTGACATGGAGAGTTCCTCAACATCTGGGTTTGCTTCTAGTCCCTTCCTGACACCGCGCGCTTTTCTCCCCTTAGGTCCCACCAGACACAGCTCTTCTGTCTACACCAACCTGCGTCTGCCACAGCAGTTCTAACTCATTGCTGTTACTCCCCCCACCAAGGTCTTACTGAGGGGACCTCCTTTCCCTTTCTGAGAACAGAAGACCTGAAAATAATTTCCAGATTTGATGTTTATGTGCATTGTTTTTAAAAAATTTTCTACTTTAAAATGATTTTAAAATTATAGAACACTTATAAAAAATGAAAACAATCCAAAGAACACCTGTAATATTCCTTACCCACATTCACCTATTGTTAATATTTTACTCCATTTGCCTTATCGTTGGCTCTTGCTCTCTTACACACACACACACACACACACACACACACACACACATTGGGGGAGCATTTGAAGGTAAGCTGAATACACGGTGGCTCTTCACTCCTAAGCACTTCTTTTCTTTTGAAGTTTTACTAGGAGAGGACATCATTAAAGCGGGGGACAGTGAAATAAGGAAGGGCACTCGGAGAGCCCAGGCGGGCTGCTTACAGGAAAGAAGGGAGCCGCGGCAGGGCTGTCAGCTCCCTGAAACGTCAGGGCAAAGGGGGCCTTAGAGACAGGATCGGGGTTGGCTGCTGCCCCTTGCTCCCCTGCTTGTAAGTCTCATGGGGACCCTTAGAGTTTAGGACGGTGGTCGGCAAACTCATTAGTCAACAGAGCAGCAAACCGCAGTTTGCCGACCACTGGTTTAGGAGATGCAGGCCTATGGGGGAGGAGAAAGGGGTGGGTGTACTAGGAGTGGGGCGCGTGCTACTCCTAAGTATTTCAGTGTTCATTTCCTAAGAGGAGGGGCATTTTCTTACATAAGCACAGAAGTTATCACCTTCACTGACTTAGCATTGATCCAAAGCTTTAATCTGCAGACTACATTCCAAGTGTGTCCATCAGTCCAACAGTAGCCTTCACAGCATTTCCCCTCGAGCACAGGACCCAGCTGAGCATCAGGTTTTACATTTGGTTGTCATGTCTACTTATCTTCCATTAAAGAGGAACACTCCCAAAGCCTTTGGCCTTTATGGTATTGACATTTTTGAGGAATGCAGTCTCTGCCGTATAAAGATACCATTTAAAATCAAAATCGACCGGCTGGTGTGGCTCAGTGGTTGAGCATCGACCCATGAACCAAGAGGTCACTGGTTCAGTTCCTGGTCAGGGCACATGCCCAGTTGCAGGCTCAATTCCCAGAAGGGGGCATGCATGAGACAGCCAATCAATGATTGGCTCATCATTGATGTTTTTATCTCTCTCTCCCTCTCCCTTCTTCTCTGAAATCAATAAAAATGTATTTAAAATAGAGAATACTTTAAAAACGAACAGTCACCTCCAAATAGTCTTAAAACAGTTTCATCGTTTTCCCTTGGTGCCCAAAGGAACTAAATTTAGTCCAGAAGCAGAACAAGCGCCCTCATACGTGAGGCAGAAATGTCCTTCGTGGCAACCTGCAGATAACTGAGGGAAAACAAACCCCACTGATCCCAAGGGCGGGGGGGGGGGGGGGGGGGCGGGGGAAGAGGGTATTAAAAACAAAGGCAGAAAATCAGGTAGAAATCAAACCAATTTGGAAAACCTATTTGACACAGGCATTGACAAGAGTGGTCCTCCTGTCCCCTCCTACTGTCTGTCTCTCACACATGCTCACTCACACACAATCTTTTCCTCTCAGGGAAACTGCACACGTACTGACAAGCTAACCTTGTCTACATTAAGTGGTAATTGGGCAGGTGTCCTGGGCTCCCAGGTGAATGGACTAAAGCAACAGGAAAAGTAATTAACCCTGTGACTGAAGGTTAGTACAGGCAGACACTGGAGACGTGGGGGTCCGGGTCCAAACCCACCACAATAAGGTAAGTGTCGCAGTAAAGAGAATCCCAATGTTTTTGTTGGTGGAGGGTCTTGCCTTCAATGTATAAAAAAAACACATCTGTGATGTGCAATAAAATGAGGCGTGCCTGTACAGCTCAACTTACAAAGACAAAAGCCCCGTTTTTAAAATGAGAATAGTGACGAGAGAGAGAGAGAGAGAGAGAGAGAGAGAGAGAGAGAGAGACAGACCCTATCTTAAAAGGCTCTCCTGGTTTACCTCAACCCCGCTGAGGCCTGAGAGAGGGCGAGCTCCCTTTTGTTCCCCTGGAAACCTGGTTTGGATACAGAGCAAGTTCTCCATGGGGAAGACATATCGTGGGGAGCACAGCCTGCTGCCTACTGGGCTCCCGGGACAGCTCCTATCCCTGCTGCCACCTCCTGGGGCCCTGGTTTTTCTGGGCCTCTCTGAGCACGAGGACGCAGAGGTTACAGAGCTTGTCCAAGGACTGCAGGAGAGGGAAGAGCTGAACTCTGAGTGATCGGTCCCCGGAGCCTACAGCATAAGGCGCACCTGATGCATGTGAATTCGGTCAGAAGTGATGCTGAAGATGTGAAGCTAGATCAGTGGTTCTCAACCTTTCTAATGCCGTGACCCTTTAATACAGTTCCTCATGTTGTGGTGACCCCCAACCATAAAATTATTTTCGTTGCTACTTCATAACTAATTTTGCTACTGTTATGAATTGTATTGTAAATATCTGTGTTTTCCCGATGGTCTTAGGCTCTACAGCAGTGGTAGCCTAAGACCATCGGAAACCACAGATAATTACATTACGATTCATAAAGTAGCAAAATTACAGTTATGAAGTAGCAACGAAAATAATTTTATGGTTGGGGGTCACCACAACATGAGGAACTGTATTAAAGGGTCGCGGCATTAAAAAGGTTGAGAACCACTGAGCTAGATGATACTTTCACGGGGGAACATTAGAGGAGTATTTGAGCTGTGCTTGAAAGAATGAGGACAATTTCAACAGAGTGGAGGGAGGAGCAGAAACAGGAGAGGTGTGGGTGACACGGGAGGCCTGGGCTGTGGTGTCTAACAGGTGAGGGAAAGCGCCTGGTGAGGTTTCCAGCTGCCTTCAGAAGAAGGGGCCCAGCAGGACGGGGCAGGATGCTGAGCACAGCCCTGCCGCCCAGAATAACACTAGGGTCAGCTCCTGAGACAGAAGTACCTGGTCAGTAGGTCCAAATCCGAACCCCCAATCGCAGGCTGTGGGGGAAAAGAGTGAAAGGAAGAGGGCGAGGGCGAGAGGCAGCACGGAGAGGAGGAGGAGAGGCAGTGCTGGGCCCTGTGCAGGCACCGGGAGGAAGGCAGTGGAGGAAGCTGTGCCTCTGGGAGCCCCCGGGGAATGTGCTCTGGGACGGGAAGCACAGAAGTTGTTGTCATGTCTGCTCCGGGGACTGGGGTGCTTTGGTTTCTCTGAGCCAAGCACTGAAGAAGATGAAGACGAGAAGCCCACCGCAAACATTTTTGGTGTCTGACAGCCCCTCAGCTCCCAGCCGCTCGCTCTCCGCTATGAGCCAGAAGGCTGGGGGAGGGGTGCTGGTGGAAGATGCCTGAGCCTCTGAGGACACAAGGAGCAGGCGGGTTCAGAAAGCTGCCTCGGGAGTGTCCGGGACGGCGGAGGGGGCCGTCTGACCCGGCTGGAGCTGGGCTGCTTGTTGAATCAGCACTACCACTAACTGCAATGGCCGCTGCTGTTCCTAACGGTTATCTTTATAACACACACTGCACAGCAACCCCCGTTCACAAAGCACAGTCACTCTATTCAGGGTGACCTCGTTAGGGAGAAGCATGCCTTGGAGATTATTTACAGATTAGAAAAGAACTGTCACTGCAGAGGATTATGGACTTGCCAGGCTCAAAGAATTAGTGAGTCACCAAGACGCTTGCCCTAGGACGCATGTCCCCTGGCTCTTTCTAGAGCAGATACTGGTCCGATATTGAAATTTTATTACCGCACTGTCATACACTGTACTGGTGCCAATTTTATTTCACTTTTCTCAACAGGAAGACTTGCCACACTGAAGAGAGCCAAAAGGCTGGGTTCAAACATTGTTAGGAAGGAGTCCTTTGCATCTCTGTCCTTTTCCAGGAAAGAGAAATTCCCTAAGTCCCTGCTCTCGACCATCCTGATATTCCAGGACAGTCAGTCATAATTCAGAATGAAACACCTGCCCTTCATGATAACCATTCTCGTAGATAAATGGATTTGAACCTGCAGTCTGCTCTCCAAGTCCGGAAGGTGAGCAGTCTCATCTCCATGTTTGTGCCTGTGTACTGAGGGCCAGGCCACACACAACTGCCTCAATGTCATCCACACAGGGTCTTTCAAGAGCTACTGCCCACCTTGTGAAGTTATCAAGTTATTTTCAAATGGTTTTTATAAGGAGTAAAGTAGGTTTGTTTTAAAGCCTAGATGTTACATTTGGAAATTTATATGCATTAGATACTTGATCTAGTCCCAGCTAAGTTTCTGAATTTTGAAAATGTCTCAGATGGGATTCTGCTGCAGTGCAGCTGGTGCCTCTGAGTGGGCCCTCAGCCCCCGAGGGGGCTCCCATAGATGGCCTCCAACCTCTTTGATTCCCTTCACACAGTAGGACCTAAAACAAGGGCTACAGGCCCAAGCAGGCAACTGGTATTTCCCTGGGCACTATCAAGTTCCTTGAGGGTCACTTACATCATCCACCACCCTTCATTCCTGCTCAAGGCTGCTTAGGAAGCTGCACAGAATGGTAACTTGACTTGTGTTATTTTTAAAGCGTGTGTGTGTGTGTGTGTGTGTGTGTGTGTGTGTGTGTGTTTTATTTAATCCTCAACCGAAGATATTTTTTCCAATCATTTTCAGAGAGAGTGGGAGGGAGGGAGAAAAGGGGGAGAGAGAGAGAAACATCTATGTGAGAGAGACACATTGATTGGTTGCCTCCTGAATGTGCCCCAACAGGGGCCGGGGATTGAAACTGCAACCCAGGTACATGTCCTTGACTGGGAATCGAACCCGTGACCCTCAGTCCTTGGGCCGACACACTAACCATTGAGCACCACCGGCCAGGGCTCCATGTGCATTTTAAGACAAAAAGTCATTGGGTATGTTAACAAAACAGAGTGTGAAGAGGGTTTGACTTCAAGCCGACTTGCCCACCTCCACTGCTTTATTCATAAGACACTTGTCGTTGGGGCAGATAAACATTGCTGCCCCTCCTTTTCTAGATGGGGACTGGCACGTCTAGAAACCAAGAAGACATCACAAGGGCATCATACCTGTCGTGCCTCAGCGCTCTCATGTCAACATAGACGGTGGTTGGATCAGGTCCTGAGGTCCCCTGCAAGCAAGGACACAGTGAGGTTAACACGTGTATGTGTGGGAGGAATCTGGGTCTGTGTCCTACAAGCTAGTAAGCATATTTTCGGTGACATCTGAAACTGAACAAAATCTAAAAGCACTGAAACCACCACTCTCTAAGATACCTGTTAACTTTCAGTTTGGTAACCTCAGTTCCGAAAGGAACTTAATAGAGTAACACTGGGCGTTCACACAGCTTGACTGCCAATCACATTTATCAAGATAAGAAAAGAGGCACGCCACACATCTTTCCGAAGAAAAGACGCCTGAAACTGCTGAGACGTCTGCCTGCCAAAGCAGGCCGTCAGGATACAAAGCTTCATTTGCTGAAATACTTGACCAGGTGCACCCAAAAATATCTACAGCTCAAGATACTGAAGGAGAACATGTACAGGAATGGACAGATTAAGGAAGAAGAGACAAGAGATAATATCTTTTCCTTTTAGTCCTACTTGTGTCTTGGTTTCCCCCCAGCTGCGGGAGATTACTTTCCTCTGTGATGTAGGCCAAGGAGGTGGCGTGTTTACCGCTGGGCAGCTGGGCAGCACTCGGTGCTCTGTGCTCTGAGCCATCTGACTACTTATGTAACGCAGGGGTCCAGAAATCTTACCTTGCACCACAACTCCCTTCAAAACATGTGCTGAGTTGACCTCTAACCAGTGAGCTCTGTCCATGTAAGAGCAATGTCACTAAAGCTACATGACAAGCCAAACATCTACGTACATTTCTTGGGAAGGCAATGCAATACCCTGGGTAGAAAAAGATGGAACCTAAAACAGATTTGCCAAGAAATGAGGGCACCCTCAGAATTTATTTGAAGAACTAAAATTCTTCAGGCGAGAATGTAAATCTTGTACCAAAGGCATGTTTTTAAAAAGATAGAAATAAAGACACACTGTCCTACTGGACAGTCCCAGTCATTGGGGCCTCACCACGGACAGAGAGCTCTGGCTGGAAGCTTACTACAGTGCAAGCCAAGAGCATTCTTTCTAACCTGTGGCCATTCAGAGGAGCTGTGTCACAGACAGCGCTGAGTGGAGAAGTGGTTTGATGCTCTAAGTAATGCAAAGCACGTAACCATAGAGGGCCAATTAATAAGTGAACAAATCAGAAAACAGGTCACCAAAAGTGGAAAGTGAAGTAAAACGGAGATGCCTCCAAATGGCAAAGCAATCACTAATGGCGTACAATGAATGAAAGTACAGCACTCATCACACAACGTTTGGACAGATCTGAGGAATGACGTCGCCCTGGGCATCAGTCTTCTTGCCCAGGTGGTCTGTAAACCCCCGTCAGACTGTGCACTCAACTCCTAGTCTGTCCCACTGCAGGAAGCTGACAGGTCGGTGTGGGTGGTAGGCACTGGCGTGGATGAAGAGGAAATCCCTACCTGCTCGGCCAGCTTCCACAGCCTGTGGGGCTACAGCAGCAGAAGGTGGGGAACAAGAGAAAGGAGAGAACACCAGGCCAACAGAAACCAAAAACAAACGACACACAACAGACACAGAACGAAACAACCCAATAGTAAAAAATGGGATGAAGAAGAGGAAGGGGTAGGGAGGAGAATGCAACAAGCAGGGAACAAAGTAAAAAGAAGATCAAAATCAATGTCAAATATGGAAATAGTTAAAATCAATCACTATACCATTAAAGGCTAAAAAAAAAAAAAAATCTTAAAAGGATGTCAACATATCCACAAAGCAACAGAATAAAGTAATAGATGACTGCCCATGGACACACAGACGTAAGTACTCCCCTCCTTCTTTCTTTCTTTCTTTCCTTCCTTCCTTCCTTCCTTCCTTCCTTCCTTCCTTCCTTCCTTCCTTCCTTCCTTCCTTCCTCCTTCCTTCCTTCCTGCCTTCCTGCCTTCCTGCCTTTCTGCCTTGCCTTTCCTTCTTCCCTTCCCTTCCCTCCCCCTTCCTCCCTTCCCTTCCCTTCCCTTCCCTTCCCTTCCCTTCCCTTCCCTTCCCTTCCCTTCCCTTCCCTTCCCTTCCCTTCCCTTCCCCTTCCTCCCTCCTTTCCCTCCCTCCCTCCTTTCCCCCCCTCCCTCCTTTCCCTCCCTCCCTCCTTTCCTTCCTTCCTAAGGTTCAGTGGTATTACTGGGTAGTTAAATTTCCTGGTACCTTTTTAAAGTTTCTTTTCTTTTCAGAGAGAAGGAAGGAGTATGAATTATAAAGGTGAGTGTTCCTCATTGAAACAGTTCCAAGTTTCCTATCACAGTAATGAAGGGAACCTGGATGCTTTTACATCTAAACTTCTCACCTACAAGATTAGGTACAAGAAAGAGGCCAAAAGACGTCTGCAGCATGAAGGAACCAAACACCAGGCCACCAGGCTCACACGTGATCTACTCCGCATCCTATGCCAGCCCTCATGGCTGCTGACCCCAAAGATACCTCCTTTCGTTTTCTTTTCACCTTCTGTGATTTTGGTACCCATCTCTACCCCCATTAAATTACCATACTGGCATGGTGGTAAAACTCCAGAAAGCAACAATTCAGGCCAAGTCCTTTGACACAATCTGTTTTCCCAGAAATGCAGGAGGGGCGCAAGTCATCCCATGGCCCCTGGACTGACGCAGCTGCTGTGTCTGTACGGCCCCACCGAGCCCTCTCCCTACAGTCTCAGTACCAGGCGGACTCCAGAGGTGACAAGAGCAGCAACACAACAGGAGTCTTAACTTGGTGATAAACACAGCCAGATGGAGAAACTACCACCACTCAACTTGGAGGTGGGTCTATAAAAAAACCAATGGTTCCAGAGGTAAAATGATGATCTGACCCCTGCTCTGTTCCTCCCTTCGTGAAGGTAACTACGGC
Organism: Cnephaeus nilssonii; assembly: GCF_951640355.1. NCBI lineage: Eukaryota > Metazoa > Chordata > Mammalia > Chiroptera > Vespertilionidae > Cnephaeus > Cnephaeus nilssonii. Next base: position 40,285,523 of record NC_137072.1, on the reverse strand, counting down.
GACTGCTTTTTCTCAGCACCTTTATGTTTAGGAAACAGGCAGGCCTCGAAGATGGAGATCAGGGCCAGCGAAGGTGCATGCACTTGGAAGGCAAGGAGGGCTTTTACTGGATCTCTTCATGATAAATGCAGTGGTTTAAATAGTGTCCTTTGTGATTCCTCGAACTCTAAATACTAACTGGAACAAAAGTCAATATTCTCTCTATATTATCTAATTCATAACTTTTGTTATAATGGCTCAAGGTTGTATCTTGAAAAAATACGCATGTTTAGGAACTAATTTCCTAACTTCCAGATGTGTGGAGGACACCCACACAGCCACTGGAGCAAGATCATCCACTCCATTGTCAAGGGCACATGGAGACGGAGAGAGGGAGTTAACATGTAGGTGTTTCCAAATTTCAAAAACCCCAAGGTACAATAATCTGAGATCACAAGATACACATTAGGAGTGCTTATTTAGCAAAATCTTTGCTAAAGAACGCAAGCCAGGTTTTCTTTAAATGAGGAGATCCTTAATGCATAGAACTGCTCCCAAGTACTTAAAGATCATCAAATACTTGAAGAAAGGATCGGAAGGAAAGTAAAGACAAAGAAAATGAGTAACAGCCCATGGAAGAAAAACAAATGGTCAATAAATATTGATATTTTTTTAGAGAGAATGGAAGGGAGGAGGAGGAAAGAAGGAGAGAAAGAGGGAGAGAGAGAGACATCGATTGGATGCCTCCTGAACGCATCCCCACCAGGGATTGAACCCACAACCCAGGTATGTGCCCTGATCGGGAATCAAACCCACAACCTTCTTGATATACTGTATAGGACAACACTCCAACCAACTGAGCCAGAGCTGTGTCTTTATTTTTAAATTCAGTTTGTTGGAAAAAAAAAAAAAGATAAACTCAGTTTGTTGTAGACTATGTATAGTTGGGTATTGCTTTTTAAAAATCCAACCTCATGGAGTGGATTACTGATGTATCTTTTGTAATTTTTAAAAATTCATTCCACCCCACCTATTTTTCCTCCTTTTTTTCAGTCTTTTGTATTGAATATATTTTAATAGGTCCATTTTATGTCCTCTGTAGGTGTGTTAAATTTTTTAAAAAGTTTAAGTTTAGTGGTTATTATGACATACATCAATTTATCACAGTCTATATGGTATAAGAACCTTACAATAGTATAGATAGTATACTTCTACTTCTCCCCTCTCAACCTCTGGGAAGTTTTCATATAGTTGACTTTTACACATATAAATCCCACAATATATTCCGGATTTTATGAAAGTAGTCAACTACCTTCTAAAGAGATTTAAATAGCAAGAAAAAAATATTGCAAGTTGACCTATGCAGTTGCCATTTCCAGCATTACTTGTGCAGACCTAGATTTCAATTTAGTATCATTGCCCTTTTGCCTAAAGGATTTCTGTTCAGATTTCTCACTGTGTGGGTCTGCTGGCAGTAAATTCACAGCGTTTGTGAGGCTAAAAAGTTTTTATTTAGCCTTTGCTCTTCAAAAATATTTCCCCTGAATATAAAATTCTAGCTTGCCAATATTTTTCTCTCAGTATTTAAAGAAAGTTCTCTGCTTTCTTCTTTCTTACATCTTTTGTGATAAAGAATTTTAAGTCATCCTTATCTTTGTTCCTGTATAACTTGATTTTTTACCTGGCTGTTTTTAAGACTTTCCTTGTATCATTTGTTTTGAGCAATTTAATTGATTGGTTTTCTTCATGTTATGTTAGAGGTAGCTGAGCTCTGGGATTTGTAGGTTTATAGTTTGATCAAATTTGAATATTTCTTCATGTACTTTTTCTGAAACCCCCTTGTTCCTTTTTTGGGGGGTGGGGGACTCCAATTATATGTATATTAAGTCCCTTGTAGTTTTCCATTTCTTAAAATTATTTTTTCTGTTTTATTTTAGAAAGTTTCTATTGCTATATGTTCAAGTTCACTAATCTTTTCTTCTGTTTTTGATTCCATCCGTTTTATTTTTCATCTCACATATTATAGTTTTCACTTCTAGAAGTTCAATTTCAGCTTTTTTCCTTTTCAACATTCTATGTTTCTTCTTAACTTTTGAATATTTGAAATATGGTTAAAATAACTCTTTTATTGTCCTTGGACCTAAAATCCGTATCTGTGTCAGTTTTGTTCAGTTTTGATTGGTATTTACCGGCTTCTTGGTATGCCTGGTAATTTTTGATAGGATGTCAGGCATTGTAATTTGACTTTTTTGGGTGCTGGATATATTTGTATTCCTATAAATTCTTTAAAAATTTCTTATTTATTGGTTTTAGAGAGAGAGAGGAAGGGAAGGATGGAGAGAGAGAGGGAGGAAGGGAGAGAGAGGGAGGGAGGGAGGGTGGGAGGGAAGGAGGGGGAGAGAGATTTGTTATTCCATTTATTTATGCATTCACTGGTTTATTCTTGTATGTGCCCTGACTGGGGATGGAACCTACAACCCTGGTATGTCAGGGTGATGCACTAACCAACTGAGCTACCAAGTCAGGGCATTCCTGTAAATTCTTGAGCTTTGTTCCACATCTAATTATTTGGAAAGAGCTTGATCCTCAAGGTTCTCCTTTTTCTTTTTTTAATTCTTTATTGTTGAAAGTATTACATATGTTTCCTTTTCCCCCATTGACCTCTCACAGCCCACTCCCACTGCCCATGTAGTGCTTCGTTTTAAGATTAGTGAGGTGGGCCCAGAGTGGTGCTCTCGTGAATGATGAATTTTCAGTCTGACTGGTAGGAAGAAGCACTACTCCCTTGAATCCTTTTGGCTAGTTCTGTTCCAGGCTTTGGTTAGTTTCTTATATAAAACTAGAGGCCCGGTGCACAAAATTTGTGCATGGGTGTGTGTGTGTGTGTGTGTGTGTGTGTGTGTCCCTCAGTCCAGCCTGCACCCTCTCCGATCTGGGACCCCTCGAGGGATGTCCGACTGCTTGTTTAGGCCTGATCCTAGGAGATCGGGCCTAAACGGGCAGTCGGACATCCCTCTCACAATCCAGGACTGCTGGCTCCCAACTGCTCGCCTGCCTGCCTTCCTGATTGCCCCTAACCGCTTCTGCCTGCCAGCATGATCACCCCCTAACCACTCCCCTGCCAGCCTGATTTATGCCTAACTGCTCCCCTGCCAGCCCGATTGCCCCTAACTGCCCTCCCCTGCCGGCCTGGTCACCCCTAACTGCCCTCTCCTGCCAGCCTATTAACCCCTAACTGCCCTCCCCTGCCAGCCTGGTCACCCCTAACTGCCCTCCGCTGCTGGCCTTGTCTCCCCCAACTGCCCTCCCCTGCAGGCCTGGTCCCCCTAACTGCCCTCCCCTGCCGACCCAGTCACCCCTAACTGCCCTCCCCGGCCAGCTTCATCAACCCTAACTGCCCTCCCCTACAGGCCTGGGTCCCCCCACACTGCCCTCCCCTGCAGGCCTGGTCTTTCCTAACTGCTCTCTCCTGCAGGCCTGGGTCCCCCGCAACTGCCCTTCCCTGCAGGCCTGGTCTTTCCTAACTGCTCTCTCCTGCAGGCCTGGGTCCCCCACAACTGCCCTTACCTGCAGGCCTGGTCTTTCCTAACTGCTCTCTCCTGCAGGCCTGGGTCCCCCCCAACTGCCCTTCCCTGCAGGCCCAGTCGCCCCCAACTTCCCTCGTCTGCCTGCCTGGTCACCCCTAACTGCCCTCCCCTGCAGGCTTGATTGTCCCCAACTGCCCTCCCTTGCAGGCCTGGCACCTCCCAACTTCCCTCCCCTGCTGGCCATCTTGTGGTGGCCATCTTGTGTCCACATGGGGGCAGCCATCTTGTGTGTTGGAGTGACAGTCAATTTGCATATTACTCTTTTATTAGATAGGATAGAGGCCTGGTGCACGGGTGGGGGCCGGCTGGTTTGCCCTGAAGGGTGTCCAGGATCAGGGTGGGGGTTCCCTTGGGGCGCGGGGCGGCCTGGGCAAGGGGCCTCTGGTGGTTTGCAGGCCGGCCACGCCCCCCAGTGACCCAAGCAGAGGCCAGGGCCAGCTGGAAGCAGGTATCAGGGATTTATTTATCTTCTATAATTGAAACTTTGTAGCCTTGAGCGGAGGCCAGGGCCAGCTGGTAGCCTGGGTTGCCCCAGACAACCCAAGGTCCCAGCCCCTCCTTGAGCGGAGGCCAAGGCAGGCCAGAGCGGGCGGGAAGCTTGGCTTTCTTCATCGCCGGGGGCAACCCACGCCTCCTGCTCGCTCCAGCTCTGTGGCTGCCGCCATCTTTGTTGCGATTTATTTATCTTCTATAATTGAAACTTTGTAGCCTTGAGCGGAGGCCAGGGCCGGCCAGGAAGCTTGGCTTCCTCCATCGCCGGGGGCAACCCAAGCCTCTGTGGCCGCCACCATCTTAGTTGGGTTAATTTGCATACTCACTCTGATTGGCTGGTGGGCGTAGCAGAGTGATGGTCAATTTGCATGTTTCTCTTTTATTAGATAGGATGATGCTTTAATCAGGGTATGCTGACAGGTGTTCACCTGGATATGTGGGGAGGGTCCTCTGTGGACACTTGGGGAGGATCTCTCTGGGACTCTATTCTGTGAGCTGTAGCAGCCCTCAGCTCCCTCTCCTCCACTCAAGGAGCACACTGGGCTCTGCCTTAGTTCGACTCCCTGCACCATAGTTCAAACACTCTCTCAAGGCAGCAATCTAAGGAAATCACAGGTTAAGCTTGTCTCTCAAGGATCTCTGTTTTGTGCTGCCAGGGGTCCAGTGTCTTCTTTATATATTTGTCTACTCAGAAGAGAGAGCAAATCTGGTCCCTGCTGCTTCATCTTGGCTAATCAGGAATCTCTATTTCTAATACTTGTAACTTGTTCCCTCCCTCATTATCTGTCAGATGTCTCTAGGTATAATTTGCATGTAATAAAATTTATCCTTAAGTGTACAAGTTGATTTTGACAAGTGTATACAGTATCACAGTCAAGACAGAAAATTTTCATCACTCCAAAAGTCCTGTACTGCCACTTTGCCATAATTTGACTCTTGTGCCTACAGTTTTGCCTTAGGAAACTTATATGGTATACAGACTTCTGTGTCTGGCTTCCTTCACGCAGCAAACTGTTCCTGAGAGACTTCCATGCTGCTCCATGTAGGAGCAGTCTACTCCTTGCCATGACTAAATAGCATTCCACTGCACAGGCAGACTACTCCTGCCCTTCCAGTCTCAGTTAGTGAACTCCAAGTTGTTCCTAACTCTTGACGATTATGAACAAGGCTGCTATAAACCTGTGTAGGCCCCTGGGAGAACACACCTTTTCATCTCGTGGGTAAACATCCTGGAATGGAATTGCTAAGTCACAGAGTAAGTCCATGTTCAACTGCACAAGAAACTAACACACTGCTCTCTAAAGCAGCTGTGCCAATCCAACAGCGAGGTCCAAGGCTCCCAAAACTGCCCCCATCCTCGCCAGCATTTTTCCTAACGGTCAGTATTGCTAGAAGTTTATCAAACTTGATAATTTTGATGAAGACTCAACTTTTAACCTTCTTGATTTCCCCCATCCATCTACTTTCTATTTCATTCATTCATACATTTTTATTTTTTCTTCAAGGGTAGTGAAAACTCGACTTGTTTGCTGGGCTGGACTGTGGTGGTCCATGCCATGAATTGGCAAACTGGCTAAAGAAATCACTTTCACAGGGGTCAGCAAACCCTGAGGAAAAAAAAAAAAAAAAAAAGAAGGCCTCCTGTTGCTGCAATCTTCCAGGAACACAGCCCATTCATTCACATTTCATGTTTCTGCTTCCAGCTCTGCCAGCAGAGCCGGGTCTGTGTAAAGAGACCCTGCGGTTGCAGGCCCAAGCTCTTTACTCTCTGCCCTTTCAGGGACTGCTGGTCCACAGAACGACATGAAATCACGGCTGTTTCTGTGGATGCTGCTGAGGTTAAAGAACAAAGGAGAAGCTCGGACACTTCTATTCTTGGTTCAAGGCTGAAAACTTTCTATGGCTGATAAGGAATCACTTGGTCATGTGACAAGAGATAACCCAAACCAAAGTGAACGTGTGGTTGTAAAGCTTGTGAGTTCAACATGTGCTGGACATCTGATCATAGCCTACTAGGACCCTAAACTCTCCCTGGGCTATTTCCAAAGTTTCTGAATATTCAGATGGAAAGGCATACTTGGGACCTGGCCGAGCCAGCCAAGTGCTTGCAAGTGGGAATGGCCAGTGCCCAGCACACATTAGACATCCAAAACGTACAGAGGAATGAGTGAATACGCCCCTTCTTTCCTCTCCCTTCCGTCCATGGTGGTGAACTTTCAATCTAGTGTACAGCTTACAGAATATCCGTGGTAAAATGGTCATTACCCGAAACCCTGGACCTGGAAACTGGTCTCAGTAACTGAGGCTTCAGTTGTTCTCTTTGAACAGAGGGTGGATGTACCAGTATTATTGGTTAGTAAAAGTTACATTAGCATGGTCTTTTTTTTGGTGGTGGGGGGGCAATGATGGTTAAAAATGGGATGAAGAGCCCAGCCAGTGTGGCTTGGTGGTTGAGTGTTGACCTATGAACCTGGAGGTCATGGTTTGATTTCCAGTCAGGGCATATGCCTGGATTGCAGGCTCAATCCCCAGTAGGGTGCATGCAGGAGGCAGCCAATCAATGATTCTCTCTCATCATTGATGTTTCTATCTCTCTCCCTCTCTCTCTGAAATCAATAAAAACGTATTAAAAAAAAAAAAGAATGGCATGAAGAGTGTGTGTTAATGTTGGGCAGCCAACAGGATGAGCTGAAGTAACCACTGGTCATTCATTTCTGGTCACCAAGCATCTGAACCCTCTTTCGGTATTTGGGGAACTCTGCCACTTTTGGAACCTGGCTGCATACGAGAGCCTCTGTGCCTCTATAGCAACTAAAAATATCCAGTGCTCTCCGTCCCAGCTTTCCTGGAAGCCAGCATGTGGATAGGTAACCAAGCCTGCCGATTAGTCGCATCCACTCATGGCACAAGGGGGCACGCTCTCGTCCTTGGCAGTGGAGGTGTCTGTGACATGGGCCAGGCTGCAGATGTGCTCATGGTGGAGCTTGGCCAGCTGGTTGGTGGTACAAATCCCCAGCTGCACAGTCCTAAATCTGGTCCTTAGCGCCTCAGTGCTTCTGAGGGCACACCAACGACATCCTAACAGATTCCTGCTCATTTAGTTGCCAGAAAGGTTCCTGCTGCCTACCAGGTAGAATGACTGACACTCTGGGTAATTGAGAAGAGGAGGCCCATGGTCTCCAGTGTCCATTTTCATGATCTGGGACAACATACACCAGTGGGACAAGATGTGAAAGTTTCAGCTGAATGTGTCCAATCCCCTGGAGCATAAACACCCCAGCAGCACCTGGTTTACTTTCACTTCCCTCTTCTAAAAGCAGCGGAGGGGAAAATGAATTGAGAGCTCAAATTAATGGAAGTCTTATTAAGACTATTCATTTTATTCTGAGAATTACTAAAGATTTACATTGCCCTCTGAGCCTCCGATTTTTTCAACAATCAGTGAGTCTACCTCGCCTCATCAGAATGGCTGTATTTCTCTTTCATGGTATGAGTTTCAAGATTTAAGGTTGACTGTTATTATTGATTTATTTCTACACAGCTATTCACAATAAAACTTTCCTTTCAGATAAACGAATCATTATTTTTCTACAAAATAACAAAGTTTCTGTGTCAGGTGGCTTAAAGGTTTTTCCTAATACAGCAAAAAATAAAATCTGTTTTGGAAAATAGAAGACCTCATTTTCCCCTCCCTTCCGCTGGTGAGCAGGATGCTAATTTTTCGGTTACAATGAAGTAAATTTCTAAATCTAATAGAACCAAAGACCTTTCAGCTTATACTCTGAGAAGAGTAATTGTGGCTATAGGCAGAGGTTAATAAACAAGTGACACTTCTTAAGAGTACTAAGGGAAATTTATGTTAAAGCCAATTAAACTCAGAAGTTATTAATTTGATCTTTCTAATGTCCACTTTTGCCATAAATCCAACCAATCGAAATCGTTTTAAATTAAAGCCATTTTTAACAGCTAAAGATTCTGGGAAATGTCATTCCTACGTTTAACAAATGGCTCATACTTTACATTTTTCTTCTGCAGAGTCTACAATATACCAATAGTTCATGTAAAGTCAAAGTCATCCACACTGTTTTAGGAGTCCATTCCTAAAGCTCTGACATGGAACTCCACGTCAAAATAATTGATGTGCCATTCCTGTCTCAAAATGATAACTGGGCAAACAAGTCACTCAGTTCCCAAGATTCAAGAGCTGAAAAAACAGCTTCACAGACATTGCCACCACTTTCTATTTTTCTATCTTTAAGAGTGTCTAATTTAAATTTTTATATTTGCCCACTTGTGTACCTGGCAATGATATATTTGTCATTTTTCATGAATTTTGCTTATTTGAAACACCCACCAGGGTTTCACATAACAGCACAAAAGCAGGTGCCATGAAGTCATGGCCGCACTGCTCTGGGCTTGAGCACAAAGCCGTTCCTGGTGGGTGTCCCCTGCACCCCCACACCCCACTCCACGCCAACAGTGCCAGCAGAGGGAAGCCCGCCTTTCACAGCACATCCCACACAGAGATGTGTGTCTTTTCAACTATCCCATTTAGGTCACACAGAAACAGGAGTTTTGATTTAAAATATTAGAGGAAAGGAAACAGTTAAATACAGAAGACTGGCTATTCTGCCTGCACACAGTTCAATTTTGCAAAAACTTAAGTTTACAAAGCTGTTATTTCATCGGATACTCCTGTAGAACTGGCACCTAACGAAGCTGCGAAATGCTGGATTTGTTGAAAGCACTGTGCTGCCTGAATTCCATAGTCTGCAAGCAGGGAGACTGTTCTATGCTGCCTAGCTCCTGCTTTGTCCATCAGGAAAGTTCACTTCGCTTCTCTGAGCCTGTTTCTCTCTCTCTCTTTTTTTTTTTTTAAATTTTATTGATTTTTTACAGAGAGGAAGAGAGAGGGATAGAGAGTTAGAAACATCGATGAGAGAGAAACATCGATCAGCTGCCTCCTGCACACCCCCCACTGGGGATGTGCCCGCAACCAAGGTACATGCCCTTGACCGGAATCGAACCCGGGACCCTTGAGTCTGCAGGCCGACGCTCTATCCACTGAGCCAAACCGGTTTCAGCTGTTTCTCTCATTGTACAATGAAATGACTGAACTCCCTCTCCATGAGCTGTGGGGATAGATACTAGATGCTGCCTACAACTGAAGGGTCCAGTACACTTGTTAAAGAACAGTGTTGCTTTTTTTTTGGCTGAGCGTGGATGCCTTTTTTTTTCTTTGTTTTTTTTTATGGTGCAGCCTGGACCTGCTGTCTGAGATGCCAATGCTGCGGGAAGCTTGAAGAGCACTACACCCTGATTTCCGCTCACAAGGAAGTGTGACAATGACACTGTGGACTTCCATTTGCTGAGAGTCACACTGTGCTTCATTCCCGAGAAAATTCAGTGCTGCCGTGAGCTCCCTTCACACGGGAGGCCTGTCGGAAAGGTTATTCTCTCCTGTGAGTCAGGTTTGCAGGTGCAGGGACTGCACTCAGGACTTCCAAGAAATGGATTCACTTCAAGAAGTGACTGGCTCTGGGAGACACTGAGTTCTCTAACAGGTTTTCACAGAGCACAGGGCCGGAAGTCGGTTATAGAAGTATTTATAAAACGTGCTAGAAAGTATAAAGTGGGAGAGACAAAGGGCCACAGGAAGTCGACGGAAGAAAATACTTCCAGCTGCAGGGATCAGAAAGGAGACCTGGAAAAGGAGCCGTGTCCGCCACGTGACGATGGCGGCAGCCCATTTCAGGCCCAGAACAGCGGGTTTCGGGGGGTCAGGAAGTGAAAGCATGAATGACTCTATGGTAGACACTGTCGTTTCACATCAGATTGTAAAGTGGGGAAGAGAAGCTTGAGGCTGGATCATGAAAGGTTCAGGTGCCATCAATGAAGACTATTCTTCAAAGCAAAAAAAATCACCCTAATTTATCTCTGTATAGCTTCACATTCTCACGTGTCAGACAGGTTTCATTCTCAGTCATGAAAACATGTCAGTGGTTTCACTCAGCCTTTCCCGACCAGGGAACCTCTGGAAGGTGGTACCCCCGGACCTCACAAAACACCGCCGGAGACCACAGCCTGTAAACTCCGCATCCCTGACGCAGCTTCGTTCCTCATTTGGACAGAGGTCGAGACTCCTCCCTTTGAACAGGGCGGCTTCTGCTAAAACACCTGGAGCCAAATGCAGGCCCACTGAGTAAGGATGACAAACAATCCGACTGAGAAAACAATACGGTCATAACACAACAAATCCACGGAAAACAAATACATCCATTCACCAACTTCACATACACTAGGTATAACAGTTAATAATGCGGATTTTTTTCAATAGGTGGAGTTACACATATGTTGATATATGTGCGATTTGATATGTATGCTATTTTGTTGTATTGACAGCAAGCTTCAAAACTTCATATGTCAAATTTGCTGAAGGTGTTAACATCATAGATATTTTTATGCTTAAAAATGTCAAATTTCGTGCCAAAAAAAGAGCATTTGCGGGAAGTTTTAATTCATTACTTTATTTGGAAGAAAAGTGCTTCTGAAAGTTATCTTATACTTCAGGAAGCTTATGGTGAACATGCGCCATCTCAAGATACTTGTGAACGCTGGTTTAAACGCTTTAAAAGTGATGATTTCTATGTGAAAGACAAAGAACATCCAGGCCAACCGAAAAAGTTTGAAGACCAACAATTACAAGCATTATTAGATGAAGATGCATGTCAAACTCAAAAACAACTTGCAGAAAGATTAAATGTTGCTTAGCAAACAATGTCCGATCGTTTACAAGCAATGGGAAATATTTTAAAGGAAGGAAAATGGGTGCCACATTAACTGAACAAAAGACAAATGGAAAACTGAAAAGTCATCAGTAAAATGTTGCTTCAATGGCACGAAAGAAAGTCTTTTTTGCATCGAATTGTGACTGGCGATGAAAAGTGGATTTATTTTGAGAATCCCAAATGCACAAAATCATGGGTTGATCCAGATCAACCATCAACATCGACTGCAAGGCCAAATCACCGGAAAGAAGACAATGCTCTGTGTTTGGTGGGATCAGGAAGGTGTGGTGTATTATGAGCTTCTAAAACCAGGTGAAACCGTTAATACTGATCGCTACCGACAACAAATAATCAATTTCAGCCATGCTTTGATCGTGAAACGACCAGAATGTGCCAGAAGACACGGCAAAGTCATTTTGCTTCATGATAACGCACCATCACACACTTCAAAACCAGTTAAAGACATGTTAAAAGATCTTGCCTGGGAAGTATTAACCCACCCACCATATTCACCAGACCTTGCTCCTTCAGATGACCACTCGTTCTGATCGATGGTACACGCACTTTCTAGCAGCACTTCAAAACGTACGAAGAAGTGGAAAATTGGGTCTCTGAATGGTTTGCCTCAAAACAAGAAAAGTTCTATTGGGACAGTATCCACAAATTACCTGACAGATGGGGGAAATGTGTAGCTAGCGATGGACATTACTGTGAATAAAGCACTTCTGATGTTTCTCTTGAAATTATCGTGTTTTCTTTGATTACAAAATCTGCCATTATTAACTGGTACACCTAGGATTAGTAGCTGGTGCTTCAAAGGGAAAACCATGTATATTTTTCAATGGCTTTAAATATTTAGGTACAGAGTTTCGAATATTTTAGCCTTTTAATATTATTATTATTATTTTACATCAAGGGATTAATAATGATCTCTGGGTAGATGAAATTATGGGTATTATTTGTTGATTGGCTAACCTGTATTTTTGGCATTGCTTTCTAAAACATTTATTATGCACCAGGCCCCATAGAAGTACACGGGGAGCAGGAGACATGGGATTTCTGCCCTCAGACCTGGGCTATGCCTGAGATTGTTCTTTTACTATCCATTCAGCAGAAGTAATTTTTTTGTTATTTTTATTTCTTCCTGCTTCATGCTTCCTTGAGGCTTCTAACTGAAGTTGACACAGTAGCTACTAACAACAGCTCTAATTCAGTCACACCAGCTGTAGGGTGCAGGCTGATTCTGCAACCCTGTGTGGCAGGTGACAGAGTAGGAGTGAATGACGGTGCCCACCCACAGGGGAAAAACAAAATAACAGCTGGCTCTGTGTGTGTGGTGCCATCATCACACATTTCTACCTTCTGAAAGATCGGAATAGAAAGCGGACGTTTCACTGACCAGCCTCAAGGCTTTGCACGCGCTGCCACCTGTGCCTGAATTCTGGACTTGGTTCAGTCACAGGGCACTCGGCTGCCACGTCACCTCCTAGAGAAGCCTCCGTGGCCACCCTTCCTAAAACTGCCTCCTGTGTGTCCCAGCCATTCTTCACCCTCTCACGCTGTTTATTTTGACTAAAATATTTTCTGTACTTACTCAAAAAAAAAATTATCTGTGTTTTTACTGCCCTTCTCGCTGATTACAGGGAAATGTTCAATGAGGACAAGAACATGGTTGTGAGCAACCACCTCTGGGGATTTAGAGAGAGTGGGTGGGCGGGGCGTAGAGACCAGGGTGACTTGTGTCAACTGGTCTTCATTCCAGTACCTGCTGTGAGTCAAGCTTTTATTGTTTTAATATGTTTGACAAACAAACTCTGCAACTGAGCTTGTCCTGGGTGAAGTTGTGGGAAGGGCCCAGGGGAGAACATTCCTACACCGCTTTCCCTTCCTTTCTTTCAGGCCTCCCGACCTGGCACAGTGATCGCCACGGACTGGACCTCACGTTAGTTCAGAAAGAGAAAGGAGGAGTGAAGATACTCGGCAGCGGACGAATACAGAAAGAAAATAAGTACGTATTTTTTTAGTGGTGGTTAATGCAAGGCTATCTTAGGAGGGCAGCCTCACACTATGCCACAGAAATGCAGCTGTAATTGTTAGTTCTAAATTGCCACCACAGCAGCAAACTGGCAAACCTGCTTCATGTTTGGCACTCTTCCTGCAGAATCACTGTCTACATACACAAGACTAAGTACTTCAGAAGACAAGGATTCTTGCCACAATGAAACGTTTGTCTAGTGCCTAACCTTTAGAAAGCCCAACCGCAGACAAACAGTGCACCTGTTACAGAAGTTAAAATGTCCCAGGGATGCTAATTATGAACAATGGTTAGTGACAAATACAGAATAAAAAAAATAAGAAGGAAGAAACACTGTGCACCAATCACATCTTCTAAATGTAGCTAAGCGCCGGCCAAGGAAAGTAGGGTGAGCCTGAGCGTGTGCTGCACACCTGTCATCAACAGTGACTCTGTCACCCCAGCACTGTTGGTTTCAACAAAACTCACCTGCAAGCAAATGGCCAGGTTCACTCTACAGCCAAACGAGGTGCTAACCGCCCGCGGATGGAGGCCCAGGTCTTTGAACAGTTTTGAGAAGGACTGGGTGAGTGCTATTCGAGGTCGTTCTTCTGCCACCACCACACACGTCCGCACCCGGGATAGGTCCAGTCCTCGTGCCTAGAAACAACAGCAGCAGTAGAGATCAGCCTTTCAAGTACTTAGGTGTGTGACCTCCAGAACCAGGCTCATCCACACAGCAGACATCCATTTCCAGGTTCGAAAGGTTCCATGCTATTAATTGAAACAGTCTAGGATGTGTAAAAAAAAAAAAAATCAATCATACAGATAACAGATTATCAAGGATGTAGTTACAAAGATGCTTTAAATAACAGCAAGAAGCAACAGCAAGAATGAGGAAGAGAAAGGTTGAGGAGAAGCAAGGTCCTGGACAAAATAAAGGGCAGGGTTTGGGGAATAAAGGAAGCATTTGTAAAGATTTCTATAGACATGGATGCACAGGAACTGGAGAGATATGAGTAAACTTTTTTAAAAAATTGGCTTTAGAGAGAGAGGAAGGGGAAGGAGGAAGGAGGGAGGGAGAGAGAGAAACATGGATGAGAGAGAGAAACATGGATGAGAGAGAGAAACATGGATGTGAGAGAGAAACATGGATGTGAGAGAGAAACATCAATTGGCTGCCTCCTGTTTGCTCCCTGATTGGGGATCAAACCCAAAACCTGGGTATGTGCCCTGATAGAGAACTGAACCCTTGACCCTTAGGTGCACAGGTTGATGCTCCAACCAACTGACCCACACTGGCCAGGGTGAGAAAACCTATTTTAATACAGGAGTGGAAAGCTAAAATGTTTGGGCAAAAGACATTTTATGTCCCCTGAGACTTCAAAGGTCACAGATAAATTCTCATATCAAGGGCATCTCTGTTTCTAAGGTCCGCACTCCTCCATTCTGCACCAAATTCAGTCAGCTGAGCAAAACAGCGAAGCTCAGAGGAGGAGGAATCTAGTGAGTCAGCATACACTGGGGCCTCGTGAGAGCTAGGGGCTGCGCTTGCCATGAGGTGAGTGGTGTGTCTGAAGAACAATCGCCATATGCAGACCCATCGGTCCTTCAAGCATCTGCAAGGATGTAGTTACAGGAAGAGAGAGAGCGAGAGAGCAAGAGAGAGAGAGAGAGAGAGAGAGAGAGAGAGAGAGAGAGAGAGAGAGAGAGAGAGAGAGAGAGAGCTGACACGGCTCTGGAACTGAACAGGGAAACACACAAGATAGTGCTGACGCTGACATTTAGTATATAGACATGATTTCATACACATACAGTTACACAGGAGACATTAAAATCTCAGTAATACAAATGATTTACTTGGGTATGGATTGGGAGACAATGCAGCCTGGGGTTTGAAATGGTGGACCTGGAGTCACAGATTCAAAATTTAGCTCCAAATTTTATTAAATGCAAGAAATTGGAAAGGGTGCTTAATTTACCTGTCACTTAAGTTTCTTCATTTTTAAAATGAAGTCAAGAATGGTTTTTATTTCAGAGAGCTATTGTAAAGGTTAAATGAATCAATATCCAAAGTGCTTAGAAATCATTCAATTATGATATTATTTCACTTTGGTTATTTATGCACCTACAGAGAAATTTGATGAACTGCACTCATTCATTTCATAATGTAATATAGGTGGACATGAGTAATAATTATGTTTTATAAATTTATTTTCCTGCATAAATATATAACTTCAAGTAATTAAACATTTATTTATATAACTTAATATCAAAATTATCTTGCATTTTATTTTCCTGTTCAATTCTAATACATTAAGTCTAAAAAAGAAAAAAAAATTCAGGAAAAACAATTGTATTGCTTTACTATTTGTAGTGCACACACACACACATGCACAAAGGATAATCTGGATTTATACATAGCAACCCACACATCTGGGCATATCAGCAGTAAATAGTAGTTGGAAGGAATATAAATTAAAACTAGTTACTTGGATAAAGGCTACTTAATTTACTATGAAATATGTTTGTTGAAATGTCCTTGGTTTAAATAGAGGGAAATACTATTATTGTCACACACACACACACAAACACCACTGTTCACTTAATTGTGAAAATAGATTTTGGTTAGGATCGATTGAGATCTATAAATCAGGGTCTTCAAGGGAAATAAAACTAGTGGCACAATTCAAACCTATGACTTGAATACCAGGGTCAGAATAAAATGAACTGGACTGAAGAACTGAATTCACCAACAAATAAGAAAGCAATTCAGGACCTTCAAGAAGACCTAATGGAATTAATGACGTCAGTTATACACACTCGCACTCTTTGTGGCAGTGCCCAAACAGTCATGCTATAAAACAAGGTTTGCACATGAAAACAAATTTGTGAGCCTTGACTTCTATGAAGGGTTATTTTAACTTCCCTAACCCCCTTCCATGCCCTTGGACACTGATTTCCTAGGACACGGGACATCCTCTCCAGGGCCTGAGAGGTTGGTGAGGGCTGCTTACCTTGAGGGATTCTGTCTGTGAGCCCAGCCCCTTGGTACAGAGTTCCATCACTGAATAGGAGCAAAACGTATCGCGGACTTTGTACTGACTGACAGCAAGAAGCCACAAGGCGGGGTTGGTTTCCAGCTCTGAAGGCGGGATGAGGATGGACTGGTGCCCAGAGTACACGCTGCAGAGAGAAATGGAGAGGTCAGCGAGGACGCAGAAGAGGGGCCAACCTGTGCCTGAGAAATGCCCTAGTCCACGTGCCAGAGAGGGACAGTCACAGCCACTCATTTAAGCATAAAATGAAAGCCTGCTCGTGAACACACTCTGAAAAGCACAAAGAACCCGAGAGTTATGATCCAGAGTTACTGCCATGTTGAGCACACACTGGAAACACCCATGCCGTGAAGCTGTAAAGTCTCTCAAAGCTGGTACAAAGACAAGCGGGGGTCTCTTCCATGGCAGGAAGCACAGAGTTGGTTTTGGTAAAAGGCCTGGAAGTTTAGAACAGGAGCTAGCAAACCACAAGTGCTGCCCATTTTTGTAAATGAAGTCGTATTGGGACTCGGCCACCCGCTGGTATAACATGGCCCACAGCGGCTTTGCACCAACCGGCCCAGATACTTACTAAAGGGCCGTTGAGAAAAAGCACGCCTACGGCTGGTTTAGGAAACTGACACCCAGAGTAAATGAAAGGAAATCAACACAATTGGACAAAGTTTGTCACTCCGTTTTTAAAGTTTGAAATTTTGCTTCAGAATAAACCAAACAAATCACCAAATAGAAGAAAAAACATGTCTTCTTTAATTTTACCTTTAGATTAGAGAGTATATTTAGGGAAATGAGTGAAATGCTAGATTGCATATTTTGATCTGTCATCAATTGGTGGGGCAAGTGTGGCTTTAAAATACTGAGGTATTTGTCAAAACTACATTTTTAATGGTTTTATTTTTTTGTTTATGACTATAAAATAAACGTGAATAGATGTCATGAACTATAATAAAATGTCCTAGATAAATCATCTTCTAAGATTTAAGTAAAAGGGATTTTCTAGGTACAAAATTCTGATAGATAAAAGAGCACATTAAGCCTCAACTGCTATGTCATGATCTAAAGCCAATTCTTCTTGAATGAAGTCAATCTGACATTAAAATTTTCGAAATTGTTTACAAAAGAATCAAAGTAGTTAAAAAAAAAAGTAAGGAAATTAAGTTGGCTTGCAAAATTTACTTTAAACAGGGTCCTTAGAAGAAAAACTATTCTTCAGGGCAGTTGGGGGCAAGTTTCTTTTCTTTCTTTGTTCCTCTATTCCAAAGTTTCATTTACTTTTGTCAAAAGGAAAGACAGCAAATGACTTTTCCTGTGATCTTTTCAAAGGATTTAATAATCTGAGAGTTGTCTTCGGGAAATTAATTTAGGTCATTCAAGATCACTTTATATTAAGGGTATTTAAGAGATCAAATAACATTCCAACCAATACAAAGACATCACAAAATACTGACATAAGCCAGCAAGTCTTGTTTCTTACTTTTGGGGCATACCATATTATTCTTAAAATAACCTTCCAAGAATTTTATACTTGGGTCTGAAGACAAACATTTCCTTATCTCCAGGGGCCAACAGATGATGC
Organism: Cnephaeus nilssonii; assembly: GCF_951640355.1. Classification (NCBI taxonomy): domain Eukaryota; kingdom Metazoa; phylum Chordata; class Mammalia; order Chiroptera; family Vespertilionidae; genus Cnephaeus; species Cnephaeus nilssonii. The sequence goes on along the minus strand of NC_137072.1, from coordinate 40,268,031 downwards.
CCCCTCCCCCCACTCACAGAGGTCTCAGGGCTATCTTTGAAGACTTAGAGTCTTTTTCCAGGGGGCTGTAAGAGCTAAGAGACACAGCAACACTCTCCTCTCTCCCACTAAGACCCTGTTCCCAGAGGCGGGACGCCTCTGAGAACTCTGAGGATAAGCAGAAGGGAATTTCCACAACTGACTGTTGGAAGCTGTTATTTTGTTTTTCCCCTGTGGGTGGGCACCGTCATTCACTCCTACTCTGTCACCTGCCACACAGGGTTGCAGAATCAGCCTGCACCCTATAGCTGGTGTGACTGAATTAGAGCTGTTGTTAGTAGCTACTGTGTCAACTTCAGTTAGAAGCCTCAAGGAAGCATGAAGCAGGAAGAAATAAAAATAACGGAAAAATTACCTCTACTGAATGGATCATATACCAGGTCAAAGATCTAAAGTGTAAGATCTAATGTGCAGGCCTAAATCTAACAAGCCGGCACATTATGCATCTCCTGAATCATAATTATCCACCAGGAAGCACACATCTTACCTCTTTGAGAGATGATGCGGCAAATTTTTGTTAACACCAAATGTTGTTCAACCCACCACCACCTTAGATTACCCTGTGTGATTTTATCGCAGCTGATCCTTCACACCTAGGACTTTTTCATCTTCAGTGCTGGCACCAAACATGTTTGATGGCACTTGAGCCTCATGTCTTAGGGAAGTAAGATGTAAGGGAAATCTTAGGATGATATTCCTATTATAACAATCTATCATTTCCATATTGTTCCCAGCATCTTATTTCGTAAATGCCAGAGCATAAGGAGATCCAAAATGAAGAAAATTAAATACAAATCACCTACTACCTTTCTCAAGAATTTCTATCAGGAGAAATGACTGGCTTGATCAGAAGCATTCGCATATGAAAGGGTGATCAGTGTGGTGTGTGATATTGTGCTTGGCTAGAGAATGTCAAGTATACTTGTGAAAATTAATAGGACAGAAGTCAACACTAAGAAGAAAACAGAGGACAAGCAGAAAACTTGATTCATGAATATTCTACTTGCCCTTTCCTTGCCCAGTCCAAAAAATGTTAATTAATTGTTTCATTTATTAACCAATGTTGATTTCTTGGCACTGGCTATAAATACCTCCGTGGGAAAAAAACAAACCTACTTAACAGCAGATTGCTTATAATGACTATTTTCTGAGAATTTCTGGAACCTGAACTATTTTAGTTTAGATCTTAACTTCAAAAGGAACAAAATGATTAAAAAGACAGTTTGGGACTATTTCTCCCCGTCTGTGGCCCATCTTTTCATTCTCCTGTGTTTTGTTTTGTTTTGCAGAGCAGGTACTATTAATTTTAATAAATCCCAGCCTATCAATTCTTTCTTTCATGATTTGTATCTTTGGTGTCATATCTAAAAAGTCATCACCAAACCCCAGGTCATCTAGGTTTTCTCTAGGAGTTTTATAATTTTATCTTTCACATTTAGGTCTCTGATCCACTTTGAGCTAATTTTTGTGAAGGCTGTGAGTTCTGTGTCTAGGTCCATGTTTTTACATGTGGATGTCCAGTTGTTCCTGCACCATTTGGGGAAAAGACTATGTTTGCTCCACTGTGTTGCCTTGCTCCTGTGTTAAAGATGGGTTGATGATATTTATGTGGGTCTATTTCTGGGTTCTCCACACCACCAAACGTGAACCCTAAGGTAAATGTTGGGCTCTGGATGATGATAATGTGTCAACATAGGTTCCTAGGTTGCAAAAAAATGTACCACCTGGTGGGAGATGTTGATAATGAAGGAAGCTGTGCACATATGGGCTAGGGGATAGAGGGACTCTCTCTGTACCTTACACTCAATTTTGCTGTGAACCTACCTAATAAAGTCTATTTAAGAAAATATAAATAAAAACATGGCTGACCAGGAGAGAAAAGAAGACATTTTGGTAACTAATATAAATTTGTAATTAAATGATTTCAGATTATTAACCTGAAAAGACATACAAACAATTGAAAACTATCACGACTTGGGCACTATGAGCAAGGCAGCCACTCAGCTCACTGGGACCCGCATCACGTTTGTGTCACATGGCGAGCCTCCTTACCGACAGGCTGGTGTCTGTCCTATGCACGCCAGTCAATCCAATAGGTGGCTGTTTTCTGTTTGCTTGTTTGTTTTTTAAAGACAGCTTTGTGCCAGGCCAGTGTGGCTCAGTGGTTGAGCATCAACCTATGAACCAGGAGATCATGATTTGATTCCTGGTTAGGGCACATGCCTGGGTTGTGGGCTTGATCCCCAGTAGAGGGCATGCAGGAGGCAGCTGATCAATGATTCTCTCTCATCATTGATGTTTCTCTCTCCCCCTCTCTGAAATGCATAAAAAAATATTTAAAATAAAAATAAGACACTCTTGTTTAGCTATAATTTGCATACCATGAAATCCACCCATTTTAAGCATAGCCTTAAATGAAGTGTAGTAAATTACAGAGTTGCATAATTATCACTACGATGCAGTTCTAGGACATTCCATCACCCTAAAGGTAGGCTTGTGTCCATTTGTAGTCAATCCTGTTTCAAACCCTCGTCACAGTCAATCATCGTTCTCCTTTCTGTCTCTATAGATTTGCCTTTTCTGAACACTTCATGTAAGTGGAATCATGACACAATCATATCACGTGTGGCCGTTGGGGTCTGGCTGTCTTCACTCAGCACAGTGCGTGTGAAGTTTATCCGTGTGGCAGCTGTACACCACTGTATGACTGTGACAAATACTGCTTACACACTCGCCAGTCAGTGGGCATTTGGATTGTTGGCCTCTTTTACTTTAAACAAAGCCTGCTGTGAACGCTTCAAGTATCAAGTCTGTGTGTGCACATGGTTTCCTCTCTCTCCTGTAGATGCCTAGGAGCGGAACTGCTGGGTCATATGGTACATTTATGTTTAATTTTTAAGACTATGCAAACTGTGGTTTCATCATTTTACATTCCCATCAATGATGTAGGAGAATCCCATTTCTGGACATCCTTGGTTACCTTTGCTTTACAGTATAGTTTTGAAATCAGGAAATAATAAGTCTCCCACTTATTTTTTGTCTTTCAGGTTATAGCTCTTCTAATGGGTGCGAAGCGGTATCTCAAAGGTTTTCATTTGCATTTCCTTAATATATGTGCAGCATATTTTCATGTGCTTATTGGTCATTTGTGTATTTTGGTGAAATGTCTGTTCAAATCTGTTGCCCATTTTTAAATCATGTTGCATATTAATGAGTTTTAGGAATTTGTATGTATCTGGTTAGAAGGACTTTATCAGATAGATGATTTGCAAATATTTTTCCCCAGCCTGCAGCTTGTCTTTTCACTTCCTTTCTCTCTTTTTTTAAAGGTTTTTAACTTTTTTTTTATTACTGATTTTAGAGAGAGAAAGAGGGAAGGAAGGGGGGAGGGAAAGTAGAGAGAGAAAAACATTGATGAGAGAGAAAACACTGATTAGCTCCGGGGATGGACTCCACAACCTGGGTACGTGTCCTATGGTGTACGGGACAATGCTCCAGCCAACTGAGCCACAACAGCCAGAGCTTTTTCACCTTCCCAATGGTGTCTTTTCATGTGCAAAAGTTTAAAATTTTGTTGGAGTCTAATTTAGCAATATTTTTTAATGTATTGTACCTTTGATATCATACCTAAGAACACTTTGCCTAACCTAGTATTATAAATATTTACTTATATGCTTTTTTCTTAAAGTTTTATAGTTTTGCCCCAGCATTAAGGTCTATGATCCCCTTGGAGCTGATTTACGTATATGATGTTAGGTGTACATTTAATCTTTCTGCATGTGGATGTCCACTTTTCCCAGCACCATTTGTTGAAAAGACAATCCTTTCCCCATTGAGTTGCCTTGGCTCCTTTGCTGGAAAATCAAATGACCACACTTATTTTCTGAACTCTCAATTCTATTTCATTGATTATTTTATATAGCTACATCTATATTTTTATGCCAGTACCACACTGTCATGGTTACAACAGTAAGTGTTGAAATTGGGAAGTCTGAGTTTTCCAACTTTGTTATTCTATTCCAAAATTGTTTTGGGTCCTTTATTTATATTTTAAGATTGTGTCATTTTTGGCACCCCCAAAAACAACAACAACAAAAAAAAAACCTGCTAAGATTTTTGACAGATGTTACACTGAATCTTTTGACCAATTTGGGGCAAATTTCCAGTTTAACAATATTGAATCTTCTAATCAGTGAATATCAAATCTCTGACATGTTTTTTTAAAACATGTATGATCTTATAAAATATTTTCAAACAAGTCTATTATGTCAGTGATTTTCAGATAAACAACCTTCTAGCTGAAGGAAACTTTTGGATAAAGATATACAAAAACTATTTGTATCAAATTAAAAACAATTCTGAAACAATCACAACGTTAAAGTTCCAAGTAAAGTAAAAATAACTTTTTCTCCCTTGAATCATTTGTGAGCCACTGACCTGATGCCCCCCCAAGCCCCAAATACTTTAGGGGGTATTTCCAACAAATGAGTGTATTTTCCTCCATAAGCCAATTAAGGCATCAAAATCTAATTGATACATTTCTTCCACCTAAGCCCCAGACCCTATTCCCGTTCTGCCTGTTGTCCCACTGATATCTGACAACGAAGGGTGCAGTGAAGCTATAGGCCCTGCCCAGACGGGCCCTTCGGTGCTTCCCCGACCCTGTGACAGAGGCATTCATGAAGCTGACAGGCCACTGTGCTGCTGTGTGTCCCTCAGTTTGAGTGCCTGATGTCTCCATGATTAGCTTCAGGTGAAGCACCTTCGATGCAGTTTTCCTCACTGCAATTCTCCCAGTGATACACTGGTCCCACTGCGGACAAGGTTCACCTGGTTCTCTTGGTTCAGGCTTCTCCACTGTGAAGTTCTCTCCTCTCCTTTATAATTGAGCCCTAACTGGTTTGGCTCAGTGGATAGAGCGTCGGCCTGTGGACTGAAGGGTCCCAGGTTCGATTCCAGTCAAGGGCATGTACCTTGGTTGCGGGTACATCCCCAGTAGGAGGTGTGCAGGAGGCAGGTGATCGATGTTTCTCTCTCATCGATGTTTCTAACTCTCTATCCCTCTCCCTTCCTCTCTGTAAAAAATCAATAAAACATATTAAAAAATATATAATTGATAGCTATCTGATGGACAGCTACCATGTAAATCCTTGTTCTTCACTGAGCTTTCAATCTATTCATCTATTTATACATGAACTAGTGGCCCGGTGCATGAAATTTGTGCACTGGGGGGGGGGGTGTCCCTCAGTCCTGCACCCTCTCCAATCTGGGACCCCTCAGGAGATGTCCGACTGCCGGTTTAGGCCCAGTCCCACTGGGCCTAAACCAGCAGTCAGACAACCCTCTCACAATCCGGAATTGCTGGCTCCTAACTGCTCACCTGCCTGCCTGCCTGCCTGATTGCCCCTAACCACTCTGCCTGCCGGCCTGCTCACCCCCAACTGCCCCCCCTACTGGCCTTCTTGCCCCCAACTGCCCCCCTTGCCAGCCTGATCGCCCCCAACTGACCCCCTGCCAGCCCTCTCGCCCCCAACTGCCCCCCCCGCCGACCTGATCACCCCTAACTGCCCCCCCACTGGCCTGCTCCCTCCAACTGCCCCCCCACTGGCCTGCTCACCCCCAACTGCCCCCCTGCCAGCCTGCTTGCCCCCAACTGCCCCCCTTGCCAGCCTTCTCGCCCTCAACTGCCCCCCACTGCCAGCCTGCTTGCCCCCAACTGCCCCCCCTGCCGACCTGCTTGCCCCCAACTGCCACCCCTGCCGGCCTTCTCGCCCCCAACTGCCCCACTGCCGGCCTGCTCGCCCCCAACTGCGCCCCCCCCCTGCTGGCCTGATTGCCCACAACTGCCCTCCACTGCCGGCCTACTCGCCCCCAACTGACCCCTGCCAGCCTGCTCGCCCCCAAATGCTCCCCCTTGCCGGCCTGCTCGCCCCCAACTGCCCTCTCCTCCTGGCCTGATCACCCCTAACCGCCTCTGCCTCACCACCATGGCTTTGTCCAGAAGGACGTCTGGAAGGTCTCCTGGTCTAATTAGCATATTGCCCTTTTATTAGTATAGACGGTCAGATAATTTCCCATTTTATTCAAAGTGTTATAATCTATTACAATCTTTACTTAGATGCTCAGATTGCCCAGTTTGGCCAGTGGGAACCCCTTGAAGCTGGCTCTTTGGTCCTTTTGGCATTTCCCCCTCGTTCTGTGAGCACTTCCTTCCTGTCCCAGTCTTGAAATCAGCCATTTCTCAAAGGAGCCCTAGCTTCTTTCAGAGGAAAATGGTACATACAACATTTATGGATGTTGTGCATTCTCACTGCTGTTCAGTGGCTGCTCCCAGGTCCAGTTTTTAAAGCAAGTCCACTGGGATCTGTTTCTACAGAGGATTTCAGAATGAAGAGGTTCATAGCTGTTATGCATTTATTTCTCATGTTGCAGAGGCAATCAACAGAACACTGATTTCATGACTTCTGAGTGAATTTGCAAGGAAGACGTTAAGAAAAGGTTTGTTGCAACCCTCTATGCACAATTCCTTTAAAGACACTCCCACCCCTGCTATTTGTGATGCCCATCTAGAACTTTCCCTTCAAAAGCATCTTCTCTGTTGCTTATATGGGATTTAGGCTTGGTGACCCTGCAAGACCAAGAAGCACTCCACTCACGGGCTTCAGCTTAACCTTTGCCTAGCGGCATACAGACAGCTGTCCTAAAAGGCCAGTAGAACAAGCTTCCTAATATGTCCTAATATGTTGGCCTAATATGTCTAAGGTCACCGTGGCCCTCCTGTTGGGATGGTATATGCTGAACTATTTCCCAAGAAAAAAGTTACCCACAATGCTACTGCATTTGAGATGGCGGCAAAAATCATTAACATATTTTTTATTGTTTAATTCTATATGCTCCCTCAAAAAAGTTTAATTGTTCTAATTAGAATGTCAGTGTTTTTAAAAAACACAGGATTGGATTTTAATCCAACCTATTACTATTAAATATTATGAAGGCACTAAGAGCATTGTTTTAGAAGAGTGTTTAAAAACATGAAAAAAATGTCTACTATAGACTATTAAGAAAAAATGGAAATTATGACTGATTTCATACAGTAGCATCTCAGTTTTATAAATATGTTGATGTACATCTACAAAATTGTACATGTAACTTAAAGGGTTATGGGAGAAATCACGTGGTGTTTGGTGTTTGCTTTGAAATATCCCACGTGAAAAAGGGACGGTAGAAAGGGAAGATGGATCAAGCAACATGGATGACAAGCTGATCCACGGCAGCTGGATGGTGGGCACTGGTGTTTACTGCAGTATTCTTTATATATTCACGGATGTTAATAATAAAAGGTGCTATGCTGCATTAGAAAATAAGCTCTGAGAGGCTATATGCCAAGTGCTAATTGTGACTATTTCTTGGTATCAGTAGGGTATGATTATCGGTAGCTTTATTTTCTTCTTTATAGTATTTTGCATTTTTTAAAGTTTCTACAAGGAACATATATGTATAATCTGTAAATAACTGGCACAAGCTTGGGCTCGGTGGTCCCTCAGTGGCAGCTTACCCCACCCCCTCCCCGCAACCCCCCGCCACCTGCATCAGGGAGGAGCCTGAAGGAGGAGAGCAACTGCCACACCAGCTAATTTTATCCAAATTCCAGGCCAGGGATTTTGCTGGAATTTAAGAGCAAAAGAAGCAAGCCCGAGGCCTGGGAGTGCTCTGCTTAGGAAACCATGGGTCCCTCACAAATAGCTCTCAGAATGTCCCCAGAGGCCACGTCTCTGCTTCAGCAAACTTCATGGAGACTGATTGGTTCAGACACCTCAGAATGACACCTTGACAGCCTGGCTGAGCAGGGGCAGAACAAGGACCGAGTGCAAGAGAAGGTGTATGATTTATTTATTATTTTAAAGATATTAAAGGGACACTCACCTGCAGAGGCACCACAGGACAAACCCAAGTCCACAGTAAGGGTCCAAGCAGATGGCCACTTCTCTAGAGGGGTAGAGCTCACACTGTAGCTTAATGGATCGGCAGAAGGCACTGGTGGCTGCGTGACACATCTGCAAGACAGCAGGGCCCACTGAGTGCACGGAGCCCGACACCAGTGCCCAGAGTGATTCAGGGCAAGGGACAATGGTGACCAAGCTTTGGCTTTGCTAGAAGGGAGGGGGCTGCTATCTTCTCATTAGTCTTCCCATTTTTAATGAGAAAATCACACACACATGACTTTCTTGTTCCCAGGGCCAATTAACTCTAGCAATTGAAATTCCCATGTCTTACATTTGAATTGCAGGTTAGTCCACACAGGGTTCCTCGGCAACCCCATGTGGGCCTGTGAACTTGGTAGGGAGAGGTCACCACTCACTCCCTTCTCTGGGCAGGGACTATACCTTATTCACATCCATCTCAGGCCCAACAGAGCACTGCTAGGGGACATGGGCCAGCAGAGCACGTGGGGTGAACAAGCCCCAACTCAGGGAGGCTCAGAGAAAATGCATTTGCTGAAGGGCACACACCTGAGCTGGAATCAGAGACCTGTGCAGTGAGACACGGCTGCTGTACCATGTGCTGTCCCCACTGTCGAGGGACAGGAACGAGCTTCTCCAATCCCAGGAGCAGTCCCACTACGGTCAGTATAGAATGTGAATTATTTTAAAATATTGTAAAATATAACTAATAAATAGACTGTCTTCACAGAAGCTTTCTAGCTAACCAAAGAGGCCTCAAGATGACGGGAGGTGCTGTGTTCCGCAGAGTGGGACTGTGAGAGCATCACAATAAGGCAGGAAACCCAGGGAAATGCTATGACAGAAGCCAGGCCCGGGGCTCCTTCCACTGTGACCGTATGGGGAGAAGCCCTGCCCGGAAGGTTTCACTGTGGGCATTTTACTGAATTCATACAAGGTAACACAGATTACTCTAGAACCTAACACATAAGTAGTTCTTTTTAGCATGCTTTTAAAGCCACAATATTTGTTTAAGAAAAAACAAGGCTGAATTTATGAAACATTCCTCAACCTCCTGCCTCCTGGATCAGGAGTTAGTGAAATCCTAACTAGCAAACTTCCTCCCATTCTCAGACTGCCAACTGAAACAAACCTTGGCGGAAGCCCTCCTGTGCAGGCACCATCTGTAGCTGGAGAACCAAGTTCTTCAGCTCAGCGCAGCAAATACCAACATGTTAACTGAGCACCTGTTATGTACCAGGCGTTGGATTAGGCACTTGAGATGTAAACAAAGAATACAACATGCCTCAGGAGCTTGCAGTCTAGTGGGAAATTTAAGGACGAAACCTGAGAGCAGGATCTGTGAGTACACAGATGCAGAGAGCAGAGAAAGGGTCGTCCATCACCCTGGGGGCTTGCAGAGGGCTCTGTGATATTAAGGATGAGTGAGCATTGACAGATTTCAACAGAGTGACAGAAACACACACAGATTAAGAAAATACAGTTAGAAAAGTTGAATGCTCAATCTCGAAACTCATCCCAATCTTGGACCTGCCAACATCACAAACCAAGAGCCCAAGGTGAAATGCTTCTTTAGAACCTCGTCTTAAGAAAAACTCCTAATTCTTATGAAGGTGTACTTGTACTTGGATGAAGAATTAGCCTTCTCAATGCCAAGAACAACGAACTCTAATGCTCTCCTCCCAAAGACACACTGAGAGTGGATTAATGAACATGGAGGAATCGGGGATGAGGTCACCTGTGCTTACTGTCAGGATGTATCTGTGACTGATCTCAGGCAGGACTGACTGAAGTTACAGTAAGTGTCCATGCCCTGGGCACACACCACTGAAAGTGATCAGCAAAGTGTGGGAGAGCACACTCCGTGGAAGGAAGAGCACCACGAGTGCTAACCTATCCTGTGCAGAGGCCAGGGGTGATTCATCTAAAGGAAATTGTAGGTGCTGTATGGGAGTCCTCCATCTGACTGCCTTGATGACACTGAGCAAGTGTGTATCTAGGATCTATTAGGACCCTGCAGAGTTTCAAGTACACTTTCAAACAGGCAGTAATAAAAACTTAAGTTGAACATATAAACAAATACTCATGGGTTTTGTACTCAGTCAGGCATTCCATAGTGCCCATTATGGGGAAAAGAGTTTACTGGATAAGCATCTCTCTCTCTCTCTCTCTCTCTTTTTAAGCTTGTCTCTCTAAACTTTTGATATCTAATTACTCAAAGACATTCTTGTACAAAACCTGAAATTGAGTCAAAATTTCTTCCTGAAAAAATGGTGACCTGAGCAACCAGAGGTAGAAAGGCTTTCTTTCTGGAGGAGACTATAAGCCAGATGATTTCAACTCTATTCATGCCCCTCAGTATTTAAAGCATATGGGTTTTTCATTAAATGATATCACAAATATATTTCAATTCAAGTACTCATCAAACACATTTAGCAGTCAAAAGTTAAAAAAAGATTTTATAAATTTAAGAAAAAGTTTAGTTATTCATTTCTCTCTGAGATTTCTAGGGTCTATACTTATATGAAGTGGAATAACCATCTATATATATAAAAGCCTAAGCACTCCTTACAACCAGTCAACCAAACGACAGGTCTACTCGTCACTATGATGCGCACTGACCACCAGGGGGCAGACGCTCAACGCAGGGGCAGGCTGGCCAACCTCCCACTGTCCCTCCCCCAAGCCAGCCAGCCCTGATTGGCCCCGATTGCTGGCCAGGCTGAGGGACCCCACCTGTGCACGAATTCGTGCACCAGGCCTCTAGTGAAGTAATAATGTGTAGATCCTTTTATCTGTTTCAAGCAGAAATAGCTTCATTGAATAAAGATTTAATATTATAGCTTCCATTTCTGTAGATCATGAAAATGTACAATCAAAAATGTGTTTCTCTTTTGGCTATGACAGTAGAAGGCTAATTTCAGTACTGCCATAACTACTTTAAATGGTCTGAAAACGAATCTTTACTTTTAAAAGCTTCTGAGTAATTGTTTTATTTTATATTGTATATCACCTCAAATCCTACTAAAAAGCAGAGAAAAGGATTCTGGAAAGATGGAGCAGGAAGCAGCAGGAACTTATATTCCCACCTGGACAACAACTGCAGGGAAGAATATCATGTAACTAGTTTGGGACTCTGGGATTTATTAAAGGCTTACAACTTCTAGGGGAGACTTGGATGGTAATTGCAATCAATTTTGGAGAATTAAGATATTCCTAAGTTAAAAAAAGTTGAAGGACTTTATTACACTTAAATCTGAGTGAAGGAAATTCTCTCAAGAGATCTCTACAGGTTGAAATAGGACACTAGACATAACTCAAAATCATTTGAACAAATAAAGATGTTAGTAAACGTATCTAAAGGGCAATTATAAAAACTAGTATAATTTCAACAAGTTTGTGACTCCATTTTTTTTCCTACATGATTTAAGAGACTAATACACTAAAACCAAATAACTATTAGTTTAAAAACTATCATTATTGTAACTTCAGGTTTAAATTCCACAATTTTTCCCTACATAATTTAAGAGAGCAATGCATTTAAAACATTATAACCATATGTTTGGGGCCACACGATGTATAAAGATGTAAGTTTGTGACATTGACAACTGAAGAAGGTGAGGGTAAAGCTGTACAGGAACAATTTTGTATGTTACTGAAGTTAAGCTGCTATAAACTCAAAATGGGATGTTATAACTTTAGGATGTTAAATGGAAGTCCCATGGTAACCTCAAAAAAAAAATAGCTATAGAATATACACAAAAGGAAATGAGAAAGGAATTCAAATGTTTCACTAGGAAAAATCAACTAAACACAAAACAAGAAAGTAATGCGGGGAATGAGGAACAGAAAAGCTATTAAGACATATGGAAAATTGCAAGATGAAAGAAGTCTCTTCTTATCAGTAATTACTTTAAATATAAATGGATTAACTCTCTATCTAGACAGAAATTGGCAGAATGGATAAAAATTATGATCCAACCATATGATGCCTACAAGAAATTCATTATAGAGTAAAAGACACAAATAGTTAGAAAGTAAAAGGATGGATAAAGATATTTCATGCAAATAGTAACCAAAAGAGAACAGAGGTAGCTATATCAGAAAAATAGGCTTTAAATAAAAAAAGGTTACAAGAGCCGAAACCGGTTTGGCTCAGTGGATAGAGCGTTGGTCTGCGGACTGGGGGGTCCCAGGTTCGATTCCGGTCAAGGGCATGTACATTGGTTGCGGGCACATCCCTGGTGGGGGGTGTGCAGGAGGCAGCTGGTCGATGTATCTCTCTCATCAATGTTTCTAGCTCTCTATCCCTCTCCCTTTCTCTCTGTGAAAAATCAATAAAATATATTTAAAAAAAAAAAAAAGGTTACAAGAGACAAAAAAGGGCATTACATATTAATAAAAGGTTTAATACAGCAAGAAGATACAACAGCCGAAACCGGTTTGGCTCAGTGGATAGAGCGTCGGCCTGCGGACTCAAGGGTCCCAGGTTCAATTCCGGTCAAAGACATGTACCTTGGTTGCAGGCACATCCCCAGTAGGGGGTGTGCAGGAGGCAGCTGATCGATGTTTCTCTCTCATCGATGTGTCTAACTCTCTATCCCTCTCTCTTCCTCTCTGTAAAAACTCAATAAAATATATTTAAAAAAAAAAGAAGATATAACAATTATAAACATCTATATACCTGGTAAGAAACCATCAAAGTATATAAAACAAAAATAGACGGAACTGAAGGGAGAAATAGACAACTTTACAATAATAAGAGACTTCAATACACCACTATCAATAATGGACAGACCAACTAGACATAAGGTAAGTAAAGAAATAGAGGACTTAACACAATACCATAGTACAACACCAAAACATAAAGACGTGGAGGGTAAATAACATTTACCCTCCAAAATTATAAGGCATTGAAGAAAAAAATTGAAGATGATACAGATAAATGGAAGCATATACTGTATTCATGAATAGGGAGAATGAACATAATTACAATGCCCATACTACCTAAAACAATCTATATATTTAACACAATTCCTATCAAGGTACCAATGGCGTATTTTATAGAACAAATGTTCCAATAATTTACATGGAACCACAAAAGACCCAGAATAGTTATAATGATTTTGAGAAAGAACAGAGGTAGAGGAATTACACTACCTGATATCAAGCTATACTACAAGGCCATAGTAATCAAAACAGCATGATACTGACATAAAACCAGAATATAGATAAATGGAGAACAGAATGGAGAGCCCAGAAGTAAACCCAGGCCTTTATAGTGAACTAGAGGCCCAGTGCATGAAAATTCATGCACTGGAGGGGGAGTCCCTCAGCCCAGCCTGCCCTCTCTCACAGTCCGGGAGCCCTCAGGGATGGGAGGCGAGCTGGTGATCACGGGAAGGCGACACCCTGTCACACCTCTGCTGCTGCCACTGCAGGCAGCGCAAGCTTTGGGCGGCCCTGGGCAGCTGAGCAGCCGCCATCGGAGGCTTGCCTGCACCTTGGGCTGTCCCTGGGCAGCTGGGGGGCTGAGGGGAATAGGGGACTCCAGAGGCAGGCATGCAGAGTGGCCAGACCCGCCTGGGGGCAGGCCTGGCCTTGCTGCGTGCCTGCCGCCCTGGTGGGGCAGAGTGGACTGGGTGTCTCCATCTTGTGGCTGTGGACACTGCCATATTTGAGGACGTGACAGTCAATTAGCATATTCCCTCCTTATTGGCTGTGGGCGCCGCCATCTTTGAGGGTGGGACAGTCAATTAGCATATTCTCCCCTTATTGGCTGTGGGCGCCACCATCTTTGCGGTGGTGTGTGGGTCAATTAGCATATTCCCTCTTTATTAGAAAGGATTAATATTTCATGAAGGAGGCAAAAACATACAATAGCCTAAAGATAGTCTATTCAATATACAGGGTTAGTCATATCAGACAGACACATGCAAAAAAATAAAACTAGACCACTTTCTTGCACCATACACAAGAACAAACTCAAAATGGATTAAAGACTTAAATGTTAGACTTGAAACCAATAAAACATGGGCAGTAAAATCTCAGAGACTTCTCATAGCAATATTTTTTTCTGATACATCTCCTCGGGCAAGGGAAACAAACAAACAAAATAAACAAATGGGACCACATCAAACTAAAAAGCTTTAGCACAGCAAAGGAAACCATCAACAAAATGAAAAGACAACCCACAAAATGGCAGAACATATTTGCCGGTACATCTGATAAGGGACTAATATCCAAAATTTATAAACTGATAAAAAAAACACCAAAATACCAAACAATCCAATTTAAAAATGGGCACAGGGCCTGAATAGACACTTTTCCAAAGATGACATACAGATAGCCAATAGACATACGAAAAGATGCTCAAAGTCACTAATCATCAGAGAAATGTAAATTAAAACCACAATGAGAAATGAGGTTATCACCTTACACCTGTCAGAATGGCTATCATCAATAAATTAACAAACAAGTGTTGGCAAGGATGTGGATAAGAGGGAACCCTCATGCACTGTTGGTGGGAATGCAGGTTGGTGCAACCACTGTGGAAAGCAGTATGAAGTCACCTGAAAAAATTAAAAATGGAACTACCTTATGACTCCACAATTCCACTTCTGGGAATATATTCAAAGAAATCCAAAACACTAATTCGAAAGAATATATGTACCTCTATGTTCATTGCAGTGTTATTTACAATAGTCAAGATTTGGAAGCAGGCAAGTGTCCATCAGTAGATGAGTAGATAAAAAAGTTGTGGTACATGTACAGAATGGAATACTACTCGGCCATAAAAAAGAAGAAAATCTTATCCCTTACAACAGCATGGATGGATGGACCTGGAGCGCATTATGCTAAGTGAAACAAGCTGGTCAGAGAAAGACAAGTACCATATGATTTCACTCGTATGGGGAATCTAATGAACAAAATGAACTATCAAGTAAAATACAAACAGACCCATAGATAGCAAGCAGGCTGACAGCTGTTGGGGGGTAGGGAGTTGTGGGGTGTGAAAGGTGAGGGGAAAAAAACTCATGGATACAGACAATAGGGACTGTCAGAGAGAGGTGAGGTGGGGGGAGGTGGAGGAGGGTATAGGGGCTATAAATGGTACTTGACTGGGGGTGGTGAACACACAATATAGTGTACAGATGATGTGTTGTGGAATTGTACACCTGAAACCTGTATAATTTTGTTAACCAGTGTCACCATAATATTTTTTTTTTAAAAAGGAAAAAACTTACACAGAAAACCCCAATCAACCACAACAGAATACATATTCTTCTCCAGAGTCTTTGGGTTATTTTCTAGGATAAACCATATGTTAAGCCACAAAGTAAGCCTCAATCAATAGCTTTAAAAAATAGATACACAAAGTATCTTCTCTATTCACAACAGGATAAAGTTAGGAATTGGTAACAGGAGGAAAACTGCCCACAAATTTGTGGAATTCAAACAATGCACTCAGAAAACAACCAATGGATCTAAGAAGAAATCACAAGGAAAATCAGGAAATAATTAAACACAAGTAAAAATAAAAACACAATACTAAAACTTATGGGACACTGGAAAAGCAGTGTTAAGACAGAAATTTATAGCTATACACTGTTATATTAAAAAAAAAACAAGGAAGACCTCACATCAACAACCTAACTTTACAACTTTAGGAATAAGGAAAAGAAGAACCCAAAGCTAGCAGAGCGAAGAAATAATAAAGATTAGAGCAGGATAAACAAATAAAGAATAAAAAAATAGCAGAGCTAATCAATAAAACTAAAAGTTAGTTCTTTGAAAAACTCAACAAAATTGACAAATGTCTAGCTAGATGGGCTAAGAAAAAGAAGATTCACATTGCTAAAATCGGGTATGAAATTTGAGACATTTACTACTGATTCTACAGAAATAAAAAGAATTATGAGAGAGTACTATAGATAATCATACACCAACAAACTGTACAACCTACATGAAATAAAGAAATTCCATTTCATGAAATTTGAAACACAAACTATCAAGAAGGAATACAAACCCAGCTAGTGTGGCTCAGTTGGTTAAGCATTGTCCCCTGCACCAGGAGGTTGCAGGTTTGATTCCTGGTCAGGGCACATGCTCAGTTTGCAGGCTCGATCCCCAATAGGGAGCATGCAGGAGGCAGCCAATCAATGTTTCTATTTCTCTCTCCCTCTCCTTTCTTCTCTCTGAAACAACAAAACATTTTTTTTTAAAAAAAAAGAAGGAACACCAAACTTACCAAGACTAAATCACGAGTAATGCAAAATCTGAATGAACCTCTAACTTGTAAAAAGATCAAATCAGAAAAAAAAAATTCCAACAAAGAAATGCCCTGTACCTGATGGCTTCACTTGTGATCCAATGAAGTAAAGAAAAACTAATACCAATTTTCCCAAACTTTTCCAAAAATACTGAAGAGAAGGGAACATTTCCTAACTCATTCTATGAGGTTAACATTACTCTGGTACCAAAACCAGACAAAGACACTTCTAGAAAACTATAGATCAAAATGCCTTATGAACACTGGGATAAAATCCTCAACATATAATTGAGCATAGTAGCAAATCGAATTCAGAAGCACAATAAAAAGCTTATACATTATAACCAAGTGGGCTTTATTCCTAGAATGCAAGGATGGCTCAACATATGACAGTCAATGAATGTAATACTTCATATTAAGAGTATGACGGGGAAAAAAAACCATGATCATCTCAATTGATGCAGGAAAGTATCTGAAGAAATTTAACATCCTTTCATGATAAAAACACTCAATAGACTAAGAATAGAAGGAAAGTACCTCAATAAAATAAACGCAATATATGAAAACCCACAGCAAATATCATACTCAACTGTGAAAGACTGAACTTTTCCTCTAAGATGAGAAACAAGACAAGGATGACCACCTTTACCCTTTCCATTCAACATACTACTGGAAGTTTTAGCCAAAGCAATTAGGTAAGAAAAAAATAAATAAAAGGCATCCAAATTGGAAAGGAAGAAATAAAAATACCTCTGTTCATAGATGATATGATCTTATATGTAAAAAGCCCTAAAGATGTCACAAAATAATTGTCACAAATAATAAATGAATTCAGCAAATTACCAGGAAAAAAGTCAACATGCAAAAGTCAGTTGCATTTCTATACACTAAATGAAAAATCTGAAAAGTTAATTGAAACAGTTCTCATTACAATAGCATAAAGAATAAAATACTTAGGAATTAACTTAATCAATGAGGTGAAAGACTTATACAATGCACACTATAGCCCATTCCTGAAACAAATTAAAGAAGACATAAATAAATGGAAACATATCCTAGTCACAGATACTACCCAGTATTTCCTCAAAACAATACCGATTCAATGCAATTTCTATAAAAAATTCTCAAATTATATTCTTTGCAGAAATAAAAAAAAAAGCTCATTGTAAAATTTATATAGAATCTCAGTAAAACTTGAATAGCCAAAACAATCTTGAAAAAGAACAAAGCTGGATGTTCCATACTTCCTGATTTCAAAACTTACTACAAAGCTACAATAATCAAAACAGTGTGGTACTGGCATAAAGACAGACACATAAAGCAATGGAATAAAATAGCCCCCAAACAGACCCTTTTATATATGGTCAAACAATTTCCACAAGTGTACCAAGACCACTCATTGAGTAAAGGACAGTTTCTTTAACAGATGGTTCTAGGACAACTGGATATCCACATGTAAAAGAATAAAACTGGATTCTTACCTATCACTGGATACAAAATTAACACAAAATGCATCAAAGACATAAATGTAAGACCTAAAACAATAAAATTCTTAGACAAAAGAATGGGACAAAATCTTTCTGACATTGGATTTGGCAATGTTTTCTTTGATATTACACCAAAGACACAAGCACCACCACCAACAAAAAAATAGACAACGTTGAACTCGATAAAAACTTAAAATTCTGTGCATCAAAAGACACTGTCTACAGAGTGAAAAAAAAAGTCAACCCAAAGAACAGGAGAAAATATTTTAAAATCTCATATCTGATAAGGGATTAATATCCAAAATATCTAGAGAACTTCTAAAACTCAACTACAAAACAACTTATTTAAATGGGCAAAGGACTTGACTAGACATCTCTGCAAAGAAGATACACAAATGGCCAATAACTGCATAAAAAGATGCTGTCACTAATCATTAGGAAAATACAAATCAAAAATATAATCAGATATAACCTCACCCATTAACCTTTTGCACTCGAATGTCGAGTGTGACTCGACACGGTTAGCATCGGTAGCAGCTCTTTTTATACTCTTTGAATGTATCAATAATTTGAAATATAAAAAAATCCAAATAAATAAGTTTGTATGAAAAGAAACTCCAGTTTTTTATTCTACTGCCACGCTTTGTAAAATCTGGGGTATTTAAAAAATTAAATCCCGAGTAGAATAAAGGAATCGAGAAAAAAGCAAGCGAGTGCAAAGGGTTAAGATGCTCACTTTTAAAATAAACAAGTGTTTGTGAGGATGCTGAGAATTTGGAACCTTTGTGCACTGCTGGTGAGAAGGTAAAAATGGTACAGACACTGTGGAAAACAGCATGGTCGTTCCTCAAACAATTACAAATGGAATTATCATATGATCCAGCAATTCTTACTTCTGGGTACATACCAAAAGAACTGAAAGTAGTGTCTCAAACAGATATATACACATTTATATCCACAGCAGCATTAGTTACAACAGCTAAAACACGCAAGCATGGCAACTGTCCACTGATGTATGAGTGAATAAGCAAAATGTGGTATAAACATGCAATGGAATAATATTCAGCCTTAAAGTGGAATTCTGACAGCCATGACTGGTATGGCTCAGGGGTTGGAGCGTTGTCTCATGCATCGAAGGGTCATGGGGTCAATTCCCAGTCAGGGCACATACACAGGTTGTGGGTTCGATCCCTGGTCGGGGCATGTACAAGAGGCAACCGATCAATGTTCCTTTCTCTCTCTCTCTCTCTCTCCCCCCTTCCTTTCTCTCTATAATCAATGAAAAAAACATATCCTTGGGTGAGGATTGAAAAAAAAAAAAAGGAATTCTGACACATGCTATTACAAGGATGAAGACAGTATGTTGAGTGAAATAAGTCAGACACATACTATATGCTTCCACTTATATGAGGTATCTATATCTATATATATAAAAGCCTAAGCAACTGTTACGACCGGACTACCGGCCAGTAGCTATGACGCACACTGACCACCAGGGGGCAGAAGCTCAACGCAGGAGCTGCCCCCTGGTGGTCAGTGTGCTCCCATAGCCAACTTCCTGCAGCTGGCCAACCTCCTGAGGTCCCTCCCCCCAGCCGGCTGGCCCTGATCGGGGCCAATCGCTGCCCAGGCCGAGGTACCCCACCAGTGCATGAATTCGTGCACCAGGCCTCTAGTGTAGAGTATAAAAATCACAGAGAGAGAAAGAAGAATGGTGGTTTCTGGGGTTTGAGAGAGGGCAGTGGGGAATCAGTGTTTAATGAGGAGAGAATTTCAGTTTTACAAGAAGAAAAGAGCTAGGGGGATGTGCAGGGGTGATGACAACACAGCTTTTGAATGTATTTAATACCACTGGACTGTGCACTTAAATTGCCTAAAATGGTAAACTTACGTTATGTGTATTTTACTACAATAAGAAAAACTGGAGTGTAAATTGTGCAAACTCAGCATTCAGACCCCAGAGGCAGCTAAGAGGGAAAGGCTTCCTGAGGCTACAGGGAATTTAACATCTCCTTGCTAAGGGCGTCCCTGAGCCTGGAGGGCCCTAATTCAGAGGGCACAACATAGGCAAAGGGGTCACAGCAGCTGCAGTGAGCAGCCGTCTGGCAAGCGATAACTGATCCCTTAAAAAGCAAGAAGCTCTTGTGCAGTTTTATAACAAATAATATTTGGATTTGAGAACCAGCAGGAAAGAAAAACCTTTGCAGTTTTTCAGTAGGGACTAGTCAGGCTGTGTTCACATTTTAAAAAAAGTTGGAACATTTGGAAAGAATCAGTCAGCTTAGGTTACTACTAAAGTGTCCACACATTTTATAGCTCACTGCACACTGGGCAGACCGCACCCTCACCTTCACTCCAGCTAGCATTCCAGTCGTGGACACACTGAAATCCAGGTAAGCCAGTGTGTCCGGGTTGGAGGGTTTGTAGATCTGGGCTGGCCGCTTCTTTGGCAAATCATCTGGAGAGCAAAGCGAAGCTATTAGCACATCTGACCTAATGGGAAAGCAGAGAAGGAACTGCACCTAGCTAGTTCGAGGACTGACCTGTGTCCAGTATGGGGGGCCACGCCCTGACATCGACGGCTGCAGCTGCCTCCCTGGACCGTAACAATTTACAGATCAGTTGTGTTGTCATTAAACAGGCCGAGCGACTCACCTGAGAGTCAGAGAACAGAACGGATGAAGGAAGATAAACCACAGGTGAAGCCTCACGGCACACGTGTCTGCTCTGTATGTTGAGGCTGTGTGGCTTTCAGAGCAGGTTGCACTGCCAGGGACACAGCTCCTTGTGAGGGGCTAGCATTGGCCAGCAGAGGTACAAGAGAGCCAGGAGTCTGACCACAAAGCGCCACGCAGAGCTCGCGGGCACTGAGGTCCCTGAAAATGTCTATAGCTGAGTGGGATCCAGTGTTAAGATCAGACTCAGAAAGGAGCTTCTAACCTCACTACTGACACCACTGGCTGTTCTACTGGAAATGCCACATATGTCCACAAAAACCCATATTTTCTAACAGGAGTAATGACCGTGAAAGTACTCCAACATAATGACAAAAAAGTATTTGTGGGGTCCCCAAACTAATGTCCCCTGTGGTTCCTCCTCCAAAGGGAAAAAAACTTTCCTAGTCCTCTTAAACTGCCCCCGACACAAAAAAGTTAAAATAAACCTATGCTTTCAAATAGGACATTTATAAACCATGACAAAAGAACGATAAAAAAAATGGGTGTTTTTCACCGGATCCGGTTTGCTGGGGCAGGGCCTGTAGGGACGCCCCCTCTGGGGAGCTGCTTTTTCTAGGTATCAGGCAAGGCTGTCCTCTAGCCCCTAATGCCATGCACAGTTGGGCTCTTGCTTCCAGCACTCGATGGTGGCTCCCTGAGGGCAGAGGCCACATGCTGCCCCATCACTTGGGTTGAAGACTCCCACAGCCAGCCCCTCCCCCGAAGGCCCAGCTCTGGTGTAGAGCCGGACACTCAGGTCCAGGGCAGGAGGAAGCGCCCAGATACTCCAGGCGGTGTTACCTCCACAATCATCTTCACGGTAGGCAGCGTCGTTGCTATGTTCTGTGGGTGTGGGGGGCGGACGGTAATTGGCACACAGCCTGCGTACAGGCAACCGTAAAATGCTGCGATAAGGTCTATTCCTACACAAGAAGAAAATAAGAAGTTTTTGCTTGAAACAAATCAAACCATTTAATGGCTGTCATCCCTATCAGCAGAAATACTAGCCTGGAAAAGTCGGAAGGTTAAGTGGACAACGAACACCTTAAACACATTCTTTCCTCTTCCCGGGGGTTATGTTAAGTGTCAGCACTAACTTCCACTTGGCCTGTTCTTTTAGGCACGAGATGCAAAGCAGCCCATAAGTCTAATTCCTGTAATTTCTCTAAGGAATTTCTCAACTTAACTACTATTGATTAAATAAATGCCGCAGATATCTAATAAACAAGTTTAGATATGGGAGTCTTTGTGAAATATCGCTACATTTATGCCCCTAAAAGCCCTACAGCATGCAGTGTAGCCCCCGCAAGTGGCAGGGACTAGACGAGTAAGCAATTCTCGGTGACAATACAGCAACTCCAGACCATCAAGCCCCGACAGGTGCCACAAGCTGTCTCATGCAGCTGCTGGTCCTGCCTTTTTACCTGGTGGGTAGACGAGAGCCACGTGGTCCCCATCTTGCAGGCGCCCTCTCTCCATCAGCATCACGGCTATCTTCTCCGCTCGCTTATGCAGCTGGACACATGTCAGCGAGTTTGCTATTGTACCCTGAGTGGGGAAGCTTTAGTGAGATACAACTTATATACCATACAACTCATTTATTTAAAATGTACAACTAAGTATTTGTTAGTACATTCACAGCTGTGCCACCACCACAGTCAGTTTTAGAATGTGTTCATCACCCCCTCAAGTCCCAGAACCAGCAGCAATCACTCTCCTCCCTTCCTACTAGCCAGGAAGTACAGCACCTAAGCAGCATCTGGATATACCTGTGCTCACAAGAAATATTTTAAAAAATAATTACTTGACCTAACATAGGTAAACCTTTAAAAAAAAATCAACCTAGTGATTCTGGGTCTTAAGTGTAACTGCCATGGGCAGTAAGATTAATAGACAACACATCTCAGTGTCAATGATGGCATATCTGCCACTATTTTAGTGTTTTACATTAAATTAAATAACACCTAAAAAATATTGAAGAAACAGCCAAATAGGATTTATAGTTTAAAATTTTAAAGAAGCTGCTACAAGTAAAAAGAAAAATTAAGAGATGGCTTATGGCCCTGACCGGTTTGGCTCAGTGGATAGAGCGTCGGCCTGCGGACTCAAGGGTCCCAGGTTCGATTCCAGTCAAGGGCATGTACCTTGGTTGTGGGCACATCTCCAGTGGGGAGTGTGCAGGAGGCAGCTGATCGATGTTTCTCTCTCATCGATGTTTCTGACTCTCTATCCCTCTCCCTTCCTCTCTGTAAAAAATCAATAAAATGTATTTTTTTAAAAAAGAGTTGGTTTATGTTTCCATTAAAAAAATAAAATAACAGCGCTGGCCAGTTTTGCTCAGTGGTTAGAGCGTCGGCCTGCAGACCAAAGGGTTGTGGGTTTGATTCTGGTCAGGGGCATATGCCTTGCTTGGTAGCAGGTTCGATCCCCAGTCCTGGTTGGGGCAGAGTGGGAGACAACCAATCAATGTGTCTCTCTCACATGGATGGTCTCTCTCTCCCCACCCTCCACTCTCTCTGAAGATCAATGGAAAAAATCTCCTCCTCCTTCAGTGAAGATTTAAAAAAAATGAATAAATTTTAAAAACTAACAGATGGTCTTTTGCATGTAAACAAGGTCCAAGAATGTGAATGTAAGTTTTCCGTGATTTGCAATGAACTTCGTCCTCACTTCCTACTATAAATCTTGTAAACAATTCTTACCCTGTCCAGGGCACTGCCGTGTAGGACAGAGATGCAGCCTACTGGAAGCCTCACTCAGGCAGGAACCAATGGTTCCCCATCTCAAATGAGCCGTGATCAAGGAGCAGAGTTCTCAGTTAACAAACTACAATGCCATGGCGGGTGAGGGGGGTGGGGTGGGGGGTGGTAAGGGAGGCAAGAGCTGGTGATGTGGTGGGCCATGGGTTGGAATGACAATGTTTTGGATATATTAAGCAAAATCCTTAAAATAAATTTCATCAGTTTCTTTTATCCTTTTTAAGTGTTACCTTTAGAAAATACAAAATTATACGCGTGGCTTGCATTATATTTCTATTGGACAGTGTTGAACTAGCAGGTTGATGTAAGTGGAAATTACACTGATAACAATGATAGCAATGATGTTCCTGACCTTTGGGCAGGTTGAGTGTCATGGTAAGTGTGCCTATGTGTTGGGGAGGGTGGGACGCAGATGCCTGAGCTGATGCCACCCTGTGAATGGTCAGGATGCAGCTGCGTCCACATCAGAGCCTCAGCAAACAGCGGGCTGCGTCTCAAGGAACTTGGTCTCAGGCCCACCCTTTCTCCACGCTCATGGCTTTGACCTCCAGCTCACCCATCTGACTTTCTGTTATTTCTAATAAAGCTCCTGTTAGGGTCCGAGGCATTCCCAGTGAACACATTTTCCCAAAAGACCCAGTGTCTAGCTTCAGCAAGTGATTAAACTTGGGGTCAGGGGATGAGAACACACGTCACAAAATTTAAAGTAAATTAAGGTAAACTTTAATTTTACTTTAACTTTTAAAGTAAAATTAAAACTTAATTAAAGTATTCTCATTATAAAATAGAAATGGGTTTCATTCCTAAGAATGAAAGTCTATAATTAAAACATAACTTACTTACAAGAAAGTAGCTCAGTAATAAGGATGTAAATACCCCACAGATCTGTAATTGTCCTTGGTTGCAGAAATCATTCATTACTCATTTTACTCATTTTGGGGAGAAATATTGCAAAAAATTGCTAGAATATATATATATATATACACACACACACACACACACACATACATATACACACACACACACACACACACATATATATATATAAATAGAGAGAGAGAGAGAGAGAGAGAGAGAGAGAGAGAGAGAGAGAGAGAGGCATAAACCCTTATATTTAAAAGCAATCCTTCTCCCTCCCAAAATAAATAAAAATAAATCAGAAAAACAAAACAAAAAAATCCTTCTTAATTGAAAAAGTCTCAGTCAAAACTGCAACAAATAACTAAAAGGAATTCACATAAGACTGAAGGGACAGGATGGGGTCAGCAAGACGAGAAAGAGCAGAGGGCACGGCCCCCAAGGAGCAGCGGCAGCAGCTCACCCTGCAGTTGAGCAGCGTGTACAGGACGTGGTCGGGCGTGGTCTGGGCCCTCCACTGCAGGACCTCTGACAGGAACAGGAACTGGAACAAAGCACAGACGTTAGGACTGGTCCCCTGGACTGGGGGTTCATCTCAACATTTAAATGGGTCTAGTCTGAGTGCTTTTGGGGTGTGTCTCCACAGAGGAATGAGGAAGCCCTGACAGATATGGTGGACAAAACACGCAGGTGCTCAGTGCTCTGCCGTGACTGGGTTCAGACATGGAGATGTTTTCTGACACCCGCCTAAGGCGGGAGAACTGCACCCTCGTCCCCACAGATGGAGCAGCTGACACAGACACCTCTCCCGGGGTGTTCTGAAGATGCCACGTGGTTTCTGGGTTGCAGGGTGGTCAGCTCTGTCTTGTGGTATCATGGGGTCTCTTAGATGTGTTGTTTAGAATGGCCACGTCTATGTCATCCAAAAGCACCACAAACCCCAGAGCACGCGCATCGTGCTGACTCAGATCTCAGGTCAGGGTCCAGGAAGCACCAGGCCTGCACTCAGTCCACGTCACTAACAGGTGTGCCGGAAGGAGAAACACGACGGCCACTGCTTTCAATATCACTCTATACGTTACCAAAGTCCCAGTATTTCAAGTGGTTGATTTTGTCAGATTTCCTGGTAGCTATACAGAGTGGGACCACCTTTGAGTGACTCTTAAGAGTTATCAAGGCTGCCCTGGCCAGGTGGCTAGGTTGGTTGGAGTGTCATCCTGTACACCAAAAAGGTTGCTGTTGCGTACGGGAAGGCAACCAATCAATGTTCCTCTCTCTCTCTCTCTCTCTCTCTCTCTCTCTCATCAATTAGCACATTCTTGGGTGAGCATTAAAAAAGAAAGCTCTCCAGGCTGAAGAGTCATAATGGGACTTGAAGGTGTCAGTGGTGGAGTGGGCCGAAGGCTCCTGCTCCATTCTTAAGGCTGCTCTAAGGAGGTCTGGCTCCCAAATCTGGGTTTGAACTGATGTTTTCTTGCATTTGTACAATCAAAGGGCTAAAGCTTTGCTATAAGGTCACTGTGAGGCAGTTTAGTGCCCAGTCAGAGCTGGTGGGAAACTAGGAACAAGTGCTCAGGGCTCTAGGACCAAACAGGGCTACCCAGGCCCTGGCCCCGGGCCCGCCAGTCCTGGGACTGTCATCCACCCTTCTGTGCCACTGGGCATGTTCTACAACACTGCTTCCCCTAAGAAATACATTTCCTTCTCTTTTTTTGTTTGTTAATCCTCACCCAAGGATATTTTTCTCACTGTTTTGTTTAGAGAGAGTGGATGGGAGGGGTGGAAGGGGAAGAGAGAGAGAGGGGAACATTGACATGAGAGAGCAATCAATTGGTTGCTTCCCGAATGGGTTCTGATCAGGGCAAGGGATAGAACCTGCAACCCTGGTATGTGCCCTTAACGGGGAATTGAACCTGCGACCTTTTGGTGCTTGGACCAACACTCTACTGAGTCACACTGGCCAGGGCATAAGCACATTTTCTTATGAAATTATATGGGTGTTTCTTGCAAAATCGAGGTGAAGAGGAAGCGGAGGCGGGTAGGAAGCGGAGGCGGGTAGGAAGCGGAGCCAGTGCTCCTGTAATTCAGCATCAGGGTGACGGGCGGGGACCAAGCGAAGGCAGCCCCTCTGCTCTCACCTTCCGGGCCTGGTCATTGTCCTCTATCTGACCCAGGTCTCTTCCGCTGGCCTGCGCAATCCTCTTCCCAGAGACCAGGTTCCCCACCATCACGGAGGCAGGGCCGATTTCTGGAAAGAAACATGCGTGAGGAAAACACATGTGAAATTCCCCCAAACATGACTGCCAACCTTGGTAAAGAGCTTACTCCGGGGAAATCCTTTCAAAGACGTGGCTTTGAAAAACAACTTTATTATAGTAGGGTTTCAGAGAGGTCATGACGATGATGATGATGGCAAGTCTAACCTCGATGAAGGGTCGACAGAAATACCGTGATCACAGATCCCCCAGTGCCGCCCAGCCCACGGCCTTTACTTTCCAGTTAGGGGGATGCTTCTGTGTCAAGTCTCCTCACAAGACAAATACGGAATTTGAAGCATGGCATATTTCACTGCTGAAGAGTGGGACTCCTGGCTTGTGAGTCTGGTTCCAGGTGCGATGACACACTGAGAGCTGACTGAACAAACCTTGTTTTTAATAAATGCCTCTTGGGATAGACTTGGGGTGTAATCCTGTTGAAGGGTGTGACAGTCGCTTGTCCATGTATTTCATCAACGGAAAGGGTTAAGTTCTGTGAGGCCCACAGACACGTGGAGTAAACCAAAGGCTCCCGCGCAGTCCCAGTTCCCTTCACGCCCGTTACCAACGCCATCACCAGGCTCTTTTCATGGTTTATGACACATTTCAGAAAAGAAATGCAGAAACAATCTATTCTGGCAGCTTTCCTTTTATTTCTTAATGAAAAAAAAAAAGGTTTCTTAAAGAGCTGGAGTACCGCTTTCACATTTTCTGACTTCAAGAAACCCTCGATAACCTCCGTCTTCTGAAAATGCTACTGTTCGTGGTTTCTTTTCATTAAACAAGTGCATATAAATCAAGACACATACACTTACTAGAAAAAGGTTAAGCGTTCCAGGAGAACATGCCAGTGTGAGTGAGATTGTACCAGTATGTGCCTGTGTGTGAGCAAGTGTGACAGTGCATGAGTGTGAGCATGCAAGTGTGTGAGAGAGTGTGAGGAAGGAGGAAGAAGGAGAGGGAAGTGAGAAAGAAAAGGTGAGAGATATTTATCAAAAGAAGTTTGGTAAAGGAGTTTAAAGTAACAAAGATGGCATTAGCGTTTAATCCTTGGTTTGATAAAATTCAGGTTGAAGGCCACTACTGAGTCCTAATCTTGCTAAACTTTTGATGAAGGCCAAACTACAGGCTTAGAAATCTGGGTAATGTTGCAGCATTTATTGCACATGAACAGCTGTTAGTCTGAAGCTAAGACACAAGCTTTAAGATTTTGGCTGAGGGGTGTGACCAAACTGAACATGGTCTATAACATGCACCGTTTCCATGGCAACCACTCCAGCAGTCATCCTGGCGTTCACTGGAGTGATGAGGAATGCAGGGGGTGAATACCTACTATCCTGTAGATCAGTGGTCGCCAACCGGTGGTCCGTGAGGTCCGAAAGGTTGGCGACCGCTGCTTTAGATGACTGACCAAGTGGAACACTCTAACCACTGAACAACACTCTGCAGATGCGTGGCTGTCCGGAATTTGGTCTGTCACGAAACAGTCACCTTTCCACAGCTGTGTGGGAGATGTCAGGACGTTACAAGACAGGACTGAACTGTGGGAAAAAGCCTATGACACAGATTTCTGCAATTTGTAAGAGCCTTGGTGCTGGTTCCCATGTAATCATAGAGCATGACTTACATACTCAGCTAAATCATGTTTGCATTTTTATGTGTGGTAGTTTGGGACCAACTACATTCATTTTCTTAGCTCTTAATGAAATACTACTCATCCGTAAAAAAGGAAGGAAATCTTACCCTTTGCGACAGTGTGGATGGACTTGGAGAGTATTATGCTAAGTGAAATAAACTAGTCAGAGAAAGACAAGTACCAATGATGTCACTTATAGGTGGAATCTAACAAACAAAATAAACTAACAAACAAAATAGAAAGAGATGCATAGAAACAGAGAACAGACAGCTGTCAGAGGGAAGGGGGTTGGGAGGCTGGTGAAAAAGGTAAAGGGATTAAGCAAAACAAAACACACAAACACCTCATAGACACAGACAACAGTATGACGATTCCCAGAGGGAAGGCGGGGGGGAGAGGTAGGAGAAGGTAAAGGGGGGTAAATGGCGATGGAAGGAGACCTGACGCTGGGTGGTGAGCACACAATACAGTACCCAGATGATGCATTACAGAAATGTACCCCAATATGTTCAATAAGGAAACTATGAAGAAGAACGTCAGGCAGTGTGGTGCGTGTTGGAAGGACGGCACTGCTGTGTGGCTGGACAGAGACAAGTGCCTCGTCCACAGCCTTGCTGTTCTAAAGCTGTCACCGGTCCCCCAGCTTTAGAACCTGCGGCAAAGTGCCCAGCGTTCTTCCTGGCTGTGGAGACTGGGCAGGACAGTTCTCCTAAGAAGCCAACTTGGAAACTGGCCTAAACCGAAGGCTTCTCCATGATTTTTGAAGAATCCAAACTATGGTCGGAAAAGCACTGTTCTGCGGGGGTAGCACGATTCCAAGGTGCCTATTTAGGGCTTCTCTGTCTCCGAGTCCAGTCTCACCTCGCTGAGAATTTACTTCTCTGGCTGCAAAGCTTGGACTTGACGCGTCTCATTCCCCACAGACTTACGAGTTTCTATGTTCCTAATGTTGAGGGGAGGCAGGTAGCTCTCCTGCTGCTTTTATTTGCAAAATTCATCCTTTACGGAGAATGGAGGCTCTCTCCCTTGTTGACTGGAGGGGGTGTGTGTAAAACACTCCTACATCCTTACCTCACCCCTCAGAATGCAAACATGTAAGATTGAGATGAACCCAAACTTGCTCTCTTCCCAGGCTCCCACTTACAGATTTACAAATCTACAAGCCAGCAACTCCAGCTCCGTGCTGTTGAAATCCTGCCTGGCCGGTTTGTGCAGGGACAGGGCAGGTGCATGCGAGGATAGCGTTTCTCTCCCTGGCCATTCCTCCGGTCTCCTCCAGCTGTCCTGATAAAATACATCCAGGGAACTTTAGAGCTGGATGCTGCTTTTATCATTTTGTTGCTAGTCTAACTGATGGGCTAAAGGTCTTTTAACAGTTTTGTACTCAATGAAGATACTGTTGTAGCAATAGTGTTGTTAGCTGAGTAAATACAAATTCATCCAGTTAAAGGACAATTACGTTGTATACAAATGATTTACATCTTAGGGTCTCTGTTTCAAGCATCTAACAAAACCCTCACCCATAAAGGGCCTCACTATATGTGCACTTTGGCTGCTGAGTACTCGTTTGGTCATAAATGTTTATTCCAAGGGCGCCGTGGAAATCAGAGTCCATTTCCCTCCCTGAATTCATGGAAACGGAGGCCTCAGGGAAATGTCACCTGTCTAAGGGACACCACAGATCATCAACTGAGCAAGGAATGGCGACTGGCACCTCACAGCTGCCGTTTAGTGTTTGCTAAAAAACTGCTTTTTTAAAGAGACAGACTTACCTATCCTCTCAATATTTAACAAGAACAGGTGGGATACCAAATATCAATACAAAATTCTTTCCCTACATTTATCAGTGCCCATAAGCTCTATTTACCATGCTGTAGTGTTAGAGCAGACCCAAATCTCCTGGTCACCTTTACCGCCCCCCCCACCGCCCCTTCACGAGGAAAAGGCGGCCTTCCCGCTTGGCCACGTTTCTCCTTTCGGGTTTCTTGACATCTGGCAGGTGAGCTGCAGCCTGTACTTCTGGAATCACATGCACTTGCAAGTGACCCCGTCCACAGACATCTGTCCTGAATTCTCCTGTCACACGGCTGACCTGGGGGCTCCACCACCTCCTCCACACTAGCATGCTGGGGACACCAGGTCGAGGGTGTCTGATGATGAGTAAAGGTGAGCAGGACAGAGCCGTGCCAGTCACCTTGGAGTGCGTAAGGACCCTGGAGAGCCCAACACCCTCAACACCCAAACAACCAGCCCAGACAGAGCGTACCCAGGGCAGGCCATGCCTGAGACAACAGGAGACAAAGAGGAGCAGTGCTCACCCCACGTGAAGCCAGAGCACCCACAGAATTTAAAGTAGAAAGACTTCAGTCAGCGCAACTCTACGCTTGGTTGCAGCAATCACATACACCAGGGACTGAGAGGAGAAATGAAGGTGAGGGGGAAAAATAGGGAGGAATATCAGTTAAGGAAATCTAGAATATGAGAAAATAATTAACAAGACAGAAGTAGGACAAAAACAAGAGAGTAGTGATGCCTGAAAACTGACTTTTTAGGCTGTGTAAGAGAATTCCCTTACCCTAGGAGAGACCAAAATCCCAAAGGGGGAAGCTGCATTCTGACCACTCCACAAATATCTGCTGCAGGGACCCCGGGGAGGTCACAGACCTGGACTCAAGTCCTGACCCCTCTCCTCATGGGAAGACCTCTCTCCTCACATTAACCGAGGGACCACCTGCCCCATCAAACTCATCCAATCTTACTCTTGGGGCATGAACCTTGAGTCTAGATCAGGGGTCCTCAAACTTTTTAAACAGGGGGCCAGTTCACTGTCCCTCGGACCGTTGGAGGGCCGGACTATAGTTTAAAAAAAACTATGAACAAATTCCTATGCACACTACACATATCTTATTTTGAAGTAAAAAAACAAACAAACAAACAAAAAAACGGCAAAAACACCCGCATGTGGCCCGCGGGCCGTAGTTTGAGGACGCCTGGTCTAGATGGTCCCTGCAGCTAACATGGGCGTGCGACTTGCGATGACCCAACGGGCTTGTGGCTGCCTTGCCGTAAAGTCTGCCCCGATTGCCACTCCACAGGTGGGCAAACGGCCATCAGGTCAAGGTCTGTCTCCACCGCACTCTAGTCCCACAGCCGTGGGTGAGGCATTTTCCTCATTTGTGAAAGGAGAGGAGAGCGCCCCTCCTAGTGCTCCCCGAGATGAAGGAGTTAGTATGTGAAACAGGCTACACACTCCATCACCCCAACATCCTCTGACATCTGTCTGCACGTCCCAGCCAGAGGCCGGGACTTCTGACTACACTGGTGGATCTGCTTCCTCACGAGACACCATCC
Source organism: Cnephaeus nilssonii (assembly GCF_951640355.1). Taxonomy (NCBI): domain Eukaryota; kingdom Metazoa; phylum Chordata; class Mammalia; order Chiroptera; family Vespertilionidae; genus Cnephaeus; species Cnephaeus nilssonii. The sequence goes on along the minus strand of NC_137072.1, from coordinate 40,236,696 downwards.
TGAGATAAATTCCCTTTCACTGGTACCTGTGCGACCCTGAAGAGCATGATCCATTCCACTGCCAGGAGGATCAAGTCAGATGACAAATAACTATGTGTCCCCTACACCGCGAAGCACTAGGCAAACGCTCACTCTCATGACAACGTCACAAACCGGTTTGCAGAATTCTTCACAGAATTCCAAATGCTGTCCCACATGTTAGCTGCTCTGATCCCTAAACGAACCCATGAAACACGCAAGGAAGCGTTATTCTCATTTGTGTGCGAGGAAACCGTGACTAGAAATTCTGTGCGTCCCCGAGGCCACCACAGATGGAGGTCTGATGCCCCAGGAAGGAGGCCCAGGACACGGGCACCCCTCACTCCAGATGTCCTGCACCCCTGGCCCGCCCTGAGGGGATCTGCAGCCCAGCAGAGCCCTGTACTCCACCACCCGCCTGCAGAAGACGCTGGTGGAGAACAAGCCCACTCCTCCAGGGCCGAGAATCGCCTCCGTCCACGAGGCCCAGTGGGCGTGGCACCACCACCATGGCTGCAGAGGCCCACCTGAGACTCCACACGAGCCCTCCCAGCCCCTGGGCATACCTGGCTGCTTTTGTCGAGGTTTAGGCAGGTTTGTGACACAAGTGTGGGGGCACATCAGGACATTGCAGGGGTGAAGCGAGCCCTCCAGGAAAAGCTGCTTTGTTTCTGACAAATGGATCCCACCGAGCGGGGTTTTGGGGAGGGTGTTTGCAGGAACCAAGGCCAAGCAATAAACCCCGACTTGATGGATGCTGTCGATCGCCTGGAAGTCACAAGAGGAGACCGTGTTCGAACAGGTACTGTGAAGAGACATCAGGCACCCGTGCAGACTGTGCAAAACACTGTCCACAGCCCAGGAAGCACGTGCAGCGCCGTGGTGCGGCCCGTGGGAGGCGCCGAGGTCAGAGAGGGGCTGCTGGGCCTAACCTTGCCGAGCTGCATCATTACGGAGGGACTGTGGGATACCACACACCCTGAGAAAGGACGTCTGGAGAAAAAAATATACTCCCAAAATATACACTCTCCACCTCCCCACATGAATAGCAGGAGCCAGTTTTGCAAACCCTGATTACTAATCTTGGTCTAACAGCTACTCTCCCACAAATGTGTCAGGGTTGTTGCAATTTCTGACCAAATGGAGTGACAGTCAGGGACAGAAGCACAGTCGATGAGGGCTGGCCATATCCTAACAAATTCTACAAAAGCTGCCCCGAGCCTGGGAGAGGGCAGGAGAAGGGCTACCTGGAGCACGCGGCTCATCCACTGGAAGCTGTCCTCCTCCGTGGAGTCGGGCCGCTGCTCGGCCACGATCACTATCCTCTCGTCATGCAGCACGGTCACCGAGAACACAGCTATTCTGCAGGGACAGAGGGGAGGCACAGTGAGCACAGGCTGGAGATGCCTGCAGGAGGACCATTCTGCAATTGGGAGCTTGACAGCCACTGACTAGAGGCCGAGGGGGTCCTAGCACCGAGGGCTGCTTCAGAAAAGTCATCACAAGAGCAGAGTCCTGGGCACTTACTACCGAGAGTGCAGCTCTGGGCGGAGGAGCCTGACCAAGCTTGAGCTAGAAGTGCCTGCATTCCCCAAGGCCATTCCTCAGGTTTGGTGACAAGCCTCTCAGCACCGGCAGAAGGAGTTCGGTGCATTTATCGAACTGCTGAAGTTTAGAAAACCATTCAATTCACAGCTTGTGTTTGCACCTGTGAAGCAATAGTCTCCAAATGAGTAGAAATTTTGAGTTTGTGAAGTAAGTTTTCTACTAGGTATGCAGTCTCCCCCGTAAGCATGGGAGAGTTGTGATGTGAACACCAGCGCCACTTTTCACAGAGGTTTAACAATAATCCAAAAGTGGCGATGCCTCATCCAGTATCTATTTCTCCGATTCCCTTAGCTTGCAGCACTGAAAGTTCTAACGCAGTTAATGACTTTCTTCAAATTAGCAAAACACAGGGCTGTAGTCACCAATACTGACCCTGGGCCCAGCGAGGCAGGGGCACAGTCAGGGGGAGGGGAGTCGTGGGAGTCAGTGTTCTGTGTAAACTGATCACTCACCTATCATCACTGGGTCTTTTGGAAGGACCTGCACCAAGATGAATATCTGACTCTCTGAATAGGTTTTTTTTTTTACTAAAAATAACGTTTCTCAAATGGATATTTTTATTTAACTTGGAGAAGTTAATGAAAATATATTTATGGGGCTCAGAAAATTTCTATAAAACTGGACATTTCAGAACTCGATGGCATCTCAAAGGTCACTGAGTCCAGTTGCTTCCTTTTACATAAGAGTACACTGAGTCTCATCAGTTTAAGGAATTTATGCAATTTTATATAAAAAGTGTAACTGTACTCACTGCACAGAAGGTGTACTCACCTTCCCCTGTAGACAAACTTCATGGGCTCCACGGCCAGGGCTGTGGCTACGATGTCATCGGCGTTGTGTCTGCGCCCACTGACCACCATGAGCCCATCCATCTTGCCCACCACAAAGACGAGTCCCCCGGGACCGACGAAGCCCAGCAGGCCTGTCCTCACGAAGGGATACTCGCTGACCGGGGCCCCCGAGCTTGTCACAGGGAATACCTGGGGAAGCATGCGCTGTGAGTGCCCAGCCATGCCTGCTTCCTCCCTCCTCCTCGGAGCCCGTGGGTCTGCTTCTCTTCAGCTGTGTCTCCTAACCTGGGCCCTGGCTGGGAAAGCCAGGCCTGGCAGCTGCTGCCAGCAGACACCACAAACCTGGAGGGCCCCTCCCCTGCCCACCCAGCACCCTACAATTTGGTCCTGCTGGTCCACATGCAGGGCCCTAGGCAGGTTTCTTACCACGGCTTCTGAGCCTCTTAAGAGGTGATATGTAGAGGTCATGAACAATAGTCTAATAAACACTAACTAATTCTGCTTATAAAGTCATAGCATAAAAGTGATAAATGGGGCCCGCGGGTGTGGCTCAGGGTTGGAGCGTAGACCCATGAACCAGGAGGTCACGGTTTGATTTCCAGTCAGGGCACATGCCCAGTTGTGGGCTCGATCCCCAGTGTGTGGTGTGCAGGAGGCAGCCTATCAATGAGTCTCTCTCATCATTGATGTTTCTCTCTCTCTCTTTATTCCTCTCTGAAATCAATAAAAACATATATTTTTAAAAACGAAGAATCAATGGGCATTTTAAATAACATCTTTTAGTTGTGAAATGTTCCCAATTCATTAAAATAGTTTTCCTTATTGGAACTACACTTAAAAAATATAAAGGAAGTAAATCATGTGTTCAGATTCTACACCTGTCGACAAACCTGGCAGGTGAATTGCACAGAAAAGGAGATGGGGATTTTATTCAGATGTGTCTTGAAACTGTGAATCTGCATTCATTCGACAACCACAGTTCTAAACGTTAAGAAACTCATCCCCAAACAACTCAGGCTTTCCCCTGACCACCTCATCAGAGGTGTGCTCCTCCTGGTCGGCATCACTGGGCAATGGCAGAAACTCTGAGGACACGGAGGTGCAGCTGAGCTCCCCACTGCTGAGTGCCCCACCCTCTCACTCACAAGGCCAACGTGTGTGTGTGCCTGTGCTAACGCTACACATATGTGTGCACACAACACACACATCACCTGTGTGCACACACCACCCTTGCATACGCTGCACACCCCACACACGTGCACACACAGCATAATTCACTCACCACACCCACACACACACACCCGACATACGCCTGCCTGCTCATGCTGCGGAGATAGTTATTTAGCGTGCACACTTGTTCACACCTGGCCAAGTGTGGCCTGGGCTGGCAGGCCATGAAGGGGGACCTTAACTCCCCCGCCAGCGAGGCTGTGACCATATGCTCTTGTCCCTCCACCCACCCACTGTCCCTGGTGCTCTTATTAAACAGGCAAAGGTGAGAACAGTAATATATTAAAAAGGCCCATTTTTAAGAAACTGTATTTGCCCTTTTTTGACACTGGCAGGAGAAAGTGCAACCATTTTAATGACTATAAAAATGTTTGTTTTTTTAAATTACCAACTTATCTTTCACATCTGTGCACCTGGCAATGGCGCTCCCAGACCTACCTCGAAGGTGTTCTTGGTCATGCCCGAGAGGCCATAGTAGGACGTGCCCGTAGCAATCGCGCACACACAGAGCTCCCCGATCTCGTCTGTCCTGCACAGCTGCGGGATCCCGTCTGGCTTCACGGAGCACATGATGGCTGGATGCAGAACAGGGAGTGCAGGAAACATCAGAGGGAGAGAGGGGCAGTGAGAGAGTTACAGAGAGAGATACATGGAGACAGAGAGATGAATACGAATGGAAACACAATAAATAGGGATAAAGTTGCAACTTTGACATGACAGGGAGGTGATGAGCCAGCTGGTCGTTTTCCCTAAAGTGAGTCATGACTTTTCATGTTGCAGCAAAATGTCGAGTTTCACAACTGTGGCATCAGTAGATCATTCCAATTGCTTTAATTTTAACGTGTAAATCGTATGAAAGGGGAGCAGCCCTTTCTGCACAGACATGAGGACGAGACTCAGATAAGCCACAGCGACACCACCAGCAAAACGCACGCAGCCTCCAGGACGCAGCCTCGGCTTCACCAGCTGAGGAGCACAAAACAATCTTTGATCTCAGATTCCCTGTCAAGCCGGGCCCTTCACAGAATGTTGGTTGAGAACTTCCAAACTGACCATTTCAGCACGAAATTCAGTGACGCTAGTTTTCTCGTCTGTGGCATGCATGCCCGGCGCTGCCATGACACTCACACCATGATTGGCCACCACAGACTGTGGGTCTGATTAGGGAGCTGGCGGCTCAGCGAGGTGGGCGCGTGTCAGGATGGCTGGGCTGACCCCGCCACCCTGTACTGGAGTTAAGGTGACAGAAGTGTCACATCTAAGAAACGGAATCAATAAAATGCAGGAGACATTCAGCTCACTCATGGGGAAAAATTTTCAGAATAAAATTATACCCAAGATTCTTCACCCATCAGACAAAAAACGTGTGATAACGTAATAGGGAGGAGGGAGTGGAGAGAGAGGGACATCCCATCCCCACCTCTCCCCACCCTCCCCACTCCTCCCGAGTGGTAGAATGCCAATCTTCACGGCTTTCCCAAAGGACCCAATATTATCAGTTATGTGGGCATCTGCCCTGGGAACAAATCCAGTTTCTAGGACTTTCCCATTTGACCATCCCCACATCTGCGCAGATGAAGCACCGACGAGTCCTCCAGGGCACACAGTTCAGCAGCACAAGAGAGACAATCACCGGGGGTGGGGGATGACTGAATAAATTACATGTATTCCAACACCGTACCCTGCCCGCCTGGGAAGGAAGGAGAGCTCCTCACGTACTGACAAAGGAGCTCTAAGATACAAGACAGGGCGCCATAAACCAGGTGACACCAAACAGAGGAAAAACCCACAATGTTCTCTCTTTACGTGAAATAGAAAAAAAAAAAAAAACAGAAATAAATAAATATGTGTGTCCATGAGAGAGAGAGAGAGAGAGAGAGAGAGAGAGAGAGAGAGAGAGAGAGAGAGAGTGTGTGTGTGTGTGTGTGTGTGTGTGTGTGGCGGGGTGGGGGGGTGTCCCCACAGCCCCAGAGTATTTCTGAAAGGAAGCATTATTGTTGGAAAGGAAGTTTTATCATCGTACAACCTGAATCTTTTGAAGCTAAACCACGGGGATCTATATTTCAAAAATACTATTTTTAAAGGAAGAAAGGAGCCAGGAGGCCTGGCTAAGGCTGGAAGTGTGCAGCGGGCCTGAGACATACAGCATGTGGACGGTTGGAGGGTGTAACAAGGTTTCTGTGACACCAGGGCCCCAGGAGAAGGAGACTTTATGTTCAGGCAAGGACCTCCAGGAAGCCCGGCCGGCTCACAGCCCCGTGCAGAGGGGCCCTCGGGGTGCTCCCGCGAGGGTCCACACAGGCCTCACACCGACAGTGCAGGGGTGCGTGCGCCTCCGGCTTGTGGCGCGTGCTGGTTGTGAGGAAGCTATGTCCGCATTTCCAGTGCTGTGCACGCATGTGTGTGAGGGGCCATGTTGTCCCTGGATGTGACTGTCCCCCTACGAGGTGAGACTGCACTCCCGTGTGCGGAGGGCTCGTGAGGAGAAGGTCCAAACGCAGGGGGGACCTGCATCTGAAAAAGGAGCCCGCTCCACTGCGAGGGCCTAAGTGCCCACGAGGGTCCCGAGAGAGGGGACGCAGGTGAGAAGCAGGACCAGGTGAGGGTGTTCTGCAAATCAGAGGGTGGGCTCCCCTCTCCTGCGGGCAGCCAGTCTCCCTGTGCTTCCTGGAGCCCCAGAGAGTCACAGGAGCAGCCCAAGTGCAGGGCCGGTGGGCCCTTCAACCCGGTGCCTCTCTGCTCATTTGTGGAAATGGTTTCTGTGGCTTTTCAAAGGGGCTCTACTGCTAAAACAAGTTTCACTAAATAACCAGACCCCCATCCCTCAGTCTTCATGCAGCTGCTACAAACCTAGCTAGCACCCAGTTCTGCAGTGCGTCGGACGGGGTGACCCGTGAGAGCCTGACCCTCGGAGAAGCCACCAGGGCCGTGGGGGTACAGAGCAGCCCCTCCCCCCCAGGGGAAGGGAACCCCAGTTCCAGTGCACAAGGCGGCATAGAAGCCTTTTGTCAGCTTCTTGAACATTTTGGGTTTCCAGGAGGAGCAGCATTACCACCAACTGTGAAGCTTAACAAACATGTGAGGAGACTGGAATTAAGCATCGTTGTGAGCACTCCTGCCAGAGGGGCCGGGGATGCCGACTGATCCCTCCACCGCCCACATCTGGGACCCTGACTAGACTCCTGTAGTGTCTGTGGCCCGGGGCCCCCTCTCACCTCCGGGCATCACGAGGCCGACGTCCTGCACGGTGAGTACAGACAGCTTTTCTTCCGAGTCCACCCGGATGACCCCATATGTCAGCCCGTGCATGGAGAGGACGCCCCGGCCAGGGGGCTGGTTGCTGTCATCCGTGGGCCTGTAAGAGCAGTTTGGTCTGAATACACAGAGGCAATGATGTCATCACAAGCACACGAGGATCCATGCACACCACAGGCAGCCACTCTGGGCCCCGCAGGACTCCTTAACGCAGGCCTGGCTGCCACATTTCCAGGGTTCGTAGTTTGTAAGGGTCCTGTTATTGACATGTTAGTGTCCATTAATTCTACTTCTGGGTTTCCAGACAATTTTAAAAGGACCTCGGAAGCGTGAGACACCACGGCATTCGCATCTGCCCCTCCCATATACACCCACCACAGACTGACAAGTTCAGTTCTCTCTCTCCAACCCTGTCTCTGCAAGATTACATGTTCCAGTTTTGGACATGGTTAAAAAGGGAGAGCAACGATTCTAAGAACACGATGATAACATGGAATGTAAATGAGAGGATTCCGCTTATCCAGCCCAAGCTCAGTGTGCCCGGTGTAGGCTCAAATGCAACTCGATGTGTGAGAATCTGAAATGAGGTTGATGCTATGCCATTCTGGACAGCGGGTTCTTAGGCACACTGTTCGGATGAGAAACGTGCTGTGTCATGCTTTATGGTCACAGGATATGGGGTTTTGGATAAAGTACGGTTTCTCTGCATCCACGGTCCATCTTGCCCAGGGCCCTGGGCTTCATGGTTGCCCCCACCCCTCCTGGCCTCATCTCCACTCTCACTCTCCTCCAGGGCCCAGCCCACCCCGCCCCACCTGGGGGCTTCTGCACTCCTCCTGGCCTCTTCCTGGAAGTTCCTGCAGATGTCTTCACGACTTTCCCCCTCCCTGTCTTTTGTGGTGGCTTAAATATGCACCTGCTCCCAGCTCCCCAGAGGGTGTCCTCTGACTCTCTTGTGTTGCCTCCTCCAGTCTGCACCTCCTGGTCACTGCTGTTCCCCACCCCTGCAGTAGTGTCTAGCAATTAGTGTCTGACTGAACTAGCAAACAAATGAAATCTTTCCAAGATCATGAACTTTATCCCTGAAAACTAAAGATTCTTCCATAAACATCACATTATTTTTGTAATTTTCCATCTACAAATGTTTAATGTAGTTTAGGATCTAAAGACTGGACTATAAAAATAGAAGTTTGCTATTTAGCTTCCAAATATCACGAACCTAAAAGTATGAATGAGGAAAAATGAAAGTTAAATTTGCAAAAGGAGATCTCATTTGAATCAAGTAACTAGTATATTTTTAAAAGAAGTATATGTTATATGTCAATTATCCTATCTAATACAGAGGGAATATGCTAATTGACCATCACATCCTCACAAATGGCGGCGCCCACAGCCAATAAAGAGGGAATATGCTAATTGCCATGCCCTCACAAGATGACGGTGCCCACAGCCACAAGATGGTGGCACCCAGTTCCCTCAGCCCCGCCTCATCCAGCTAGAGTCCCCTAGTCCCCTCAGCCCCGCCTCACCCAGTCCCCACAGCATCCAGCCTCATCCAGCCTCAGACCCCCAGTCCCCTCAGACCCGTCTCATTCAGCCGGAGTCCCCCAGTCCCCTTAGCCCTGCAGGGGAAGGCAGTTAGGGGTGATTGGGCTGGCAGGGGAGGGAAGTTGGGGACAATCATGCTGGCAGGGGAGGAGTTAGGCGTCAATCAGGCTGGCAGGGGAGTGGTTAGGGGGCTATAGGCTGGCAGGCAGAGTGGTTAGGGGCAATCAGGCAGGCAGGCAGGCAAGTGGTTAGGAGCCAGCAGTCCCAGATTGTGAGCAGTTGCAGGGATCGGGCCTAAACTGGTAGTCGGACATCCCCCGAGGGGTCCCAGATTGGAGAAGGTGCAGGCTGGGCTGAGGGACACTCCTCCTCCCCCCCGCACGAATTTTGTGCTCCAGGCCTCTAGGATCTCAATAAAAAGAGAAGCATAAAAGACCCTGGAAATAGAATTTTTCTGTAGCAATCAAAAAGGGCAGAGACACCCTGGCCAAGTGGCTCGGTTGGTTGGAGCATCATCCTGTACACCAAAAGGTGTGGGCTCAATTCCTGGTCAGGGCACATACTCAGGTTGTGGGTGTTCAATCCAGCATTGAGGCATGTGTGGGAGGCAACCAACAGATCGATGTTTATCTCTCACATCAATGTTTCTCTTTCTCCAAAAATCAATAAAATAAAATCCTTGCATGAGGATTAAAAAAAAAAAAGTCTGCCCAAATAATAAGAAACTACATGGGATCTATATTGTTTCCTTGGCTTTTCCTTTTTCAAAGACCCTGACACATCAGAAGTTTGAAATACAAGAGAGGAACCTAAAATGTACTAAACACCTTAAATTGGAGCTGCATTTGTTAAAGGAAATGTTCAATTACGTCTATAAAATGATAATTACAAAAGAATGAGAATCCTCACTTAAAATGTCAACCAATGACACTAATCTTACAGTACTTCAACCCCTATCACCATCCTATATAATAAAAGGCTAATATGCAAATTGTCCCCTCGACCAGGAGTTAGACCAGGGAGTAGGGCAGGCCAGCCAACCACCCGCAGCCCCTCCCACCAGCCTGCCTTGCCCCCCTCTCCCGATCCTTCCCTCCTCCCCTCCCCCCATCAGGGGCGGGGCAGGCCAGCCAATTGCCTTCGGCCCTTCCCCCTGACTGGCCCCACCCCCAATCAGCCCCTCCCACCCCAATTGGGGGTGGGCCAGCCCACCAATTACCTGCGGCCCCGCCCCCTGGCCAGCTGGGCCCAATTGGCCGATCCAGGCAGGCTGGCTGGACCCCACCCGTGCATGAATTCATGCACCAGGCCTCTAGTGAATTCATATTTAACAGAGTCCCTGCTAGTCAGAGACAACTAGACCCTGATTCATTTCTTGGCAGATTTGCAAGAAGGCAGGACAGAAGCACGTGAATTCCTATACTCAGTGCTTGGCCTCATCACTCCACCTTGCCACAGATGACAGAGTCCTGGTACCATCCCCCAGACGTTTCTGCAAGACCTGGAGGCTACAGCACCTCCTGCAAGATGACACAGTCTTGCTTGGTTGATGCTTGTGTTTCTAAGTTGTCCTGAGCCCTCACACATGGTGACTCCCTTAATTCACAAACCTACGGGGCACCACTCTTCTCCCCCCCACCACCCGGTGACCTAGTTGCTGAGTGGTAGGCTTGGTGAGATCCAGACCCGGGCCCAGACCTGGACTCTATCCCATGTCCTTTCCTGGCACTGTCCTGGCCTCTGGCTTAGAAGACTGAGCACCTCTTTGTTCACTGTGAAGTTTTCTTTCCATGAAATTTTAAAACAAATGACATGAGCGCACCCGTGTCTGAGCAGGTCCAACATTGCGCAAGAACACATGGCAAAAGGCGCAAGTTCCTGCTGACCCTCCCCTGCCCGCAGGCAGCCACCACCAACACCTCAACGTGAAGTTCCAGTCTCTGTAATGTGCATTTACATATAAAATATGTGGACACACAAGACGTTTACATAAAAAGAAAAGCAGGGCCACAGTATGTATATTCTTCTGCAACTTGCTTTTTCACTAAATGCACCACCTTGCAGATCTTTCCATGTAAGTATGCATATGTGTACAGATGATCATGTGTGATATGTGAACTGCATACACAATAAACTCACCTCTCTTAATTGTTAGATGGTATTCAGTAATGTAAATATATGATCAGTTACTTCATTCCACTTAATTTTTATATGGCTGCAAAAAGATCTGTAAGACAGATCATTAAGAAGGGAATGGAATAATAAAAAAGTGCATTTAAAATTTTAATAAAGCCTGAATACCTTTCAAAAAAGCCTATATCACTGTGCACCCACACTAACAGTGTGTATTACTTTTTCATTCACTAGACATGTGCACTGCGCTGGCTGCCTGCAGTATGCTGTTCTCAGCATCTTAGGTATGCTAACCAGTCTATTCTGTGGTGACTCAGTGGACAGGCACGGCTAGCCCCCAGTTACAGGCAGGAGGGGCGGTGAGGAGAGGTGTGTACGGCAACAAGTGAGGGGCAGACCTGGGCAGCAAGCTCGGGCCGGTCTCTCATCTGTGCTCAGCTGCCTGTCAGCAGCATCCATCTCTGCACCCTTGTGACAAAACTGCTATTCAACCTTAAAACTATCCCCAATTTGATGAGTAAAGTACCATTCCTTGGTTAATTGTTGTTTCAATTAACCAAGTAAACTTTTTATTTCCATTAACACCTTCCTAGGAAATGAAACATCCAAGCAGATAAACTGGGTGAGAAAGTGAAAAAAATAATCCCAATAAGTAGAATTCCTAGGAATTTCAGTGACTTTCATAATCAAAAACAATAAATTAAATCATGGCTACAATCTGTCACCTTCCAGGTTCGGCCCCAGGATGGAACTGTGAGTCCAACTGCACAGCTCCGTGTCCACAGGGCTGTGACTTGGGGGTGATCCCAGTGATTTTCAGGACTGCACAGAGGTGACCCGTACACGCAGAGAAGGAAGAGGGTGTGTAGCTATGTGTGGCCAACGCTGCAGTGACAGCAAAGGGACAAAGAGCAGAATTAAAGACGCTGGAAGAGGAGGGGCACGCCAGCCTTAGCATGTGCCTCAGAAGCAACGTGCTCGAGGGTGAACGACTTCAATCAGACAGTCTGCATCCCTGTTTACTTGTCACGCCACTTCCAGCCTCTAAAATATTAGATCTGCCTCTGTTACTTGCGGTTGTGGAACACCTGAATGACAGCTGCTCTCAATCTCAATGAACACATCTCCAGTGTGCTGCTACTGACAGCAAACACCTGGCCGGGCTCAAACATGCATTAAGGGCACATAAACAGTCAAGGGAACAACAGGCAGTTGTCAAGATTTCCATCCCAGGACTAATCCAGTAACTGCAGCCACATCTGCAAATGCCAATGACACCGCCGTTCACTGAGCCCTCTGCCAGCAGGAAAACAAAAATCCTCCTCCTCTCATCTTACATGGGCAACCTCTGATTTAGGAGTTCCCATCCGAGGAACATGTGGAGAGCAAAGGAGCTAAGTCTCGGGTAACTGCACGTTCCTTCTCCTCCAACAACAGTATTTATCTATTAGAGCATTGCTGTATCACAGAGCATTACAGAACAATACACACACCTGGGCGTATACACGTGTACACAAATACATGTATTATATACGTAATATTCCCACAGAAATACTACTAGCATTGATAACACGGTTAATGCCTGCTGAATTCTCACTGTGCGCCAGGCATACCTCAGGGCTCTGTATTCTGACACTATCGATGCTCACGTGACCCTATGGTGCAGGCACTGCTATTCCCCTCCTTTTAAGGATGAAACTCTGAGGCCCGAAGGTTAAGGCTGTGCCAAGTTACCAAGCCAGCAAGTGGCAAAGCAAAGCAAGTGGAGGGCCGGACACAGTCCAGGCCACCGGACCCATGACTTGCTGGGCCAGGCTCCGGGACACAGAGGACAGGAGGGGGCCATGCATCTGGAGACCAGGAGTTCTTTCCATGGCACCTAAGTGCCTGCTTCCCTGGGAAATACATCCGAGCTCCAAACAAACCACTGAAAAGCAGCAGGACCATCCATCTACTTGAGGGGAGGGTCCTCCTTTCTGCCTTTAGCAGCCTGGTCCTCCCTTCTGAGCTCAGGGCGCGTCTTACAGGAGCTGCCCTGCTGTTCCTGTCTGGAGAGTCCTTCTTATGAACAAATGTCAACTAGCCCCAAACGCACAAACATGGACTTGTTTCCTTCCACAGCCTTTTCCACTGTGGCAGGACAGCCGCTAATTACGAGTGCTGATAAAAGTGCCCTTTAGGCCTGCCTGGTGTGGCTCAGTTGGTTGAGCATCGTCCCATGCACCCAAAGGTTGCGGGTTTGATCCCCAGTCAGGGTGCATGCAGGAGGCAAGTGATCTATGTTTCACTCTCACATCAATGTTTCTCTCTTCATCCCTCTCCCTTCCTCTCTAAAAAAAAAAATCAATGAAAATACAAAATAGTGCCCTTTAAAAGATGGGGAGCAGCTGAGGCTGTGTCCTTCTTTTAACAGAAAATGTATTTCAGTGAACACTCCTACAACACAAATTTCAGGAGAAATCCAGTCAAATCCATGGATATAACCATATTCAATGTTTAGTGTGACAGAGACTTTCAAAATGCAACAGAGAGCTAAGGTCAGGGAAAGACACAAGTCAAAAACAGCATATCCCCAACTTTTGAGCTAATTTCATGTAATTTCCTCCATTTTCTCTGATGAGAGCAATTCATGCCTTTTAAGAAAAAAGAGCTGAATAAAACAGAAAAAGAACATTAGCCCTGCATCCTGTTCTCACCTGTCCAGTTGAGTATGTAGCTTTTAGATTTTTTTTCTTACTAAATATACCATTTAGAAATACTTAAGTTTTTTCTTCAGCCAGAAAAGGGATCATACCATACAAATTGTTTGCAATTGTGCTTCCATTTGCCCTGGCTACTCTTCCACTTCCAAGAACAAGCTCTGGGTGGAACTGGCTGGGAACGGCCAGCCTGCAGTCAGGGATGGGGCTACTTCCCCAGCTGTCTGCTCTCGGTGCAGCTCCCGTCTCCACTAAGTACTTCTGTGCACAATTCAAACACAAAACAAAGCAGAACTCACCCTTAAATGCAAGCAGACAGGAGAACTTCATTTAAACAGGGTAACAGTTACTTTGCTCATCAATGCTACTTAATTGAGTCATATTTTCATTTATAGGATTATCGTCTCCAAACTGTTTTGAGGTTAGAGAAGTTTTCAACTTTTATCAAAAGTTTTAGATAAAATTACGAACAATATATTTTATCTTCCTGTATTTTAAAAAGTACGATTATAAGTCTCCAAGTCTGACTTTTTGAGAGATCAAAAACATTCTTGAAAATTCCACTTCAAGTCTGTGGCTTGCATTAACTTTTTCTTATTCTGGACCACTGGTTGCGGTGCCCCTGGCAGAAACTGTCATGTTCCAGTGTCGCGTGGGATTACATGGCATAGAACTGCCCTTGGGGTGTCCTTTCTCAGGGCTTTCTCCTAGCTTTCTAAATACTAGGTTGGACGTTTCAAAATAGAAAATGGGGAAAAGGGATACATCTTTATTATTATTTGGAATTATTGTTTTAATTACATATTAAAATGTACATGTTTTATATAATTATTACCTATTCATTGCTAAAGCATTAAGGTATTGAAATAATACCTTGTAGGTAGGCCACAAATTGACTATCATCTCTATTTACAGACTGAAACAGAACCAGATAGCAATCTAGGAGATACTTGGAGCAAAAAAAATACTTTGCTGGTGTTCCTTTTGAAATTTGCCCCCTTTTTGGGGGGGGGGCGGGGGATTCTACTGAAGAAGTTAGGCACCATGGATCCATATTTCTCCAATATTTTTTGTTCTACAACAAGTCTTCAGAGGAAAAAGGAAATACAAAACATTGACCTGGCTGAGAACAGGTTTAGAAAGAAGAAAGCAGATTCAACACCTGGGGAACAATATGGACTACTCGGGAAGCCAGGAAGACTCCTAGGGAACAATGCGGTTTCCTGCCACCGCCTGGCTGACACTCATGTAGACACCCATGAAGAAGACAGGTATGAAGACAGGCATGTCTCCTGCCCTTATTTCTTCACGTTCTCCACCTCATGTTCTTAAAATTCCTCAACCATCCTACAATGAACAGCACTTATTCTCTGGCCTGACCTCACGTCCCCCTGGCAGGCAGCCTTCCCGAGGGGGATGTTGACAGGGGCCAGGCCTGGCAGTCAGATGCAGCCTTGGCAGCACATCTGAGGGGCACATTGCCCTGGAAGCCTGGGTGCCAGCTGACTGCTCCCTAGATCACGTCCAGGTTCTTGCTGCCAACTCTCCAGAGCACCTGGGCATTCTGCCCACTTTCCAGGGGGACACCTGAAGTGCCCATTGACTCTGTGTACCCCACAACCTTCCAATATGCTCCCTGCTGTGTAAGCGAGAGGCATTCTTATAAGAGGAGTGGCATCAAGTGGCTGTAACCATGGGCACCAACCCATCAGGCCTGGCCATCTGCTCTGAAAGAAACCCAAGCACCCCGAGAAGCTAGACTGATGCACACGGCCGTCTCCACACAGCCGTCTGGCTGCCTGAGCAGCTTTCCCCTAACCAATCAACTTGATTTACATACTTTTTTTTTTTACAGAAAATAATCATGGAGTAATACATATTCCAGAAAAGGCCAAAAGTCCTACAAGTCATGAACAATGGAAATGCATTAGCAGTTTTATCTTCACCGATGACCACAGACATTAACTGAGTGTCATTTTCTAATTAAGAGCACAAAAAGCAAGCAACCAGCTGCTCCTGGCTCTTTACGGGAAGTTCACCATCAGCATAGAATAGGCCATCCCGGGAAGATAGGCAAGCACAGGACACTAGGACATAAACGCTCACACAACTGCGTGGAAGAAAATGTCCCTCTGCAGACTCGCTTTAACGAGGAGTAATTATTCCCTGACAGGCCTTTCTTTGCAACAAAATAAGACAACATAGCAGCCAAATAGTGTTTTGTTTTGTTTTTAAATTATCCTATGGGCAGTAAACAAAATGTGAGATTGCAATACTTCCAACATGAGACTTTATGGTGATATTTAAGAAAGTGTCAATTTAGTCCTCACATCAAAATCCTTGAGGAGCAATGAATGACAAGGCTTCCTGGTCGCCACTCAAAATGGTATGAAAGCAATGAATCAAAACTATGTTTCCTTAATGGCCTGGTGTCTGCCCTCTTTATGTGGAAAATTCCCTTCAATTCTTCTATGTGTTTCAGGGAAGAAAGTAATAAGCCCTTAGCGCAAAGTACTTTGTGAGTTTAAATGCTTGATTCCCAAGACAAGAATCTGCCCTAAACCTTTCAGCGGACAATATGTGAAACACCAGGAATGGGGAATTTTAACCTAAATTCACGTTATGGAAAGCAGCCTGGAGAGGTGTATGTCGATAAAAATCAATTGTGAATGCTGTTTTCATCAAAGGTGCTTGAAAATAACTTAAATATAAACATGTAAGAAACAAGGACAATGATTCTAAATGAGAGCCTAGCGTTCATTTCCCTCCTAAAGATATTTGTCACTGAAATTCAGTCCCCGTCACCTAAATGAACCTCCACACAGAGTCGAAGAGCAATAGCTAATTATAAAGATTACTCTTTCATAGCATCGCCAGCATTCAGTGGTTCCAACACGCATCACCTGCATAATAATATGACGACGACTGTCTTGGGAAGGCTGAGGCACATGATCAAGGCAAGGGAACAAATGTAAAATAAGATGTGACCAGGGCCTATTTTTAGTTTGACTGTTATAATCCTAATTCTCCTTAGCATACTAAAATTGTACCTTTTCAGTCTGTATCCTGTACATTTTATGGCCCCTGCTTGTTTTATGCAGGAGCAGCATGAAAGGGGTCACACGTCACCAACTATTCCCCAGAGGGACCATCTGGAGAGTCCTCAGCCAGTGAAGCAAGTTAGTGAAAAGATCCCGGCTAAGGGTGCCACACATGGGATGGCTCCCAAGGAGTTGTGGTCATTGCATCCACTGCCCTGTCCCCATTCGGACTTTTCCCACCAGCCACTTGGGAAACAATAGACCAGAGCTCAGAAGTGTGATGACGCCAGGGTTGTGGTCAGGGGGTGCGAAGCTAATGCAAATGTGCACTCCGGTCAGCTCAGAGCAAGACCGCCGCCAACGTGTGTCAAGTCACTGTCTCTGTAAGTGCAGTGACTGTCACCACACGCCAGGGGAACAGAGCCTGCAAGGGGCAGGTGACGAAAGGAGGCGTCTGAACCACAGATGAGGGTGTGGCTTGGACGAGGGGGCCCATATAAGAGCACTCTGACATGAACCACGTCTGTCTGACGTCTGACTGAGCTCCACTGACAGTGTGGGAAACACTTCCTAGGCCACATGAGGTACACTCAGTCAATAGCAGCCACTTACTTTGCCTACTTTTGGTACCGAATTTTTTCATCTGCTTAAAGACATAATTTTTAGAAATACTTTTTTAAATGCTAAAGATTTACAGAGAAATGATTTAAAATCATTTGTTTACCCCTTCTCCCTCTGCCAATTAACTCTGGCATAATCTAGGCTGCTTATCTTAATGGCACAGAGAATGCATTTTTTAGGAAAAGGCAAAATAAGTAAATCATTTCATTATAACTGCACTAGTGGCCCGGTGCATGAAATTCGTGCACATTAAAAGGGAATTAATTAGAGGAAATATTTTAATATTGCTATTTGCCCTTTCTCTATAATAGAAGTGACAGAGATGAAGGAAAATTAGTAAAACATACCGTATTTTCCAGCGTATAAGACGAGTGGGCATATAAGATTTTCCTGGGTTAAAAAGTCATCTTATATGCCGGAAAATACGGTAGTCCAATATATCTAATCCATCATATCTAATCCCATCAATATAGTCCAATATACCGTATTTTCTGGCATATAAAACGACTTTTTAACCCAGGAAAATCTTATACGCCCAGTCGTCTTAAACGCCGGAAAGTACGGGTATATGAAAATCTCCCTCCTGTCAGTCTTGGGTGTGCCGTGGGACCCAGAGTCAAATCCCTGCCCACCCATGCGTGCCTTGAAATTGCATGAAACCCAGACCCAGCTGGCCCCATCCTCATTGGGTGAGACCCAGACCCAGCCGGCCCCACCCCCATCAAGCCCCACAGGGCAAGGGATGCAGCTTCACATCCCCCGTCAAGCCCAGCTGGGCAGGGGATGAAGCTAATCGTGGGTAACGACCATTTGCATATTAGCCTTTCATTACTAAGATTTTTCTACAGGTGTGAATCATTCATTTAGTGAATTATCTGTGGCAATGGTGCTATGTCACAGAACTGTAGATAGAACCCTAAAAGTTTATGGTGGAAGGAAATTAAGAGATCACTGACCCCAATGCCCCCATTTTTTTGGTGAAGAAAACTGAGGCCCCGGATCACATGGCAGGGCTGGGCCTCTGCTGGGACTCATGCCCAAAAGTCTCCCTGGAACCCATCTTAGGTTCAAATGCGACAGACATTCTAATATGTGGACAACATGTGAAGAACATTGTGGAGGTAAATCTGCTACGACAACCCTGAAGTTTTCTGTACTCCAAGGTCAGATAGAAATGAGTTGTTTGGGGGATACTCCTGTGATTAGGGCGACAGAGCCATCCTTTAAAAAGGAATATCGGAGTCTGCTCATGGTGCCATGTTTTCTCATTGATTTAAATGTTAGAGACTTTTCATTTTTGGCTCAGTCAAAATTGAAAGTTGCTTCTGATTCTTTAAAGATTTTAGATTTCTTATCCCAATTGTCAGGTGGTCTGGTTAATTTTACATTAACAAACACCTAAAAGCATCTGGTTTCTCATTTAAGGACACTCTCCCAGTGAGTATTTTTAGGAAGTCAACCTTTCAGTAATTAAGGGCAGACTCATGTGCTTTGTGCCCTGAGAGCTCTGTCATCCCTTCTTACAAGGGAGCCTATCTGTATGACAGGAAATGAAGCCTAACTTGAGACAGAACACAAAGACACTGAAAAGTCAGTCATGGTACAAGCTGCCAATACCTAGAGGATGCTCTCCCTGCTCTTTCTGTTAGTGTGGATAATGGAGGGCTGACCACCATCGTGTGCCTTCCTGGTAGTGCTCATCGTGGGTAGGACAAGCTTTCACCGGCCCACACCCACACCCCCCCAGCACTGCTCAAGGCAGTGGTGCTGCTGCAGTGACCTACACCCACGACCCAGGGCACCGAGCAATGAGGCTGGGCAAGAGCACCCACCACCCACACCCACCACAGACTCAAGAGCTCATATGTACCATCAAGTGGCTCCAAACCTCAGAAAACCAGTGTTTTAAAAGTGCAGTATGTGTAATATTGGAGAGGGAAGAAAAATGAAGATGACACAGAAACTGCATGTCAGCCCTGGCCGGTTTGGCTCAGTGGATAGAGCGTCGGCCTGCGAACTGAAAGGTCCCAGGTTCGATTCTGGTCAAGGGCACAGGCCCGGGTTGTGGGCTCGATCCCTAGTGGGGGGCTTGCAGGAGGCAGCCGATCAATGATTCTCTCTCTTCATTGCTGTTTCTCTCTCTCTCTTCTCCCTTCCTCTCTGAAATAAATAAAAATATATTTAAAAAAAAGAAACAGCACAGGTGACAAAAATTCCACTTCACCCAACACTGACTCTGTTCCACCCCAAATTAAACCTGGGTCTAGTGTGAGCAAATGAAAAAGTGAGCAACCTGCAAGGACAAGAGGTCAGTGTGCCCCCAGTGGGTTTCCACTCACACGGAAATGACAGTGACTTGCCAGAAGGAGGGCTATTTCCCTGGCTACTGAATCTAAACATTTTAAAGAATCCATTCCAGCGTCCTAAGATTAACTGCTATGATCCCAGGTCTCCCTCCGGTGGCGTGGTCCGACCTCCCCAGGCTGGCCGCGTGAAGTGTGTGCAGTACCTCCGGATGGCCACAGTGAGCGCCTCTGGCGAGCTGGCGCAGGGACAGATGACCTCCTGGCGCAGGCCTTTACTTTGGAAGACATTGAGAAATGCGTCGCAGGAAGAAATAGACCCTGGAGTGGAAGAGGAAATGGCGATCAGGCAGCGGCAGCTATGCCATTGATTGAAAATATCCCATCCTAGAAAATGCTTTTGAAGTTAGGGTTTAGGTACACGTGGAATTAGGCAGCATGGCAAAGATACTAAATACAATTTCTCATACTTATGGAACTCAAGAACTTACACAACTTCCATGCTGTATCAAAACATTTGCTGACTGAAGAACTTAACTTTTTTGAGACTTGTTCTACCATTTTCAATATGCATGTTCTAAAGGGTGGGCAAATCTAATCTTAACTCAGCAATTTTCAAACTTTTTCATCTCATGGTACATATAAACTAATTACTAAAATTCTGTGGCACATCAAAAAATATATTTTTTTACCCATCTGACAAAAAAAAAAGTATCATTTTGGTTCATTTACACCGGACGGCTATTGTTGTGTTGGCTATTGACATTTTTTAATTTACAATCTATGGGAAAAGAGGTCAGTGCCCATGACTAAATAGTCAGGTTAACATATTTTTAAAATTCTTGTGGCACACCAGTTGAAAATCTCTGCCTTAACTAACAGAAGAAAACTTCAAATTAACTTGAATGATGAGACCCGAGTATAATTACTAGGGACCTATCAGCTAAGTAATTTCCTAGAACAAGTTTACCTTGCTCTAT
Source organism: Cnephaeus nilssonii (assembly GCF_951640355.1). NCBI lineage: Eukaryota > Metazoa > Chordata > Mammalia > Chiroptera > Vespertilionidae > Cnephaeus > Cnephaeus nilssonii. The sequence goes on along the minus strand of NC_137072.1, from coordinate 40,216,469 downwards.
ATAAGACATGTTGCTCTGTAGAGTAACGGGTAAAATCAACTGTGTGTTCAGAGGGAAGTTGGAGGTGAGTGGGTGGGAGGGGAGACATTAACCAAATAACTTAGACACATATATGCATAGCCATGGGCACAGACAATAGTTTGGTGAAGACCTGGGGGAAGGGAAGGGAATTGGAAATGGGTGCAGGGTAGAGAGGGTCAATGGGGAAAAAAGAGGGGACAACTGTAACACTTTCAACAATAAAGATAAATTTTTAAGAAAGAAAAAAATAGCTCACAATTTATGGAGTTAGTTTGTAAATGGAAGAATCATTTGTAAAATTAGTACTAAAAATTGTTTGCCAGTTCACTTTTGCATATCAGATATTCTTTAAGAAAGTATATGCTGCTTTAATTTACAGATATATACACCGCATGGTTCACAAAGGTAGTCAGAACTTTCTTACATTCAATTCACTTTCCCCGACTTCTGGCTTACATATTCCTCTCACACAAAAAAAGCTAGCTGGGGTTTATTGCTACTGACTGAAATATTTCTCAAGGTGTATTAACAGTATCCTGTGAAACTGCTTATAACTTTACCTACTTTTTGATATAGGATTTGATAATGAAATTTCATTAAAAATGAAAAATTAATTTCCTGATCAATAAAACTACTATGGACCATAAAACAATAGTAGTTAACATTTGAGAATTTCTTCCATTCTGAGGAACTGTATAGAGGGATTACTTCATTTAATCCTCAGAAAATCTTATGACTTATATAACATTTTCAAGCTAAAGAAAGAGAAGGATTTTTAGGTAAAAAGCAACATTGTCTACAGAAGTGAGAAGTGGAGGCCACAGGGCCATGTCTGAAAGCTCCATGTTCTCCACTGGCACATCATGTGCCTGTAGTCAGTGCATAGTTCTGTTGGTTATTATTTTGAGACAACTTCTTAATTAAGGTAGAGACTAGGAAAAGAAATCAAAGTGCAAAGAATGAACCCTAGCGATGAGGCTCCTGCTGCCTGCCTTTCCTCGCCTGAGCAGCAGCCGGTGCTTACAGGGGTTTGCGCCGTCGGCCACGATCAGCATCCGCAGAGAGGAGAGGTTGATGTCTCTTTGATCCCTGTGTGCTACCAGCGCCCAGTGCATGTCCCTGGACTTAACACAGGCCACTTTTGCTGAAGTAGAAGCAGAAAAAAAGGGAGTGACTATGTGCACCCAGAGCATGAGATGTTAAAAGAAGGACTCATGATAATGGGGGGGGGGGGGCGCCACGGGGCCACCCTGGGACGTACCTTTGTACTGGCAGACCTTCTGAATCCAGGAGAGCGGGTTCACCTTCATCAGCGAGTATGGGATGCTGATCACGTGCATCATGTTCATGACGCTCTGAAGGCAAGGACACAGGTGAGACAGAGAGGCCCACCCACGGACACCAGGCTCCAGATGGGGGCACGACAGGACAGGCTGCGGCTCATCCCAATGCCAGGGCTGCTGAGCATGAGGGGGCGGCTGATCCCAGTGCATCTCAGAATAATCCGAGAAGTGACTATCTCAAAGGCTATCTAGTCCTCTTGGCTCCTGCTTTTCCTGATACAGTTAAAGAATCTAAGTCTAAATACTTTTCTTAGAAAACCTTTAGTTGGATGATAATTTTTTAAGGTCCTCTCATAGTCTGGAAGCTTGATTTTTTTCTAGTGTATTATACTAACTTTTCTTTCAAAAAAATATATTTCCTTTATTAAATGTTACCCTGAAATGTCAAGGAGCAGTGGAACGTGTCTGCATCACCCTCAGTTTGCCATGTAGCCTTGCTAATGTAATCGGGAGCCCTAAAGGATTCAATTTCTTTAAAACAAGTAACCAAAACTAACTTTTAAAATACCAGACTTACTGGGAGGGGGGAATCACTTTGTATAATATATAAATGTCTAACCATTATACATATACTTCAAACTAACATAAAATAGTATTAAATGTCAACTGTAACTGAAAAATAAAAAAGGTAAAGTAAATTAAAAAATAAAAGTTAGTCCCTACATGCTTTAGGCCTCACACATCTGCTGGACATCATTCAGTCCAATGCACTCAGAAAAGGGGAACACCAGCCAGAGACCCCTGTGGGCTCTGCCATATCAGGGTTCTCTCTGCTCCTGCAGGTGGAGGGGGAGAGAGAGGGCACAGACGCTCTGGAAAGCGCTGGCCTAATTCTGGAAGCTCAGACGGAAAATGACCACCTACACCTTCCCCAGGAGAAGTGAGTCGGCTGGCCCCTCTCGCTGCAGTTGCTCCCCACTCCGTGCTGGGGGTGAGAGCTCTTCCACACATGGAAGATGCCACAGAAGAGTGTGTGTGGCTATCCAGCCAGACCTGCCTTGCTCTAAAAGGTGGCAGCCAGAGTTGGAGAAACCACTGATTCCTGAGCAGTAATCCAGAGCAACAGTAAGCAGGTGGAAGACTATCAACAAGACCTACTCCAGACCTGTCGCAGGGCTCTCGAAACTGAGATTGTTAGGAGAAATTCTGATGGCACAATAACAGCAGTTCTGTCACATTATCAAACAGGTGCTCACTCAACATCAGGCCTACTAGTCTCACACAGCACCATCATTCCCATTGGACAAATAGGAAAACGGAGGTTCCAGTGACTCGGGCAACAAAAGATTCTCTGTCTCAGGTGACTGTCCTGGAGACACAAAGCTATAGAAGGAAGGGCAGCAGGGCAGTGAGGCACCTGGGGAGTCACGCAATGAACTGTCTTGATCGCAGAAAGATGCTGCTGATCTGGAGCTGTAAACTTTGTCTTATGTGATACTTAAATGCTTTTGTTCTAATAAATTCTGATTTATGAAGAAACTACAAATTCTCCTTTCTGTACTGATGTTTCTATCAAACATGCAAAAAGAACTAGATTTTTCTACTTAAGATATAAAGTTTCAGCATAAGAAACTTAAGAAGAAAAAATGGGTGATTAAAAATGACCACATATGAAACAGACACGGTGAGGGTCTAAGCAGTTATGCTGCACACTTTAAGTGCCAAACATATATCTCTATATATAAAAGCCTAAGCGACCAAATGACTGGTCGACTGGTTGCTATGATGTGCACTGACCACCAGGGGGCAGACGCTTAACACAGGAGCTGCCCCCTGGTGGTCAGTGCGCTACTGCAGCTGGCCGACCAACTTCCCGTGGCCCCTCCCCTCAGCCGGCCCACCAACCTCCCTCGACCCCTCCCACCCCCCCACCAGCTGCCCCAATTGGCCCCGGGCCCTGATCGGGGCGGGAGACAGCCCTGATCATCCCCGATCACCAGCCAGGCTGAGGGACCCCACCCATGCACGAATTCGTGCACCAGGCCTCTAGTTAAATAATAAGCTTTATGTTTCTATAAATGTGCCAACAGCTTTGAACTGCCATCACTTATCAAGAAGCAGCAACAATAAAGAGACACATTCTCTATGATGCGCGCTGAATTTTCCTCAAGGGGAGGTCTATAAAGGAGTTTCCTCATAGCATAATGAAACAGGAGATCACCTCAAGAGTTATAAACAGACTCATAGAAAGAAAAATAACTAGAATGTCGTAGCCAAATCAGATGTACGGGCAAGTGGCCCAAACAAAAGTCACCGATAACAATGCTGTGTAATCTAAGTGCTGACCGTGGGGAAGGAGATCCCGAGAAAGACTGGAGCCTCAGTATGTGGTTCAGTGACTCAAGCAAGCGGCTGCAGAGACCCAGTGGGTTTGCCAGGCTCTTGGAAGTTACTTTACCTGACAACTCAAGACACCTAACAATGGCAACTTTTCCTTATAACTGGGAAGAACATTGCCTTATAGCTGATAAGTATAAAGATCCCAACTCTAATTCTGACATGAGGACATTCAAATGTAACGAGGACACAGCAGGGCCCAGCTTCACACTTACTGTTAGGATTCCATGCCAGAGCCCAACGTCTTTCTTGAAATCCAACACATTCACAATTGTTTCAGCTGTGCAAATAAAAAGGGTAGAAAGATTCTTACTTATGAAAAACAGGTACAGAACAAAGGGCAAAGAAAACCCAGCGTCCCATCAGGGGTAGCAACAGATGTTGGAATACGATCATTTCACAGTATCTTTGCAGAAAGTCTGCAGCTTGCAAACCCATTTTTAAAAAGGCTAGCCTGCCAGGAAACTGTTTCTAGACAGTATTCTAACATGCACGTTTACAGCAATAGCTCCTCACACCATCACTTAAAGCACCTTATTCCTTCCCTTTTTATATACAGATTTCCCCCTTCCCTGCCTTTTTTCTTTCTTAAAAAGGATTTTTTTCATTTCCGTCACGTGTTCTCCCAGGAAATCCGAGGACCAGGCAGTTTCCAGCAAACACCGTATGCTGCACCAAAGAAGCCTCAGGGGTGGGGCTGGGTGATAAAGGAGGCAGAGGCTTTGGAAGGGTAGGATGGGGGAGCAGTCAAGAGTTATGGGGGGCTTTTTAAAGACGGGAGTAAGAAAAAGGAGCTAAAAAGATATGGTTGAACAACTACTACATGGAACATGAAGCCAAGCTGGAGAGCCCGCTGCCTGCGACACCATGAACATCCCTCTTGAAGTCACATCTGTCTACTGGCCAGGGCAGGGGGCCCAGCTGCCTACACCTCTGCCCAAGGCCGCCCAGTGCTGAGCCCCAGGCACTGACTGATGCCCCGTCTTCCATTTCTACGTATTTGCTCTGGAGATGCTTGCCAAAGGTTCCTCACTCCGTGTCTGACCCCATTTCAGAAAGGATTGGCCGAGGGGCTTTCAAAATAAACATGCTCAAAGGAAACAGTCTCTATTCCATGTTATACAAGTATTTTTAAATCGAGAAATAAGGAGCAAATATATCAATATATTATTTCCTCTCTCCAACCCCACAAGAGTGACAACCTTGGACCTCTGCTTAGGGCAAGGAAATGGGTCAGGAGGTTGTAAGGAATGTTGAAATTAAAATGGAAAACACTGGTGAGTAGGCTGGTAATAATTAGAGACAATGTGTGAAAATGTCCTGGAAACTAGTTCAGGGACAAAAATCAGAACATCTCACGAGCTAAGTGAATTGTTTTTTAAAAGAGAGACTACCAGAAGGAAGTGTGTGTGGGGGGGGGGGGGGGGGAGGGGAGGGGAGGGGGTGGCTGGAGAGAGAAACAGAACAAGAAAAACAGAAGAAGTAAAGCATTTCAGGTTAGAGTGGAGCAACAATGCCACCAGCCTCCTCGGGCACATGCCCAGCACAGGGCCCTGTCACAGAGGCTCCAGCCAGAGGGTTAGCTGGTATCCGGTCTGACCTTCTAGGATCCCAGGTCAGGACTGACACCAGTTTCCTCTGGTTACCCTACCTCTTGCCTCCATGACCATCCCGTCTGGTACATCATAAAAACAACTGGTCTCAACTGCGTAGCCCACCCCTGGAGCTCATCGAACCCATGCCCAGAAACTCGATTCAGTTGGTAGGGGTGAGCCGAACATGGGATGTTTTTAATGCTTTCAGAGAGATTCTGAAGTGCAGCCAGAGATGAATACATTTGGTATTAATGATCGGTTACGGCCTTAGTAGGGTCCCCTCAAGTTCATAGGAGGAAGCCCTAACCCCAGAGTGACTGAATTTGGAGATGGGACCTCTAAGGGTCAAAGGGTAGAACCTAATCCAATAGGGCCAGTGTCCTTGCGAGAAGAGGAAGAGACACCACATCTCTCGCTCCCTCCACGTGCACAGAGAAAAGGCCATGTGAGGACACAGAGATGGTGTTGCCTGCAAGACAGGTGCTCACCATCAGGAACCAATCCTGACAGCGCCCTCATCTCAGACTTCCAGCCAGCACTGTGACAAACAAACGTCTGCTGTTCAAGCCCCAGGATGTGGCATCTGTTATGGCAGCCAGAGCTGAGACACTGCCTAACCCAAGTTAACCTGCACTTGAGTTAGGCGCAAACTTAACGCGTCTCTTATGGTTACTAGTGGGAACAACACAGTCTCTTGACTGGTCAACACGCATCTCACAGGCCAAGGTCTGGAGTCAGGGTCCTGCAGGGAGGGTCCCAGAGGCCTCCCCCCCAATACCTTCTGTGTAGCCACACGCCTGTGTCAGAGCCTGGCAATGGGTCAGCAGTGCAATCCTTGTCACGGTCACCCCGAGCACACTTCCATCCTTGCATGTCTTATACTGAAACGAGATGACAACGTGGGGATGAGTGGGACCAAAGAACAAAGCAGGATCCACATCCATCAGCTCTTCTGGGTAAGGAAGAGGCTGCAGGTCCTGATCCTGGAGCTATGTAACTATGGGAACCGCGGGGACTCAGTCCCGAAGCCCCACGCCCAGTGACTTACCTCGATATATGCGGTGTCGTTATTTGCATCTTTGATGTGTGGGAACCAGTCTCGAGGAGGTTTAGAGAGATGTTTTGACTCTGTGACAAACCATAATAGCTTTGGCCAACCTTGGAAATAAAGGACAAATTCTTTTTAGGTGAGCGTTTCCCAGGAAAGAGTGTGGCATCATCTCCCCATTCATGGCTATGCTTCACACCACCACATGCTAGGGGGAACCTCTGGTGTTTCTGTCAAGTCAAGGACCATATCCACAGTGCAAAAGCCACTGCCAGTCAATCATGCCACAGGGGAGGCTGAGAAGATGAGATGTGTTGCCTGAGACATGTGCGTGTGGAAATCGTATACTCTGGAACTGATTCCACGTTGTACCATCTTTCCCAGTGAAGAGCTCGCCTCCCAACACGGCACTCAGCACTGTCTTACCTTTGAACTGCGGGATCTCCCCCGTCGGGCTCTTCGGCAGTCCTTTGTGGCAGGCGTCGCTGGTCAAGGCAACAGTAACCCCACAGCTGCCAAGCAGGAAGCCGATCTGCTGGCTTCCTGCGTCCTGGGAGAGGGCGACAGAAGAGGCACGGAGACGAGATGACAGTGGCACTCCTGGCAAAACAAGGCCTCACCCTGGGTTCTGGGATGGAACGAACCTCCCTGGACAACCCACGGTTTTGGCACAGACTGGGCTCTGCAGAACTGGGGTTAGAGCCCAGGCTGCTGCTTGCTAGCTGCATGGCTTTGAATGGGGTAGCTAGCCTGCATGGCCTCGCTTTCCTCATCTGCACCATGGGGCGAAAGGCAGAGCCATCTCACACGTCTGCTGCGAGCGATAAACCAGGAGAGCACAAGTAAGTACTCAGCGTGGGGCTGGCATTAACGACCCTCAGTTCTGTGGACCACGACTGTAGGGCATGAGTATGGGGGGAACAGAAAGCGTCCAAGAAAATGTCTTATACTGAATAATTACCGACTGCCTGATTTTAAGCACTCAGAGCAAAGGGCTCTGCCATATTTGATTACATCTACCAAAGAAATGGAGACCTGGTCACCTTTCCCCACCACGAGTACCACTGTCTCAATAAATAAGAACATGCATTAGACATGTATGACATTGACTCTGGTGACACTGAGCCCTGGGAGCCTCTGAATGACCAGCACCGACGGAGGAACATGGCGTCTGAGCAGCTGCTGCTGGTGGGGCGGCCAAAGGAACCGCCAGCTGTGTGGGTTTTGTTGCTTATTGTGTCAGCTGCCCTGTGAGAAGTCGGGTCACTTGGAGTTCTTTCCTCCCACCTGCCACACCAGCTGTGACTCACACTGTGCAGGAGCTGCATTGCTAGAGCCAAAACTGCACGACTGTGGTGAGCCATCACCTCTGTTCATTCCCACTGGACTCTGCCTGAACCCCCGGACAACCAGCAAGCCTGTCAGTGGGCCAGACGCCTGGCTACCTGTCACGCTGCCTGTCTGCGCCTCGCTAAGAAAAATGTGAGACCATGTGGTGTTTTCTCCCGAGTAAAATCAACAGAGTTGACATCTTAAAACTGTAGTCTTTCAAGTGAACAGTTTCTACTTTTCTTATTGTAGATGTAACCCCCCAGGGAAAAGCACATCTCTCTTCATGGGATTGTGCACAGACAACCCCTGACACCTGTGCAGCACTGAGAGGGGACAGGTTTGGCCCCCGGGGACAGTGACGGTCCCTTTCGGGGGTGCTCACAGTACGTTTCCTTCAAGCAATGCTATTTCAAGCACAATTATAACCAGTCACTTCAATGTGAATTTGGATATCCCATCGCCAAACACCATGATCTCACAGCAGGGAGGGGAGGCAGATTCCAAGATCAGAATCAGTAGCAGGAAGGCGTTCCTTTGTGAGTGTGAGTTTATTACTCTGTCTACAGCAAGGGGGACTGGGAGCGAGCGTGCCAGCGGGTACCTGCCCTGACCTGCCAAGGGCTGGTGCCCATGCCAAGGGCAAACATGCTGATCCTGGCACTCCCAGCGGAGGCATGATGTCCCCTGAACCCTGTCTTTCCAACATCTGCTCATGATTTGATTTCAAAAATAATGGATTCACAAACATGAAAAGACACCTAAAATACAGAAGAAGAGACGAGAGACCACGTGGGAAGGAGTAACTGGGATCAGGATGCCACAGTTCAGCACAAAATTCAGACTTCATGTCTGCTCCCTCTTTGTTGGAAGGACCTTCTCTTCCTCGTCATCTGGGTAATTCCTACTGAGAGCTCCGATCAAATGTCAAGTTCACAGAACAGCTCTGCCAGCCGCACCCCAGTGTACTGAGATGAGACCCCATCACCGGCTCTCAGGGCAGCCTGGGCATCTCCTTCCTGCACCAAGACCCCTGAACAAACACATGCTTGAACTCAGAGCCTAGAGCAGAGCCTCGCATGTAGACACACTCAACACACAATGTCAAAGCTGTGTCTCTACCTGGACTCTGAGGACAAGGACAAGAAGGTTGGACATGCCCTGCGCAGCCGCCACATGGTGCTCTCACACCGGGCCTTGTAAGCCTGCCTCCTGGCCTGATGTGCCATCAGCAGACTCAGGAAGAACGTGACGATACCCCTCCCAGGGTGCCCTCCTGCCGTGACCTGTTCTCTGCGCCTTTTTCCTGGGAGTGAAGGTACTCTGGTCTGTGGGCAACCACTTGGCTAGGGCCCTTCCTCTGAAGAGCCATGCTGTCAAGGATGGTCAGCTCTCCCATCCAAAACCTCAGTAATGATTCTTTAGTTGCCAAGGAAAAAAAATGGACCTCACCTCAATTCAAACCTTCCTCTCGCTTTCAATTTTTCTCCAGTATGTAGAGAGTTGACTAATTATGTCACTTCCTAGAAGTCTCGCCTCACCACTGCCTCTCTGACAAGTAACTCCCCAAGCATCAGACAGGCCACGTGGACATGTCACTTGACCATCATCTACCCCGGTCCCATCTCAGTCTCCTCGCCAGCAACCATCAATCACACCCATAAAAAGGATTCTCTCTCTAATAAAGAAGAGGTAAGTTCATGGTAAGCCTCTCTCTTGAATTCATTTTTATTTGTGGCCCCACAACAACTAGTTACAGTTAGTTTATCCAATTCCATTCTTGCCCACCCAAATCGCCAACTAATGGCTGGTTAGCTCTCAGGAAGTGAAAAAGACAACAATAAAAGACATGATGGAGAGATGGACACAAGGCCGAGTCAACACAAAATGCTGCAGACCCATGTGCTTTAAGATGATCCATGGCCACGGAACCACGTGGAGCAGAGAAATTGGACACAAGACATTTTACTTATCAAAACTAAGATGAACTTGTCAATAATATATACGTATATTTTTTCTAATTAGTTTCTAACTTTTTATTTATAATGGAAACTTCCAAGCACACATACAAATATAGAGAAAAGGAAAAAGAAAGCCCATGAACCTATTCATCCAGCTCCAATAACTACCAACGTTTGGCAAATCCAGTCTCACCCCAAACACACACACACGCACGCACGCACGCACGCACGCACACGCGCGCGTTTACCCCCGTGTGGGTGACATCCATTCATGCACTTATACTTTGGCTGGCTGATGGTTGCCCTGGGCAGCCCATGTCCCTCCCAACAAGGCCTGGTTCTTATGGTCTCCTTACTACTTCTGATTTCCTGAGAAAGAGATTCTGGGACTAATCATAGGAGGTTGTAAAAATGTGACGAGTCATTGATGTTACCCCTTCCACAGATATTTCATTTTAATGGGGTATTTGAAAACCTTTACTAAGGCAAACAAAAGGCTGGTGTGTTAGAATTCCAAGGGGAGGAAGTGAATGTTGAGTGGCTGGCCCTGGTCGGCTGATTCCTGCGGCCCACAGAGCCTATCCTACTTAGAATATTCACATTTGACCCCCAGACTGAAGGCCTTGCTATTTTCCTGTCAAACCCACATGCCCGTGGCAGAGCCTGTGTCCACGAAGGAGAAATTCTGGCTCAGCCTAAATCACCAGCCGACAGATTTGTGCTGATAGCTGGCCTTACCAGACCAGCTCAGCCACCTCGAGAGGGTTCTGGTGGCAGGCTTTTCCAGATCTGCTGTGACCACTCGAGGCCTGTCCTGGCACAGACATGTGGCCACTCCTCTCCATGTCAAGCATCGCAGGAACACTGACCCCAAGAATTAGAACAGAGGATAAATAAAGATACATGGGACTAAACTGTTCAGTCAGGTTCAATAAGCAACATTCAGGATTCAGAAAATTTGGTTCATATTAGGCCCATTATTTTAAGACGAGTCCAGTGGGAACAGAACATGTCATCACCTATGCTCATGTGTACGTCCTGAGCCAATGTTTCTTTTATTTAAAATGAAGAGACGTTCTCTAAGACAACAAACGTCATGTTCTGAAGTCACAGAGCCTGAGTGTCAGAGGGGACCACTCCATGGCTGCCAGCTGTGACTCCTTGGACAACATCAGACCATCTGTCAACCCTGTAGGGTTTCCTCCCTTTATCTTTCTCCCTCCAGTTACCATAGCTCTGGAGTATGGAGAGCAAGTCATTCACATGGACGAAAAAACATACACCAGTGTGCAGGACAGCACAACGTTCCTTCTTATACTGGACACTATCATTATAAGAGAGATTAGCTACTTATTCTAATTATGGAATAAGATCTCATAAACTGTAGCTGAACCTGGGACTTGATAATGTACAAACATCTGAATGAAAGCAACAACTGCCACCCCTCGAAATAAAAAAAAAATCTGTCATTTACCCTATTTCCAGTGTAATGATGCTGAGGAACAAGACACTCAGAAACGTGCTTTATTAACAAATTACTCGGCTCAGTGGTGTTACAATGCATAGAAGCTCTGCCTCAGAGACACTGTTCCTGCTAACCCGTGCAGCTGAGCAGTGTGTGAGGTTACTGTCCCCTTCACTGAGCTAATTGCTAAAAACCTGACAGCCTTAGAAACAAGGAAAACCTCTCGTGCCTCTTGATCCACACCCTGCTGAGATGAAAAGCACATTCTGACCTCATGAGAATGTTCCAGTGTAGCAGAGCCTGCCATTCCCATTAGCAGGCTTTAATGAAACAACTCGTGCCTTACCTTTCTCGTGAGTGGTACTTCTATGGGCACAGGAACGACCTCAGCCAGCAGGCAGCCGTAGAAGGCCACCATGGATGCAGCAGGGTCGTTGTTGGGGAACACCAGCGCCACCTGGACAGACACGCGGGGGCGGGGAGGGGGGGGAGGGAGGAAGGACTTACTGTTAACATGGCTTTGAAGATATCATGAAAGGATGCAACCCGCCACAGACACTGGGGTTCACGTTCCCATTAAGAACAAATGCTGGAACAAAACTAGGTGCCATACTTAAAAATGCATTTTAGGCAGACACATTTTACTAAGAATTATATACTTGTCCTTTAATTCTCGTGAAACACATATTACCAAGTCATCTATAATACTGTACCAGAATACAACTATCATTTTTTAATCTTATCTTCCATGTTGACATATTTTTATGTGGAAGAAACTATAGTGCACACACTGTTCTGTTTTCCCCTGGCTTTATGAAAAACTCTCGGAGTCTTCACAATCACGGCTGAACGCGGGTGCTTCCTCACCAGTGTGCTGGGCTGGCACCTGGACCCCCACTGGGACTCTATTCAGACCAGGGTCAGGTTTAGCTCTGGGATCTCGGCACAATTTTAGCTCCTCTAAGCCTTAGTTGTCTCATCTGAAAAACGAGAACACTAGAACCTGTATCTTAGCTTTGTGGTAAATGTTCTAAAAGCCAGGTTAATTTAAATTACCATCCAAATAACCAAATAATGGATAGTATGACTGCAATATGTTTTCTTATAGTCCTTAGAACAGTGGTTCTCAACCTTTTTAATGCCGCGACCCTTTAATACAGTTCCTCATTGTTGTGGTGACCCCCAACCATAAAATTATTTTCGTTGCTACTTCATAACTGTAATTTTGCTACTGTTATGAATCGTAATGTAAATATCTGTGTTTTCCGATGGTCTTAGGCGACCCTGCTAGTGGTTCTTAACCTGTGGGTCGCCAATAAAAGGCCAATAAAACTATCTGCACTACTAAGAGAATTTTGAGAAATCCTGTGAAATAATTAATTAATTAGTAATCCTTTGTCTTAGCAGGCTACCAGCAAGAGGATTTTCAAGGAGGAGTGTATGTCTATGCACACAAAGCACAACCAATTATTTTAAAAATCTATCTGAGGTGTGCATCAGCCTCCAGTGTTCTGCCCTCAACTGCAAGGCTGAGAGTTGATCTGTCTTTAGATCTGGATCTGGCGAAGCAAGAATATTCTATTAAATGTTTGCAAATCTTCCAGGCTACCATTGCCGCATGACTTCTTTCCCTGACGCAGATTAAAATGTTTAAGGAAGCTGATCAAACTGCAATAAAAAAGCAGAACACGCTGAAGTTCCATCTGAAACGAATGATCTCACCCATTCATAAGGGACCCATTACACACTGACTTGTTCTCCCTAAAATCTACCTGTTCTGCAGGTGGGAGTCGTCATCATGAGCAGAGAACAGAGAAGTTGCCACCCTTCTGAGCTGGACTATGCGGCAATTATGTTTCCGAGATTTGAGTTTAGCTGCCATCCCAGCTCTGCTCAAAGGAAGGTCAACATGATTTAGGATTTAAAATCCCCTGCTCTATCACTAAAAGTTATGTTGATAATGCCATTTATATAACCTTGCAGAGTTGTGTTAAGATAGGAAGAAATGTATTAATGTAAAATAAAAGGATATAAAACTGTACATTATAAGCTCTCAATCATATTAAAATAATGGATAGAAAAGGGTAAATACCAAAAGGCTCTTTTAGAATAAAAAAATGATATATTTTTTCAATTTTTTTTTAAGGAAGGGAAGTTTGTACTTTCATCATTCTCATTGTTTTCCTTTAATATCTGATCAGTCACAAGCCCTTTTCGTGGTCTCTTTCCAGTGATTCCAAAGATATCATAAACCCACACGGTTTCCATTAATTTGATTCTCTATGTATTCCTTTGAGATTTCATTGAACCTAATTATCCACAGACTCAGAATAGACATCAATAAAGCAAGAGGCGGTAGCCCATCCTAGTGTTTGCTAAGATTTAAATTTTGTTAAGCTGATTTCATCTTGTTCCCACACTCAGCCCTACTGTGTGCGTGCCTGGATTGTCTTCTTCGGCACAACACATTCTGTTCCCCCACCCCCAGCTCTTTCACATGCTCTTCCTTGGAGCTCACGGCCTTACTTTTTTTCACCAAAAAAACTTCTCAGATCCCAAATGAAAGAGATCTCTCTCTTCTTCCCAAACAGTTCACAGGTGTATCAATCACTATCTCTTTTGGGGACCTGTATCCATTTCCAATTTATAGAAAAGCTAATGATCAATATGACTGTTTGTTTTTTTGTGTGTTTTTTTTAAGACTGCAAGCTCCTTAAAGACAGGCTTCTCATGTGGTAAGTCTTGTATCTTCCACTGTTCCTCCTACAACATCCTGAAACCTATTCAGTTTAGGTACTTCAATGCCCCTTTCAAAGCCCAAGAAGGTACTCCCCAAACTGCATTAATAGGATCATCCACATGAAAAGTACCTATAATTTTTATGCTAAGGACTGAATGTTCATCCAAAAATGATTTTCCAAGAATCCTGCTTACTGCAATAGAAGGTTATTATTGAATACTTTGCTCCTGTATGCTTATTTAATAAATATTTATACACACATGCCAGATATTAGCCACATAAATACAATTTGAAATCCAAGTAGGCTGTAATTTTTTAATAACAAAATACTTATTTATTAAAGAATATTTAACAGAAAAATGGTTAAAGCTATAAGTTAAAGGCACATTGAGGGAGAGTCCTTCTTGTAATGCAATTTAAAGGAATTCATTTTACACATAAATAAAGTTCAAGAAAGTTATTTTGAAGTTTTTCATTACTGACAATTTCCAGAAAACATACAGTTGATTATATTTCCCCATAGAGAAGCATTGTTGACATATAGGATTATATTTCTGTATTAGAACTCAGCATTCAAACAAATCACTGGTCTAAACATCAATATGTCATAAATGTAAAAAAATTACCCTAAAGTCTATACTAATTTAAAATACTGTTCCCAGTTCTATTAAATAAGCATAAATATATGGCACATGTTAATTACAAAAGGTATTTCATGCACTATTAAGTGCACACAGTATGACAATGTAATAGGGGACCTGAAACTGGAGTACTTACTATAGTTAACATTAAGTAAAGTTGTCATCTTAGAATTTAGGGTGTTGCTACGGAAAGAGATGGCACAAGACTAAAAAGTCATCCAAACATTTAAAATTTTTCTTTTGATACTTTAAAATCAAACAGACAAAACAAGCAGAGGCATTCTGCCACCTTATTAATTGTAAAGGTATTTCTTCACAGAAAAATACTTCAAAAGAGTTGAGGTAATATACGTCCCCTCTAACTTCCCTTTTCAATTTACTGAAAGTTAAAACTGTAAGGGCTGCCTGAGATAAAAGGTCATTCTGCCTAGCATTTATTGATCTTGATTTATAAGAACACTTTGTCACTCATGAGCAAACTACAGAAGGGGCTACCTGGTCATTGGCACAAATTTCTTTTAAAAATATTTAAAAACATTTTGCCTTTGTGTTGAATTGGCCAAAAGGAAATGAGGGTAAACTGATGTTGGTTGGTTAAAGAGCAGAAAGCACAATACAAAGTCAATCTGAGATGCTATCCTTAAACGTGCTTTCTAAAGAAATCTGCTTCTGCTAGATGACATAAGTCACACAACTGTTTTCCTTTCACTTCCTCAAGGTGGTTTCCTCAACTTCTTTTCATGTATGAGTGTTTGGCAAATGGTGTTAGGTTATCTGAAGACTTGAGGAACATCCTGTTTACTAACCGGAGCCAATTAAAGAAAATCCTAATTAAGGGAAGCTGATAGCACAAATATCTAGCAGTTCAGCTGTAAAAAAAGCACCTAGTCCTTCACACTAACACATCATGGATATTTTACAGTGACAATGAGGTCTAAAAACCTTCTTAACCAGGTGTATGCAGCACCTAGGAATACTTGCTCCAGTCCTTACTGAATCTGTGACAGTTTCGAAACTAATGTGGACTGAGTAGATTCGGTGGCGGTGGAAGAACTTCTTCTTCTGTTCCTTGGAGCAACCTGTGGTGGTCCTGGAGTAACCTGTGGTGGTCCTGGAGCAACCTGTGGTGGTTCTGGAGCAACATGGTGCGGTTCTTGCCTCTCTGGTATGCGCTTCGTAGACCAATGTTTCTGCAGATGCTGCTTCTGAAGCTTTAACCAGCTCTGGGGGGTCTTTTCCACCTGGGACTGCTGGGGCTGCTGGGGCTGCTGTCCTAACTCCTGGTGTGATTCCTCCTCCTCTGTTCGGAGTTGGTGCAACTCAGAAGCACGCCTCTCTGCTGCCACTTCTAAGGCCTGGACCTTCCTTTTTAGTTCCTTTTCTTCTCTCTTTCCCAACATGACCATGGCTGGTTCATTCAGTTGCTTCTCCAGTAATGTTTTTTCCTGGAGGTACCGGGCCTGAGCCTTTGCAGCTGTCTTAGCTCGGGCTTTCTTTAGCTTCTCCTGTAAAGTCTGCAATTCTTTCTGCTGTTTCTCCCTTACCTGCGACATGTCCCTCATTGCCTCCAACTGCTGCTTCAAATTGTATTCCAGCTTTTCCTTCCCCAAGAGCTGTGTTGTTTTAAGCTCTGAAGTTTGTTTTGCATATTTGGAGGCTAATTCTTGTTTTGTTGGTAAGATCTCACCACTTTCTTGTGCATAGTTGTGCCACTGATTTTCAATTTCCTTTCTGTACTCCTTGGCTTTTTTGGTCAGGTTTGCTAGCATGACTGTAGTGCCAGCCTGGACAGGTAACTTTTCATTGAGTAGGAATGCAGCTTCCTCCATTACCATCTTTTGCTGGATTTTAGTTTCTCTTATTTGGTGGTCTAACTTCATCACTTCCACTGTCTTTTTTATAAGCCCCATTGCTGCCTTTGTTGGTTTCTCTGGCTTCAAAAAATCATTTACTAAACGAAAATATGCTGGAGGGGGACTACTGGAGTCCTCCCTTGTGGGAAGTATTCCTGGTTCCTGGGGTTTGAGCTTAGTACTAGTGTCCATTGTCCAGAAGCCCCGTGGGTCCCAGCTCACCTGGATACTGACTGGGTCGGTCTTGAGCGGCACTGGCGCCGAGGCCCGGGTGGGCGTGGCCGACCTCAGCAGGGCGGTCCTGATGGCCTCTCCCTGCGTCAAGGAGGCCCTATTTGGCGCTTTGGCCCTCTGCAGCATTGTGGTCCTGGAACGGGCAGCACTGCCATCCTGGTTCCTGGGGGCTGTGGCTTCCTCTTCACTGGAGTCCAGGGAAAACTGAATGGTTTTTCTCTTGCCATTAGAGCCCGGCTTCAGCTTCCGGGATCTCAGTATTTCAGGCAGTTTCAGGATTCGGGGCCTCCGTGTCCCCTGGTTCATTTCCATTACATTGAAGTCCCGTTCCCCGCGATGCCAGATCCTCACCACAGTTTCCGGTAGGCTCCCACGCCAGTGTAGCACCGGATACTGCTTCCTCATCCCTTCCCTTCCTTCTCCAGCTGGATAGAGCTGGAACCTTCCTCTTTCACAGCTGGCAACGTGGAATGTGGAGTGTGGAATGCAGGCATCTCCCCTAGCCACGTTTCCATGGTGACCCTGTGGAGGGGGCGGGGCCAGCTAAGCTCCTAAGAGGGACTTTGACCCCAGTGTGTCTGTTGGTATTGGGAACAATTTTTTGAAACAAACAAACAAAAAATTCAATTTCCTATGGTGGGCTTAGAGCAGTCACCCATTCACCGCAGGTAGCATTTCGAGTAATCCACAGCCCCAGTCTCCCTGGGGGTGGTGGAGAGGACGCTTTTGTTTCTAGTGTTAGTGGTACACCTTGCCGTCCAGGGACCGACACCTTTGCCACACTTGACTGTGCACTCTGACCACACTCCTGCCTCCCACAGGGTCATGCAGTCCTGGCCCTTGCAGCACTGGGCAGAGACCTGTGAGAGCCCAACGCAGTCCCTCTGGGGTCCTAATCAGGGCTCCAGTGCTCAGTTGTTGGGTACATGTCACTTTCTGCTCTGCATCCCTCTTTCACAGGTGTGTGAACATGGGGTCCATTCTGTCATCATCCATCGAGTTTGGCATGGCTGCTCATTGCACTTGCAAATCTGTGAGTCTGCTTTGTTAAGTATTTGTATTTCTTACTGCCCACAATGCTGATATTTTTGTTCGTGGTTTTTGTGCAAGACACTGCTGTCTTCCTTTCTTCTGTGCGGTTGCCGTGGTCCTGTGTGCCAGGGTCAGGATGGGCACCCACCAGCCCTCCTGGGCCGCCTGCCCCTGCCCCTGCCCCCGCCTCCCTACACTGCAGGACCTCCAGCTCGTGGGCTCAGGCCCAAGATCTCGAACTCTTCTCCGGCCTCCACCCCCGGTCAGCCTGATGGGGCAGCCATCTCCCCCTCTAACATCTTGGCCACGTCACCACCACATAAATAATTTTCAAAGAATAACTTAGAAAAGTAGTCCCCCTCATACAACACAAACCAGCCACTAACACACACACAAAAAATCCCTTTACATATTTTATTCTATCAAACTGTGCTCTCCTCCCCCCATTTTCCTATAAACTTCTTAGCTGAACAGATGTGGTTTATTTTTTAATTATAAGGGAACTTCAAGAATCTGCAGGCAATACTACAAAAAAAGTTTTTTAACCTTTTGCACTCGGATGTTGAGTGTGACTCGACACGGTTAGCATTAGAATAAAGGAATTGAGAAAAAAGCAAGCGAGTGCAAAGGGTTAAAATAATAAGGGTATTAGTATAACCAAGTTATAGATAAGGGAGACATATTACAACTGACATTTTTATTGTGGTAAAATATATACACTGTAACAGCTGATAGCTCAATTTTGAAAATTAAATGTATTTTAATAAACACTGTCTTTATAATTATTCTAAGTGTGTGTACGGGTTTTGTTTGTTTGTTTTTGGGGGGTGACACCCTATATATAACATAGTTCATCTCTATTAATTTCAAGTGTACAATTCTGTAGATTTAAATACCTTCACATTGTTGTGTAACCATCACCATCATCCATCTCCCAAACTTTTTGCTTTTCTCTATCCCCATTACATAATAATTCCCCATGCTCCTCCCCTAGTCCCCGGCAACCATCATTCTTCTATCTCTATAAATTTAACTACTCTAAGTACTTCATATATGTAGAAGCATATAATATCTATCCTTTATTACCTGCTATGAGTGTAACACTGAAATGGAAATACCAATATCTGTCCTCTGTAACTTATCAGATTGCAGTAAGAATAAAAATTTGCTTTTCAGTGAAACACAGCCAATATCAAGAAATTTAACAGTGAGGAAGGAATGGTACTAGCAGTTTGCTGCCAAGATTGTTGATTTCACTGACTAATGTAAAAAAAAAATTTTTAATATAATTGTCCTGTATGCTCAAGTAGATGGTACAGTGTTTTTCAAAATAGGAGACAATGTATGACATAGCTTTGGGGTCAGACGGAAATGGATATGAGTGCTGACTATGCCACTTACTAGTTCTGTGCCTGCATCTGATTTTGAGACTTAACTTCTCAAGTCCATGTGAACTCATAGATAGAACGTGAGAAGTACTCTAGTTAAGCCCACTGAGTTGTTCAAGATTAAATTACTTGTTACATAATTGCTCCTTGTTCGGAGTAAATGTTAAGAAAGTCTTATTGCTCGGCCAGTATGGTTCAGTGATTGAGCATCAACTTGTGATCTGGGAAGTCAGGGTTCGATTCCCAGTCAAGGAATATGCATGGTTTGTGGGCTCCATCCCCAGTGTGGGGCATGCAGGAGGCAGTCAATCAGTGATTCTCTCTCATTACTGATGTTTCTATCTCTATCTCCCCCTCCCTTCCTCTCTGAAATCAATAAAAATATGTTGCGTGTGTTTTGTTTTTTTAAAGAAAGTCTTATTTAGTAGTGCCAGTTTTAGGTGACACTGGACTCTCTAACTTTACTACAGGGGGCATCTTTTCCACATAAGACAATGTGTTTTGGAGATGAAATAAATTAAATTGCACTTACCCTATCTCCAGGTCGCACCATCGGTTCTTGCTTTGTACCTAATTTATGCAGAATGTTGTAAGCAACCTTCATACTTCTTGTCCAGAGTTTGCCTATCAACACAAATTATAAAGCCACAAATAATTGTGCAAACGACTTTTCAGCTGTGTATAATGTGCACATTAAATTATATAGAACATAATACTTTTTCATGGTAAGTCTTCCAGTAAGTTATAGAGTCCCTGGAATAAAAATGGGAAATAAAAGCTAGTAACTCTGACCCAGCAAAGCTGAGAAGCCTAAACACTGGAATACACTGCAAATACAAATATTCTTAGAGTGCAAAGTGCCAACAGCAAAGCCATTGAGAATTTTAATTATCACAGAAGTTGTGGGGAAAATGTCTGGGGAGCAAAGCAGGGCAAAGACCACGGCAATAGTGTGTTACTGCTAATTTATGTTGTGCAAAAATGACACACATTTCCTCTGTTAATGAGTTCTGTCTTGTGTGACTGTAATGAATGTAAAGGGTATGTAAGACAGGGTCTGACCCCTCTCCCTCCTCAAAGTCCTGTATTTCTCAACTTCAAATATTTCTAGCTTCCGGGTTTTAGGAGAGTAATCATTGAACTTAGATACAGATATTGGTAAATATTTTGTATTATTTTAAAGATTTGAACTCCAAAAAAAATGAACACAAAGCAGGATTAATAAAACACTTCTAAAAGAATGACCAGCTTTGAAGAACTTGCAGATTTTAAATCCCTTCATCCCAGTACCAGACTTTCCTGCAGCATCATCCAGGCAATAGTAAATGGTCTGAGATGTAATAAATATGACTTTAAAAATCTAACATGAGCTCTTGGACACATAAAGGTCTTTTAAAGCCCTGGCTGATGAGGCTCAGTTGGTTTTAGCATTGTCCCATACAACAAAGGTGGTGGGTTCACATACCCAGGTTGCAGGTTTGGTCCCCAGTTGGGGCCCGTGTGGGAGGCAGATGATCGACTTTTCTCTCTCACAATGATGTTTCTCTCTCTCTCTCATCAATTAAAAATTTTTTTTTTAAATCTTTTACAACTTCAGTGTCTAGGAGCTTTCAGAAGTAAAGTGTTAGAAGTTCTATTAATTCAATAACAGTATAATAAAGTTAAGGGCAATTTCAACTCTTTTCTATAAATGAAATAGCTGTTTTAATCTTTTTCCTATTTTATATGTAAAAACTAAATTAAAAAGTTTTTGTTTACAATATATATTTTGAATTAAAAATATGAATTTATTTTATTTTACATTGGATTTTGCAACAACTCAATTAAGGTTATTATACTGTTTACCTGCCACAGGATTTAGCAGATTGTCTCACCCTAGTGAGACAAAGAGAATGGTTTCATTATCTTTGATTCTTCTAATTCCTAGAACATTTCTGGTTTACAGTATGTGCTCAACAAATGTTTCTTTGTTTTATTAATGTCATGAGGAAGCTATACATCTTAGCATGCTTCTTGAGCACTTGAAGTAATTACTCGGTATGATGTTTTACTCATGCCCCGTCCTCCATCCTCCCTAAATCCTTCTCGTCAAGACTGGCTACTTCACAATTATTTGCTATTTTCTTTGGTTATTATATCTACCCTCCCCCCCCAAAAATATATATATATATATAATTACTAGCCATTAGAAATCACTCACAGGCCCTGGCCAGTGTGGCTCAGTGGTAGAGTATTGGCCCTTCCACTGAAGGGTTGCGGGTTTGATTCCTGGTCAAGGGCATGTACCTGGGTTCCAGGTCAATCCCAGGCCCTGGTCGGGGCACGTGCAGGAGACAACTGATCGATCTGTCTCTCTCACATATGTTTCTCTCTCCCTCCCTCCTTCCCTCCCATTCTCTCTAAAAAATCAATGGAAAAAAATATTCTCGGGCAAGGATTAACCAAAAAAAAAAAAAAAAAAAAAGGGGGAAGCTAAATCACGCAGGGAATAATTTTTTCTCTTAAGAAAACAATTATTTTGTGCCTCAACTCTCTTTAATGTGCACAATAATAGCGATTATAGTTGAATAAACAATTATAATCAGTTTTTTTGTAATGGAAAAATGTTGCGTTGTAAATGAACAAATCTGTTACAATCAGCACCAACTTCATCCTCAACTTGGAACATTGAAGTTGATATCACCATAAATTCATTTAAGGCCAGATTATAATAGAGAGTTTGAAAAGGGCAACACACTTTTGGCAAAATTTAAGAAATATACTTGATGTTTTTCAAAGAGAAAAAGAAAAAGTTGCTGCCCGGCCATGTGGCTCAATGATTGAGCGTCGATGCAGGAACCAAGAGGTCACTGGTTCAATTCCCCGTCAGGGCATATGCCTGGGTTGCTGGCTCAATCCCAGTAAGGAGTGTGTAGGAGGCAGCTGATCAATGAAGTTTCTCTCTCATTGATGTTTCTATCTCATTATGCCTCTCCCTTTCTCTTTCTCTAAAAATCAATAAAAACATATTAAAAATAAAAAATAAAAAGTTGCTGATTTCAGTTAAAGAAGATAACAGTTCTTGACTGGTTTATAAAGAAGAAAACAAACTTCTGATCAAGAATGCTCTACCCAGTAAACTTGCCATTTAGAATTGAAGGACTCATAGTTTACCAGACAAGTAAAAGCTAAAAGAGTTTATCAGCACTAAACCATCCTTACAAAAAAATGTTAATGGGACTGCTTTAAGCTAAAAACAAAAGAGGGGTACTCATTAGTAACATCAAAACCTATGAAACTATAAATCTCACTGGTAAAGGTAAATATATAGTAAAGGTTGTACATTAATCACTTACAAAACTAGTGTGAAGGTTGAAAGACAGAAGTAGTAAAAATAACTGTTACTACAATAATAAGTTAAGGGATATATAAAATATGAAAAGATATAAAGTGTGGCATCAAAATTATAAAATGTGGGAGTAGGGGAATAAAAATGTAGAGCTTCAGAATGCATTCAAACTTAAGTTATTATCAACTTAAAGCAACCTAACTTTAAAATAGAGTATAATAAATATAAGGTGTTACATGTAAGCCTTATGGTAACCAGCAAGCAAAAACCAACAGGAGATAAGTAAAAGATAATGAGAAAGGAATCTAAACATACCAATAAAGAAAGTTATCAAATCACAAAGGAAGAGAGCAAGAGAAGAAAAGAACAGAACTACAAAAGAGCCAGAAAACAATGAACAAAATGGCAATAAGTACATGCCTATCAATAATTCCCTAAAATGAAATGGACTAAATCCTCCAATGAAAAGACAGAGTGGTTGAATGGATAAAAACAAACAAGATCCATCTATATGCTTTCTACAAGAGAGTTACTTCAGATAGATGTAAGGACATACACTACTGAAAGTAAAGGGATAGAAAAATAATATTTCATGCAAATAGAAACCAAAAGAAAGTTGGAGTAGCAATATCTATATCAGACAAAATTAATTATAAAAAAAGACTGCAATAAGAGATAAGGAGTATGTTACATAATGATAAAGGGGTCAAGCCAACAAGAGAATACATTTGCAAATATTTATGCACCCAACATAGGAGCACCTAAATATATAAAGAAAATGTTAATAAGACTTAAAGGGAGAAATACACAGCCATATAATAATATTAGGAAACTTTAATACTCCATTTACATCAATGAATAGATCATTCAGGCATGTTAAGGAAATATCAACCTTAAAGACACATTAGACAAGATGAACTTAGGATATATATATAGAACATTTCATCCAAAAAAAAAAAAATAGCACTCACATTTTTCTCAAGTGCACATGGCACATTCTCCAGGGTAGACCACATCTTAGGCCACAAAACAAGTCTTAACCAATTTAAGAAGACTGATATCATATCAAGTATCTTTTCTGATCATAATGGTATAAAACTACAAATCAATCACAAGAAAACTGGAAAATTCACAAATATGTGGAGATTAAACAATATGCTACTGATCAACCAATGGGTCAACAAAGAAATAAAAAAAATATCTTGAGACTAATGAAAATTGAAATAAAACATAATAAAACTTATGGGATGCAGCAAAAGCAGTGTTAAGAGGGAAATTAACAGCAATAAATGCCTACCTTCATAAATGCCCTGCTCCTTCAAGAAATAAAAAAAACTTCAGGAGCTTCCAGGTTGGTGAACACGTGGAGATTTGGGAAAAGTGGTGTGTTAGGAGAGGGCATGGAAGCTCCGCAATGCCCTTTCCTCATATCTTGCACTCCGCACCTCTTCCATCTGACTGTTCCTGAGTTATCTCCATTTTCTGGCTAATGAAAAGAAAATAGGATTCCACCGAGTCTCCTATCTACCTACTCCAGGACTTCTGTGAGGATCAAATGAGATGAGGCACGGGAAAATGCTTTACAGACGTTTGGTTACAGTGTAAAGTGTTTCCACCTGGCTAAAGTGTTCCTGGGCTGAAGAAACCGCAAGGAGGCTAGTCGTTGCTAGGGAGAGGAAGCTGGACGTTGCTACATGACGTCATTACCAGGATGGAGGGAAGGACACTTAGCATATTAGCCTTTTATATATATAAATTAAAATAATAATGAAGAAACAATCTGAACCTATTAAGACTATTTAAAATCAAGAGAAAAGTCAAATCTCATATGCTGGCAAAATTGTAGGAAAATAGTAACACCTACATATTCTTGATGTTACTGGCAAAATTTTTTAGAAGACATTTTGATACACATATCAAGTATCATAAACCTGCTTTGACTCAGTAAACCCCTATTCTGAATTTATATGTTATGGAATTATTATATTTCTCTAATTCTAATACAGTATGAATTTTAAGATGCAACATCAGTTTAATAATAACTTTTTAAAGGGAAAAAACAAATACTAAAATGTACCCTGATATATACTGAGGAACCTCTATCTTATTCATTATATACAGAACCTCTATCTTATTCATTTCATCCTCAGCAGACTTCTAAGGTTTCTCTGACAACCCAGATCGTACAGATAAAAGGAACTAAGTCTCAGGGAAGTTAAATGACTTAGTAAAAGTCACTCAACTAAAAAATATCAGTAATACTCTAATCTGGAGAGAAAGGAGTGGTGATAGGGAATACCTACAATGTAGTCACTTTTAAACAAGCTTCTAAAATTACTAACATTATGAAGGATGAGGCAGGAGGAAAGACTGTGTTCTTGTTCTAACTCGCCTGGGGACTTAAACTTTGAACTTTCCCGTCCTGCGTCAATGTCTGGGCATAGATCTGGACCTCCAGGTAGCCCTCTGATTCCCACTGAAGGACTCTTGTATCCAGGTCACCTGAAACCCCCTGAAGGACTCACTCACTCACACCCAGACCAGACCTGACCCAACCTCCTGGCATCCATCATCCTGACTGCCTGACATCTAGCTGATAACCATCCAGGGGCTAAGGATGCAGGACTGATAATTCAAAAAAATGTGCTTTTTACTGAGAACTTTTAACTTTCTTCATTGAAACACCTTTGTTTGTTTTCCTAGCTGTGTTTACTATTTGAAAACTCTAAGACCCTTGAATAAATCTCTATTGTTTATTTAAAAAAATAAAATTTCAAATAAACAACCTATCTTTTATACCCCAAGGAACAAGAAAAAGGTCAAATGAAGTCCAAAGTTAGTAGAAGGAAGGAAATGACAAAGATTAGAGTAGAAATAAATGAAATACAGACTAAAAAGACAATTGAATATATCAACAAAACCAAAATTTGGTTTATCGAAAATATAAACACCAGCAAGAAAAAAAGGATTCAAATTAATAAAATCAGAAATGAAAGAGGAGACATTAAAATTGATCCCACAGAAACACAGAAGATCATAAGAGACTACTATGAACAATTATAAGCCAACTAATTATAAACCTACTAGAGGCCTGGTGCACGGGGGGGGGGGGGGGGGGGGGGGATATCCCTTAGCCCGGCCTGCAGCCTCTCGCAATCCGGGATCACTGACTCCTAACCACTTCCCTGCCTACTGGCTTGATCGCCACCTAACCACTCCCTTGCCGGCCTCATGACCCCACAACTGCCCTCCCCTGCTGGCCTGATAGCCCCTAACTACCTCTGCTTCAGCCCCCATCACTGTGGCTTCGTCCGTAAGTCAGAGGGTAGGAAGATGTCCAGTCTCCCGGTCTAATTAGCATATTACCCTTTTATTAGGAAAAATTCCTAGATACATACAACCTTCCAAGCCTAAATCATGAAGAAATACAAAATCTAAACAGACCAATTACTAGTAAGGAGAATGAATCAGTAATCAAAAATCTCCCAAATAACAAAGTCCAGGACAAGGCAGTTTCACTGGTGAATTCTATCAAATATCCAAAGACAAATAATCATAATCCTTCTCAAACTCTTCAAAAAAATAGAAGAGAAAACACTTTCAAATTTATTTTATGAGGCTACATTACCCTTAACCAAAATCAGACAAGGATGCCACAAGAAAATAAAATTTTAGGGCAATGTCCCTGGTGAACATAGCTGTAAAAATCCTTTACAAAATATTAACAAACCAAATACAACAATACATTAAAAGGATCATACACTATAACCAATGCATTTATTCCAAGGATGGTTCAACATACATAAATTAATCAATGTGATTCACCATATTAACAAAATAAATGATAAAAAATATATGACCATCTCAATGCATGCAGAAAAAATGACAAAATTCAATATCCATTTATAATAAAAACTCTCAACAAAGTGGATATAAGAGAATATAACTCAATATAATAAAGGCCATATATGACAAGCTAACATCATACTCAATGGTGAAAAGTTAAAAGCTTTTCCTCTAAGATTAAGAACAAGACAATGCCCACTCCAACCAGAATTAGAAGACCTAGCCAGAATCATTTAGGCAAGAAAAATAAATAAAAGGCATCCAAATTGGAAAGGAAGAAGTAAAATTGTCACTAATTGCAGATGACATGATACTACTAGTATATGTAGAAAACTCTAAAGATTCCACCAAAAACCCTTTTAGAACTAATAAATGAATTCAGTAAAGTTACTCAATACAAAATCAATATACAGAAATCTGTTGTGTTTCTATACATTAATATGAACTATCAAAAAGAGAAACTGAAAAAAATTAACCAAAGAGGTGAAAGACCTATACACTGAAAACTATAGACAATGATGGAAAAGATTGAAGATACAAATAAATTAAAAGGTATTCTGTACTCATGGATTGTAAGAATACAGGCACTTCCCAGATAATGTGCTTTCATCAGCATTGACCCTCTACCAGCAAAAAGATTATGACTTGCTGAAGGCTCAGGTGATGGTTAACACTTTTTATAAATAAAGTATGTATATTTAAGGTATGCACATTGGGTTTTTTTTTAAACAATATGTCACATTTATTAGACTACAGTATAGTGTAAACATAACTTACATTGGAGAAATAAAAAATTCATGTGACTCAATTTATTTCAATGGTCACTCTATTGCAGTGGTTTGGGATTAAACCTACAATATCTCCAAGGGTTGTTTGTATTGTTAAAATGTCCATGCTATTCAAATCAATCTACAGATTCAGTGTACTCCCTATCAAAAATCCAATAGCATTTTTTCATAGAAACATAACAACTCCCCTGGTCCAGACGGCTTCACAGGGCAGTTTTATCAAACATTCAAAGAAGAACTAAAACCTACCCTCCTCAGACTATTCTAAAAAATTCAAGAGTAAGTCGCACTTCCAAGCTTTTTTTATAAAGCCAGCATTACCCTAATCCCCAAACCAGATAAAGACACCACAAAGAAAGAGAATTACAGGCCAATATCCCTGATCAATATAGATGCTAAAATCCTCAACAAAATTCTAGCAAATCGGATCCAGCATTACATTAGACACACATCATAACCAAGTTGGATTTATTCCAGGGATCCAACGATGGTATAATATCCGCAAATCAATAAATGTGATATACCACATAAACAAATTGAGAGACAAAAATCACATAATCATATCAATTGATCCAGAAAAATCATTCGACAAAATCCAAATCCCTTTCTTGATAAAAACTCGCAGCAAATTGGGAATAGAGGGATCATACCTCAACATAATAAAAGCCTTACATGACAAACCTACAGCCAACATCATACTCAATGGGCAAAAACTAAAACCATTTCCCCTAAGAACAGGAACAAGACGGGGATGCCCACTCTCACCACTCATGTTTGGCATAGTACTGGAAGTGCTATCCATAGCAATCAGACAACTAGAAGAAATAAAAGGCATCCAAATTGGAAAAGAAGAAGTAAACTGTCATTATTCGCAGATGACATGATATTGTACATAGAAATCCCTAAAGACTCCATAAAAAACAATCCAATCAAAAAATGGGCAAAGGACCTAAATAGACATTTTTTCGAAAGAGGACATACAGGCCAAGAGACATATGAAAACATGCTCAAAGTCACTAATCAGCCGAGAGATGCAAATCAAAACAACAATGTGGTACCATCTCACACCTGTCAGAATGGCTATCATCAATAAATCAACAAACGACAAGTGCTGGCAAGGATGTGGAGAAAAAGGAATTGGGCCTCAACTGCCCTCCCCTGCCAGCCTGGTCACCCCTAACTGTCCTCCTCGTGCACTGCTGGTGGGAATGCCGACTGGTGCAGCCACTGTGGAAAACAGTATGAGTTTCCTCAAAAAATTAAAAATAGAACTCCCACTTCTAGGAATATATCCCAAGAAATCAGAAACACCAACCAGAAAGAATATATGCACCCCTATGTTCACAGCAGCACAATTTACAGTAGCTAAGATTTGGAAACAGCCTAAGTGCCCATCAGCAGATGAGTGGATTAAAAAACACTGGTACATCTACACAATGGAATACTACGCTGCTGTAAAAAAGAAGGGACTCTTACCATTTGCAACAGCATGGATGGACCTGGAGAGCATTATGCTAAGCGAATTAAGCCAGTCAGAGAAAGGTAAATATCACATGAT
Organism: Cnephaeus nilssonii; assembly: GCF_951640355.1. Taxonomy (NCBI): domain Eukaryota; kingdom Metazoa; phylum Chordata; class Mammalia; order Chiroptera; family Vespertilionidae; genus Cnephaeus; species Cnephaeus nilssonii. Next base: position 40,187,962 of record NC_137072.1, on the reverse strand, counting down.
CTCACTCATTTGTGGAATATAATGAACAATATAAACTGATGAACAAAAATAGATCCAGAGACATAGAAGCATCGAATAGACTGTCCAACCTTGGGCGGGGGGGTATGGGGGGGGGGGAGATCAACCAAAGGACTTGTATGCATGCATATAAACATAACCCACGGACACAGATAGGGGGTGAGGGCATGTGCTGGGAGGTGGGAACAGCTGGGGATAGGTCAATGGGGGGAAAAGGAGACATATGTAATACTTTAAACAATAAAGAATTATAAAAAAACAGAACTCAATATCACTAATCATCAGGGTAATGCAAATCAAAACCACAATAACTATCACCAAATGGCTATTATAAGACAAGAGCTAACAAATGATGGCAAGGATGTGGATACAAGAGAACTCTTGTGCACTGTTGGTAGGGATGTATTTGGTGCAACCACATTGGGAAACAGTATGGAAGTTTCTAAAAAAGTTAAAAATAGAACTACCACATGATTTAGCAATTCCACTCTGGGTATTTATCCCAAGAAAACAAAAACACTAACTCAAAGAGACATATGCACCCCCATGTTCACTGCAGCATTATTTACAACTAGGAGCCCGTTGCACGAAGTTTCGTGCAATAGACTTTTCCTTCACCTGGCTGCCGGCACCAGTTATCCGCCAGCAGCAGTTTTCCTCTGGCCACCCACCGATCAGAGCACCTCCCGCCAGCACAATCGGCCACCCCAAGAGGAACTTGGATCGGGAGGCGCTCCCGATCGGCGGGTGGCCAGAGGAAAACTGCTGCTGGCGGAAAACTGGTGCCAGCAGCCAGGCAATCGGCCACCCTGAGTTCCGCCACCAGCGTCTTCCGCAGCGCCGGCCTAAGCAGCGCCGGCCGTTTAAACCGGCGGGAGGAGCGGGGGTCGGGGACTCGCGAGTGCCCGCCCCCCGCTCCTCCCGCCAGCCAATCGGCCACCCTGAGTCCCGCTCCCCGCGCCTCCAGCCGGCCCAATCGTGGGCGTAGTGGAGTGATGGTAATTTGCATATTACCATTTTATTAAGTACTAGAGGCCTGGTGCATGAAAATTCATGCACTTGAGGCGGGGGTCCCTCAGCCCGACCTGCCCCTTCTCACAGTCCGGGAGCCCTCAGGGGCAGGAGGCGACCCGGCGATCAGGGGAAGGCAATGCCCCATCACACCTCTGCTGCTGTTACTGCCGGCAGCGCAAGCCTCGGCCAGCCCTGGGCAGCTGGGGGGCTGAGTGGACTTGGGAACTCCGGAGGCAGGCGCCCCGACGGGGCTAAGGGGACTGGGCGCCGCCATCTTGTGGCTGTGGGCACCGCCATCTTAGAGGGTGGGGCAGTCAATTAACATATTCCCTCCTTATTGGCTGTGGACGCCACCATCTTTGAGGGTGGGACAGTCAATTAGCATATTCCCTTCTTATTGCCATCTTTGTGACGGTGTGAGGGTCAACTAGCATATTTCCTCTTTATTAGATAGGATGATGATAGCCAAGGTATGGAAACAATCTAAATATCCATTGACAAATGAATGGATAAAGAAAATGTGGTACATATAAACAATGGAATATTACTCAGCCATAAAAAGGAATGGAATCTTGCCATTTGCAACAACATGGATGGACCTAGAGGGTATTATGCTAGGTGAAATAAGTCAAAGAGGGATATACAAATAGCATATGTTTTCACTTATATGTGGAATCTAAAAAACAAATAAACCCTAAGCTTATAGAGTCAGAAAACCGGTTGGTGATTGCCAGAGATGGGGGTGAGAAGTAGGCGAAATGAGTGGAGGCAGACAAAAGGCACAAACTTCCAATTGTAAAATAAATAAGTCACAGGGATGTAATGTACAGAATGGCAACTACAGTTAATAATACTTTATTGCATATTTAAAAATTGGGAGTTAAGACATGAAATTCCCCAAGATTTAAGGCAAGTTAAATAGATATTTTAACTGGGGAAACAGATATTGAGGCTCTGAAACAGCAATGTGCATGTTCGGGTGGAAAAGAGATGTTGAAATGATGTTAAACTATCTTATTACATATGAATTTTAACTTTACTTTGATTTGAGGGAGGACTAAGCACTGTGCGGGGAGTGTAACTCTGAGGGGAGGCAGGTAAGTGAGGAAGGGCGATCAAAGGTCATGAGGAGCATAGTGGCTATTTAACGTAGAAACAGGTGGGAGCTTGAGAAGCACATCACCAACAATGCAAAACATCAAAAACATATAGAAAGGTTGCTCACTGATTTTATAGCTCAAGCATCTAAATCGAGAGAGAGAGAGAGACACTGCACCAAAGCAAAATGAATGAGCAGAGCTCTCACTAAGACCAGGGAGAAGGTAGAGAAGAAGATAGAGAAGTTTTCGAAGTGAGGCATGATAGAAGGAAGTTAGTTGCCTAGCATGATTTACTTTTATTAATTTAGCATGATAGAATGCCATGTGTTCTCTTCATATGCTCTTTTATTTATATTGGTAAATAGAAAGCATAAGATTTTTAAAAGTTTGCTTACAACCTTCACCCACCATCTTGTGAAGATTCTGTTTTTCAGCTGGGAATTCTGCTACCTGAGGGCTGTGAGGAAGCTACATTTTAGAGCTGAATGTAAACATACAGTAAATGACCTAGCCCTACGATTATACCAAGTTACTTGGTATTAGAACAATTCTACTCAAGAAACTTTTCTCAGCATATTTTCAACAACATCGATCTTTAATGTTAATCTAGTGTTTCTACCTGTTTTCCAGTTTTCATCGTAGTAATTAACATTTTCTTTACTTTTTTGTAATACTTTCAACAATAAGAATTTAAAAGAAAAAATATTTAGTTTATAAACAAATGAAAAACAAGTTTGAGAAAATACATTACTTCTGTTGAATGAGTGTTTAAATGTCAGCATTTTGTAGTCTCAAAATAAATAAATTATTTTAAATTAGAGGCCCGGTACACGAAATTCGTGCACAGGGGTGTGTGTGTGTCCTTGGCCCAGCCTGCACCCTCTCCAATCTGGGACCCTGAGAGGGATGCCCAATCCCTATATGGGCAGTCGGACATCTTTATCACAATCCAGGACTGCTGGCTCCCAAACACTCGCCTGCCTGATTGCCCCTAACCACTTCTGCCTGCCAGCCTGATCACCCCCTAACCACTCCCCTGCCAGTCTGATCGACACCTAACTGCTCCCCTGGTGGCCCAATTGCCCCTAACTCCTCTCCCCTGCTGGCCTGGTTGCCCCAACTGCCCTCCCCTGCCAGCCTGGTCACCCCTAACTGTCCTCCCCTGCAGGCCTGGTCGCCCCTAACTTCCCTCCCCTGTAGGCCTGGTTGCCCCCAACTGCCCTCCCCTGCAGGCTTGGTCCCCCCAACTGCCCTCCCTTGCAGGCCTGGTCCTTCCCAACTGCCCTTCCCTGCAGGCCTGGTCACCCACAACTGCCCTCCTCTGCTGGCCTGGTCACCCCTAACTGCCCTCCCCTGCAGGCATGGTCCCCCCCAACTACCCTCCCCTGCAGGCCTGGGTCCCCCCCAACTGTCCTCCCCTGCAGGGCTGGTCGCCCCCTACTGCCCTCCTCTGCCAGCCTGGTCACCCCTAACTTCCCTCCCCTGCAGGCCTGATTGCCCCAACTGCCCTCCCTTACAGGCCTGGTCCTTCCCAACTGCCCTCCACTGCTGGCCTGATCACCCACAACTGTCTGCCCCTGCTGGCCATCTTGTGTCCACATGGGGGCAGCCAATTTGTGTGTTGGAGTGATGGTCAATTTGCATATTATCTCTTCATTATATAGGATTATATAGGATAAAGCCTTTCTTTTCCAAAGAAAAACACTTTCATTTTATATCCTGATAAATTACAATCTTACATTTGGAAATAAATTACTTTTTTTATGGTGGTTTTTTTTTACCGAAGTAAAAACAAAGATTGACTCATAACATATGTCTCATATAGATGATTACCCAATAAAGTCATTAAAAGGAGGCTATGAAACATCTGTCCTAAATTGCCCACCCCATATCTGGCCATGAGATGCATAGAACAGTAGTGACTATTGGGCAAATAAAATTCAAAGTTAAAAAAAAAAAAAGATACTCTAACCTTACGCATGCAGATACAATAAGAGCCATTTGGTCTTTTAGTTATGAGGCTGGTTTCTTTGCAAAGCTGCAGCAGACAGTGTGCAAATAACTTGACAACCTGCTTTGCCACAGCCCCTTATCTATAGAACACAGAGAGGGGGGTCACCCTGGTACACTCATTTCCAAAAATTTATAGGCTGCGTTAATTGTACTGAATAAAGAATTAGGGAATAGCTTGTTTCTCTTGTTTTCTGCAAAAGCACTTTGCAAACAGATTTTGTTTCTTCTGAATTATATATGTCAAAGAGCTTAGATACACATTCTTTAACTACCAATCTCCTCTAAAACCGTTAATATCAAGAATTTCACACACATTCTAACATCTTGTTAGAGTGATGATCACTAAGTTTTTGGATCCATTTCTGGATTTTACTTTAAAAAATTTAATAAATAATTTTCATATTTAAACCAAATAATTTTCCTAAAATATCTCCTTTCAGATTCCATTTATTTCAGGACCAGAAACATAAAAGCAGCACAAAGATAAACTAGCCACTCTGAAAGGGGCAGGTGTGTGCGTAAGCAAACAGAAGGAAGACGAGCCTTATAGGATTACCGTAAGTGAGGATGTACAAGGGTTTCCCATTTGTGTCCATCGTGGTTAAGCACGGGGCCTTTGGTGAGATGGTTCCCCATCGCTGTAATGCTGCTTCTAAAGACGGGGGCCAATTCGTAACCACACCTAGCTGCTCCCCTCGCATGGCTAACATCTGTGCTCCTTCTGGCTTTGGCTGGTTCGGATCTGGTTGTTGAACTAAACACATGTAGACACAAAAGTTGTTGTTTTTTTTTAAAAAAAAAATACACTCATATTGGCACAATCATGATTTTATTCATTTTAAAGGAGCTAGGAGACTTATACTTAAGGTATAAACTTATTAATGCACAGAAAACATGTTTTCCTAGAATCAGGGCTATGACCTACATATTAGCCTCATGAATGTAAAAGAGATACTTAATTCTTACAATTTCCTAGGCAATTTGGGTGAGGTACTTAAGGAGACCCGAGTGCATTTATAAACTGACAGCAAGTAAAGCTGTGTATCTGAACATGCCTAGAGTCTAGGATTGCAACAACAACTATGTTAAAAATATCAATTATTGCCCGGCTGGTGTGGCTCAGTGATTGAGCGTCAACCTGTGATCCAGGAGGTCATGGTTCCTTCCATTCCCAGTCAGGGCTCATGCCCAGATTGCAGGCTTAATCCCCTGTCAAGGTCTAAGGGAGGCAGCCAATCAATGATTTGCTCTCATCACTGATGTTTTTCTATCTCTCTCCCTCTCCCTTCCTCCCTGAAATCAATAAAAAAATTTAAAAAAAATTAATTATCAACATAGACTAGTAATTCTGGACTCAAAAAATAAAAAAAGAGCTCAAATCTTTTGAGCTGAATTATATTTTGCCCTTAAATACTGAGGTGTAAATTTAAATTTGCTACAACTACAACAATGAGCACAGACCATATTTTCTTGAGTAAAACAAAAATAAATGCTTCCCAATAAAATACAACTTGCCCAACTGTTTGGAAAGGTGAGAAGTTGAGGGTTGTTGTTTTTTTCTCACTTCTGGAAGAGGTTTTTCTCTCCCAGTGTATGATTGACAGTTTCCAACTGCTGGGCAGAAAATCAGCTATATCTTACTTGTGATGTAAAGAACAAGAACACATAGAGTTTGCATTTGATATAAGTATTTTGCTTTGACTTTAAGTGGTTTGTGTTAAAAGGCTTATGAACACTTGGGGGTTAAGATACTGACTCCTGGGTTTCTATGGAGCGACAGTGAATGGGACTTGCTGCACGCTCACTGCATTCCTCTTAAACTTATTCAGAGGGCACTGTGTCACTGTTGGCAAGGTTTTCTATGATTTACTTGCATTTCTGGAAGCCAACAGAGTCCTTAGAAAGAAGCCTGGCTTGTGGGATGTACTTGAATACTTTACAGGATCCCGCAGGAACAGTACCTACGGTCTCTAGAAAAGATTCCTGTCTTATTCTTAAAAAGGAAAATAGCCTTGGTAGAAAAAATACCATTATAGTTTATGGGATCACAGGCACATTGGAATAAATGGGGGTAAGAAAGGGTTCTTTTACCTTCTAACAATTCTTCAAAGTCGTCCACAAAGAATTCTCGTAATGGTGGTCGTTTTGGTCGTTTGAGGGTATTGACAAGCTGTTGAATTTTTGCTGATACCCGGCTACTTACTGGCACTCCTGAAAAACAGAACCACAGGCAGACGGGCTTTAATCCAAGCACCACAGGGAAATGGCCAAGACACCCACACCCACTGCCCCATCTCAGGGCTGAGAGAAGCAGGGATGGGCTTGAGACTCAGTGTCCCTCAAAGTGTCACCTCGGCGATGTGCAGAGTGGAGACATTCTACTGGGTGGACAGTCACAGCACACTGACCCTGCTGGGAACCCGCAAGAGGGTAGAGACTCAGCAGAAACAATTCTCATTTACAACTCCATGAGCCATCCTGATCTGGTGATGTCAGGAAGAGCTCCAACCACAGGTTGGGCTTGGTCCCACCTCTAATTCCTAACAGGGCTTGTCACCTTCTCACGAACACTGTCTCTGGCCCCTTCTTTCTAAGGGGGTGAGAGAGCTGATGAAGCAGAGTCCCCGACTCTCCTGAGATCCCTGGTGCCTGGCCTCACTGGGTGAGGAGAACGTTTTGCTGAGACAGTGAACTTGGGTGCCCTGCAGCATCTGCATGGCCAGCCCCCGCACCGACCTCCTAACCAAAGCAAGGGGACTGCTTCCTACAAGCGCCGTGGCAGGCCCTGTCCACGCAGGTGACCACCGAGTCCCTCCCAAGTGTTTCAGTCACTCTCTCCTGAGTCAGCATTCAGGCAATACGTTCTAGAAGCACAGCAATCAGTCTCTAATTCAATTTCGGTGTAACGCAGAACACTAGCATATATTTACCCAAGTGTACTGAGAAACATTTACCCCATGTTATAATATTTCTTACAATGAATGATATTTTGAAAACTGAGTAAGTGAAATGATCAATGGAAAAGACAAGAAATTTTAAAATTTAAAATAAATAACCCAAATTCTGAATAAAAGGAGTGCCAAAATGGGCACTCTATGGGCACTTTCAGAATTGAGACATTAAATATTTTATAGTTTTGAAAATATTAAAAATACACAACCCAGATTTCTCAGTCTCTAAACAGGATATTTCTCATTAAATAGTTCCTCTTAATTTGGTTCAGATGAATCTGAGATCATTTCACAAGGTTTAGAATGTGTAAGAATCATCCTAGGACTTGTCTAGCCCAGCGTTTCTGATGTCATAGGTTTTGGGGATGGCCCAGAACCTGCTTTTTAACAAGTGTCCCAAGTGATTCTGAGAGGAGAGGTCATCACACGCTGAAAAACTCTGGGCTGGACAACATGTGACTCAAATGGACAACATATGAACTTACTTGGGAGAGCAGGTAAGGATTATGGACATCAAAAACAACAGTTATTAACCTTTTGCACTCGGATGTCGAGTGTGACTCGACACGGTTAGCATTGGTAGCAGCTCGAGAAAAAAGCGAGTGCAAATGGTTAAATTGATAATGACTAGAACAACAGTAATGACCCATTTAATACAGAGTGAATTTAGCAGAGAACTAAGGCAAACACTGAGACTGAAAGTGTCCCAGGGAACTGGAGTGACTTCCAATGCACTAATGGGAGCTCCTGAACCACACTGACTTTGGGCTCTGGCCATGCTGAGAGGCATGCTGCCTATCAGGGACTGGGTCCAGGCCTTTCTCATCACCTCTGCATCACACCGCTGCACAGGACATGAGCACAGCTGGATGGACGGCACACCGAGGCTACTTTGGCCATCTTCCACAGAAACACCATTTCATGTCCCCACTGGGTTCCATGCGAACCTTTGTGAGCCTGGGAAGGACTGGGGCTGCAGGAAAGCAGGATCATGCATGCAGTGCATGTTTGAGTGTGCTGCTTCAGACGGGGTCATAGAAACGGCCGCTCTATATACAAGATCCATGATATGAGGAACAAAGAAGAACCCCCACTGCTGAAGTTTATCAAATCACCAATATTTTTTCCCATTACAGAGAAAAAAAGCCCCTCTTTCTTCCAAATTCCAAAGCATTCCATTGGCCCAAAGCTGTCAATTAATTTGTTTACACGTAACTTCATCCTGCCCTTCTAAGTAACCATTCATCGTCTTAACACTTGCACACTAATTTGTTAATTGCTGAGCCGACTTTAGTTATTCGTTAACAAATACACTGGAATCTTATAAAATTTCCTTTCTTCTCGTGACTAAATTCTTACAACATCATCATTTTTTTTTCCTACAAGGAGTAACTCTTGGCCAACTTGGAGATAGTTTGCATTTTCTGTGACTATGCCACCATCTATGGGTGGTGTGTAAAGAACTTCATAAATTAGATTCAGTGAGTTGACCTTATGGTTTAAAAGGTAAGTTAGTAAAAACAGAGTTTACAAAGGAGGGAAGAAAATGCCGGAGACCTACCATCGCCAGTCTCCATGAGCTCAGCATTGCCGTACTTTGGTGCAGTCCGTGATGTCGTTGAGCCTTGTGGCCTCTCTATTTGTATTGAGTGTTCTGAGGTGTACGTGGTTACATCAGGAGGTGCAGAGTGATTTTCTGTAAAGAAGCAAATGACAAATTCTCGGATGATCATGATAGAGTTATTCTGAAGGCTAAGTAAGCAACAGGGTTTCAAAAAAGGCCACATCCTGAGAAGAGACCATAATTCTGAATCAAAGCCTACTACAAAAATCTAGGCATAAAGATGCTCTTTAAAATAATTTGTATTACTCAAAATGAAACAAAGTTAGGTAAAATTTCAGACATGTCATAGCAGGAGCCACATCAATGAATCACTACAGCATTTTAACACATTGCAGACCAGTAGTTTAATTGCTAGCTTTACCCAGTGGCCAGATAAGTTTCTATTGAACGAGTACAAAAAAACGTTTTACATAAATGTTAAAGGCACGCTTTAAAATTAAATACCCATTGCATTTTGAAGTTATTTATTACATGTTCTTACAAGCTAATAGTTTTAAAGAATTCTCGTGATTGGCCACAAGCCTTAAAACAGAAAACACAAGAATTCTCGTGATCCGTCCGCAATGTGTTAAGAATAATGTTCTTAAGCAGCAGGTAGAAAAAGAGTTATTGAAAGTTACATGTTCGTTCACAAAGAGTAATTTTCTTGTCTGTCATGGTAGTGGCAGTTAAGAGCTCAAGCTTTGAAGATAGAGAGCCTGGGGTTTGAATCCCAGCTCTGCCAATTCCTCCAGATCTTGGTAAGTGTCTTAACTTCTCTGTGCTGCAGTCTCCTCACCTATCAAATGGGAATAATATTGCTGACTTCCACCCTAGCTGGTTTGGCTCAGTGGATAGAGCGCCGGCTTGCAGACCAAAGGGTTCCAGGTACAATTCCAGTCAAGGGCACGTACCTTGGTTGCAGGCTCCTCCCCGGCCCAGGCCCTGGTCAGGGCTTGTGCAGGAGGCAACCAATCGATGGGTTTCTCTCACATTGATATTTCTGTCTTTTCTTCTTTCTTCCACTCTCTCTAAAAAAAACAATGGAAAAATATCCTCGGATGAGGATTTTAAAAAAAATAACAACAACAATGCTTATTTCCTTGTAGGGGAGATGAGCTAACATATGTAAAGTTCTTAGGACATTTCTTGATAGAGGCTGAGCACTCAAGAAATATTAGCTATTTTGTTTGTTTCAGCATGAATAATTCTGGACAGTCATTCAAAAAGCTCTGGCTGGGTGGCTCAGTTGATTGGAGCGTCATTCGGTACACCAAAAGGTTGCAGGTTCAATTCCCAGTCAGGGCACATACATAGGTTGTAGGTTTGATCCCTGATGGGGGGTAATACAGGAGGCAACAGATTGATGTTTCTCTCTCCCATTGATGTCTGTCTCTCTCTCTCTCTCTCTCAAAATCAATGAAAACATATCCTAGATGAGGATTTAAAAAAAAAAAAATGTTTACAATCTCACGTGCATTGGTGATGGTTACGCAGTGAGCTGTGCAGCAGGCCTTCCCCACAGCATTCATCGATGGTGTCATCAAGCACTTAAATGGTTCAGTGGGGAAAGCACAGTTCTTGTATTTATTTATTTAATTTTTTAATTGTGCTTTACATTCAATACTATTTTGTACTAGTTTCAGGTGCACAGCATAGTGGTTAGACCATCATATACTTTTCAAAATGTTCCCCCAATATTTATTATATAAGTCATTCAGGAAAACACGTCAAATGAGACTACCAATGACATTTTCTATAGCCTGAGTCCTAATAATGGGTATTAGGCTATTAATTTTGAGTCGTTAATCCTTATTAGGTTCCATGCAATGCAAGCTATTTCGTTGTGCTGTATGTAAAAAGGGGAGCCAGCATTGGAAAGCCTCCTCCTTCAGATACTCCCTCTTCAGCACTACAAGTGGGGGTGAAGGCTGCATAAACAGTGACATAACCAACAAAAAGCAAAAGAAGAAACACAGGGCACCAAAGAGCCCCTGTAAAGGGCACTGCTCACAGGCTGAGGGCTGGAACAAGAAGGCAGAACGTCGCCCTCTGCTGGGAACATGCGTGTCAGGGACTCAAAGTTTTGCTGCTCTGCTAACTTTTGTACATGACCTCAAGGAGGCCGCGCGTACTGCTTTGGGGTTACAAATAATTTTAACAAGTAGGTGGATCACTGAGGGGAAGTAGGAGGGAGAAAAGAGGATCATTCAAATTGCCTCTTCAATGATTCAGAGACTGTTCATCCTCTCATCACCCCTACCAGCGCTTTTGCCAAATAGACTTATTTCGTGTTGCAAAATGCTCTAACTCTCCACAGCCAAGTAGTACACTCATTGGGGCCTCCTATTTCAGATGAAAATACAATAGATGCTGATGTATGCTGAACAGACTTTCAAATTAGCACCTAAAACGGAAGTAGCTATAATATGCATTCACTGCATTTCGATTTTATCCAGACTCACTGGTGCTTAAGTGACACTGTAGCCTCATCACTGATGATGAACTGCCAATCCGTCTTTGTGCTGGGCGGCAGGAATACTGTCGTGTTCCACTTTGAAGTTGGGAAAAATAATGATTCCAATACATCTGGCGATTATAAAGCTGGAACAGTGACAGCCGGGTGATTTCAAAGTGCTTTCCAAACTTACTTAGTTGTCACCTCCCCTCCTGCTCCCTTCCCCATTCCTAGGAGGTGCTGTCACCCTGGGATCACCAGCCCAGCAGCTGCTCCTGTGAGGAGCCAGAGGACATGCTGATGTTGCAGTGACACACTGTACCCCGCTTTATTTTGATAAAGATCAGGATGCGAGTTTTTATCGAGGCTACCTATACTTGGGGGAGTATTAGAAAAGCCCTGTACATAACAAATGCTCAGGAAACACTTGTCGGTGGGTAAGCAAACGTGGAGCTGGGTGGATGCTGCAGGTTTGAAGGTCTAAGATGCTCGCCAGCTCCAGGCACGAGGCCACTGGAGTCCATGTGGAGTCAGAAGTGCTATGTAGATTAAGAACCCTCATTAGAGCGGGGTTGTATCTTTTGAGCAAGAGGGCCCACTGTTCCTGTGATCAGTTTCGCAGTACTTTAAATCAAGAGAACGGCAGCCATCCTTCCTGCCACCTGTCAAGTGTCACCTCCATTGTGAGCGCCCCAAGAGCTATCCATGACACCTTCTCATCTGCCCGCCACAGGGTGGGTTCGGCTTCATCTGCCCTTGTGTGGTGTTTGTTGTCAGAGGCTGACATGGGTTCCCCGTGAATCAGGAGTTCGGGCTGGGCACACGAGGAGGCAGGAGGGAAGTGCAATTCCACCATCTTTCATGGCAGGATCTGCACGCTGCTCTGGCGCCATCTATACCAGGGTTGCCACCTCAGTCCTTGACACCCACCCCCACCCCACACAGGGTTTTAGTCTGTTACTCTTGCCAGCAATCTACCCCATTGCACAGCTATTTTTGGCCATGACCATTTCAGGGTCCTGGCTGGTCTCCCTATTGAACCCGATGTTGGAAATCGCTGCTTCCTTCACTTCTCCTAATGACACTGGCTCAGTCGGGCTCCCTGTGTACTACTCAGGGGCTGACGTTACCTACACTCAGCCCACACTGTCTGCTCAGCAAATGCTGCAGGAAGAGTTCAAAGAATGAATTGAAGAGCACTTGACAACTTGATAAAATGCCTCCAGTTCTAATACCTGCTGGAAAGAATTGTTCTTTAATTCTAACTGTACGAACTGGAATCTGCAGGGTCATGGTGATAAACCCCACTTTTAAGGCATGTTAATTATTTTTATGTCCCCAAATAACTTCAGCCCCCAAATAAAGAGAAGAAAAGTAGAAAATCTGGTTTTCATATGTAAAAAGCAACACGCTCATGGTTCACTAATTGGCGATGCATGGTGAGTAACATGTTCAAAGGAACCCAAGTTTCTGTACACTAACAATGCCCTATCCCAGGTTTCCTCAACTCGACCACTGCTGTCACTGAGAAGTACCTGTGACCCAGGCGCTCAGACCACCTGGCCTGCCCAGCTGCCCCAGCTTCCTAAGATGATGTGACCACGCCCTCCACATGGTGGTGGAAAACCAGCTCCCGGGATGAAAATGTGAAGGTGAACAAAGTTTAGCTACCAGCCATGATTCTGACAAAATACAACACATGATAAAAGGAGCACACAGAGAGGATGAGGGGAAGAGCCAGCCCTTGTGGGAGTCGAGCATCAGCCCTGCTGCTGGGGACCCGGCTGGACCGCTCACTGCTCTGACCCATCTCCCATCTGCAACCAATCGCAAGAGAAGCCTTCCTCCTCCGTTTCACCAGTAACGTCCACTTTCACTGGGTCTCATGGAAGGCACCTCACAGGGAAGCTCTAACTAGGGTCTTGACCAAAAGTGGCACATGACATTATAGCATGCGCGGGTTTACCTTATTCCTTTAACTAGAGGCCCGGTGAATGAAATTTGTGCACTTGGGGGGTAGTCCCTCAGCCCGGCCTGCACCCTCTCACAGTCTGGGAGCCCTCAGGGGCCGTCTGTCAGACATCCTTAGTGCGGCTGTGGAAGTGAGAAAAGCTCCCGCCACTGCTGCTGCGCTCGCCAGCTGTGAACCTGGCTTCTGACTGAGCAGTGCTCTCCCTGTGCGAGTGCACTAACCATCAGGGGGCAGCTCCTGCGTTGAGCATGTGCTCCCTGGTGGTCAGTGTGCATCATAGTGACCGGTCGTTCTGCAGTTCGGTTGATTTGCATATTAGCCTTTTATTATATAGGATTACCACTCCAGGACAGAACAATATACTGTTTACCTTGATTCACTTTTCCTACGTGTGTGAGCATGTGTGTGAATGTGTGCATGATGTTTGTGAGTGTGAACTCATGAGGGTGTATGTGAGCATGTGAGTGTGTATGAGTTTGAGTGTATGTGTGAGCATGTGAGTGTGATACTCATAATGGAGATTCACAGCTGCTTCTCAAATGTTCAGGCAAATCACCCACAGACTAAATCTGCAGATGGTTAGGAAAGGACTCAGAGGCCCTGGGCCAGCAGCTCAGGTAGTTAGAGGTTTGCCTGACACACCAAGGTTGCGGGTTCCATCTCCGGTCAGGGCACATACGAGAATCAACTAATGAATGCTTAAATAGGTGGAACAACAAATCAATCTCTCTCTCTCTCTCTCTCTCTCTCTCTCTCTCTCTCTCTCTCTCTCTCCCCCTCTCCCTCTCCCTCCCTTTCTCTCTCTCTTTTTCTCCCCCTCCCTCCCTCTCTCTCTCTCTCTCTCTCTCTCTCTCTCTCTCTCTCTCTCAAATCAATAAATGAGAATGACTTAAGATGTTCTGTGTTGAAACTTCCCTTTCAGCAGTGTCCCAAGAGTCAGAGTTGAGCTCAGGATTACAGAGGTTCTCACACCTGGAACTGCCTGCCTCCCACATTTATGCCATGAAAATCTCATAGAGAAGTGAATGCAACTGAGACACATTTTAGAATTGTAGGATATATGTTCTAATGTCAGAATAGAAACTTTCAATTTCAGACAATAGCTTCCTGACTTTTGTTCAAAAATTCAAATTCATGACAAAATGCTCCAACTGTCACAAAACCCACAGCGGGGTTGTGACAGGGACACTGAAATCTTTATTGTTTATGCAAAGTTTCATTGCATTTTATCTGAGAAGAACTCCGCTTCCACCATTTGTAACAAGCAATGGAACAAGAAGCTGAGGAGAGAGTGAGGCTTCAGAGTGTCACCCTGTCTCTGCCACCTGGCAGATTTGAGTCTGACTCCTCAGCTGGCTGCTGGGCATCCTGTCAATTGTCCAAGCCTCAGTCTTCCAATGAATCAACCAATGAATGCAAAACGAGAACGCTACTCCTCACTGTGGCAGAGGGAGCTAAGTAACAAACAAGGCAGCGACGGTCAGGCCCTGGTCCCAGACCCGAAGGCTTCTTCTCTGTGGTTTCTCCCCTTGTGGGGGGACCCTTACCTCTCAAGAAAGAATCTTTGAAACTCACATGCAGAAAAGTGTAAATGGCTGTGTTACCACTTTCTGAGTTAAATGCATTTAAACAGTGGAAAGGCAGAGCTAAACAGGTGGGTCTTCCCATATATACCAAGGTGTGAACAGGTAGGTCAGTGAGACATTCCTGCAAAATGGGGCACACAGTGGGTGAAGGGTTAGGATACTTGTGGGTCCAAAAGTCATTACTTGGATTTTTAAGTATAAAATCCATATAAACAAAATCAATTTTGAGAGATGAAAATCCCTAAAGCAACTTTTTGGAAAAAGAGACAGGATCAGAACTGTGCTTTAACACCATCAACAGGGCTGCAAGACACAGGACAGTGCAAAAGGAGGGAAATGAGGCGGAAGGGGCTGCAGTGGTCTAGACAGGAGGGCAGGCACCTGGACCTAGGAGCCTGGGAATGGGGGTGGGGGAGAAAGAAGGCTTGCAAGGCCATGAGCAGCCAAGCGCCCAGGATGTGGACAGAGATGGTATGGGGGAGAGAGGAGCCAAGCACAGCTGAGGTCCTGAGCCCGCTCCTGGGTACAGGGTGGGGCCAATGGGCAGGGTTGGGAGGCACTTTGGGATGTGGACTGGTGAAGGACTTCACAGTGGAAAATGCAGGTGTGTGAGTTAGGGAGGAGCAGGGAGCCTTGAAAACTGGGAGAGGATGAAATGTAGAGACAAGGTGGGAAGAGGAGCGGCCAGAAGGAGGCTGGAAAGGAGGAGATGACTAGTCACTAACATCCAAAGCTAGGGCTCACCCATGGGTGAGCGGAGATGCAGAAGAGCACAGCACTGAGCTAGGTTTGGGAGGAGCTGGAATCCAGAATGAAGGTGAAAGGGTAAACTTCGGAAAGAGGGAGCCTTCTGCCCCAGAAAATAAAGAAGGAGAAAGATATGGAGACAGATGCTTCCTAACTCCTTGTTTTCCTCCTACTGGGGGCAAAAAGGTGTCTGCAGACATTGTCCCAGCCCCTCACCATATGGGGTTAGAAGTACAAGGTGGTGGTTTATTTTACCTTAAATTCCTTAAAACACACACCCACAATATTTTCTTATTTGTAGGCTTTTGATGCTGCCAATTCTCTCACTTTTACCTTCTTTTGTTTTGCCACAGGAATAAAAAATTTTCATTTTATTATTTTGCTACTGCTTTCTTTCTAAAATGTTTTTCATATTTTCAGAGAAGTCCCAGATATTCTAGGAACTTATCTTTGTGCCAATATAAAAATTACTTAAATGTCATACACTCACAAGCTATATTTAGGTTACATTGAACTTATGCAGACGAATCACGCACCCTTTTATAATCTGGGTAAATTTAATTCTCCACACTATCATTTCCTCCAGCACTTCACACGCAGATTCACAAAGGGAAATGAAACACAGTGATTAATTTGTTCAAAAGTATGTGTTTCTCTTGGTAAGATTCTGACATCTCACTGGAGGGGAACTGGGTCAGAGCACACACATCTGCAGGATTGCAGTGAGGGACAGAGGTGCGGGAATTCCACGTCTGACCCTGTGCAGGTGCCAAGAAAGCTCCAAGGCAGGACCTCGGCCACCTCTCAGGTTCCAAAACACACAGGAAGCCATTTTATTATCTAAAAATATGTAATGGTCACACATTTCTGTTTAATGTTTAATTGACTTCAAATAGAGATTCACAGTGCACATTAACCAGTGGCCATGTTACTGCAAATATCCGACACTGAAATTGAATAACACCACTTCACATTTGAGTGTTACTTTAAAATATTTGGAAGAACTTTTCTATTTTCTCCTTTTTATCCACAACAGTTCTCAGAGGTACAAAGGAAAGAAAGCATTACTCTTTTTCCCCCCACTACAAAACTAAGCCAGGGAGAAGTGACTTCTGAAGATGCCAGCCCGTTCACCTGAGAGGCCAGGCCAGACCCACTCTCCTGGCGGCTGCCTGTGTCCTGCCTATAGACACATGGTCTCATTTCTGATACCACTGAAAGGTTTAAAAATCATAATCCACAGCTGAAAATGATCAGAACAGATCTGGGCATCATACTTGTCCCTTCTACATTAGATAAGACTCATTTCCCTGGCAAATGAGTGACATGCACACATAGGGGGGAGGAGGCAGAAAACGTGTACCTCACTCACCCACGATTGAAAGCCACACTGCTCAGACAATCCCTCTCTTTTCCTCTAATAATTCTTATTTAATCTCCTTTTCCACATTATTTCCAAACATCTCAGGCAATGCTTCCTAACTCTGTGCTTTTTCCAATATAGAGGATCTTACTCACCATAGAACCTACATGCAAAATGACATGGCCCTGGCCGATGTGGCTCAATGGATAGAGTGTCGGCCACACACTGAAGGGTCGCAGATTCAATTCCCAATCAGGGGCACATACCTGGGTTTTGGGTTCATCCCTGGCCTCTGAGAAGCACATGTGGGAGGCAACTGATCAATGTGTCTCTCTCACATCGATGTTTCTCTCTCTCTCCTCCTCCTCCTCCCTCCATCCCTCTCTCCCTTCCACTTTCTCTAAAAATTAATAGAAAAAGTATCCTTGAGTGATGATTAACAACAACAACAAAAAGTGACATGAACCACCAGAGAAATCTAAATACATACAGCAGAAAACCGTAGTGATTAAAGCCCTAGGATTCCTTAAGTGGTTTCCAAAGTCATGACAAACACACTTTAAAATTCCCTGTTTATTAGCACTATTAAAATTTTCATTTAGAAGCATATTTTAGCATAAATGAGAAGAAAACATGTAAACAGATATGGCTGCAAGTTTTCCCTAATGAACGAGTGCACTCCTTTATGAGCAGCAAGCTCTTGAATTCTAGCTGTAGGAGACATCTGAGATGGAGAGAAATACCGTATTTTTCCGTGTATAAGACACCCCCTACACACACTTTTTTCAACGCAAAAAATTAAGAAATCAATAATTTAAACATTTTGCTGGTTTTCCTCTTAAGGCCTTCTTCTTTTTTGGCATCTTAAGGAGTTGTTCTTCCTGTTTTATCCACTGTCTGATCATACACTCAGTGGGAGGAGGTCCAAATTGTCTTTCTGCAGCTCTATTTCTATGCTCTTTTGCATAGCTGATTACATTCGGTTTGAATTCTGCAGAGAAAGACAATAGCTTACCAGTATTTATCTTTTTATTTTTTGACATGTTTATGGGTTCAGAACGCTCAGGTCTCTGTTGCATCTGCGCACTCGCCACCTCCACCTCCAATTATGGCATCAGCTGATATCAGTAACAATAAGTCTCATGACTGGAGGAAGCCTGGCTGACAAGGTATGGGCAGCTACACACCTGCACGGCTCCCTCCTCGGCTGACTTCCGTGTATAAGATGCCCCTCGATTTTCAGTCTAACTATTTTAGAAAAAAATAGCGTCTTATACATGAAAAAATATGGTAATAAAACCAATGGTTTCATAAAACAGTAAAACCAGAGCACAAAGCAGGCCAAGAGCCAGAGTGAGACCCTGTGGAATCCCAGGGTGGGGGATTCTAATGCCGTGATGCCCAGATAGACAAACTTCTACTCTGGGCCACTTACACACAACAACGAGAATCACACAGTGACAGGCACTCACCTATGTGCGTCTGGGCCATGACATCGGCTAGCCTGTGGGCGGCACCGCTGCCCCCACTTTGGGTGGATGAGGAAGAGGTTGTGGAGGTGGTGGAGCCATGGATGGCCTGGCTGATCCAGTGCTCCATGTTGATGCTGCCCTGGCTGGAGGTGGGCGTCCCCTGGGAGTCACCCTGCACGGAGCCTTCATCTTCTGAACCAGAGGAGGTATCTGTGTGACAGGTGAGTTAATATGCAGAGAATTAAAGAAACACATCCCAACCAAACACCACTAACAGAGCTACCGCACACATGAACAGTTTAAGGACTTTTGCTTTGAACACTCTTGAACTTATACCACTTCTTGGATGAAGCCAAACATATTTGCATACACACATCAAGTGAGGTGGCCGAGGGCAGCATTTTCTCCGAGATGTTGAACCTTCATGGATTCCAAGTGAGATGTATGTAGCCTTCTAGTCCCAAGGTGGTTCTCTGAGCTATAATTTACTTTTAAATTTAGTCTGAGTGCAAGACAACCATGCACCTCCCCAAAGGGTGAGATATCAGTGAAGAAAATGGTGGAGGAGGAAGAACACACCTCACAAAGTATGCCTCCTACCTTCTCCAACAACCTATATGCTCAAAACCTTGCCCCCTTTGGTGAGAACAATAAATCACCACATTACACTTTATGATCAAACTAAACATTTTTACATTCATTTTTAAATCATTTTAATTTTTCAATTACAGTTGACATATTAACTTAATTCCAGGTGTTACTGGAATTGGACATTACCGTACTTTCTGGCGTATAAAACGACTGGGCGTATAAGATTTTCCTGGGTTAAAAAGTCGTTTCTTACGCTGGAAAATACGGTATATTGGACTATATTGATGGGATTAGATATAATGGATTAGATACATTGGACTACTGTATTTTCAGGCGTATAAAACTACTTTTTAACCCAGGAAAATCTTATACGCCCAGTCGTCTTATACGCCGGAAAATACGGTACATAACTTACTAAATGACCATCCCGATAAATCTTGTACCCATCTGACCCCATAGTTATTAGAATAAAGTTGACTATATTCCCTATGCAGAACTTTATATCCTCATGACTACCCTGTAACAACCAATCTGTACTTCTTAGCCCTTTCACCTTTTTCACCCATCCCCCAACCTCCCTCCCACCTGGTCAAAATGTTCTCTTTATCTATGAGTCTCTTTCAGCTCTACTTGTTCATTTATTTTGTTGTTTAGATTCAGCTGTTGATAGATATATATTTATTGCCATTTTAATGTTCATATTCTTATCTTTTTTCCTTCTTCTTCTTAAAGAATACCCTTTAACATTTCATGTAATACTAGTTTGATGGTGATGAACTCTTTTAGCTTGTTCTTGTCTGGAAAGCTCTTTACCTGTTCTTCAATTCCAAATAATACTTTTGCTGGGTAATCTTGACTGTAGGTTCTTGCTTTTCATCACTTTGAATATTTCGTGCCAATTCCTTCTGGCCTGCAAAGTTTCTGTTGAGAAATCAGGTGAAGTCTTATGGGAGCTCCCTTGTAGATAACTGCTTTTCTCTTGCTGCTTTTAAGATTCTCTCTTCATCCTTAACCTTTTGCATTTTAATTATAATGTGTCTTGGTGTGGGCCTCTTTGGGTTCATCTTGTTTGGTACTCTCTGCACTTCCTAGACTTGTATATCCATTTCCTTCACCAAGTTAGGGAAGTTTTTTTTGTTTGTTTGTTTGTTTTGCAAATAGGTTTTCAATTTCTTGCTCTCTCTCTTCTTCCAGCACCAAATGTTGGTATGCTTGAAGCTGTCCCAGAGGCTCTTTATATTATCCTCATTTCTGGGATTCCTTTTTCCTTTTTGCTGTTCTAATGGGGTGTTTTTTTGCGTCCTTATATTCCAACTCACTAATTTGATTCTGACTTCAATTACTCTGTTGATTCCCTGTAAATTATTCTTTATTTGTTAGTGTATCCTTCATTTCTGACTAGTCCTTTTTTATGCTGTTGAAGGTCTCATTAAGTTCACTGAGTATCCTTCTAACCAGTATTTTGAAATCTGCATAATGTCCAGATTACTTGTCTCCCTTTTGTTTAGTTCTTTTTCTGGAGGTTTGTTCTGTCCTTTCATCTGGGACATGTTTCTTTGTCTCCTCATTTTGGCAGTCTCCTTGTGTTTGTTTCTATGCATTAGATAGAGCTACTACATCTCCCAGTCTTGGTAGAGGGGCCTTATATAGTAGGTGTTCTGTAGGGCCCAGTGGGGCAGCCTCTCTGATCACCGGAGCTGGGCCTTCATGCGGGCGGTATGCACCTTCCTACTGTGGTTTAGCCTTGATTGCTGTTAGCACATAAATGGAAGGGATTTGCCCCCAGGCTGATCAGCTGAAAGGACTGACTGCAACCACTGACCTCTAACGAATGTGGAGGATCATCTGTGCAGGGGCCCACACCACAGAGCAGGACTTACTTCAATGGGGCTCTGGTGCCCACTGAGTCCATCCTTTGAGTGTGTTGCCTATGGAGGTGGTTGGATGGTGATGCTTCGATATAGTTTTTAGTTGTTCACTGTGTGTATTGGTTATAAGGCCTCCTAGGGGTTGCAGGCAAGGTCAGCCGCCAACTGTGTTCTGCCCAGGGGCCACCCAGAATGCTTTGTAAAGTAACCTCCAGGTGGCTGCTATTCGTGCTGGGCTTACAGGTGCCCAGGAGCGGCCAAGCTGCGAATCAAGGGAGGCTACTGCTAATACCAGGTGTAGGGTCACTTAGTGAGAGGTAGGGGAGATGCTGAGGCCAGATGCTGCTTGTTTGAGAGTTTTCAGGAAAATTTGAGCATGAGCCAAGACAGGCAATTCCTAAGAAGCCACTGGAAACTACTTGGGTGGCCCTAAAAGTTGGGTGGGATGGCGTCTCAGAGAATCACCAGACAGGGCAAACAGTATGAGCCAGGTTGATGGAGTCTCAGATATGGTGCCTGCCTGCCTGCTTGCCAGCTCTGTGGGTGGAGGGCTCATCAAAAGACAATGGCCTCTGCCAGCACTTTTGTCTGGCAGAAAACTAACCCCCTACCTCTCACCCTGATGCCAGGCAATTCAGTTCCTCCCTGTATGTCTCTGGTGCCTTTTAAGCTACTGGTCCAGTGGTAGAGCTCAGAGGGAGTGATTTCAAGTAAGTCTGTGCCCAGACCATTTAAGAGGAACTGCATGGGACTTCAGCAGCCCTCTGTCTTCCTCAGCCTCAATCCTCATTGGTTTTTACAGCCAGAAGTTATGGAGAATTCTCTTCCTGGCACTAGAATCCTGGGCTGGGAGGTCTGGTGTGGGGCTGCGAACCCTCCCTCCCAAGGGGGAACCTCTGTAGCCGAGATATCCTTCCCAATTTTTATCCACCTTTCATGGGTGTGGGACCAGCTTTCCATGTCTCTGCCCCTCCTACAGTCTTGATGTGGCTTCTTCTTTATTTTCCTAGTTGTAGGACTTGCATTCAGCCAGATTTCAGGTGATGGCTATTATGTAGCTTAGTCATAATTTTGATGTGGTTGTGGGAGGAGGCAAGCACAACATTTACCTACACCACCATCTTGACCAGAAGTCTACATTCATTTCTTATAATATTTTTAATCATTTATTTTTCTATCTGTGAAAATTGTATATATTAGATTGACATAAAAATCACTTTTTCATTAAAATTATTAAAAACATTTTTTATTTAATAACTTCCACTTAGTAGCAAGGTTTTCAAGAATGATTTACTGGTGAGCTTATTAAACTTTCATGTAACCATGACATCTAGAATCCTAACTATAGGTGAGTAATGTGAGATGCCAGGAGGGAAAAATGGCTGAGTTGATCTAGAACATTTAATGAGAATAAGAGAAGTGAGAGTTTATCTTAAATCAAGACATAAGACTTTTTTTTTAACACAACAATATCTGTAAAGGAATTTATGCTATTATTTTATTATCATCATAACAGAACCTCAGAACCTTTTTTAAGACTTTGGAGAAATGTATCCACACCAGACATTACCATCTCCCCTGAGAGATTTTTATGCCCTTTTATAGCCAGTTTTTCATTCCACATCCTATCTTTTTACACAAAACCTACAGGATATTCCACATGATATAGACACAAAAATCCTCAAAAAATATTAGCAAACAGAAACAAACAATATATAAAATGGATAGTACATTATGACCAAGCAGTGACCAGGAGTATACACATAAATGTGAATTAAAGTTGATATGACATTCAAAAGTGAAGTATTGTTATATACCATATTAGTTTAATAAAGGGAGAAAAATCCCAAGTTAACCTTAAACATCATAGAAAAAATACTTCACAAAAGCTAACACCCACTCATGAGAAAACCTCTCAGCAAAGCAAAAAATACAAGGCGTTTTCCTCAACCTGATATAAAGCATCCATGAAAAGCAATAGCTAGCACTGAATTTAATGGTAAAAGACTAAATACATTCTCCTAAGTTCAAAAGTCAGGCAAAGATGTCCCTTCTTGCCACTTCTATTCAATGTTCTCTGGAAGGTTCTAGACAGTGAAATAAAGCAAAACGAATAAATTAAAGGCATCCAGATTGGTAAACTAGCAGTAAAACTACCTTTATTCACAGATGACATGATCTTTGTATGTAGAAAATCCCAAGGAACATACCAAAAATTTTTTGAATTAAAAAATGATTTTAGGAGGGTCACAGAATACAAGATAAAGACACAAAATATCTTTATATATACATATACTAGCACTGAACAATATGGGAATTAGATTTTTAAAATTCCATTCACTAAAGCATCAAAAAAGATAAAACCTTTAGCAATACATCTAACAAAAATTTAATATCTAATAAAATCCTAGAGGTTGTTTTTTTTGAGAATTGACAGCTTATTCTAAAATTCATTTGAAAATACAAAAGATCTAGAAAAACCAAAATAATTTGAGAATGAAGGAAGACTCCACTATCTAATTTCAAAACGTACTAAGAAGTTAAGTTATCAAGACAGTGATATTAGCACGAGAGTAGGCATATACTAGTATATGAACAAAACAGAACTAAACCCAGAAATAAACTCTTACATTTGTAGTCAATTTATTTTTGACAAAGTTCTCAAGGTAACTTAAAGAGAAAAAGATAATCTTTTCAACAAATGTTGCTGGGCAACTGGGTATTCTCATATCAAAGCAAACAAACAGAAAACAATACCTCATAGATCTTGCCTCACAACATAAACAAAAATGAATTCAAAATGAACCAGAGACCAGAAAGAATGAGAACTATGAAATTTCTAAAACTTCCAACAGCACAATTCATAAAACAATAATCAGTAAATTGAACTTTGTCCAAATACAAACTCTTAAGCTTAAAAGGGCACTATTGTTTTCCTATGAGTAATGTAACAAATCACCACAATGTCAGTGGCTTACAACAACACACATTTATTAT
Organism: Cnephaeus nilssonii; assembly: GCF_951640355.1. Lineage (NCBI taxonomy): Eukaryota > Metazoa > Chordata > Mammalia > Chiroptera > Vespertilionidae > Cnephaeus > Cnephaeus nilssonii. The sequence goes on along the minus strand of NC_137072.1, from coordinate 40,164,209 downwards.
CTTACAGCTCTGGAAGTCAGAACTCTAAAATCCAGGTGTTGGTATGGCTACATCCCTTGGAGGCCTTAGGGGAGACTCTATTCCTTTGCCTTTTCTAGAGGCACCTGCATCACCTGCACCCTTGGCTCTTGGCTCCTTCATTTATCTGGCCCTACTGTTTGTTTTTCCTGATTTTGACACTCTGCCCTCTCTTATGAGGACCTCCTCTGCCCAGTTTTATTGATATTTTGATAATTGATAAAATTATATAAGTTTAAAGTATGGCCTAATTGTTCAACTTATATTGTGAAGTGATTACTATAAATAACTTTAGTTGGCATCCATCATTTTACAGATACAATGAAAAGGCAAAAAATTTTTTTTTCTTCTGATGAGAACTCTTAGAATTTACTCTCTTTTCATATGTATTTCCTATAACAGTGTTAGTCATCACATTGTACATTACATGCCTAATAATTTATCTTATAACTGGAAGTTGGTACCTTTGGGCCACCTTTCTCCAATTCCCTGTCCTCCTACACCTGGCCTCTGGAAACCACAAATCTATCTCTTTTTCTATGAGGTTTATGCTTTTGTGTGTTTTATTTTGTTTTTTAGATACTACATATAAGTGAGATCAAATAGTATTTGTCTTTCTCTGTCTGAATAAGGACCTTTTTGATTACAGTTGGTGCACCCTGTTAGTCCAGGATAATTGCCCATCTTAGGACCTTAATCATATCTACAAAGTCCCCTTTGAGATGTAAGGTAATATACACATTGAGGAATTAGAACATGGATATCTCGGGGGGTGAGGGTGAGGGGCATAATTCTGTTTACCACAGACACCACTAAGAAAAAGAAAGGCAAATCATAGTTTGCAAATTGTATATCTCATAGAGGACTTGTATTCAGATTATATAAAGAATTCTTAACCAGTGAGAAGACAAAAAACATTTTTAAAATGGGAAAAAATTTGAAGAGACATTTCACCAATAAATATCCTATATAATAAAAGCCTAATATGCAAATTGACCGAACAGCAGAATGACCAGTGGAACAACTGGTCACTATGATGCACACTGACCACCAGGGGGCAGATGCTCAACACAGAAGCTGCCCCCAGACTGCAGGCCCCAGGCCAGCCACAGTTAAATGCCAGTGGGGGCCCCATGATCGCCCCACTGCTCACCCCACAGATCAGCCCTGATTGCTGGCCAGGCCTAGGGAACCCTACCCGGGCACGATTTCATGCACTGGGCCTCTAGTATACAAATAAGCACATAAAAAGATGCTTAGCATTATTTGGGAAATGAAAATTAAACCACAATGAGATACCATTTCACATCCACTAGAATGACTATAATAAAAAATACAGACAATATTGAGTTGGTAAGAAACTGAAATCTTCATACATTTCTGCTGGGAATGTAAAATGGTGTAGCAATTATGGAAATAATTTTGCAGCTCTTAAAAGTTAAAGTTACCATAACTCATTAATTTTACTCCCAGGAATCTACCCAAGATAAATGAAATTGTAAGCATACACAAAGACATGTACATAAATGTTGATAGCATTATTCATAATAGCCAAAAACTGGAAACAAGCTAAATATCCATCAACAAGTGAATGAATTAACAAAATGTGGCCTATCTATCTAAGAGGAAACAGTTCAGCAATGAGAAGGAATGCATTCTACAACTCAAGAATGCTACAACATGAAAGATGCTCAAAAACATTATGCTGAAGAAGCAAAATGCAAAAGAATCTATTTCATGATTTCATTGTGAAATGTTTAGAATATTTATAGAGGCATATAAATCAGATGAATGGGCTGGAGTAAGAATTGGGAATTAACTGAAAATGGGTATAAGGAAACTTTTTTGGGTGATGGAAATGTTCTAAAACTGGATTATGGCAATTATTGAACAATCTGGATATGTTTTAAACATCAATGAATGACACACTTACAATGGGTTAATATTATGGGACCTAAATTATACATCAAAAAAGGTATTAAAAATAATACATTTTTTGAGGAATTACCATGTCCTACAAGAGTTGGGCATAATACTCTGCAAATATTAACTGTATAAAATTGGTTGATAGTGTTAGTTTGACAACTTTCTTATGATTATTTAAGGAGTATATTTTTTAAGTCTCCAATAATTATTCTTAAGTTTCCTACTTTCCCCTTCCTTTTGCGCTCTGCTTTATAAGTTATAATGCTCTGTTTTTAGGTACATGTATGAATCTTCATTCTATGTCTTCCTGGTGAATTGCTCATTTCCCATTATGCAATATCCCTCTTTATATCTTATACTACTTAGTTTTGTTGTCTATCTTGTCAGATACTAATAATATAGACTTGTTCACCTTCTCATGCTTAAAACTGCATTTATATTTTTTCATCATTTCATTTTTAACTATCCTTATATTTAACCCTTTGCACTTGCTTGCTTTTTTCTTGATTCCTTTATTCTAATGCTAACCGTGTTGAGTCACACTCGACATCCCAGTGCAAAAGGTTAAATGTGTCTCACAGACAATATATAGATGTATTTATTTTTCCTTTTTACCTAGTCTGACGATCTCTATTTTTTAATTGGGTGTTTGGTCCATTTACATCTATAATAATCTATAATAATCTATAATAATAAAAGCGTAATATGCAAATCGACCAAACAACTGAACAGCAGAATGACCATCGGGACGACCACACTATGACTCCCACTGGTGCCAGGCCAGCCAAGGAGGGTGCGATGTGATTGGTCGGGGGACTGGCCATTGCCCTGCAGAGGGAGGCCCAGGCCACTGGCCGGCGGGGCGATCGATCAATCGGGGGACTCCATGATTGCCCCAAAGAGGGAGGCCCAGGCCACTGACTGGTGGGCTGCAGCAGGTGGGCGAGGCCTCCCTCTGCGGGGTGTGCTCGATTACATGATCATCCTGCAGAGGGAGGACCAGGCCACTGGCCAGCAGGCTGTCGCGGGTGGGCAGGGTCTCCCTCTGCAAGGGCAATCCATCGCAGGGCTCCCAGACTGCAAGAGGGCACAGTCCGGGCTGAGGGACCCCTTGCCCCGAGTGCTCGAATTTCATGCACCAAGCCTCTAGTCTATTATAATCATTGGTATAAGTGTGTTTAAAGTTAACATTTTACTACTTGTTTTCCTATTTATCCCTCTTATTTCTTATCTCTGTTGATTATCCCTGACTTTTTTTCTATTAACAACTTTTAAAGAGTTTCATTTTATGCCCTATATTCTCACATGTATCTCTTCCCATGCTTTAGTGGTTGCTCTGGGGCTAACAGTATGCATCCTTGATGGCTCTATATTGGGTCAATATTGTAACTACTCTTCAAACCTGACACTACAAACTTCTTCCTACTTCAGAAATGTAATAACCATACAACAGTGTAATTAGATTTACCTGTCCTTGTCTTTTGTGTAACTATTGTTTTTAAGCAAATTGTAAGGGGGAAAGATAGTATTTCATGTTTGTTCAACTATTCATTGTTTCCAGTGTTCTTTCTGCTTTGCAGATGTAAGTTTTCATCTCATATCCTTCCCCACAGCTCATATGCCATTGCTGGCATGTTTGCAGAGCAGTTCTGCTGGCACCGTATTCTCTCAGTTTTCAAGGTCTCATTATGGCTTTATTTCCTTTAACATCCTTGCTTACAAAGGATATTTTCACTGGATATGAGTTGACAGTTTTTTCCCTTCCTTTTAGCACATTAAAGGTGTCTTTCCATTGTTTTATGGCTTCTTGTGTCTTCATAATCTTATATTATCTCATACTAGAGATCTGGTGCATGAATTCGTGCACGGGTGGGGTCCCTCAGCGTGGCCTGTGGGGATTGGACCAAAACCAGCAGCCCAACACCGCATGCCACTCCTGCCTGCTGCTCCCACTCATCCCAGCCTCACTGCACCTGCCGTGGGCTCGCACCCAGTTAGTCCCGATGGGGAGAGGCTCGCGCTGCCGTAGTGGCACTCGCCAGCCATGAACCCTGCATCTGGCACCCATCCCGAGGGGTTGGGGGGCTGAGATGCAATCGGCCCTCCCAGCAGGTGGTGGGATCCAGATCAGTCCCGCTGACGTTCACACTGGTTGTCAGGAGCCACCTGGTGGCCGCTTTTATATCATTTCTTCCTTGCAGAGCGTCTAGGGAGGGGAAGCGGCTGCGGTGCCCAAGGCCGACTTCCAGGAGGCCGGTGGCGCTGTCAGGATCGTGCTGGCAGTGCCGGCCCATCAGTGCCTGGCCTGTTCTCCGGAGAGTGGACCTGCAGGACTACTGAGGGAGTGAGTAGCTGCCGCCAGGCTGGTGGGCCACTGGGAAGGGTCGGTCACCTGAGCAGCACTCCCGCTGTGGGAGCACACTGACCATCAGGGGGCAGCTCCTGCATTGAGTGTCTGCCCCTTGGTGGCCAGTGCACATCATAGCAACAGGTCAACCAGTCGTTCGGTCGCTTAGGCTTTTATATATATATAGATAACTCATAATCATATAACTCATATGAAGATATGAGCAATTATTCATAATTGTTCTCCAGTCTATAATTATATGTTTTCCTCCGATGACTTTTAAGATTTCCTCTTAATCTTTGGATTTCACAGCCCTCTGACTTATATGAATTTTAGGTTTAATTCTTTTTAGACTTATCTTGCTTGGGGTTCACTGAATTTCTGAATCTGTATGTGGTAATTACATCAATCTAAGAAGTTTTTGACCCTCATTTCTTCAGTTTTCCTGCCCTTTTCTCACACTCTCTTCTTTCTTGGATTCCAATTACAAGTATGTTAACACTGTTCCACAGATACTTGAGGTTCTGTTTACTTTAATCTTCTGTTTTTCTGTTCATAAGTTTGGTTCACTTCTCTTGATCTCAAAGTTCAAAGACTAGCTTTTTATCCATCTGATGTTAAACTAATCCAGTGCAATTCCATTTCAGTACTATACTTTTCAGTTTTAGAGTTTCCATTAATTTTTAAAATATTTCCCTTTCTCTGCTCAACTTAAGTAACAAGATAATATTTTTCTTTACTTCTTTGACATATTTTCACTTGGCTCCCTAGATAAATCTTTTACAACCATATTTGAAAACCCCATCTTCCTCTATATCAAACACATACCCAAGTGCTTTCCAACAGAAATATAATGGGAGCCTCAGACATAATTTTAAACCTTCTAGCAGCCACATTTTAAAATACATGAACAGGTACAACTAACTTAAATAATATATTTAACATAAAAGATACAAAATATTGTTTCAACATGTAATAAATATAAAAGTTAATGAAATATATTCATCATATTTTCAATATAAACTCTTCAAAATCTGTATTTCATGCTCATAGCAAATACAATTGAGACCAGCAATACTCTGTGTTCTTAACAGTGGATCAGTGGCTACAGAGAGCAAACTGGAGCCATCTCGTGTTGGTTTTCTATTGATTCCTTTTTCCATGGCCACAGCTTACACCTCCTATTTCTTTTCATACCTAGTGATTATTTATCAAATACTAGATACTGTGGGTGGTATGTTGAGGAGAATCTGAATTCTATCTTACTCTGAAGCCTTGACTTTTACTTTAGCATTTACTTCGATTACTGGTTGATTCTCTTGACCTTGAACAGACATGGAGCTATTTTTTGCTAGCGTGGATCTGTGGAAAGCTTCAGCCCCTTGATATCCCATGAACTTGGATCTCAGCTCTCCTCAACTTAGCAGGATGGCCATAGAGATTGCTCAGACTCCAATCTCTGTGCCAGTATAAAAATTTTCCCCAGGCAGAGAACTGGGACTCGTGGGGCTCACCTCATGGGTTTCTCTGCTCTCAGTTCAGTCCTGTGCTGCTTGAGATCCACAAAGTGTAATGATCCTAATAAGATCTTTTCCAGACACTATGACATTGGTCAGCAACCACTAATTCATGCAGAGAACGTAAACTTCAGGAATATTCCTTGCAGAGCAGTTATCATGAAATGAGTTCTAACCAGTTACCAGCAACCAAAAAGAGAGAAAATGAGCCAAGATTCTGTTCAAGCAAGTATGGTTATAAATAGGCATTTATGACTGTACACAATTATTTCATGTGACATTATCACTGGAACTCCTGAATGACAGTTTACAAAATGTATTATACGGTGTACATGAAAATCCTAGTCAAATAATTAAATGCAAATGTCACACCCAAAACAATGTGACTGATAATGTTCTTTATATTTTGCAAAGGCATTTCTACAAGATTTGTTTTCTGAAAGTTCTGGCTTTCATCATGTATGACACTAACATTTCTGAAGATGGATTTAACACGAAGAAAAGCACATACATGAATAATCACATAACTTTTTGCATTTTAAACTCAGTATTTCTCATAAAAAGTAATTCAGAAATATGTCCATTTTCCAGAATACTGCCTAGTTCCAAACATTTGGTAAAAAATATTTTAAGCTGAAAAAAATGTATTTTAAGTTGGTTTGTTGGTAAACCCATTCTGTTTGTTGCACAAATAACATATAAAACTAAAAATTTCCACTCCATTATACATTTTTGGCAAATTATAATGAACTAAATAAACAGAATTGAACATGTTAATTATGCTGATTTTTAAATAGTCCCAAATTACATTGAGGCTCAGCATAAACAAAGGAAAGTAAGTAAATTGGCCAAAAAATTTTTGCCAAGGATACTGTATTGTTGAGATGAAGAACATTTGTTGGACTATTTTTAAAACAATAACTAAGGAATACACTATTTATATGTTTTGTCTTATAAAGCTCAAGACTTTCACCTTTAACTGCATGCAAAGTTGAATACTTAAGAGCTGTTTGGAGAATTACTGAAGATACTTGATCACATCTCTGAGTTGAAGTGGGAGCTTCATTACCCTCACTGCTTGCAAACATTCAGGGTTAAACCTCAAAGACCCCCAAAAGTGTTGTATATGTTCAGCTATTCTTATTGCACTTTAAGTTTCTCTTGTGAACAAAGATAGTGGTATTCAAAACTATACGAAGTAGTGTGCAAGGTAACTTAGGTGTATAGAAAAGAAACTTAGGTTTGGCAGCAATGACATGAATAATGCTAGAACCAAAATCACAGAAAAACAAACAAACATCAAGTAGATTAGGCTCAATTCGTCATGCTTGTAATAGATAACCTGGATGATTTAACTGTGCCTCACTTTGGTTTTGTAGCTCATGAGCTATAGACTATAATTATTTGAGTAGAGTGAAACAGAGAATTTAAGTAGTTACATAAAATTCAAGACTAAATAAAAACAGTATTAAAATCATAAATGTAAATGGGATATAACCTTCAACCATTTAGATCAGGGATCAGCGGACTATGGACCAAACTGGCCCTCTTCCCATTTTTATAAATAAAGTTTTATTGGCACACAACCATACCCATTCACTAGGGCCCACAAAGACCAAAATACTGTCTGCAGTTTAAGGAAAAGTTTGATGACCCCCAAGAAAAGTTCAAGAGCCTAAATTTTTCAATTCATTTGGTTTCTTAATACAAAATTACAACATACTTATGTTTTAAAGACTTGAGAATATGTACATACCAGTCTAAACAAGAAAAGTGCATGTTCAGTTAGAACTATGGACACTTTTAATATATCAAGTATTAAATAAAATTTTATAAGACTAAGTTTTTCATACTTGTAAGTCTTGATGAAAAGTTTAAAATACATATTTATATAGATACACACAAAATGATGGTAACTTTCCCTCCAAATTTAATTTAGAACATATATGCTGTTTCTGGACCTGTGGGTTACAAAATCTGAATTAGAGCACCATTATTTTGAAAACTAGAAAGACTGTGATTGCAAGGCTGGCAATGAATTAATTCTAAGGCATGCTCGCCATTCTAAGCCGAGTGTGGGCCTGCCGCTCACCTGGAGGTGTGTAGGCATCCATCGAGGTCTGCACAACCAAGGACCTGCGTTTGGAAGGCATAGGCACTGCCATCTTCCTTTCTTTGTGTTTTGCAAGCGCTGCCTGAACAGCTTCTGTGTGGACGTCTAAAACAAAAAGAGAGCTCAATTACTCCATTGTTCAGGGACGTCCTGAAAGCCCATGCTTTTTCTCCTCTCTCTCTGGTCCTGTGGAGTAGTTTCTGAATGGGTGGGGAAGAAAGGGAAAATGTGAACCTGCCAGCTTAAAAGCTCCAGTAGGAAGACATGCAAATTCATTTGTAGACTTTTAATTATTCATTTTATTACCCTGGATTCTGTATAAATAAACAAGTGCTGGCTGCAAATTTATGTGTGATTTTTATTTTCTTAGGGTGAGTGGACTTGACCTTCAGATATTTCTTCACATTTTCAAGCCTTGTAATTTATTTCACTGTTAAGGAAGGTATGTACACCCTACTGGCAGTCAGTAATGATTTAGCTAACACGTACCAAGAACTCAGAACTGTGTCAGGTGTTTTGTGTATGTTAACTCACTATATTAACTCCACAAATATTTACTGGCTGCGTGCTTTATAAGGTCATGTCCTCAGGGCAGGAGTGGAGGAGAATCAGGTAGATGAGGTGCTATGAATCATGCAGCTTACGTTCTTTTTTTGTTTTGTTTTAAATCCTCACCCAGTATATGTTTTTTATTGATTTTAGAGAGAGAGAAAGGGGGAGAGACAGAGGCAGAGGCAGAGAAACATCGATGAGAGAGAGAAACACCTATCGGTTGCCTTCCGTACGTGTCCTGACCAGGATCGAACCCACAATCATTTGTTGTAGGGGACGACACTCCAACCAACTGAGCCACTCTGCCAGGGCCATGCTAGCTTACTTTCCATCGGGTGAAACAGACCATTGACAAGTGGTCAGAGAATTAAAACACGGAAAACAAACTGACTGAGTGGCTATTTCACTGTGAGGCCAGGGAAGAGCGCTCTCACTGTGAAATCTGAACAGTAAGAACGAACCAGCCACTCTGTCAGGACGAGAAGGTCCAGGAAGAAGGGAAACCCACTGAAAGGCTCTAAACTGAGAGTGAGGGTGGTGCTGGCAGAACAAACAGGACCCTAGGAGAGGGGTGCATAGGTAGGGTCAGGGCTCCTATCCTAAATCAGACAAGGAGCACTGGGGGATCCTGAGGGATGACATGAACTGGTTCCATTTTGATGGGATCATTCTGGCTGCTGTGAAGAAGGCTGCATAAGGAGAGTGACATGCAGGCAGCAGTCAGGTGAGACACAACCACAGTCACAACATACACGATCATACAGAGGAGAGGCTCTCAGTATTTTCATGTCACAGAGGAGCAAGTGGAAGTAAGCAGATCTCCCAGATTATCAAACTGGTGAGTGGCATTGCCAGGATTTGAACCCAGGTGCGAGTACCCCCGGGGCCCAGGCCCTTCACCAGGGACCACGCTGTATTCCTGCAGTTCCTATGAAAAGTCCACCCTGTAAACATGCTAGATAGAGCAGGGGCCAGCCAACCACCACCTGTGGGACACGCAGCCTGCCTCCCCTTTGTGTAAATAATGTTTTATTGGGACAAAGCACACCCTTCCTGTACGTACACACACTGTCTGCTTCCCCACTGTATGTGACAGAGACATAATGGCCCAGAAAGCTGAAAATACCCGTTATCTGGCCCTTTACCGAAACCATTCGCCAGCCCGTCTTGGAGCACATCAGGTACCAAACACAATGAACGTGTTCTGCTATGCTTTGTTCAGCTTGTGTGTGCACTACTCTTTTCTCCTCAACCAGACTCCAAGTACTTGGAGACAAAAACTGAGTTTCTGATCAAGCTTTCTTAAACTCTCAGATTAAAAACTGATGAATGAATGATTTGGATTCATGACCTAAAACTAAAGAGCTCATCTATAAGGAGGAGAGAGTACATGAATTCTTCACACATCAAACACTTTGTTTCATATGACCCACTTTTAAACTTTTTGGATATAATTAAAAATTTACAAAAAATATGCAAGAACAGTACAGAGAACTCCCCTAAAGTTTTACCCACATTCACAAATGTTTACATTTACCTCATCGCTTTCTATGTGTTGTTTTTGCTAATCATTTGAAATAAATTACAGATACCATTCTCCCCTATACCTAAATATTTTAATGTACTTCCTAAGGACAAAGACATTCTCTTGTAAATTCTCAAAATCAAGAAACTGAACAAATATAGTACTACATATAGTACTATTATCTAATCCAAAGTCCATGTTCAATGGTGCCAATGGTCCCAGGAACTGCCTCCACAGTTGTTTTGTCTGTTGGTCTCCTGGAGGTACACACAGTTCCAGGGTTCCCCAATAATCTGAATGGAATTTATACACAGACATGGGGGCTCCCTGCATTGTGGCTCACTCTTACCCAGATTCCCCTTTTAATGCCCAGCTGTTCTGACAGCCCCCAAATCTTTCTTCTCACACAGTAAGCCAGTAACACCACGGCTTGCAGCTTGGGTTTGAAAAGTTCCATACGAAGGCATTTGGAGAGTACCTTCCTGGCAAAAAGCCAAATAAGTATGAACCTCCTTCTGCGCTGCCCTGCCTTCACACGGTCCTTCCACTTCTGCCTACGTTTAGGAGCTGCTCTCCAGTGCATTCAACTCATTATTGTTAACATTGTGTCTTGGGGTTATTATTGTACTATGTGGGAGGGTTGGTTTGATACCAACTTCAGAACCAGATCCTACAACCATACATCAGTTTTTTTTTAATTACAGAATTTAGTAAGATTATTCAAGTCAAGTAAAATATAACTCCTAAACCCACAGTAAAGTGACTTATAACCATCTTAATGGAAGAGTCTCACCTAAATTAAATCCTCCATAAAACGAATTTTTAAATTTGTGACATTAGTAAAAAACATGATAGGGTCAATTGAGAATATCTAAAGCTAAGAGGGAAGAATAGCTCATACCATCACTTGACCATTCCCCGCAAAAGAAAATTATTTAAAACAACTCACTTCCAAAATTTGGAGTAAATGTCACAAATTTCGGGATTGTGTTGTCGTTGTGCTTTATTACAACTGTTTTAAGTTAAACTGTTTAAGAAGCCAAAACCGGTTTGGCTCAGTGGATAGAGCGTCGGCCTGTGGACTCAAGGGTCCCAGGTTCGATTCCGGTCAAGGGCATGTACCTCGGTTGCGGGCACATCCCCAGTATGGGGTGTGCGGGAGGCAGCTGATCGATGTTTCTCTCTCATCGATGTTTCTGACTCTCTGTCCCTCTCTCTTCCTCTCTGTAAAAAATCAATAAAATATATTTAAAAAAAAAACTGTTTAAGAAGTTGTTAAAACTGAAATTTCCCTACAGACATTCACTATGACTACAAGTCTCAGCTCAGTTGCTTTAAGATAATATTTTCAGTTATAAGTTTTCTAGTTACAAGTTACACTTAAGGGAAAAAATTAATATAAGATTATATTTGATTAATCCAGTTTTTACACAAAATTTCTTCCTCTGTTTAGTTAATAGCCAATGAGATGCAAATCAGCCAACAACTACTCAGCTGATCTCCCATGGATCTGGGATGAGTTCACCTGAGTTACAAATAAAACGAAGCATCAGTGATGAGAAGAGAGAGGTAAGATGCAGCCTATTTATTTTTACTTTTAGATAGCTTTTGGCACTACTAGCAATTTCTGTTTGGAAAAAAAAGTCAGCATACACACTAATCTTAGGCAAATCATTAAACTTCTGGAGAAACATCCATAAAATAAAGGAGTTATATTTAATGATCAAACTAACTCTTTTCAAAAAGGCAACTCTCTGTTCTATTTTAATCACAGCAGGGATTTTGTCAAAATTCTACAGGGTTCTAAAAATTCCAGGGAAATGCAATCAGATTTCTACAGCAAAAACAAAGGGCAACTACTAAACAGAGCCAGTGACCCTCTCAGCCCTGGGAGGGGTCTCGTTCCCGTCTATGCAGCACTGAGAGGCGTCCGCGCCTGCTTTCTCCCCGATGGTGGTAAATGAAAGCCACTCGCTGCCCCTCTCCTTGTCCTCCCTATCATGTTAGGAGCAGGGACACACCCAGAAGAGAGAAATTCCCTTCCAGCCAAATTCATCATTCCAATTGCATCACATTTACCTCTTAAACTCCCTTCAGCCTTTTCCTCCAAAACACCAGTTTTTAGAAAAGTAACCAAAACAGCAGCAACAACCCTAAAACCTATGCTTCTACCAAGAGGGAGGATGTGCACCTGGGGTTTATGTGGCACTGAAACACCATTGCAGACATTCACCTTTGTCCTCAGTGCCCAGAACAGTAATTTGACCTCTCCTGCTTAAAACAAAATAAACATGACCACTGCAACTGATACCCGCTCTTTCTTAAGTAAAATTTTAAGAAGTTGTACATCCTCTTTACATATGGTTTTTCTTCTTTTGCTTCAAACTTGGTATTCTCTTTTCCTTATTTCCTAATGACCATGATTTGGTCCTTATAATTAAAACTAGAGGCCCGGTACATGAAATTCGTGCAGGGAGGGGGGTCCCCCTCAGCCTAGCCTGCACCCTTTCCAATCTGGGACCCTTAGGAATCGGGCCCTAAACCGGCAGTCGGACATCCCTCTCACAATCCTGGACCACTGGCTCCTAATCGCTCACCTGCCTGCCTGCCTGGTCACCTTTAACTGCTCCTCCCCCACCCCACCCCACCCCCGCTGGCCTGATCGCCCCTCACTGCCTCTGTGTGCCAACCTGATCACCCCTAACTGCCCCCCCCACCAGCCTGGTTGCCCCTAACTGCCTCCTGCTGCCAGCCAGGTCACCCCCAACTACCCCCTCCCTGCCGGCCTGGTCGCTCCTAACTGCCCCCCCGCTGCTGGCCTGGTCACCCCTTACTGTCACCCCTGCCAGCCTGGTTGCCCCCAGCTGCCCCCCTCTGCCGGCCTGGTCACCCCCAACTGCCCCCCCTGCCAACCTGGTCACCCCTTACTGCCACCCCTGCCAGCCTGGTTGTCCCCAACTGCCCCCCCCCCCCCGCCAGCCTGGTCACCCCACACAGCCTGCTGTTCAGTTGTTTGGTTGTCCCCCACTAATCCCTGCTGGCCTGGTTGCAGGCAGACATCTTGTGAGGGTGTGATGGTCAATTTGCATATTACCTCTTTATTATATAGGACTAGAGTCCCGGTGCACGAAATTCGTGCCTGGAGGGGGGTTGTCCCTCAGCCCAGCCTGTACCCTCTCCAATAAGGGACCCCTTGAGGGCAGTCGGACATCCCTCTCACAATCCAGGACTGCTGGCTCCCAACTGCTTGCCTGCCTGCCTTCCTGATTGCCCCTAACCGCTTCTGCCTGCCAGCCTATCACCCCCTAACCACTCTGCTGCCAGCCTGTTTGCCCCCAACTTCCCTCCTCTGCCGGCCTGGTCACCCCTAACTGCCCTCTCCTGCAGGGTTGATCACCTCCAACTGCCCTCCCTTGCAGGCTTGGTCCCTCTCAACTGCCCTCCCTTGCAGGCTTGGTCCCTCTCAACTGACCTCCCTTGCAGGCCAGGTGCCTCCCAACTGCCCTCTCCTGCTGGCCATCTTGTGGTGGCCATCTTGTGTCCACATGGGGGCAGGATCTTTGACCACATGGGGACAGCTATATTGTGTATTGCAGTGATGATCAATCTGCATATTACTCTTTTATTAGGATAGAGGCCTGGTACAGGGGTGGGGGCCAGCTGGTTTGCCCTGAAGGGCATCCCGGATCAGGATGGGGGTTCCCTTGGGGCGTGGGGTGGCCTGAGCGAGGGGCCTGTGGTGGTTTGCAGGCTGGCCACACCTCCTGGCAACCTAAGTGGAGGCCCTGGTATCTGGGATTTATTTTCCTTCTACAATTGAAACTTTGTAGCCTGGAGCGGAGCCAAGCCTGGGGCTCCCTCCGAGGCCGGCAGCCATTTCTGTTGGGGTTATAATTGAAACTTTGTTGCCTTAAGCTGGTGGGCCCGGCCAGGGTGTGCAGAAAGCTTTACTTCCCCTGTTGCTGGCGGCAACCCTGGCCTGCTCTCTCAAGCTCCATTCTGCCGCCATTTGTTTGAATTTGTTTACCTTCTATAATTGAAACTTTGTAGCTTGAGTGGAGGCTTAGGCCTGGCAAGGGCAGGCGGAAAGCTTGGCTTCCTCTGTTACCTAGGAAATCTTGCTCTCTGTGGCTGTAGCCATCTTGGTTTGGGTTAATTTGCATACTCGCTCTGATTGGATGGTGGGTGTGGCTTGTGGGCGTGGCTTGTGGGTGTGTCTGAGGTATGGTCAATTTGCATATTTGTCTATTATTAGATAGGATGCTTGTGTTAATTTTATTTTAAAAAACTGAATGAATGATGCAAAAAATGTACTGAAAGGTGAATGTGACCCTACTCTTTGACTTCTGAAAATTTCTGAATTTTACTGTTTTCTGAAACCTACTGTTCCCTCCAAGAAACTTGCAGAGTTTTTCTACCCATTTAGTTCTGTGAGCTGAGATTGTCTTTCTGTCAGGAAGCTACAAGGGACATAGAAACATAAAATGTTCCCATAGTTCTGGGGTAACTACATATTCCTGAAGAGTCGAGGCTTAGAATCGGAATCCTGGCTCTGCCATTTATTAACTGTAAGACATGGGAGAAATATTTTAATCCATTTAAGTCTCACTTTGATCATCTGTAAAATGGGAACAAAATCAGTCACTAAGGGAATGATATAAAATATACAAGCAAGGCTCTAGCTTCCTGCCCCAGTAGGCACTCATTAATGACAGAGGCTTTGGGACTATTCTGAAACAGTGGGTTTGGTGCTGAAGAAATCAGATTGCTGGTGGTTTCCACCTCATCCTCATGCACCAGAGCCTGAGTTCTGGGAGTGACACTTCCTACAAGACACACAGCACAGACCAGTTTAGCCTGTGAATGGGGCCCTGTACATGGAAGGCAGATGCTCATGCTGACGACCCTGTGCATGGAACAGGACACCCACACGCAGCCTCTGGTCTGCACCTTGAAAATAAATCCCAAAGGTCAGTCACTGGGACATCAGTTCTTTCTCTTCCCAAGTCCCTCATTTTTGGTTCCTGTGTCAAAAGTCTCCATAAGCTCCTTGAACAGGTATAAGTTCTTAAATACTGAACAGAAAACTCCACTTTCCTTTTGGTGTCTTTAAATATGTGGCTCTTTCATTCATTCTGAAAGAAACCAGTATCCTGCAATACAACAAGCAATGGGATATTTGGAAAATAAAAGTAAAAATAATCAGGACACCTTTAGCTCCTCAGAGAAAGTGCCTATCTTTATATAACTACATGTTCAAATTTAAGAAAAATTGATGCTTGCCCCTTTGCTTCTCCCTTCTGATGTCAAAAACCACAATCCATTTCCTAGAGCTCACAACATCATAAATTAATAACATGTATGCTGACAGTCGTCCAACTTCAGAAACAACAGTGGATCAATAAAAGAGACTTTTTTCCTGAGAAAGCTTACCTTGTGTCATCACAGCAGAGCAGTTAAGGCCACGGTTCTAGAGCCAGACTGCCCAGGTTCAAATCCCAGTTCTTCCAGGTGCCTTTATACACAGCACTTAACCAATATGTACCTCAGTTTCCTTATGTGCACAAAAAGGAATAATGACAGTACCTACCCCCTGGGGTGGCTACGAAGGTTCAATGAGTCCATGTGCTACAGGGCTCTGGGCAGAGCTGGGACGTGGCAACCTGAACACCATGTACTGTGGGACCCTACTATGATGCTGCTCATTGTTAATGTCGCCACAAGCCTGACAGAGAAGATGAAGAGAAGAAAGCCAAGTATGGAAGGATCCAAAACTGGAAGAGCTAGGTGGGGACCCACTTCCTGTGTCCTGACGGTTGCACTGTGCCCTCTCCCCTCCCAGGCTCCCTTCCACCAGGGCCTCTCCTGTGGTTGCTCCACTTTGTTCTTTGGGTAGAATATGCACACAGAAGCAGAGGTGTGGGGAGCTGTGTCAAACAGTGAGGACAGATAAAAGGAAGGAAGGCCAGGTGCGTTTCCCAGGAGCGCTCTTATCAGCAGTGGGCATCAGGAGCCATGCCAGTCGCTTATTTTTCACCTTCTGTTGCTTTAGTTCAATTCCCTCCACCTCTCAATCTCCAGGAAAAGTGTGTAGTGACATGAATGCGCAAGGTCTGGGAGGGGCAGTGCATGCAAAGGGGCTCTGGTCACAACTGCACTCATCCACTGAGCACCTACTGCTTGCCCAGTCCCCCCGTGCACAGAACTCTGTTTGGGATATAGACCAGAAAACCAACAAGATAATGGGATGTGATGAGTATTACATGTGAGGAGTTTGTGACCTGTGAGGACACTGATGGGCAAGTCTGGGGCTGGGCCATCAGAAGAGGCCTCGACAAGAAGTGATATGTAGCTGACATCTGACACCAAGGACGAACTTCTAGACACGCATACACATTTTCCACTTTCTAATAACTTCTTCTCCTCCTCTCTTCCTTCTCCTTCTCCTCCTTCTTCCCCCACTCCTCCTCCTCCTCCTTCTCTCTCTCTCTCATATCACTGGTAGCTGCACAGACACGCCACCTCTCTCAGGGTCACTGCTTGGTCTCTGGCCTTTAGAGCTGTTGCCATGAAGGAAGAATAATGTCACTATTCAACCAGTAAATGAATATGTACCCAATGTCCTCTGTGCCAGGCTCTGCTCTAGGCATAAATTATCTCTACTTTCTTTTTCACCATAAACTCATCCCATGTTTAACTAACACTTTCAACTCATAATTTTGTCCTTAATGAACTATACTGGGGATAAAATTTTATAACAGCTATAAACTAAGTACACAGAAAAGACACCAGAAGCTGATTACAAAACAAAGGCCAATGATTTTGTTCACCTATGAAATGAAGTAGTGAGACATTCTTGAATCCTGGGACAGAGAGATTACATAAATTAGATAAAAAGCATTTAGAACATGCCTGTGCAAAGTAAATGCTCAATAAACATTGGCTTACATTATGGCAATGTAATGGTGACATGAATAATGGCTTATAGATGTTAGGATTATGACTACTTAGAACAAACATCAGGTTTTGCTGAATGTTTGGAGGTCATATTAAGTACTGTGTTACCTGTTGCTACTGCTCCACATTTTCTAGAATTTCACATGAATGGAACTGTGTAAGATTCGTCTGCCAGTCTGCTTCTTTCTAATGCTTTCAGTTTCAGCCGTGGTACATCTGACGTCTGCACAAGCTCCTTTCTCTTTAATGCATCTTGCCCATCCTCAGCCCTCTGTTTTTCACATCAATTCTACAATCGGTTTCAGTTTCCCAGAGAACAAGGTGGAGGTTTTCATTATAACCTAACATACATTAGGAGAGCCGATATCTAGACAGGATTATTCCCAGTCCATTACCACAACAAATCCATTTTTTGTGACCTTCTTTCATGTAAAATTTTATAATTTTCATTTGTTGCTCGTGTACAGAAATGTGATTAATTTTTGTTCAGATTATATCAAGCCATTATACTAAACCCTAATTTCTCATAAATCTGTAGACTGTTTGGGGGTTCCTATGCAGGTAATGTCTGGGACTTTTCCTTTCTCTGTACTTCCTATCTTTTATTGACACAGGCCTCTGTCCTAGAATGAATTGGGAAGATTAGCTTTTTTCTTTCCATTCTCTGAAATTGTTCATATAGAATCAGACCGGTTAATTTCTTGAAAGTTTGGCATAACTTAAGTATAAAACCTTCTGAGTCTGGTATATTCCTTATGAGAAAGTTTGTTTCAACTATTGTTTCCATGTATTTATTTTTAAATATATTTTTATTGATTTCAGAGAGGAAGAGATATAGAAACATCGATGATGAGAGGGAATCATTGATTGGCTGCCTCCTGCACGCCCCCTACTGGGGACCGAGCCTGCAACCCAGGCATGTGCCCTTGACAGTAATCGAACCCGGACACTTCAGTCCACAGCCTACGCTCTATCCACTAAGCCAAACCAGCTAGGGCTATTGTTTCCATTTATTTAATGGCCATAGGATTACTCAAACTTTCCATTTCTTAAGTTTTTAAATTAGAAACTTCTCCATTTACTTAAGTTTTCAAATTACTGTCATATGGTTATTCACAGGATTCTGATTATCTTCCTTCCCGCTGGTGTATCTGTGGTCATGTCCCATTCCTTAGATAATTCATTTCTGTCTTCTTGCTTCACTATTCTCACTGGAGGTTTTTCAATATTTTTACTATTTCCCAAGAATCACTTTTATCTTTGTTGATACTCTACATTTGATCATTGTCCGTTATTTCATTTTTATATTAATAGACTTTATTTTTTAGGGCAATTTTAGGTTTACAGAAAAATTGAGTGGAAACTATAGTGTTCCCATATACCCCATCCCAGCCTTCACACATACAGTTTGGTCCATTATTAACATCTTACACTAGTGTGGTACATTTGTAACGATTAACAGGGGTAATACATTCTTAAATAAAGCCTGTAGTTTACATTAGGAGTCAGTCTTGGGTGTTATACATTATATGGTTTTGATAAATGTATAATGACCTATATCCACGATGACAAGGTTATATTGAATAGGTTCACTGCCCTAAAAATCTTCTGGGCTCCACCTACTTATCCCTCCTTTCCCCGGAGCACTTGGCAACCACCAATCTTCTCACTGTCTCCATAGTTTTACCTTTTCCAGAATGTTATAGAATTGAAATTATACAATATGTAGCATTTTCAGACTGGATTCTTTCACTGAGTAATATGTATTTTAGGATCTTCTATGTCTTTTCATGGCTTGGTAGCTCATTTCTTTTTATAACTGAACAATATTCCATTGTCTAAATGAACCAGTTTATTTATCCATCCACCTTGAAGGACATCTTAATTGCTTCCAAATTCTAGCAATTATGGGCAAAGCTGCTATAAACATTTGTGTGAACATTTCTAGACATATATATTTCCAACCCCTTTGGGTAAATACCAAGGAGTGCAGCTGCTGGATCCTTCCGTAAGAGTATGTCTAGTTTATGGTTTTGTTTTGTTTTGTTTGCCATTCATACATTATATGTTTATTGAACATACAATATGTTTTAAACAATGCTGCTGAATACCACAACAAGAAGAAACTTTATGAGAAAACATTGCTTTCTAAGAAACTAGCTCCCTCTATCAAAGAAATAAGAATCACAGTAAATGTCTTGGTAATAATACAGGATGAGATAGGATTTCACACCAAAATAGGCAGTGCAAACAGTAAATACCCTTGAAGGTAAACAGTGAGTCCTAAATGCCTGCTATTATTTTATAATGCTTTCCACATTTAGTTTTAAAAAGTTTTTTTTAAATTGATTTAAGAGAGAGAGAGAGAGAGAGAGAGAGAGAAACAACAATGATGAGAGAGAGAGAGTCAGTGAGTGGTTGCCTCCTGTATGCCCCATAGTGGGGATTGAACATGTGCCCTAATTGGGAATCGAACCGTGACCTTTTGATTCATGTGTTGACACTCAACCACTGAGCAACACCAACCAGGCTTTAATTTTTCAATTACAGTTTACATTAAAATTATTCTGTACTAGTTTCAGGCATACAGCATAGAGGCCAGACAATCATATACTCCACAGAGTGGACCCTCAAGTACTTCAGAGTATGTTTAATTTTATAAGAAACCACTAAACTGCCTTCCTAAGTTGCTGTCCCTGCAAACATGTGGTGTTAGTGTTCTGGATTTCTGCCATTCTGACAGTGGTATCTCACTGTAGTTTTAATTTGCAGTTCTCTAACGACATATGATGTGGAGCATCTCTCCTGTGCTTACTTGCCATTTGTGGTCTTTTCTGGTGAGCTATCTGTCAGGTCTTCTGCTCACTTCTTAACTGAATTGCTTGTTTCCTTACTCTGAGGTTTACGAGTTCTCTGTGTATTTTGGATACCAGTCCTTAATTAAAAATGAGTGTTGCAAAGATTGTTCTCCCAATCTATGGTTTGTCTTTCCATTCTCTTTACTGTGTCTTTCATAGAACAGAAGTTTCTAATTTTAATTAAGTCCAACTTACCAATTTTTTCTTTAATGGATTGTGCTTTTGGTGTTGTATTAACAAGTCATCACCAAACCCAAGTTCACCTAGATATTCTCCTATATTATCTTCGAAAATGTTTACAATTTTTTGTTTTACATTCAGGTCTATGATCCACTGTGAGTTAATTTTCATGAAAGCTGTAAGATCTGTTCTAGATCCATTGTTTGTTTTTTTGTTAATCCTCACTCCAGGCTATTTTTCCATTGATTTTTAGAGAGTAAAAGGAGGAGGGAGAGAGGGGGGGGGGGGGAGGGAGAGAGGGAGGGGGAGGGAGAGAGAGAGAGAGAGAGAGAGAGAGAGAGAGAGAGAGAGAGAGAGAGAGAGAAACATTGATGTGAGAGATACATCTCTTGGTTGCCTCTCACCTGCAACTGAGGACTGAGGTACATGCCCTTAACTGGAATTAAACCTGGGAACTGTCAGTCTGCAGGCCAATACTCTATCCACTGAGCCAAACTGGCTAGGGGTATATTCATTTTTTAACATGTGGATGTCCAGTTGTTCCAGTGCTATGTATTGAAAAGATGATCATTTCTCCATTGGATTGCTTTGTTTCTTTGTCAAGTAGCAGTTGACTATATCTATGTGGGTCCATTTCTGGGCTAATATGATCCAATGATCTATTAGTCTATTATTTCACCAATACTTCACTGTCTTGTCTACTTCTAGTTTTTAGTAGGTCTTCAAGTTGAGTAGTGTCAGTCTTCCAATTTTATTGTTCTATATTGTGTTGCCTATTTTGGGTCTTTTACCTTTCCATATAAACTTTAGATTAGTTTGTTGATATTTACAAAATAACCTGCTGGGATTTTGGCTGGGATTGCATTGAATCTATAGATCAAATTGGGAAGAACTGACATGTTGACATTATTGAGGCTTCCTATCCACGCATACAAAATTTTTCTCATTTAGAACTATAATTTGTTTCATTATTTTTATAGTTTTAAGAGCTCTACTTAAGTATTTCATTCTTTGATGATAATGTAAATGACACCGTGTTTTTAATTTCAAGTTCCAATTGTTTGTTACTGGTATATAAGAAAGTAAATGGTTTTCATATATTAACTTTATATCCTGCAAGCTTGCCATAACTGCTTATTAGTTTCAGATTTTTTTGATTCTTTGGGATTTTCTACAAAGACAATCATGTTATCTGTGAATAAAGAAAATTTTATTTCTTCCTTCCCAATCTGTATACCCTTTTTTCCTTTTCTCTTCTTGTCCTATTGCATTAGCTAGGACTTCTAGTATACTAGTAATGCTGAATAGTAGTAGGGAGAGAGGACATTCTTGCCATGTTCCTGATCTTAGTGGGAAATAATTTAGTTTCTCACCAGTAAGTATAATGTTAACAGTAGGTTTTTTGTAGATGCTCTTTATCAAATTGAGGAATTTCCCTCTTATTACTAATTTTCTGAGAGATTTTTATCACAATGGATGTTAGATTTTGTCAAATGTTTTTGGGGTTTGTTTGTTTTTTGGTATATATTGATGGGGTCATGAGGTTTTTCTTCTTAGTTTGTTGATGTGATGGATTATATTAATTTTTAAATGTGAAACCAGCCTTGCATACTTAGAATAAATACCACTTGGTAGTAGTACATAATTATTTGTATACAATATTGAATTTCATTTACTAATACTTTGTTGAGGAATTTTATATCTATGTATAAATATTATTGTTCATGAGAGATACTAGTCTGTAGTTTCCCTTTATTGTAATGTCTTTGTCTAGTTTTGGTTTCAGGTTAATGCTAGCCTCACAGAATCAATTAGAAGTATTTCCTTTGCTTTTATCTGTAGGAAGAATGCATAAAGAATGGGTATAATGTCTTACTTAGCTGTTTGATAGAATTTGCAAGTGACCCCATCTAGGCCTGGTGTGTTGTTCTGGAAGCTTATTATTTATTGATTTTGTGTTTATTTAAAATAGACATAGGCCTATTAAGGTTGTCTATTACTTCTTGTGTGTTTTGGTCAATTATGTCTTTCAAGGAATGGGGCCCATTTCATCTAGGTTATCAAATTTGTGGGCATACAGTTATTTGTAATATTCCTTTATTATCCTTTTATGGTCTAAGAAACCAGTAGTGATGGTTGCTTTTCATTTCTGATATTAGTAATTTGTGTCATCTCTATTGTTTTATTACTTAACCTGGTTATAAGTTTATCAATTATATTGACCTTTTCAAAGAACCAGCATTTGGTTTCTTCCATTTTTACTATTGATTTTGCATGTTCAATTTCATTTGTTCTCCTCCAACTTTTATTTCTTTTCTTCTTTGGATTTAATTTCTTCTTACTTTCCTAGTTTCTTAATGTTGAAGCTTTGATTACATATTTTAGAACTTTCTTCTATTCTAATATATGCATTCAATGTTATACATTTGCCTTTAAGCACTGCTTTTGCTGAATCTCACATTTTGAACACCTGTATTTTTCCTTTTAAAAATATTTCCTTTCCAAGATGTTTTAATTTTTTCTTTGACTTTTTGATTCATGTGTTCTTTAAAATATATTGTTTAATCTCCAAGTATTCTTTATGTAGATGTGAGTATCTGACCTACCCACCTTCTGTCTATTGATGAGCCATTCTTCATTTCTGTCATGATGTTTTTGATTTCTAGCACTGCCTTTAGATTTTTTCTTAGAGATTTCACCTCTGCTTACATTAGCCACCCCCATTTTGGGGTGGCAGTTTGCACAATGATCTCAGTTCTTTGAGAGATCAAAGAAAGGTTGTTGACTTCCCATTTGTTAAGAGTTTCTCTTGTGATGAAAATGGGTGTGATGACTGCCATGCTTCCACTACATGCTGGAGTAGAAAACAAGTCTGTATCCTCTACTCCATTTTATTCTTTATTAATTTTTCTTCTTTATACAAATTTATTGATTTTCCTTTTCTACCTTTCTAAGTTAAATCCTTATTTTTTCAATGTCCAACATCTCTGCTTACTTAACATAAGATTTTAGGCTATCAACTTCTTTCTAAATACCATTTTGGTGCATCACATAAATTTTGATGAATATTTTTTTCACCTAAAATACAACAGCCTCACCCTGGCCAGTGTGTCTTAGCTGGTTGGGCTTCATCCTGTGCACTGAAATACTGCTGGCTCAATTCCCAGTCAGGGCACATGCCTGGGTTGTGGGCTCAATCCCTTGGGGTTAGGGGGACAGAGCATGCAGGATGCAGCCGATTGGTGCTTCTCTTTCACATTGATGTTTCTCTCCCTCTCCCTTCCTCTCTCTCTAAAAATCAATGAAAATAAAATACAACCGCCCCTTTAACATGTCCCTGATTTCAGCCAGGAACACATCCCAACCCAACCAATCTATCCTATATATTCCTGCTCTGCTACACTGACATTTCTAAAATGCAAATCTGTGCCGTTTCTGTTTAAATGACTAGATACAGATATCAAGATTTAGTTTGTTTTATTAGTTCTGGACAAACAGGTCTTTTGATCATAAGTGCATCCCCTGCCGTCACCCCTACTCTTACAGAACCTTGGCTCTAGAACAGCACTGCGAAGGAGAGCTTTCTGTTTTGCTGGTGATTCCCATATCTGCCCTGCCCAGTCTAATAGCCACTTGCCAAAAAAGAAGAAAGAAAAAAAAAGGTTAGTGAAGCAAAAGAAACAAACCATAAATTTTATCTAATTTTAATTAGTTTAAATTTTGAAAAGTTCCATGTGGATTTGGCCATCATGTTAAACAGTGTAGCTCTAGTCAGGAGTGTATCCTTCACAGTGAATCTTTAGTTGAGTATGTAGTCTGATTTAGTGCATCCTTCTCTCATACGCTAATGTAAGAAAATGTTATTTCCTAATTTACACTAGAATAAATAATTTTATGAAAACTGAGTTGTTCAGAGAGAATACAGGTTATAGAGTTAGGGACTACATTAAAATCAGTAAGTTCAAGTTGACTAGAGAAAGAAAAAACTCAATCTAGAAAATGAAACTATACAATTAAGGAAGAAATTACTATAGGATAAATAAGCTCTTTAAAAGCAAACACAATGTTTTTATATCACTCTCTTACCTATAGTGCATAGCAGAGGACTCAGTACACAAAACTATTTGCACATTTGTTGAATGAGTAAATATGAGGACACAGGTCCTTATTCCCAGAAACTGAGCATTGCCATGAATCAGACTTTAAACTGATGGCAGCATAAAACCAGTCTTGGGGTGGATTCAGATGTAGAAGTTTCTAGTTCATACTATCTCTCAATTTTTAAAGAATAAATTACATTTTTACAAGCCTCACAGCAATGGTTCTCAAGCTCTTTGACTCAAAGAATGCTTTAAACTCTTAATGCCAAAAGCCCTTAAAAGCATTTGCTTGTGGGATTAATATTTACATATTTACTACATTAGAAAGTAAACTTTTAAAACACAGGACTTCACAATCACAGATTCCACTAGCTGTTAGAATCATAACATCAGCATATGTCATGCAGCCTCTAGAAAAATCCAGTGTGCGTTCTTAAAAAAATGTGAGTAAAAAGGCAAACAATGTGTTAGTGTTATTCTGAATAGTTTGACCTCACAGACATTCTTAAAGGGTAGTGAGATCCCTGGAACTACTTCAGTTTGCCGTCTTAACCTAAGACAGGGCTCCATGAAATTCTCCCAGGAATGAGCGTGAGGATGGGTCAGGGTGGCTGACCACTGAGGCAGCTGCCTTGACCATGTGCGCACGCAAAATATGAGTTGTGGTTTTTAAACCATTTCTTAGTTCATAAAAGGACAAAATAATCATTTTTAACATATTAGGAGATTGTATGCTACATTTTAATTTTCTTCCGTATCATAGTTGGTCTTGGTTGGAATAGACACAACACAAACCTCAAAGGTTTCTTTTCTAGGGTATTTGGTGGGGAGAAAAGGGATGTTTAAAAATACCTAGAATTTTTAAAGCTCTAATTTAGACTTTATCAAGTGAAAGTAAGAAAGTGCCTAATATATAGATACCTGTTCATCATTCATTCACTTTCCAAATCAAATTTAAGTTTCCAAAGAAAGTCATTTATCAAGAATTCCAGTAGGAGTTCATCATGATGTAAGGCCATGGGTTTAGAAGTGAAATGGAAAAATGTTGCCAGGAGAGATTAAATTTGAGGCTATACGGTTGACTAGATTGACCGTTAATTAAGTCAATTAACTAAGAGATAATAGAATCACTTCTTGGCTGATATAATTTGGTCATTGAAGCAACCAAAGAAATGCTACAGCAAGTTAAGTAGTCAAAGAAATTCTAAGAGCAAAAATCTCCTGAGGGCCACAAAACTTTCCCTTTTGAATGTCTTAAATCTTCCATGCTGGCTCAGGAGAAAATAAACTGGAAAGTCCTGAAACATGTACACTGGCAATAGACTGAAATCAGCTAAGATTTCATACCATAATTTTTAAAATGATGTAAGAGCATATACTGTAAGAGAAAGTAACACACCAGTGAAATGTCTAAAATAAGAACACTCATGACTAGATTATTTTAACAACAGGAGATAGAAGAGAATAAAATGGTAAGTGAGACTATCAAGTGAGCTGGCATAATGATCTATGGGTCCTCCTTAGCTTTTCTTTAGGGTGGTTGCCATGATACATAGTGAATTGGGAGAGCTTGGTATTGATTATAGAAAATGAGATCCCCAGCTGAGATTTCACAAGCACATGGAAAGATTCTCTGGATAGGCCTATCCCATATATAAATTAAGCAGTTAATATTCAAAAATGTTTACATTTAAAATGTATATATCTACACTCATAAAAGAGAAACATGCAAATTAACCATCACTCCGCTACGCCAAGCCAAGCCCACCAGCCAATCAGGAGCGAGTATGCAAATTAACCCAACCAAGATGGCGGCTGGCCACGGAGCTGGAGCAAGCAGGAGGCTTGGGTTGCCCTGGCAATGGAGGAAGCCAAGCTTCCCGCCCATCCTGGCCGGCCCTGGCCTCCACTCAAGGCTACAAAGTTTCAATTATAGAAGATAGATAAATCCTAGATCCTTGCTTCCAGCTGGCCCTGGCCACTGCTCAAGGAGGCACTGGAAAAAGAAAAAAAGGAGGGGGTGGGACCTTGGGTCGCCGGGGATTGATCGGGCCAGGATGGGACAGCAGGGGCCGTTGGGGGTGAGCAGGCCAGCAGGGGGGGCAGTTGGGGGCGAGCAGGCCGGCAGGCAGAGTGGTTAGGGGCAATCAGGCAGGCAGGCAGGCAGGTGAGCGGCTCGAGCCAGCAGTCCCGGATTGTGAGAGGGATGTCCGACTGCCGGTTTAGGCCCGATCCCTGTAAAACGGCAGTAGGACATCCTTCGAGAGGTCCCAGATTGGAGAGGGTGCAGGCCGGGCTGAGGAATACCCCCCACCCCCGTGCACGAATTTTGTGCACCGGGCCACTAGTCTACACTAATAAAAGAGAAACATGCAATTTGACTGTACCTCTGCTACGCCCACCAGCCACACCCACCAGCCAATCAGGAGCAAATATGCAAATTAACCCAGCCAAGATGGCTGCGGCCACGTAGTGAGCAGGAGGCTTGGGTTTCCCCGGCAATGGAGGAAGTCAAACTTCCCGCCCGCTCTGGCCAGCCCTGGCCTCCACTCAAGGCTACAAAGTTTCAATTATAGAAGATAAATAAATCCCAGATACCCGGGCCTCCGCTTGGGTCGCTGGGAGGCGTGGCTGGCCTGCAAACCACCACAGGCCCCTTGCCCAGGCCGCTCCATGCCCCAAGGGAACCCCCACCCTGATCTGGGACACCCTTCAGGGCAAACCAGCTGGCCCCCACCCGTGCACCAGGCCTCTATCCTATCTAATAAAAGAGTAATATGCAAATTGACTGTCACTCCAACACACAAGATGGCTGCCCCCATGTGGATACAAGATGGCCACCACAAGATGGCCAGCAGGGGAGGGCAGTTGGGAGGGACCAGGCCTGCAAGGGAAGGCAGTTGTGGGCAATCAGGCCAGCAGGGGAGGGCAGTTGGGAGGGACCAGGCCTGCAAGGGAGGGCAGTTGGGGGTGATCAAGCCTGCAGGGGAGGGCAGTTAGGGGTGACCAGGCCGGCAGAGGAGGGAAATTGGGGGCGACCAGGCCTGCAGGGAAGGGCATTTGGGGAGGGACCCAGGCCTGCAGGGGAGGGTAGTTAAGGGTGACCAGGCCTGCAGGGGAGGGCAGTTAGGGGCAATCAGTCTGGCAGGGGAACAGTTAGGTGTTGATCAGGCTGGCAGGGGAGTGGTTAGGGGGTGATCAGGCTGGCAGGCAGAAGCAGTTAGGGGCAATCAGGAAGGCAGGCAGGCGAGCAGTTGGGAGCCAGCAGTCCTGGATTGTGAGAGGGATCCCAGATTGGAGAGGGTGCAGGCTGGGCTGAGGGACACACCCCCCGTGCATGAATTTCGTGCACTGGGCCTCTTGTGTAATAATATTTTCCATGCCTTACATGACACTTTAAGAAATGTCTATACAATTTTTCAAGGTATTCTCTACAACTGCATTGTAAGTAAACAGCTGAGGCAAATTCCACCATCTCTAATCTATGCATGAAAGGATTAATTCTCTAAAGGCAGACCCAGAGACCATCATCTATGCAGGTGTATCACCTGGACACCTAGAGTCATCCCTTGTTCCCTCTCTCACATACTCTTACATTAATTCAGCCTTAGGGTCCTATTGCTATTATCTTCTAAACATATCTCAAATCTTGCCAGCACTGACTCACCTCCTAGACATTCATCACTATCAGGCTTTCAGGGTCTTTGCAACTCCCCTACGTGTAATCCATATTCCACAGTGCTACCCAAGTAATGTTCAAATGCTGAGACTGCTCCTGAGACTGCTCATGTCTTTGCCTAAAATCTTCAAATGGCACCCTACCATCTTCAGGATCAAGTTCAAATTCCCAAGCATGGTATACAAGATACCTTAAAATCTTGAATCTCTGTATGTAATTTCTTACTTTCCCCCAAATGTGCTATGGTCCCTCATCTCCCTTCCTTCCAAAACTGTTACCTAGGCAACATTTTATGTGACTGGCATACATGAATTAACAGAACAAAGATTGTCTTTGTAGATCTTACATTCTTATGGTAGGCAGATAGATGGTTGATCAGAGAAATAAAATTGATAGACAAGTAGGTAGATGATTAATACAAGCATACAGATGACTGATATAGGTAAGTAGGTAGATGATAGATGGATGACAGATTATTGACAGAGATGTCTGATAGACATGGAGGTGGGCTGATAGATGGATGACCGATAGAGTGCTAGGGTGATGGCAGCAATGGATACAAATGAATCAGAATGGGGAAGCATAGGGATTGTGTGTGAGGTGCTATGAAATCGTGTCAGAGAATGCCTCACAAAAGCAGTCGCACCTGAGCAGAGACCTAATGAAGGTAAGGAAACCAACAGTGTGTATGTATGAGCGAAGAACATTCATGGCAGAAGAACAGTGTAGTAGCCCTACAGCAGTCAGGTGTCTGTGTGCTCAAAACCACCCAGGACGCCAGTGAGGCTGCAGAGCAGGGATAATGTGAAAGACAAGATCATGGAGAAACGGGAGTGAAGCCACGCACATGGTGGGTCATTATGGGGACATGATTCTTACTCTGAGAGCAATGGGAGCTGCTGGGGTGCTTGAGCAGGTGTGTCACCAGCTGTGTAGTTAGGAGCTAAGCATGAGGGAAACAGCCCCCTCAGAGACCACACTGCACAGGAACGTTTACCCTTTACACATTATAAACTTCAGTCCACTGGTCTGGTTCCCCCTAGACTGTGAACTCCTAGGGAGGGGGAGGCTGTATCTTATTCTCTGTTGCTCTCTAGCACTAAGCAGATCAGGAAGGACACTTCCTCACACTCCTCGGGTGCTGGGTGCTGGGCGCTGAGACGGAGCTCCAGGACCGCACCGGCCATTGGAGGGGTTGCGCTAGTCTTTGACCTTAGGCCTAGAGCCCCAAATTCCCAATGACTGAGCAGAAAGAGCAACCAAGGGAGAAAATCAGAACTATATAGAGGATATGGGAAAAGGGTGCCTTGAGAGACACCTACAGGAGACAAAGCTGCAAGGTCAGAAGCCTGTTAGAATCTGCAGGCCAGAGGTGGGGGGTCAGGGGGGTGGTATCAAATGTTCACATCCAAGTCTGGAGCTCTAACTGGAATGGACTAACGCTAGCTGCAGCTGCAGCTTTTGTTCACAGCTCCTCCCGCTCACAGTGATGTGGGTGAGGAGTTAAGAGTAATTCTAAAGTAGGGCTGGAGGTGGGCTGAACCCAGATGGGTCTATTTCCTTTGCAGAGGACTACTGTTAAGCTGGCCTTGTTTCTACTGACTAGTAAAAATAATTCCTGAAGTTGCCCTCGATTCTCCTCCGTAGCCCCCACCCTCCCCCAGTGCGCTGCTCTCCCACATCCCCTCTTCCATCCTCAAAGATGGAAGTTATGTGCACAGGTGAGTTGACAGGTACCTGAGGCTAAGGAATTACCATCCCAGCTGTGCTAACTCTCTCAGACTTTTACTATCTGATCACCCATCCTATCTACCCCCTAAATAACTAGGAGGATCTGCAAAACACAGTGCACCTTATCAAAGGCTGTGTAAACATTAGGGTCTATCAGCCCCACCCTCCATCATCAGGAAAGACAGACAATAGACTTGGGAAATAGACCTGTTGAGATTTAATTTCCATGTAAATGATAAAAATTAACACAGAGTTAAAGGTTAGAAATGGACATGAGATAAAATCTTTGTGGCAAGAAGTCATCTGACAGGGAAGGCAAAGCTAGATTTGTGACCTCTTTTGATGAGTTACTCACTGCAGTAGCATTAATAATCACATTCCTGCCCAAATTCCATTTTCTTATCTATAGAATGGAAATAAGAGCATGGGACTAGCTTCTGTGAGAACTAAAGATACTAAAGATTGTAAACACGCCATCATATGTGGTCTATAGGTGTGTCTACTGTATGCAGGACTATGTGTGTATCTACAGGTGTGGCTACTGTATGCAGAACTATGTGTGTGTCTACGTATGTGTCTACATGTGTATGTGCATGTATAAAATACTAGCAGCAGTATCAAGACAAAGGAGTTAATGGAAACATTTCACAGTAAGCTGACAGCATACAAGTGCATGCCTCTACTCTCCTAATTATCTGAAAGGGGCCTGTGAGATGCTGGAATGGCTAAGATGGGTTCTTGATGTGTGCTGGGTGATAAATACCTCTGAGAAACGAAGGTGGATTTGGGAACAAACTCCTGCCTTCATTCCATCCCCAGGTATTGACCAGGCATCAAAGCCTCCTGAGAGGGGCTGAGAAGGCAGGGAGAGCAGCAGTGAGGCTGCGCTTGGCATTTCCACATTTCTTAGTCCATTCTTCTTGCTTGTGCAGATGACTACTCCTGACGCCATCAAATCTGTCTTACCTCTTCATCCAGGAAGTCAGTCGGACAGCTCCTTAGAGGAAATGGTGGTCTTATAAGCCCCCATTAACAGAAAGATTCAAGAAACATGGACCCATCCTACCCTGGTATGAACTAGCTGAGCTACCACATTTGCCATAGCTTCAGCTTCCTCTTCTGTAACATGAAACAGTAATAAGCACTTCACCTGTTTGTTATAAAAACTAAGAAAGATGATGTCTGTGAAACTACCTTGCCAAATATAAAGTGATAGACAATGTTATCATTCGGATCAGTATCTTCAGCGATCCACATGTGCCCTGCACTGGTGTCCAGCAACAACACTTACTGGGAATTTTCTTTTAAAAATTATAGGTAGGGAAGCGGGTAAAAGCAACTTTAATCTAGATGTTGGGGAAAAAAATGTCTCAAAAGTAATTAAAATATTAATTGCAAATTTTCTGATGCTAAATAAATGAAATAAATTCAAGCCAGCCAAGCTCAGGTGATGATTATAATGAAATGGAATTACCAAGATAGCACTCTTGTAGACAGCACCATAAAACACAAAGGCAACAATAGAGAACATACAAAAAAAATTTTTTTTAGTCAGAGGTATTTATTTACTTTTACATGTCATCTTACAATGTAAATATTTACGAGGTCCTTATCCCAACTCATGCACAAGCCCCTGTATTTTTTAAATTTCTTTATTAAGTTATTACATGTGTCCTTATCCTCCCATTACCCCCCCTTCCTCCCTACTCATGCCCTCACCCCCCTGTTGTCTGTGTCCATGATTAGGCCTATATGCACGCATACAAGTCCTTTGGTTGATCTCTCCCCCTTACCACCCCCCCTCCCATACCTTCCCTCTGAGGTTTGACGGTCTGATGGATGTTTCATACAAAAATTTAAGGATTTGTTTCTTTTTTGAAAATTGTACTTGAAACATTATTGAGGTTAAAAGAGAATAAAAACCATACTAGCAACCAACATTATAAAAATTAAAACCAAATTGAACTATATAACCTAAAATATAAAATTTGGTTCATGAGAAGTTACTATTTTTATTTTTATCAAATTCTACCAAACACTGTCTTTTGAAATGTTAAAATCATTATCGTTTACTGGATGTTAACTTGTACCCTGGAGAGCATATCTGCATATGAGGAAGGATGCAGTCATCTGTGGACCACAACCAATCACAAGAACATTCAAAGACATACTTCCGCCTTATCTACACACGGCTGCTGCAGACCTCATGCCGCACTGGTGCCTTACCTGACCTATAGCGCTCATCTCTTGACCCTGAGGACCTTCGGCGGTGATAGCGAGAGGAGGAGGAAGGAGTAACGGGAGCCCGGCGCTCTGGCGGCAAAGCTTGATCCACCCCTGGGTTAAGGGAAATAGCAAAGTAAGGTGAGGCTTTCCTTGGCAGCTGGAGCAAATTTACTTTGTGGAGCAAATCATTTTGGTAGAGTACAGCCCTGACTCACTGCATTCCCACAGCCGAGCTAGAGCTCACATGGGAGTGGGCACAGGCCGGATGTCATGGACGGTGACCAGGAAAGGGAGAAGCATCCAGGGCAGGGCAAGACTCACACCCAACACAACAGCCTTGAGAAACAGCACAGGCTCCTGCACATCATAACGTCTAATATGTCATGGGGAAAAATGCAAACTAAGCCAAAGGCAACATCTGCAATCTTTAGGGTTTGGATAAAAAAAAAAAGAAAGAAAGAAAATGGAGTCCAAAGCACAGAATCAAGTAATGATCTTCTTTATATAATAAACACAGAAAGTGGTAAGGAAATATTTGAGAAAATTACATTTATCATTAAAGATAATTTTAAAATAAATCTTATAGGATATCTTAACAATATAATTCAGATAACTAGGATTGAGAATAAGCTTCCATCTTTGTTCATTCCAAATTTCTAACTCTGGAATCTTGCCCCATTTGAAGCTAAACAATTGAACAAATTATATTTCACTATAGCTTTGATGAATTAGCAAAAATGTTAACATGGTCAGATAAAAATGATTCAATGGGTACTGGTCAAATGCTGACCTAAACCTGGCAATCATCATACCTATCACACTTCAGAACTAGAGTGGTAAAGGCACAATCTAGATAAACGTTAAGTACGGGAAAGATTAATCATTACAGTTCATAAATGAAGAAATTCCGAGCATTGACCATTAAACATTAATTGCTACTTCTTCAGAAAAGAACCCGTAAATACTTGACAGAAAGAAAACCAGAGACAGCAATTTAACAAAATAGAGTTTAGTCCCTGGTTTTCTGTGACGGCTCCAGGGGAGCTATCTGTTCCTGGTATTTAATATTTCTCTTAGGGTGATTTCTGCACCTCAATTTTTTTAAGCTCACCTGAGATGTTTTTTACTGATTTTACAGAGAAAGGAAGGGAAGGAGGGAGGGTGGGATGGAGGAAAGGAGGGGAAGGGAGAGGGAGATAAAGAAAAAGAGAGAGAAAAAAAAAAGTCCATGTAAGAGTGAAACATCAATCAGTTGCCTCCAGTACACGCCCCAACGAGGGTGACAGCAACCTAGCTATGTGCCTGGCCAGGAATCAAATCCACCACCTTTTGGTGTACCGATAGCTCTCCAACCAACTGAGCCATCCGTCCAGAGCTGCATCTCAATTTTTTATGGCATGGTTATGAGTCCCACATAAACAGGTTACTAGATTAGAATTGTGAAAAAGATACCTACGCTGTAAACTTTTCATCTAGCAAGCATATTTAACATCATTAATTAACAGTTCTTAATGACTGCATTTACAGCCACCAAAATTCTTCCACTTATTATCTACAAAGAATCTTTTTTAAATGATCTTTTAAAAAATTACTTTGTATTTTTATCAAGTAGATGCACAGAAATCAAAGAGTGCTATTAAGTCTTATGATGAAAAATAATTATTTACATTCATACTTATAAATATGGATTTATAATCCTACTCAATTGACCATTTTAAACAGTATATGGACTTCTCCCTTACACCACTATGGCCATCACTATACCATAGTCTCTCTTCTCCTCTGTCAACTTTTGCAATTTCTTCTTTATTCCCATTACAGGAGCTGCAAGCAGTGCTTACTTCCTTTGGTGGCGGCATCACCAGATCTATTCCCAGTAGATTCTTTTATCTGGGCTGTTCCATTTGCACAAAGATTGGACTTCAGGTCTCCTGTCTTGTGACCAAACACAGGAGCACCCATCATCCACAGCTGGAGCCCTTCTCTCCCTCCAGCATGCGCGTTCTCATTTAGCGCCTCTGGGGTCAGTATTGCTTGGTGTCCCTGAATCTAGAGACTCTTAGTCCATTTCTCCAGAGAACAAACCTCTCTGGAGAGTGGGGAGGGCATGGATCACCCTCGTTGGATTCCATGCCTCCCCCCACCCTGAGGTTTCATCACCTTCGTCTTCTGTCTCAGCCCCACCCCCAAGCTTAGGGAGGCACCTTACAAATCACAGAAATGTGTCACTGTTTCTTCCCTTCCCCTGTCTGGTGGCTTTACACTTTACCAGTTTACTGACATCTTAGTACAGTTCTGAAAGAACAGCTAAATGGACAGTTTGGAATGGTCCAGATTACACAGTGACCAATTCATATATACACTTAATGTTTCGCTTTCATTCTCAGTACTGTTACCTTTCTAGTTCATTCAAACATGCTTCCTGGAACTACTTTCAACCTTGACCCCTTCTGGGTCCCTAGGTGGTCGTGAACTTCCTCTGAGATGTGCACAGTCCTAACACTCACACACTCATCCCCGCTATGCAAACTTGTAGGTTAGTGCTTGCCTGTGCATGGACCCTTCATGTCTGTCCTCAGAAAGCTAATATTCAACAAACACTATCAACATTTATTTTCATAGGCTGAAATACAGGTTTAAAAACACAAGTTTTAAGAGCAAATAAATTTGACAAAACAAGAATAGCTTTAACAGGTCACTAGCAACAGGGTATTAAAAGAAACTAAAGCATTAGTGTGGATATTTCATTCATTAATTTTTATCTGACTTCATTGTGAATGAAATCTGAGGTGGCTAAAAAAAGTATGTTCTAACAAGAAAAAGTCAATAGTCAAATATGCAACTCCAGCAAGTGTGGCACAGTAGTTGAGCGTTGACCTATGAACCAGAAGGCCATGGTTCGATTCCCCATCAGGGAACATGCCCGGGTTGTGGGCTTGATCTCCAGTATAGGGCATGTAGGAGGCAGCCAATCAATGATTCTCATCATTGACATCTCTCTCTCTCCTTCTCCCTTCCTCTCTGAAATCAATAAAAATATATTTTAAAAAAATACAGCTCCAAAGCAGAATTCAACCTGTCATCACAGGAGGACCCGGGGCGGTAATGGAGGGGTCTCTCTCATTACCTATCATAGGATCTCACGTTCATACCACATTTGAGAACCAACTCTCAGGAAAGCTGCAGGCTGCCCAGTGTCTACAACAGAGACAGACCAAGAGAGGTCCCTGGGAGGGGAGGTGTCCCAAAGGAGGTGAGGTAACTGTCCAAAATCATGGGAAGCCACAGAGACAAAAATTATTTCCCCTCAGATGATAATGTGATAAAAATCCCCTGAGCGCTACATGCCAGGAACTGACCTAGCTTCAGATCCTACGTGGACTGAGGGGAAAGGCACCAGCGACGACATCATGCTCTGGAGATGGGTTTCCCCGCTGGCTCTTGTCACCATCTGTGTCCCTGGGCCTCGGTTTACCATCTTCACACACAACCGAGAAGAACTGCTAACACTTGACTGCATGGGTCTAAGTACTATACATTCATGAAACCCTGAACCATGCCCAGTGGGAATGGGATGGGCACGAGGTCCATGGAGCAGCGTCCCCACGCAGGCTCTCTCTTCCTCACATTTCAGTCAGGTGTGTGAGACTCCCGTCACTGTGAGAAGGACCTCACAGCTAACGCCCAACTCCATCAACCACTCACCAAAGCCTCCATTCCTCCTGCAAGGACACTCATATCTGTCAGCAAGTAGCTCAGAGGGGACCAACAGAAGCCGCAGTGGGGTGACCAGGCCTTGGGGCCAATTGTAATATTAAGCTTTCTCTCTTTATTATGTGTGCATGATTTTCAAACAATGCCTTTTATTCAGAGGCAAAACCACGAAGACAAGCCTAAAACTTACAAATGCTTATCTTCTTATTCTACTAAAAGTTGCATTGAACTCACCTTTTTGGGCTTCTTGTATTGAAACTATCAACCACTAACACAGTTTTGACCTCTGAGGATCATTACCTTGAAGAATACATTCTGTCAGTAATCAGTTTCATTCGTCTATCAAACCCTGTACACTGCCCTTCGGGCATAGGAGTGTAAAGGCCTGTAGCTCTCACTCCCCGAGGCAGGTCTCAGGGGCCAGGACCACTAGTTCTTCCTCTGCTGAGGTGTTTGGCTAGGAGACGAAGGTCAGCAGCAGACCAATAATTTTAAGAAGACTTTTAGAATTTGTCATAGTCTTCTTTCTCAAATATTTTTTAAGCGGTGTCCCAACTGTAAAAATAGGGTTGTTGAAACAGCATATTCTATTCTAATTGGCTCTGGGTCAGTGGAACAGTCATAGTTCCAGGTTCTATAACAACTTTACAACCAAGGGGTACTATGGCCCCCTGAAAATTTGTGTGACCTCATCTGGAGAATGAGGGCTACACACAGGACTCCCAACACTAGGGTCCCCCAACGCTAAGACTTGCACTTCTGTTTAGAATGGTGCTGAGTGACAGTCCCTTTCAAACATGGGGTCTCTCTCTCTCAGAAAAGTGCGCTCACCGAAACGAAAGTAAAACAGAGGCCGGTTTCCCGCGGTGCTGGCCACCCGCTCCCTGCCAGCAGCTTCTCTGATGTCACACACCCCGATGTGGCCGGAGTGTGGCGTTCTCCTCGGGGCGCCTTCACTGTGCTGCAGTCTACACCGGGCCACCGCAGCTCCGTTCGCTGCTGTAACAAGTCGAAAAAAAACTAATTAATTCAAACTTTAGTTTTTTTTAAATTTGTTACAGCGCTGAGCAGAGCTGCCGACCCCATGCAGAAGAGCACAAAGAACACCAAAGGGACCACGCAACATGGGTGCCACCCTGAGCGCCCAGCCCACACAGCCAGCCAAGCTCTTGGCACGGGGGCTGGAGAACCATCGTCTGGGCACTGCTTCTGTTTCACTCTTGTTTGGTAAGGCACAGAAATAAGAACCCGGCAATGTTAAGAGCCTAGAGTCAGCCAACCAGCCTTCCTCCAAGATGTGGAGGGGCCACTTGCTGAAAGGGACTCACCATCAAGACCACGAAGATGGCCATCACCACGCAGTACTGCTGGAGGAGGAGAGAAGGGAAAAGGGAGAGACCACCAGCTACTCGTCTGCCCACACCTACTCCTAAAGCCTTTCACATATGGGCATCCGCCAACCAAAGGTTTATTTTTCACTTACTCAATTCAGGCTATACAACAGGTCCATCTTTATATTAACTCTCTTAAGAATCAAGGAAAGAAAGCAAGCACACAAAATCAAAACAAAGCTACAAGCACAGCAGAAGCTCAACACACAAATTAAGCTTCCTGGAATATAACACTGTTAACCATGCTAACAGGCCATGACTGGTATGTCACAGCCTGGAGATCAGGAGGGGCAGAGCGGGGGATCTGTGAGCTATGTGCCCCCGCAAACTTAACCCTTTTCTAGCAGAATCATCGGAGCAGCTTTAAAAATCATTTTAACAGTGAAAACTGTAGAGTTCAGGCACCACCTTTAAAATTTATATTGCTTTCATTTCTCCTTGAGGACAGCATTAACTGCATCAGCTTTAAGCCATTCCCAAAG
This sequence comes from Cnephaeus nilssonii, assembly GCF_951640355.1. Taxonomy (NCBI): domain Eukaryota; kingdom Metazoa; phylum Chordata; class Mammalia; order Chiroptera; family Vespertilionidae; genus Cnephaeus; species Cnephaeus nilssonii. The sequence continues at coordinate 40,126,893 of NC_137072.1, read as the reverse complement.
CCTAGCCATCTCAAGGTCACCCTCAAACCAAACTGAGCTTCACTAGAACTGAGCTGTGGGAACTCCAGCCTGGCATCCTTTTGTTTCTTGAAATGGACAGAACCTGGCTCAAGTGTAAAAAGATTCTATAAACCTGGACATGGAGTGAAACAGACTTTGTGCTTTGGGGAAGAATCCATAATGTTTTACAATCACATTTCTAAGCAAAACAAACCTTCATGATTTCATAATCCCAGGCAGGATATTATATCATTTTCTAGGTTTCTAGATTTGGCCTGTCCCCCAACTACTTCAACAAAACCTTGGATTAATTAAACTATAAGCAATAGCAATAATTTTTAACTTCCCAAACTAAAAATCATGTTTAAATCATAACTTCTCTCGTATTTTTATCATTTTAGCATTTTGAAGTAATCAACCATAGAACTGCCCTCTGTCAATGAAATACTAAACATATTAAAGCACACTTATAGGATATCATGTGCTTTTTCTATATTCACAAAATATACATGCAATAGTCATACAAAGGACTTAGATGTGACTAGTGCCATGTCAGGAGCGCAGTCTTCATGCAAATCAGGGACTAAGGAAGGATTTGGGCTATTCTCTCTTGCATGTTGCAGTTAACTCTCTAAACTAGATGACATATAATCAAAGTGTACGTACTCGGAGGCTGGGGCAGGTAGGCGCCAATTAATTTCGACCTCTTCTTTTCATATCCTTTTTGTGTGATGTCACCTACAAGAAAAGGAAAGAAAGATTCAGAATGGTCCCCACGGGTAGGGCTGGTTCCTCAAGAATCCAAGAAGACAAACAGTCACAACTGCGTTTTCTGTTTGCCTTATAATGGTAACTTAAAAAGAAAGCACTTTAGTCATTCTCCTTGCCCTCAAACAAACAAAAATGCTTGCCCAGGCCCTGCTCTCAAGGTTTCGGCTCTGATGGGGTCCAGAAGTAGATTCTCCACACCGTATTCACATCTGCCAGGGCAGGAACCTCCCCAGTCCCATGGCTCTCATTAGCCTAGTCAACCATGGCTTGTGCAGGCCCATGCCGGTGACAGCTGCCCAAAACCATTACTGATTAGCACCTTCCTCCATTAGTGAGGTTTTTTCTAATCAGACATGTCAGTTCCAAGGACTTGAAACTGCTAGGGTATTTTTGAAAATAAGTGACTTAGACCAAATGGAACATTAAGTAAAAAAAAAAAAAAAAAAAGAACATGGAACCTATGGAAATCCAAATATGTGAGAAAGGTGCTTATTGGCTTATCGGTAAAATAAGAATTAAAATGTTAAAGCCAGAGTTTCCCATGCAGAAGAGCAGGCACCATCATCACCACACTGACATTCTTCCTCAGTGCTGAGCACATGGGACAAAATAACCTTTATGACTCGCAGCAGCCTTTCCAAATATAAGTGTAAAACACACAAAACACTGATGTTCCCCTTGAATTTTTTAGAATCTGCTAATTTTCCCTAATAGTCTGATCAAACCATCATTCCCAAAAGAGCCCAAAACCTGCATTTGAATAAAAATAGAGCAACAAATAAAAAGTTATTATGGCTCAGCCACAAATTGGTACATTTGCTTTTTCTAGTGAGGTATGCTCACTAAACTTGATCAGACCATAAAGCGCCCTCAGTGCTTAATGTCTGATAGGTAACTCACAGCCGAGTGTGGAGTCTTATCCACTCCACAAAACACATGACTCCTTTTTAAACACGGATCCATAAACAACAGAGATACAGAAAACACATCCTGCTCTCGGATGATGAGCACCTCAGTGGCCGTCAGTGGGCTGATTGGGCTAAAGTGAAACATGGCCCCCATCACAAGTCTACCATGCTCTGCACCTGCACCCCTTTGCCAATCAGCGCTTGGACTGTTCAGTTCTTTTGGAAAGACCCCGTCAAACCTATCTGTTTAAAATGTCCAAAATATCAACACCCAAATACCCACATGAATGTGCACACTGTACTAGCTTTGCGATTGAATAAGACAAGGCAGTCAGTGAACACATGGACACGCTGGCTGAGGAGTGGCTCTCACATCTTGCTCCCCACCCCCACCACAGGCTTCTCACTAGCCTAGTGACTTTCAACCGGTGTGCCACACGAATTTTAAAACATGCCAATACCTGACTAGTTAGTTGCTCAGGGATACTGACCTCTTTTCCCTTAGATTGTCAAATTAAAAAAAGGGACAATATCCAACACAATAGCTGTCCAGTGTGAATGAATCTAAATTATACCTTTTTGTCAGAGCAGGAAAAAATATATTTTTCAGTGTGCCGCAGAATTGTAGTAGTTAGTTTATGAGTGCCATGAGATGAAAAAGGTTGAAAATCGCTGCTTCAGCTGACTGTTTGTGGTGTCGCATCGCTAGAAAGAGGCAAACACCTGGCTTTGAGAAAACCTGATAAAATAACCTGCAGAAGGAGGAACTTTCTGCTCTAGAACAACCTCCCAAGTCCGGGTCTGTCCTCTCAGCCCCCGGGGGCTCCTGGGAAGGCGGCTTCCCCATCTCCCCAGTAGATTCGCTCTCCTTCACCACATGTTCTTCCCTGACCAGTCTTTGGAAATAATAAAACTATCAGGAAGCTGGTTTCCACGCGAATTGTACTCCTGATTAACTCACTTTGGCTTATGCTCAGCATTTTACAAATTCAAAATGAGTGTGCTCCCTGCATCCGAGGGACACCTGGACAAAACCAAGCGGGGACCAGGTAAAGGAACATGTGAGTGAGAGTACGTCAGTGGGACATCAACTAATACATACTAGCCTCCTAAGAGGCTCCCTGCACACTAGGTAGACACCTACTATTTACCCATTCCCAGCCAATCCCACTGGCCATTCAGGATTGTCATCACACAGCATCTGTGCACAATTCCACCAGCAAATCCGAGCCCTGGCAAACCAGCCCCATTTCAGTTCATTTTACACCCAAAACTCAGCTCAAATTTTAAAAATCTCTCAGATGAAAATTTAAGCATGAGGGGGTTCCCCCCTTAATTTTCAGAGTATGCCAACTTCACAGGAAACTCACTTTGAACTCTTTGAAGTCTTACTTTGGAAAACTCCAATTGTTAAAACCTTAGGCGTATCCTATCTAATAAAGAGGGAATGTGCTAATTGACCATCACTCCATCACAAAGATGGCTGCACCCACAGCTGAGGCCAAGTTCCCATAAGGAGCCTTAACGAGCTCTCAGCAGAGACCTGAGGCTATGCCCCCGTGGGGCTTGACAGGGGACCTCAGGCCATGTCCCCCACCCGGCAGGGCTTGACAGGGGACCTCAGGCCATACACTCCACCCTGGCGTCAGGCTGAGGGACCTCACGCCGCACCCCCCGCCCCAGTGCCAGGCCAGGGGACCTCAGGCCCCGGCCCCGGCTCGGCGGGGCTTGACGGGGGACCTCAAGGTGCGCTTCCCGTCCTGGTGCGGGGCTAGGGGTCCTCAGGCTGCTCCCCCCCACCCAGCGCCAGGCCGGGGGACTCAGGCCATGCCCCCCACCAGGTGGGGCTTGACAGGGGACTTCAGGCCACACCCTGCACCCCGGCACCAGGCCGGGGACCTCAGACCGCACCCCCTGTCCAGTGGGGCTTCACAGGGGACCTGAGGCTGCACCCCCCTGCCTGGCTGGGCTTGACAGGGGACCTCAGGCTGTGCCTCCCACCCAGCGGGGCTTGACGAGGGACCTCAAGGTGCACCCCCAGTGCTGGGTCAGGGGAACTCAGGCCGCACCCCCGCCCAGCGGGGCTTGACAGGGGATCTCAGGCCGTGTCCTCCACCTGGTGGGGCTTGATGGAGGAACTCAAGGCATGCCCCCTGCCATGGTCTGGGCTGGGGGACATCAGGCCATGCCCCCCATCCTGGCGCCAGGCCAAGGGATGTGAGGCTATGCCCCCTGCCCAGCGGGGCTTGACAAGGGTGGGAATGGCCGGGTCTGGATCTAGCCCAATGGGGGCGGGGGCCAGGCGGGTCTGGGTCTCACAAGATTTTGAGGCGCATGTGGGTGGGTGGGGACTTGACTCTGGGTCCTGTGGTGAGCCCCAGACTCTGACAGGAGGAAGGTTTTCATATACATTTTACTAATTTTCTTTCATCTCTGACACTTCTATTATAGAGAAAGGGCAAATAGCAATATTAAATTATTTCCTCTAGTTAATCCCCTTTTAATGTGCACAAATTTCGTGCACCAGGTCACTAGTAGGAAAATAAATGCTTTCTTCAAGAAACCATGATCCCTTTCAAAGGGGAAGATGTCAGTGTGGCCCTGTCCTACATGTCCCATTCCTAAATAATCTCTTTTCATTCTTACAACAACTGATTTAACAGGTGAGAAACTGAGGCACAAATAGCACTTATGTTTCTCACTCAGAGCCCTAGATCTAAAAAGAAAACAAAGCTTGTCCAAATCCAAAACTGTCCCCATTGAAACCACACTTAGAATCTGCCACTCCAGCCAACACAATGTGGTCAGCCTTCTCTGGACATCCTGCCCAGCTCCAGCCGCCCAGGACATCCTGCTCTCAGGGACAACCTTGCACCCACTGCCTGCTGTCACCCCCTCGTCTGGCTCGGCCCAGCAACACCCAGCGTCTAGGCTCCCGCGGCACCCCAGCGTCTAGGTTGCCGCAGCACAGAATTCTGCACAAGACCCAGTGCTGCTCTCCCCGGGAGGCCTCAATGACTGCCGATGGCTTATTTTTGTAACATATGCGTAGTTCATCCTCAAAACCACGTTGTGCCACGTTCATGGGTCAGTGTCCTCCAGACCAAACCCTGCTGTTTCACACACTAGGACCGCGTGATGATGGTGCAGTCACACAGTGAGCATCAGACACAAGCGTCACAGTGACTTCAAGTAAATAACTGGACAGAAGCTGCATTCATAATCACAGCAAACACAGGGTGACTGTCTCACTGCTTAATGAACACCTGAGAAAGGGCAGAGGGGGAAATGGGTAACAATTACATTATCTATATATATAAAAACCTAAGCGACCGTCCAACCGTTCGACTGGTAGCTATGACGCGCAATGACCACCAGGGGGCAGACACTCAACACAGGAGCTGCTGAGCTGCGGTGACTTGGCAGCTGCAGTTCTCAGGTGATGCACCCAGAACCAGAGAGGAGGGAGCCCAATTCCGGGGTGCATCACCCAAGAACCACCCTCTTGCAATCTGAGACCCCTCGGGGGATGCCGGAGAGCCGGTTTTGGCCTGATCCCCGCAAGCCAGGCCGAGGGACCTCACTGGTGCACAAACCGGGCCTCTAGTTAAAGTATAAATTACAACAGGTTGGTGTGTGTTATCCAAAAGGATCCGGCCCCTGTGACAAGGGGCCAGGTTCACTCAGGTGCCCTGAGCATCAGGGCTAAACATGCCCTTGCTACACACAGTCTTTTTCAAGGAAAAAGTCCAGGTATTGTTTAACTCTGGAACCACATTTGCATCTGGTAGCCAGAGAGCCAACAGATTCTCTGACAAACTCACTGCAAATTCTAGAAGCAAACTTTCTAGTGGGGGCGCTTATGCTCTGCTCATTGTTCTGAGGCAACCGATAAGGTTTTCGTGATAAAACAATAAATATAGATAAGATATAGATGACAGCTCTAGTCAGATAATAGGTAAATAATAGATGACTGACTGATGCAAAGAATAGATGATTGATAGATGAATATAGATGGGTGACAGGTAAACAACAGATAGATATAGATAGGTAAATAAGGTAGATAAGACAAAAACAAATAATGGATAGATACACAGACAGATAGAAGTCGTCTGGCTTCACACACAATTCTGTCCACCCAGAATGCATCCCTGGTTTCTGTCCGAGGATGACCTACAACCAATGCCATGGCATCACCATGGTTCCCCTTCACTTTGCATCAGTTCAGGCAGAAACATCCTTTGGCTACACCTTCTCTCTCCTCCTCGCCTTGGATCTGTAGCAAGCACCACCTTCAGAGTAAAACTCTGGAAAACGGAGGAAGAAAGGCTATGAAAGAGGACCCACTGCTCCAAGCCACATCTCTAAGCATTTGACATCTATCATCCTACAAGGAAAAGTCCAGGGTTTACAGCAGATTAATTAGTGCTCTCTCAATTTGAGCTAAAAGATCACCATCAACGAGAGGTAGCCCCCCACCCCACTACCCCCATGCCACAGCTACAGAATTTTGCTCCTGAAAAGTAGCTGCTAATGTTTGAAGGCATGGACCACAGGATCCACACTCCATTATTTTCCATATAAAATTCCAAAGAGCATATTTTCCATGCTTGAATACTCAAGACACCCATTTATTTAACTCCCTTTTCATTTTAAAAATAAGAATATATAACTGAAACTAAATTTAAAAATTGTTGGTAACCTCATTGAGGAGAAAATAAAAGTGATCTTTTGAAGCACTTTCTTTCCACTTTATGAAAAGTGTAACTTATGTTATCCTCAAAGAAGTGCCATTCCAGCAGTAGAAATAAAGAGTTGCCATGTGTTCTGTTACAAAGAAAAGACGGAGTTACAGACAAGTCATAAATTTAAAATGAAAATGCAGTGCTAGCTGGCTTGGCTCAGTGGATAGAGCGTCGGCCAGTGGATCAAAGGGTCCTGGGTTTGATTCTGGTCAAGGGCACATACCTCGGTTGCAGGCCCCTCCCTCCCCGGCCTGGGCCCTGGTCAAGACTCATGCAGGAGGCAACCAATCGATGTGTTTCTTTCACATCGATATTTCTCTCTGTCTTTCCCTTTCTCTTCCACTCTCTCTAAAAATCAATGGGAAAATATCCTTGGGTGAAGATTAAAAATAATAAAATGAAATGAAAATGCAATAAAGGGAAACCATCAGTAGATAGATGGTTAAATCATACTCTGAGACAGAAAAGATCATTCTTATTTCCCTCCCCAAATAGAATTATTTTTCTTACTTATGTTGTAGTCCAGAGTTTCAGCGTAAAGCCTGAGTCAGAGAAAAGTGAAGGGAAAGCCGGCCCAACGAATACAAGAGTGAAGGTGACACCATGCTCCCCGTTTTTCCATCTCAGCCGCCTTCTGGCAATTCAGCCCCATGGGGTTTGTGCAGAGCCACCAGGCTGCACAGGTCTGGCCAGGACAGGAACACCCAGAGCCCCGTGTCTCCAGGCAATGAAGAGTGCCCCCCCCCCCCCCCCCCCCGCCGTGTGAGCCCCAGCCATGCCAGGATCAGTTCAGAGTAAACAGACCAGCTTAACGGTGACGGTTTCCATTCTGGTGTCAGGAGTTTATTTTATAATTATTTAATGCTGGAACAAATGTTTCATATAACAAAGCTATCATTTCCATGTTTGGAATTTTACGGCCGTCAGGAACCTTCATGGCATTTCTTTCCCACTCCGATGGCTTTATAAGGTGCAGGGACACCCTTGGAGGCGTGGTCCCTCCCCCTGCTGGCGGCACAATCCTCAGCTCTGCACGAGCTTTTCTTTGGTGCAGAAAGAAGACTGCTCTCCAGGCAGTCTGTCCAGGGGAGTCAGAGCAGGCAGACCAGGGACCTTTCTCCCCAAACACAGGCTGGGCAAACCCACAAGGACGGCTGACTTCTCAGGGGCTCACATTTCTCATTGATAAAATATTAATAACACACCTATAACCTTCTACTAGAATTGAAAAAAATCACACACAGAGAAAGTGAAATGTCTCAGGAAGCATGAAACAGGTAGAACAACCCAAGTACCTGCCAGCATCAACTACATGTTCAAGCATGTGATGGACATTAAGGGGCACTCAGGTGTGGCTCGGGCCCCTGAGCTGGGTGGGAAGACATACGAAAGCAGCCTTGCTTGTGTGCAGCAAGTTGTGTGCAGCTAGAAGCCAGAAGGGGCGACAGCGAAGGCCCCTTAGAGAGGAGAGGCCAGAGGCAGGCTACAGAAGTGTCACTAATCCTGAGAAGTCCTCCATCTGCTTCACTTTCATCCTGTCACTGATGCCAGAGGCCAACAGCTCTCCACGCGTGATCGAAACAGCCGCTCCAACCTAGTGCCCCAGTCTCAACCACTGACCTCTCCCACACGCGCCCTCTGAGCTCTCACTGAGGACAGCTGGCCTCCTGCCTGGGGCTGTCAGAGGCTGCTCAGTGAAGACTGAGCACAAACTCACCCGCAGGGCCATGAGTCCCTCCGGAGCCCGACCCTCTCGTGCCAGTGTTCACATCACTTCACAGGGACGACACTTCCCTTGGCTGCTATCTGCACTGCTGTATTCATCGCGCATGCGTTTACGTCCTATTTCTAATGTAAAATTTAGAAATTTATGTTCCATACGAATATTTTAAGTAAGGTGACCAGGATAAACATAGAACCTTGAATTATAAAATCACCAAGGCTTATTCCAATACTTGGTATGAAGGGGAAAATTTCTTAACAACTACATATTCACATGAATGGAAATTTTATGTTTCTGTGAATGACCAAAAAGTTCCTTAAAACATTTAGTTAATGGCATCACCAGAAGGAAAAATATTTTAAATGCACCAACAGGTTAAAATTGTAATTCTAGCCAGTAAATTCCTGGATACTATCACTTAAGGCTTTATCTTTAAAAAAAAATTTTTTTTAATGTCCCCTGTAGCTTTTCACTTTGGTGTATCAAGAACTCCCATTGTGGAAGGCATTAAAGAAAACAGCCTGTCTGGAGTCGTTCTATTCTAAACCACGGGAGAGAAAGATCCAACGCTGTCCGCCCACAGCGGACTTGAAAACAAGCTGCTGGTGTGAAAGGGAAGACACGCCCAGCACAGGAGTCCTGGGGCCCGAACTGCCTGAAGATCTTAAAAAGGAGCATCCAATAGAGCTTTCTGAAATTTCAAAATGCTGGAGAGTGTGCTGTGTAGGTGGAGAGAGGGGTCTGAAAGTTCTCCTGCTGCCGCCCTCCCCTCCCAGGGGCCCTACATGATCAGACCCAGCAGGCGGTGCCCACCCAGGCTGCCCCCCAACAGCCACCTAGAGACCTCGCCAGCAGTCAGCCTTGCTCACCAGTCTAGAAAATTTAAACAGGCAAGTTTCAGGCAAAACTGCTATCATCACTTGCTAAAAACTCTTCAACAAGCAAGTATAACTATTTCCTGGGATTCAGATATCCCTCCTTTTGTCAAAAAGAAAAAGAAAAAAGAAACAATCTTAGGAAGATAGTTTTTGAGAAGTCCGCATACTAGTAAACACGAAACAAAGCTACTTCCGTGATGTGCTTCTCCACTGAGCAGATCCGCCCTGTGAACGAGTGGGTATTACTGGATGTGTGTCTGTCCCTCAGTGGGAAGGGGTATGGACAGAATCATGCATTATTTCTAGCTAGAAATCCAAAGGCTGAGATGGGACCAGGGTCCCTGCAGGCTCACCCCCCTCCCTGAAAGCGCCCCTGTGCAGACAGATAGGGAGCGACCATCAGACTTTGTACTTTGCCCTGGGAGGGGCCAGGAGCACAAAATGTAAGGGGGAAAGGAAGGAGCACCAATGACCTCCAGTGAGCCGGGATCTCCTGGGCACCTTACACATAAATACGTCATTTAAATTTTAGAGATCCCTCATCATCACCTCCCTCATTTTCCAGAGCAGGTGACAGTCCCAGCAAGACAACACTTGCCCACAGGCCCATCCCTCAGACCTGCTGGTACCAGCACTGCGGCTTTCCTGCTATCCCACAATGGGAACGTCTACATGTCACATGCAGGAAGGTCACAGCCATTTCTGGAAGAGGAAGAAGGGCAAATTGCACACAAAAGATGTCCATGCCACTCCTGGGATCCGGACAGTCTTATGGAGCAGCCTACGGCAAGCAGACAGGATATCTCCACCGGCGCAGGGAGAGGAAGGGTGTGAGGGCGAGCCATGTGTGACGATTACGAAGCCACTTCTCTTCTGAGCAGGGCTGCAAGGGGGAGCAGAAGGAGGAAGGAGAAACTGGCAGAGTTTATCAAAGGCTTAACCACTCTGACGTCAGAGGAAGTGGGCAGCAGAGTAAGCAGGAGGAGTTCCCTCCAGTGCAAACACCTAAACACGAGAAAAACCTGTCCCTGTAGATAGAGCTGGAGAGAGACGATAGACACATGTCATCTTTAGGGAGGGGCTAACCTGCAAACACCCAAGCCAAGAAAGCCCCGATTTTCCACAAGTACGAGTTTCCTGTGTTAGAATCACACTCTCTCACTAAGAGTTTAAGTGTCTTCAGAGTCACCTAGTTGAATCCTATCAGCTAGAAATATACTTTCAAAGTCAGCAGCTGTGGCCCTTTGTTTGGGTGTTTCTATTCCAGCACCAGTGAGTCAAAGGATTCAAGAGTCTGCCAGGACACAGCTCGGCAAGGGAAGGTGGGCGAGGGAAGCTCAGAGAGATTCCATGACCCATGGGCCACCTATGCCTGGGAATCCCAGGGCTCTGCAGGAACAGACATTCCTAGCAAAGTCCCCAAGGACGGACATTTTCCCTGCATTCCCACCAGCACCTGGTGTTATTTCTATTTTTCATTTTAGCCAGTCCAATAGGTGAGAAGTGATATCTCAAAATGGTTTTTTAAATTTACTTTTCTCTAATCTATATGAATAAAAGGGTAATATGCTAATTAGACCAGGTCGACCGGACATCTTCCAGTCATCCGGTCCTCCTTCCAGACAAAGCCACAGTGGCGGGGGCCGAGGCAGAGGCGGTTAGGGGCGATCAGGCTGGCAGACAGAGGGGTTAGGGGTGATCAGGCAGGCAGAGGTGGTTAGGGGCGATCAGGCCGGCAGGCAGAGGGGTTAGGAGCGATCAGGCAGGCAGGCAGGCAGAGGGGTTAGGGGCGATCAGGCAGGCAGGCAGCCCAATCCAAGCTGGTCAGCTCTCACTCAGGTGGGTTCCTAGGGCAAACAGGACTACTGGGCCTAAGTTTACACCCAGGGAATAAAACTGGGGACCCCTAGGCAAGTGTAGACCACCTACAATCTTTACACAAGATTTGGGCTGTGTCAGGCCCTCCAGCGTCTCCACACACTGGTGACACCTTGGGTAGCACGTGCTAACTCCCCTTAAAACAACAACAACAACAACAAATACTTCCCTGCCCTAGCCAGTTTGGCTCAGTGGATAGAGCATTGGACTGTAGAATGAAGGGTCCCGGGTTTGATTCTGGTCAAGGGCACATACCTTGGTTGCAGGTTCCCTGGCCCTGGTCGTGGTGCGTGCAATAGGCAACCAATTGATGTCTCTCTCTCACATAGATGTTTCCCTCTGTCTCTCCCTCTCCTTTCTACTCTCTCTAAAAAGCAATTGGAAAATATCACTGGGTGAGGATTAACAACAAAAAACAAACAAAAGCCCACCTCCCTGAGGGTAAACCATCAGGGTCAAAGGTGAGCTCACAAGATCACTCCCTGCACTAGCCCTGCCTGTCCCACCAGCAGGGTCCAGAGATGCTGGTGAGCTCCCAGCCTGCCAAAGGCATGGTGACATGGGCCAGTGTTCCTCCCTTGAAGCAAGGAGCCACCACTATTTCTTCTATCAGAAGGAATAAAACCCTGCACCACAGGGTGCTCTGCCCACATGGAACCCAGAATCTCAAGAGGACACTGTGGCTCAACACTGATCAATTCTGAAATGGCCAGAGTGACCCTCAGCTCTCACCCAGCCTAGCCCTGTGGAATAAACTTTATCTATACCTAAACTTAACCTCAAATTTTCCAAATGCCACGGAAGTGATCCTAAATTTATTTTCTGATTTATTCATCCATCCAACAAGTATTTATTATTACCTACTATGTGCCAGGCAATTGGTAGAGAGTAGTAAATGAAATGGACACATTACATGCTTTCTGAATGAAAGGTTAAATAAAAGCTATAGTTTTACTTTTGAAAGGTAGACATAAACTGCTATTAAGTTAATGATTCCATGACTTTTTTAAACAAATTGTCCCATCTGGGCCAGCAATGGAAAATAAAAATGGAAACAGACAAGGGTCTTATTATGAAAATAAGAATGACTGAATATTGTCTCCCTTTTATAGGTTTCAAGAGACAGAATATGCCAGAAATCAGTGGCATTTTTATACACTAATAATTAACTATAGGAAAGGGAAACTAAGACAATTATCCTATTTACAATTGCATCAAAAAATAAAACACCTAGAAATAAATTTAACCAAAGCGGTAAAAGAACTATACTCAAAAAAATTTTAAGACACTGAAGAAAGAAATTGAAGATACAAATAAGTGGAAGCATATTCTATTTTGATGGGTAGGAAAAACTGTTATCATTAAAATGTCCATACTACCTAAAGCAATCTATAGATTCAATGAAATTCCTATCAAGATACCAATGGTGTTTTTCCTAGAACTAGAACAAATATTCCAAAAATTTATGTGGAACCGCAAAAGACCTCAAATAGCCAGAGCAATCCTGAGAAAACAGAACAGAGTTGAAGGTAACAAACTATACTCCAAGGCAAAGTAAGCAAAACAACATGATACTGCCATAAAAACAGATATACAGATCAATGGAACCCAACAGAGCCCAGAAACAAACCTACACCTAAATGGTCAATTAACATATGCAAAGGAGGTAAGAATATACAATGGAATAAAGACAGTCACTTCATAAATGGTACTGGGAAAACTGGACAGATACGTGCAAAAAAATGAAGCTAGATCACTTTTTTATACCATCCTATATAATAAAAGGCTAATATGCAAATCGACCGGTCGCCATGATGCGCACTGACCACCAGAAGGCAGATGCTCAATGCAGGAGCTGCCCCCTCATGGTCAGTGTGCCCCCATGGGGGGAGCGCTGCTCAGCCAGAAGCCAGGCTCATGGCTGGCAGCAGCGGCAGTGGCAGGAGCCTCTCCCGCCTCTGCAGCAGTGCTAAGGATGTCCTATGGGGAGCAGGCCTAAGCCATCAGTCAGACATCCCCCGAGAGGTTCCAGACAGCGAGAAGGCACAGGCTGGGCTGAAGGACTCCCTCCCTCAAGTGCACGAATTTCATGCACTGGGCCTCTAGTATACAAGAATTAACTAAAAATGGATTAATGACCTAAATATCAGACCATAAAATTCCTAAAGTGAAATCAGTTTAATCTCTGACATCTCTCATAGCAATATTTTTTCTGATTTATCTCCTCGGGCAAGGGAAAACAAAATAAAAAAGGTGGCTACATTAAACTAAAAATAATTTGCAAGGCAAAAGAAAGCATCAACAAAATGAAAAGACAATCTACTGAATAGAAGGAGATATTTGCCAATAAAATATCCAGTAAGAGGTTAATATCCAAAATTCATAAAGAACTCATACAACTCAACACCAAAAAACCCAAACAGTTCAATTTAAAAATGGGCAGAGGAACCGAATAGACAATTCTCCAAAGAGGATATACAAAGATAACCAATAAACATATGAAAAGATGTAAAATGTTACTAGTCATCATAGAAATGCAAATTAGATGTCACCTCACATGACAATTATCAGAATGACTATTATCAATAAATCCACAAATGACAAGCGTTGGCAAGGACGTAGAGAAAAGAAAACGCTGCCTTAACTACTTTGGCTCAGTGGATGGAGCGGCGGCCTGTGGACTGAAGGGTCCTGGGGTCAATTCCGATTCCAGTCAAGGGCACATGCCTTGATTTCGGGCTCAATCCCCAGTGGGGGGCGTGCAGGAGGCCGCCGATCAATGATTCTCTCTCATCATTGATGTTTCTATCAAAATATATTTTAAAAAGAAAAGGGAACCCTTATGAACTACTGGTAGGAATGCAGATTGGTGCAGCCACTATGAAAAACAGCATGAATGGTCCTCAAAAAAATAAAAACAGAACTTATTAATCTAGCAATTTTACATCTGGAAATATATCCGAAGAAACCCAAAACATTAATTTGAAAGAATATATGCACCCCTATGTTCATTGCAGCGTTGTTTACAACAGCCAGGATATAGAAGCAACCCAAGTGCCCAATGAAAGATGACTGGGCAGCCCTAACCGGTTTGGCTCAGTGGATAGAGCGTCTGTGTGCGGACTGAAAGGTCCCAGGTTCGATTCCAGTCAAGGGCATGTACCTTGGTTGCGGGCACATCCCTAGTAGGAGGTGTGCAGGAGGCAGTTGATCGATGTTTCTCTCTCATCGATGTTTCTAACTCTCTATCCCTCTCCCTTCCTCTCTGTAAAAAATAAAATATATATATATATATATACACACACATATATATATATATATATATATATATATATATATATATATATATATAAAAGAAAGATGACTGGGCACAGAAGATGTGCTACATATATACAATGGAATATTACTCGGCCATAAAAAAAGAATGAAATGTTACCATTTGTGAAAGCATAGATGGACTTAGAGGATATTATGCTCAGTGAAATAAGTCAGTCAAAGAAAGACAAATACTATATGATTTCACTGATATGTGGAATCTAAAGAGCAAAATAAATGAACAAACATAAAAACAGACTCACAGGTACAGAGAACAAACTGATGGTTGTTGCCAGAGGGAAGGGAGATAGGGTGACTGGGTAAAAAGGGTGAAGGGATTAAGAAGTACAAATTGGTAATTAAAAAAGAGTCATGGGGATGTAAGTACAGCATAGGGAATACAGTCAATAATATTGTAATAACTATGTATGGTGCCAGGTGGGCACCAGAAATATCGGGAACACACTGTAAAGTATATGATTGTCTAGCCACTATGTTGTACGCCTGACACTAATACAAAATAATATGGAATGTAAACTGCAATTTAAAAATAAAAGAAGATTCTCTCTAAAGACAAAATCCTTAATATTAAAAAAGATATAGATGCTAAAATTTTTATATCTTTTTATCTTCAAATAACACACACACACAAATCCTGCTTTCTAAAACAATAACTCAGTCCTGAAAAGGCTTGCAGTTAATTTAAAGGACTTTTGGATTTTTGGGGAGTGGGAAGAGGGGAAAAAAGAAGAGCAAATTGCAGAAGACGTGTACAATAGGTCATTCTGGACAAGTTTCTATAATTGGTACTTCTTTCTGTGAGATCGATGAGCTGCAGACATTCCTCCAGGGAGCACTCTGAAGCTTCTGTGCACAAACTCACTTGTGAGGTTAAATAAACCCTGAACTGCCAGGAACAAAACAGCTGGACGACCTGGCACCTCATGTCTGTGTGATAAAATTTTGATAAATCCACACAATTAAAGAATAAAAACCACATCAGTACAGTCAAACTTACAACTTATGGAAACATGCTTTCTAAACATTTTTGTTCAACTATGATCAAGTGGCAATTATTAATAATACATTCTATTCAAGAGGCAAAAAATAAAGCATAACATATACAATCATAACGTATACCAGTGATGGGCAACCTTTTGAGCTTGGTGTGGCATTAAAAATTATAATAAAATGGACTTAACAAAATTTAAAAATCTGTTCTGAAAAAGGCACTCTTAAAAAACTAAGCTAATCCCTGGAAAAAATATTTTCAAACCCTTATTTAACAAAGGACAGACAGCATCCCAATTAAAAGATTGGCCAAGACCTGAACAGACACTGCAACCAAGTGGATACACAGCTTGCAAAGAAGCATAATAAAATTCACAGAACCAACACCAAAAAGAAAGTCAATTTTACTAGGTGGTAATTTTAAAAATAAAATGAAACTACTATCATGGAGAAACAGAAGAGGCATCACGGCGACAAAGTCACATATTTAACAAGTTGGCAAAAACCATGGAAGGATCAGGTCCTCTTCACTCACAGCATCACCTGTGTGCTCAGCAGGAGACAGTGCCCGTGGCCAGCGCCTAGAGATACAATGATTCATATGTAACAGAGGGAAAACAACTTGAATGAAATTCAGTTCTCCAGCTCTGACTCTACTCTTAAACTGGAAATTGGGTTACCTTTCGAAGGACCTCTACACAGAAAATTTAGGTTGCATTTCTAACACACTTTCTATTTCAAAAAGAGTCTTTCTGTCCGTTCTTACCCCTATCCTATATAAAAAAAGCCTAATATGCAAATTGTCCCCTTGGGTGGTAGTTCAACCTGGAGTTCCACTGGAGACCGGGAGTTCGACTGCTGGCTATGATGTGCACTGACCACCAGGGGGCGGCACGGAACATAGCAGGCATTGGCGATGCAGCTCTGGCAGCGGGTGGCAGTGGAGACACTGCCGGCCCTGATGGGCCCTGATGAGAGTTGGGACCGTGGTGGGATGGTGGAGCAGGTGAGCGGGCGGCGCCAGGCCAAAGCGGGTGCAAAAAGGGGCCTGATTGCTCCACTGACAGCCAGGCACTGAGGGAGCTGGGCAGGGGACCCGGCCCTGACCAACAGATGGTGACCAGCAGCCGGCAGGCCCTAATCGCCTTATTGGGGCTGGGCCCCAGGCTGGGATGGGTAACTGGGGGTGGGTGGCGGCGACCAACCTCCCACAGCGCCTAGGCGGGGGGCTGTGACCTCTTGCCAGCTACCTGGGGGCGGGGGTGAAGGGGACGAAGATGCAGTAGGGTGTCTGCTAACCTCGCTCTCACTCCCCCTGCTACCATCCCCCGGGAGGCCAGGACTCGCACACCAGGAAAGTCCCTGTGCTCAGGTGCAGGGCGCCCACAAGGAACCCACCCCGCACTTGCGCAGCCTCTTCCAGGTGAGCTGGGCCGCAGCTGCTGGGACTGCAGGGGCTGGTGGGGCTCCCCGTGGGTTCAAGCAGGAGGTGGTCTGCAAGGCCAGCTGAGAGAGAACGCACTGTCTGCCCGGCTTCCGTGCGGAAATGCTGGGCGGCCCAGAGGCCCACCCTGCAGCCCAGTCCGCAGTATCCAGCTGTGCTCACCACACCTCCGCATGGGGACTCGGGCGCCGTGACTCAGGTGGAGGCGGGCACGCAGGGGCTCGGGGGCCCAGAGGTCAGCTGGGACCTGCCTTCCACACCAGACCCTCACGCTTCGATCGTCGGCCAGGCCTAGGGACTGCACCTGTGCCTGAATTTCGTGCACTGGGCCTCTAGTGGTTTTTATACAGATTCTCACACACCTGAGGAACCCTGCAGCCTATCTGTCACAAACTCTGTCTAAACCCATAGGGACTTCCCCTGGCTCCCCATCACTCTGATTTCAATTCCAAGTCAAAAGGCACATTCTCATCATGGTTCCTTCACCCAGGAATTAAACTCCAGCTTCCTGATTGAACTTAACTGAGAAAGTCAACTCAGGTCAATTTTCCGGTAACAGATAAAACTGGTTTAACTGTGTGAACAGAAAGACAGTCACCGGGGGTCCCCTCACCTCCTGGAAGTGTGCAGACAACCCACCCCAGCCTCCACCCAAAGCCAGCCTCCACCTAAAGCTGGCCTCCCTCCACCCAAAGCTGGCCTAAGAAATAAGAAAGAGCAACAGAGAACACTGACCCCAGGCCCACACGCATAAATCATCGTCAAGTCACTGATGGGCAGAAATCTGTTCAAAAGCTCCATGGAAAAACAGCCACCCACTCAAACAGGGTAGGGAAAAGCAATCGCCAGGAGGTCTTTGCTCCCATAAACAACATGACCTATTCTCTGAGGTCAGAGCTGCTTTCAAATGCCCCAGACGCAGTGCAGCATCTTGTTACGGCCAGGCAGTTGCAGGAATGAGCCTCCTTGAGGCTCTGGGCAAGAATACAGAATGTGACCCTGCATCAGACCTCGACATCCCATCACCAGCACTTACTGCAGAAATGAGTTAGTAAAAGATTCAGAGGAAAACACCCTGAAAACTCTGAGATCTGAATTATGGATAATGGGAGTGAGATTTTTCTTCCCTGGCATTTTGTGTCCTTTCATTCTGCAACTAAATAATTTAGTACATCTTTCTTTTTTAGGAGAGAGCTTATATAAGGACTGAGTAACAGAAAGTGACAGCTAACCTGGTTCTTTTCAGCTTCACAGTAAAAGTATCAAACAAATCAAAATTACTACAGTATCACAGCTTATATTTGCATCGTCCCATTTATTTATTTATTTATTTATTTATTTATTTATTTATTGCATTCTTAACACTCAGAGCCACTTTTACACAGTAAGTTCTCACTTAATGTCGTTGACAGGTTCTTGGACACTGCGACCTTAAGAGAATCGACATATAAGGAACCCCTAGGAGAACTGCTATAATTCTGTGTTTATCCTGGAGAAACACGAGTGAAGCTCCTACCGCATATTTCTGGTCACAGAAACATCACTCAACTTCTGAAGACCCAAAACACTTCGGCTATTAAACACTGAAATGAATGTGAGCTATATATTCATTTAAGAACAAGTAAGGTAACGATTTCCCAGCCTGTTTACCCCAGTTCAGGGTCAGGGAGGCTGGAGCCTCTCCTGGCAGCTCAGGGCACAAGGCGGGACCCACCCTCACAGGACACCCCTCACACCCACATTCAGATGGGGACACTGTGGACACGACATCTGCCTCGCATGCGCATCTTTGGGACGTGAGAGGAAATCGGGGTCCCCAGAGAAACCCTCGTGGGGAGAACCTGCACACACCACACACACAGTGGCCCTGCCGGGAATCAAATTTTTTTTCCCCTCATCAACATTATAACAAGACGTTGAACGAAATGACATTACTCAAGGACCTACTGTACATTCTTTAGTGAGCTCTGTGAATGACTGGTGCTAGGTTTCATTCGCTCATCCATCCATCATTTAATGAGTGATTTGAGAGGCCCTGAGGGTTAACACGGCCCTTTCTGCCTCAGGAGAGGGGGTTCTGGTGGGACAGGCACCAGGGCCTCCCTGAACTTGGGTTGATCCTGGAGAAAGAAGAGACTGTGCTGAACAGAGGACCCGTGAAGTGGTTAGGAGTGTTTTAAGGAGCGATTCCAATTAGAAACTTTTAAAAGAAATGACTAATAGTTGGCACCTCGTAACGAAGGTGTTAGCGACACACCATCAAATCCTCCATCCCTTCTGAGGAGTATGGCGCCACACACACAGGAGCCGCCTCGGGACCCAGAGAGGAACAAAACCTGAACATCTGGGGTGCGGCAGCTCTGTCCCATGGGGGTGATCAGGGCCCTGCTCCTGCCTCTCCCTCCTGCTCCTCCCCCTGACCACTCTGCAGCACATCCCCAGCCCAGAATACACGTGTCACACTTCCCTGTGTGCTGGGCACCGTGACAGCACTAAGTGTGCCTCATACACTCCCTCTCGTGACGCCCGGCCCACCGACGACCTAGGCCTGTCCTCTCTGCCCGCCACACACACAGCTGTGGGAACCACTTTACAGAGTAACAAGGACTGAGGGGCACTTCTTTCAAGGAAAATTGAAGATGCTGAGAAAATCCCAGAGGTTTGAAGTAGCACCTGCAACAGTGAGTGTGTGGGCGCGAGGAAATTGGGAACCCCGGTGAGAAATCTCGAAAAGGGGCCGTGGCAGCACGCCATTCCTGGGGCGCGCACACCCGGATTATCACTCTTATTCCCAGAGCTAACACTGCACATGTTTCAGTGCACCACCATACACGCCACCTCAGGAAGATCCATTTGCATAAAGTCATGAAATGCTATGACTCCCTGGGACACAGGCCGAAGCTCAAGGAAACCACAGCAGAAACTGTTCTACTGCCCCCACCTCCGGGTACAATGGAGTCTTATAAAGTTTGCTACTAAAATTAAAAGGCGTTTAAAATCCGGGGGCGGGGGGCGGGGGGAGAGTGTGTGTGCCTGAGTGTGTCTGTGCATGTTTGTGTGTCTCTGCAGTGTTCATGTATGTGCATGTGTGTCTATGCCTGCCTGTGTGTGTGTGTGTGTGTGTGTGTGTGTGCAATTACATTAAAAAAACGTTCTAAAAAGTGATTCTCTTTTGATTGTGTATATTTACTAACCTCTTGGCACCTTACAGGAAAAGACACTAACGGAATACAGGAACCATTTTTAAATCTGCTGATAAAACATTATTACAAACTCAGTCTCACAGGAAAACCAGCTGACACTTCCCCAGCTTGGCCGCAGTGCCCAGGAGCCAGTAACTCCATGAGAAAAGGGAGAAGACAATGACAATCTTAACTCCCACTCTAAAAGCATTAAAATACCTCATTAACCCAGCCCACAGTGACTGTCCTATAAACCACAGGTAACGGGAAAATGATGCTTCAGGACATGAGAAAGAAAAGCTCTCCTGACACCAGGGTGGTCGTCCCCACACCCACCACCTGAGCTTAGTCACTGAGGCCCCTGGGGGCGTCTGCAGAGGCTCAGCTCACCAAGCCCCTGGCGGAACTCATAAGCTACAGGCATCCCTCTTTAAAAACACCTCCGCAGGCATGATATGAAGAAGTAAATTCAAAACAAGTTCAAGAAGAACATGGTGACACTGAATTCTGGACGGCTGGTCATGAAACGCACTCACGAGTTCGGCGGTGCTCAGCACAAGGACCTCTCATCACGTCTCTAGGGTCAAACTTCAATTAGAGGCATTTGTGCTTCTGAGGGGAAAGCAAGGTGCCCATGCAATCAATTGATGATGAGAAATTGTACGTGGCGAGACCCAGAAAAAGAAAAAAAATGAAGGAAAGAAAAGTGCACATAGCAAAGAACTGTCTGTGAAAATATTTTAAATGTCCAAAAAATAAACAAGCAATAAAGAGGCAATAGACAAGCAATCGAGAAGATACCAGAGAGATGCAGAAACGGAGAAGCAACGCTGGACAAGGAAGGGCGGTTGTGAATCTCAGGTGTCTCCTTGCTGTCGGTTTTAGGAAAACTTCGTCATAGAGTTCTTGGTCCTTCTCCTGAGAAGTGGACAGCAGAGGCACGAAAGAAACAACAGGAGGGAAATACAGCTTCCCACTCCAGAAAGGCACCTAGTGTGCGGAAAACAGACCCCGAGGGTCAGTGCCCCCGAGGGCGCAAATGCAGACTCCTTGGAAAGTGAACGAATCTCAGCTCCTTCTGCAACCCTAACAGTCACCACAGTGACGGTGACAGAGCCAGGAAGTGTCCCCTCCGTCTTCCGTTCTGTGGACCATTTACAGAGCCATCACATCTCCCTGGTGACCGGCCCATCACAAACCTGATTGCTCTTCTTCCCGCACAGCTTCAGGTGTGGCTGTGAGACAAGTGAGCATCGTGGGACAGGTGGTAATGTCTTCATGCCGGCCCCATCCTGTCCCTCTGGTGCTGGCTGAACGCAGAGACCCCAGGAGGGTAGAGGACAAAACACAGGCCTCCAGCACCTGCTCCTCACACACGCCGAAGGCCACTGCTGTCTAGGAGTTCCACAGGAGTTTGAGTTAGCCCATTAAAACCTTGGGATTTGTCCCAACAGCTAGAGTTATAAAAATCTACCCAAAAGCAACGGTCTTTAACTAAATCTCGATCATCTGAGATTATTTTACTTTTTATTTATTTATTTTTTAATCCTCACCTGAGGATATTTTTTCCATTGATTTTTTAAAAGAGAGAATAGAAGGGAGGGAGGGATGGGAGATAGAAACATTAAGGTGATAGAGACGCACGCTCCCTGACCAGGGCTGGGAATCGAATCCGGCCGGGACTCTTCAATGTGCAGGCTGATGCTCTAACCACTGAACACCACCAGTCAGGACTGAGATTCTTTCAGATTTCCTGGGACTTCAGATCAAAACACACCTGACTGAGCGCCTTATAGCCACAAGTCAGAACCCTACACTCTACCACGCTCCTTCCCTGACAGATTCTATACACACGAAATATAAAGACAGCAATCTGAAAGCACCTAATGTGCCGTTTTCACTGACCCTCAAAACAATCCCAATGATAACTGTTAGTATTCTTACTTCACAGGACAGAGAGAGGAAGGTAACATAATGAGTGTGGGACGGAGGGTCAGATCCCACTGGTCGACCCCAAACTCAGCCTCGAGGAAGGAAAGCTTTTCCCTGAAGTGCCTGGTGAAACTCAGTTTTGTTTTAATCATTTGCAAAGGAAAGGCACCCTACGTCAGGGAAATACATTAACTTTAAAAAGTGTCCGTGTGTTACCAAGCTTTTAACACACTGCAGCCTACGTCAGTGATGAAGTCACCACCACACACGGATCGCACTTTAAACGGGTTAACACACCTATCTTCCCAGCAGCTCTGCGTGAAAGGTACCACTACTATCCTCATGTTATAGACAAGAAAACTAGGGCCAGCGAGGTTGACGACAGGATTCATTCACCAGCGTGTTCCCACAACGAACACTAGATAAATGCTGAATAAACGAGCGAGTGCTGGACGTGGGCAACCGTTAACCTCAACATTTGTTGAGCATTTTGGTGGTAATCACTACAGCCCCAGACTGAGAGGCAGGCACCCCACACCTGCTCCCACTAACCCAACAATACCCTGCCCGGTCAGAGTTGCTGCCCCAACTCATGGGACACTGAGACTCAAGAGTGCAGATCTGGTCTGACCAATGGCCAGTGAGGGTCTCCCTCCACAGCTCAGCTCCCTGCAGGTGCGGGGAGACCCGACTTGGCTATTTATGCATCTGCTCCGAGCTACACTCAACATGAAGTGGTCCCTAAA
This sequence comes from Cnephaeus nilssonii, assembly GCF_951640355.1. Lineage (NCBI taxonomy): Eukaryota > Metazoa > Chordata > Mammalia > Chiroptera > Vespertilionidae > Cnephaeus > Cnephaeus nilssonii. Next base: position 40,104,360 of record NC_137072.1, on the reverse strand, counting down.
ACAGCAGGGTGATACACTGAAATAAACCATCTTCGTAAAACACCACCAGTACGTTACTTCTCTATTCGCTCTCCAGATGAACGCCATCCTCATGGTGCCTGCAGCCCCACTACGTGCAAAGCCCCACCCCCACCCAGTCCTCGGTGAGCATCCCTCACTTCCCAATGTCCCCAAAAAAGAGCACTTGGAAGGTCCTACTGAATTCACACCCACCATTTCCTTTATTGATTCTCAAGCCGTTCTGTGAATGACTTCGCGGCTCCGAGATCGACAGGGCAGTGTGAGAAGGAAGGGCAGCGGGAACTGGAACTGAGCCTGCATCCCGGGCTGGCCCTGCTCGGTGACTATGATCTGCTCCCTGTCCCTTCTCCTCGCCCACAGGCTGGTCACCAAACTCCATCCCCAGGTTGGGGGGACCTCTCCAGCATCAACTGTGCCGATTCCCAGTCCTCCGTGACTCCGCCGCCGAGGCCAGGCCTGCGCCTAGAGAGCACTGCCCTCGTGTGCCTTCGTACAGCTGGATGACACACTCATGCACGTTCTGCCACTCCATCCACCAGGAAAACTGTGACTCCTGAGCAGTGTTTTCATGAGTCCCAAATTCTTTTTTACAGAAAAAACAAACTTCCTCCTGCTGGCCCTACACACGGCCGCCTGTGTGAACAGACACGCATCCAACGTGCTCTTCCTCAGCAGTACTTGGCATCGCGCCGTCCCACAACCACACACTCAGACGCAAGTGTGTGGGACACTGGCCCCGGGAACGGGTGACGAAGATTAGGCTCCTGTGCACCATGCCTTCACCAAACCAGCTGCACGCAAACAAGCTGCGTCAAACTGAGGAATAGGATCGATCCTTGTTTTAAAGAAGTGACAGTTGGGGAGATAATGAGTTCAATTTTTAAAATATAATGTTAGCTATTAGAATGTCCAAGTAAAGATAAAGGCTTACAGGAGTGAGACAAGACAGGGTTGCCAGGGATTATCAGAGCAGCCCATGGCCCTTTCCTGGGACAACAAGAGTCTTTGAGAAAGAGATGAAAGACTTTATTATTTTACTCTGAGCTTAATATTAACTCATATTCCAAAAGCCACATGACATACAAAATTGCCATCAACTTGTTATCACTGTTAATAATGTAACTCTAGTGTCTTTCATCCTTCACAGCCGTCCTCATGTTCAAACACAGGTAAAGCTCATAAAACAGTGACATGTAAGTCCACTTTAATTTTTTTTATTTTTTGTTCTTTTTTTAAAATTGATTGAGGAGACATTGGTCAACTCGTGAGTGCGTTTCATATAGGTTTCAGGTGTGGGTTTCTATGTTACAAGATCTGTCTATTGCACCATGTGCCCACCACCCAAAGTCAAAACTTCTGTCACCTCATATTAGGACCCCCTTCTTCCCCTACCCTCTTCCCTCTGGCAACCACCACAACGCTATCTGTGTTCACGAGTTTCAGATTTATATCACATATTATGAGTGAAATGATATGGTTCTTAGCTTTCTCTGACTGACTTATTTCACTTAGCATAACATTCTCAAGGTCCATCCATGTTGTTGCAAATGGCACTATTTAATCTTTTCTTATGGCTGAGTAGTATTCCATTGTGTGTATGTACCACACCTTCTTTATCCAGTCTTCAACTGCAGGACACTTTGGTTGTTTCCGTGTCTTGGCCACAGTGAATAATGCTGCATTAGACATAGGAGTGCATAAATCTTTGCAAATACATGATTTTGAAGATTTCTGATATATACCCAGGAGAGGGATTGCTGGGTTGTATGGTAGCTCTATTCTCAATTTTTTGAGGAATTACCAGAGTACATGGCTATCCAAGTCTACATTCCCACCAGCAGTGAATAAGGGTTCCCTTTTCTCCATAACCTCTCCAACACTTGTCATTGCTTGTCTTGTTGAAAATGGCCACTCTAACGGGTATGAGGTGGTCTCTCGTTGTAGTTTTGATTTGCATTTCCCTAAATGCCAGTAAGGGTGAACATCTTTTCATACACCTATTGGCTATTTGTACTAGTATGTCTTGAGAGAGGTGTATTTCCAGGTCCTCTGCCCACTTTTTTGATTGGGTTGTTTGTTTGGTGTTGAGTTTTATGAGTTCTTTACATATTTTGGAAATTAAACCTTTGTCGGCACCACTGTTTACAAATATCATCTCCCATCTGCTTGGCTGCCTCTTTGTTTGGTTGTCAGTTTCCTTTACTGTGCAGAAGCGTTTTAGTTTGATCTAGTCCCATTCATTTATTTTTGCAAAGACCATTTTTAAAGAACAGAGATGCACTGATCTATTTATATCCCCTATAGTTGTACCCTTCCTTGAATGTCACATCATTGTGATCACACAGCAAGTGGCCTTTTCAGACTGGCTTCCTTCATTTAGCAGCACACACTGACCCACCATCCTGCTTCTGTGTGGTTATGACGCTCACTCTGCCTCACTGAACAGTATCCTGTTCTCCGTGGGGTGGCTCCTTCATTCACTCACTCGCGGAGGATCTTCGGCTAGTGTTTGCTGTTCATGAATACAGCTGTGTCTGCTGTTCACAAATACAGCTGCTGTAAACATTCGCAGGTTAGCACGTGGACAATATTCTGCAGGTCAGCTGGAGAGACACCTCGGGGCTCACCTGCTGGATCTTACAATAAAACTGCTCTCAACTTTGTAAGAAGGAGGAACTAAGTGGAGAAATCGGCAAGCACGACCTCCGCTGATCAAGGCCAACATCACTAGTCAGGAGCCATGGACTCCAGCCACACCCTTGACATGATGTCCCCAACAGGGCTTCACCCATGACCTTCCTCCCACACCCACAACCCTGTCGAGTCACGAGAGAAACTTCAGACAAATCCCAATTGTGGAATGTTCTAGAACACACTGACCAGTTATCCTCAAAACTGTCAAAATCACCAAAAAGAAAAGTCTGCAGGAGCTAAGAAGACATGACCACTAAATGCCACGTGGCATCCTGGGCGGGCTTCTGAGATAGAAAAAGGTCATTAGGGAAATGAGGCTCAGAAACAGTATGGTCCTTACTTAATAATACGCACCTGTTTGCGCTTATCGTTTGTGACAAATGTGCCAGGGTGATGTGAGATGTTAGCAAGAGCAGCGGGTGGGGCCTGTGGGAACTCTGCGCTATTGTCACAACTTTTCTAAACTGTTGTAAAATTAAAAGTTTTAATATGGAAATGCATTCATTTGAAAAGTGTTCCCATGAATTCTTTATGCTTCTGAACTAAAGGCTGACCCTAGATTTAGCTGTAAAGGTAACAAAAAGCAAGAAACACAATTTGCAGAGTCTGCTCTATGAGGCCCAGAAACAGGGACCTTTGCAAATCACAAGCCTGGAGCCGTTACATACGAGCTACTGGACAGTCCAGAGACACGCAGGGCCATGCTGCTGGGCACAGGGAACGGAAGGTCAGGGCTAAGATCCAGTCTCCTGCTGCTACCCTGACAACACAGAGTCCTCCTGCCGCTCTAAGAGCACGATCGATAGATTGATCAATTGAGTGAAACAATTCTTAAGTGGCTTGTGGGCCTCTGTCATGCGGAGGGCTGCCGGTGGACTCAACTGCCTGTCCCATCACTTGATTTCCCAACCACGGCCTCCCTCCGCCTCCTCCTACCTGGCACACGTCCCCGGGCGGTTGAAGCAGCACCACCATTTACTACCTTCCTCTCAGGGCACCTGCTCCATTGTCCTGACATGACGATGACCCCACAGAAGTGCCCTCTTGGGTTTAGGCTCCAGAACATGATGACCAGGGTCCCCTGGGTCCCCAGGTCTGGTGGCCCCACTGTCCACATGCCTCCCACCCGAAGTCTGACAAGGTCATGTCTCAGAGAGAACCACTCGGCCCTGCAGGCTCTAGCGACCATCAGACTCATTGGAAAACACTCTCCCAGAGCTTGTTTCATCTTTATTCGATGGAGGAGGTAGAGTGATGGGCTGATGATGAACCAGAAGAGATCATCACCTTAGAACCATGGGGAGAAGCGTAATTCCTTCTCTGAGTGAAGGTATAAGCCCAAAACAGTAAAACTCAGACAATTTACTACTGGGTGGGGGCGGGGGGAGTCAGATTCACCTTTGAGCGGCCATTAGCATGTGATCACAGTCCATCAAGCTTATTAGTAATCAGTGACTTAAGACAAGGGGACAGGAGAGCAGACCTACGAGGAGAAAGCAGTACCCAGCACAAGGATAAACTGGGGGGATGGGGATGGGGCCACGTTTTCAGGAGGAGGCTCTGAAGAATGGCAGAGTGATGTGACTGTATTCCAGCAAACTCCACAATTTTATCACCAATTTAGAGTGGTCTTGGATGGAGGCGCTCTCCCAGCCCAGGGCTCAGTGGGCCTGGCATCTTATGTTCCTCAGCAGCACATCTACAGGAAAGATGTTTCCTGGGGCAAAAGCTCTCAATTCACAGCAAACAGGAAGAGAAGAAACAGCCAATGCAAAGCATCCATGCTAACCCAGCGCCAAGGAGCGGAGAGATTGAGGATGAGTGAGCAAACGTGTGGAACAAATCAAAAGCCAAATTACCGCTCTAACATTCAGTAGCATAACTACCTAACAGATTCATCTTCAGCAATCATTTTCCAAGATCTTTAAAACATTAGTGATAACTAATATTTGCTGAATTCTTAACTAGGCTCCACTGACAACAGCAAAATCCATGAGGGAAGCTTCCTGTGAGTATCACCAAGTTAGGGATGAGGAAAACGGGCTTTGGAAAGGCCAAGTGATAATCAGACTGAGTCCCACATCCCTCATCTCCAACACCCCTACCCTACTCTGAGTCCTGGGGTCTCACAAGGACTGGCTTTGCTTGCTTTTTGGACTCAATTTTCTTCTTTCCTAGACTTACTATCTTCCCTGAATACACATTTACTGCTTACCCACAGGTGCACAGCCATGTGCCCATCAGCAATGCTATTTCCCTCTCAGATCTGTTTTCTGTAATACTCTGCTCTGCTCCGGGACCCTGAGGCAGGCCTGGGGATACAGCAAAGATAAGAAGTGGCTAGTATTTTAAACATTAGAGCCACTTGAGCAATAAAGATAAACTGAACAAATTCTCTTCTACTAAATACAGACAAGAGTCTAGAAGGAAAAGGAGAAAACACCAATGAGAAAGCAAGCAATCACACCTTAATATGGTATAAAAACAGCTGAAGGTTTCAGATGCCTCTGCGTGCCAGTGGGTTTAAATTCAGCATTATTATCTCTTTGCTCTTTGGCTGCCTGAGTAAACCTTTGTCAAGAGCGATGGTGGCATAGAAAGACAGGATGTCCTTGGTCCTTCAGAGGTACGAAACACAAACCCCTCTTTCCATCCCTGCTTTCTTCATCAAAACCAATATTTTCTCCTGGATACTAAGCATAGCATAGTTAAATCTATTATCCTCCAAGACACATGTGCAACAACTTGCTCGCCCAAGAAGTTTAAGACGCACTTAAGTCTGTATTGCTACTCTCAACACACATGCACAGCTGTTCTAGGAGCCCAATGTCTTCAGAACAGCATGTGCCCTTTTGTGGGCGGCTGGGCTCCATCTGCCACCAGGGGGCAGTGAGAGCCACAGGGAGCCTTAGCCAGAGGCCATCCTTAGGAGCAACCAAGACAGTGTGAGGAATCCCCAGGGAGCCTTACTGCCTGCAAGCACTTACAGGCAAACCTGTGACCTCTTCAGCTGCTGCACAATGAATTTTCAATGGCTCAGCTAATGTGGGGCAGGCAGATTGAACAGTAACATGTGAGAAAAATTCTGTGCCGTTGCTTTGTTGTTGTTGTTTTTAAGGAAAACTTCTTTTACCAAACAACCCTAATCTTAGATTCAACATAAAATAATTAACAACACTGTTGACAAACTAATGTGCTACTATTGCACACTCCACACAGAAAAGTAAAAGGAGAAAAAGCATTTATGACACTATCATTTACACCTCCTTGCATAGAGCATACACACACACACACACACACACACTTGCTCTAAAAATTATCAAACGTAACACATTTAAAGACATAAGTCATTCACTCTAAGGACAATTAAAACTGGTTCTGCCCAGTCAGCATGGCTCAATGGTTCAGCATTGACCTATGAACCAAGAGGTCACTGTTCGATTCCCGGTCAGGGCACATGCCTGGGTTGCAGGCTCGATCCTCAGTAGGGGGCGTGCAGGAGGCAGCCAATCAATGATTCTCTCTTATCACTGATGCTTCTATCTCCCTCTCCCTTGCTCTCTGAAATCAATAAAAAAATATATATTTAAAAAAATGCTGGTTCTAACCTTTGTGCCACAACAAATAGGGTCAGAACACAGCGACACCTTGTCTTTGCTCATGTGGGCAGGAATAATATGAGTATTGGCCACATTAGCAAGAGCAGTGGTTCAGTTAGTCTCATTCCCTTTAAGTGTGCTGACTCCTCCACCAAAACCTGCCCAGGCTGAGGAACTACAGCTTGTTACATTTTATTCTCTTCAGATATTCCAACCAGGAATACACACTTTATTCCCTTCACCAAGTTACTCCCTCGGCAGGCTCACGAAATCTGAGTTTTCATTGGACATGTCCAGTGTTTAAGGCAACAGACCCTGTCCCAGGTAAGGACACTGAGTGATCAAGGGTCCCCACATGCTGGTGCTCAAGAAGTCGCAGCTAGCACAGTCCTACGCTTCTTTCCCATCTCTGTCTATTGAAGCTTCACAACCTCCCTGAGGGGCAGTTTCTGCTAACATCTGATCAATGACCAAATTCGCAAGCTCTGGGGGTCAAGCCAGAGTGCCTGGGGGCCACACACTCCCAGTCCTGGACCTACCAACTGTGGCTTCTTCCAGGGACTGACTCAAAGGCGCCAACTCCCCTTTCTGTCTCAAGCGTCTGGGACTCCCACCCTTAGGGGCACTGCTGCTGCTTTGTCGCCAGCGCTTTCTGGGCAATGTGAGTTCCAGGGGCTCTTGGCCCAATGTCCCCCTATTCCTAGCAGCCGCATCTGGGTAAGAACTCCCACATAATAAAGGCCAATGCTCTCAGATATTAGCATCTATTCCACTGGACCTGATATTTGGGAGCCTAAATATCAGAATTTCAGACGGCTGTGCTTGCTTAGGAGAATGTCTTCCAACTGTGCAAGTGAAAGAGATAAGATTCTAAGTGCCTGCAATGACCTCATTTCTGTAGCTAAGCAACCACTGTGGTGGCGAAAAAGCAAAAAGCGATTTTTTAACATCTTCTTTCTCTACAAACTGAATGCAATTTAATTTTTTCATGTCCACATTTTCAACACTTCCCACCTGGTGAGCATGCAAATACTAATTTCCAAAAAAAAGAAATAAAAACACAACCCTAGTTGTTCCATGATTTTAACATTCAGTAGTATCCCTGTTTAGCAAGAATTATCCCCCAAAATACAAGATAGTCTTATCCTCACATTCACAAATTGATTGCCACATAGTTAAATATCATCTAATGCAAAGAAATGTTTCATTTCAGGTTTCTGATCTGGGGGGAAGAAATGAACTGATTTCTGGCGAAGAGATAAACATTAATTTTGTGACTATGCAAAATGCCTCAAGAAAAGTTAAATGATGTAATCCAATTAGTTCTTTAAAGTGTTATAAATGCAGCTGGGTTTTGACAGTAATTTGTCTATAATTAAAGTTATCACAAAACCTTTAAAAAATTTTTGATACTGAAAGAATAACCATAAATGGATATAAAAATGCTAAACAGAAGAGTTAACACTCAGAGTAATTCAGGGTGATAATTTTAACATATGCATAGTTATTTACGCCCCTGAAGCACATCCCTCTCTATGCCAAGACTGATTTTCAAACATCCGCTGATTCCTGGTAAGTGAAGGCAGCTTCAAAGATGTTGAAATATCTAAAAATAAGAACTTAGCTCTCAAAAAAGCTGTAAGCGCCCTCCCAGGGATCACACAGCAATTTTCTCATCTGGTTTCAGCACAGCAGATAGAGGTTCCCGCCGTCTCTACACAGGGCGACAAATCCTGACCATCGATACAGGAAACTCCTGGATCTACTACACGGCACTAGCACAGAATTGACTGATGGGCTCACGTGCAGAGCTCAGCCACAAAAGCTATGGCATTAAGAACATACGATGCTCAAAACTAAATTCCTTTGATTTGGGGGCGGGGAGGCATCTCAGAAAAAAGCTAACCCCACAGAATAGCTCCACTTCTGAACTCAGACAAAACTGGGCGATTTTCTTAAACCTCTGTGGAAGTGGGTCTACTCCTCCTGCTGCCGGGCTCGCCCACTACAGGACGGTGGGGTGAGCAGCAGTTGCCAGAGGGTGAAGGTGGGCTCCCCATACCTCCCAGTGATGTCAGGACCTGCTGACGGGTAGGCGTGGGAGCTTAATAACCTGACCCACTTTCCTTGGAAACCAGTGAAGACATCATTTACTCTGCCCAGTTTAGCAACAACACAGCAGATGGAGGAATTTTTTGAACGTCAGACTCTATTTTCTGTGTTTGAACGTGCCAGGCAGAACTCAAAGCTGTCCCTTATCCCTGCTTAAAATCAGCTACAGATCCCCAAGCTGGTCACGAGTCAGGCTTGGGCTTAAAGTACACCTTCAAGCACAGAACAAGGGTGCCACCCTCCTCACGAATGTGGAAGGGAAAAGCAGATTTGGGGAACAGAACGTGCACTCAGAGTGACACAGGGGACGCTGGCCTTGGTCACTCCGCATGCATGCCTCTGAATATATTACATTCTGCCAAATCTATCAGCACACCCTCAGCTTTCAGGTTAAACAGTAATAGAAGCTTATCAATGTACTTATTTCCCCCCAAAATCAGGGGCAAATTCAGATTTGAAGTTAATACAAGTTACATTAACTCAGGGGCTCAACAGAAGAGAAACACAGGAATCAGAGGAAGAGGCGCACCGGAGACAGGCGATTCCTCCAACGGGGCAGTGACTATGGTGTTAGAGGTTTTCTTGGCAACTCAGACACAAAGGACACATAAGCCACCAGCTATTTTCTGCCAATAGAAAGTATGCCCACTGGCCCACAAGGACACGCCTTTTCTAGGAAATAACCCCAGGAGGCAAGCACCGTGGGTCTCCAATAAGCAAGTGCATGGAGTCTTCAATGCGCCCTATGCATGGCTCAAGCCGCACTGTGACTCCCACGTTTCAGTTAGAATCGGTGAGGACAACACACACAGGGCCTCTGGAGGGCACCACAGGACAAGGCCACACCCAGTCTGTCCTTGACAAGGTTTGGATGCCAGGTCATCTACACTGAGCTCCCGAACCCTCCATCCAAACAACATACAAATTCCTGCTCTGCAAGGCACTATCACAACCTAGAAATGAGCTGTCCACACCCTTGTCAGAAAAGGAGTAATTCACCCCCACCAGAGTATTTCCTCACCTGGGGGATCTTAAAAGAAGAATGCAGAATCCAGGTGAGGTGGGGCATTCAAATGCCTGGGCCAATTGATTCCACTGACACATTCTAATGCTGAACTCCGCCATCCCACTGGTCCATATGGCTCTCTCAGCGACAGCTTGGAGCTAGTTCCTTTCTCGCTCCATGGCCATGTCCCCACCTTGCTGGCCCCTTTTCTTTCCCTGGAATACCTCTCCCTTTGTCTCCATGTATCTGCTGTGTCACCAAGTCTAATGTCACCAACCAAGGCAAATATACCATTAATTTACCTCCAAGACCAAAAACACACCTCTTAACCTGGGATATCCCGCAATGATATAATGTTTCCCATGTCATAGATGCTAAATTTTAAAAAATAATTAATTAATTAATTAAAAAGGAAGAGAGGCTGAGGAGGCCTAGGATCTCTGGGTTTTTTTCTGTGAAGATTTCTTCCCACCACAACAACCCTGTGCTCCTCTTCCATGGCCCTCCACGCCCCGACCACACCCTCTTCACACCTGGTCTGAGCCCCAGGGAAGAGAGGTCACTTCCGCCTGTTTACAGCACGCACCCAAGAGAACACGTAGTCAATATAAGCTTCTTGTTGGTGATGGTGACAAAAAAATTTCTCCTTATACCCAGACTGCGAGGGACAAAACAGACAAACCAACTATAGCCTTTTGAAAGGTGCCAACGAATGCCCATCATCACTGTCCATCAGAGTTGGGACAAAGTCAGTACTCCAACAAATTTGTCACTAATGGAGAGGCAGCCGTTTCTTTGATTGACAGCTCACAAATACACCTATATTACACTGAATTTATCTCAAGGCACTCCCATTTGTGCTGATATAAAAGGTCACCTTATTAATAACCAGTAGCCATCTCACAGATGCTTGTCGACAATAAACCTGCATGTTCTGCAACACTGGGTGACGTCTAAAAGTCAAAAGGAAACCTAGAAACCTCATCAGTGCAATTTTATTGAAAAGAAGTATAACATCATGATGTGAGTGAAGTTGTGCTGCTCCTGTATCCTGTAAGAAATTCAAACCCAACACCAAGACCTCCATGATCTTTGCCAAGTTTGGGGGTGGAGGAAGGGAATTTTACCGGTCAAGGAAATCATGCACGTCCACTGGCTCCCAAAGCAGGCCACCCATACAACTCAAGGTAATCCTAAGGGGCTGTAGCGCTGGGACAGGCTGGGGCCCTAAGTGACCATAAACAATGTCCTCCTTTCACCCCCAGGACCAAGCTGCTGGCAATGCTGTGACCGCCCCAGACCAGTGACGGTGTGCCCCAACAGCACTTCCGTCTGACCCTGAAGCCCAGTGTCTGGGGCATGAGGATGCTGCCCTCCATGCCTAGACAAGGTGCCTGCGTCTGCAGCTCCTACCTCTTCAAGTGTTCGGTGACACTTTGGCCAGAAGCAGTCTGTCCCCTCGAGGACTGAGTTTGGTGGGAAACTAAATATCCAGTAAGTTAGGGATCTATAAACTGTCCTAGAGACAGTGATGATTGCTTCTCTTGTCCAGGAGAGGCTTCCCAAGGTGGTCTAAAATCCCTGTTCTCCTCTCCTTTGATTAAAAAAAATGTCTGATTCCAACAACCTGTCCCTCATCCAACCCCTTGCCCTTCAAGCGAGCAATTATTACTATTTTTAAAAAGGTTCGTTTCAGATGGGCCCTAAGTTTGTCTAAAGCCTATTTCATTTTTGTACCCATGTCAAATCTTTTTCCCAGAAAATCCACATGGATCTGTGAGCCCAGGTTCTGCACACAGAGCTAGTTGTGGACTTCTCAAGCTGCTTACCCAGCACCACTTCCTTATCTGCTTTGCTAATAACAGGCAGATTTTTCCTTGTCAGCCATTCTCCCCTGCAGCCCCATCCTCTGATCCAGCCCCTGCCATGGTCCCTGGCCCAGGTAACCCAGGCCTGCAGTGACCAGCACTGGACACACTCGTGGTCATGGGGTCTAGCCTGGTCCTGAGGTGTCACGTCCTTCAGACAGCCTTCCCCACAGCCCCAGCTGTCCGAAGGACGTTAAGAAGGATGTTCCAGGGCTGCTGCAGCTGTGTGGTGACATGGAGGGGGAGGGGCAGCACCATGGATGGCAAACCAGAGAAGGAGCTGGGGCTGAGTTAGGTAGCACTGAGCCACTTAATAGAGTCAAACCCAAAATCTGAACCACTTCTGAACATTCAATCACAGATACACCCTGTGAGTGTCTCCTGAGTGCAGCTCCTGCCACAGGGACTGGCTGTGCCAATGAACAAAATAGGTGTGTCCCTCCCGCCCAGAGCCACACTCGGTGGGAAGATGGACAAGCCACTCGGACCACTACACACATCACAGGACGGTGACAAGGCCTCTCAGGGGCCCATTACATCACCTTCACTGTCAAAGCCAGTCTCAATCAAGACATCACCCAAAGAAATCTAACCCTCCCAGGACTGTGAGTGCAGAGAGGACCAAATGGTCTCTTACTGTGTTTAACTCTCTTTCTCTGCCTGCACCCAGTTACAAAGGCCTGGGGCTGGTCTCCTCTCTCTCCTGGTCCTCACACCCAACTGTGACTCTGGGACACTGGAAGCCCCGCCCTCTCTCCAGTCTTTAATTTTTATGTTGAGGCTCTTGAAGGAATAGCTTGTACCCCAGGGAGGCTGGACCACAGACACCCCTGGGACCCATCTGGTGCTATTCTGAGCCACCAACTGCTACCAGAAGTGGCTGGAGATGAACTTCTGTTTCCAAAAACTTAAAATGTGCTGTATAAAACCAAGAATGTGGGAGGAGGCGATGCAGAGTCCAGAATCAGATTTGAAAGAGGGGCTGAAAAGTCAGTATGAGACCAAAGAAAATCTCGCAATTACCCTCATCATTATAAAGTAAAATCAATGTAACTCATATGTGTATCTGACTTGATGTAGAAGAAATGTTATAAAAACAAATAACATAGAAAATAAACCATAACAAGTACATTTTTAAAATCTGATAGTCACATTAATCTCACTGACAACAGATCTCCGGAGGAGATTACTATCCTCCAATTCTACACGAAGATTAAAAAGTTAAGTTCTAACAAACACAGTTCTCTGAAGTGTCAACATTTTATTTTTAAAACTCAGGCTGCATTACCTCGTTCCCTTCTAAATGTCTATTAAAACAATTACTTTTACTCAGAAATTCTAAAAGCTGCCAATTTGATATTCAACATTAACTATTTCTATTTGCAGATGTGATATTTTATAGAGAAACCCTAACAACCCAACAAAAAATTGCTAAAATAAATGAATCCAGTAAGTTGCAAAATATAAAATATAGAAAAATAACTTGTATTTTACACACTAATAAGAACCTATCACAGAAATTATGAAAACAATCCCATTTACACTATATCAAAAATAATAAAATACCTAGGAATAAATTTAACCAATGAGGTGAAAGACCTGTACACTGAAAACCATGACACTGAAGAAATTGAAGAAGACACTAATAACTGAAAGATACTCTTGTGTTCATGGATTGCAAGAACTGTATTGTTAAAATGTCTCTACCACACAAAGCAATCTACAGACGCAATGCAGCCCCAATAAAAATTCCAATGGCATTTTTTAAAGAAACAGAACAATCAGAAAATTTGTATAAAATCACAAAGACCCTGAATAATAAACAAAGCCATTTTGAGAAAGAAGAGCAAAGCCAAAGGCATCAAGCTATCTGATCTCGAGCTATGTTACAAGGCTATAGCAATCAAACATCTGGTATTGGCAGAAAAACAGACACACAGATCAATGGAACAGAACAGAAAGCCCAGAAATAAACTCATGCCTAATATGGCTAATTAACTTACGACAAAGGAACTAAGACTATACAATGGAGAAAGGAAAGGCCCGTCAATGAATATGTTAAGAGAACTGGACAGCCACATGCAAAAGAATAAAGCTAGACGCCTAACTTGCACCAGAAACAAAAATTAACTAAAAATGATTAAAGGTTTAAACTAAGACCTGAAAGCATAGAAGTCCTAGAAGAAAACATGGGGGGTAAGCGTGTGGACATCAGTCGTGGTGATGATTTTTTGAATTTGACACCCAGAGCAAAGGTAACAAAAGCAAAAATAAACAAGTAGGACTAAATTAAACCAAAAGGCTTCTGCACAGCAAAGGAAACCATCAACAAAATAAAAAGGCAACCTACAGAGTGGAAGATTTATAAATCATATATCTGATAAGTGGTTAATATCCAAAATATATAAGGAACTCATACAACTCAGCAGCAAAACAAAACAATCCAATTACAAAAGTGGCAGAGGATCTGAATAGACATTATTCCAAAAAAAAAGACATATAAATGGCCAACAGGTACATGATGCTCAACATCACTAAACACACAATGAGGTTGCCTCACGCCTGTTAGAATGACTATTATAAAAAAGACAAGAAATAACAAGTGTTGGTGAGGATGTGGAGAAAAGAAAACTCTGTGCACTGTTAGTGGGAATGTAAACTGTTGCAGCCACTATGGTAAACACTATGGAGGTTGCTAAAAAAAATAAAAAATAGAACTACCTGTTGCCAGTAACCATTCTGATAGGTGTGAGGTGATGCCTCATTGTTAATTTCCATCTCTCTGATGATTAGTGACTTTGAGCATTTTGTTTTCATGTCTCTTGGCCATCTGTATGTCCACTTGGAGAAGTGTCTATTTACACCTTTGTCCATTTTTAGTTGGATTGTCTTCCTTTTGTTGAGTTGTGAGTTCCTTATATATTTTGGATATTAACCCTTTATCAGATGTATCATTGGCAAATATGTTCTCCTACACAGTGTGCTCCCTTTTAATTTTGTTGACATTGCCTATCGCTGTACAGAAGCAAGTGCTGGCGAGGATATGCAGAAAAGGAACCCTAGTACACTGGTGCAGCCATTATGGAAAACAATATGGAGTTTCCTCAAAAAAATTAAATATGGAACTGCCATTTGACCCAGTGATCCCACTTCTAGGAATATATTCTATGAAATGCAAAACACCCATCAGAAAGCATATATTTACCCCTATGTTCATAGCAGCACAATTTACAATGGCTAAGACCTGGAAACAGCCCAAGTGCCCATCAGTAGGTCAGTGGATAAAAAAGCTGTGGTACGTTTATATCATGGAATACTATGTAGCAGAATAAAGAAGGATCTCTTGCCCTTTGAGACAGCATGGGGGGACCTGATAGTATTATGCTAAGCGAAATAAGCCAGTCAGAGGAAAATAAGTATTACATGATCTCACTCTTATGTGGAATCTAATGAACAAAATAAACTGATGAACAAAATAGATCCAGAGACACAGAAGCATAGAACAGACTGTCAAATCTCAGAGGGAAGCGGGGGAGGGTGGGTGGCTGGGAAGAGATTAATCAAAGAACTTGTATGCATATGCATAACCCATGGACACAGACAATAGTGTGGTGAAGGCCTGGTGTAGGGGGTGGGTATAAGCTAGAAGGGGTCAATGGGGGGGGGGGAAAGAAGAGGGATATATGTAATACTTTCAACAAAGATTAAAAAATAGAACTATCATAGGATCCAGCAATTCTATTTCTGAGTTTATATATGAAAGAAATAAAACTGGTATATTGAAGAGATATCTGAAACCCCATGTTCACTGTAGCATTATTTACAATATCCAAGACAGAAATAAATTAAGTGTCCATCAATGGATAAATGGATAAGTGAAATGTGATATATAGGAATATGTACACATACACGTGTACACACACACACACACACACACAGGAATATTACTCAGCCCCAAAAAGAAGAAAATCCTGCTATTTGCAACAATATAAACAGGCCTTTGAGGGCATTATGCTAAATGAAATAAGTCAGACAGAGAAAGACAAGTACCATATGATCTAACTTATGTGTAGGATCTAAAAAAAAAAAATCCAAACTCAGAAACAGAACAAACTGGTGGTTGCCAGAGGCATGGGATGGGTGAAATGGGCGAAGGGGGTTAAAAGTACAAATTTCCAGTTATAAAATAAATAAGTCCTGGAATTTAATGTGCAGCCCTGTGACTCTAGTTAATACTGTGTTGTATATTTGAAAAATGCCTAGAGAGTAAATCTTAAAAGTTCTCATCACAAGAAAAAAAAAAGTAACTATGTACAGTGAAAGGTGTTAACAAGACTGATTGTGGTGACCATTTTTCAACATACACATACACTGAATTATATTGTACACTTGAAACTAATATATGTCAATTTATCTCAATAAAAATAATTTTTAAAAAATAAGAAGGTGGACTTGCAGATTAGTTTGAAGCAATCCAGGTGGTCCACAGAGAAAACTTAAGACAATCACATTTCAGAAGCACAAGAATAAATCTGGGATATTGTGAATAAGATCACTTGGCACTAACATATTAAAAATATTTCACAAACCTGGTGATTTGGTGTCATAAACAAGACATCCTCATGAAAGATGATAGTCTAATATACATAAAGCCATTCTTAATGAACCATGATCCTTAAAACCAAAGCATAATATTTCTGATGAAAGGTCATTTTGTATCAAATTTAAAATAGATATTAAGATATTACATTTTTATTTTATATTTTCAATTTCTAAAGCTCCTAAAATCTCAAACAGAAAAAGAGTTTGACTGAGACACATGCAGCTGTTCAGATGCAGTTTTTGATGGAAATGTAGACAGAATTCCCCAGGGACTACAAAAGCTGATGTAGCCTATAATAGATGGAAAATAAGTGGCTCTAGACCTGGCCATGTAATTGGTTGGACTGTCGTCCCAATATGCCAAGGCTGTGAGTTGGATACCTGGTCAGGGCACATACAAGAGACAGCCAATGAATGCATATATAAGTAGAACATTGAACCAATGTCTGTCTCTCTCTCTCTGTCTCTCTCTCTCTGTCTCTCTCTCTCTCTCTCTCTCTCTCTCTCTCTGTCTCTCTCTCTCATCAATAAACATAAGTAAGTGGGTTCTGATGAACAACAGTAGAAACAGTGCAGGTGAGATACCAATTACTGAAGAAAATGGCATATGAGAGGTCTTTCCAACTACAAGAAGATGAGTTGACAGAATGAGACAGGACACTGTGAAGGGGACCGTGGCCGCCACACAGGCCTTCCAACGTTTCTCCACCTGAACAGGAAAATGGACATCTTGCTTGCCTACTTAGGAGAGGTAAGTAAAAGTAGGAGAAGAGGCCTTAAAAGGGCTTCAGAAGTTGAAAAAGGAAAATGGAATGAACCCTAAATACCTGTTATAAACTAGGCAACTCACATATTTAATTCTCACAACCATCTGATGTCAAGTATTTATTCCAGGAATCCAGACTCAAGGGTTGACACGACTTGTGCAGATCAGTGGTTCTCAAACTCAGGCTGGATGGACCCCGATTCTGATTCAGCAGGGCTGGGCCCAGGAACCTGCACTTTCAAGAAGGTGCGGGTGAGCCGATGCCCAGTCACTGTGGCCAAAGGGGAATGTGCCTGCTCCACGCCTCGTTTCTCTGTAACACCCGGAGCTCTGAATTTCCTTAATTGCTGACAACAGACATCTTACTTTTTTTTTAACTTAGAGATTGAGTGAAAGACAAATGACAGAGAGGGGACTGTAGAGCTTATGGAAGCCTATGAGAGAAGGAGTTTCCCTGAAATAGGAATGAACGGGGGTGTGACTTGTCAAACATAAAGAAAATTCAGGAGAATATAGAATAAGGTAAACTCCTACCATGGAAGGTGCACTGTGCAAATAGCCCCCGTGGTCGCCAACAGCCCAAAGCAGTTTCTACTTATAAAGTTGTTTGGAGAGATGGAGGTGCTGTGCCACACTTCAATACTAAATGCATAATCCAGAGGTTTATATTTATACCACTGTGAAACTCATTTCATACAATTGCACCTGCCCATCTACAGCTCAGGACCAATATGTGACATCTATGTTAAAATGTACATTATTCTTCATTCATATACCCAGTTCCACTCACTGAGAAACTAAAAAGCCATTTCTTAATTCAAAATTAAGTTTAGCCGAAACCGGTTTGGCTCAGTGGATAGAGCGTCGGGCTGTGGACTGAAAGGTCCCAGGTTCAATTCCGGTCAAGGGTATGTACATTGGTTGTGGGCACATTTCCGGTAGGGGGTGTGCAAGAGGCAGCTGGTCGATGTTTCTCTCTCATCGATGTTTCTAGCTCTCTGTCCCTCTCCTTTCCTCTCTGTAAAAAATCAATAAAATATATTTTAAAAAATTAAGTTTAATAAAATTAGTTTTAGGACATTTTTATTTTTTTAAATATATTTTATTGATTTTTTACAGAGAGGAAGAGAGAGGGATAGAGAATTAGAAACATCGATCAGCTGCCTCTTGCACACCCCCTACCGGGGATGTGCCCGCAACCAAGGTACATGCCCTTGACCGGAATCGAACCTGGGACCCTTGAGGCCGCAGACGCTCTATCCACTGAGCCAAACCAGATTCGGCAGTTTTAGGACATTTTTAGAGATAAAATTGTTCTCCCCCAAAGTTTGCCAAATATAATGGATTTCACAATAAAAGCACATTCTCTCTCTCTCTCTCTCTCTCTCTCTCTTTAAAGAATATCTTTATTGATTTCAGAGAGGAAGGGAAAGGGAAAGAGAGATAGAAACATCAATGATGAGAGAGAATCATTGACTAGCTGCCTCCTACATGCCCCACACTGGAGATCAAGTCTGCAACCTGGGCATGTGCCCTGACCAGGAATTGAACCATGACCTCCTGGTTCATAGGTCGATGCTCAACCACTGTATCACACTGGCCAGGCCTCTCTCAATTCTCTGCTTTCAATAATGCACCTACACTCATGGCTTTAACTATTTCTGCATGGATAACTTTCAAAAGACACATCAAAACACCAAAATCCACACTCTAAAAGCAAACTGGCATTTACTCTCCAAAGTTTTGTGCTTCTTCCTCTCCATTCTGCGGGGGCACCTTTTGAGTTACTGCTCTGAGGTGGGATCCATCCCACACCTGTCCCCAAAATCAATGTTTGCACTTCTAGTGTGACTTTTGGGGGCAAGTAATAATAAAAAAAAAAGAATAAAAATACTTGGTGTTTATCCTCTTCTTTCTATTCACAGCAAGGGTGTGTTGGCAGTAAGTTCTACAGGACAGAATTCTATGACAAACCTTCCACAAAATAGCAAACAACTACATGGATGTAAATACAGATGTAGACACCAGTATAAAAGGCAAGGCTAAACCAGAGTGAGTAATGCGTGCCAACTGGTGGCATTTCTGAAATCGGCAGGAGTGTTGGCTGAGGGATAGGAAATGTTATGAGTTCAATACAATGGTCAGCCTGGAACCACAGGTTCTCTCATGTTTACAGTAGCAAGTCAGTAAGAAAATTACGTCCACTTTTAAAGAAAAAGGTGAAGTGTAAGAGTGTACTCAATCTTTTTCTTCTCATTCCACTCACTCTGCCAGCTGTGAGGCTGCTCCTGCAGAGCTATGGCTGCACCACACTCCTCGCCCGCTAAGCAAGTTAAACAGGATATGCCACAGGAATGCGCTCTTGCAGTGAGTGGGATGAGAGCGTAAGTGCTGTGTGTCACTCTGGTCCAAATCCTCAGGACAATGGGCGTGCCAGCCCCCCACCTTCAATTGCACGGAGGAGGGGCCTTAGGACATGCAGAGCAGGGATTTGGAACCTGGGTCCCTGGATAACATGGAGCAGAGTCACCAGCCCTATGTGAGAGAGAACTTCTTTATTCTTTAAGCTGCTGTATCACAGAGCTTCTCTGTTACAACACCTTACTTTACCTTAACATACCACCTATCTACACCTTTACTTAACAGTGCCATAATTAAATAAGAACACAATGGAATTCATGCATACCACGAATTTATCCACATAAAAATCCATTGTATGTGATCCAACAATTCCACTTGTGGGTAGTACATGCCCAAAAGAATTGAGAGCAGGGTCCCAAAGAGATATTTGTATATACCCATGTTCATAGCAGCATTATTCACAGTAGCAAATACATGGAAGTAATCTAAGTGTCCATCAATGGATGAATGGATAACAGAATGTGGTGTGTACAAGCAATGCAATATCATTCAGCCTTAGGAAGGAAGGAAATTCTGACACATGCTACAGCATGGATGAACCTCGAGGTGACTACACTGAGAGAAATTAGACAGTCACAAAAAGACAAATACTGTATGATTCTACTTGTATAAGTTATGCAGAGCAGTAAAAATCAGAGACAGAAAATAGGGTGGTGGATGCCAGGGGCTGAGGGGTGGGCAATGAGGATTTATTGTTTAATGGGTATTGAGTTTCAGTTTTACAAGATTAAATAAGTTATATGGGGATAGATGATATACATGGTTGCACACAATGTGGATGTATTCAATATCACTGAACTGTACATTTGATGTTAGGTATATTTACCACAATAAAAATATAAGAAATCCACTGTTGACATTAATTTTACTCACATCAAAACCCACTGTGGTTCATATTTTAGATTCAGGTGTTGTTGTAGATACACACTGTGAGCTGGGGGTGCTGCACAGATGGAAACGGGTATTAACGGCATATCACAGCTAAGGCACGGCCACCATTTCCAGGTGCAGGACGGTTCTCTGTCACATGCCCAATTCCTCACCCAGCTGACACCCAACTTCAGCCTCCCAGAGTCCTCTCCTGTCCACGCATGTGACTCCACTCCCTGCTCATGGACCCACAACAAGGCTCCGTGATTATCCCAGGTTGGGAAGCACAATGCTGACACTTTCCCGTGGTGGGGCTGGGTGAGAAACAATGCTCAGCTGCAAAAATGTCACTGGGGGTCTCATATGTGACACTGCCACACGACCCACTGATGCGGTCCTCCCACACAGTCCGCGCCACGTCCTGCACAGGTGCTACTCAGCTGTGGTCCGCTTGCCGCACACCCTATGTTTCAAAATGAACAAGGAACCTGATTAAAATACTGGAAACCCAGTCACAAATGTGGTTCACAGCTTCCGAGGTGTGCACGCCTGTCATGGGACACCCTTGTGAAGACCAACAGGAAGGAGTCGCACTGCCCTGAGGCGGGTCAGATCCGATTCTAAGCTCCCTAGCAGCCGGGGCAGGAAGACTCAATGCCCGTGTCTCTGTGGCCTGCAACCTCTCTTCTGTCATCACAGAAAGGCACGGCCCCAATGCCCAGGCCCAGGCCCCCCTCACTCCCCGCCTCTGCTCCCTGTCCTCCACAGTGCACCCCCGGGTCTGCTCAGCACCCTCAGTGTCTAAATACAATGCTGCTTAACTAAAACTTCATTTCTTACTAATCTTAATTTTTAATTCCAACTTACAGAGCAGGAGGAGGATTTTTATCCCAGAAGGAGGCAGAAATGAAGGAGAGGGGAGAAAGAGGAAATCCTACCAATGCTTAGAGTTGGTCCAAAGACCAGTTACTGTCACAACAAATCAGCGTTCTCATTGTTTCGGTGTCTGCCCACTTGTTTTTTGTTGTTTTTTTTTTTTCTTTAAAAGACACAAAAGTTATTTCTCAACAGACGGACGATTACAATGTACTTTACTCATGCTTAGGTATCAAGTAGCTGACTACATACTCCAAAAGGAGAATAATAGGAAAAGAGGGGGGAAAATATGAGAAATGTAAACACTGACGAAAGGGAAAATGTTGACAAGTGTGTGGGTGGGGAAGAGCATTAAAGAGGCAACAACTGGCCACTTAATTTCTTCCATTACCTAGTCGTGTAGCCCGGGGCACATCGCTTAGTCTCTTCAGTTAAATCTTTTAAGATTTTTGTTGCTCTTCTTTTAAATTGGAAAGTTCTCGCTGAGAGGGAGAGAACAGGTTAGCCACATTTCCTTGCTAAGAAGTTCTAATTTACCACTCACTGCAGGGCTGGCCAGTTGTTATCCTGACACCCTGCCCTCACCAACTATTCATTCTCTGTGATACATGTGACACTTCAGTATTGTGAAAGCTTTGCAAACGATGCCAGGCCATTTGGTTCTTACCTTCAGAGACCCCTGTGGCTGAGGCTGGCATATCTGCCAGGCCAAGCGATAGCCACATATGAGAGCCCAGAAATTCCTGACCTGCTCCTGTGGTATTTCATTCCACCGTGAAACTCTGCTGCCTGTGATTAGATACGACTTGTCACAATGGATTAGAAGGTGTTGGAAACTAATGCATTTCTCAGATATCAAGTGGGGTGTGAGATGAGCTTATTAGGTCCTTGGCTATTTGCTACAGGACGGATTCAAAATAGCTTTCGGACTCCTGGGGACAAACACCTAGCGATTCTGGCTTTATTTATAGAAGAATCACAAAGTGCCCATTTCACAATTGTTGTTCTTACCATAACCTGAGGCCAAAGACAAGGAAAAAATAACAGGGTGGCAGAGACGTGACTCTGTGGTTGGAGGGGGGGGCTAACCATTGTGCTTGAGGGGGCAGGAGAGGCAGAGAGTCCCTGTGGGTTCAAAATCATGGTAATAAATAAGTAAATTAATAAAACGAGTGGCTTTTACTATAATTGCACAGAAACAGAGCACTGTACGTACTGGAAACTGAGCAATGGCCCCATGTTCTGGAGCCCCATCCGAAGAAGCTACCGTCCCGAGAGCATGTCCAGGGTCAGGTGGCAGGAGCAGTGCCAGCTGACAGCAGAGAGGCTGCTCCCACCAGCAGCCCTGGACCAAAGGAAGCGGGGCATCGTGGGAAGGACGTCCTGGTCTGACGAGCGGTTTCTGAGAGATCAGGATGCAACCAGGTTACATCCTCTGTGAGGACCACAAGGTCTGTGAAGTTCAGGGGTACAGAAGGTGCCGCAGGACCCAAGGCTCCCAAAGTCTCAATAGCGAAGCCTTGGCTACCCTCCAATGTCAAGACGGAATGTTTCGGAGGAAGCAGCCCATCATGTGACCGTCCCTGATAACTATGTCGGGTCACCCAAGTTTGTGGGTTCAACCACAAGTCTGTGCTCAACCACAAGTGCCAAACACTGTGACATGATTTAAAGAATGGACTGTAACCAGTTATAATTCTGTAACTTATTTTACAGACAAATTGGGTGAACACAGGGTTCCCCAAGACTCCAAAGGAGCAGCCTAGAACCTACAGGCTGGAATGCAGATTATCATCAATCACTCTTAGTGCTGTAATTTCAGGGCTAAATGATGAAATGCACTTTTTAAAGCAGAAGGCAACCTGAGGCCATCTAGTGCATCTGCTTGTAGAAATAGAGTCTCTTTTGAAACATTCTTGTCCAAGGGCCAGTTCCCTACCTGCTCTCAGATTGAGAGCCTGGGGTCCCATTGCTGGAAATACACTGCCTGCTGTCACCTTCATGGGTCATGGCAGTGCTTTTCTGGCGAGCACAGCATCTCCACCCCCTCTCAGAGGAAGCCTCGGGCACCCCCCTCCTCAGGCCCAATCAGACAGGCTAGACACTTCACTTCTGCTCGGGTGACCCACCACTGCACATTCTAACTGGCTAACAAGTCAAAAGTCACTAAATTACATAAAGCAACCAATACAGTCAGTTTTTTCCTACTTAAAAGATCTCCCCATCTTTGCCCACTCAGCACTGATATTTCTTAACTAAGATGACTGAATGTGCCATGTGAACTTCACCATGTAGATCTCCATGGGCTCCGACAGCTCAGAGAGATCTTTCTGGTTAACTCTGTCACTTCCATGTTAATAGCTAAGAAAGGGTCAGAACTGACCATCTCCCTCATATATGCTAGTGGTAAATGCAGTACAATCCATGGCAGCTGAGGAGAGGGAGAGGTTTGAAAGGGTGGTGAAATAAAAAATGTAGTGCAATTCTGATGTTTAAGTCATATCATCGAAAATTTTAAGCAGCAATATAGTTGCTCCCCTGAACATCTAGCCACTACGTCAACTGCAGGTGAAGTTACCAGATTCCACAGGCCAAGCCTGGCCCCTTCTAGCAGACTCTAGAGGCCTCCAGGGAGTCGATACTGCAATTGGCCGCAGGCAACTTTACTGAGCCACAGGGTTAATATTAAATAAAGGAAGTATTCAAGTCCTTCAAAATATACTCTTTCCCACAGGTTAGACAGACTCTTAAAACACTGTTTATGCCACTGTGTTCAACATATCTTCCCTTCTGCACCAGACCAGAGATGCAACCATGTGGAATTACAAAATGCCACACTGGAGAAGTCCAGAGAAACTGCAGTCTTGATACACTAAACACTTTAAATCCTTTCTAACAGTTTGAAGTACAAACTCACTTATTTTTTTTTAGTAATTTTTAGAGAGAGAGGAGAGAGAGGGAAAGAGCGAGAAACATCGATGTGAGAGTGAAACATCAATTGGCTGCCTCCTACACGCCCCCCTTCTGGGGATCTAGCCAGCAACCCAGGCATGTGCCCCTACTGGGAATCAAACCAGCAACCTTTCAGTGCACAAGACAATGCCCAACCAACTGAGCCACACTAGCCAGGGCCAAACCCACTTCTTTAGTGATCAATATGAAGAAAGAAGAGACCTACAACTCTGACACGTTGCAGGAGAGATGGCAGTCTCACCTCTCTCCAGTACCATTCTCCTCTCTTGGGAATAACAAAAACCTCACAATTTCACTGGGCACATGCTTCCCATAGACATTCAAACAATCCAGTGAGGCCCATGATCAGGAATGAACCATGGGAACGTGAGAACTGCAGGCACAGCTCTGATGTCGACCCCTCATGGGGACAGGCACGTCCCACCCCCTTCCTCTTTCCTGTGGCTGGGCCTGGGGCTGGTGGCAGAGCAGTAAATGAGGGGAACCTGGACCCTGGGGCACCCCAGTGACACCAGCCTCACACCTACTGGACCTTCATGTTCAGAGAGAGACCCCTACTTAGGGTCTCAATTACAAAACAAAATAAAAAAAAAACAAAGCTTCCATTCATTGCTTCTGAAAAGCTCAAGAGAGAAATATGACATGGGTGTGTTGCTGACTGACAGCATCTCAACTATTTGGAAGTTTTGCCCTAACAAAGGCAACAGAAACCTGTCATTTAGGAGACCGACTCCTGGCCCAATCTACCACTGAAGCACCATGTGGTTGCAGAGTTACTTCATGTCACAGGGTTTCTCACTGGCTGGATGATTTTAAGTTATAATCCTTCTTACAAAACAGGTAAGAAACCCATTCCTGGCGGTGGGGAGGTGGAAGCCATGCCCACTATTCCACCGGAAGCCCCTCAGAGTCTACACAAGGGATTACCCAGCAATGTAGTGACTCTATAAGTGACTACCAACATACCTTCACTGCCACTTCAAACTCGAGGCAGGCAGCTACCTACTGCCAGCTCATCACTCAAGTCTCCCTTCCATCATAGTGGGTTCCTGAGAACACGATCCGCTGCCTGAGGTCAGCACGCCATGGTAAAGCATTTTGTCCCAGAACCACCCCACCCCTGGTCGGAGCCAGGACTGAAGAGAAGGCAAGCAAGGCCATGAGAAATGAGCTGAGAAGATCTGATGTGATGGGCACCATCCCCTACATGATGGGCACTGCCAAACCCAAATTTCTAGCTGTCATTTGACCTAAATTCCTGGAGGGTCTTTAAGTTAATAAACGTTGAGTCCGTGTGTGGGGTTCCTCATAGAATAGAAGAAACTCACCATGAGGCCATCACTTGGTGACAGCACTCTAATGACAGGCACCTCCTTGCATGCCCCATGGGTTCTCTTACGTATTTTACCTTGAGTTAACGCTTTGAGGGACATGGGACATCTAAACACAAGTGGTAACAGAATAACCCCACCACAGGACTTTACAGCTGATCATAATTCTCATCAATGCTTTTATTCCTGTTAACTTATTAGCATTTTTAACTACAAGGTAAAACGGTTTAGTCTGATAACAGAGACACTGGTGGCCAGTGTGGGCTCTGGTCACATGACTCACACCTCACTCTCACCTACTAAGTTAGCTGCTGACCAGAGCACCTGGGTTGGCTCAAGGAATCACTGGTGTTCACTCAGGAGGTGTGACATCTTGTGTCACACTTGCTACAGTGTTATGTTCTTAGAATTAAAGTCTTTACTCAAAATACAAACTGTGTGAATATGTATTTTTTGTTTGTGCCATATTTTCAACATTTATCTCCCATTCCTCAAAGAATATTTTCAGATGAATGCTATATTAGTTTCCTAGGGTCACGATAAAAATTACCACAAACTGAGTGGCTTAAGTAACAGAAATCTAGTCTCTCATAGTTCTGGAGGCCAGAAGTCAAAAACCAAGATGTTGCCCTAACCCAGTGGTCGGCAAACTCATTAGTCAACAGAGCCAAATATCAACAGTACAACAATTGAAATTTCTTTTGAGAGCCAAATTTTTTAAACTTAAACTTCTTCTAACGCCACTTCTTCAAAATAGACTCGCCCAGGCCGTGGTATTTGTGGAAGAGCCACACTCAAGGAGCCAAAGAGC
Organism: Cnephaeus nilssonii; assembly: GCF_951640355.1. Taxonomy (NCBI): domain Eukaryota; kingdom Metazoa; phylum Chordata; class Mammalia; order Chiroptera; family Vespertilionidae; genus Cnephaeus; species Cnephaeus nilssonii. The sequence goes on along the minus strand of NC_137072.1, from coordinate 40,078,410 downwards.
CGCATGTGGCTCGCGAGCCGCAGTTTGCTGACCACGGCCCTAACCTGTTTGGCTCAGTGGATAGAGCGTCGGCCTGTGGACTGAAGGGTCCCAGGTTCGATTCCGGTCAAGGGCATGTACCTTGGTTGTGGGCACATCCCAGTAGTGGGTGTTGCAGGAGGCAACTGATGGATGTTTCCCTCTCATCGATGTTTCTAACTCTCTATCCCTCTCCCTTCCTCTCTGTAAAAAATCAATAAAATATATTTTAAAAAACAAAAAACAAGATGTTGGCAAGGCCATACTCCCTTCAGAGGCATTGGGCACTGTCCTTCTTCCTTCTTCCAACATCTGGTGGCCCCTGGCATTCCTTGGCTTGTGACTGCATCACTCTAATCTCTGCCTCCTCTTCCCACGGCCTTTTTCTCTGTGTTTCTGTGTCTCAAATTTCCCTCTTCTTTCTTATTTTTTTTAAACCAGAACATTCATTGCATGAATAATCACTGAAATCCTTAAGATGAACTGGATGCTGCAACAACTGCCCTCTCGGGTTTAGGTGTTGTTCCTTGGTGGAATCCATGCCTGAAGCAGTGGAACACCATTTTCAGCTGCCTCTTCCAACCAGTGCCAGTGGTGTTTTGTCGATTAGCCTTGGCAGCCTCCAGTCACACTTCCTCTCCAGCTTGGTGGGGTAGCCACACTTGCCACAGGTGGACTTCTGAAGGTGGGAGGCTTTCAGGCCACAGCAGCAGCATCTCTCTCGTTGTGGCACTTTCTGAATGATGTCATTCCCTTAGTCATTTTGCTTCTGTGACCAAGGTCAAAGAGGCCCTCTTCTTTCTTTAATAAGGACACCAAAAATTGGATTGAGGACCCACCCTAAATCTAGGATGATCATCTGCAAAAACCCTACTTCTCAGTAAGGTAACATTCACAGGTGCCAAGACCTGAATTTAAGTTTTGGGAGGACACAATTTAACCCTGACAGATGCTGACATAGCTCATGGATGACGGATTCTGTAATTCTAACCCTGGGGAGCTGTGAAAGCCCTATGAGAGGCGCTGGGGCCGAGGCAGCCATGCACTATTTGTGGAGGTCTAATCCATGACTCAGGTTTTACTAATTAACCATCCTCCCAGCATGTAGCTACTACAGGGAGAGAAAAGGGAAAGACTGTGAAATTTGAAGCAGGAAGGTGAAGATCTGAAACTACTATCTTCTCCGTGAGTGACCAGGGTCCTATTTTCAATTCTCAAGTATTTCAAAGGCCCCATTTAAAAATCTTTAGTTAACGCTTATCAATTTTTCATTCTTTGTTTTTCCCAGGATGTATTACACATGCCATTATTAAACCACTCATTTTGTAATAAGAGGAGATAATTTTCAGTATCTAGATATCAACACGGAATCTTATTCAGCCTTTCATCCTGGGCACCAAGCATAACAGGCTTAGTCAGCCTTTATTAAACACCGGCCAGATGGCCTAGAAGAGCTTACCCCCTTGTTTCTGTCTGACTGACCTCGATGGGGGTTCAGGGGAGGGGGAGTGAGAAGGGAGCTTGATCACCTGAATCACACACACACACACACACACACACACACACACACACACACACACGTCTAACTTAAGAACCTCAAATGTAAGTCTAGGAACCCCAGGATACCCAGAAAGGGATATAAACATGTAAAAAAATTTTTACAAAAAGATATGTGTACCAATACTTCTACCAACAGCTACATCAATACAGCACTGGGTAATATTTTGAAATTTTTGTTATTTAGAGATGCAGAAAGTACTAAGTTGTTGTTCACTTAAGTCTATGTGATTGCTAATAAGAAAAGTTCTTCTGTTAATCATCTTTATTTACCTCAGTTGTGGAGTGTTTCTTCATGGCATCTCTGAGCATCTATTAGAGTTTTATAGCATTTCTTGCCAATTGGAAACCTTTCAATAATCAATCATATTCACATTTTAATCTCTCTTTGTATTTGACTTCTACAAATTTTGTTTAGATATGGAACTATAGAGGTTTTCAAAAACTTTCTGTGTAACAAATCTAGCTGTTCTTTATTAACAAATACTTTCCATCACTTATACTATTTGGAAGTTCTTCCCCATCTAGACACTCAGTAGGTGCTTGCTTTCCTATAAGTGTTATGTGTTTATTTTGAAGTAAACTATAACGTGAACATTTTAACTCTGTCCAATTACTGCACTAATCATGCCACTGTACTTAATACACATCAATTTTTGAAACTAAATTCTTACAAAAATCATATTTATGCTCCAAGAGCTATTTTGTTTTTAAAATGAAATAACCAATAGTTTTTAAATATAGCAATATCATAGATTAACAGGATAAAGCAAACCAGCAACATGCAAAAATATCATTTCAAAGCTAATCACAATGTAAAACATATTACAAAAAAACGAACCTTAAAATGCTTAACAACAGATATTTCAGAATATCCCTTCCCCGTCATTTTTCAGTGTTTCGGGAGCTTGAGTTTTAGAAATAACCACGAGTCAAACAGAAGCAGCAGCCACTGCAACACAGAACTTGAACAAAACAGAGGAGGAAACATTTCATGTTCAGGAGGACAAGTAGAGAGTGATAAAAATGATGTATGTTTTTAAAATCAACAAGTGTATGTCCAGATTCTCAGTCTTCCTTAAACATTAGAAATTCATCGCCAAACCACGCGGACTAGGAAAGGGAACTTGCATGGAGAGCAAGTCCAGAAGCTTCGGCCTCACCCCCACACAATGAGCTGGGTGCGGGTTTGAGGACACCTGGTTCCCTCAGGAAAACAAACCCTGAGGCCCAGGGATCTGCTATCACATGCTCACCTCTTCCCTCCACCTCCTCCTGGAAACGAGAAAACCTAAAGTGCTTCCTCAGACCTAAAGTCTCCCAAGTCCTCCCTCCTCTGCCTTCTCCCACTGAAAAGCTTATTAATACTCTGGCAGGTGCGAGAGGCTGTGGTGGGCGTGGAGTTCATGTTTAATGGAGACAGAGCTTCAGTCTGGGAAGATGAGAAAGTGCTGGGAATGGATGGTGATGATAGTAGCCCAACAACATGAATGTGCTTAGTGTTGCTAAACTGTACACTTAAAAATGGCTAAAACTATAAATTTTATGTTCTGTAAATTTTACCACAATAAAAAAAATAAGTTTAAAAAAGTAATCTATAGACTACCGTTTCCAATTTCTTGCCTTCTATAAGGCGTCTGAAAATATTTGCTTCTATTATGATAAATGGATATGCTTGTGGCTTGCAAAACACAGGTAAAACCTCTGAAGGTGTTTTAGGTATAAATAGCTAAAGAGCACAGGTCTGTTAGACACAGACAGAAGGCACAGGACCAATATATGTAGTGAGTAGAATGTGACCGGTAGGTGGAAAGACCAGAAGGTGCCAACACTCACCAGGCACCTGGATATACACAGAACACAAACGATCACTTAATATGCATGCGGCCACCAACGCTGACACCCAAGGCTGTCCATTAGGCTAACTGGTGATGACAGCTGTGGCCCTGAACCCCAACTGCTCAGAAAGACAGCAAAACAATGCACACCCCGCGATCCAAGCACAGCAGGTCTCTGTACCCCACCCGAGGCGTGAACCTAGCCCACTCCTGCCCTTGCGTTCTCGATGGGTGCTCCACAGTGATTATAAATTGTGGGACTGATGCAATGAGTCCAGTCTGTGCTCCTGGGTCTGTGACCTCGGGACAGCGGACCTGGAAAGACACTGGGAGACAACCCATGCAGGGAGCTACATTCCTGAAGGACGCACGCGTTCTTCCATCTGTGTGAGCGGCGCCTGCCCCACTGCCCCAATGAATCTGCTCCCAGAGAAGGGAACGCTTCCCTAAAGCCTACACCTCCACTCTCTTCTGCTCCTACCAGTCCTCCCTCAGAGGCTCCCCATCTCTCAACAACGGATCTTTCTCCCTTTCTTCTCCTGGGAGCACAGCACAGACAGCAGCCAATTCCTCAGGTTCTACCTCTAATACTGGAAAGCAAACCCCCAAATCAACAGCATCATCAGGAGCAGCTCATCCCACCATCAGCCGCCAAAGTCACCTCAACATTTCGGTAATTCCCAAACCACCCACTGCCAACAACCAGGCTCGGGAAATGCAAGGCAATTCTAATATTTTAATTAAAAGCAATAATAAAAAGTAGTGAAAACGCTCCAAGGCCAAAGAACATTTTAAAACAATCTATGTGGGGTGTTCAAATCCTGTCCCTCCTAATAGCACAGATAACCAAATACTGCTTATTTTTAAAATTGGAATTTTTCTGCAAACCATGTAAAAACGGTTGTGAGTTTCAAGGTTAACTATATTACAGACAATTACTAGGATGCATCCTTATTTCTAAAAACGAAACAAAATTTCTGTGCCACAAAATGCCCAAAAAGAAAAGAAAACCTGTGCTGACAGATAGTCTGCAGGAAGAGGCTGGTTATTTCGGCAAGGCTTCCCCACGAATATGCATAATTAAGCTATAATTAAACTACAGCTTAACACAATTCACTTTCAACCTAATTTATCTGAAAAGCAGCAGGGACAGATTTGAAGGGACATGCAAGGAGGAAGAAGTCAAAAAGGGAGTTCATACCAATTCGAGAGTTTTCAAAAAGCCACCGCTGCTTCCTCACCAACGGGAGAGACGATCTTTCCAGGTGACAAACACGGTTTCCATGAAAAAGCCCTTGTCGCAGTGCCCTCGGCAGTCCCGGATCTGTCTCCTGCTTCAACAGCGTTTGCATGGAACGGACCCAGGGACGGTTCTTCTTCCAGCCCCGGACCACCCTCCAACGTCTTTTCCAGTCACCACCTTCGGAACCACCTCAGCCATCCTCAGCCTCCGGGACCAGCCAACACCGTTTGTTTTTTTACCTTAACTCTTTATTGCCGAACAACTATGAGCTCCCAAATTCCGTCAGAATTATTCCACCGAGATGGAGGCTGCCATCAACCGCCTGGCCAACCTGCATCTGCGGGCCTCCTACACCTACCTCTCTCTTGGCTTCTATTTCGACCACAAGGATGTGGCTCTCGAGGGCGTGGGCCAGATAGTCCACAAGTTGGCCAAGGAGAAGCACAAGGGCTCTGAGCATCTCTTAAAGATGCAAAACCAGCAAGGTGGCCACCGTCTCTTCCAGGACATGCTGAAGCCTTCCCAAGGTGAGTGGGGCAAAACTCAGGTGGAAGCTGCCGTAGCCTTGGGTGGAGAAGAACCGGAACCAGGCCCTTTTGGATCTGCATGCCCTGGGTTCTACCCAGACGCTCATCTCTGTGACTTCCTAGAGAACCATTTCCTGGATGAGGAGGTGAAACTCATCACAAAGATGGGCAACACCTGACTCACCTCCACAGGCTGGCGGGCCCCAAGGGTGGATTGCATATCTCTTTGAAAGGCTCACCCTCAACCACGACTAGGAGCCTTTGGAGCCCAGAGGCCTCTGAGGGGCTCCTCTGCATTCTCCTGGTGTCTGGCTTTTGCCTGAGCCTCTCCCCAAAACCACCAGCCACCCTTTTAACCACCCTGAAGCCCTCTCCCATGCATTGGACCAAATGGAAAGAATATGTCTTTTTTAAGAGAAAAAAAGTCGTTGTCCTCCGGTGGCCAGGGCCACTCCCACCTGGGTTCTCAGCCATGTCAGCCCAGGGTGGGGTCAAATGCCACCTGCGAGCTCACTGGCCCTGCGGGTCAGAGCAGGTCCGTACTGTCAGGAGGGCCGGGAACTCGGCCTGTGAAAAGCACAGCTGTCCCTGGGGCTCAGGGTGTGGAAAGGCCATAAAAGACAGTTCCGGCGGTAGCCAGGACTGGAAAGCTCTGGAAGGGAGCTCCAGCTCCACGACACAGACCGGCCACCGTCCCGCATTCCCCGGCTGAAGCAGGCGGGCACGGGGACGCTGAGGCCTGTACGTCTCTGAAGACCTGCGTGTCCTGACAAACTAAGCGCTGGTCCGAAGGGCGCTCAGAAACACCTGTGGCCGCCCTCACCGCGCCCCGCCGGGAGCGTGCAGCTGCCCAAACGCCGCACTCCCAGCACCAGGTGCCGCAGGCCCTGCTGCCCAGCCCGCACGTGCGCCCATCGTGGGCCCATCCGCAGCCGGAGCTCGGTCAGGCGCTCACTAACCGCCAGGAAGGGCGGGACGCACGCCTTACGCACGCCCTACGCACGCCCTAGCAGCCACAGTAACTAGCTGCACGTGCACAGGTGACACGTGCCCAGGTTCCTGAGCGCCCTGGTCACGCTTCTGCGCACACACACAAGCCGCTACAAATAAAAAACTACCCCCAAGCTTCTCCGGGGTCACGTGTCCCACGTGCCGGGGCCGTCAGCACATCTGCCTTCACCAGGTCTGCGCTCCTTCCGTAATGAATACTGTGCAGGTGTACTCGCTTATTGCCGTGGGGAAGTCAATACAGAGTGCTGGAATATGGGCAACCCCGGTGGTAACTTTTCAGGAAAGACCAAGGGTTAAATCAAAGTGCAACCCATGCTGCCATGCAGAGGAAACTAATGCACGATGGCTGCATTTCCTGCCGCTCTGCGAAAGGCCATTTGGGAAAAAAGAAATTTTCTTTCGCATGGTAGTCAGCTCATGTTTACGTGTCCTTTCCCTCTGCATGAAGAATAGCAGTAAGCTGTACCTAAGGTAGAAAGAAATTAACGATAATGGGCTATAACATAGCGTGACCTGCTGCATCTAAGAGGCTCAAATATACTAGTACAGTGTAAGCTGCTATGAGGACAGAGCGGCTTTCATGATTTTTTTTGGACGTAAGTTACATGGTAAACAAGTTTTAGATGCAATATCTTCCACATTCTAAAATATCAACATTAAAAGAAGTTCATTCATGTATTTTTTAATTGACACAACTGACAAAACACAATGTCCCTCCTTTTAAAGTGCACATTTCAGTGGTTTTCAGTATGCTCTCAATGAGCTAATTTTTTGCACATTTCTAACATCTGGGTTAATAAAACATAGCAGGATTCTCATACCTGCTTCTATATCAGTCTGATGCAATAAATGTGTAGATTTGGTTGAAATATGTGAAGAAAGTCTAGCCTCAACTGATACAGAATTGGAAAAGGAAGAAGTATTTAAGTTTTTTGTGTGTTTTTTTCAGATAATGTTTGGTACTCTCTGATCTTATGCTGGATTTAGTAACTGGTACTTCCTTCCTTTAGTAACAAATTCTAAAGGTTGTTTGGAATTTGCAATCTTATCAGTCAACCTTTCGTGTTAAATTCCTTTTAAATTCATTGGTCCTCTTGCAACTTTGAATGGCTCTTATCAACACGATTTTATAACCATACTTGGGTCATTTAGAAAATGCTGGCTCACTAAGCTATGCGCGTCTTTCAAGTGCTGACATAGTTCATCACATAACATCCAAAAAAATCACATGTAGTAGAAACAGCACTGATCACAACAGAAATGGTGATAGATGCAAGATTTCCAAAATTTTAATATTCACTTGAAAGCTCAAATTTTATCACTGTGGACAAGTAATATAAATTAATTTTTCTTAAAATGAAAGTCAATTGGATTTTGAGAAAACATCCACAAATACCTTAGTCTGAACAGCCAGAGTTTACAAGTCACCCCTTTACATAAAAGTAGGCTGCTCCCTGGGAAAAGTGGTTAGTGGAGCTCATCAGAGTGCTTTTGTGTGAGACACCCCCACACCTCAGTGTGTGTCAGAACACCTTACACACACTTCCCACTTCACAGCTCAGAATATTAAAGAGAAGGTACCTGGGTGTTAAGATTTAGTAAAACAAAAATGTTTACTGATTCATCAAGTACATTTCCAAGTGAAACTGGTCTCCCTCTCCACCGCCTCCCCCCACCCCACCCCCATGGGTATGTGAAGATAAAGAATGCAGTAACCACCATCAGAGGGTGGTACCACCACCTTGGTTCAGGCCAAGATGCCCGCTGCTTGCTCACCATTCCTTATGTACCATCAGTGTAAATATCCACAAAGTGAGAAAGACAAGTCACCTCTTGGAATTATTGTAGTTTTATGATGTCAAGGATCCTCTGAAAGAATCTGGGGCACCCACAGACCACACCTGAAGAACTGCTGTCTGACCCAAAGAAGCAAGTAGGCCAGGGAAGTACACACAGCACAACTACGGGCCCTGAACGTTCCAGCATTGCACCTTTCAGCTCACTGACGTGTCGGGGATAAGAAAGAGCTTACAAAATTGAGAACTATTTTTTATTTTAATATTTACACTTATTTAAAACTAGAGGCCCGGTGCACGAAATTCGTGCACAGAGGGGGGTTGTCCCTCAGCCCAGCCTGTACCCTCTCCAATATGGGACCCCTCAAGGGATGTCCGACTGCCCGTTTAGGCCCGATCCCATTGGGATCGGGCCTAAACGGGCAGTCGGACATCCCTCTCACAATCCAGGACTGCTGGCTCCCAACTGCTTGCCTGCCTGCCTTCCTGATTGCCCCTAACCGCTTCTGCCTGCCAGCCTGATCACCCCCTAACCACTCTGCTGCCAGCCTGTTTGCCCCCAACTTCCCTCCTCTGCCGGCCTGGTCACCCCTAACTGCCCTCTCCTGCAGGGTTGATCACCTCCAACTGCCCTCCCTTGCATGCCTGGTCCCTCTCAACTGCCCTCCCTTGTAGGCTGGGTGCCTCCCAACTGCCCTCTCCTGCTGGCCATCTTGTGTCCACATGGGGGCAGGATCTTTGACCACATGGGGGCAGCTATATTGTGTGTTGCAGTGATGATCAATCAGTATATTACTCTTTTATTAGATAGGATTGCAAACTGCCAAGAACTCAAGAAACAATTAAACAGAGAAAAGTCTTAATGCAGTCTCATCCAATTTATGGCCATTGAGATAACTGAGAATGATCTGTAACTTATCCATAAAAAATAATCTGTAATTAAAATTACTACAGTCAAGAGTTCAAAGAGAATTATATATTTGTAGCACAGACTGAAGCACCAGGGACACTGAAGTAGTTACAAATATATCAAACCCATTTACCATTCCTGCTGCTTATTCCACCACCACTCATTAGCTTAACTTTCAAATTCCATTCTCGAAATTATTTTTCGTTTTATTAACAAGTTTTAGTTAAATGAGACCAGTATTGACTTCAAATTCACGATACTATGTCATATGACCTGGATCCATTAGGACCAGGTTCAAATGATCAAAATAGAAAACCTCAAATTCCAGGGGCTTAAATACTCCTGTCTGTTTCTTGCTCACACGGGTAACACTAGGGAGGCTCCACCAGCCACTGTGCAGCCTGAGCTCCTCGCAGTCCACCCTCCCCCGCCAGGTCCTTAGTCTTCGGTCCAAGTCCGCTACTAGAGCTCCGGCCAACAAGGAGAACAGATGCCCACACGCCCAGAACAAGCAAACAACACTCCTCCTTCCTTACCAGCCAAATCTTCGTCACATGGTCGTAGTAGGTGGGACAGGGAAACAGCTATTTTGTGGCTGGACTGCAGACCCCAACAAATATCAGGGTTCTTGTCACTAAGGAAGAGAGGGTGTTGAAAGCAGAGAGAGGTCTTGGCCCACGACCTGCCACCAAGCACTTCCACGCAGATTTTCCAACCTGAGCCTCATAATCTCACGAAGTAACCTGAGGCATTATTATTTTCAACATTTTAAATATATGGAAACTGAGATCCAGAGAATAGAAAATGAACATATGCTCTACCAGCAGTCTCCCAGAAAAACTTTCTTTTTCATTTGTTGATTGATTTGAGAGAGAGAGGAAAAGGCGGGGGGGGAGGGGGAGCGGGAAGAGAGAAAGAGAAAGAGAGACATTGACTTGTTGTTCCACTTACTTATGTATTGGTAGATTCTTGTATGTGCCCTTGAAGCATAGTAACTGATAGATCCTCCCTTCCCCCAACTGGTGGGCGGAGTATGACGTAACCAGCATCTGCACCAGGACTTCCCCGAGACACTGAACCACCAATCAGCGCGAGACGAGTGCCCTGGGTCCCACCCCTTCCCATTCTGCCCTGGGCCCAACCCCTTCCTGTTCCTCCCCTCAAAAGGCATCTTCACCAATGCACATGTTGCTGTCTCTCCCAGTCTGCGAGGCAGCCCGGCTGAGGTCCTCCTTCTCCTCCTCCCCCTCCTCTAATCCTGGTCTTTCTACCCTCCTCCATAATGAATCTCGCTCGTTAGTGCGGAATAAACTTCCCCTTTAACATGCCTTGGTCTCCGACTCCCATTTCCTGCCCCTCGAACCTTACATCTGGTGCCGAAAACCCTGGTGGGTGAGAGCATCCCATTTGACCTTTCATGGTCCAGGGTGCCCCCCACTTCTCCCCTCTTCTCTCCTCGTGGCTCGGGACCCTCAGCCTCCTTCCCCCGGCTCGGCAGCGTCAGTGGTAAGTCCCAGTCCGTGCTAATTCCTGGTGGTTTTTCCGGTGTCTCTGTCCGTAAACCGCAGCCCGTGTCAGAGATTGCCTTCTGGGCATAGCCCTCCGGACCCCTCCAGGAGGGGTTCCGAACCTGGGAAGGCAGCAAAGACGTTCCTACCCCCCTCGGTTCTCCAGCCTTTTGGCCTCCATCCAGACCCCAGGAAGTAGAGGAGACGTCCTCTACTGTCCCTCGGGTTCCCCGTTCGTAGCCTTGGCTCAAAGACTGGGACGCTGGTCCTTAGCCTTTCGCTACCCGACCCCAGGAATTGGAATGGGCAATCACCAAAGACACCTCTAGGATGTCTCCTCACCAATCTGGCTACTTCTGTAACATGGCATGGCCTCAGTATGAATTGGAATGGGTCCAGATGACCCGAAGCGGGACTTAACATCCTCACTGACCTCAGTAATTTCTGCCAGAAAGCCGGGAAGTGGCCCGAGGTCCCATATGTCCAGGCTTTTTTTCTATCTGCGCTCCCGTCCCTCCCTCTGCTCCTTCTGTTCCACAGCCCAGGTTCTCCTAGCTCGTGAGAAACCCCCTCAAACCAGTCCTCAGCCCCTCTCTCTGTCTCTGACTCTTTCGACCCAGCCGCTCTCTCATTTCCACCCCTATCGCTCCCGCCGCCCCCACTTTCTGCTCCCTCTCTTCCTCCTCCTTCTTCACCGCGGCTGCCCCGTTCCTGGCCGCCCCTTTCCCGGCTGGCGGCTGCCGCTGCAGGAACCACCATTGCCTCCTCAGGCCGCGAGCCGACCAGAGGCCAACGCGCAGCACGAGAGCCACCTGCCCACCATCCCGCCCGCCGCTCCAAACAGCTAAGTGAGATTTCTGTTTCGGTTTGCTCTTCCCTTGTGTATTGTGAGCAGCCGCCATGTTGGCCGCATGGCTTGCCGTTCCCATGGGGGCCGCCATCTTGAAATGGCAAGTCCTGCCCCTCTCTGGCCACATGGCCTGCCATCCCCATGGGGGTCGCCATCTTGACACAGCAAGTCCAACCCCTCTCTTTAAATAGTTACTGAGACCTCCCACAGCCCACCCCCGCAGGCCCGGCCTGGTGTGGCCACCTGCCGCCTACTCCGCCACCCCTTCCCCTAACGCCTTCTCAGACCCAGGTCCGAGATCCAGTGAACATGGCATTTAAGGTTTTTAACGCCCGTGAGGAGCAGGCAGAGTAAGCCCACCTTCAACAAAAGGTGAATCTGCAAACTCAAGCCTTGGTAGCAGCTCTGAGGCCGACGGCAGCCATGCATGGTCCAAAGAGGACTGTGCATGGTGGGGGTGCAACGAGAGGACGAACGCCACCTGGAGGATGCTTCAAATGCAGAAATGAAGGCCACTGGGCAAAGCAGTGCCCCGGCCCCTGGCTCCAACCAAGCCCTGCCCAGCGTGCAGTAAAAGTGACTGCCTCTGGAAAAGTGGTGGACCCTCTGCGTCTCAGCATAGAGGGGCCGCCCTTCCAGGTCATGACCTGCCACTGGCCATGCTGGGACTGGCTGCAGACTGAAGATGCCCGGACCCGACGACCCCCATCACCCTCGCCGAGCCCAGGGTAACGCTCAAGGTAGCGGGTAAGCAGGTCTCTTTTCTGGTCGATACGGGGGCTACCTTCTCTGTCCTGCCCTCCTTTTTCTGGGCCACTCTTCCCTTCCACGATCTCGGTCATGGGTATTGATGGCAAATCACCCTTTTATGCTCTGAAAACTGCTCTGGCCCCAGCGCCTTCTCACCCCGCCCTCTCCCCCACTCCACCCTCCCTAGAGAACAACTTTCTTGCTGGCACAGGCTTATCAGAAACTTAGATCTCTATCTCTAGGAAAAAGTGGCAGTTTTGAATTCAAGCAGTTAGAGGCCTGGAAACAGGCTGCAGGGCCTGTTCCCTCCTCCCCCTGCCTTTTCTAAATATTTTAAATAGCATACAATACTGAAACATCAATTGCTAGACATGTTTAGAAATATTTAATGGAAGGTATGCTGAAAGAAAGAAAGAAAGAAAGAAAGAAAGAAAGAAAGAAAGAAAGAAAGAAAGAAAGAAAGAAAGAAAGAAAGAAAGAAGTTCTAAAGTTAACTGTTGACAAGAATTGTAAAAGGACCCACTATACCAGGCCACGAAAGAAACACCAGTAGACCCCCTCTCCTCACCCTCCCTTGTTCGCCAGGCTTTTTCTAACTCCGGGATGCCCTTCTGACATCTCTCTCTCTCTCTCTCTCTTCTCTCTCTCTCTCTCTCTCTCTCTCCTCTCTCTCTCTCTCTCTCCCCCGCCCTTCCTCCCTCCCTCCCTCCCTCCCTCCCTCCCCCCCTCCCCCGGACATCTCTAGGCCTTTCCAACTATTTACTGATGAAAGACAGGAATAGATATGGGGGTCCTCGCCCAGCCCCTAGGGCCAGCCTTCACCCCCGTAGCCTACCTGTCCAGACAGCTTGATCCCATGGTTCAGGGATGGCAGCCCTGCCTCCGGGCTCTGGCTGCAGCCGCCGTTCTCACCAAGGAGGCCCAGAAGATCTGTTTCCAGCAACCCTTACAAGGTCTTCTCCACCCATAGACTACAGGATCTTCTGTCCCACCGATCCTTATCTCTCCTTGCCCCCTCTCGCATGCAGGAACTCCATCTCCTGTTCCTCGAGAGTCCTGACATCTCCCTAACCCAGTCCCCAGCCCTGAACCCGGCCACTCTCCTTCCCGCTGCCTCCACCCAACCCGCGGCAACGCACTCCTGCCACGAGGTCGTCAGAGGCCCTCACTCAACCTCGAGTGGGACTCTCAGATTTTCCTCTCTAATCCTGACTTAACTAAACTGCACATAACCTACCGCCAAATCATCGGGTAAGATCGAGAGGATCAACAGCCTCCTTAAAGACCATCTAACTAAACTCTTTCTAGAAATTTGCAGCTCCTGGCTGGACCTCCTGCCCATGGCCCTGACCGGAATCCAGGCCACACCAAGGAGCCCCACCTTTTTAAGCCCTTTTGAATTCCTAAATGGGAGACCCTTCTTGCTCAACCATCGACTCCCTACTGACCCTCCTCTCCTGGCTACTTACCTTCCATACCTGCCCTTACTCGGGCAACTGCTGCGGGAACACGCTGACAGGTTTCTGCCCAGGCCAGGACCAGCCGACCAAGACTCCTGAGGACCAGCCCTCCAGCCGGGGGACTCAGTCCTCCTCAAGAACCTTACCCCCAGGTTGTATTTCAGCTCCAGGCCCAGAAAAAGCAGCAAAACCAGACAAGTGACGCTGTGGCAGACTCAGGACCAGCTTTTACCTCCCAAGTGACTCAACAGGATCGCTCTCGAGACTTCACCAACCAGTCCCTTGGGGAAACCATGCTGCTGCACCCCTTGTCCAGCACGGAAAACACCCCCTGTTTTTCGCTCACTTACCCCATGGCTCCTCCCATCATTAGGCCCACTGGTATCTATTCCTTTAATTTTGCTCTTTGGCCCCTGTCTCATGTGCTGTTTCACTAGTTTCTTGCAGAACAGAATGCAGGCGTTTGCCAACCAGAAAGTGGGAGAGATCTATCTGGCCTTAAATTCAGAACCTAGCACCAGAATCCTTGAGACCCGGGGTAGATGCCCCTAACGACGCCCCCTCTCAGCAGGAAGTAGCTACAGAAAATGGACCTTCACCCCTGACCTTGCCCGGACTCTCAATTTTTTTTAATATTACCAAAAGCCTGGAATGATAGATCCTCCCTTCCCCCAACTGGTGGGCAGAATATGACATAACCGGCGTCTGTGCCGGGACTTTGAACCACCAATCAGCGCATGCTGAGTGCCCTGGGTCGCACCCCTTCCCGTTCCGCCCTGGGCCCAACCCCTTCCTGTTCCTCCCCTCAAAAGGCGTCTTCACCAATGCACATGTTGCTGTCTCTCCCAGTCTGCGAGGCAGCCCGGCTGAGGTTCTCCTTCTCCTCCTCCCCCTCCTCTAATCCTGGTCTTTCTACCCTCCTCCATAATGAATCTCGCTCGTTAGTGCGGAATAAACTTCCCCTTTAACATGCCTTGGTCTCCGACTCCCATTTCCTGCCCCTCGAACCTTACAGTAACTTCCATCTTGAATAGAAAACTGCTGTTTAAAATTCTCTGCTATTGTTAGATAATCCCTTGTTCTGTAAACTCTGTCATTATAAACTCTGTCACTTTAAGACAGTCTGTTGTTCTGTAAAATGACTTTGTTTTTTAGTTTAAATAATAGAAAAAGATAAACTTAACTGTCTGACCTTGCAAGCTAGCCATCCAATGTAATAGACTAATAGTGATAATAATTATGCCAAGTACAAACTCATTATGTATTCAAGGTTACAACTGTCTAACAATAACTCACACAGAGCCCTTTGCAATATCTGCAAACAAAGAAGCTCGAAAAGTATAAATACGAGACACTCCCTCCTGTGTTTGTTCAGAATTTGACAGAGGTAATCTGCTCTGAACCTGCGCGCAATAAAGATGACTCCTAACTAACTGGCTCATTACGTGTCTTGTCCAGCTTGCTGATTTGCGATACAACACCCTGACTGGGGATAAAACCCACAACTTTGGCATATCGGGGCGACGTTCTAACCAACTGACCTACCCGGCCAGGGCTGAGAAATACTTTCAACGTTATAAAAATCTCACATTTACATGACATCTAAAATATGTATATATGACCCACGTAGAATATACGTATTTACACAGGCCACTCTGTTCTGCAGGGATGTCCACACCCCGCCCGGTTCCTCCCCTTTTCTCTCTCCGTCCCCTTGTTCCTCTCCTTTCCCAACTGAACCACACCCCCACTCCCTAAAGAACCCCACACCTCTACCTGCCTGCTTTGCTGCTGCGGCAGCTCCCCAGACCGGGCACAGCCCTGCCTTTCATTTCCACCTGCCGATACCTGCTCCCCCTTCAAACTCAGCTCCAAGCCGCCCCTGGCGGGAAGCCTCTCTCCACCAGAACTGTCGATGCCTCGCCAGTGTCTGCAGAATGCGTGGCGACTGTACGTTACAAAGTGCTATCACACCTGCTTCTGCGACCATGCCCAGGGCCCACCCCTGAGGAACAGAAGGTGGTGAGTGGTCCCTTCTCCCCGCTGCACCCCATGTGCTTCCATGATTCCCGGAGCAGCTTTCACTCCAGGGCACACGTGTGAGTCCCTGCTCCCCACTGGCTGCACAGACACAGGGACTCTGAGCATGACTTACGGATGACACGTTAATTAAAATGTTATATCCAACGTGAAGGAAACGTAGCAATTTAGACCTTTGTGTACATTAACGCCCAGGACAAATATAGCACTTCCGGGACCAGGGAACAGCAAGCTGGCGGGAGAAAACACAGCTCCTCTCATCCCCCAGAATGTGAGCAAGAAAAAATCCGTTTAAAATTAGAAAGAGAGGTCCTTACGGTTCATTGGTCCAATCCCCACCCAGCTGTGAATGGGGAACAAAGGAGTGTATATTCTCCTTCATCAGAGTTAACAACAAAAACTGCTCGCAATGCCCTTCTACTAGATAGAAAACAAGACACTCATCAAGGACCCTGCAAGCAATGGCTTTAGCAACCCCCACATCGAAAGTCCATCTCTGTCCAATTAAATCATTATGTAAGGTTGTTCCTTTTTCAGGATTGGCCCCACTCCCTAAGAGCCTTCTCAGACTTCCTAATTGCCCCACCCCCTGGGAATGTGGACACCACATAAGCTGTGTCTCGGTCAGCTCCCGAGGCCGTTTGGAGGGGCACAAACCAGTGCCGATCTCGGATGCCCCAGGCCAAGTCCCCTGTTGAGAATGCATGATACACACATATGGAGAAAAACCCTGCCTAAAAAAGGAACTATCTGTGCTCGTAGGCAGGCAAGATGTGGCACATGAAAAGGAAAAGGAAAGAGTAAAAGGTACCCAGCACCAAAGGAAAGGCAGTGTGTGCCCTGTGATCCCGCCAGGGACTGTCCCAGGGCGCAGTGGAGGCAGCCCTGCCCGCGCTCACCGGCATCGCCCCTTCACTCTGTGCCTCTCCCTGGCCCCGAGGCTCACAGCCGGTGCAGACATTTACCCAGAGAACTAAATATCTGTGAGTGACACATCACGGGTACACGCGCTGGGTGGGTGAACACCAACCGGAGTGCGTGCTGCTTAAAAAGGGGGTCCCCGCTGTCAGATTACTATTGTGGCATTATCCACACAAAAGGTTTGTCTTCCAGAACCGTGCTGTCCCATTCCATAGCCACGGACAACACGGGGCTACTTAATGTTCATTGGAACTAAATACGATTAAAATCTGGTTCCTCCTCAGAGGGAAGGTAGGGGAGGGTGGGGGTAAGGGGGAGAGCTCAACCAAAGGACTGTATGCATGCATATAAGCCTAACCAATGGACACAGACACCAGGGGGGTGAGGGCATGGGTGGGGGGGATGGGGGGAATAAGGACACATATGTAGCACCTTAATCAATAAAGAAATTTAAAAAATAAAAATAAAAACATTAAAATATAAAAAAATAAAAATTAAAAATAAAAAAAGTCTGGTTCCTCATCCCATTTCAACTGCTCAGGAGCCACCTGGGGACAGCCCAGCTACAGCGGTGGAAAGTTCTAGGGAACAGGGCAGTCCTGGACCTTCTAATAGTGAAGCTACTGATACTTTGTTTCCTGTAGATGTTACCTTCTTTCCATTTTAAATAACCAGGCTCTTAAAACAACGAGATCTGTATCGACTTTGTCTCCTGAAAGTCTTTGCTCTCTGCTTATAACAAACAGAGGCAGAAAGTCTCCACTCCCAGCGGGGGGATGAAATCCCAGTCCCTTCCCCTACACGTTTAAAGATCCCCTTGAAACTCAGGGGAATCGCCAGCGTAGCAACAGACATCCACAGGGCATCTGGCGACAGGGACGGAAGACAACCCAGGTCCTGGCCTTCAACCCACCCCTGGCTTCTCCCGTCCCTGTGACAGTCATGGCTCAGGGGCCCTCTGCCCTCTGCCCTCTGCCCCGTGGACACACAGGCTCACCTCCACCCCTCCCACCTTCTCAAAAACCCGCCGCCACCACCATCACTGCCACCAGCACCAGCAAGGCCACCAGCACCAATGCCACTGGGGGGCACCCGCCAGGAGTCAGGGCTCGCATTACTTAAGGAGTTCTTCAAGGGAAGGGACCTTGGTTCCCAGCCCCAGCCCCAGAGCTCCGCCTCCTGTAGGGTCCTGCCCCAGTGCAGGTTCAGTTTAAGGAAACCCTCCTGCCTCCCGGAGAGAACACTCTCAGGTCACAAGGGATCAGCCCGACATGCACCCATAGTATCTGCTGAGGGAACGGAGCCCCTGCCGAGCACTCCCTGCCGACTTCCGTCTTTTCCAGGACATTCCACATGTTACCTGACGAGTTCAGTCCCCACGGATCAGGAGCATCCCCTGGGAACATGCGCGTGCCTGTCTTGTGTGGGCGACAGAAACGTCAGTGCAGACTCATCCAACAGTCTCTGCCACGAGTGCAGACAGACTCCAGATCCTGGCAGCCATCTAGAATCGTCCTCCCTCCGTCCAGAATCATCCCCTCTCCGTCCGTCCCGCAACACAGTCAATATAAACACGGAGCCACGTTCGTGCAGGAGCAGAATCAAGCCCAAAGCGCTCTCAGCAGAGCAATGATGGGTCAACTCCGGTTTCTCCAGCCCAGGGTTCGGGCTCCCCTCACAGACCACCCGACGACGCGCAGGTCTCCGCACCTCTGCCCCTTCACCCAGACACGAGGGTGACGCACAGGAACACCCCCTCCCAGGAAGGGTGTCCCCTCCAGGTCCCTCAAAGTTGCTGCTGAGCTGCCTCTGCCCGAGAACAGCCGCACGTGGGAATGAGGAGAGGGCCTCTCATCTCTTTGGAGAACGGCTATGCCTACAACCTGGGGAACAGTGCTCTGCATCTGGGGTGACCCCGCTCCGTTGCTATGGAGACACACATTCTCTATCACTGGCAAAGGGCAGCTCTATAAAGACCAAGAACTAAAACTAACGATAAGTAACTTTAATATGCTATCCGTACTTCCTATTCAGTATTTAGAAAGAAAGCATCATGAAGTTGTAGTTGAAAAAATTTTTTCTACAATCTGTCACATGGAGGGAGTAGAAATTTAGCTGGGACTTTAATAAGATCTGTGCAGCGGAACAGATGGGCTATTTTTTTAGGGACAGCGCTTGCTGGCTTTTCAGAAACATAGTAAAGACACTGCCAAGTGAAAGGGTTGTTTATGCTTTTGCTTTTGAAATGGAGGGGAAAGTCCTTCCTTATTATTCTGATACACATTAAGTAATTGGATATACTGATATTAAGTATTCAAAAAATAAATTATGGCATGTGGCCTACTTCATTCCTTTTTTTTTTTTTTCAAGTATATTTTATTGATTTTTTACAGAGAGGAAGGGAGAGGGATAGAGAGTTAGAAACATCGATGAGAGAGAAACATCGATCAGCTGCCTCCTGCACACTCCCCACTGAGGATGTGCCCACAACCAAGGTACATGCCCTTGACCGGAATCGAACCTGGGACCCTTGAGCCTGCAGGCCGACGCTCTATCCACTGAGCCAAACCGGCCAGAGCTACTTCATTCCTTAAATGCGACTTCAAAAGAGGTGACAAGACATCCTGAATCGGCCGGGCTCCCGCTGGTCTGGGGACAGAGGTCGTGGGGATGTCGTGCAGAATCGTCCGCAGGTCTGGCCTGGACCCAGGCGAGAAGCCACGCGCACCGCCATCACAGGGGAAGCCCGCGTTTGCTGCTTTATGGACGGTGTTTGCCTCCGACACAGAGCGAGGGCCATTTCCCAGCAGAGGGCTCGGTGCTACTCCATGAACCTTCCCACCATGTTTCCTTGGCCCCAACCCCTGGAGCCGGGGGCCCAGGAAGGCCTGGCCAGGGGCCTCCCTCACAGGCACGTCCAGGGCTCCCACAGCCCCTCTGAGGACTGGGGACCGGGAGCTGGGAACCACTGCCTCTCTTCTCCCCTCGTCCTGCTCCGGCTCCCATGGAGCCTGCAAGGCCAGCTGGACACTCGGCCCTGAGGCCCCGGCCCGGAGCAGTGTACGGAGCAGCGCTAGGACTGGGACGCGCACAGAAACCGCACCACACAGGTGCTGCTACTTGGCTTCCTCCAGTGATTGCTCAGTGAGCCCCAAACCACAAAACCGCCCACTTCAGTCGTGCAATCAATTACTTAACCGCCCTGTGCGGAGGCCCCGTGTATCCGGAGGACGGCAAAAGTTCAAAGTGCGGCGTACAAGGTATCCCTCACGTAGGTTTCAGGTCGCCACTTCCACTCCTCACGTGTTCACTAGACGAGCATCTCCTGACCACGTGCACTGAATGCTGTGCAAGTGATGAGCAGGAATCATCCACAGCCTGAGAAATACACAGCACAGACAAATACACAGACGCCTGTCCTCCTGCCCGTCCCCCTGCTGCCAGGGGGTCTGGACAAGCCTCCCACTGGAGAAAGGATCTCGCAGACGGGCGGAGCTGGCCGGGGGCAGTGGCAGGAGCAAGAAGACAGAGAGGGTGGAGGAGGCAGACTCAGGAGATGCAGGCGACTCAAAGGCCGTGGTTTTCCTGAGCGGTCTTGCATAGACCACCTGGATGCGGGTTAGGGCACAGACCCCTGGGACCTGCTCAGACCTGCCAAGTCCTCGTGTCTGAAGCGGGGCCCTGAGCTCCACAGAAATCCCTCGTCCTTGTCAAACAGACCACTTCACAGGCACCGGCCCGAGTGCTCGGGGCGGGTCCCTCACACTGAGAGTCGTCAGCCGCTGGGTAAGGAGAGGACAGCCTTCCCACGCGACGGGAACGGCCAGGGGGCCAGGAACTAAGGCTGAAACCCCCGTGCCCTCCTGGTCCTCAGATGTGGTTTCGCCTTCCTCCCAGCCCAGGGCTGGAGGTCAATGAATCCTCTGTTACTTTCCATAATGAATGCTGCTCCTGAGCTGTATTTTTTTAAGTGATTTCAGAGAGGAAGGGAGAGGGAGAGAGCGATAGAAACATCAATGAGGAGAGAGAATCATTGATTGGCTCCTGCACACCCCACACTGGGGACTGAGCCTGCAACCCACGCATGTGCCCTGACCAGGAATCGGCCTGTAACCTCCTGGTTCATAGGTAGACACTCAACCACTGAGCCACACCAGCCGAGCTCATGAGCTGTATTTGTGTAACAGTTATGCCTCGTTTTGCCAATGAGATCCAGTGACTGCAGCACTTAGATGCCTCACGGAGATGAACCGATCACAGCCGGGGCCTCGTGACCCTGAGGGCACGTGGTGACAAGAACCTATGGGCAGGTCACTGGTGTTTACACGATGCATGACAGACCTGATTTATCAGGCTTTCATTCACAGAGAATTAATCCCACCCTGGAGTACGACGCGGAGTTCACCACTGTGGAACTTGTAAGAGGAGCATCAGCCACACATTTCTCTAAAGGACTAAGAATGCCTTCTAAGGAGGTGAGGACATGTGACTGGACGCATAGGGTTTGCACATGGGTGGCACGATGCCTGCCCTGCAGATCCCTCCCTCAACTCTCGTCACCAGGGAGGAGGGGACAGAGGCACCGACCCGCCGTGCTGGCGAGCGTCATGCCGGACACATCAAAATGGGCCTCCTGAAGCGTGGCCGGACCGTCCTCTCCGGTGCAGAGGCACGGCCACTGGGTCACTGGAGGGAAGTAAACTGATCTGGCCTGACGGCCTTTTCCCAGAACTAGGTGTGCACAACGCACTCTCCTGTGTGCTAGTCTGTGAGCACGAACAGACTGGGCATTTACACTATTGCCCAGCCTCATCCCAGGCACTGTAGCTCCCTGCGGTCGGTCCCGTCTACTGGTTAAGGGTGGCCACTACGTTTTGCCCATTTTTTTTAATTCTTGATCCTGTAAGTTCTCAGTAACAGCATTGTCCAGAGACAGCTAGGGGCAAAACAACACAAATCCTCAGGAAAGCTAGGCAAATGTTAGGGAACTGGGCTTATCTGGCCACATCCAGCTTTTTGAAAAGCTCGAAACTGACCAACAATGGAGCTGGCTTTTCCACTTCAGGTTTCTGTCCTGTCCTAGGGTTTCTCCCTGTGCTGCTGTGAGCTCTGTCCTTACAAACAGTCCAGTGACCTGATCTTCGCTGCTGGGCTGCAGCCCGATGGGGCAAGTATCTCCCGCACTCACACCAGCAATTAGAAATGTTTACAGTGAAAAAAAGAAAGACAAACAAGGAGGAACTTTATTCTGCGCTTAACAGGCAAGAACTCGGAGGACCATGCTTTGGAGACGATGGGTTGGGCGATGCCTGCACGTGGCCTTTCCTGAAATCCAGCGTGTGCCAGGCATCGACGCAGGTCCCTGCATCCTCCCCGCGGCCCTGTGAGGCAGGCGCCGTCAGGGACCCCCTGCACGGACGAGGACACAGGCCCCCACACACAGGTGCGGAGCTGAGGTTCGTAGCCAGCAGTTGGCTCAGAAGTCCACGCTCTTCGCTGCTCTCCATCAGGGCCATCACATGGCCTTCTAACAAAAAAGAAAATGGATGTTGAACATGGGGTATCTTACTAGTATCGGTATCATAATTTTCAGTGATCACGTCTTGCAGGAACCGTGCCTGAAGAGGGACTGAGGCCGAGAAGTGTGGGGATCCGTGTCGCGTACTAAATGGCTGAGGACCGTCTCGGTGTGGAGAAGGAAGGCTGGAGAGATGTCCCATTCCCTGACGTGCCACCGGGAGGGAAGAGCAGATGTGCTCTGAGCCGCTCAGCAGGAAAAGCAGAGACGTCCAGGGAGCAGTGTGAGGTGGCCTGGGAGGCAGGACTCCGAGGCACGCGCCTTGTAAGACAGGGAAGGCGCCCCGAGGACCAGCAGGACCCCGCACAGGCTCCTAACGCCCGGGCTCAGAGGGAAGCCAAGACGGCAACACCTGGAGGCGGCCAGCCGGTGGGCACAGCTCTGGCCCAGACAGCCTCACCGTGGGTCCCAAGTGACCCTGGCCGCCCTAAGGGGACCCCCCCGGCCTCGTCCAGGTGCAGCCCGGGTCCAGGTCCACAGGAAGGGAGTGCCCGGCAGCACCGAGCTATAAGACGGCATTTACAGCATTTCGGAGAGTTTCCATTTCAGAAATATTCTTGTCACTAAATCTTTTCTTAATTATGCTTATTCTAAGATTCTACACAGTGTCAGCCTTGTAAGTCACCCGGGCCAGCAAGAGCTGAAAAAATTGCTTGATAATTGTCTCAACAAATTCTGTTATTATTTCGGTTGCTGTCTCTTTCTTTCAATTCTGGCTTGTTCCCTCCACCGGCCCACCTTCCCCACGGGAACGAGGCACTCTCTGGGGGACGTGCCAGGAAACCGCAGGGACACACACAACCTGCAGATGCCCGAAGAACCCAGAGCCGCGGCTCCCCGCAGCCGGGCTGACAGGCAGCGGCCCTCCCTGCCGTCCTGGAGGGGACGCCGTGCCGTTCACGGGCGGGTGCTTCTCCGTCCTGCCCCGGGCTTCTCACGTTGCCCCCAGGACAGCGAGACAGGCGCGGGGAGACGAGACGGGGGCGCTCCCCAGGAGAAAGGAGTGTGAAATCCTGGGGCTGAAGTAATTACATGCCTGATGGAGTCCCTGCATGTCCTCATCACCCCAGATATTCCCTGCATGAGGACCACAGCAGGTTACAAAGGTCAGACTCCACTTGGAGCAGCACTCAAGAGACGAAGGAAAACCACCCCTCCGCACGGCCTCTTGTGCGCCTGGATCCGGAGTGTGGGGCTCAGATGGCACCGCGAAAGGTGAAGTTCCCCGGGGGTCCCGGCTCAGTCTCACCCCTGCCCGGGTCTCACATGCCTCGGGCTCGGGGCACGCCAGGAGGGGACCTGCTGGTCTCGCTCTGGAAAGCCTGCTCTGCAGGAGCATGGGATGTACTCCGTCTATAGGGTCACGGACGTCTACAGGGTCACGGACGTCTATAGGGTCACGGATAAGAAGCAGGCGGATGTGTGACGCCGTCAGTGCAGGAAGCAGAGCAGGGAGGGCGGACAGGGACATCAGCTCACGGAGGAGGGGTCTTGCTTCAGGGAGAAGGAACAGCACAGCCCGAGGTGAGGCCACTGACAGGGAGGCATGGGCCCAGGGGGATCGGGGAGTGGGGTTGGAGGTCACCCCCAGGCAGTGTGAAAACACCCCTTTCCCTCCAGCTCCACAGCTTATGGTGTCACATCTGTGGATTCACTGCGGTTTCACAAACTCTGAAGCTTCCAGGCCTGCAAACCCACTTCCGGCCAAGGAAACCTGACAGGGATGCATGTGACCTGTCTTATGAGGGGCGAAGGCTGGAGGAACACCCAGGGCTTGTCCCCAGGCGGAGGGCACGGAAGGAGGACGCGGCTCACAACCCCAGCTCTGCGTGGGAGCCAGGCCAGCTCTGCTCAGACACCCTCGCCCTCCCGTTCCTGAGGCCGGAAGGACCCGGCTCCCAGCTCTGCCTGCCCTCAGCCAGCCCCGGAGGCCTCCCCATGCCGCCCCTCCCAGCGAGAACCCGGAGCCGCAAGCCTGCCCTTTCCTGAGCGCATCGCACGTTACGTTCCCAAATGTAAGCAAGCCCATTGCCTCTGTGTGGTTTATGTCCTCCCCTAACGCTGTCCTGCACGACCAAGATTCTTTACTAATGAAAATAAAATGGGGAATCAGGAGGGCAGCACGGATTAAAGCAGGGAGCTGTCCCCTCGCTTTCTGGCGTCTGCTCCAGGCCTGATTCGTGTCACATGTGGACTCCAGCTCCTCCAAAATAAGTTGCAATTCCTGTCAAACCAACCACCTCCCGGAACCCATAGGCCCTACGTGATGAATAAGAATTAGAATCTCACTTCCCTCGGAGCAGTGCGTCCCCCACATCCACGTCATTCCTGCCACGTCCACGCCTGCCACGCATTTGTTCACGGCACCTTTGCATCTGCGGTTCCCGTGTGGCAGGTCCCGACCCGCTGAAGAGGGTCGCTTCCTGTTTCCCGGGGTTGTCTTAGAGCAGATTTCCAGGCTGCGCCTCCCAAGACCTCAAGATTCTCATGTAATAGGTCCTGGGCCCAAGTCATTGCTCCTCCTCCGAAGCAGCCCGGGGGGTCCGACAGGCTGGCCCAGACCCACAGCTCCTCACGGCATCACATCTGCCACACACTGTCTGCAGCCTCCTTCCACCTCGGGTCACGAGGGGCCCCTCCTCCCGGTGGTTCACCACACACTCATGCCTCCCTCGTTGTGGAGAAAGCTCGCAAAGGCAAAGAACTAGGCTACTGCTTCCCACTCACACGAGGGGCAGCGCTATGCACAGTGGACACCGATATAATTATCAGCAAATACCCTGAGAAAATATCTGTGACCTGCTTTATTAGCAAACAATAAATCCTGATGGAGTCATTCACTCACTCACTCACTCACTCAGCCATCACTGACGGCACTGCACCCTCTATGGGGGGGGAGGGGGGTCTCTCTGGGATGCATTAGGATTCAAAGGCAAAACAACAAGGCTCTTGGCCTCTAAGTGTTAAGTCTGCAAAAGGACCACTAACTATTTGTTTGGCACCACGACCACCCGCCTCAAAAAAACCGCCCCCACGCCTTGCAGCGTGCCCAGGGCTCCCACAGAAGCAGGGACTGGCAGTGGGATGAGGGACCAGCACCTGCAGGCTCCAGCACAGGGCGGGCATCGAGATGCCCCCGGAAAGTAATGCAGAGAAGGCGCACATGTGGAGCAGGACGGCTCCCCACGCACGGCCGAGGGGGAGTGCTGGGCGCTGCCTTCTAGAAGCTTCCGTGGGAATCCAGCGGAGGGCGGTGAGTCCGAACTCTCGCCTTTCCCCCTATCTTTAGGCCCTTTATCTCCCACATTCTCCTGAGACCACGTTCACAGTCTAACTTGAGAACATTGATCCTTAAGCCCAACGTTCTCTCTATTTTAGTTTTCACTCATGTCTTCCATCCCATTTCTCCCCTTATCGAGCTCACTGAAAGGCATGCTTCCCAGTCGGCATCACAAACTTTCTTTCCGTCCTCATGATGTTTTTCATTAAGATTCTGGAACGTTTTGTACCTAAAACCAGTTAACAGCTCAGTGACTGCTTAGGACTGGCCCAACTGAACCAGCCGGCAGGGAGGGCGGGCCGGAGGGGTCTCTCTGGAGCTCAGGAGGCAAACGCAGCCTCAGGAGGCCTGGGGCACAAACAGGCCGAGAGGAAAGGTGGTTTCCAAAGCGGCCAAAGCTCCATCTAATGGGGTCCCGGGGTCAGTAAGCATGAGGAGCGCGTGCGGAGCGGGACTGGCCCCCACACCCGGCCCAGGGGGTGCTGCAGAGAGGTGCACCAGGGAGCCGGGCACACCCACAGCTGAGCGTCAGGACCAGCTCATTCCAGTGCCGGGGCCACACACCCCTGCCGCACGCCCCCTTCTCACAGGCCCGTTCTGCACCTTTAAGTCCCTCTCCAAAAACGGGTCTTTCATCCTTTATGCACCCAGCCCACCTGCTTTCCCATTCTTACCTCCACTATTACATCCATTTTCAATAGCCAACCATTTTTATCAGATATGCAAAGTAATTAAAGAAACAAGCATAACTGGAAGATATAGATAGCGCACTGCCTCTTTGCAGTCACTTTCATGACACACACACACCCCCAATTCCTCCTAGAAGTTCTCACACGTCCCACTCCCCTGGCTGCCTCCACACGAAGAGGAACTGAGGCCTAGTGAGGGGAGGGCGCATCCTGGACACACCATCCCCGACAGGAACCTCGCCCCAGTCGAGCCTTCGGGTGAGTGCAGCCTGGCGGTGTCTTCACCTCAGGAGAGACCCTGAGCCAGGACCTTCAGCAAAGCTGCCCCTGAACCTGCAACCATAGAGACCGTACAGTGATAAATATTCAATGATTTAGGCCACCAGGCAAGGGTAATCTGCCAGAAAATAACCCAGCTGCCAGGCCTACAGGACCTACCTCTGCCTACCTATCAGGTCCCACCAAAGACACTCGGTGGTTCTCTCTCTCTCTCTCTCTCTCTCTCTCTCTCTCTCTCTCTCTCTCTTTCTCTCTCTCTCTCTCTATATATATTTTTATTGATTTTTTACAGAGAGGAGAGGAGAGGGATAGAGAGTTAGAAACATCAATGAGAGAAAAACATCAATCAGCTGCCTCCTGTACACCTCCTACTGGGGATGTGCCTGCAACCAAGGTACATGCCCTTGACCAGAATCGAACCTGGGACCTTTCAGTACACAGGCCAATGCTCTATCCACTGAGCCAAACCGGTTAGGGCTCGGCAGTTCTCTACAAACCAGCAACACTGACCCCTGTCAGTATTGCAAAGAATGCCAGAGTTTTTTCACAGAATATTTTTTAAATGAGTAAATGTTCACAATATAATGTAAAGTGAAAAACAACAACATGCAAAGTATGGTCCAGTATAGGGAGGTACACCTAGGTGTGTGCATGAATTCACCAAATGTGACAGGTATATTTGGGTGTCCCCTCTACCAGGACGGGGTTGAGCCCCTCCACACACATACCTACCTCTTGGGACCCTGCCTCTCGGGACCCATCATAGAGGCTGTGCCTTCTCCCCATCATGTTTCCAGCACCCAACAGAAAATGGTGATAAAAATTCTTTAAACCAAGCCTTGCTAGTGCTTAAATTTGAAAAATGGTTAGTCAACATGATTCTGGCATTTTTATCAGAGAGCCACGATTAAGTGGGTCCTTTGTTCATCCTGCAGTACTTCTCAATGTTTGGTAGAAAAGTCGCCAACGTTCCCAGTGGGTTCAGGCCAAGATACGTGAAACCACTGGAGCTCTGACAGGAGGCACCGAACTCCAGACGAGGTGTATTTCAAACTCCAGATTGAAACACCAAACAACATGCCAGAGTAGCTCACGTTCTATTCCAATTCCCTGCATTTCTGTAGTAACCAGGCCCTTTCCCTCTCGTTTCCCATCCAAGTGTTGGAAAGGGCCTGCTGGAAAGTGCCAAAGCTGGGCCCCTGTTGCAGTGTGAGGGATGGGGAGACACAGAGCGAGACAGAGAGGGAGAGAGAAGGGGGGGAGGGACAGATACACAGGGTGAGGGAGAGACACAGAGCGAGACAGAGAGGGAGAGAGAAGGGGCGGGGGGGACAGATACACAGGGTAAGGGAGAGACACAGAGCGAGACAGAGAGGGAGAGAGAAGTGTGGGGGGGGGACAGATACACAGAGTGAGAGAGACACAGAGTGAGACAGAGAGACAGAGGCATACAGAGAAAGAGAAGAGAAACAGAGACAGGGAAAGTCTAGGGGTGGGGTACAGTGGGACCCTCCCCAGTGACACTGTGGCGACTGACAGGTGGCATCCCAGCACAGCTATATTACTGTGCTGACACGTGACAGAGCAAAGCAATAAAAATGCCTAGAGAGAGGAGGTGAAGTGCCAAAGGTGTGCAGACGAGGGTGGTTTCCTCATGTCGTTTTCTATAATTTGTAAAGGTCGTGCATTTTGTTGCCAGGCACAGCTACCAAAATACTAAATGGAACAGACACGAGACTGCATGTGAGAACTCAGTGCTGGCCAGCGCACTGTGCTCACCTCACAGTAGAACTTCCTGTCCCTCGCCACCTCAGGAAAGAAACAGGTCCAGAGAAGTTCCTAAAAGCCCGCACCCTCCACTTACTCTTCACTTGCAAAGAGACCTCAGCCATCTGCGTAAGTAATTTAACCACTTACCCTCTCAGAATTTTAGATAGTCAACTCCAAATCTAAAATTACCCAGAAATACATATAAAGGAAGATATAATTACATGACCATAAACTACCAAACTAAATGCTATACTGATTTGCATGAGGAGTTTTGTTTGTTTGTTTGTTTTTTACTATTTCAGGTGTCTATAATTTCAAGGGCCTGAACTGTGGCAGCCTTCTTATAAGAAATCCCATTTTTGTCCAAGGAGACCTTAGACCCCCTGCCAAGGGCCACGCTGCCAGGGTGGGTGGTGAAGGGTGGCAGCACCTGGGTCGACAGAGGGCTCAGGACCGGGACCATGCGGCAACGTGACAGTAAGAAAGGAGGGAACACCGATCCGTATCCTCAGGCCAATGACATCTGTCACAAGGTACAGGGAAGAGAGAAATTGCATTGGATGCTACAAACCAGGCGAAGAAATCTTTCTTGCTCTCTCAAAGCAAGACTCCATCATCACGGATCCATCAGCCATCTGTCTGCATCCACCCCAGGGCCAGACCAACCAGCATGACAGTTTCCACCACAAATTATGAAGGTGGTCACTCAAGTGTAAAGTGCGGACCCGGACCTGCCTGACGTGGGGACTGTTGGCATGTTCCAACTTACAGTAAGATCTGAAGATATCAAATGTCTGCGTGCCAATCACACCCATCACTGGATGACAATGGGAAGTGGCAAGTGCTAATATCCTGAGATAAGTTAGTTCTTCAGCCTGACATTCAAGAGAATCTCATTCTCCAACTATTTAGAACATTGGAGTAAACAATGTTTTGTGAAACGTCTCTTATGTGAACTTTTTATTCATACTTAATTTCAAAGTTCTCAGGAGTTAGGCTGGCTTTTTACAAAGACATGTATGGAGTGTTTCTTTAGATACCCTTTACAGAGGGTCTCTAAGGCAGTATTTTCCTGTGAAACATAGTTTTTCCCCACCCTTCTACTAATTACAGTATTCCAAAAGTGAGTGTTCCTCACACACAACCACAACATACATAAAGCACACTAAGACACACACGTGCATTTAGAAATCCTCGATTCATAATCAGTCATGATCGCAAGCCAACAAAAACAGGACAGCCTAGCCCTAACTGGTTTGGCTCAGAGGATAGAGCGTCGGCCTGCGGACTGAAAGGTCCCAGGTTCAATTCCAGTCAAGGGCATGTACCTTGGTTGTAGGCACATCCCCAGTAGTGGGTGTGCAGGAGGCAGCTGATCAATGTTTCTCTCTCATCAATATTTCTAACTCTCTATCTCTCTCCCTTCTTCTCTGTAAAAAATCAATGAAATATATTTTTTTAAAAAAACACAGGACAGCCTAATAAAACACAGCCCGAGTGCACACAGAGGTCCCAGAAAACACACAATTTCTTCTTTTCTTAAAATAACCAGGTCATTCACTAATTCCTTTGTCAATATTTATTGACATTGCCATGAATCGGGCAATGTTTACAGGGCAGAGAGGCAAGCTCCCCGGGTGGAAGGAAAGATGCGGAAGAGGGAGAAGATACAGCAGACAATAAGAGATCAACACTGACATCTGCTAGGAATTAAGGTAAGTGGGGCCCCGGGAGAGACCCCCTTAGAACAAGGAGTGTAAGGACACTCAGAGTTGCAGAAATTTTCACGGAAAGCGCCCCGAGATTCAGACGCGGGGCAGAGGCGATGCAGGAGCCAAGGTGAGGCTGGCGTCAGTCTGGCCTGGGCATGAGGCCAGCACACTGCTGTTAACCTGTCACCAGACCACCTCGGACTCTCCGTCACTGGGTAAGGAAAGGTCACGTCCCTGCAGCATGAATCTATTACCTGAAAGTGTGGTTCTGATAAGGCGGGTACAAACTCAAGTTTCCGACGTCGGTGTATCATCAGATCCCTATCTGTATGACAAGAATACTGTCACATCGTTTCCAGCTCTGAAACTAGGAAATATTTCTCTACAGACCAGGGGTGCCTTCTACAGAACGCATTTCCGAACAAAGAATTCCACTGGAATGCAAAGATTTAGGGCCCTAAATCTATCTGTTTCTGTAAATATTTTCTAAGTTAATTGAGGCAACACTGGAACAAAATAATGAAAAATCTCACTTAGTCCACTCAGCCAGTGAGCAGTTGAGGCTCTTGTCGATGATGTACCGGGAAGACTCTGAGAAGGAGACAGAGGCCCAGGTCTGTGACCCTGAAGCAGTCGCTTACCTGTCTTCAATTTCCTCCTTGCAAGAAGGAGAGCCAAGCAGTGGGACCAGACCAGTGATTTACAACAAAGTCCGAAAGAGACTCTCAAGATTTTGAAAGTTAATGGGAACCGTAGATTTGCCTCTATGCGACCACACAGCTCATGAACGGTGAAATGTCTCCTTCCTTTAGAATTGTATCAACTTGGTGTAGTAACACTGGCTACGTTCCGTGCCGATCAGAAGTTCCGAGGCAGACATGTGTCTTCGGTGAATGATTTTAATTGTGAGAAAAGTGCCTGAGCTCTTAGTCCTGGACCAAGAAAAACACTGGGATGATGTGTAACTGGGAAAACAGCCGGGCCTAGAATGCCTGGTCTTTATGGGGAACCTTGGAGGAAAGGACAGGGAAAGGCAGTGTGAGAGGGAACCAGCGAACTTTTCTGTCAAAGAAAGGAGCTTGCCGCCATCGTAGGTCCCGCCATTTTGGTATGACCTTCAGATCCTTCAGGGGGCCACCATCTTAGGTTCTGCGATCTTGGTATGACCTTCAGGCTCTCAGGGGGGCTGCCATCTTAGGTGCTGCCTTACCTTCCCCTTCCTCTGAATTAGCTAATCGCGCAATAATGGGAATCCGAGCTCTGAACCCTGGCCAATCAGGTCAGAGTTCAGAGTGAGGGGCGGGGCAGACCCCGCGTCAGGAAATAAAACCCGAACAGACTTCCCATTCGGTGTGCTTTTGTCCATGATGTTCAGCTGGCAGGAGCACCCCTCTGCGCAGAATTAAGTTTGCCTTGCCGATCCAGTTTCGAGTGTTTGTCTCATTCCTGCAACATCGTTGAGAGCATTTCTTTCTTTATATATATATATATATATATATATATATATATATATATATATATATATAATTGATTTTTTACAGAGAGGAAGAGAGAGGGATAGAGAGTTAGAAACATCGATGAGAGAGAAACATTGATCAGCCGCCCCTGGCACACCCCCCACCGGGGATGTGCCCGCAACCAAGGTACGTGCCCTTGACCGGAATCGAACCTGGGACCTTTCAGTCCACAGGCCGACGCTCTATCCACTGAGCCAAACCGGTTTCGGCAGAGAGCATTTCTAACAGCAGGAGTAAACCCAAAGCAAGTGCTGCATCTCCTGATTAAAGGTAGCCGGCATTGGAGTGCAGAAGAGCATGCCACCCCAAAACACAACTTCAGGGGTTCAGGACAAGTCACCCCAAAATGTGTACTTACGCCACTTTGGTGTATTCATTATTTTGAGCCGAAGGCATCTGAAAAACAGCAGACCCCAAAGAAAGGCTTTCTCTGAACTCCCCTCATCTGCCTAAACACAGGCACACCCAAAGCAACTGAGTGTTGCTCCCCTCCCAGAAGTCTCACCAACCAGGATCGCCTGCTGTCACAGGAGAGGAGGCTCGGCGTGGACACCACACCAAGCAGCCTGTCACGAATGGTCGTACCTCCCATCTGCTCCTCTGAGGACCCAGTCATCTCTGCTAAACCGCGGACTCCCCTAGGAGGCCCACGCCCCTCCTCCCTTCCCGTGCAGGCTGGTATTTCAGCCTGAGTCAGTCCGTCAGCTTTCCCCGGGCATCTCCCATGTGCACGGGAGGCACACATGTTAATAAACTTCTGTTTGTTTTTCTCTCGTTAAATCTGTCTTTTATTACAGGGGTCTCAGCTAAGTGCTCAGCAGGGTTGAGGTAAAATTACAGAGTCAGCCACAAGAATTTTTATATTTTTAACTCAAGAAGGAACGTGTTAGACCCAAACAAGTGCTACTGCCTCACAGCCCCAAATTCTTCAACCCTCCGACAGGCCGGGGGAACTGGCGTCATTCTTTGTGTTAACAACAAAGACTACCAACCCCACACCAGCCCCTGCACATGTTCCAGCGGCAGGGGAACCGCTTCCTCCCTGCAGTTTGGGGACAGTCCCGACTGGGAAAGCCAAGGTCACTCAGGACTGCCCGGGAAGAGGCTCATGGGCCTCCTCCCCACATCCCTGCTCCCTGCGCCTCCTGCGTGCCTGCGCTCAGCTCACGCCTTCTACAGGAGACCAAGTGTGGCCGTGGTCCCTGCGCAGCTAGGAGCCAGGTGGGCCACGTGGAAATCTGCCCATACCAGGGGAAATAACAACTCCTTCAACCAATGAGTCCGTGAACCTGAGTCATGGAAAACTGGAGGCTGTCCTTTCTGCCTTTGGCCAAATCCCCCTCCCCATTCTCTCCTGGCCCCACCCAGCACTCAGGGCTGCCCCTGAGCCTGATGCAGTTTCCTGGGAAACTTTGATTTTAGAAGCTGGCAGTTACCACTAAAAGGAGCCATACAAACCACGTGGTTACGGAGTTCCTACTGCATCCCTGGCACAGGCAAGGGCTTCCTTAAGGCTCACAACGGTGGGGAAAGGACCCGGGGGCCCAGGGAGCATGGCCACAGAGGGAGCCAGGAGGGAGCGGAAATCAGGGGAGGCAGGGATGACTCGAGGACACAGCCTTCAGTGGCAGAAACTGGCAACAAACAGAAACAAAAAACCCCCAGGGACATGCGAGCCCTGTAAACACTGATCTTTAAAGGAGAATACCGCACTGTTAATTAAGAGTCAATCAAGATGGAAGCTCTCGAGCCACTTCAGAGATCAGCACGCAGGCTTCTCAGGTGTCCCCCTCCCTGGCAGCACACCCGTGAGTCCGTCTTACTGAAGACGTCTCTGAAATGCCACTGGCTGACTTCAAAGTACACTTTTCCCCTTGGCTGCAGACTCCGTAACTGACATGCTTGAAAACCCACTGACGTCCAAACTGAGCAGCTAATTTAAGAAAATATTAATTACCACATGGTACTGTCAACAACAAATCACTTTCCAGTGTTTTCTCATGCCTGTTCTTTTTCTAGGAGGTGCGGGGGCCTCAAACTGGATTGGGGGACTCAATGATCCCACTGAACAAAGCCTCATGGAACAGAACCAGTAGTCAGCTCTGGTGGGGGAATACCCCCAACAAGATGTTCTCACATATGCGCGCAAGTGTGTACATTCACACACACACACACACACACACACACACACACACACACACACACACACAGTGGTCTACTGGTAGACCTGCACCTGGTAGGGCTTCTCTTTCCAAAATCTCAGGAAAACAGCTCCCAAACTCATTCAACATCACAGCATGTTTGTCCAGGTGTGTTTTGTTATTTTTTTCTTTGCTCCTGCAGGTTATTCCTCCAACAATCGCAACGGGAGTCTCCGATGCAGGGAAGACGAGTTGGTGGTCTGGCTTCTACTTGCAGCTCCCTGGCTCCAGGCCCTCAAGCTCAGCTCCTGAGTCCTTGGACTCATGCCAGACTGGAAGGCCACCTTCCCAGTCATGTGACCACACACCTGCCTTTGGTCCCTTCCACAGACTATCTGCTGGGAAGTGGGACGTGTGTCCCAGGGATAAGAAGAGGTTCCCCCTAAGACAGACTCCTAGCCACTGGGGAAGCACGTACCTCTGAAGTGAACAAACACTCTTCCTCCTCAGAGACGATCTCCTTTGTTCCAGTCTAGATGTAGTCAAGACTTTTGGCACAACATCCCCAACGTGGGAGCCGCTTCCGGCTCAGCAGCCACCGTGACTGGGGCCTCGGCGGTGCCCCTTGCTGCCGGGTGCCGACCTGCTCGGCTGCAGGTCCTGTGCTGTTTCTAACAACTGCTTTTAATGGACTGCAGACCGAGGAACCAGATCATCAAGGTTGCTATCATTCTAAAATAATCAATAAGCTGAAAGTATGGTTCAAAAGAACATCTCTTTCATCAAAAGCATTAGGTTGTATCGTATGAAACCGGCTTCATCTTTTGTTACGCAAAAGCCTTTTTTGCTTTCCCAAGGTTTTCAATAATGATTCCAACAGATATGGTCCCCAAGCACAAAAAGGCTACTTCCACATATTAAAACATGTATATAGAGGCATCCACATGAAAGAATTTCCCTGCTCACCAACATCAAGATAAACTTCAAAATTAATAATTTTCCTGTCCAGAAAATTGAGCTCACTTGAGAACTCAGGCAACGAATGTGCTCTTGACAAAGTTGCAAAGGAATATTGTTGTAAGTGAATCATTATTTTAAGAACAAAGGCTCACTTTTTAAAGAAAGAAATCATGTGATTTATTTTTTTTATCATTTCAGTTTCATATATCTGAAACATTAGGAGACTAGTGAGGAGACTACCTGGTAACTTATAAAATCTCTACCTGCCCAGCCGTCATGGCTCAGAGGTTGAGTGTCAACCTATGAACCAGGAGGTACTAGTAATGGTTCGATTCCTGATCAGGGCACATGCCCAGGTTGTGGGCTCGATCCCCAGTAGGGGGCGTGCAGAAGGCAGCTGACCAATGATACGCTCATCATTGATGTTTCTCTCTCTCTTTCTCTCTCTCTCTCTCTCTCTCTCTCTCTCTCTCTCCCCCTTCCTCTCTGAAATCAATAAAAAATGTGTGTGTGTTTTTTTTAAATCTCTACCTAATAGGTAAAAGTCCATTTTTTGACAGATAGTCATGAACACCTCCTCTGTGCTGACTGTGCCAGGGCATGTACACTTCTGTAGTATACAAAGAGCACTGTCCTCCAACAGTTTTAATTCACTTGAGGAAACGTCACTCCTAAAACTACAAAACAGTAACCTGTTAAAGTCACTATTTGGACTCTCCAGAAACATACATTTCACATGAAGTGCAACTGTCTTCAACTAGGATCAGCCCAGAAGGTTTCTTTTCCATCTTGGTTCTGCTTTTGAAACAATGCTTATGAGGATTAAAATTTTTCCAATTTTAAAAGAAGGCGTTTTCCACAGACTACACCCCAATTACACCTAGAACTGAAAACCACAGAATCCACATGTGCTAAAGTAATAAAATAAAAAACTGTGCGTTTTCTTCAACTTGCTCCATGCAAGTCCTGTTTCTAACAGCATCTCATCAAATGCACTTACATTTCACGCTCATGGAGTCGTTCTAAACCTAAGACGGAGGCACGGCTACAAACACAGGGGTGTAACCTGACGACATCACAGCAAATAAACACGTGAATGACACACATTTCAACTCGGCGCACTGCTCAGAAGTATTTGCCAGTGCAATGACTTAATAAAAACATTGCTGAATCTGAACAAAGAACGAAACTATTGATTCGTACTTATATCCGGGAAATGGACACTCATTCAGCAGAGCCTGTCTCTGAGGTGCTGTAGCTGCACGTTCCTGCACTTACCTCGTCTCCCACACGGGGGATGGCCTCTCGCTCCTGCACGGGAAGACCTGCTCCCTGAGGCCTTTGCCATTTTACAACGAAGAAAAGAAGATTCTAAACCACATCAGAAAAAAATGTCTATTTCAAAACTGTAACACATTTTAAGGAATAAAAAGTTTTAAACTCAGTATCTTTCAGGGGAATTTTTTTATATTAAAATCCTCAGTCCAAAAAAGGACTTACCTAAAGAGCTATAAAGTAATTTTTGCCTATTTTAAAGCTATAATAATAACTATCATTTATTAAAAGCCTACTTTGTCAGGAATCTTACAGATACACTTTTTTACACGTTTATAGTTTAAATGTGTACATTTTTCTTTAGAAGGCTGCACTATTATTAATCTCTTCTTGTGATACACACACTACTAGCCAACAGGCCATACAACTAGGTCCTTCACTTCCCTGCTTGCCTTTTTCTTTGAAAAAGCATTCTAAAAATAAACAGTGCTAGCACACACAGCTGCTATTTTTTGAATTCACCTAGATTTCGAAGCTTACACATTCAGAAAAAGCAAGAACGGAGCCAGTGTGGAGGGGTCAGGACGGCAGGGACCTCTCCTGCCCGTGTCCACGGCCAGGCTCCCAGGCCAGCGCCAGCAGACCATGCGACCCTTTCTTTGTAGCAACTCAGATCCCTGATTATCTATCTCTCCACAGAGGCACTGCTTTTAAGGATACAATGCCTCTGATACAGCACCTCACGACTCAAACAGGAATATAGCCGTGGCCTATGACTTTCGATCTCTCCTCCGAAGAAACACTGATTCGCCAGACAACCCAGGATGACAGTGACACCACAATTAGTGTGCTGCCTAGATGAGAAAGCTCGGTGGGTCTCTGTGATACTGTTGTCATTAACTAGTTATTAATAACAGGAAAGGAGCAAAGGGAAAGCCAGGCATTTATAGGCAAAACCCTGGGGGAGGGGGACTGGACCAAGGAAAGACAGACACAGGCCCAGTGAAGCGGGCATGACTAGGGGAGGTGCTTTCTGTCGGCCACACCTGGGCACAGAGGCCACTGGCCAGAATGGGTGTGGCCACTGCAAGTGCATGACAACTTGGGATACTGAATCCCCTGAACGAAGAAGCTTGCTCTCGTGTGCTCTTGGCTCTCTCAGCATGCTGCGCCTGATTCTGGGCTTGTGGGGCTGGGGAACCTGCAACTAAGGCATGTGCCCTTAATGGAGAATCAATCACAAGACCCTTTGGTCCGAGGGCCAATGCTCTAACCACTAAGCAAACGAGCCAGGTTCATTTATTGTGTTAGACAGTAAATAATATACTCCTAAAGTAGGCCAGGCCATCAGAAAGCATGCTAGTCTACTTATAAAATGGCATTTACTGAATTGGGTCTTGGTAGAAAGGCATGGGAATAAAGTATGATTTAAAAAAATGAAGTTGTTTTTTTTTTTTAAATATATTTTTATTGACTTGAGAGAGGAAAGGAGAGAGGGATAGAAACATCAATGATGAGAGAGAAACATCGATCAGCTGCCTCCTGCACACCCCCTACTGGGGATGTGCCCACAACCAAGGTACATGCCCTTGACCGGAATCGAACCTGGGACCCTTCAGTCCACAGGCCGACGCTCTATCCATTGAGCCAAACCAGCCAGGGCAAAAAAAAATGAAGTTCTTAGTGTTGCTGACTTTGTGGTAAACGACCCTGTTTGTTGCATAATCATATGACGTGTCCTTATAAATACTGAAGGCGTTCAGAGCAGGCCTGCCCGAGAAATGCCCCTTTGACATGTGGATTATTTGGGGCTGAAGGCAATTGAGACCCTGCAGGCTCACAAGCAACTTTTACCTCTGGGCCTTGCCCCTGATAAGAGTTATCACCGATCTAAAAGGGAGAGCACACTTACAATGACTGAACATCTGCTCTTCCCGTCTTCCTGGGAAATGACACTCTTCTCTTCTGAGCCTCAGGACCTCCTGCCTCATTCCTTGGCTCAGGATGTCTTGTACACCCTCGTTTTACTTTTCTGTCTCTGAACCTTTCATGCATGTGGGGATCCTGTATATATACACGTGCAATTAAATCTGGTTACATTCTCTTATTAATTTGCCTCATGTCGATTAGTTATTAGAAAAGAAAAGGAAAGGAACCTGGAAGTGTTATAGGCAGTTAGAAAAGAGCAGAGCACTGACGATGGGCCAGGCACAGAAACTCACCAGGGAAGAAAGCCTGGATGCCTAGCAAGGGGCAAAACTGGGAAAACAAGAACCTCACTCCCAGGGTAACCTTTCCTCTGCTAGCTTATTGCTCCTCATGGGGTTTGGTGCTCATACTGCTAGCCATTCAGTTTAGACACCCCAGACCTGAAGATAACATCTCCCTGAAGATAACATCTAGGCCTCCGTTGTATTTCAGCTCCAGGCCCAGAAAAGCAACAAAACCAGACAAGGGACACCTTGGCTGCCTCAGGACCAGCTGCAGTGACTAATGACCCCAGCCTTGGCTCCAATCAATCAATGGAGACCACAACGCTGAAAGAGCGCACCTGGAAAGCTGATGCATATGCTATTAAGACCTTCCCCGAAACCTCCCCTAAGATTTCCACTTGCGAGAGAGAGAGAAATATGCTCAGGATGAAGGACACAGGGCAAGCTCTCCCCCAGGGGAGCACATTGGTGCCATTCTCATCCCCCTTCTTCCCTCTAAGGGACCCCAAAAGACTTGCAACCAGGGGAGCAATGGGCAGTGGAAGCTTGTCCTGGGCTAACTCCCTGAACCTGTCCCCATGGCCCCCTTTTCTGACTTCCCTGTGAGCCACAGCAGCCCAGCCTAGGCTCTCCTGATGCTGTCTATGCCCTGTCCTACCTATATTTTTGCTCAGCCAATAAATTCTTACTTACTTTGCAAAAAAAAAAGGGACTCAGATTAGAGAAACCCTATTCCGTACACCATGATGTGATATCTGATCTTCCAGTGGTTTAAATCTCTATATGAGATAACTGACCTATTCAAGACAATTCTAAGTGGAATTTCTGCTCAACTCTAACAATTGCCAGGCTGCACGGAGCCCAGAACAGTGTTTCTAACGGAGGCCTGGGAACCTGTTAGGAATGCACATACACGGGCCCATCCCAGACCCACCAAAGCAGACACTCAAAACTCTGGCCCAAGTTCTGACCGGTTACCAGATTGTCAGCAGACAATTAACAAGTTGCTGTTTCTCCCAAAGTGCTTCTTCCTACCTCATCTGAATGTTTCTGGGAAGATTGTTTGCAGCTGGGCTAACAGGCCTTGAGCATCAATGTGATGGGGGAGAGAGGTCTGATGGAGGCTCAGGCGTGGGGCTGGGGCCAGCTCCGCACCACTCCTGGGGCCCCCGGGCGGTGGGTCACCTCCCTGCGCTTCAGGGTTTACTGAGGACGGGAGATATAATAGTGACAGCACTCCATAGGTGAGCTGTGATGCCCCATAGCTACCCTGTGCCCTCCGAGGTGAGGGGAGAGGAAGCGTGTAGGAAACAAGACCTCCCAGGGCCCAGGAGGGAGGGCACGGTCAGCACCGCGCAGGTCGGCGGCATGCCACAAAGGTGGGGGAGGAAACACAGAGGACCGGCTGACGGTGTTGTTTTTTTAGTGTTGATGGGGCCTTTTTTAGCTCTCTCAAGAAGAGTAAGAATAATCAACTGCTTGTGAAATCAGGGCTGAAATTCTAAATTAGGAGGGAAAAGTGTGTTTTTCAGCCTCTCGCAGATCCACACGGCAGCAGGAAGATAAGCCCATCGCACAGGATTAGTGGGTGGAAAGGAATGAGAAATGACATCCTGGCGACATGCGTTTAGGAAAAAATTCTCGACATCGATTCTGGATCTACTAGGAGTTCCTGCAAATGTCTCAGAGCTGTTCTCCAGGAAGTGATGAAACAGAAATACCCAGGCGCCTTCTGCATTTCCCTGGACCTGCGACAGCATAGAGTTGGCAGCTGCATCTCCTGAGAGACACTGGGAAGAGAGAGCTTTAAAAAGAAAACACACAAAAAAAACCTGTAACGTAAGTTTCAGCATCAAGGGGAGAGCCTCTTCGCTGGAGTCGTGATGAGGGCTCCTGCCCAGAGTGCAATTCATGACAGATTCCTGAGGACAGTGCAGTCGAGGGTCTGCAAACCATGGCCCCTGAACAAAATTCAGTGAGCGAAGAGGGATTTTTACATTTTTAAAGGGTTTAAAAACAACAACAAGGAAGAACATGTACGAGAGGCCACTACACTGGCAAAGCTAAAACACATGTGCTCTCTGGCCCTTTACAGAAAGTTGCCGGCCCAGCCCCACCCAGCTCCAGCCACAGAGCAGTTCCATAAGTAATGTCACTGATTCTTTAGAACGAACACGCCGAAACAGTCAGGGCTGGGGTAGATGCTTTTGAACACCCTCAATGGAGACACACTGTCACGTGCTTAGAACAGACTTCATCTTTGTAAAAGCCAAAACAAGGGAAGCAATTCAGATGAGAAGTAATACAATTTGAGATACATAATGAGGTGTGACGGGTGAATAGCTCACTGGCATTCCCGTGTGAAAATAAACTAGCTCGAAGGTCAAGTTCAAAACAACCACCACCCGAGGATGGTGTGGGCTCTCCCAGGGACCAGTTAATCAGCTCCATGATAGATCCAAGGTGGAATACTTGGTACTCACTCCTCAAATTTGGGTATCGCTGCAACACAGTGACTTGTCATTTGAGGCTTTAAGAGGCTAAGGAAGCCACCGTCTCCAAGTGGCTGGCCACACGCCAACAGGAAGGACAGGAGGAGAGCCCACAGGCCTCGCCCTGGGGCCCAGCAGGACTGGGAAGGAGAGAGGACTCCCAGAAAGAACTGACTAGGTAACCTAGACTTAACGACGTCATCACAGCACCATCTTCTGCACTTGACAGTATGGAGCAGTCTGAGCTGTTTCTCCATCACCATCTTCCCACATACATGTCAACAATCTTGGCAGCCAGAAGTCCCAGTGTTTCCGGGATTCAGGCCTTCTCTGCATATCCTCTACCTTAGCCTATGTTTTCACATCTGATCAACTAGTCCCTGGATTATTTCAGGAGCCTCTTAGCTCCAACTGACCATGCACACCCCAGACCAGGGGGTACCGAGTGCCCCTGCGAGGCTGTCCCTCCGATGGACAGAGACCCCATATACCAGGTAAAGCCCCTCCAGTCTGCGCGGCTCCATGGCCAATCCAGCCTGTGGTTGCCACCAATGGCTGGTGCTTTTTCTGCGTTTATGTGCCAGGGAGGGAAACAGTTACATTCATCATCTGAATTAATCTTCCTGCTCTTAAGGTGTGTTTTATTTATGCCCATTTTGTAGATTTTAAAAAAAACGGAGCTTTGAAGCAGCTAAGTACACTGTCCCGAGTGACACACCCTTAAGTCCAGCTGATGCCCTTCTGGCTCCAACGCCTGGGACCCTCCCCAGCCGTAAGTCCACTGCTCTCCACGCTGAGCCAGTCCTCACGCCAGTCTGAATCACTGCCACTCCCAAACACACCCAGCATCTCCCACAGCCCACGTCCGCAAACGTCACCATCTGTCAATGCGGATGAAACACCACTTCATGCAGAAGGCTCTCTACACAGAAGCGACGCCCTCCCGTCTAACGGTATTCACCACTTCACCCAGAAGGCACCCTCCAGCTGCTTCCCGTCTGTGGAGGCTGGGACCTGTCTCTATAAATCCATCTCCCACCCACCCTCACAAGCTAAGCAGCCAACTCATTGTTGGCTTAACATCAGCAAAATACTTCCATTCAAAGACAAAAGATCACAAGGAATTCAGTAGTGACAAATAATTTAAGTTTCATTATTCGGTTAAAATTATGTTTACTGCATTCTAATAAAGACATATTATCCCCTATTTAGCTTTATTTGATAAAGGCTCTTGTTTTTTTCAATACAAAACATTTATGAAAACTCCTGTACGACAAAAGGCCTCACACATCACCTCAGTTTGTCCACAATGGATCTGCCTCAACCCAACAAACACAGCGGACTTTCTCCCCCAAGTCAAGAATCTGAAGCTGGCCCGGCCGGCCCGGCTCAGTGGTTGAGCATCGACCTAGGAACCAGGAGGTCACCGTTTGATTCCCGATTCCCAGTCAGGGCACATGCCCGTGTTGTAGGTTTGATCCCCAGTAGGCGGCATGCAGGAGGCAGCCAATCAGTGATTCTCTCTCATCATTGATGTTTCTATTTCTATCTCTCTCTCCCTCTCCTTTCCTCTCTGAAATCAATAAAAACATATTTTTAAAACAAAGAATCTGCATCCAGGCGATCTCTCTGGAGAGTAACAGAGACGTCACTATTCCTCACATTCTCATGGAAAAACCACTTGACCCAACCATGATGAGTATCATAGAATAAAAAGACGGAAAGGGAGGAGTGCTTTTCTCTCCAGCTGGACATAACAAATGACCACTGTGACAAGAGTCTGTCTAATGGAGCAGATTTATCCTCACTGAAAACCCCTCATCGGCTCCCGCTGACAAAGGCGAGAGTATAACCAGGAAGCCGGCCTCCCCCTCCCGAGGCTGTGGTCCCTGAGGGAGCTGGGCACCAAAGGCCTGCTGCGCGTGGAGCCGAGGGCACTGCAGTCATCTGCAGCCATCAGCACTGGTCACTCCAACAGAAGAAGCTCCCCCATCACTCCCCCCCCCCCCCCACTCCCCGGCCCCCATCCTCCTTTTCTTTGCCTTCCCAATTTCTCTCGTCTTCCTCTTTCTCACTGGTCTGGGGTTGGTTTCTCAGTCCCAATTAGCCAGTTTATTTTCAGGTTCACTGAGGAATTTTTTTCATTCTACTTGCAATGCAATAATTATTCTTAAAGTTAGTATCACGAAGTTCCAGCCCACCTGATGGCCACCTCGGAACCACGTGTGCCCTAGGATTTCCACGTTGTGTGTGCAGGTCTGCCCAGCAGCACGGCCTCGCCCGCTAAGGCTGGTGGCGAGGGGGACGCGGGGACACCAGTCATGCATCCCACCACCGGCAAGATGAAGCAGCTTTTGTTTTCACAAAAGATTATTTAAACTAACATTCATTTCAGTTTCACAGCTTACACAGTTTTGTTATTGAACTTGTAAATTGCTTCGGAGCTCAAGTTACAGAAGAGCTACAAGCATTATGGAGTATACGTCTGGTTCCCTGTTTACAATCTATAAGCAACATTATCATCAAAAATCACTGAAATCAACCCCGAGGCTCTAAGGTTTTCCTCTTCAAAGGAGCCCCTACGAGCTTCCGATCACGGTCACTCCAGTGGCAATAACGGGGACTCGGGCTTTACAGGGAGCGGGAGCCCCAACACACCAAGGTCCTAAGGATGCAAAGGGTGTCCAGGTACCAGAGAGCTGCGGCGATTTTGCCAACAGGCCCCAAATATTTCACTCACACTTGTTAACTTTCCTTTCCCTGACCTTCCACAGCACATCAAGCTCTGCCTCTGCGTCAGCGTTACCTGAGCCTCCTTCCACCCACAAACTTCCTCCTGCGCTCCGTCCGGCAGGACACGGCGACCTGTGAGCCCCACTGCACCAGCACAGGGCTGGGCGTGGAGTGGGCGCTAGGGGGTGACCACTTCACGCAGCGCCTCGGCCCAGCTTTCACTCTGGGATCAGCTCTTTTCAGCCTTCAGCCTTCCAGTGACCTTAGTGGCTGCTGCCACACCTTTGTGAAGCCAGACAACATCTGTAGGTGTAGATCCAGGTGAGCAAACAGCTCCCTGAGGCTCCACAGGTCAACGCCTACTCCTACACCAAGTAAGGAGCCATGACACAGGTCTCTCGGAGCAAAAGTCCCGTCTTCCTGGATTTCCCACAAATAACCGGGGCATTCCACTCACATACTGAATAAGGTGGAAAGATGACAGTATTTTCAGAGAACAATGTCGTCAAGCCACAATAAAGGTACCACTTTCATTCTACGAGAAAAATGCACATAAATTTTAATAGCAGAGAACTCTCGTGTTATCAAATGTGCACATCCTTTCAAAAGTCAGAGTCGCATAACTCACACCCAGGGAGATGGAAAATCGTTCCAGCTTTTAGCAGCCAAATCAGAACCCTGCTCAGGAGTCCATCGTTGCAGACTTCGAGCAACAATGTACTGAAGGAATTGGAATAACTAATAAGAAAATTTTAATATTAATAAGAGGCTAAAACATAATTAAATTTACACAATTCTCGTTTAGATTGGTAGAGCATGTGATCGATCAGTTCATCCACA
Organism: Cnephaeus nilssonii; assembly: GCF_951640355.1. Classification (NCBI taxonomy): domain Eukaryota; kingdom Metazoa; phylum Chordata; class Mammalia; order Chiroptera; family Vespertilionidae; genus Cnephaeus; species Cnephaeus nilssonii. The sequence goes on along the minus strand of NC_137072.1, from coordinate 40,034,502 downwards.
TGTGAATATTATATGTTTATGATCAAGTGCTTCAGTCTTGTAGGCATTCAAATACTTTTTTTTCTGAACTAAGCAAAGTAAATCTATAAGAGACAGACACCGTTAACAGAATTTTCACCCATCACAAAAGTCACAACGATAATGCAAGGGATAAAATATTGTATTTTATTCATGAAAACATCTCTCTGAAGTTCCTACCAAAGTAATGCTGTGGACCTGCCGGTATCAAAGACTCAAAAGTAACTGGACTCCATTTCTGGAAAACTGGTCCATGCTCTGGATTTTTGAAGTCAGATGCACAGCTGTCCTGGCAGACAATTTCCCCCCATGGAGACATTTTATTCTGTTTTTCATATATCTTACAGAGGCATATAAGAAAATTTCACAGCAGGTAAACAAAAAAGTAATCTTCTTATACTGTCATATAATACATTTCACTGACTACATGGGTCAATAACAAGTTTAAGTCTTTATTCACATCAATAAAGAGAATTACTCCTTTTAGCCGTAAGACATTCTGTTTTACATATGAATATATATGACCATAGCTAATAAACTGATCATTTTACATAAAGATTGGCACAACTCCCAGCACAGATTTTACTAAAATAAACACCACTACTATCTTTCTTCAATTAAATAACCAAGAATAAATAGGAAACTGCGTATTGTTTGTTGAAAATAATTATTCTGTTGTTTTATGGACACATAAATTAAAATGATAAATACAGTAGAGTATGCTTGGGTGGGCGGGGGGGGTGTAAATCAGATAATGTAACAGTGAAACAAAAACAACTCCTGGGTGCCAGCCTCACATGACATGTGGCAAACTAAAGTACCCAGTCCCACACCCAGGCCTGATCCCGGGAAATAGGAAAAACAGGCATGAGCACCACGGTGGGCCACCCCAAAGGCTACAGTCCAAGAAAGAACAGCTGACATTTATTTCATCTTCTTCTTTAAATTTTTATTTATTTTTCTTGATTTGAGAGAGAGAGAGAGAGAGAGAGAGAGAGAGAGAGAGAGAAACATCAAAGTGAGAGAGAAACATGAATCAGTTGCCTAACACATGCACCCTGACGGGAATCAAACCCACCACCTTTTGGTATACAGGACGACACTCCAACCAACTGAGCCACACAGGCAGGGCTTGGTTAATCTTCTTGATAGGAAAAGCAACACATATTCTTTTTCAGAGATGCTAAAACTAAAAAGACAGAATCTGCCCCAATGTAAATATTATTAAGCTCTATTAACAAATACACACACACAAACATGGCATAACCACAGAGGTGTTTATGAAAGCGCTCAAAAATCACAGAAAGTGGTATACACACCATTGTTTCAAGCACTCAAAGCCAGATACGTTGAAGTTCCTATGATAACCAAAGGTTTCATGCAAGCAAAGGTAATCGTTGCTCAATTACCTCTCTCTGCAGCCATTGCTTTACATGTGCGAAGTCTGCCATTAAAACTTATTTGGTTTAATATGATTCTATTTGTCACAGAAAAGACTTACTAAATTCAACATGCCAACTGTTTGTTTTCCCCATCATGGCGGGAACGGCTTCCAAACATGAAACAAAGGAGAAAGGTTCAAGATGCTAGCTGCTCAGAAGCTAATATTATCTATCCGTTTGCCTGACTTATAGAAAAATATCCTTTTATGTTAAAACCTATCATCAAAGTGGGTATAGAGAGAGCATGACAAGCCCACAGCTAACACTGTACTCAATGGTGAAAAGCTCAAAGTTTTCCTTCTAAAATCAGGAACAGGACAAGGTGTCCACGTTCACAACTTTTATTCAGCAGAGTAGTGAAAGTCCTAACCATAGCAATTAGGCATGAAGAGAAATAAAAGGCATCAAAATTCGAAAGGAAGACATAAAACTGTCACTATTTACAGATGATATGATATTATATATAGAAAATACTAAAGATGCCACCAAAAAAACTTAGAACTAGTAAATTAATTAAGTAAAGTCACAGTATACAAAATTAATATTCAGAAATCAGTTGCTTTTCTATACACTAATAATAAACTATCAGAAAGAGAAATTAAGAAAATCCCATTTATAGTTGCATCAAGAGGAATAAAACACCTAGGAATAAATTTAACCAAGGAGATAAAAGAACTGTACTAGTATTCTGAAAACTACAGGACATTGATAGAAGAAACTAAAGAGACAAATAAATGGAAGGGGATTTCGTGCTCATAGATTACAAGAATTAATGTTGCTAAAATATCCATACTGCATAAACAAATCTACAGATTCAATGCAATACCTATAAGAATTCTTCCCAGAAGTAGAACAATTATAACATTTGTATGGGACCACAAAAGATCCCAAATAGTCAAAGCAATATTGAGAAAGAAGAACAAAACTGAGGCATCAGGCTCTCTGATTTCAAACTATACAGTAAAGCTGTACTAATCAAAACAGTATGCGACTGGCATAAAAACAGACTCATTGATCAGTGAAACATAATAGAGAGCTGAAAAACAAACCCACTTTTATATGGTCAGCTAATTTACGACAAAGGAGCCAAGACTACACAATGGAGAAAGGATCGTCTCCAGTAAATAATGTTGAGAAAACAAACTGGACAGCCACAATCACAAGAATGAAACTGGATAACTATCTTACACTATGACAAAAATTAACTCAAAATGAACTGAATTGAAGACTTAACTGTAATCCCAAATACATTAAGCTCCTTGAAGAAAGTATTGGTGATATGGTCCTTGACATCAAACTTGGCAATGACTTTTTGGATTTGGAACCAAAAGCAGAGGCAACAAAAGCAAAAATAAGAAAGTGGGACTACATCAAACTAAAAATTGTCTGCATAGCAAAAGAAATCATCAACAAAATGAAAAGGCTTATAAGAGGAAATATTTGCAAATCATATATCTGATAAGGACTTAGTATCCAAAATCCACAAAGGACTCACACAACTTAAAAGCAAAAAGAAAAAACCCAATAAAAAATGGCAAAGAATCCGAATAGACATTTTCCCAAAGAAGACATAGATGGCCAACAGGTACACAAAAAGATGCTCAACATCACTAATCGTCAAGGAAATGCAAAGCAATGAGATATCACCTCACACCTGTTAGAATGGCTATTCTCAAGCAGATAAGCAGTTAAGTGTTGTAGATGTAGAGAAAAGGGAACCCTGTGCGTGGTTGGAGGGAGTATAAGTTGGTGCAGCCACTCTGAAAAACACATGGAGGGTCCTCAAAAAACTTAAAAATAGAACTACCGTAGGGTCCAGCAATCCCACTTCTTGGTATTTCTCCAAAGGAAATAACATCACTGTGTCGAAGACATAGCTCCCATGTGCACTGCAGCATAATTTGCAATAGCTAAGACATGGTAACAAGCTAAGCATCCATCAATGGATGAATAAAGAAAATGTGGTGTATATTCCATCAATGAGATATTATTCAGCCATAATAAAAAGAATAAATCTTGCCATTTGCAACAACATGGATGGATCTAGAGGGTATTGTGCTAAGTGAAATAAGTCAGACAGACAAAGACCAATACTGTATGATCTCACTTATATGTGGAATCAAAACAAAATCACCAAACTCATATACTAATAGATACAGAGAACAGATTGGTGCTGCCGGGGAGGGGAGGGGGGGATGGCGGGGGGGGGGGGGCGTTGAGGGATTGAAACAGGTGAAGGGGTCAAAAGGTACAATCCTCCAGCTATAAAATATGTCATCACAGCATGGTGACTGTAGTAAACTATTTGCAGATTGAAAGTTGCTAATAGAGTAAATCTTAAAAGTTCTCATCAAAAGCAAAAATAAATATTCTTAATTATGAATGGTGATGGATGTTAACTAGGCTTTTGTGGTGATCACCTCACAATATATACAAATATCAAATCAGTATGTTGTATACCTAAAACTAATATAATATTGTATGTCAATTATATCTCGATTTTTTAAAAATAGAAATGAGTGGTCTAAAGGGACTCACTCCAATACTGTAACCTTTTCAACTTTACCTTGAAAAACTGTAGAGCATAATGTTGTAAACACTAATTTAGAACTCAGAGAATTACTTAGAAGATGATATCTAAGTGTATTATGAGTATAATTTATTAATTACATGTAAAACACTTAATTAGCAAGACCCTTTGTGATGCTTTTATAAAATAAATAAAATTCTGACTTAAGGGTCATATATTAACTGATGTTTGCAAATACCAAACCACTAACTATAACTGCAGAAATTTTTGGCTGGTCAAGGCAGCTTTGTTTGAAAAAGAGAAGAGAATGGTAAATTTTGCGATATATCTTCTTTGCCCCACCCCACCACCCCTCCAAAAAGAGGCAGTGAGCCAGGGACTAAGACATGTAACTAATTGTGCTTAGGAGCCTTCTAGGGCTGAAAGTAGGTCCATCAGAGAGAGAGAGAGAAATTGATTGATTGATTGATTGATTGATTATGGCAGTTTAAGCAGTGAGCTCCCCTGGAGAGAGACCCAAGTTTTCCAGTAGCGAAGGATCTCAGTAGGTCAAGGCTCCTTCCTATGGGCACAAGCACTCATCAAAAATGAGAAAACAGCACAAGCCTCACAGACCGGACCCCTGAGATGAGAAGGAAGGAGGGTCTAGGCTTGAACAGCAAACCGTCCCCGAGGAATGATGCACACAGGACAGTCCACGGGGTGGTGTGTGCGGGAAAGAGCAGCTGTCACGGCACTGGTACATGCACACTTATCATTTCAGACCTGTAAGCACTGCACATGGAGGTCACGCCTTCTCCAGGCTCAGGGGAGGCTCGGGGAGACCCGCAGGGCGCATTTCCCTCCAACCTGACTACAGAGGCAGGAACGTGGCACCGGCAGGTCCCCAGTGCAGGGAGAACTCAATTTAGGGCACCGGCTTCTGGTGCCATTTTCAGAACATGCAACAATGAAATGCAATCTTCTCTTACCCATTACTGCTCTACTGCAAGAAGAGTTGAGTTAGCATTTTACCAGCCACGCTTTAGAATTTTAATGATTTTGCATTTTCCTCAGGTCGAGCATTCCCCTCCCCGAGCTCAGTTGCTATTTCTGGAAGAGGGGTGCCATTCCCAACACTGCTCTCAAGCCATGTGCCCTGCTGCCATCGGCTGTGATGACTTAAGAACTCAAGTTTTTGAATACAAAATTAACGGAGATTTTTTAAATACAAGTTTGTTGGCAAAGATTCCACCCAACTCTGGTCTTCTATTCCAAATGTGCCAGCACCTCGTGACAGCCCATAAGTGTCTGTGAATGGACTCCCTTCTGTCACTTCCATACACGACACAGAGAAGGTAGCTTTTATTCATAATTACGGTCTAATGACCGTGCTGTGAAGTAAATGCTGATTCACCACAGATTAAGTCACACTTTCGTATTAACTGTATTTCATCATAATTGTCTTTTTGACAATTGTTTGCGTGTTGGAAAGCAATGTTAAGGAACAGTTTGGCTGTGACTATCCACAAATCCCTACCCTCTCTAACCTCAGTCTTTTCATCCACAGTTTCTTCAATAACAAGCCTCCCTCACAAGGCAGAATTAAATAAACTGGCATGAAAATTGCCCAGCACAACGCCGGCCCCCAGTAACTACTAGACAAATGTTCATTTCAGTTACTCTTTTCTCCCCAGTTTAGCAAAACTAAATACTTATATTGAGACTAAATAATAACAAACAGTTTAGAATGTCACAAACAGAGACTGACCACCACATTCCATTTAAGATATTTAATTCACTAACTGGGGTATACATATATTTTCATTTATTATGACCTTTGTGTTTCTGACATTGCTCAAAATGTTTAAAATTGGCCCTGGCCAGGTGGATCGGTTGGTTGGAGCACTGTCCCATACACCAAAAGGTTTTGGGTTCGATTGCCGGTCAGGGCACATACCTAGGTTGTGGGTTCAATCCCTGGTCGGGGCCCATATGGGAGGCAACCTATTGATGTTTCTTTCTTTCTTTTCTCTCTCTCTCTCTCTCTCTCTCTCTCTCTCTCTCTCTCTCTCTCTCTCTCTCAAAAAAAATCATAGAAACATATCCTCGGGTGAGGATTAAAAAAGAAAAAAGGTTTAAATTTGAACTAATCACACCTGCACCTTGAGTGTGTCTATCAGCAGGAGATAAAAAGCTTACACTTCATGAATGAGCAAAATCCAGTACGGAGGCACCCTGTGGTGTTTATTAATCCTTTGACACAGTAAAACTGACCCATCTTTTGACATATTACTGGCACTTAACAAGGGATTGGCCTCCAGCTGAATGAAGAAATCACGATTTAAAAGACATAAATATAGTTTATCTCCAATTCACCAGTGATTAGCAATGACTTTTTTTAGAGAGAAAAAAAAGCATCAGGATTGTAAGTAGGAATTAATTAAGGCAAAAGTAAATTTCAAATCAATCCCATTTTCTATGTCCCCATAACAGTCTATACACAATTTTTTACACATTGCCATACCAAGTCATAACACATTTTTTACACATTGTCACACTAAGTCATCAATGTGCTCATTCCCTGATTGTGGCAAGGGCTTCCCAAATTAACTGTGGCTTCATCTTTGTACCTAAGCAGCTAGCACCGTTCCTGGCACATAGGAAGGACTCCATGATGTCTTTCCAAGGCACATGTAAATGGCCAGATGAGGGGCTGGCAGCCCTATCACTAGCCCAGTAGTTTGTGAAAAATATAAAAAAACTTTTGGCCTTCAAGGAACTTAACTCTAACTGGTACAAGATTTCCCTAAGTGAAAACTAAATAACCATGAATGATAAAAGTCTAAAAACGTGATAAATTCATGGTAAAATAACACGGTGAACTTGGATGAGGCTAAGCACAAAGATTTTTTTTAATTGTTGAAGAGGGAAGACCTGAAAAAGTATCGTTTAAAAGGTTGCAAGCAACTTGTTTCTCCAAAAGTAGGACCTGAAATTTACCTTTGAGACGGCCTGCCCTTTTGTCCTGAAAAAAACAAAAACAACAAAACAGACTATTCTAGCGGCAGTCCATCAAAAGGGAAATTCCCAAATAAATGGCAAACTCAAAGCACTTATTTGAAAACCCAAAACTACAGACAAATAAGCTCAGGTTTGAGTCATCCTACCCTCAATTCCCAAATTTGGAGAAGTGCACAAAGTTCTTATTTTCCCTGTTTATGTAAACACTCTATTCTTCTTCCATCCTAGATGTCTTTCTTATCCTTCCATAATAGAACTTACGTATCATTTTCAATTTTGACATAGAGGATGCTGTGTTTGTTTTGAACTGTTTGTACTGGCAACGTTAGAAGGATTCTGCTACAGCGTGACGAAGAACGCACTGTAGTCAGGACTCTATGAGTAAAATTAAATAGTAGGAAAATGGATATTTCCTGATTGGTAGCAACTTCTCATTTATTTAGTGAAGTGGTAATAAACAACGGTTGTGATAAGTAAAGGAAAACAAAATAGTTGATACGATGCTAATATACTGTAAAGTTTCTTTTGCTTATACAAGTCACCCAGACACTATTAAATTTCAGTGTTCTCATCTAGAGAAAAACCGACTTCATAGAGCAATTGTGATGATTAAATGAACGCACACAATGCCAGTGAAATGACTAGTTCCTTCACTGTCGGAAAGGTCCAACAACTTGCCAAATTTCATGTACCACATAGCAAAGAACAACCGTTTTCACCCTATTCTCTGCTCATGCAAGACAGACGGTACTGCACTAGAGCCTGCTAGGGCCCTATTCCTGGTACCACATGATATACACACATATATTCATATAGTGTATATATCTAGTATGCATACATACATTGTGTATAAACAGTGCCCACACATATATGCATTCATAGTGCATGCATATATACTGTATAGTGTCCATTCACATATACATGCTATGGTTCATATATACGCTAGAGGCCCAGTATATGAAAATTCATGCACTGGAGGGGGGTCCCTCAGCCCGGCCTGCCCCCTCACAGTCCGTGAACCCTCAGGGGCAGGAGGCAACCCGGCGATCAGGGGAAGGCGACGCCCCCATCACACCTCTGCTGCTGCCACTGCCGGCAGCGCAAGCCTCAGCCAGCCCTAGTTACCTGAGCCTAGGGAGGCCCTGGGCAGCTGCGGGGGGCTGAGGGACTGGGGGACTCTGGAGGCAGGCGTGCGGAGCAGCCAGACCCGCCTGGGGGTGGGCCCAGCCATGCGGAGTGCCTGCCACCCCAGTTAAGGGAACTGGGCACCGCCATCTTGTGGCTGTGGGTGCCACCATCTTTGAGAGTGTGGCAGTCAATTAGCATATCCCCTCCTTATTGGCTGTGGGCGCCACCATCTTTGTGAGGGCATGACGGTCAATTAGCATATTCCCTCTTTATTAGACAGGATATAGTGTACATACATATATCCATGTAGTGCATATGCATATACCTATAATGTAGATAAGTATCGTCTCTATCTATATAATAAAAGCCTAAGTGACCATTATGGCAGAACGACCAGTCACTATGATGCGCACTGACCAACAGGGGGCAGGCGCTCAACGTAGGAGCTGCCCCCTGGTGGTCAGTGCACTCCCACAGGGGGAACACCGCTCAGCCAGAAGCTGGACTCACTGCTAGTGAGCACAACGGTGGTGGCGGGAGCCTCTCCCACCTCCACAGCAGCACTAAGGAGCAGTGAGCAGGTGGGAGGTAAGGAGCGAGGGATCCTGGATTGCGAGAGGGATGTCCAAATGTGAGAGGGCCCAGGCCTGGCTGAGGAACCTTCCCCCCCACCCCCAGTACAGGAATTTCATGCACTGGGCCTCCAGTCCTATATAATAAAGGGCTAATATGCAAATTGTCCCCACAGGCAGGAGTCTGACCAACTGGGAGTTAGACGTGCACTGACCACCAGGGGGCGGCGCAGAACATGGTGGGAAAAGGGAGGTCCCAGCCAGCAGTGGCAGCAGGGAGCCGGCAGCCACTAGGGACCCTATCCATGCATGAATTTCATGCACTGGGCCTCTAGTACGTATGTAATAGATATGCACATATACAGTGTAAACACATATAAGCACAGTTACACACATAAAATGTATGTATAGTGTACAGTATATATAAACAATGTACACATATGGTATAAATACAAACACATGTACAATGTACATACAATAGTGTACATACATCGAGACCCTGAAAGGGTCCTGCTACTATCAACCTTTAACACACCTTAGAACTGCTGCTAGTTCTCCATAAATTTTTTTTTCCGACTAGAACTCAGACAGGATTTTTAAAAACGAATTCCGACGAATACAGCTAGTGACACAAACACAGTGAGAACCGCGGCCCGTTCCTTGGAGGCCTGGCTTGACAGAAGGGCAGCTCTTCCCTCCTCCAGAATGTGCATGCCGGCTGACCAGCGATGAAGTCAGTGTTCTTTTGAGAAATCAGAAAAGAAACTTGTCCTCATGTTTCCCCCTTTGAGACAAAGCCTCTTAATTAACTAAGTAACTAATGAACTTCTTGAGTGGGATGATTCTTAACTTCCTGGAGAAGCAGACAAACATCCCGGAAGAGACACAGTGTACCCTTCCGTCAGCCTCCCCAGCAGCCACGTCAGTGGGCACAACCCAATGCCGCCGGAATGTACCTGCCACCCAGCCACTCACCAAATCTGACCTTTCTGATACAATAGTGGCACCTCTCTACTTACGTTTTTTCTTTTATTGAAATAAGCTAATAAAGAGATAAATAGCCCATGCATTTATATTTTTTTAAAAATTAAAAGCACAACTTTCTAAATGAGAGACTGCTGTATGTCAATAGTATATATAAATACAATAGTTACTAAAACATCAGCCATTGTAGAAAAAAATAAAGGCATGAACTCTTCTCCAAATAAATAAAAACAAGCTTCAGGAAATAAAAATTTAAAAAAACAAGGAAACTTACCTAAGGAAAAGTATCCATGAACTATTAATCAAAGCTGTATTTCAAAAATGTACTTTCAGATTTTTAAAAAAGATTTCTTAATTGTAATACTTAGATACCCATGGGAAAAAAACAGAATATACACATATGGTATAAATACAAACATGTACGATGAGAATACAGCTATCTGGAAGAATCACACAAAAACAATTCTAATGTCTTTTCGATCAAGTTAAATAAAACTATATCACTTAAGTAGTGGCCTCCTCTGTTCTTTATTTGAAGCTGTGGATGGAATGAGCACCGAGAGGGAGTTAGCGAACAGTGAGGCCATGTAGACAGGCTGTGGGCAGTGAGCAGTGGCTGAAGCTATGATATTGAGCTCTGGGTCAGCTCTGCCCCAGCCCCCAACCCCCTCCCACCCCCACCCCTCCACCCCCACTGCAGGGGAGATGGAACCTGTCTTCACGAGCCCTCAACCTCCCACCTGCCCTATTCAATCCTCTCCAACTCAGCTGCTCCAAGTGCAGCCTAAGCCCCAAATCTCATAACATCTTGGGTATTCATTGTGTATAACAGGCACTTGGTTATGAGAGTGCCCATGGTTACATGAGAACCTGGGGGGTGGGGGGGGGAATTTAGTGGGGAGCTCCAGACTTGATTTTCTGAGGAGATAGAAAGGAGCCAACAAATCCCAGCCCAGCACCCACGAGCCGCATCCCAGGAGGAAATCTGAGGAAGAGCTCCCTGTCCCGGTAATTCTCTTTGGAACTGCTCCCATGCAAACAAATACAGAAAATTCTCTTTGTAAAAACCCAGTTCATTCGCTTCAAACACGGAAACCTGGTGACTTGGGATGGGAGGCAAGCCAACAGCTATATAATTTATATTAGGAAGAACAATGTTTCCAAACTGAGTCTTCATGTCCACCTGGCCATGAACGTGTCTGTCCTTAGACTCACTGACTAGGACACATGTTCACCTGTTCTTGTGTTTAATAAAATGGAGCCAAACACTGTAATGACACAAAAGAGCTATGAGAAAAGTCTTTTTAGGCCCTAGCTGTTTTGGCTCTGTGGATAGAGCGCGGGCCTGCAGACTGAAGGGTCCCAGGTTCGATTCCGGTCAAGGGCATGTACCTTGGTTGCGGGCACATCCCCAGTAGGGGTGCGCAGGAGGAAGCTCATCTATGTTTCTCTCTCATCGATGTTTCTAACTCTCTATCCCTCTCCCTTCCTCTCTGTAAAAAAATTAATAAAATATATTAGAAATGTAAAATAAAATAATTTAAAAAAAGAGAGAGACTTGAAAATCTGCACACTTTCCTGGCCAGTAATTATCCTCTCATTTTTGTCATAAAGAAATCTTCTACAATATAGAGGGAACGCCTATTTTATTACACGTGGTTAACATAAGCAAAATGTTCGCTGCAGTTTTGGGAAGTGTTGTTATTTATGTGACAGTGGAGAGGTGGGCAAGAAAAAACCATGTCCTTCCATAAACGATGTGGAAGACTTTAACTTCAGAGAAAGGAGGGAACTTCAGGAAATTATTTAATTACTTATGTTAAATACAACGAATGCTTTCATATTTTTATTACAAGTGTTCAAATCACTCCCCTGGAATGTAATCACAAGCCTTAGCTTAGATACCAAGTAAGGCAGCTTGCTTTCCACAGCGTCTGCATCGGCACGGTCGCTTGCGTGGCATGCCACTAACAGCACACAGGGCGTGGCAGCCCTCGCTCTCCGTAGTACTTACAGGTTATCTGTCTGGGAATACGATTCAGGAAGAGTTTAGGTGAAATGAATTATTGCTTAGGACCTACATAGAGGATAAAAGACCATTATTCTACATATGGACTCATTACCAAACTTTCACACTAAGATTCTTTTAAATAGCAAACCCCCGAGAGCAGTGGTCGGCAAACTCATTAGCCAACAGAGCCAAATATCAACAGTACAACGATTGAGATTTCTTTTGAGAGCCAAATTTTTTAAACTTAAACTTCTTCTAACGCCACTTCTTCAAAATAGACTCGCCCAGGCCGTGGTATTTTGTGGAAGAGCCACACTCAAGGGGCCAAAGAGCCACATGTGGCTCGCGAGCCGCAGTTTGCCGACCACGGCCCTAGAGCGTTTTGCATATTCACATTTCAGTATATACACAGTGTTGTAAGAAGGTCGAAAAGGAACAGCTGGACGGGGAGGCTGTGCTGCAGAGCAGCAAGCAGAGACAGGCTGGAAGGCCCGCTCCCCCTCCGCTGGGCCGCCTGGTCCTGGACACCCTTGTTCTTCTCTCTCTAAGCCCCACCTTCCACGAGAGTAACATGGGGACTGCACTGCCTACTTCACGGCTTTCTCTTCGGGTTAACGGTATGCAAATGCTTAGCTCCCATTGAGCTCTCAATTAATGGAAGGAATTTCTATGACTATTATCATCATGATTGTAATTAATAGAGAAGCATCTAATGCAGAAACATACTAAATGCACAACATGAAGGTTAAAAAAGCCAAATTCCATTCTATTTATCACCCAAATTTAATAAATAAATAAAAATCCCTGACAATTTTGTCATGGACCAAAAACTGGAATCTCGAGGGCCCACGCTGATGGCCGCAGCCAGATGCTCCTTCCAGAGAACACGTGTAACTTTCCGATATGACCCATGAAGTAAGCCACGGAAGCCGGGGCGCTGGGCCGGTCGCTGTCTTCACTGGTGACCTTGTAAAACCGCCCGCCTCGGCCTGGGTGACGCTGGAGCGTAGGAGCGGAGCAGCAGGAGCCCTCTCTACACGCGAGCTTCCACTGGACGCGGCTTTCCACTCCTCCTTTTAACTCCACCCCCATGTAGCTATCAGCAACAACAACAACAAGTCTAATATTCAGACAGGAAAAGGGAAAAGTGCATGAACCTCACCCTCCTCCCCAGGCAATTTACTCATAAAGCAACAGGAAACTTACGATAACTTTTAAAACAACAGCAACCACCATTTAACGTGTCTTTTTTAAATGTTTTTGCTCATCAGGAAAGTCTCCACGGGGCATGTTTTTTAGGAAATCGGTGGACGGATTCCCCATAATTTCCTGCACCTTGACCCTTGCTCAGTCACACCGTTTCTAGGGAAATGAGTCTGGAACTCTATTCAGGGACTGGTTCTCTCTTCACAATACAAAACAGGTGCCCCTCCTAAATCCAAAACAGGTTTGCGTTTTACGTTTCCCACTGATTTTGTGAAAATAAACAAACGTGCTATTCTGTGCTACTGTGCACTTCACCGTCCTCTTGCCACAGTAGTCAGCTCCCCAAAAACTGTGGGCTCAGAGTGGACGGCAAAGCCCACACTCTGCCCCTTAACTGTCCACCAAATCCATCCCGGAGGAGCCGGCTGTGTGCGGCCTGAGGGCTTGCAGAATCCTCAGGTGACAAACAGACAAGTATAAAAGGACATGTTTCCTTAAAGAGAAACTCAATTCCTGGTTTCCCTTATTTTAAAAAATGTCAGAACTAGAATATAAAAGAATGTTCAGGAAAACAGCAGGTCGGGGAAGAAACCATTCTGCCCTGGGTTCAGACCCCAGCACCTTTCAAGCCTGCTTCCTCCCCAGGCTCCAGGGAGGAAAGTGCCCTGGGCCAGCGATGTGGCTGCCCTTGTGCATGGGGACAAGAGCGTGTGCACCAACAGGAAGCTGGGGTGGAGGCCCTGTCCTGGGCTCTGCGTCTCGGAGCCTTCCCAGGGAAGGAAAGTGGGGATAGGAGATGACCCGCCTGGATCGCAGCATCCACTGACCAGCCCGCTAGACATGCGCCGCTGCCGGCCAGAGAGGAGCCGCCGGGGGAGCAGCCATCCGTGGCCATCCTGCGAGACAGCCAGGCACCACCAGCTGCTGCCTCCACCGGCCTGGCTCTTTGCGAGTCTCTCCATAGGACACAGACAGGTCTCATTCCAGGCCTGCAGGTCTGCAGTGACTGCTGTGGAGCTCTGATTCTAGTTTTTCAAAATCGGGAATACCCAACCATCAAGAAGCCAGGATGGCAGGAGCAGGGCAAGTGCAAGAGACAGGCTGAGTGAGGGAAGAAAGCTGTCACCCGGCCCTGCGGACAACAAGGTGCCAAGGTGCCTGGTCAGAGCCACCATGGGCAGTCACGTGTGTGTTTCAGAAAGATATCTGGGGGGCTCCTGCACATACACGCACGCACGCACACCTCACGCGGGCACATGCCCTCATATGTACACATCCCAGACCACACACCACACGTGCACACCTTCTTATGTACACATCCCAGACCACACACCACACGTGCACACCCTCTTATGTACACATCCCAGACCACACACCACACGTGCACATGCCCTCATATGTACACATCCCAGACCACACACCACACGTGCACACCCTCTTATGTACACATCCCAGACCACACACTGCAACACACAAAACCACTCCCCTTGCCCGACTGGTGTGGCTCAGTGGTTGAAAGTCAACCTATGAACCAGGAGTTCATGGTTCAATTTCCAGTCAGGGCACATGCCCAGGTTGCGGGCTCCATCCCCAGTGTGGGGCATGCAGGAGGCAGCCAATCAATGATTCTCTCATCGTTGATGTTTCTATCTCTCTCTGCCTCACCCTTCCTCTCTGAAACCAATAAAAACTAAAAATAAACTTAAAAAAACAACACTCCCCTAGTCTATTTCCACTTGAATCAGCTCATGACTGACCTCCAGCTGGAAGGCCCTTCAGGACACTTCCTGTCCCCGCACACCTGGGTCTGGGAACACAAGGCCAGTGACGACATTCCTGGCCACCATGGAACCAGAAAGACATGCCCACTGGGCACTGAACTCAGGGGGAGGGGCAACAGGGGCTCGAGGGGGCTGAGCAGGCCGGTCATCCCTCACGTCCAGTTCCCCGGGGGAGAGGAGGGAGAGACAGCATGAGGGCCCCAGGGCAGGGTTTTCCTGTTAGTTGCACACACCCCAGGCTCACAGGCCCAACGCGGCTCCCTGGTGGTCTCCCTGCCTGTGGGAAAGGCTCTCGAATTCACCACAGAGCCTCAGAATGGGCCTGCACCCCGCTCTCTCCCTTAAAACGCTGCCTCTTGAATGGGAAAAAGAAAAATCAATCGGGAAGGAAATCAAATAAAGGTCATAAAGCACAGCCATCAATTTAAACATTAAAATTTAATAACACACTTTAAATTGAAGATGCGTTAAGTGACATTTCCAAACCTTTAAAAGCAGGCAGCCTCTGGTGGGAGAGGGTGCCCACATGAAGGCTGTTTCCGTAACTGCCCAGGTCGGCCAATGGCCAAACTCTCCACGCGGCCGGAGGAGGTCTGGACCGAACGCTTCCCTGGCAGCCAGCCCTGTCCTGGAGCGGCGGGTTAACATGTAAGGAGGTGGGAGGACAGATGCCACCCAGCCTCCAGTCTGGGCACAGGGCACAGGAGAAATGAGGCCCTAGGCTGTCCTCACCCACACCCAGCGCCACAGCCCAGCCAATGGCAGCCAGAACTCGGTGGTGCTTCCCCAAGGAGGAAGGGCGGTGAGCTCGCCGCACCCGCTGCCACCAGGGGGGAAGCCGGGAAAGAAATGTCTACTCTTGCTCACACATCCCTCCATCCACTCTGATTTCTCTCTTTCGCTAAACAGCAGGAATCGGAAACTACAGCAGGAATCAGAAACTACAGCTGCTGAAACAGGATCCCGGCACAATTTACCTGCTACAGTGTGTGTGTGTGTGTGTGTGTGTGTGTGTGTGTGTGTGTGTGTCCTTAAAAAGAAGGCACGGATTCAGAGGGCTGGATCCAACTCCTCAGTCCATTGCCCCTCACCCCAAACCCAAACCCCCTCTCCCCCCCCACCCCCGCCACCATGCACACGAATATTATACCGCCACAAAAAAGAAAGAAACCCTGTCACTTGTGACAGCAGGGATGGACCAACCTTGAGGGTATTATACTAAGTGAAATAAGTCAGACAGAGAAAGGCAAAAATTTTATGTTCTCACTTATATGTAGAAGCTAAAAGAAGCTAAGCTCACAGAAATAGAGAGTAGAGGAGCCTCCCGCGACCACTGATCTGTCCTCCATTCCTATGGTTTTCTTTTCCAGAATGTCCCATAAGTGGAATTTTATGGAATGGAATGTTTGAGACCGGCTTCTTTTACTCAGCATAATGCCTTTGAGGAGCATCTAAGCTGCCGTGGATAGCTCACAGAAATTTGTTTGTTTTTATTGCTCAGCAATATTCCATGGTATGGATGTACCACCATTTGCTCATTTATTCGCCTGTTTGGGGCAACTTTGAATAGAGCTGCTGTAAACACTGAATACAGATTTCTGTTGAACATCAGCAGCTCTCACTTCTCCAGAGCTAATACCCAGAGCCCGACTACTGAGTCAAATGCTAAGTGTGTGCTGACTTTAAGAAACTGCCGAGCTGATTCCCAGAGTGGCTGCTGGTTTCTGATTTCCCACCAGTGATGTTCCAGTTGCTCCCATCCTCGCCAGCACGTGGTATCGTCGGTGTTTTTTCTGTCAACCATTCTAATCGATGTTAAAAGCATCTCATCATGATTGAAACTTGCATTTCAAGGAGGACTGGTCGTGTTGAATATTTCATGTATTTATTTGCCGTCCTTATATCCTTTTCAATAAAGTATATGTTCAAATATTTTGCCCACTTTTAAATTAGGTTGTTTGTTTCCTTAGTATTGGATTTTGGGGAGAGAGAGAGAGAGAGAGAGAGAGAGAGAGAGAGAGAGAGAGAGAGAGAGATATTCCAGAATAGACAGGTATTCCTGATAGACAGGTATTCCAGAATCGATGGATCAATCAATCGATCACTTGATAGATTCCGGATACAACTCCTTTCTAGGAGATGTGGTTCATAATTTTTTTCCCAGGGTGTACACTGTGTCTCTGCATTTTCCTTAACAGTGCCTCTTGCAAAGCAGATGTTTTTAATTTAGATGAACTCCACTTATTTTTTTCTTTTATGAATCGAGGTATCATATCTAAGAACAGCTTGCCTAACTTCATGTCCAGAAGAGTTTCTCCTATGTTTTCTTCTAGAAGTTTAATAGTTTTACAGTTTACACTTAATATACGATCCAGTTAGAGTTAACTTTTGTATAAGGCATTTTTTCTTTTTTGCATATGGATGCACAATCTTTCCAGCACCATTTGTTGAAAAGACTATCCATTTTCCACTGAATTGCTTTTCACCTCGTCAAAAATCAATGGCCATATTTGTGTGGACCTATTTCTGGACTCTCTATTCTATTGATCCATGTTCTATCCTGAGCAGAGTATAATTTACTCCTTACTTTAGTAAATGTCTCTTTGTGGAAAAGAAATAATTCCGTCTGAAGCAAAAGCAAACTAGTAATGCTCTATATGATACTACGCTTCTTGGAAGGAGGTGTGAGCAGCACAGTCCTAAAGCAGGGAAATGCTGTAATGGCTCCTGGGCAAATGCACCCGTGACGCCTGAACACGTTTAGGGGGAAAGCAGCACATCTCGAAAGAGTTTCCAAACCAAACTCCAACAATTTGACAACGGAATCAAATTCCTTAAGAACTCCCGAAAACGGTTGGATTAAAATTATAACATAAACTATCCTCAGATCAAGAGAGTTGGACTAACACTAAATACTTTGAAGGTGCAACTCAACCAAAGGACTTGTACGCATGCATCTAAGCATAACCAGTGGACACAGACACTAGGCGGGGGAGGGCATGTGCTGGGGGGTGGGAGTGGCCGGGAGAGGTCAATGGGGGGAAAAGGAGACATACGTAATACTTTAACAATAAAGAATTTTTTTTAAAAAGTGAGTGAGGGTGGTTTCCCTACTGGGAATGACCCTGATGAGCTATCTGCTCTGCAGGAAAAGCAGACACACCCTGAAGGGTAGATCCTGAGGGTGACTTCAGAAGCCACGCTGAGAGACGCTAAACTGGACAGCGGGAGGCGGCGCAGGCCTGCCACACGAAGCCCTCACCCCGATGGCCTCTCGAGTCCATCAACAAGAAAACGCGAATGTTGGGACAAGAACAAAAAAAGGTACTAAACTGAGGTGTCCATAAAACGAGCGCACGGTACCAGAAAGGGTCCTAAACAGTACATTGCCTCAAGCGGGATGAAATGCGACTCAAAATACAAGATTCTTAGAAGCACACAGCTCTGTGAGCCACGGCTGCAAAGGCTGGAGCTGCTAACGCCCACACTGATCTTCCCTGGATGGTGACCCCCCAGGTGACCAAGGTCCGGCCGCTCCTTTTAACCAAGACTGCCCAGAAGAGCTTTGATGCTGACTCTGCAGCACGGGGTGCATCGAACAATACACTTGCCAGCTTTGATTCACTCACATTTAGATTAAACAAGAGAGCTCGCCCTGACCGGCCAAGAGGAGCGTTTACTACCGTCTTGAAACAAACACAGAGCCAGAAAGAGCTCATCGTCTATTCCTATTGCAAAATTCAGCCCCCCTGAGTTAGATGGGTTATCTTCCACGTCCTTGCCCTTAGAGTACTAGTAATCAAATTAAAAACAGAAGGAACCTGGAAATCCTACTAACAGATGAGAATAAAATCTGGCAGCATTTATTAGAGAGAAAATAGTCCCACCTTAGGACAGGAATATAGATGCACACCAACACGCACCAACCAACACTATCATTCTGCACCATTTTATGATGGTGAGATGAAGAGAATTTAGCAGTCTAACCTGCTGACCACTCTGTGCAAAACCCGTATGGCGTGGCCACATTTTGGTAACAATCATGCCAGAATGTACATATTCAGAGTGTCATCCCTTTCAAAAGGACCACCAGGGAAAATCATACGTTCATCCCAATGAGTTCATGGCACAGCACCCCCCATTTCTGGAAATGTTCCTTATGCAACCTTTTCCTTCCTGCTCAAGTGGCCTAAATAAAATTCATGAAATTCTTTGAGCTGGGAAAGACTTCAGCTATCTCCTTATTTAACCATAAATCTTTACAGCTCAGGTCCAAATAACATGGTTCCCAAACCAGTGGTATTTTCACAGGTTGTATCTTGTGTCCAATATGACACATCCTCATTGTATAAAGAATTAACTTTGCAAATAGTTGAGAGAGAGAGAGACAGAACTATTTCTGGTGCAATCAACATCAGGTATGAATACAAAGATTGTGCCTGGCTTTTCACATGTGGTTGATAAACTGGCCAAAGGGATGACAACCTCACAAAATTCAAGAATCTGACCCCTATAAGAGGATGGACTTAAAAATGGAGAAAAGCACCTGGCTGGTGTGGCTCAGTGGTTAAGTGTCGACCTATAAACCAGGAGGTCGTGATTTGATTCCCAGTCAGGGCACATGCCTGGGTTGCCGGCTTGATCCCCAGTTGGGGGCATGCAGGAGGCGGCCGATCAATGATTCTCTCATTGATGTTTCTATCTCTCTCTCCCTCTCCCTTCCTCTCTGAAATCAATTAAAAAAAAAATTTTTTTTTTTTAATGGAGAAAAGCTTCAGTGTTACAGAAGGGGAAGGACTTGGTCAGCACTGCTCCGGAGTCCTTCTCAGAGCTGGTGCCCAGGGGACCACCTCTGAGCCAGCAGGGGCTCCTCACCTCCCTGGATCCTGGAGGGGGGGGCGGGGGGGAAACAGGCCATCTTTCCCTTCCTCCTGCTCAACCTTGTCTGGACAGAGCAATCTTCCAGAAACTCCCCATTCCCAGCCCTCGGCAGTTCCATTCCAGGGGATCAGGGACCAGAACTGGACCCCGCTTTCTGCCCTGCAGGCCAGCCCACCCCTGTTCACCCTCGAGCACCTGAGGAAAGTCAGATCCTACGGTCACAACACCCAGGCAGAACCCAGGGAGCTTGAAGGAAACAGCTCTGGACCTTCTGGATCTGGCAGGACCATCGACCTTCTTCCTTCTTCTCTGCGGGTTAATGACACCTTAGTCACCTTAGAATGCCTCCTCGGTGCTTCCAAAGGGATCCACAAAGGCAGTCTAAGAATGGCGAGGCTGGAGCTGAACAACTGTGACGGTCAACACCGCAGCATGGGTTCCATGCATTTCATCACGAAAACCAAAATCACAGCGACACGGGCACCTTGCCATAACTGTATAATCTGCAAGCGAACCTCTTACACACGCCGCTGCATCTTTTAACACTGGTTTCATGGTTGTGTGTGGGGGGGTGTTTTTTTCCTCCACAGAACGACCAGACACCCATTTTTCAGGGCATATAACACTCAAACCATTTTAAAAACAGAACACGATCACTTTGTACAGAAGCTGCCGCATCCCCGTTGATTTGAGCCTTGCACGTAAAGTCAGGCTGGTGACTAAATAAAATTTCCCTTTTCATCTATTTACCTTATAAATTAGATAAAAGCACTAAGCCCATGAAATAGAAACATGAGAAATACCAAGGCAAAAAAATTCAAGTATAAATTTTAGGGCTTAAGAAAACACAACTACAGCCCTAACCGGTTTGGCTCAGTGGATAGAGCGTCAGCCTGCAGACTTAAGGGTCCCAGGTTCGATTCCAGTCAAGGGCATGTACCTTGGTTGCGGGCACATCCCCAGTGGGGGGGTGTGCAAGAGGCAGCTGATTGATGTTTCTCTCTCATCAATGTTTCTAGCTCTCTCTACCTCTCCCTTCCTCTCTGTAAAAAATCAATAAAAATATATATTTTTTTAAAAAAAGAAAAGAAAACACAACTACAGTACCCTGCATATTCCTCGCCCACCTCCCACAACACTTAAGGACGTTGAGACGATGAAACCGGGACCTTTGTCAGCAACCCACTCAGTGTTTAATAAGCCCTCCTTGCTGAAGGGGCCTTGAGTGAAAGGTCACTAAGTCATTCCACAGGAAGCCTCTACGGTGGATCTACAGCAACGTGGTCAGTGTGAAACTACGTCCCACAAATGGTGAGTCTTCTCGTGCAATACATTTCCACATTTCATTGAAGAACTATGTGCCTGTCTAAAAGTAGAGATGGAAAAAGATATTCAAATATAATGTCACAAAACCTATCCTCCTCAGACTATTCCAGAAAATTCAAGAGGAAGGAACACTTCCAAACTCCTTTTATGAAGCCAGCATCACCCTAATTCCAAAACCAGATAAAGACAACACAATGAAAGAGAATTATAGGCCAATATCCCTCATGAACATAGATGCCAAAATCCTCAACAAAATTCTAGCAAATCGGATCCAGCAGTACATCAGAAAGATCATACACCATGACCAAGTAGGATTTATCCCGGGGATGCAAGGATGGTTCAATATTCGCAAATCAATAAACGAGATACATCACATAAACAAATTGAGAGTTAAAAATCACATAGTCATATCAATTGATGCAGAAAAAGCATTTGACAAAATCCAACACCCTTTCTTGATAAAAACTCTCAGCAAGGTGGGAATAGAAGGATCATACCTCAACATAATAAAAGCCATATGTGACAAACCCACAGCCAACCTCATACTCAATGGGCAAAAACTAAAACCATTTCCCCTAAGAACAGGAACAAGACAGGGATACCCACTTTCACCACTCCTGTTCAACATAGTGCTGGAAGTACTAGCTATTGCGATCAGACAAGAAGAAGAAATAAAAGGCATCCAAATTGGAAAAGAAGAAGTAAAACTGTCCTTATTTGCAGATGACATGCTAATGTACATAGAAAACCCTAAAGACTCCATCAAAGAATTATTAGACTTAATAAATGAATTCGGCAATGTAGCAGGATACAAAATTAACACCAAGAAATCTATGGCATTTCTATACACCAATAGTGAACTAACAGAAAGAGAGACTAAAAAAGCAATCCCATTTACCATCGCACCAAAAAAATTAAGATACCTAGGAATAAACTTAACTAAGGAGGTAAAAGACCTACCTATACACGGAAAACTACAGGACACTGAAAAAAGAGATAGAGAAAGACATAAACAGATGGAAGAACATACCATGTTCATGGATTGGTAGAATCAACATCATCAAAATGTCCATACTACCCAAAGCAATCTATAAATTCAATGCACTCCCCATTAAAATACCAACAGCATATTTCACAGATCTAGAACGAACTTTCCAAAAATTCATCTGGAATAAAAAAAAGACCCCGAATAGCTGCAGCAATCCTGAGAAGGAAGAACAAAGTAGGTGGGATCTCAATACCAGACCTCAAGATGTATTACAAAGCCACTGTTCTCAAAACTGCCTGGTACTGGCACAAGAACGGACATATAGACCAATGGAATAGAATAGAGAACCCAGAAATCTACCCAAACCGCTATGCTCAATTAATATTTGACAAAGGAGGCATGAACATACAATGGAGTCAAGACAGTCTTTTCAATAAATGGTGTTGGGAAAATTGGACAGATACATGCAAAAAAAATGAAACTAGACCACCAACTTACACCATACACAAAAATAAACTCAAAATGGATACAGGACTTAAACATACGACGGCAAACCATAAAAATACTAGAGGAATCCACTGGCAGAGAAATCTCAGACATATGCCGAAGCAATTTCTTCACTGATACTGCTCCTAGGGCAATGGAAACTAAAGAGAAAATAAACAAATGGGACTACATCAAAATAAAAAGCTTTTGCACAGCAAAGGAAACCATCAATAAAACAAGAAAGCCCACTGCATGGGAGAACATATTTGCCAATGATATCAACGATAAGGGTTTAATCTCCAACATTTACAGGGAACTCATACAACTTAACAAAAAGAAGATAAACAACCCAACCAAAAAATGGGCAACTGACCTAAATACTTTTCAAAAGAAGACAGAAGGAAGGCCAAGAGACATATGAAAACCTGCTCAAAGTCACTAATCATCCGAGAGATGCAAATCAAAACAACAATGTGGTACCATCTCACACCTGTCAAAATGGCTATCATCAACAAATCAACAAACGACAAGTGCTGGCAAGGATGCGGAGAAAAAGGAACCCTCGTGCACTGCTCATGGGAATGCAGACTGGTACAGCCACTGTGGAGAACAGTATGGAGTTTCCTCAGAAAACTAAAAATGGAGCTCCCATTTGACTCAGTGATCCTACTTCTAGGAATATATCCCAAGAAACTGGAAACACGAATCAGAAAGGATATATGCACCCCTATGTTCATAGCAGCACAATTCACCATAGCTAAGATTTGGAAACAGCCTAAGTGCCCACCAGCAGATGAGAGGATTAGAAAACTGTGGTACATCTACACAATTGAATCTATGCTGCGGTAAAAGAGGAGTTCTTACCATCTACAACAACATGGATGGAGCTGGGAGTATTATGCTAAGTGAAATAAGCCAGGCAGAGAAAGATAAATATCACATGATCTCACTCATTTGTGTAATATAATGAACAACATAAACTGATGAACAAAAACAGATCCAGAGACACAGAAACATCGATCAGAACATCAAACCTCAGGGAAGGTAGGGGACGGTGGGGGTAAGGGGGAGAGATCAACCAAAGGACTGTATGCATGCATATAAGCCTAACCAATGGACACAGACAACAAGGGGATAAGGGCATGAGTGGGGGAGTGAGGGATAATAAGGGAATAAGGACACATATGTAATACCTTAATCAATAAAGAAATTAATATATATATATATATATATATATATATATACACACATATATATAATATAATGTCACATTTGAAGTTATATACACAGTGGTCATATAAGAAGAAGAAAAAAACAATCATAGCCATATATTTGGGGTCATTAATAAAATGCTGTTTCTTTCTGTTCTAAATGTGTAACTTCAAATTCTCATATTTCTGTATAACTTACTGAATTGGAAGAAACATTAACAAAATATATTACAAATTTAAGATCTGAAGGAGCATTTGGATGATTTTAGGTTCTATATTTGTGGGTATCCGAATACAAGAAAATGGTTCTATGTATTTTATTACTAACACATGTCTTTCTATATGGCCATAATCAGAGTTCAATGGCAGGTAAGGTTATCATAATCAGAGTTCAATGGCAAATAAGGTTATCGTATTACAACATGCTTATCTTCTAAAAGGAAATCCTGAAAAATTGAAGCCTTGAATACACACACACAACCAAATAATTCTAATCCCATCAATACAAAACAGATGAATTATGATATGTTCACATGTGGAATACTCTACAGCAGTAAATAAACAAATAAACCAGAGCTACTGGTATCAACTGGCTCAGCGCCAATCATATTTCACATTCATTAAGGAAACTCACTAGACAGAATTCATCTATCACAGATGTTTGCTTGAAAAGGGGACTGTTAATCCAGCAATTTAAAAATCATAATTAGCAGCACTGTTAGGAACACAGCTGGAAAAAAAGCAAAACAATGACTGTATGTAATTCAAAGTTTCTTCATAAGTTCTAACTATTACAATGAAAATTCTAAACTTTTTCAGCTTTTTTCACCAACTCCTGCTTTGACAATCTTCAGAATAAATGCTATGGAGAAATAGCTCCAATTAAGTTTTGTGGAATTGAGACAGGCTGAGCCGCTCTGAGCCTTGCAATTGCAGACTACAGCTTTATGACATATGGAGCTTCAAAGGCATGAGGCCACCTGGTTGGAAGGAATGTATGTGCCCTGGCAATTCAAGTCTGACCTGAGAAACCATTAAAGGTTACCTGCCCTACGCTGGCCAGTTGCTCAGTGGTCTCAGGTTCGATTCCCAGTCAAGGGCACGTACCTAGGTTGCAGGTTCTATCCCAGTGCTCCTGTCGGGGGCTGTGTGGGAGGCAGCCACTCAATGTGTCTCTCTCACCTGTCCCTATTTATTCACCCATTTATTCTATAGGTATTTATTCAACTATCACAAATACTTCTCTCTAGGCGATACAAAGGCAAATGAGACAGTTCTCCTTGGGAGAAGATTAAACCCTGGGTGGAAAGAAAAATCTCACTCTGAACTGAACCAACACAAGGGACTCCACGGAGGTGTGAGTGGCACCACAGAGCCCTCTGAGGGCCTTGTTGGTCGCCTCCACCTGCATGGGTGCCAGCTCTTGCCCAGGCCCCTAAATGCAGGCACCATCACCACCAGCATTTGATGAAGATACAAAGGAACCACCCAGGACAAGGTCACAAAGTAACAGAGGACATGAGCAATGTGTGCAGACAAACATGCAGACAGCACATACAAGCAAACACACGTGGTTATTTCTCTGAAGTGACCTGCAGGTTTCCTTGTGGCCTTGCGGTCCAGTGTGCTCTCCCTCCCGGGCTACGCACAGCACTCAGGCAGGAGACACGCAGTGAGCAGGAGGCACACAGGCAAACAGCATCAGCTACACATTCTCACCAGGTATCGACCAATAATCAATGTTTGCCCGAAGTGAGAAGAGCAAAGGTATTTTAAACTAGTTAAATGAATTTGTTTCCTGATATGTTCTTAATACATGAGACAGCATAAAACTAGGCCTATTCACGATTATGTAAGCCTTTAAATGCCCTTGAACTATTTATGTCTCTTTGTATTTTTACACCAAATAAGCCTAAGGTTAGAAGAGTATAAATAAAATTACTGACAACAGCTGGGATGACATTAGGGCAGGACTTACACCCATAAGGTACTGATTGACCCCAATTCCTCCCCTTTCTATATATAAGCATAGGGAAGAAACAAGGAGTTAGGACTGATGCAGAGCCACCCCATGTCCCATAGGGTGACTGCTCCCTCCCCCACACAACCATCTACAAGGTGCCCTCCCTCCAGGTCCACCCCCAAGGGTCGGCAGAGCCCCCTCACTCACCGAAGCCCCACAATTAATGTTCCCCCACTCAGGCCAGGGGGCGTCCTCCTCTGGACACTGTCCACACCCACAGTCAAGTCCAGGCTAAATGAAGCTGATCTGATGACCAGTCACCCCCGAGGGAAACTCCACTATAACCTTCCAGACAAGGCCCCGTGAATCAACTTAAAACGAGTAAAGAGTTTTGCCCTGGCCGGTGTTGCTCAGCAGTTAGGGCATCAGCCGCACACTGAAGGGTCAAGGGTTGATTCCTGCTCAAGGTCACCTGGGCTGCAAGTTCAATTCCCCGCCCGTGAAGGAGGCAACCAATTGACGTGTCTCTCTCACATTGTCAATGTTTCTCTCTTTCCTTCTATCTCTCTCTCTCTCTCCCCCTCCCTCCTTCCCTCCCTCCCTTACAGTCTCTCTAAAAATCAATGGGAAAAAAATCCTCAGGTGAGATTAACAAAAAAAAAAACCAAAAAAAAAAAAAAGAGTGAAGAGTTTAGTTCTTACATTAAAAAGTAAAAAAGGGGGGAGACATCAAAGCAGCGTTACTCCGGGAGGTCCATGCTGGCACCAGCCTCTGCCCCACGTCTTCCCTTCACCCCCCAGGACAGCTGAAGCCAACTGTCCTGCCTTCCCTCAAGACCCCTAAATTGAGAACAAGACCCCAAAACCTGCCCCCTCCCGCCCCCATTCTCCAGGCTGGGAGACCACTCGTGTCCAGCACCCCC
Source organism: Cnephaeus nilssonii (assembly GCF_951640355.1). Taxonomy (NCBI): domain Eukaryota; kingdom Metazoa; phylum Chordata; class Mammalia; order Chiroptera; family Vespertilionidae; genus Cnephaeus; species Cnephaeus nilssonii. The sequence continues at coordinate 40,008,049 of NC_137072.1, read as the reverse complement.
GGGCCCACTGGGGTCACACATCCTCCTTGATAAAGCCACTCATTTCTCAAATCCAAAGCAATAAAGGGTACGGGGCTTAAAAGGAAGTCCATGCTACGGCTTGCTTGGGTTTTTCATTCTCTCCAGTGTGAGAATAACAATGTAAGAGTCTTCATTTGATGTCTCCACGTGGCGGCATTGAAGCTGAGCAAATGTCTGATGCCATGCCAGGTTGGGCTGTAGGCATCTTCAACTCCCTGAGTGAATTCACAGTTATTTTAAACCACTGCTGGGAAAATAAAAGCCAGTGAGTATTTGCCTTTCCATCAAAAATAGGGAAAACCCCACTACGGGCCACCCCGGGGCACCTTTCAATGCCATGGAAGTTTCTGCATCAAACGTGGATCCCTCACCTTTGCTTCCCAAACTGAAGAGACCAAGGCCATGTGACACCAGGACCCAGAAATAAAAAAAGCGAAGAAGGAACAAGTCAGCCCTAATGGGCTCCGCAAACCACAAGCTCTCGTGGTTGTGAATCGAGTACCGAGAGCCAGAATCCCTGACTTCTCTCCGTCGGAGGACAGAGTAAATGCCATCTCCCCCTAGTTTGGGGGAGGCAACATCCTCTCATTTCCTCGGAGCCCAAAGAAATGACACTTCACTCAAATGGTTAGAATTAGCCAACCAGGCACACGGAATGGGTGAAGGGCTTACTAAGGCCTCCCATTTGAACACAATACCCAGCAAAATCAAAAGTTAAAGGAGTTCAAAGACACATCAACTCATCCAAGTGCAATTCTCTTATTATCTGGCGAGCCACCTCTTCCTACTCGTAAGTCAAATTCAAAACTGCAGAATGATTAAGATCAGGGTGAAACTACAGGGAACAGTAACAGGTCAAGAACAGACCAAATCACATCCATGGCTTTACAGTAAAGAGAGGAACCGTGCCCCTGCTGGTCAGTCATCACCAACCAGCTGCCCAGCAGGCTGTGAATCAGTAGGTCAGGAATTAAAATTGAGCATTCAAGAGCAAAGTGAAATGTGGACCTGAAAGGGGTTGCAGGAACCTCCCAAGTCATCTGATCCAGGCCCTCATTTGACAACTGTGGGCCCTAAGTCACGCACCCAAAGTTCAATGTCAACTAAGGGCAAACCAAGGACTCTAACCCAAGTGCCCTGCTCCCCTCACCACCCACCTCCCATCTGTCTTCTCATATCACATGAGTTTACAAATACTAAAGAAAAATAAAAGTCACAAGTTCCAAAACAACACATTTAGATTCTGAGCATTAAATGCAAGTGGAAATTGTAATAAATAAATGGCCTAGCGCTGTGGCTCAGTGTTTGAGCATCGACCCATGAACCAAGAGATCACTATTTGGTTCCTGGTCAGGGCACATGCCCAGGTTGCAGGCTCCATCCCCCGTAGGGGGTATGCAGGAGGCAGCCAATCAATGCTTCTCTCTCATCATTGATGTTTCTATCTCTCTCTCCCTCTCTTCCTCTCTCTGAAATCAATAAAAGCCTATCTTTTTTAAAGAAATGGTAAAACACACACACACACACACACACACACACACCAAAAAACCTCTTGGAAACTAACCTAAATATAGTTTACTGAAAACCCACACTCAAAGCTAATCTTCCAAAAGGACATCAGATGAATTCAGCCTCAACCATTTTTTTTTTTAATTTTCACTTGTATATATAGAGTGATCTAGTTCCTTTTTCCCTTAGAACACATGAATAATCCAACAAATAATTACCTATTTCATTTCAGGGAAAAGGCTAAGATCATTTTTAAAGTCCCTACCACAAAACACTTGTTATCCATTTCTTCCTGCTGGATAATAAAAGGGGTATTCAGCTTCAAGCATCGACAGTACAGTTCTTGTTAAATAGCATTTATGAGAACAGACAAGAGATCATCAAGAAGCACTTGGTCTGAGCTTTCAGAACCCACAGAACACATGTTTTACAGCAAAGGGAAAAGATACCAGAAGCTGGGTCACTGGAACATCTGTCTTGGCCTTCACCCAGGAAAAAAGCCAAGAAAATGCCCAGTGTCCACCAAAAACAAGAAAAAGTACTCTTCAGACAAGAGGTTATTTCTAACCATGTCCCTCTTATCACTGTCACCAAACAAATCTGTGAGATAGTTTCCGTATTTTTAGTTTTTCATCCCACTGGAATCAGGCTGAGGCATTTACGGTCACAGAATCGTTTGCCTATCTTTAGAATCCAAATGTGGGACTCTAATAAAAATAAACTTTCATTACTGTAAGTACTCTAAACTTTTCACAATTTTTCAAGGAGAAAAATGTCCATACACTTTCTGTCCGTTAATTCTAACCATAAATTTTCATTCATGATCGTGGAGCCCTGAGACTGGGCAGAGGGGCACCCCCGTACACTAACCACACACTCGGCCAAGTTCTCCTCGCCCAGAGATGAGCCTTTCGTTAAGAGTCCATCGTGAGGATGGTTGTTGTCTGGCCTTTGAGATGAAAGGGGGCTGGTGTTTTTAAGCGTGATTAAACATTTTTCCTGCAAAAGCACTTGATACAGGGACACAGCACCACAATTTGCGTCACCAGCCGTGTCACCCCTGCCCCTCCCGGCTCAGTCGGGGACACGGTGGGAAGCTCCAGGTCACTGCCCATGCGCCGAAACGCTTTCTCAGGGGAGGTACTTCCCTAAGACCTGCTGAAGGATGCCACAAGGGTGCCGCCATATGCATTTGGGCGAAGGGGCAGCCAAGAAGGGCCACGATCCAGTCTGTGCTCCCCCGGAGAGAGAGATGTCCTCTGCATGGGGCTACAAAGGGGGCACGGCCTCCTCGCTAACAAAGGGGTGTTTATGGGCTCAGAGCACGCAGGGTGCAGAACTGGAGGCAGGCAGCAGAAACGAAAGGGAACTAATTGCACAGTTCCAAGCCTGGATGGGCTTCCTGGGGAAGGGGAAGGAACCATCACTGTACCATTAACAGAAAAGCTGCAGACCCTCCCTCCTCTGCGAATCTCCCACCCACACAGCAGAGCCCAGCTGGAACCCCACCCAAGGCGCTCCGATTCCGCTGTCCAGCGGCTGCGTGGCCTTGCGTGAGACACTTCACCTCGTTGGCCTTCCTTTCCTCACTTGAAAAATGGCAGCAGTGCTGGTCCCCAGTCGGGCGAGGCGGTGAGATTACAGGAAATGACGTGGACGCAGGGAAGGGGGAAGTGCCTAGAGCACCGTGAGCATCTTCAGTGCCCGTCCGTGTACCAGCCGGGCGTGATCCCTTATGGTCGCATGCCAACCTGAGTGCCCACAACTTGCCTCAACGAAGCCTGCCTGTCTTAGATGTGCACCCGCCCCGACTCCAGGAGTAGGAGCTGAACTAGGAAAACCATGTTCTGTGAGGTCAGCGCTGGAGAGGACGGTTTCAGTGCAGAGCAAGGAGTCCAGGGGAGATGGGCCGGAGCGAGCCAGTGCCCACGTGGGAACCGGGGATTGTTGACTGGGGGTGGGGAAGGGCTCGCCAACAGGAGAAAACCTGGAAGGAATTCCCAAATTAGCATCCACTGAGCGTCACATCAGTCAGCATCCCCGTGGATACTGAAGGTGGATCAGCGATACCAACTCCAAAGCTTTGGTCATCTGACAACTTTTACTCTGGCATTTTGGGTTCCTTAGGGAAACACAGCTCAGACGAACCTGGGGATGCTGCCTTCAGACCACACTGCCGGTGGGCTCCACGTGTGAGTGACTGCACACTGACCAGAACATTGCAATTTGATGACATGCACGGGAACGTCAAACATTTGAGAATTTGAGTAGGAATATCATGCTGAGACTTTTTCAGGGATGTCATTTCTGCCAGGCATGTGGTGACATCGAGAGGGTCCAGTGGACAAATCTGGTCTATCTCTCAGTGTGTGTCGGCTGCAACTGAGACAGACCCCAGGTTCCTCAAAGGTGACAGGTGGACCCGCAGCTGTCCAAAGATGAGGGGAGGCATGAGAAGTGGGAGGAGCTCGGGCCAAGGTTTTCAAAGGTTTCCAGTGTCTGTGTACACACCCACGGCAGCTGGGCCAATGGAAGCTGTGGACATGAGTCAGGAGATCTGTCAAGCCCCACTGGACCGCGTGTGGATCCTGTACCGTGTGTGGATCCTGTACCTTATGTGGATCCTGTACCGCATGTGGATCCTGTACCGCGTGTGGATCCTGTACCGCGTGTGGATCCTGTACCGCGTGTGGATCCTGTACGGCGTGTGGATCCTGTACCGCGTGTGGATCCTGTACCGCGTGTGGATCCTGTACCGCGTGTGGATCCTGTACGGCGTGTGGATCCTGTACGGCGTGTGGATCCTGTACCGCGTGTGGATCCTGTACCGCGTGTGGATCCTGTACGGCGTGTGGATCCTGTACCGCGTGTGGATCCTGTACCGCGTGTGGATCCTGTACGGCGTGTGGATCCTGTACCGCGTGTGGATCCTGTACCGCGTGTGGATCCTGTACCGCGTGTGGATCCTGTACGGCGTGTGGATCCTGTACGGCGTGTGGATCCTGTACGGCGTGTGGATCCTGTACGGCGTGTGGATCCTGTACGGCGTGTGGATCCTGTACCGCGTGTGGATCCTGTACCGCGTGTGGATCCTGTACCGCGTGTGGATCCTGTACGGCATGTGGATCTCGGACATGTAGCTCAGTGCTGTCCATGAGAATGCTCTGCAGTGGTGGGGACACCCTCCACCTGCAACATCTAAGGATAGCCGGAGCTGTGGGGCTGCTGCTCCTGACCTCTGACCCACCTCCCCCGACCTCTCTGAGGTCGTTTGTCACCTGTAAAAGGGGTGAATGCAGCAGCCTCCTGTGTCTCCGGGGCTGTGTGAGGATCAAGACACATGGATGAGCCAGTGGTCACAGCAGAAATGTATTGCCTGTGCTGACCTCGGGTCCAGGGTCCCGCCCACCTCCTGCCCCTCCCCTCTGCTACGGGCCAGACCCAACACTGCCCTCCAGGATACCAGGAAGTCTCATTCCTCTTGACGCAAGGATTCAAAACGATGCAAAGGAGTAACACTGGAAAGGAACAGCAGCCATGAAAAGCTGTAAAAGCCCACGAATTCTGTCCCTGAAGTGCTGCAAGTTTGGTGTCACCTGAGGGGCTGATAGAGCAGAGGCCACAAGGCATTTGTCCCTGCTCAGCCCCCAGGGGGCAAATGAATGTGTGTGTCCCCCAAACTCATGTGTGGAAGCCTAACCCCCAGTGTGATTGATGGTGTGAGGAGGTGGGTCCTTGGGGGTGATGAGGTCATGAGGTGGAGCCCCCATGTTGCAATTAGTCTCCTTATAAAAGAGGCCCCCAGAGCTCCCTCGCCCCTCCTCCACGTGAGGACGCAGCGAGAAGGCGCCTTCGATGAGCCTGGATCCCAATGGTGCTGACACTGACCTCAGACTTCCAGCCTCCAGGGCCTGAGAAAGAGATGTCTGCTGTTTAGAGCCCCATCGGGGTATTTTGTTACGAAGCCTGAGCTGACAGAGACACCTGGTCGGGCCCCTGTGCATGGAGGCTGCCTGGCCCCAGGGGCCCCGCCTCACCCGGCCTGCCACAGGACTCCACACTCGCTAAGCACACTTCTCCTGGATTCCCTCCCCGCCTTCTCGGGCTACACTTTCATCAGAACAGGAAGATGACTTCGTAGGTGAGTTTTGGCACAATCTCCAGCCTGCTTCCTTTTCAGCCTCGGAGAAGTGCTGCTAAGGAGAGAAATGGCCTTGGGCCAGGAGATGGCTCGTCAGAGAGGACAGGCTGGTCACGGCCAAGGCAGCACCCTCAGCTCCTTCCACCTGAAAGTGCTTTCCCACGGGGACCCCCAGTGAGCGTGACAAATCCTCAGTCAGGTCCGCAGAGTAAATGCCGTTACTGAGAAGCCCGCACCACCGCAGTCCGGCAGCTCTGTAATGAGGCAGGTTCCCGTGGGAGCCAGGTGTGGACTCTCGTCAAAGCCCTTTCTATAGCAGAGCTGGTCACTAAACTGAGCTAATGTTTTCCCGGGCTCATTCATTAAAAACAAACTCTCGCCCGGCACGCGTGGTTCAGTGGTTGAGTGTCGACCTATGAACCAGGAGGTCACGGTCAGGGCATATGCCTGGGTTTCGGCCTCCGTCCCCAATGCGGGGTGTGCAGGAAGAAGCCAATCAATGACTCTCTCTCATCATTGATGTTTCTCTCTCTCTCTCCCTCTCCCTTCCTCTCTGAAACCAATAAAAATATATTTTAAAAAAAACGAACTCTGTCACTCAGTGAGACTCTCCTGCACTATGAACCATGCATCGGTGGCGGGCTTTGCCAAAATTTCCAACGCATACACATCAACCTAGGAAACAGCACGGCTCGGGGGCAAGTCGGCCTTCAGGTGTGTCCTGTGCCCTGAATGAGTTTACCAGTTTGGTTTAGTCTTTCAACCGCACAAGTGAGGTGAGTGTTAGACAAACAGCTGGCTTTGTTTCTGTTTTTCCAGCTCATCACCTGCTTTACCCAACTGCGTGGGTTTTAAATGACAATGCTTTGGTCGCTTCATAGGAAAGAAACAGCCATGCAAATGTAAACTAGTGTCATTATTACCACTGCAAAGACCCAGTAAATTCCCAGCTAATCAGGCAAACATTGAAAATGAAGCTGCACTAAGGTTTAGAACACTCAACCGTTAGTTTTAAACGACGACCAGGCTTCAAACACCACCATTCCTGCTTTAGGTGTAAAAAAAAACACATGAGTAAAACAGGAACTCCCACTTCTAGATTTACAACATTCTTATTTCAAGCCCACCTAGATGAAGCTGGAGAACTACAGCCACGCTGCCAGACCTGGTGGCGTGAGGGTCCCCACGGGGCGCAGATGTGAGCGAGGGCGCCTTCCTGGCTGGCACCCGGCTGTTCTCTGGTGGCCACCGCACAGCACGTAAAAACCTATCTACGCTGCGTAAGGACAGACCTCATTCACAGGACAGACTCCATTGTTGCGGCTGCGGGAAAAGACAGCCACAAAGGAAGAAAGAACACTGCGCCCCAAAGTCTGCCCACATTGGGGGGGTTGGGGGGGGCAGAGACTGTGTCACAGGCAGGCGTGAGCAAGCCTGGCGGGGCCTGGTGTGCGGTGTGGGGCAGAGGCGGCCTGGCCAGATGCAGGTCAGAGGTTGACCGAGGGGGCAGCCTGTTCTGGGAGGGCCCTGACAGGGGCTGCTTGCTGGCTCTGACTTCAGGGTCTGGGAAAGAGACATGCTGGGCCCATTAGCTTACCGAGCGTTTTGCTCCCACTGGTCAGTGGGGAAGCAGCTCGTCACTCCCTCACGAGGCAGAGACGGGAATTGGGAGGGTCCGTCTGGGCTTGTCCTGGGCGCGCAGGGCACTGGGCATCTTATCTGGGTCCTATGGGATGGCGAGTTCTCTGTGGCAAGCGAAGGGGTGGGGGACTTCTCGGCCATCCTGTCCGGCAGGACACAGGCTCGGGAGAGCTCCCTGGTGTCAGGCGTCAGGTTTGTGTGGTCTGGACACACCCCCACAGGCTCCCAAAGCTGCCCAAGCTCTCAAGGCCTCGTGTCACATGCCTTCTTCTGCAAAAGTTCCCAACAGGTGTCTGCATCTGACACTAACTTCACGTCATAAAATCACTCCTGTTTCTGCAACCGCGGCACCACAGCACCCCGAATCCTGCAGCACGGAACCCTTCCCCAGGAACCACCTTTTCTCCGCGGGCCAGAGCCCTGCAGGGAAACACTAGAAGACTCAAGTGAGTTCCCTGGAGGGTGGACCGGGGCTCAGGAAAGACAGCTCCCCCAGGGCCTCAGTGCCGGGCCGCTCCGGCCGGGAGGGGCAGCTGGGCGTGGCGCACCCAGCCACCTGTCCCAGCTCCGCGGACCCACCACACAGGCTGTGCGAGAGGGGACCGTCCTGATGTTTAGAGGCCGTTCGCTCAGCAGCAACCAGCCAAAAAGCTGCCCTCCGCACTACCACAGAGCAAAACAAAACCTGCCCAGGAAAGCCTGGCCCCATCAGTTGGCTTGGCAAAATGTCTGTGGGCCACACTTAAGCTGTGACATGTCCAGTAACATGTGAAATCTACAGGAACGCTATTTATTACAAAAGTACAGTCAATCGGAAAATAAGAACGTTCAGCAAATTAGGAAACAGTACCGTTCCAAGCAGTAAAGTAGGTGCATTCTGTATCCCAATCCTCAAACGTGCGTTCACGCAGATTCGGGACTTCGATCTCTGCTACGTTTTGATTTTTTGATTTTAACACACAATGCATAACAGCCTAGCCTCCTGGAGAGATCAGAACGCATCTTTCCAATATGCTATTAACAAGATCAGACTGTGGGACCGAGATGTCGTCTTTGAAAGGCCCAAATAATCCATCCAAAGAAGGTTCATTATTTCTGCCCAATTCTCTTCTCCACCACAGTTTAAAGGCCCCTCCTACCAGCCCGCCCATTATAACTTAGGGCACTTGAAAGGCTGATACAACATAACCATTTTTAAAAGCCTCAGAGGAAAAGACTACAAATGCTGTATCCATTGCTGCTGTGACACATTGCCAATCTGGTGGCTTCCCACCCCACACATTTTTTCTCTTTTCACTCTGGAGCCCAGAAGTCTCCCTGGGCTAATAAGCTCGGGGTTGAGCAGGGCTGCTTCCTCCTGAGGCTCCCGGGAGCCCCCCTCCCCCCCCTCCCCTCTATCCTTTCCAGCTTCTCAGGGTGCCTGCATCCCTGGCCCTCTGCTCATGTCACGTCTCCTTCTCTGACTCTGACCCTCCTCCTCCCGCCTCTCCTCGGGGCCCTGTGAGGACACTGGGCCACAGAATAATCCCAGGGTCTCCCCTTCCCAAGATCCTTAATTCAGTCACAGCTGCAAAGTCCCTTCTCCCACGTACGGTGACATTTACAGGTTCTGGGGATCAGGGCATAGACATCTTTGGGGGGCGTTATTCTACTGACAACTAATGCTAAGTAAAAAGTATGTCTGTGGTAAATTTCTATTTAAATTCAGAACCCAAATATCACATCACAGGACTACTATACTAATCGCTAACAAAACAGTCATGAAAATGTCAAAAAATATGACTTTAAAAAATCAGCCAACCAGCCCTAGCCTGTTTGACTCAGTGGATAAAGTGTCGGATTGAAGGGTCCTGGGTGCAATTCCGGTCAAGGGCACATACCTGGGTTGCAGGCTCAATTCCCGGCCCTGGTCAGGGTGTGTGTGGGAGGCAACCAATTGATGTGTGTCTCTCAGATCGATGTTTCTCTCTCTCTGTCTCTCCCCTTCCCTTCCACTCTCTCTAAAAACTAATAGAAAAATATTGTCGGGGAGGATTAACAACAACAAAAAAAAAATCAGCCAATCAATAAGTACTGAGTGCACAACATATTTCCAGAGCTGTGTGGTGTTTGGAAGAACATGCATGTGCACACACATACATGTACATGCACACACGCTGACACATACACAGATACACACAGACACCAACACACAGACACATGCACACAGATATCTGTGTAGAAGCAACACCCGCACGTGGGCACACATGCAAATGCACATCCTCCAAAATTTTAAATCAAATATAAAGAGCTTTCAACGTTAATACTCTAAAGCTTCACATACAAACAGCCACTTTATCATATAAAATCTTATCATTTATGGTTTCTTTTTCTTTTTACAGTAACTATTCATAAAAAACCTATTTCCCCATAATTACAGAGATGAATTTCATTCACATTTTTCTCAATTCTATTGTCCCATATAAACAAAAGCAGTGCATTTAAAAAACAATTTAAAAAAAGGAAAAAACTATGACTTGGCCAAACATGATTTACTCCTGGCCAGTTGGGGACCAGCAATACCAAAATTTGGGGGGAAGAAAAACATAAATTTGCACTTATGACCAGGCCATATACTCTGAGTTTTCTCAATCAAATTGTTGGCTTGCTACTTTCCCTACACATTCTCAATACCAGTGTCTTACAAAAGCAAGAGTTCAAAGATGCTGATCAGGGTGTTTTGGATCATCAGTATCTAAAAGAACTACAAAGCCCAGGTAAGTCAGAAGCCACAGACCACTGCACACTGAGGCGTCTAGAAACGGGAGAACTGAGGACACCTGGCGTGTGTGCACGTGTGCATGTGTGTGTGTATACGTGTGTGTGTGTGTGTGTGTGTGTGTGTGTGTGAGTGGAGGGGGTCAGTTCTCTCTTCTCACAGGGGCCCCTCCCAGCGCTGATGTTACCCGAGAACCACAACCTCCTCTCTTTGGTGCAGAGGGTGAGAACTGATGTCACCCGTCATCAGGACTTAAACATGGGCATCTTACATCCAAGCCAAGTTTTCCTCTTAAAATGGAAAACTGGGGCAGCACAATTGGTTTTTCTAAACTATCTCAACTACTGGCTCTGGGGGGAGTCTGAGAAAAATCATGAGACTCCAAATCTAATTTCACCAGATCCCAGAATTTCCATTCTTTCAGTTTGCTACTCAGGAATTTCCTGGCAAATCTCCTAAAGTCCAAATTCCTCACCAAAAATCACAGAACATCCACACAGATAACAAGATCAATTGATGCCCTGCCTTTAGCATTGGTCTCAATACATAAAGTGTTATTTATACAAGACTGCCCCTTTTACAAGCCCCCTTTTATAAGCCCCCCATGAAAAGTTAATCACTCCCTTCCCGTTCCCACAACTCCCCTCAGTGTCCCCATCTCTGTCATGTTAGACAGGGCCACCTTCCCGCAGGGGACCCCGGAGCCTGCTGCAGTGTTTGGCGACGGGAAGCATCAATAAACGTCAGTGAATATAAATAAACCGACATCTAAGCTGTCCCTCAGAATGAGTTCTGTGTAAGTAAGGAAGGAAGTGTGGTCAGACCCTCCTATTGCAGATCAGCTGGAGGAAGACTATCAGCCAACAAAGAGCCACTGATCAGCTGGCGAGCTCCATCACTCAGCGGGGCCCTGAGACCAGCAGGCTCTGCCCGGGCCCCGGGGTGGACTGGCTGCCACCAGCCTTAGGCAGGGATCGCTCCACGGCCCGCCATGCTTCTCCTCTGGGATTTTAAGTTCTCATTCATTCGGACCAGTGTCCCACCAATCAGGGACTCCTTGCTACCCCCCACCCCAAAATAACAAAGCCCCAAAACTGCTCTTGAACAGTGTTTCTGTAATCTCAGAAGCCAGACCCGCCCTAATACAGGGGAGACACACGCACTTCCCTGGATCGCTGACTTGACGAATCATTAGATTTGCCTCCATCTGGGTGCATAAAGCTGAGAGCTGTATCACAGTGAATGAGACTGGAGACTCAAGAGGTTTTTCAAGCAGTTATTTGACAGGCCACCAGAACACATTAAAAGAAAAGAAAAAAGAAAAAAAAAAAACCCTGCCTGGTGGGTGTGGCTCAGTGGTTGAACATCGATCCATACACCAGGAGATCACAGTTTGATTCCTGGTCAGGGCACATGCCAGGGTTCTGGGCTCGATCCCCAGTAGGGGGTGTGCAGGAGGCAGCCGATCAATGATCCTCTCTTATTGATGTTTCTATCTCTCTATCCCTCTCCCTTCCTCTATCTCTAAAAATCAATAAAAACATACTTTAAAAAAGTTTTTTAAAAAAACACTACCACATTCCTATGTTCTCAACCAACCAGAACTACTACCATACTCTCCCCCACACAAGAGCTGCACCGAGAGGTAACAATTTATGACAGATTTGTTTTATGAGACTGTCGCCAGGCTTGGTGAGGGCTGACCGAGCACAGAGCAGGCCACACAACATCCCATTTACTCTCCCTGGGCCCTTCTGTTAGAGGGAAGAGGCGCTCAAGTCTGTCCTTGCGGTTTATGAAGCTCCAGAACGTCCTCACCTCTGTTCCTTCCTGGAGGCCTTGAAGGCAGCATAGTCAGGATCGTCCTGCACAACTCAAACCTAGGAAGGTTTCTCCCCTAACCGGCTGGGCCTTCAGAAAGTGCCTAATAATTCACTGAGCTAAGAGAAAGACACAGGGGGGACTACTGCCAGACACATGGAAGTGTCAGCAGTGCGTGCGAGTGTCCCGGGAGCTGACCACACCAAGCCCCAGTCAGGGTCCTGTTCAGATGTGAAGATGACCCTTCACAATCGCATACCCCTCTGATACCCTGTAACAACGTCTCCACTTTCATGAATAACACCATGGCCACTGTCTTTATCAACAGAGACTCCGGGACCTCCTCTCCGACAAGCATCACAACTTATAATCCACAAAACGCATAAGGAAAAACCTAAATCTAAGATCCTTAGCATTCTACAGGTCTGACAAAGCCCAAATGGGTTTTTTGGGCCATTCTCACTACGATATGCGACTCTACGGTGGTGATGATGACTCTCACTACAGTCTCATAGGGTGAGTCCGGAGAAGGATGCTGGGCTCACAGCTGATGGACACTGTGGCGATGAACCCCAAGTCCTCAGGGTATGACCAGAATATACACACATGCTCACCAGCAAATGTGATGTAAGCCTCCTCCGTCTCCTTCCCATGACCTGAAAAAGGAGACACCACATACACACACCTCAAAAATACATTAGTGCTTTCAATTCTGGGTGTCAGAACAGACTTTCTGGAAATAAACACACTGCATATCTATAATAATAAAAGCATAATATGCTAATTAGACCAGACATCCTTCCTGTCCTTCTCAAAGAAGCTGGGGCTGCGAGGGAAGCCCAGGTCCCGGGTACCTGCCGGCAGCCAGAGGAAAGCCCGGGTCCTGGGTGCTAGAGGGAAGCCGGTGCTGGCAGCTGGGGGAAGGAAGGCCTACTCTTGCACGAATTTCGTGCATCGGGCCTCTAGTTTTTATATAACAACACAAATAGGTCCAACATACGTACGATCTTGTATAAAAACATAATAGTTTCATATGGTTATCATTACAGTGACACAATTAATATGCAGCACTATATTTGTTAAAAGTATGATTAACGTCTTCCCCTAAAAACCTTAACACATTCAAGATCGAAAACTAACCTCATATCATGAACATAATTCCTCCATCATCTCTCTTTGCTGTTAGACTCATATAAACAAAAGTAATGTTGCTTCAAAAAGGGAACGGTAAGGACACATTGAGCTGTTATGACTCACTGCTCTAAATTTAGTAGAAAACGGCTAAAAATACCATGAGACAAATACGATTAGAACATATTTAGCATTTTCCACCTAAATTAAAGTCACTACTCAAGCACCGTGTCCTTTTCTCTCCTTACATGAACTTTCCAAAAGTAAACGCCAGAATTAGCAAGAGGACAACGTTTTCTGGTGATGGAATCAGGAGGAAGTTGGTGGGAGGTTGTTCCCTCAGCCGTGGGAACTTTTACAAAGCAACGCAGATGGGAGAGGATCCAGTCATCTTTACATTCACTTACGCTCCAGCAAGCAACAGTGAAGCTGACTGTGAACACTGGGCAACATTCTGTATCAAGTCCAATTTTCTAAATCAAGACAAAAAGACTTTGTAGCACCCATTGCGTCTTTTCAAAACTTCACCCGTGTAATAATTAACTCAATTCAGAAAAATGTCATCCTTTTTATCTTTAAAATAAGTTAAATTTTCCCTAAAATAGCTTTTCTTTCTTTCAAATGATTTCGTTAAATTTTCATTTACGGTTGACAGTACTTAACAGGATACTCTCTATGTTCCTTGACTTTTAGAAAACAAAACATATTACCTCTTAAATATAAGAAATGCTGATAATCCCATAGGATATAGACGGGTTTAAGAGCATAATAAGAGTAGAAATCCAACTGCAGATTTGGGTCTCACCTGAAGCCCTGTGCAATTCTCACCTAAACTGCCACCTGGTCGAATCCTGCTGGTGCACGAATTACCGACAGAAACCAGACTGCCCGTCTGGCAGCTGCTCCCTCGGCATTCCTACAAGTGCAACTCTCTAGAGAGAAACCCGGAATTCCCTGGGGGGGGCGGGGGGGTGGGGTCTAGCTTGAGCTAAGATTAAAGTGGCTAACACTTCCCGAACAGAAAACGGATAGAACCAGCTGACATGCAGGTACTGGTGAGACAAAGGTCCCGGGACTGGCAACGCCTTTCTTCTGTCCAACCAACATCTAGTCACTAGGGTTCACCTACTGTGAGAAGCCTTTTGCCAGACTTCCCAAGGCTGTTCTATCTACTTTTCCCACCTCAGGCAAACGGGGTCTGTCTGTCTTGCTCACTTCAGACAACTGTTCCCAAAGAAGCCCTGCGCGTCTGCACCCGCCCTGCCAAGCCCTCTCTCTCACCAGCAGTTCCTAATATTTCCCTCCATGAAGCCTGTTTGGATTTAGCAATAGAGAAGCTGGACATTTCCTTTCACCTCACTTTTTCTGAACAAGAAAACATTTTATGCTTCCTGATTACGTTAAAAAAAAAAAAAAAAAAAAAACAACGGGGAAAGAAGTAAGCCCAATACGGGCAAAACTATTCCTTTTTTTGTTTTTTTTTTTCCAATTTATTGGGGTGACATGGGTAAGTAATAGGTTTCAAGTGTACCATTCTATAGTGCATCATCTGTACATTGCATTGTGTGCTCACCACCCATTCTCTAGTCTCCTTCCATCACCATGTATTTGACCTCCTTTACCCTCTGTATCCTTCCCCCACTCCCTTTCCCTCTGGTAACCACCATCCTGCTGTCTGTGTCTATGAGTTTTTCTGTTTATTTGTTTTCTTTGTGTATTTGTTGCTTTCAGTTTTGTATTCCACACTAGAGGCCCGGTGCATGGGATTCATGCACTGGTGGGGGCATGACCTGCAGGGATTGGCCCACTGTGGGAGTGCACTGACCACCAGGGGGCAGCTCCTGCGTTGAGCCTCTTCCCCCTGGTGGTCAGTGCGCATCAAAGAGACTGGTTGATCGGTCGTTCTGGTCATTCCGCTGTTTGGTCACTGGGCTTTTGTTATATAGGATGAGTGAAATCATATGCTTCTTGTCCTTTTCCGACTTTTTTCACTTAACATGATATTCTCAAGATCCACCCATGCTGTCACAAGTGGCAATTATTTCAGCCTTCTTATGACTGAGTAGTATTCCGTTGTATTCACGTACCACATCTTTTTTTTAAACATATTTTTTATTGATTTCAGAGAGGAAGGGAGAGGGAGAGAGAGATATAAACATCAATGATGAGAGAGAATCACTGATCAGCTGCCTCCTGCACGCCCCACATTGGGGATTGAGCCCACAACCCAGGCATGTGCTCTGACCCAGAATCTAACGGTGACCTCCTGTTTCATAGGTCATTGCTCAACCACTGAGCCACGATGGCTGGGCTGTACCACATCTTTATCCAGTCATCCATCAAAGGGCTGTTTCTTATTCACAACTGATCCCCATCTCCTGGAACAGGGCGTGGCCACTGGCACTCAACAAGGGTTGAATTAATACTATTAATATTATGTCCTGAGGTGGAACTACAGACTTCTCTATGACTTCCCAAGCACCCCAGATCCACGTGACTGGAATTTGTACTGGGGTCATTTTAAACTGGCATCCAAATGATTCTTTTAATTTCAGGACTTTTCAGGAGCTTTTTCTTTGAAGGTGGGGGGAAAAGAATGTTATTATTTTGTATTTTAAGGAATCTATTTATCAGTTACAACCAAGAATAAATCAATTCACCCAATTAATTTTTTACAAGTAAATTGTCAAATATATCAGTTCAAAGCAGATGAAAAACAAAATGGAAAGGTATTTTTAAATCCAATACATTGGGCTTAGCTATATCTTTAAATGAAGATATAAAGTTGGGAAGTCCTCCAAAGACTTTGGGGGGGGGGGGGGGCGGACTTCAGTAATAAGATAATCTTAAAAAAATCTCAAGGAAAGCCAAATATGAGGACAGACCTCAAGGCAAAACTTTTTCTTAGACTTCTGATTGCAAAACAGAGACCTAAAATATGAACTCTCCCACTCATACCCTATATGCTCTGTGTCCGGGGAAAAACCTTGAGACAATGACATCTTTCTATGCCTTATTTATTCACATCAGTGACCCTATAGAGAGATATCTCCACCCCCTCCACCCTGTCCCCCGATAGAAAGGATCGCAATTTATTTATTTTTTTAAAATATACTTTTATTGATTTCAGAGAGGAAGGAAGAGGGAGAGAGAGAAACATCAATGATGAGAGAATCACTGATCGGCTGCCTCCTGCAGGCCCCTTACTGGGGACCGAGCCCACAACCCAGGCACGTGCCCTTGACCGGAATCGAACTCCTGGACCCTTCAGTCCGCAGGCTGGTGCTCTGTCCACTGAGCCAAACCAGCTAGGGCAAAAGGATCACAATTTACATATATCTGCTCCTCGCTTTGGGCACAGGCGAAACCAGAAATGAAAAGAATGATGTCCCACAAGCAAAGTGCACGCTACTTCCAAGTCAGAAAGAGTCAGGTCTCACACGAGACACGCAATTCAGTTACTGAAAGTACTTGCTTACTTGCTGGTTTAAAACTTTAAATTCAGAATTTCAAACAACTGCCTGACCCTTCCCAGGAGATGTGCACATTTAGTGGGCAGCAGTAGTGATGTTTTAGCCACATGTTCTCCCCTGGTCTTGTTTGAGGGAAACACACCTGTGTAATGGGACAAAGGGCAGGCATGTTGGGCTTAGGAAGGTGAAAATGAGTTGTGCGCTGTCTCATCTATGAAAGAATAAGAGCTCTTGCTTTACACAGAAACGGGTGTAAAAAAATATGACAAAATGAGCTTCAAACGTTCGCAAGAGTCCTAAATCCATTCCATAGGAACTTTTAAAGAACAGGTGTGCAGAAAACTAAGCACACCTGCTCCTGGCAAGTGGTGAGAGACGGGTCTGGGCAGGGCTGAGGAAGGAGGGCGGGGCATCGGCTGGTTAAATTAGCAGCCGCTCAGGCCCCTCCCACACCCAGGGACCTAGAACCTTTGGGGGTGGGCCCACAGGGGCTTCTCAACCCCAGTACAGTTTAGGGCTGACAAGCATGGGGTCTATGGAGTCCCAGAAGCTAACTAAGAGAAAACACACATTCCCATTTCTGCTCCTACTTAGCCAGGAATGCACCCCCAATTCTGTAACGCCCTATTCCTGAGCAGGGCAGATCTCAGTGGGACCTGCTGAAAAAAAAATCCAGAAATTTCAGCTCACCTACCAAGTACTCTTATGAAATGACTCCTGGAAAGGATGCTAGTGGTCCCCCAGATCGCCCATGCCTCCAGTGCTGGCACCCGCCTCAAGTAAAAGAAACCACGTCAGGCAAAAGCATCAGTGGTGTGGGCGAAAAGGGGGCCACATACTACACCTGACAAGCTCAGGGGAGGCCTGCATGGTGGGCCTTACACACTCAGAGATTAAAAGTAAGCACACAGGATGGTGTGACCATAAATCCCTCATAACAGTGGGTCATGGCAGGTAGTCACATCCTAGGCCTGGAGCTTCCCTGGCAAAGGTCAACCTTTACCTTAAGGAGCCTGTCTACTGCCCTTTTTGCACCTAAGATAACATACCTTTAAAATGTCAGAGCCCTGGCTGCTGTGGCTCAGTTGGTTGGGCATCATCCCCTGCACTAACAGGTATCCAGTGCGATTCCCGGGCAGGGCACACGCCCGGGTTGTGGGCCTGATCCCCGGTAGGGAGCGTGCAGGGGGCAGCCGATCGACATTTCACTCTCACATTGCTGTTCCTCTATCCCTAACCGTTCCTCTCTCTCTAAAAATCAATAAAATGTTTCTTTTAAAATTTTAATTTTTAAAATGTCAGAATAATCTTCTTTTCCAGTTCCCTCAAAGGCACAACCACCACACCAGAATATGTTATCTTGTTCCCCGAATACCATCTCTGAGTGCTTAAAGTGTTCATTATTATCTATCTTGTACCTACCAATGTAAAATACACTGAGTGGCCAGATCATTATGATCTCTGAACACATAATAATCTGGCCACTCAGTATATGTATATGTATACACACACACACACACACACACATATATATATATTAGAGGCCCGGTGCATGAATTCGTGCATAGGTGGGGTCTGGCCAGCCTGGCCAGGGGAAGGGGACATGGGAGGTTGGCCGGCCTGCCTGCTGGTTAAACTCCTGGTCGAGGGGACAATTTGCATATTAGCCTTTTATTATATAGGACTAGAGGCCCGGTGCACGAAATTCGTGCACTGGGGAGGGTGTCCCTCAGCCCAGCTTGCACCCTCTCTAATATGGGACCCCTCGGGGGATGTCCAACTGCAGGTTTAGGCCCGATCCCTGTGGAATCGGGCCTAAACCTGCAGTTGGACATCCCTCTCACACGGATCGCCCCAGGCACCCCAGGGAGCGGCCACGCCCTCATGCCACGCCCCCTGGGGTGCCGATCGCCCCAGGCACCCCCGGGGAGCGGCGGCACGGGCGCAGCCACGCCCCCCGGGGTGCTGATCTCCCCAGGCAACCCCGGGGAGCAATGGCAGGGGCGTGGCCACGCCCCCCGGGGTGCCGATCGCCGCAGGCACCCCTGGGGAGCGGCCACGCCCCCTTGCCATGCCCCCAGGTGGTGCCGATCGCCCAAGGCACCCCCGGGGAGCAATGGCAGGGGCGTGGCCACGCCCCCCAGGGGTGCCGATCGCCCCAGGCACCCCTGGGGAGCGGCCACGCCCCTATGCCACGCCCCCCCGGGGGTGCCCATCGCCCCAGGCACCCCTGGGGAGCGGCCACGCCCCCATGCCACGCCCCCCAGGGTGCCGATTGCCCCAGGCACCCCCGGGGAGCGGCAGCATGGGCACGGCCACGCCCTCCGGGGTGCCGATCACCCCAGGCACCGCCAGGGAGCGGGCACGGGCACGGCCACGCCCCCCCCCAGGGTGCCGATGGCCCCAGGCACCCCTGGGGAGCAGCGGCACGGGCGCGGCCACGCCCCCCCGGGGTGCCGATCGCCCAGGCACCCCCGGGGAGCGGCAGCAGGGGCGCGGCCACGCCCCCCGGGGTGACGATCGCCCCAGGCACCCCCGGGGAGCGGCAGCATGGGCACGGCCACGCCCTCCGGGGTGCCGATCACCCCAGGCACCCCCAGGGAGCGGGCACAGGCACGGCCACGCCCCCCCCGGGGTGCCGATCGCCCCAGGCACCCCCGGGGAGCAGCGGCACGGGCGTGAACACGCCCCCCACGGGGTGCCGATCGCCCCAGGCACCCCCGGGGAGCGGCAGCAGAGGCGCGGCCACGCCCCCCGGGGTGACGATCACCCCAGGCACCCCCGGGGAGCAGGCACGGGCACGGACACGCCCCCCGGGATGCCGATCACCCCAGGCACCCCCGGGGAGCAGGCACGGGCGCGGCCACGCCCCCCCGGGGTGCCGATCGCCCCAGGCACCCCCGGGGAGCGGCCACGCCCCCATGCCACGGCCCCCCCGGGGTGCCGATCGCCCCAGGCACCCCCGGGGAGCAGCTGCAGGGGCGTGGTCACGCCCCCCAGGGGTGCCTATCACCCCAGGCACCCCCAGGGAGCGGTCACGGGCGCGGCCACGCCCCCCCGGGGTGCCGATCACCCTAGGCACCCCCGGGGAACAGCTGCACGGGCGTGGTCACGCCCCCCAGGGGTGCCTATCACCCCAGGCACCCCCAGGGAGCGGTCACGGGCGCGGCCACGCCCCCCCGGGGTGCCGATCACCCCAGGCACCCCCGGGGAGCGGGCACGGGCGCGGCCACGCCCCCCCGGGGTGCCGATCACCCCAGGCACCCCCGGGGAGCAGGCACGGGCGCGGCCACGCCCCCCGGGGTGCCAATCGCCCCAGGCACCCCCGGGGAGCGGCCACGCCCCCATGCCACGCCCCCTGGGGTGCCGATCACCCCAGGCACCCCCGGGGAGCAGGCACGGGCGCGGCCACGCCCCCCCGGGGTGCCAATCGCCCCAGGCACCCCCGGGGAGCGGCCACGCCCATGCCACGCCCCCCGGGGTGCCGATCACCCCAGGCACCCCCGGGGAGCAGCTGCACGGGCGTGGCCACGCCCCCCCGGGTGCCTATCACCCCAGGCACCCCCAGGGAGCGGCAGCACGGGCGCGGCCACGCCCCCCCGGGGTGCCTATCGCCCCAGGCACCCCCGGGGAGCGGCCACGCCCCCATGCCACACCCCCCCGGGGTGCCCATCGCCCCAGGCACCCCCGGGGAGCGGCCACGCCCCATGCCACGCCCCCCGGGGTGCCGATCACCCCAGGCACCCCCGGGGAGCGGCAGCACGGGCGTGGCCACGCCCCCCCGGGGTGCCGATCACCCTAGGCACCCCCGGGGAGCAGCTGCACTGGCGTGGCCACGCCCCCCGGGGTGCCGATCACCCCAGGCACCCCCGGGGAGCAGCTGCACGGGCGTGGCCACGCCCCCCCTGGTGCCTATCACCCCAGGCACCCCCAGGGAGCGGCAGCACGGGCGCGGCCACGCCCCCCCGGGGTGCCGATCGCCCCAGGCACCCCCGGGGAGCGGCAGCAGGGGCGCAGCCACGCCCCCCCGGGGTGCCGATCACCCCAGGCACCCCCGGGGAGCGGGCACGGGCGCGGCCACGCCCCCCCGGGTGCCGATCACCCCAGGCACCCCCGGGGAGCGGCCACGCCCCCATGCCACACCCCCCCGGGGTGCCCATCGCCCCAGGCACCCCCGGGGAGCGGCCACGCCCCATGCCACGCCCCCCGGGGTGCCGATCACCCCAGGCACCCCCGGGGAGCGGCAGCACGGGCGTGGCCACGCCCCCCCGGGGTGCCGATCACCCTAGGCACCCCCGGGGAGCAGCTGCACTGGCGTGGCCACGCCCCCCGGGGTGCCGATCACCCCAGGCACCCCCGGGGAGCAGCTGCACGGGCGTGGCCACGCCCCCCCGGGTGCCTATCACCCCAGGCACCCCCAGGGAGCGGCAGCACGGGCGCGGGCATGCCCCCCCGGGGTGCCGATCGCCCCAGGCACCCCTGGGGAGCGGCAGCACGGGCGCGGCCACGCCCCCCCGGGGTGCCGATCACCCCAGGCACCCCCGGGGAGTGGGCACGGGCGCGGCCACGCCCCCCCGGGGTGCCGATCACCCTAGGCACCCCCGGGGAGCAGCTGCACGGGCGTGGTCACGCCCCCCAGGGGTGCCTATCACCCCAGGCACCCCCAGGGAGCGGTCACGGGCGCGGCCACGCCCCCGGGGTGCCGATCACCCCAGGCACCCCAGGGGAGCAGCGGCTCGGGCGTGGCCACTGGGCACCGCCATCTTGATTTTATCAACGGTCGACAGGCCACCCGGAGTCCCGCCCTCAGCCTCCGCTGGCCCAATCATGGGCATAGCGGAGGTGCGGTCAATTTGCATGTTTCTCTATTATAAGGTTAGATATACACTGAGTGGCCAGATTATTATGCGTTCAGAGATCATAATAATCTGGCCACTCAGTGTATACTTCTCTCTGTATTACTTTTTACCTCCGATCAGAGGCTTTGCTTTCTCCCACCTCCCTAATCTACTACCAGTGGATTCATATAACCCTTCTTTTATTTCCTCCTTTGGAAATATAATGTATAAAATAAGCTGCAAAACTATCATACTCCAGAGCATTTTCTCAGGTCAGTTAAATCTTGCTTCCTGGAAACTGCCATCCGTTTAGCCCAAATAAACTCATAAAAAGTCTCTATAGGTCGGGCATATCTTGCATCAACAGTGGGAATATGTAAGCTCTATTCACCTCTTCTCCTGGCAAAGCCCCAGGTCAGCCCAGCAGGAGCTGTGGCCTCGTCCCGCTGACTCTGCCATCTACATCTGTGCATGCCTCTCCTAGGGAAGTTATTTACCACCAAGATGAGGTTAAAAACAACTGAAAGGTGTAACTTCCCCCAGCCTCAGTGTCCACACCAAAACACCAGAACAAACAGATGAAATAAAGTGGTGTTACTCCTATAAATAACCAGCCCGCCCTGGCATCCGGGTTGAGTGTGAACGGCTGGAATGCGCCCGCCAGGCCCGGGAGGGGCTGGCACAGCTGCGGACGCCAGCCGGCTGGGAGGCAAGGCAAGCACTAAAACTGGTTCCACTGGCTTCAGATTCTTGGCAAGGATGGACCAAGCAAACAACTGCGTCAGTTCCCACCCCTGGCTAGCTTTGTCCTTCCCGCTTTTAGTAATCATCACTGTTTCAAGCACGTAATTGAAATGGGAACTTCACAGCAGGTAATTAGAGCAATTGCACCATTTGCTCCTGAGTTACAATGGCACACATTCCTAGTAAGCGTGGACTTCACACCAGGAACTGTTCCCTGGAAATGGGACCAACAGGCTCCTCCTGGTAACCACCCCTTTGGGCCCCAGCACTTTCCCAGGGGAGAGGCCCGGGCACTGGCCCAGGGAGGCCTTTGCACCTGACCTTCACCCATCCCAAACCAAACACATTACCCACACTGTCCCCCAACCCCGCCTTCCTCTGGCCTCAGCTATGCAGAGACCCTCCTCCCCCGCCCCCCATATAAATGGCCTGAAAGCCTGGGTTATAACCAAAACCAGCGATTGCGTTCCCAGTCGCCAACCCCTGGCACTCCAACATTACCGAGGACCAGGAAAGCTAGCTCAGCAATGGTCCCAGGATCTCCCATCTCACAACGCACAACATAGGAATTCAACTCAGCGCTGCGCCATCACTGTGAACAGAGACCTGGGCTGGGCTGTGTCCTGTAAGCTGGACGGAGGAAGACCATCTGCTCGGCAAGTAGCAAGGAGCCCACAGGCCCAGAGGGAGGCTGGCAGTGCCCACCAGGTCCAAGGACACAGCACGCACACACACACACACCGAGCACAGAGCCAAGGCCACCCGAGCAGCTTCCACAGGTGAGCACCTCGCAGGCCTCTGAAACCATCTACAACTTGCATATTGTACTTTATTTATAGCCACGAGGACTCCACACTGACCTTCAATTGGACAGACAGAAGGAGAGGGTGACGGGAAGAGTGGATATCAGCTGGGGGCTGCCTTCCGCAGAGGAGAGCGAGGGCACCGATTACACTATGAACATGGAGACCATGGATGCTCCTTGAGAATAAAGCAGACTGCACGTCACTCCAGGCTTCTTCTGGAAGAGAAGGATGCTGAGAAAGACAAACTGAAGGCCAGGTGTCCACTAAAAACGCTGCTGCGTAAGACAGCAGAGATGGATTTGCAGACAGACCTGGATGTACCGACAGGTACTGAAAGTATCCCCAGCAGGCATGAACACCTGAAAAGCTGGGGGTCTTTTCATGTGGATTAAATGAAGAGCCGCAGGCTCCTCCCACAGGACTTTGGCCCTCAAAAACGATCAGCACACTTCAGGTAGGTTGACCATGAGATCCTGAAACTGCCCACTGAAATCATATTACCTCAAAACAGAAAGCCTGTGCTATTTAGGACAATGACACTAAAACTGTCTTCACAGTCGCAGGCATTTACTTCTGGTCCACCTGTCCTGAGTTCCCAGGGACCTGACACTGACCGTTTGAAGAGGTACAGGTGAGGGTCCTTAGGTGTGTGTAAGGAATTGTTCCCCAGAAATACTCTTGTAACACGTTACCTCACATGGATGCTGGCGATGCCACCAGTGTGCCAGAACGTGTGGCACGTGCCCTACAGTGTAAGTTGTGAGACCGGCATTTTTCTGGACTATAAGTTGGGAGAGGTTTCATTTTATAACTTGAATAACAGGTCATATTTGTTCAGATTCACGCATATGTTTACGGAAAACTTAGGCCTTATTTCCCTATTGGACCTTCTTCAAGATCTCTTACTACCAGTACCGTCAGACATGAACGATGAACTCCTCGGAGGATGATTTTGTGTGTGGTAATTTTTTCCCTTGTCATTGGAAGGAATACTTGTAACAAGATTCTGATTAAAAAACAAACAACAACAACAAAAACAGTGACAACACATTCTTTTTGTCGTACAAACAATAGAGATGACTATTTAGGTTCTGCCCTTGGCCAGGAATCAAAGCTGAGTCCCACTGGTGTGTCCTCAACCCACGAACCAGGAGGTCATGGATCAATTCCCAGTCAGGGCACACGCCCTGTCGCAGGCTCAATCTCCAATAGGGGGCGTGCAAGAGGCAGCCCATCAATGATTCTTTCTCATCATTGATGTTTCTATCTCTGTCTCCCTCTCCCTTACTCTCTGAAATTAATAAAGACACACACACACACACACACACACACACACACACACACACACATATATATATATATATATATATATATATATATATATATATATATATATTTGATAGAGCTTTGGCCTGCAGACTGAAGAGTCCCGGGTTCAATCCCCGTCAAGGGCACATATCTCGGTTGCAGGCTCCTCCCTGGTCAGAGCACATGCAGGAGGCAACCAATCAATGTGTTTCTCTCACATCAGTATTCTCCCTGTCTTTCCCTCTCTCTTCCACTCTCTGAAAATCAATGGAAAAATATCCTTCAGAGAGGATTAACCAAAAAAAAAAGTTGAGTCCCACCTGTGTTTACAGTTCGAGCTCAGTACAACAAGGACCTGCCCTTTCAACGGTGGGGCCAGGGTTCCCTGCCAACACAGAACTGGAGACTCGCAGAGACTGGCCTGGCCAGGGAAGCACAGGAGCTGCCTGGGTCCCCCACCTGGCCCGCACGTCACCCTGATGTCAACATGCGGGCCCAACACCAAGAAAGCACTTGGGGGCAGCAGGAAGCCATCTCAACCTGCACGTGCCTTCTGGTGTCAGGTGCAGACCCAGGCGGCAGAGCTACAGACACCACCATGTCCGGGTCTTTTCACAGCCAACAATGAGCGGAGGGTGCCCCACCCGGCTCCTCTGCGCCCCGAGAACTTCCCGAGATGGGCACGTCCCACTTCTGCCCTCTCCAAGCAGAAGCCAATGGTCCCCTGGGGCTGCCAAGGACCTGAACGATGGCTAGTGTGACTGAAGGACTAAACTTTTCATTAATAAACTTATTTTTCAAATTATAGTTGACCCTTGAATAATGTGGCAATTAGGGGCCCCAAACCCGCTGTGCAGTTAGAAATCTGCCTATAACTTTGACTCCCCAAAAACATAACTACTAATAGCCTACTGCTTAACCACATATTTTGTCTATTCTTACAACAAAGTAAGATAGAGAAAATAAAATGTAATTAAGAAAATCATAAGGAAAAGTACATTTAGAGTATTACTTGAAAAAAATCCACATATAAGTGGACCCATGCAGTTCACACCCATGTTGTTCAAGGGCGACTGTATTTAATTCATATAATTAAATTTTAATTTCAATTGAATTTAAAATAGCCATGACTACAGACTACACAGTGGACATCACAGCTTGAGAGACTAAATATGGGAAGACGTGAAGCTTAGAAGCTCTTCTGTTCTTCAAAGTAAGTCAGCACATGATCACAGAGCAAGTTACCTCAGTGCCACGCGACAGGGGCCAGGGAAGAGACCAGTCAGACCTAGCTTTGTCTCCAGCCCTAATGCGTGTGACCTCCGGTGGCTCCGTGTCCCAGCAGAGAGTGGCGAGAACACCCACCTGGGCAGGTAGCAGGACAGGGATGACAGAACCAAGACATGGGGTGCATGCCTGGCCCACGGACAACCAGCTGTCACCCTCTGCAAAACAGGCAGGCAACGTTGTTCCAGGCTCTCACAGAGGAACAATTAAGGAGATGATTTTTACAACATCTCATGCTTCTCGGTGAACTATAAATAGGAGTTTCACAGTGACATAGTGCAGGATTTGAGCAGCTCCTAGGTGGGCTCCTTCATGCCCCTGCCCCTCCCAATATTCAAGTGACAAAAAGAGGAATCTACACTGAGTGGCCAGATTATTATGATCTCTGAACGCATAATAATTTGGCCACTCAGTGTGTGTTTGTGCGTATGTGTGTGTGTGTGTGTGTGTGTGTGTGTGTGTGTATACATATGAGGCCCGGTGCATGAATTCGTGCATGGGTGGGGTCCAGCCAGCCTGGCCAGGGGAAGGGGACATGGGCAGTTGGCTGGCCTGCCTGCTGGTCGAACTCCTGGTCCGGGGGACAATTTGCATATTAGCCTTTTATTATATAGGATATACACTGAGTGGCCAGATTATTATGCATTCAGAGATCATAATAATCTGGCCACTCAGTGTATGTGCGCCATTTGCCTTCTTCTTCCAGGAGAAATCATTTGCATGGTGTTAAAAAGACGTTATCAAGTGGTTTATGCCTTCAATCTAATCACCACGTACCACCGTGGCTACTTCTGCAAAACCTGAAACTTGGCAGATACTGTCGTAGAGGCCACGCTGTATACAACAGAGAAACAGGTGACTGTGCTAAGAGAGTTGTCTCCTCAGAAACATTTAATTCATCCAACTTACCCCAGAGGCATCTTACCACAATTACAGAGGAGCGGGAATACTGCAGTACCAAGACACCCCCATCAAATTCATAAACGTTTATAAAATGTCAGTGTACTTGGGATGCTAGGCCAGGCAGAGCCAAGAACAGGGCTTCCTTAGTCCTTTCTTCAACAGAACTTTTGATTCGGCTAGAAAAATGTCACCAACGGATTTTACCAATGGAGGAAACATTCAGGCACAGCACACAATCCACACTGAAGAGTTCCGGGCATTGGTGTCAAAAATTCTCATCTTACACATCAGGTTCCAGGCACCCTCCATGCAAGAACCATGACTCACATCCTGTTATCCAAGAGGGCTCTTGGAAGGAATGCTACCTGGGGGCCAAAGGCCACCGCTGCTTTATTTCTAAGTCCACTGCTTTTTGCCTGCAGGTAGGCTGCACTGAGTCCGCTTAGTCATGTTCTGTGGCCACAGGAGAGCTCAGGGGGGCAGGGAAAGAAGCTCACGGTGGGATTCTTCCACATTCAGCACCCCTTTCTGCCCGTGTTCTCCCGAACACCGCTGAGAAACAGCACAGGGCCTCTCCTATTCCCGTACAACACCTGGGCTTGTGACCCCCCACCAACCAGCTGACCCCTAAGGTTACAGACACTTCGGGGTGGGGGATTCAGTTCTCTATGCTTTAGGCTCCAAAACAAGTACCAATTTCATCAATTAAATTATCAAGCAGTAGTTGGTAATCTGGACCACAATCTGATGCAAACTTCACAGATAATTTGGGTTGCTCTTTACATTACAGATGAACACAGATGAAAACTTCAGCTCAACTGTATATATTGTTCACAGGACCCATTTCCTAAACAAACCGACTATCCAAGCAATGAGTGTCTTCAGTCAAATGCAAATTAATTTCCTTCCCTTACAAAAGATTTTTTTTTCTTTTCTAGTATTAATTTTTAAACCTATGGTCTTAGCAGGGAAAATCTCATAAATCTATATTTCTCCTGAGTACGCCTGTCTCTCTACCCTCTTGCTGTTGGCAAACACAGGGAGACTCCCCTAAGTGTCCCGCTGGGGGGGCCCACTGGGCAGAACAAAGCAGCACAGCAGACCACACACTGGACCAGCGATGGGCCTGCAATCAAGCCTGCTCTCCCCACTAATGCGGGGGCTCCTCACAGTCACCGTCAGACTGACAGGTCCTGCCACTAAGGGTATAGCGCTGTGTCTGCCACAGAGTCGACATTCTACAAATGGGGATCCCCACCTGTGACGTGGCTCATCACTCATCATCCGTCATAATCACTTCCCTGCATTCTTTGGAACACGTAGACCCAGGCATAGAGATGCTGTGGGGCTGCCTAGGCATCTGCATTTCACTGTGATTCTATGGATATGAAAGTGGGATCTCACCTACACTAAGTGACAAAGTGCTGAAGGCCGGGGTGGGCGGCCTGAGGGCCCCCAGAGTCCTCAGACCCTTGGCACCTCTCTCCTGGCCTCAGAGAACCATCTCAGGAGGACAGCTGCCCTGTGGGCCCCAGGGAGCTGGCAAGACCCACTGCCTCCCGGAGGAAGAGGAAGAAAAACACCTCTGCCCAGGGGGAGGGGCAGGAAACGTCTCCTGCCAATGATACCAGGTGGAGGCTGGCTGCCATGAGGAATTGGCCAAATCACCAAAAAGCCCCACTTCACCCTACACCCTAGGGCAGAGGGTGAGCCAGGACAGGTGGGACAGCCTCTCCTCCCCCCATGACCACTAGCAAGAAGCACCAAATAGCAAACAACTGGGGCCATCTACTGGGGGGCTGGGTGGGTGGGGGCCATGGAGAGACAATGAGTTACCTGTAACTCCATTTCTCCCCTGAATGACTTCTGTCGTATACTAACCACCAACGAGCCATCTTTGCTGAGAGAGTCCTGGTTCCTCAACCTCAGCACGTCCACAAAAGAGCACACCCATCATCCCTCCCTCCTTGCTCTTGTTCCCTCTTGTCCAAACCAAATATCTGTATTTCATCCTAGACGTCCTGACTGTCCTCATTTCTCTCTCTATGCCGCCATCAAGTGTGGTCCATTTTGCCTTCCTAATGCCTCATCAGTGTTTTGTTTCATGCATCCTCACTACTCCTGACTCTTCCAGTTACTTGCCTGTTCTCTGACGGGCATAAGGACCCTCCTCACTATTTGTCCACGCCCAGACTGAGTAACTACCAACAGCGGGTCAGGCCATGGGCTCTGGGATCATCACCTCATCTGAGATACCAGTTCTATCACTAACCAGCTGCATGGCCTTAAAGACCTGCTGTAAACTCTCCTCGGGTGGGTTTCTCAAATGTAAAATGGGGACAACAATTGAGCCTACCTCAGAGGGTTTGGGGAAGACAGAATGAGATCAGGTACAGCCCTAGCTGAAACTCAAGTGCAAACCTGCCACTTCTCTGATGGAAATCCTCCCATTGACTCCTGAACACCATCAAAATACAATCTGAACCACGAGGTCTACAGGACAATGTTCTCCATGATCCACGCCTTCTACACAGACCCACCACCACCACCTGCCACAACCCCCTCCATCCTACTCCCAACAGCCCACACACTGACCCACAGCCGCTCAGTGGTCAGCTCCGTGGACCACACTTGTCACCCTCTGCTCTGGTGCATAAAGCACGCTCCCTTCCTCTGTGGGACACTCTGCAACTCGGGTCCCCCAAAGGAAACAGCCTTTCCCAGAAGCCCTCCCTTCCCAAGGAGGCTTGTCTGCTCATCCTACGGCACTAATCCCACTTTTTTAAAGACTTTATTTTTTAGAGCAGTTTAGTTTTGTAAGAAACCCCAAACGATCTTTTAAAGTGGCTGTCCCATTTTGAACGAGAGTTCCTATTGCTACACATCCTCGTCAGCATTTGGTGGTGTCAGTGTTTTGGATTTTAGCCTTTCTAGTGGGTGTGCAGTGGTAGTAACCCCACTTTGCTTTCAAGCACATTCCCTTTGCTTTCAAGCACAGCGCTCCTTATAGTGTAAGAGCAGCGGGTCCTCGCTCACCAGCTTCGGGACCAGGGACTGCGCCTCCCTCCCGGGCACTCATCCAGGCCCAGCACCACGTCTCATCAGCGAGTCTAAGTGTTTTCAAAAATCCAAAATACCTGACTTTAAAATGCTGTTCACATTTACTTTGTTCATAAATGCTAAAAAGAAAAAAATCATCAATAAAACAAATACCCTCAACTATTTAATCTCAGTGTATAAATTACAAATTTGCCAAATAGTCAAGTTTTTATGTCTTTTTTCTTTAATTGGTAACATTTTCTTATATACACTGAGTGGCCAGGTTATTATGATCTCTGAACACATAATAATCTGGCCACTCAGTGTATATCCTATAAAATAAAAGGCTAATATGCAAATTGTCCCCTCGACCAGGAGTTCAACCAGCAGGCAGGCCGGCCAACTGCCCATGTCCCCTCCCCCTGGCCAAGTTGGCCGGACTCCACCCATGCACAAATTCATGCACCAGGCCTCTAATATACACACACACACATACACACACACACACACACACACACTGAGTGGCCAGATTATTATGCATTCAGAGATCATAATAATCTGGCCACTCAGTGTATATTCTGAGTATTCGAATGTTTCATTTCTATAAATTACAAGGACCCTTTAAGGAATGAGTTTTCTCTGGCCCAAGATGAGGAAAGCAGGACCTCTGAGCTGAGCTCTGGCTGACGTGTGGGTTCGTGAAGTCAGATGGTACATGTGCTGAGCCAACTCCTTGCCACTGGCGTGGCTTCACCCCAGGCCCCTCGCCTAGGCACGTCGGCCGGCTGGGTAGCTGACTGCCCACATTTCTCAGATGCCCTGTGCACAGCTGCTGCTCCCATTTCAAACAGACCCCGGGATGTGCGACTCCCACCCAACATCAAAAATACCGTCAGCCAGCGCTCTGTGTCACAGGCCACATGGGTTTAAGCTACAATGCAGCTGATTCTACAGCCATAGCCATAAATTATATGTATTTATAGCCATGACTACTGAATAATAATTTTTAAACCATCATTACAGGTTCTCTTTATTTGGGGCTTTTCCCAGCTAAGTTAAAAGACTACCACTTTGTTACAGGATACTAGTTTTACCACTGGAACAACTCATGGAATAACTCATGATTCAGGAACAGAACGGTTTGGAGAACTACCAGCCCCTAGAGCACACGGCCCAACAGTTTCCCTGAGTACAAAACACACTCCATCTGTGCCCATCCGGAGACACACCCCGGAGGTCTTTCCTGGGCACACGGCCTGCAGGTGGGCACACCCACAGAAGCCGCACTCTGCCCAGGAGCCCGGGCCATCACGTATCACATCCAAAGGGCACTCGGTAGACACGCCTCTGTCTGACAGCAGCATTCAGGATGGCCTCCATCTCTACAGGCAACACAACCTGACACTGCACAGCAGAGCCCTTCCGAGGGCCCCTCACGCTGACACGCCCCGGGAGACTCTCGCCACGGGAAGGACACTGCGTGTGTGGCCCAGCAGCGAGGGCCACGTCAGAGCTGACGGGGAAGGACAGCCAGCAGGTGACAGCAGCGGCAGTCTGTGGATCCGACGCTCACCAGGTTCCTGGAGAAGACCAAAAGGTCTTCCCTGGGGCAGCCAGTGCCTGTGCCCCGGCCCCACGAGACAAGGAGGCTGGGGATCCTCCATGACTTTCAGGGACAGCAAACAAAGGTCATGGCATGTGCCCAGCAGGAAGCCTCGGGTGTTCACATGCCACCTACTCTGAGATCTGGCGTGAACCCTGAGCCACAGCTCCTGCAGGGGGAGGGCTCGCCACGGGTGCGCCGAAGGGCTCCACTGGGCGGCGGGCTCTGCCGCAGCTGACACTGGATGAAAGGGGCGCCTTCGGGATCAGCAGTCAGCCCCTCCCTGACAGACACTGTGCTTTCACCAGAGCGGGGATGAGCGGCACCAAGAACATCGCTGAAAGTGATCATCTGCCCTCGCGTTTGCAGTGTGGCTCCTTCCTGACAGCCCGGGTACTGCTGCTGTAAATAAATCACCCCAGTTGTGCCCCATTAAATATACTGGCATGCAAAACCTGAATGCAGATCCGGTAAAAACATTTAGAAGCAAAATTACGTATCAGCCTTTTTTCTTACTTTTTTATAATTTTATTTTTTTCAATTACAGTTGATATTTAATATTATTTTATACTAGAGGCCCAGTGCACGAAATCTGTGCATGGAGGACGGGGGCGGGGGGAGGGGGGAGGCGGAATCCCTCAGCCTGGCCTGCACCCTCTCACAATCTGGGACCCCTTGGGAGATGTCCGACTGCCGGTTTAGGCCCGATCCCTCTCACAATCAGGGACCGCTGGCTCCTAACTGCTCACCTGCCTGCCAGCCTGATCACCTCTAACTGTCCCCCCTGCCAGCCTGGTCGCCCCCAACTGCCCCCCCCCGCTGGCCTGGTCGCCCCTCACTGCTCCCCTCTGCCGGCCTGGTTGCCCCTCACTGCCCCCATCTGCCAGCCTGGTCATCCCTCACTGCCCCCCTCTGCTGGCCTGGTCGCCCCTCACTGCCCCCCCCTGCTGGCCTGTTCAGTCATTTGGTCGTCCCTCGCTAACCCCCCTGCCAGCCTGGTCGCCCCACACAGCCTGCTGTTCAGTTGTTACTGTGAGGGCATCGGGACCAATTTGCATATTACCCTTTTATTAGTATAGATTCCGTACACCTCTTCTTATCCAATCATCAATATCGTACATCTTCACCAAGACTTTTTGTTTGTTGATTTATTGATGATAGCCATTTTAACAGGTGTTAGGTGATATCTCATTGTGGTTTTTATTTGCATTTCTCTGATGATTACTGATGTTGAGCATATTTTTCATTTATCTATTGGCCATCTACTAGTATATGTCCTCTTTGGAGAAGTGTCTATTCAGGTCTTCTGGCCATTTTTTAACTGGACTTTTTTTTGGTGTTGACTTGTATGAGTTCTCCACAAATTTTGGATATTAACCCCTTTCAGATATTTCATTGGAGATTATGTTCTCCCATCATGTTCTGTCTTTCCGTTTTGTTGATGGTTTCCTTTGTTGTGCAAAAATGTTTTAGTCTGATGCAGTCCATTATATCAGCATTCTTTATTACCAGGGTCACGCGTGGCTAAGAGTTATTTACATAGGAATTCTAAGTCGACCTGGACTTTGGACCGAATGTATTCTCCACAGTATATTTTTATAACACCAAACATTTTATTTGTGTCTTATTAAGTTTGTTTAGCTTTTTTCTACTATCTACTTTTTGGGAGCATTTCTTACTTTTATTTATTTATTTTTTTAAATGGGGTTGTTGAACCATTCTCTGCCTTTCTTTTTCTTTTCTTTTTTTTTATATATATTTTATTGATTTTTTACAGAGAGGAAGGGAGAGGGATAGAGAGCTAGAAACATCGATGATGAGAGAGAAACATCGACCAGCTGCCTCCTGCACACCCCCTACAGGGGATGTGCCCGCAACCAATGTACATGCCCTTGACTGGAATCGAACCTGGGACCCCTCAGTCCGCAGACCGACGCTCTATCCACCGAGCCAAACCGGTTTCGGCCATTTCTTACTTTTAAACTATAATGATATTTTTACTATAAGCATGCATTTATAAAATTAGTTTGTAAGTGCATTTCATCATTAAATACTTCACAAGAAAGCAGTAAAAAAGCACTTAAAGAGGAGGCCCATTTTCTCCTATACCAAAACTATATTAAACTTTTTTTAAAACCACACAGAATGTCTCAATTTCCAAAAGCCTGTGTACAAAGGTCCTATTGGGTGGACCACAATATATAGAGAAAGGAGCACTGGGTCTACAGCATCCTTTCACTTTAAGAAAAGACCATGTTAGGTAAATTTGGGCCCCAGACTTAAAGATGAACTGAACCATTAAAAGAAAAACCACTAACCAGTTTCTCCAAAATAAATAACTGGAAGTGATGAGCAGAATATGAAAAGGAAAAAAAGAATGTGAACATATGGAGGGGAAAACAATTACCTATTACATTTTACTCTTATGATGGGTCTCACATCATAGAACCAAATTTAGAGGTTTCACTATTTTTGACTGGTAGTGACCTCAACCCTGATTTTCAAGCAAAAAGAGTAGAAAGTGTCAGTTATGTCCAAGTTTAGCAATAAAATACTGCGACTCTCAAAACAATTCTAGTTTGTTTGAATTTGGAAATGAATGTGTTTTGTGTTGATTTATATTCTCGGGCTTATCTAATGATTTGCTGACTGGTTATCTAATGGCTAATTCTTCAGTCATGTTGGCAAACTGTTCCAGTTTCTGTTTTTGTTTTTTTCCCACTTGGGACACACGTGAACATTCCTGTAATTGCAGGTAACTGCTCCTGGTGTTCAGTCCTGAGGAGCCGAGGCCAAGGAGATGAAGAATCAGGTTCGGGTAGATGGGCACACACAGGCCTGAGGGCCATCGATGGGTCCAATGCCAGAGAGCAACCACCCTGACGACACGTCCTCTGTGAACAGTTCATGAAACGGGGCACACATGCACACACATCAGTGCACACCCCCGCACCCATGCCCATGCGCACACCAGCCTGTACACACGCACATACACGCACATGCTCACACACATGCACCTGCGCACACACATGCACACACACACCCCAGCATACCCCTCACGCCGTGCACAGTAGCAAATGGGAAAAGGATGGGCAAGTAAATCAGACATGGGGTTGGCATCAGTCCCATGCAGGTCCCAGCTCCACGCTCCCACAGGGCGAGTCAGGTCCACTTGGGCAGATTATCTATGCTCCATTGGCCTCAATTTTCTTTGCGTAAAATGTGAATAAGTGATGAAACGAGCTTCATAGCATTGTTAGACGCTTCACTGAAGCTCCGCACAAGCTGCTTGGCAAAGAGCACCTGTGACCTTACACACAGTAACAGGCTGACGCGCTCCAGAAAGGAAGTCATTAGCCTAAAACAGGACTTAGGATCCTGCTCAGAAAGTGCAGGTCTCAGAACAAACAAAATGTGTGGGGTTTAAAAAAAAAAAAAACCATATTCTGGTTGCTTTTAAAAATGATCTACCTCCTTAGCATAATTTAGCATATGTTTTTTTCTTTCAATCCAAAAAGTCCAATGAATATACAAAATCAAAGAACTTCGTAAGTGCCAATATCCCGTTTCAGTTCATGCTCTTTAAGAAGACACAGTTTTAGGGTTTCTGTCCGCGATGCCTTCCTGAGACACCTGTCCATCCGGACAGGGAAAGCAGCTGCACTTATGGCTTTCGGATGAGCCTACAGAGCACGGACTCCTGGAGTGTCTCACCCTACTTCTCCTACCATCACCCACCCCTCTTCTTCACTCCTCACCCCGCAAGAGAAAAAAAATGCCTTCCCACCAGCCAAAAAGTGCAATGCTGCTCTCACTGCTCCAACAGCAGCTCTGCATTTGAGGTCCATCTGATGAAATAGCCAATACTGACTTGGAATTACAACGCCTTACTGTATCAAGACAAAACTCGAGTCCTAAGAGTAGTTCGTTGGGTGACTGGCCTTCGGCTGGGGAGGCCTAATAGCGGACTCACACACCTTAACCTTACACAGTGCTATATGTCAAAGGAAGTGCAGTGGCTTCCATTCCAATGAAGATCTTTCCATTTTCTTACCCATCAGGGGTGGTGGGTAATGTCAAACCATACCTGCTGGGATACTCTGAGGCTGGAGATAAGAGACAGGAGAGAGATGGCTGCATACACTGGAGAGAGGATGCCAGACACACAGGGCAGCAGGGGTCCTGCCCCCCTACCCCCCCCTCTACACCACAATCAGCTTCAAGAGAAGAAAGTTCAAGTACACAACCCTGATGGGCCCAGACTGTGCTTCCAGGGTGTGTTTTAAATTAATAGATCAGAAAATCATTAAAAAATTCTCCCTGTTGCCCTAACCGGTTTGGCTCAGTGGATAGAGCATCGGCCTGCGGACTGAAAGGTCCCAGGTTCGATTCCGTCAAGGGCATGTACCTTGGTTGCGGGCACATCCCCCGTAGGAGGTGTGCAGGAGGCAACTGATCAATGTTTCTCTCTCATTGATGTTTCTAACTCTCTATCCCTCTCCCTTCCTCTCTGTAAAAATCAATAAAATATATATTTTAAAAAAAAATTCTCCCTGTGCTTTCGTTTTTGTTTACTATTGCACAATATCCAAGGAAAAAATCTAGAAGACCAAGCCAAAACAGTGCTCAAACCCCCACTCTGCCACCCGACTCGCTGCTCGTGTGACGTTGCACACATGGACCTGCATGGGTAAGAAAGACATCACACACCCATCCCCTCCCAGGGTCCTCCAGCTCCCAGGTGAGGCCGGTGCTGCATCAGGATGTGAACTGCCTGTAAGTCACAATGTAACAAATAGATGGAATTATCTGTATCAGCGAGAATCCGGGCCTCAGAATCATATCTGAAGCTCTCGCTTCCTCCCTGCCACAGATCACCGAAGAAACGCTATAAACTAAGTGGGTGATGAGACCAACGACAAGACAGCTCTGCTTCCTGCACAGCAGCCAGAGTCCTGGACCTGCAGCCCCTGTGAGTCAGTGCCCAGCAGCTTAAGCCACATGTCAAACCCAGGTGCCTCAGAAGCTGCAGGTGGGCAGACAGGGAGAGGCTGTGGCTGGGAACCTGGAATCCGGGAGCCACCCTCAAGGCATTTCAAAAGGTTTTTTTCCAGCTTTATGGAGACATTTATTGAGACACAATGGACATATTATTGAGATAATTATTGAGACATAATTGACATATAAGACTGTGTACTGTTAAGGTTATGATGTGTTGATTTTATACACCAACTAGAGGCCCGGTGCACGAAATTCATGCACAGGGGGCGGGGGTGTGTATCCCTCAGCCCAGCCTGCAACCTCTCCAATCTGGGACCCCTCAAGGGATGTCCGACTGCCTGTTTAGGCCCGATCCCGGTGGAATTGGGCCTAAACAGGCAGTTGGACATCCCTCTCACAATCCAGGACTGCTGGCTCCCAACTGCTCGCCTGCCTGCCTGCCTGATTGCCCCTAACCGCTTCTGCCTGCCAGCCTAATCACTCCCTAACCACTCCCCTGCCAGGCTGATCGACGCCTAACTGCTCCCCTGCTGGCCCGATTGCCCCTAACTTCCCTCCCCTGCAGGCCTGGTCACCCCTAACTTCCCCCCCCCCCCTGCAGGCCTGGTCACCCCTAACTGCCCTCCCCTGCCGGCCCGATTGCCCCTAACTGCCCTCCCCTGCCAGCCTGGTTGCCCCTAATTGTCCTCCCCTGCAGGCCTGGTCGCCCCCAACTGCCCTCCCCTGCTGGCCATCTTGTGTCCACATGGGGGTGGCCATCTTGTGTGTTGGAGTGACAGTCGATTTGCATATTACTCTTTTATTAGATAGGATATAGGATACATCACAGAATAATTACCACGTTAGGGTTAGTTTACACCTCCATCCCCTCACACACTTAACTTCTTTGTTTTTTGTGTTTTTTTGTTTTTTGCAGTGAGGACATTTAAGTTCTACTCTCTTAAAAAATGTCAAGTACTCGATACAGTATTAATCATGGTCACCATACTGTACATTAGACCCCCATAACTTCTCTCTGCTTCCCTGCATTTGGCTTTTTTTACATCCACATATAAGTCGTCCTCTGACTGACTTATCTCACTTAGCATTCTGTCCTCAGGTTCTCTCAAGTTGTCACAATAGCAAGATTTCCTGCTTTTTATGTCTGAGTAATATTCCATCATAGAAACATAACACATCTTCTTTATCCACTCACTTATCAGTGGACACCTGGGTGGCTTCCACAGCGTGGCTTTTGTGAGTAGTGCTGCAATGAACATGGGGGTGCAGCTATCTCTTCAAGGTACTGATTGCATTTCCTTTAGATATAAATTCAGAAGTGATATTGCTAGAGCATATGGTAGCTCTATTTTAATTTTTTTGAGCAACCTCCATACTATTTTCCATAGTGACTGCACCATTTTACATTCCCACCAACAGCGCACTAGGGTTCCCTTTTCTCCACATCCTCACCAACACTTGCTGTTTGTTGATTTATTGATGATAGCCATTCTGACAGGTGTGAGGTGATAATTAATTGTGGCTTTAATTTGCATTTCTCTGATGATTAGTGACTTTTGAGCATCTTTTCATCTGTCTATTGGCCTTCTACATGTTTTCTTTGAAGGGTTCTACCCATTTTTAATTGGATTGTTTGTTTGATACTGAGTTGTATGAGCTCCTTACATATTCAGAGACTTTTAAATCCTTTGTTAATCCCACAGAAGCCAGGACTAACTCCAGGTGTGAAGCCCAGGATTCATATTTGGCTGCCAAGCTGAATGAGTAAAAGGACGCAGCCATTGCCCTAACTGGTTTGGCTCAGTGGATAGAGCATTGGCCTGTGGACTGAAGGGTCCCAGGTTCGATTCCGGTCAAGGGCATGTACCTTGGTTGCGGGCACATCCCCAGTAGGAAGTGTGCAGGAGGCAGCTGATCGATATTTCTCTCTCATCACTATTTCTAACTCTCTATCCCTTTCCCTTCCTCTCTGTGAAAAATCAATAAAATATATTTAAAAAGAAAAAAAAAAAGACGCAGCCACTCCATAAAAGGGCAAATCTCTCACATCACCGGCTGACATCACATTTAATCCAAAAACGTTTGGTGAAGTAGCTCCTGACAAGGAAATAGGTCAAGCTTACACATTCCTTTTTAAGTATTAAACCCTTAAATAATCCACTCATCAAATTATTTTTTTTAATATATTTTATTGATTTTTTACAGAGAGGAAGGGAAAGGGATAGAGAGCTAGAAACATCGATGAGAGAGAAACATCGACCAGCTGCCTCCTGCACACCCCCTACAGGGGATGTGCCCGCAACCAATGTACATGCCCTTGACCGGAATCGAACCTGGGACCTTTCAGTCCGCAGACCGACGCTCAATCCACTGAGCCAAACCAGTTTCGGCTCATTAAATTATTTTAATCCAAAACTCTACCATAGTGCCTGCTACCTAGCAGGCAGCAATTAAATCATGGGTTGCTTGGATGGATGGATAGGATGTGGACCTAAAGCCCCTACATCCTCTTGCTGAACATCTGGCCTTGCTGCTTTGTATAGTTCTCCACCTGCCTGGATTTATGCCCTACCTTTCCAACTTTCCCAGCCACATGGCTAATGCAGATACAGCAAGGTTCCTACCACCTCTGACCCCATTCTCAGGTGGGTCTGAACCTGAATGGCCTCTCCCACAACAGTGGTTCTCAAATGTTACCCTGCATCAGAGCCCCCTAGAAACACAGGTTTCTAGGGTTCCCTTCCAGTCTCTGAGTCTGTAGGGCTGGGTGGGGCCCAATCACCTGCACTTCTGACAAGTTCCCAGGTGAGGGTTCAGGGACCTGCAGCAAGAACAGCCACCCCGAGTGAGCGGTCCCTCCTTGGCGCCACTACATCAAGGAACGACCGAGATTTTAACTCAACCACTTCCTACTCTTCCTCGTGTCCTCCCAACTCTGCACAGGTTGCACCGGCTGTGATGATGATTTCCCGTTACTTTCAACAACAGCAGCTCCACCTGCCTCATGTGAAATAGATGCTCTCCTAACTCAGAGATTTGTTACTTAGTATACAGCCATTAAAAATGACATTTGGTAAGAACATTTATTAACATGGAAATTCTGGATGGTATACTACTGGCTAGAAAAGTAGCAAGTAATGAAGCTATGTGTCATCACACAGTGGTACGGGTTAAAAGCATAGATGGGTGGATGGGAAGAGGAGTGGGTGGGTAGAATAGTAGGTGGATGAATGCATGGATGGATACTGAAAAATCCGGGAGAAATATACATCTCTCTATATAAAAGTCTAATATGCAAATTGTCCCCGCGGGCGTTCGACTGGGAGACCGATCACTCGCTATGACATGCACTGACCATCAGGGGGCGGCGCGGAATGAAGGGAGGCCCCGGCCGGCGTCCAGAAGGCCCCAATCAGCCCTGATCACCAGCCAGGCCTAGGGACCCTACCCGTGCACGAATCTCGTGCATGGGGCCTCTAGTTATGTAATATTAACAGAGGTTATTGCTGGATTTTGCCAAATAATTTTCAATTAACACTACTTGGCAATAGGAAAAAATAAGTTGCTTTTAATTTGTTTGAAAATGTCTTGGGGAAAGTATGCTTTCTTAAAGCTTCTTGATAAAATTGATTTTATTGGTTATGGTCATTCTCACTTATCCCAGCGTCACTGTGATGCAGCAGGTTCTTCTGAGCCCAAGAACCTAGCTGTGCCTGCACATCTGCAAAGTGGAGAAAGCGCCTGCCCATTTCCTCCAAAGGGGCGTGCGAAGAGATGAGATCGTCAGCGCGAAGGAGCTCCTGAGAGCCTCAGAGCTCTAACACGAGGCAGAAACAGAGGGATCGATGGGGCTACTTAGCTCCATTTGAAAACGGCTCTTTCCACTTAGTGGGCACAAAGAACGCTGTATTAAATTTTAACATGATTGCATTTTTACAGCGCACGGAGGCACAAGGCAAGCATCCCTGAGTGAGTTGGAATCCACTCTGGCTGAAGCCCATCCTGCCAGCAGAAGACAGGACACCCACCCAGCACATCCTCCCCGCTCTGCGCACAAGTGTTATAGGGCCTCCAGCGTTCACCGTAGCCCTTTATATATATATACGTATGTATGTATATGTGTGTGTGTGTGTGTGTGTATCCCATTTATAAATACTTTAAACATAAAGATACGTAACCAAGTAACTTATTCAAAAAGGATTTACTGACCAAACCCTTAGCAAGCATTCCCTTCAGTGGGCACCAAGGAGAAAGGACAGACAATGCTAACGGAGCTGAGATGGAGGTGCACGTGGGTTGCCATGACAATACAGAGCCAGAAACAACATTATTTGGGCAGGAGCGCTGGGTCCCCATCCTATATTATAAAAGGCCTATGGCCGTCATGCCCTAACGGCGTCACGAACAAACAACCGGTCAGAGCCGTGTGACTCGGAGGCAGGGCCTGCGGCTCCACGCAGCCTGGCCTGGGGTCCCGCGGCTCCGCGCAGCGTGGCCTGGGGTCCCACCGGCGCGGCGGGTCTGGGTCTCGTGCGATTTCACACTCTGGGCCTCTAGTGAGCAAATAAAACCCCAAGGCCCCGCCAGCATCCTGGAAATTTCTCTGAAGTGCACCCGGCAGACCTGCATCCCCGCGGCCTGGCCAGCAACCCACCTTAGCCCACTCGAGGTTTCCAGGAGCACAACCAACGGCAGTAAACTCCAGCTCCACCTCCAGGCACACACCCAGGGAGGGCGGCCGCAGGTGGCACTTTTGCTCGGTATGTCTCCTGCATTTAAGATCCAGGTTCCTGATGCCAACTATGAAAATAAAAACATGTCCATCTAAATTACAGCCGCTTCTTAGCTGGTCACTATTTACACTAACAATTACAAAACAACGTGAACTCCACTGTAGCCGGCAGACAACAAACCCTCCTTTGTCCACAGGCCAAGCAGCCGGTGGAATTGCTTGGCGAGGACTCAGGACGGCATTCCCACATCTGCCAGTTCCAGTCAAATTGACAGTAAGTCCCATGACGATGACTAAGAACCGCAGCCACACACTAGCTTCAGCACAGAGGGAAAAGTATGTCAAAATTTAAATACACCCTAAAAACGGGCACTTGGTAGTAGCCGATTCCTAGATTAAACATTGCTCAGAGGGCTTTCTTAGCTGGCCTGGCTCTCATGGGGGATTCAGGCTCACCGCTCCGCTGGGAAGGCAATTTTGAGGCGGGGCTCTGCCTGGACCTGTGGGCTAAGCTACATGAGCCTGTTGTGTGGCCTCAGCTGCCAGCACCAGATAAGACAGCCCAGCATTGTCAAACATTTTTGGCACAGTTTCCAAATGCTGGGAAAGGACAGAGGAGGAATGAACAAGGATGAGAAGGCTTGGGGAAGAACAGGAAAAAAGCTACTCCTAAACCTGCAAAAGATTTTAAGCCAGGCAAGGCCTCATGCACCCCTGCCATGCACACTGCTATTTCCATTAGGTTGCCCGCAATCACAAGCTCTTAAGAGGTCCGAGTAAATACAAGCAACACCTATAAAATTGTATTGAATCTCTTTAATTACCTATAAATGGTAAACAGCTGCGTAAAATCTTTTAAAAAGGAAATTAACCTGACATTGTATAATAAAAATTTTAATGACAAACTTTCAACTTGAAAGAATTAACTATTGAAGGATACTGCATTACACAGTAATAAAATAAGACAGTGAAGATTACCCCTGAAGTTCTTTGAAAAGGGTCAATTAAAGACATGTCAAAAGAGATGTTCATAAACTGGAAGAAACGCATCTAATAAAATATATTTCAAAACAAAACATTACTTAAAAATTATTTTCAAAAGGCTAATAAACTGTGGATCAGTGAAATAATAATACAAATTAGGAACCACAAATTTCCATTCTGTTAACCAAGCATGTCAAACTCGTGGCCCATTTGACATGCTTGCTATCAACCCTCAGTCACGTCCACTAAACATTCATAACTGCTAACACTTTCTGAATGCCCGTGGTGTGCTAATAAGCACTGTTTGAAGTAACCTGTGACCTTCAGAACCACCTTGTGACTGACATACTGACTAGGATCCCCATTTTGCAGATGAGAACATTGAGGCAGGGAAAGGCCAAGGAACCCCCCAAGGCCACAGAGCTGGTGAAGAGCAGCTGGTGCCAGAATCCCGCCAGGACCTACGGCTGGACCATCAGTCCAGGGCCCCGGGCGTCACCTGGAACCGCCCCTCCTGATGGAACTCTTTTAAGTCCACCTTCAGCAGGTGCCACCCACCGAATGGGGTCAGCGCAGGAGAGGGGCACCCATCCCGTTCGGCAGCACCTGGAGAGGCGGTTACTGCTCATCTTCCTCTCTCTCCTCATCTCAGCTCCGTCTCTGGGTTCCTTTTCCTTCCCGCACATTTGATTTCCCCTCCCCCTTTTGCCTGGAGCCCATCACGTGGCTCCACCAGCTTCAGGAGGCTCAGCACCGCACCCAAAGTCTCAGTGCTGTGCCCTGGCCTGCTCAGGACGGGATACAAGAGATGGAGCAAGTGCCACAGCAAACAGGAGCGCTCAGAAAGGCTAGCTGAGCCAGACTGGGGGAGGCTGGACCCCACAAAGGACAGGGCAGCCCAAGGTCACACAGACAGTGAGTCGGGATCAAAGCCCCCATTTCAGTTCTTTCACTAGAACTCTCATTTGGGGCCATTCCTAACGAATCAGTTAATTACCAGGGCCCATTTGTGCTCATTCTGTAGTTACAGATACCATTCACCTCTGAGGTATGCAGAGGAAATAAGATCAATAGCAAACTCACGCCCTTCCTCTGGCTTTGTCCTCCTGTCATGAAGGCAGACCTAATTACGCCTCTCGTTGTACCAGGAGTTCTCCAAGCCACTCGCAATTTTCTCTCGCAGCTGAGAGATGTCCTCAGACATGGCCCCGTGCCCCCAGCCCTGGCATAAAGATTGCTGCAGCTGGAACCGCGGAGCCACAGGCGGACGAGGCGGACCCACGGAACGTGGGCTCGGAGGGCTGTGAACAGCTTAAGGAGAAATCTGTTTTCTGTGTCTGTGGGTGCTGGGGCTCTCCTTGGGAGGCCTGGCGGGACACCCACCAGGCAGCACAGATTAGATACGAGGCTGACGAGACGCACCAGATGCTCATCGCTGGAAAGGGACACAGAGGTCTGGCATGTGGGGCAGTAGGAAGACGGGGAAGAAATGGGCTGTAGGAGACCCGCGGGGCCAAGGCCCTCCGGTCTGCTGCATGCTGGGTGCTCTCCCAGCGGTCCGCTGAAGCAAAATTCTTACAATGACCCTACCAGGCGGCTGTGACTGTCCCCTTCTCCACGGGCGGAAGCAAAGCCTAGGTCCCTCCCGGGATCAGAGCCTCAAAGACGCAGAACCACCCTCAGGGCTGCAAGAATGGAGAGTGTAGCCCAAGACGGGGGCACTGAGAGCAGCCTCCTCGCCCTTAAGCTCGGGGGGGGGGGGGGGGCGGGGGGGCGGGGGGGCGGGGGGGCGGGGGGGCGGGGGGGGGGGCTGCCCTGTACAGAAACCTGCAGAACAGGCCCCGCTGGAACCTGTGCTTGAAGGATGAAGCCTGACCATGGAAAGGCTCCCACTTCTGTGACATCAGCCCCACTACTCGGGTACCACACTGCCCTTCAGGCTTAACCTCGCCACTGGCTTACAGCCTGAAGGTTACATGAGTCACCAGGGCTCCTGTTTAAGACCCACAGGAAGGGGACTGACTACTGGCCAAGAGCCATTTGCTAAGACAGAATACTTTACAGAAAGCTAACCACCTCTCTGTTCTCCGATGCTATTTCCAGGCTAGTCCACTTGAACTAGATTTGGACTAAATTCTTCCCAATTTACGGTGTAACAGGAAGAGAGCTGAGCAGAGAGGAGGAGACGGGCCCCTGTGCCAGCTGAGCTACCCTCTGGAGCTGATCCCTGGCACGTACGCTCCTCACAGCAACCCCAGGGGGCCTCGCGAATGCCCATCTGCCTTCTCATCCACAAAACAACGCTGGACGGAACCATCGCTGCACTCCAGGAACGTGTGTTACAAAATCAAAGATGCTCACAGACGCCGACCACATCGCTAACCCAGAGGTAAAACATGAGGCTAATGAAACTGCACAACTCTTACCAATCAGAGCATTACTGACCACTTTGCTTTTCTGCCTTGTTTGCCTTTCTTGTTAAAATAATAAAGATACTTGCAGACAAGAAAAAAATCTCACTATGGGCCTGCTGCGGGGAGGGGGGACCATTTTCTTTCTAATTAGAGATTTTTAAATTCTTCCATATGCTTTTTTTAATAGTTGTAATTATAGCCCTACTTAATGTTAAGTACTTCGACTCAATAAAAGGTTAATTATACAGACTCTGGTAATTATAAAAAGTA
Source organism: Cnephaeus nilssonii (assembly GCF_951640355.1). Taxonomy (NCBI): domain Eukaryota; kingdom Metazoa; phylum Chordata; class Mammalia; order Chiroptera; family Vespertilionidae; genus Cnephaeus; species Cnephaeus nilssonii. The sequence continues at coordinate 39,963,625 of NC_137072.1, read as the reverse complement.
AAATAACATGTAAAATGTCATAATGAATAATTAATAAGACCTCTTTGATCTGCTTCAGACCCAGAATGCAGTGCTGACAGGCTATTTCTCCACCGTATGGGCATGATCTTACTGGGAAAAAATGTAATATCTGATATCAAAAGCAGAAGTTCAAAATAAGCATTTAACCCTGCCTTAAAAATAAGGTGAGATGGTCCCGTTAGTTTCATGCTTAACCATATACCCAAAAAGTGAGGCCCGGTGGGTCATCTACCTTGGAGCTCAGGGTGGAGATGATGGTTTTGTGGCAAAGGTTTCAGATGTTCCACCTCCTGCGGGACTGTGCTGTAGGGTCATCGCGGCACAGGGAAACCTTCAGGAAAAGGCGCCGCGGAGAATGCAGAAGCACCAGGAGGGGCTCCTGCCCTCAGAGAATGTTCAGTCTTCTTAGGGGGGCAACAGAATTCATTCAAAGAATTCAGATCGACAATTAAATTTACTTGATATAGTGCTAATTAAAATGAATTACTTCAATTCACATAATTAAATCTCAAGTATGACAAAACTAATCAAAATAATTAAAATTAATGCAAATAAATTATTTACGTTATTTTAATTAATGTATTAAAATAACAAATACTTTCTTAAAGTGCCGTATCTTGGATACTTTCTATTTACTGCTTTTCCCCTCTTTTTTTTCTTTTAATATATTTTTATTGATTTCAGAGAGGAAGGGAGAGGGAGAGAGAGAAACATCAGTGATGAGAGAGAATCATTGATTGGCTGCCTCCTGCACGTCCCACTCTGGGGATTGAGCCCGAAACCCTATCATGTGCCCTGACTGGGAATCGAACGATGACCTCCTGGTTCATAAGTTGACAGTCAACCACTGAGCCACGCCCGCCGGGCATGCTTTTCCCCTTTTTGAGAGGGAGAATAGAGAGTATGCTGGGCTTGTATTTTCCCAGGCTTTTATCTGTCTTTTGGGGTGTTTATAGTTTCATAGCAATCTCCATGTTAATTAAATCTACATAAGAATATATCATCTGTAGGGACTCAATTTTGCTTCAAAAAGAGTGAAACTTGAGCCCTGGCTGGTGTGCTCAGTGGTTAGAGAATCGGGGCCCATGCACCAAAGGGTCGTGGGTTCAATTCCCGGTCGAGGGCACATACCTGGGTTGCAGATTCACTCCCCACCGGCTGATGTGTCTCTCTCACATCCAAGTTTCTCTTTCTCTCTCTCCCACTCCCTCCCTCCCACTCTTTGAAAAGCAATGGGGAAAAATATCCTCTGTGAGGATTAACAAAACAAAACAAGAAAGGAGTGGCACTTGAGGTCACATGTGACACACAGTTATTAATACTGCCTAAATGTGTCACGTTGTAACAACTAATAACTGCAGCAGGAGCAGGACAGTTAGCACTTAGCACCTCCAGGTGTTAAAGCTCTTAAAACATTTTTACAAGAGTACTGGTTAACAAGTGGACCTTTACAGGGACTCTGAAGACTCTTTAAAACTAATTTTACATTGAGAGAAATCTTCATCAAACATTCACGCCACACAAAGCCCACTCTCCAGCCCACCCCTTAAGACAGTGGTCGGCAATCTCATTAGTCAACAGGGCGGCAAACCGCGGCTCCCGAGCCGCAGTTTGCCGACCACTGCCTTAAGAGATACCTAAAACTTAGGGAAGGAGTTACGCTTTCAAATGTGTTCTTCCTATGTAGTGTCCACAAAGGAGCTTGGGGCTTCTACACTTTCTTTTCCTTTTTAAATTTTACTTTCACTTACGGTTTACATTCAATATCATTTTGTATTCGTTTCAGGTGTACAGCCTAGTAATTAGATAATCATATAGAGACATTTTAATTTTTACATGGATCCATATAAAATCAAAGCATCATTTCCACTTCAATGTTCTATTTAAAATGTAGTTTTCCAGTAAGTAAACCACCAATATTCAATAACCAATAACCCAATACTTTTGAAACCTTTAGAAACTGTTATGTATGATCAAAGATTATTGTTAAGTTTTGAGTTGGGAAGGACCTGCATCATGGAACGGAACAGAGAGTGAGGTATATGAAAGCACAGGATTTCAAGAGTAACAACAACTCATTAAAGAGACAAAGGCATGCTATAAAGCAGCACAGACAGTTTTCAGGAAAGGCGGGGTGGGTAATTAAAAACACGTGGCAGCGGAACGCTTCTGCCGGGGCTGACATGCGATGACGATGCAAATGAAGAACGGGCAATGGATGGGGCGAGTTATACTTCTCGCCTTCTGAGCAGGGTGGTGCGCCCAGCACTGGGACTTGGGAACAGCATCGGAACTCGTGTTCCGGACGATGTCCAGCCCGTATTTCTCTCTCAGCACCCACCTGACCTTCGCACACAGACCTGGGATCCCACGGTTCAGCTGAACTTGAACTGCCTTCCAGGGGACACGCACTCACTCTGTTTCAACGTGAGCTACGTTACAGATGGTTCCGTTTCTTGGGGCACTTTAAATACCGGACTTCATTCTAAAATCCCAGGGACCGCACTTGCCTCCACGTTCATTCTCTCTCAAGTGCAGTGGAATTGAAGGAGATGAGTCCTGGCCGACAGCCCAGCCCACTGTAACCCCGGGAGCCCCAGGACTCCTGTTCCCACGTCCACTCGCACGCACGGCGGGCCCTTCCTCCCCGGTGCCGAGTCCTTCCTCCGCAGCACAGCTAAGCTCCTGAGCACGTTTCCGCCCCGTGATCCAGACTGGCTCCTGACCTGCCTGAGAGGCACCTGTGTCCTTGCTGGCTCCTCGGAACCCAGGGCGTGGCACCTCCCACACACGGCTGGAGGAGGAGGGAGGGAAATCGGCCCCTGGCCACTTCCCCACAAGCTCACCTTCCTGCGTGGTTGTGAGAGGACGTGTGTTTGTCTATTAAAGGAATTTGACTAATACTTCCCAACCCAGAAGCCCAAGGGTGGACAAATGCCATTCCTCATGCCGCACAACCGCCGTCCCCAACGCTGCCACCGCAGAAGCTCCGAGAAGTTAAGATGACAATCCCGGAGGCCTGCAAGCTGCCCAGGGTCTGGTACTGGCAGCTGAGGGAGCAACAGGAACCCTTTGAGTTTTACTAAAATGCCTGGTTACAGGCGTCTCCACCAGCTGCCCAGAAGAACATCCCGTCTGGAGCGGCCACAACTGCCCACCCTGAGCCAGCACAGAACGGACCCCGCTGACCCGGGCCACACCACGAGCGGCCAGGGCTGACCTCCGGCTGGGACCCGGGGGCTTGCCAGGTGCTCCGCGCTTTTCCATCTGCTTCAGCGCTGCGCTCCTTCCAGCGAGGCCAGGACAACCTTTCCTCCCTTCTCTCCGCCCACGGAGAGTCTTTCTACGAAGAACTGGACAGGACACGAGCCCCAGGGGCCACATTCCACAAGCTCTCGTTCGCTGCAGCATCATTACAATCGCCAAGACACGGAAGCGACCTGAGAGCCTATCAGTAGGCATCGTGGGTAAAGAAGAGGTGGTCCTACGCGGCCATCAGAAAACAAATGAAATCTTACCACTTGTAACAACATGAGCGGACCGAGAGGGTATTATGCTAAGTGAAGTAAGTCAGAGAAGGGGAGAAAAGTGCCATACGACTTCCCTTATACGTGGACTCTAAAACACGAAGTGCAGCACAGGGCGTATAGTCGGTATATAGCAGTAAGGATGTATGGTGTCGGGTGAGTGCTAGACTTACAGGAGTGACCACTTAGAAAGCATATACCTGTCTAATCACTATGCTGCACACCTGGAACTAATGTAATACTGTATGTCAACTATAATTGAAAAAAAATTTTTTTTAATTTAATCTTTTAAAAAAACAAACAAGCTCTTACCGGCCTCGCTCTGTGCTCCCTGGGCATGTGCAGATGAACTGGGCCCGGCACGAGCCCCTCTGTCCCAAGGAGATGCGCTCCAAACCCTCTTTCTTCCTACGTCTCCCATTCGTGAGGCTATCAAGCAAGGCGCCTGCCACTCCTTGCCGGCAGTGGGCCCCCTTTTCCCAAACTGAACCCCCAGGGGTGCTTGTAGCTGGTGCACCTGGTGCTCCTCCCACCTGGCTCACGCCCGGCCTCCTGGAGGAGACGAGCCGCCGGGCGACCACCTGCCCAAAGCCTGTCCGGCCCCGTGGCCCCGCAGACCCATCTCGGGAGTGGGCGCAGGGGACACGGTGCCCCCCACACAGCATGCACAGGCTCCTTCAGGAACTCCCGAACTCGGGCACTGACCATGGACATGGGGTGGACTGAGCAAACTGACCTCCCAGCACTACGAAGAAGAACTGGCTACACCCACGGGGCCTGACGCAGCGCGGTGGCCCTGCGGGTGGCCGGGGAGGGGGGGAGGGTCCCTCATGGCCACAGCTTTGCTGGGGATGGGCACTTACAGGCGAACCCCGGTGCTCGAGAGAGCAGGAGGCCTCCGACCTGGGCGGCCTTGTTGCTGGCGGCCACAGGAGTGGCGTTTTATTAGGGGAAATGCTACTAAAAAGATCAGGATCTACTATCTGTCTTTTAGATAGTCCCTCTTCACACGGATAGCAAATAACGAGAAGCGCCTCCTCTCCCGCGTCCCTTCGCCTCGCCTGACACTGTATCAGTCTGGGATTTACGCCGGGGTGTTATTTTTAACCCGCCTTATGCAATAGCCGCACTGTGCCATGTGCCTTGGCAGGCTCTGCGTACAGAGAGAGCAGCTTGAGAAAGTTCAAAGTGACACTGGAGATAAGGTTTTCGGTGGAAACGCTCCCCCTCCTCGTTTCCTGCGGCGCCGGGTCGGCTTCGGCAGCCGTGAGGACGCCGGGACCAAGCGAACGTCGGTTCACGTGCAGACCACGGCTTAGCGGTCGTGAAGACAGGACCAAACGCTGGACTTCCTTAATAAGAGATTCTCAGGACACCTCCACCTGCCAGTTCTTCTGGAGGGCAGCGTAAGAGCATTGCTCACAATGTAAACAAATCCTATCAAACTTCCGTCCTCGGCGACCCACCCACTGAAATCTCCGTGTCAAACTGGCACCCACTTCCTGAGGATGGAGGCAGACGGAGGCCGTTTTCCAGGAACAGCCGGCGCACACGTGACGGAGGCACCGGGCGGTGTGTCCGAGGCTGCCCAGGAATTCACTCTGGTGACAGTGCTGACACACACCGTACACACCGGACAGACCGTGGCAGGCACCAACCTCCCAGCCTCAGCTACGCGGGGCCAATCACAGCTCGCCATCGCCGCTGACGCTGAAGGAACAGACATTGGCTGACGCCTCCTGGTTTAAGGTAATAAAAAGAGGTTAGCCAAAGAAAAAAAAAAAAGAGAGTATGCACACATCTGGAATACAGAGGACCCGATCTCCCAGCTGTCTCCACAGGCCGTTACAGCAAAGGAATCCTAGCCGTCAGACCTGTTTTCTGTAGGTCCCGGAAGCTCATCTCAGTGTACCTACCACTCAGGTTGTTACACGAACTCTGCTCTTCCCTGACAGACAGAAACCACCGGACAGCGTCAAGGACGGTCAGACAGATGTCCATGTAGGACAACGAACAGAGACCAGGGCCCACGCAGAGGCTGAGGGGATGGGGGTCCCCCCGAGACAAAACGAGCTGGAGCCAAGCTGCCCGTCCTCGGAGCTGAATCGCAAAGCTGGTCAGGCCAGTCTCCGGGGGGGGGCTCGTGGCACCCAGGAGCTGAGCTAGCACAGAGGTGTCCGTCCTGTGCATCTTCTGTCCTCCCACCGAGGTGGGAGATGAGCCCACAACACGGGCCTGCCGCCGTCAGGAGAACGGCAGCGACGTGTCAGGAGCTGGACAGACCAGCCTCTGCCTCGCAGGAGTCTGGAGTCAAGGCCAGCGTGGGTGCTGCCCAAACCGAGAGTCCCCGCAGGGCACAGTCCTCACAGGGGCCAGAGCAGGGCAGCGACCAGATGGTCTTTCAGTCACGGCCCAGGGCACAGGCAGGGGACACCCCTGTGTCCAGCACCCCAGCTCAGTGAGCAGGAGACCCCAATGCTGACCAGCCTTGAGGAACATACAGTCTGGCGGGGGACGTGGGGCGCAGATGCCACCGGATGCGGTTAAAGGAAGGCGTTCTAAGGAAGAACAGCAAGGGCCTGCATCGGTCCCGGGGCGGCGGGGGAGCGGGGGGCACTCAGCAGCTCAGAGAGTGGCCAGCGACACCGGGCCTCAACCCCAGCTCTCAGTGTCTGCGCCCCGGGAACTGTTATTACAGAAACACAACAGGCAGGTTTACCTTGAGTCTTTGTAACATTGAAACCCAGTGTCCACTTTTGTAAGGCAGTCCACCGCTGATATTTTTTGTATGACCTACACTCTTAACCAAGCATAAAGTAACAACTTGATTAGAAGGAAAACCGTGTGGGAGACCCCAGGGGATAAAACCCTGACAATGTACAAAAAAATGTCATGAACACTTCAACTCTACCTTAATCCAAAAAAAAGTGCAGACTGATATTAAATTCTTTTAATGCCCCCATTTTTATCATGAAAATATTCAAACATACTAACAAGGGGAAACAATGCTACAATGAAAGTACGCAAACTCTCTCCGCATAGATCTACAATGGTTAACCTTTAGTCATCTTTACTTCCTCTGTCAATCATCTACTCCCCCCACCCCCACCACCAGTCTCCCACCCCTCTCTGAGGATGCCACGCTCCCCGAAGCTCCTCGTGTGCACCAACCGAAGCTCTCTACACCCCCTCGGTTAGGTTTCTATGGAGGCTGCATCACACAGGCAGGATTGATGAAGCCATTAGCCACTGGCAACTGATTCAACCTCCAGCCCACCCCTCTCCCTGGGCCTGCTCATAAATCACCTCATTCACATAACAACAACACCTTTGCCACTCTTAACACTTAGGAAATTCCAAGAGTTCTGGGACCCGTGAGCCAGGAATTGTGGATGAAGAGCAAATATACACTGAGTGGCCAGATTATTATGATCTCTGAACGCATAATAATCTGGCCACTCAGTGTATATCCTATATCATAAAAGGCTAATATGCAAATTGTCCCCTCGACCAGAAGTTCGACCAGCAGGCAGGCCGGCCAACCGACCATGTCCCCTCCCCCTGGTCAGGCTGGCTGGACCCCACCCATGCACGAATTCATGCACCGGGCCTCATATACGTATACACACACACACACTCTGAGTGGCCAGATTATTATGCGTTCAGAGATCATAATAATCTGGCCACTCAGTGTATATTTCCTATAAATCACAGTATCACAGGAAGGCATGCAGATCCCTCCTGGGTGCTTGAGGGAACAAGACTTGGTAAGAAAAGGTCAGCACTGGTCCAAAAGGCCATCATTTCACCAAAGACATGCTGCCTGTGCTTCTAAGAGAACCCAGAGTCCATGGAAGAAAGAGGCCCTAGAGAGGTAAGCCCTGTTCCCCCAAGGGCAATGGCCACACCCACCACCTTGACCACCACGAGACATGCTGGGGGTCCCTGTTCAGACAGCCCATTAGAAATGCCTGGGTTCTCGTGCTTTCACTGCTCAGAAGGACAGAATCGCTGTCCCACTCAATTTCTCTCTCTGTTCCAAAGCTGAACAAGGGAGCTTTAACTAAAAGAGGAAACTAATCTAATAGGAGACAACCCACTCTTGCCCAAGGAGGACTCCCTCCACAAGGGAAACGTGAAAAGGCAGATAGCGCGTGACCATCCCTTCGCTCTGTGCACTGTGGGGACACAGCCCTGAGTCCAGCAGGCAGAACTGCTGTGCATCTGCCACGGGCCAGACCTCACCTGTGTGCCAAGGCTGAGGACCCAAGATAAAAGTAAAAACATAGCTGATGTGTAAATGCATCGTGGGTAATTATCCCTAAGCCAAATTCCAAATGCATTCTCATTTCAGAGCCAATAGAAGAAAACTCTTTAAAAATATATGTGAACAGTGAGTGACCAGGGAACCAGGACCGAAGCATTCAATCCACGCTGGATGAACAAATGAATTTCAAAAATGTATGAGGGAGCGTGCGCCACGTAGGAGAATGCTGTATAATTTGACATCCTAACTATACAACGGCTTCTTCATACCGACAGCGGTGAGCCCGAGAGAAGGGAAATAAATAATCCTAATGGGAAACCAAAAGGCTTTACAACGAGTACCATTAGAGTGCCAATTCACTCGTGCACCACAATTTGGCCTAAATATTTAAAATGCAAAGCACAACACTTGCAAAACAAGACATCACGGGAATAAATAGATCACCTGAAGCAAAACATTAAAGACTCCCTTCTCCTAGGAGGGAAGGCACATTGATTGCAAGTCACAAGAAAGGGTCATTCCAGGTGGAGGAATTATTTCCTCTCTCCCCTTACATGCCATTTTGGTAATAAAATGTACACAGTGAGATCAGAGTTTCGGGTGTAAGGGCATTTGGGTGTTTCCAGCACTCATTCACCCAGGTAACCAGGAAGCTGGAGGTCTCCAGGGTACACACATTTAATGTCAACTGAGCACTCAGGTGGGAAGTGCTGCCAACCAAGTGCTCAGTTGACATTAAATATGTGTACCCTTACAGCGCAGATTCTGACTCAACCTTGAGGTTATTCTGCAAAATGTCCCCAGTGCAGACCCGGCCACCGGAAGGGAACAGAGACGTCCAGTGCTCTCCTGGCCTCTTGGGCTGTCTCGAAGTTACACTGTGATGCCGTCTTATTCTGAGCTGTCCTCCCTGAGTTCAGGGAAATGCCTAAGTGAGAAGGCTCCCATGTCCCAAAAAATATGAAGTGGAAGATACAGCACCCATCTCATTTCTGCTGTAAAATAAACAGTTCTTCTCGCCCCGGCCGGTGTGGCTCAGTTGGTTGGAGCATCATCTGTACACTGAATGTTGGCAGGTTCAATTCCCGGTCAGGGCACACACCAGGTTTTACATTCGATCCCTGTCAGGGCGGGGGCGGGAGGCAACCAATCAGTCTCTCTCTCTCTTCCTCCCCCACCCCTCTCCCCCTCCCTCTCTCTAAAATCAATGGAAGTATGTCTTTGGGGGTAAGGGGGAGAGATCAACCAAAGGACTTATATGCATGCATATAAGCCTAATCAATGGACACAGACAACAGGGGGGTGGGGGCATGAATGGGAGGTGGGGGGTAATGGGGGAATAAGGACACATATGTAATACCTTAATAAATAAAAAATAAAGTAAAATAAATAAAAAAATAAAAATAAATAAATAAGCAAGCAAACAATTCTTCTCATACCACTCAAGTCACAACGGGATCTAACATGGTTTGGCTTCCACTGTAGAAATGCTCTTGCTTCCTCAAGCTTCACTCTGCTGGGAAACCGTGACAACAGAGAGATGCCACAGGCAATCGCACGCTGGGCTGTGGCTACTGCTGCTATCTATTGCAACACAGTATGAGAAATTTAGCCTAACCTCATTCCTATTTTTCCAAGTCATAATTATGTTGCAAGTCCAACGTGTACCCAGGACCGTAACAAACACAATGGAATTTGACCGAACAGCAAAAATGCCCCCAGGATGTTAAGAGCACAGGAGTGGTCACTATGGAAACCAGGGCATGAAGTGGCAGGAAGGCTTCCTGGCAGGTTTATGTCACTCACTTCCACTGTCACCCGCCTCGGGGGTTCGCTCCTTAATGACAACTGGCCGTCATCACAGCACTGAACAGCTGGCCGCATGCTTTCTCGTCCAATGTCTCTTCGAAATAGCCACACTGTGCCTCTTTTACGGAGTAGGTCGAGGCCTAGTAAGTTCAGACACTTGTCCAAGGTCGCATGCAAATAAGCGGCATCGCAGGAATTCATCTGGGGCAACGGCAGGAAGCTGTCCCAGGCCGACATCGAGGTGTGCACAGGGAACACTGCCCTGCCTGGCTTGGGCACATGGCTCCGGCAGCCTCCCCTCCCCCAAGGGCCAGGCCCCTGACCACCCAGCCGTCAGGGGCGCCCAGGAAACGTGGCGCACTTGCTTGGTGAAGAGACACCCAGGGTGCAGTCTTGCCCCGAAGCCTCTGAGACCCACCCCACCTCACCTCAGCACACGCGCTCCCAGCGAGAGGACACCTAGACACTGAAATCCCAGCTCCTTTAAACCAGGCCGCCGTGTACATGGAACCCCATAGCGACAGAGAGGGGAGAACAAGTAACAACGAAGATAAGCAGGCCGACTACCAAGATCACCTCGGACGCTGCCCCAGCAGCCACAGGGCGGCACGGACCTCAGAGGCATTCCCAACCCTGGAGGGCCCACCAGGGCAATGGGGAGCGTGTACCCACCACGTGCCCTGACTTACTGTGCCAACACAGGTGGGCACGTGTGAATGTGTATATTCCAACTGAAATGCAGCATCACAGAATCATGTAACACGGTTCTCATCGCTGCCTCCCTCCCACCAGCACAGCGAGACTAGTTAACGATGTGGTATCCTCCCTCCTTTCCTATCAAAAAAGGGGGAAATGGCTCCAAGGTCATTCCTGATCAATGATTGGGAGAAGTGGGAAAACCTCTCCTAACCTGAAAGGATCTCAAGGTCATTCCTCCTTCGTCCGGTCACAGTGGAGAGACTACATCCACTGCTTCCCTGGCTCCGTGAAACCACACAGAGTCCTGTTAAGGGCAGTGAGCGGGACAAGCAACCCGAGGCTCATCCGTACTCAGGGCTGGGCTGTTCCGGGGGCTGGATCGTTGTGACCTGTCCCCAAACTCAGGCGGACGGAACACGGAAGCAGCGGCCCGTGCAGCCAAGTCCACAGGACGATGTGCTCTATACGAAGAGACTGCCGGCGGGGACCCTACGTGCACTCCGGGCTTTTGTTAGGTTCCCAGATACCGAATGGATTGTACCCCCTCCTACCAGCATGTCCAGAGAAAACCCATGATGCCGTTCTCTCTCGCTGCTGAGAGAGACACTCAGGGTAAAACAGAGCTACGTTCTGACTTGGTTTTCTACTAGTCAGCGGCAGCCAGCGGCACTGCGCTGTCCTGTTAGGTTCCCTGCGCAAACAACCTGCCCTTAAGCTGACTGCGGCGAGGGGTTTACACCCCTGCTCCAATGCCCACACACAAGAAATCAGGAGGCCCTTTCATTCCTAACAGCGCCCACACTTTGAAGTCTTTCTGAATCTGATGAAGGGGGTCATGTTCCTCACCGTGCCCATCTATTTTTTTAAATATATTTTATTGATTTTTTTACAGAGAGGAAGGGAGAGGGAGAGAGTTAGAAACATCGATGAGAGAGAAACATCAATCAGCTGCCTCCTGCACACCTCCTACTGGGGATGTGCCCGCAACCAAGGTACATGCCCTTGACCGGAATCGAACCCGGGACCCTTGAGTCCGCAGGCCAACGCTCTATCCACTGAGCCAAACCGGTTAGGGCAGTGGTCGGCAAACGCATTAGTCAACAGAGCCAAATATCAACAGTACAACGATTGAAATTTCTTTTGAGAGCCAAATTTTTTAAACTTAAACTTCTTCTAACGCCACTTCTTCAAAATAGACTCGCCCAGGCCGTGGTATTTTGTGGAAGAGCCACACTCAAGGGGCCAAAGAGCCGCATGTGGCTCACGAGCCGCGGTTTGCCGACCACGGGGTTAGGGCATCACCGTGCCCACCTTAAGAGAAGACTTCTGTTCTTCTGCGGCACAGTGTAGTTACCAGCGACTTCAGACCCTGGCCTCCGGGTGGGAGAGTCAGCAAGCGCAGCTCCCGGGAGCCAGGGCACCAGCAGATCTGGAACCTGAGCCTCATGAGACCCCCCTGGAGGCGGTGAAAGGCTCACAGGCCAAGGGGGGGAAGGAGGGAGGAAGGAGTTTTCACTTCTGACGAGAACCCTGAACCATGCAGTAGATGAGGCACATCCACAGGGCAAGCTCCAAACACCATGACCATCAGGTGCCAATTTAAACACAAAAATAACTCAGCAGGTTTCACGGAATAGGTTTATGTTCCCGGTGACAGGCTGGCCAACACCGTCATCTGTAATATCGTTCTTACTTTGGACCTTCCGCTGGCTCTAACTTCATCCGGAAGAATGGCTTCACGTGTCACAGCGCCAGGCCCCTCACAGACCCCACACCCACCAATGCCGCACGATGGGGCGTGCATGCCTACACCACGTCACACAGAAAGCATCCGTGCTCTTACCCTGAGACATGACCCTCAAGCCAGGCCTCACTCTTCGGTAAGCTCAAGGGCGGCTAATTTAGAAAAGGAACACGGCACAAATATGTGTGAGCTCCGCTCTCTCCATCCCCTCGTGGTTCTCAGTGGGAGGAGAGATTTAAGGAGGATTTAAAGAGGATTTCACAGCTCCCTGTAGGAGCCTCCGGGATAAACACGGCCCCGCCCCACACGCTACCCTGCATGTCACACAGCAACGTGCGGACGTGGGCGATCTTCACCCTAAATTACCAAAACCATTTCAAGGTTTGCCTTGTTTGTTAGCCTTCCATTAAGCCTATTTCATCCCATAAATATGCATGAGGCAGGGAGGGTGCCTGGGCAGCCCGGCCAGCCCCCACTGCTATCCACTTAGTACATCAGGTGGGGACTGAATTCTGGCTGGTTTGTCATGTCCCACGTGTCAATACCTCCCCTGTTAAAAGAACTTTCCCTGGGTGCCTGTGATTTATTAAACCTCAGAGCACGCTTCTAAAGGAGGGGGAACATACGCAGGAGAAGGTTCCCCTGGAGCTGGAATGAGGTCACAGAACTGGGGAGAGGGAGAGGCAGCCCGGCAGAGCCCTCGAGGGGAAGCAGCAGGGAGAAACGGACCATGGGAATGGCCACGCCTGCCTCCTCGCTGCTGTGGATCCACCCCATGGTCCCAGATCCACTCACAGCAAACACGGGCAGCAACTCATACCGCGTAGAGGCACGACGGCTCAGGAAGCTGTGTCTGAGAGGACAAAGCCGCTTACATTCTACGCTTCCTCGTTATTTAAGGAGAAAGGAGGCGGTCTCGGAGAAGCCTCGGTGCACCTCAGCAGACAGAGGACGAGCCACACTCAACAGGGACAGGGACGTCTAGGCCGGCACTGGGAGAATGCAGCAGGCGCGGGGGGGGGGGGGGGGGGGGGGGGGGGCGGGGGAGGCTGCAAGAGGTTTTCTAGGGGGGTCATCCCATCCGCTCTCCCCAGAAATTCCCAACAACTGGACACTGACAGCAATTCTGTTTTAACAAGTTCATGTGTCCTGGTCTCCAAAGACAGTGACACTTGCTTGGAGGAAAAACCCCACACCCTCTGGGGAGCCATCCAGATGTGTTCTGAAGAAGGACACAACCTTCATTACAATCCCCCCACCTGCCCAAGGCGGGGCACACGCCTCCCGTGCTGGGGAGCTGGGGACACAGCTCCCGGCTTCATCAACCCACCTTGAGGAGCCCCAGAATTTCCGCCCGACACCCACCCCCACTTCAGAGAGCCGGGATGGGGGTCACTTCAAACTGCATCTGGTTGGCAGCCTGATATGAGCTCCCCCAGTTCCCAAAAATTCTTATGGAAACACACGGAGAGTTAAACACTGCCCCGAAAGCCTCAGACACGCAGGCAAGCTGCGAACACGCCACAGCACACAACCTGGTGCCCACGCACCGACAGCAGAATGTGCGCGGAGAGGCCCGTCTACAACGCAAAATAACGGGGCGCTTAAAACGGGATAGAGAAGAACAAGAACGGGGGGGGGGGGGGGGATGGCCCGAATGAGCATGGGGGCAGAGCCATAATTCCAGATAAAACCATGAGACAGGACCACATCAAGATGAGCCAAACACACCTTTCATTAGGAAGATAACCGGGAGGAAATCCTAAACACGTTCAGGAGGAAGATACACGCTTCCTCCCATGAAACAAAAGTCTAGCCGGCCTCTGGTGTCTCCTCCACACACCGAATCCCAAGAGGCGCTGAAGCGGCCCGTGTGGTGTTCTGAAGGAAACCCCGGCACCTGGTCCTATGTGAGAGCAGCGGGAAGACAGCCTGGGTGCCTGGGGGCTGGAACCTCCCCGGTTCACACTCCAATCAGAGCCGAGGGCTGCCTGAGGGAGGCGGGGGCAGTGATTTCCCCCGGGGAGAGGGAGAAGGGGTTGCGGGGGGGGGGGGGGGGGGGGGGACCCCAGACTCAGGATCAGCTCAGAGGACTGCGGTCCAGCGCCGTGTGGCTTCCCTGCAAGCCCTGCTCCTCTGTCTCTCCATACCCAACACCAAGAAATGATGTCCTCACCATTTGTAAAATGTGTATTTTAAGTACATAAGACCAAGAAATTTTATAAAACGTATGAGTGACCTGGTGGGGTTATGAGACGTTTTTAAACAAAAAAGCGGTCTCAGCTTTCCGCAATGACATACTACTCTTAACAGTGGAAGTGTCCTTCCAGGCCTGGTCAGCAGCGACATGTCTGTGATCCGATCGTCACACAGTGAAAACCAAGCAGTGAAAACACCAACAGGACGGGCGTCTGCATATCCGTCGGGGTTCTCTCGCAACGGGGCGCTGAGGACTGTCTTCCCCTTTATTTTCCTATGTTTCACAAACGTTTTGTTTTTGACATGAGAAAACAAACGCCATAGTTTAAGGAAACACTGCCAGTCACTAGCACATAAGCCCATCCGTCACTCTGATTTTATTTTTTTCAATCAACTGGGGTTTTTTCCTAGAACGTAGCACATAGTATAATTACGTTTCGAATTGAAGTGAATTAACATTCATGCTGACTCAGATACACCGTGGAAGGGGACATGTAAAGTTTTAAGTAATATTCACTTCCTTCTCCAGGAAACGTGTGCCGTGTGTGGGTTCGATGTTCATCAGGAGAAACCAGCTACCACCACCTCCCATCCTCCCCCAGTCCCAGCTGGGACCCGGGAATAGCGCTGGGGACACCCCAGAGTCACTGCAACCAGCCACTCCCACTCACTTCCTTGCATCTCTTAGTAAGTGTGAGGACATCAGATCTCCTCCCACCTGTCTCTGTGCCCAAGTAGGGAGTGGGACCTCCATGACTCTACCACAGCCCAGAACACAATGCCACCCGAGACCCAGCGGGAAGGGTGGAGAATCTACCTCAAATACCGGTAGATGTTCTAAGAAAAGGCAAGCCTTGTTATAAAAGAAATATGTGCAATTTTATCTTTACTTGGCTGTTAATTTTGTGATACGTGGTTAAAACACATTAATTTTTATAGCAATCTATATACATAAAAGCCTAAGCGACCGAACGACCGAACAACTGAACAACAGGTTGACCGGTTGCTATGATGCTCACTGACCACCAGGGGGCAGGTGCCCGATGCAGGAGCTGCCCCCTGGTGGTCAGTGTGCTCCTACAGCCAACCTCCTGCGGCCAGTGCCTCCCCCCAGCTGGCCGGCCCCCATCGGCCTCGATTGGGACTGGGCAAGACAGCCCCAATCAGCCCCGATTGCCGGCCAGGCTGAGGGACCCCACCTGTGCACATATTTGTGCACCAGGCCTCTAGTTACTAAAATAATTCATGATGCATTTATCATAAGCCAAGCAGCTGAAAAATACAAAACACATAAGCAGAATTTTATAGGGTTGTAAGAGTTTGTTAAACTGTCAAATTATTTTAAATTGGAAATTAAGCTAATTAAATCCTATTCTCAAAGCGGGGGAATTCAGAGAAGGGGGAGTTTAAAATAGTTTTTCTTCCAAACTTTGCACAGACCCACTCAGTTGAGAATTTCCATTGCTGAAATGACATCCTATTCCTTAGGTTGAAAACCACTGTATTGAAAGTTTATGAATGATAATATTTATTGTTTTCATAAGCAAACTTGAACATGAACGATGGTGGCGGGGGTGGGAAGGACAGAGGAGAAAGAAAATATTGAACATGGTAACTTAATGCTTGTTCGTTAAAATAGATGCATCTCCAGGTGTGTCACTTTTATTTTTATTAAGTTTCAGATAAGTTTATATCTGATAAGGAAACAATTTTTCTTATTAAAAAAGGAAAAAATTAAATAAATGTAAAATGATGCAACTCCCTTAAAGAAAAACAGAACCCACGTTCCCTTTTCCCACGTGACCCAGAAATTCTCAGATTTAGAGTTTGTCATGCTTTAGCAATTGCCCTAAATTAGAAGGAAATCAGAGTCAGAACACAGCACGCTGTTATTCGACTTCTCAATGAATAACTCACTCCGATATCACGCTCACGGTGCTATAAGAGGAAGTTAATGTATTTTTAGTTTAAACCAAAATCCCAAGTCACTTGCCAAACGATCCTCTACTTGCTTTAAATAGAGGATAGGCTCTTCCTGGCAGAACGGCATTCAACTTGCCATCTGACGTGAGATGACACGCCACACACGCGCTCACGGCGCCCTTGCAGGTGACCGTCCAGAGTCACCGACATGCAAGTGTTTCACTACTTTAACACACTACCAACGCCTCAAGAGGGAGACGGAAATCCAGACAGAATTTACTGTCCCAAGTTCCCATCAACTCCAGGCGCCTGGCGAGGCCCGGGCCTTCCTAATCAGGGAGAGCACTTCCAGGGGGAAGCAGGAAGAGGAGAGGGAAGGGCCGGGCCTCCAGGTGCTGCTCAGAGACCCTCTCCTTTGGTGCCACACCCCCTGCCCCCAGGAGAGAAGTGCTCTCAGAACAACCCACACAGCCTGGAGGCCACACTGTGCCCGCCTTCTTTCCGGGGTGGCAGGAGCCTGGCTGACGACAGCGCCTACAGTGGCTTCAGGGGCTGGGCTGGGTCCGCACTTACAGAACAAGAGACAACGGACAGTTGCAGCACTGGGCACGGCTGTCCCCGCAGCCAGTTCTGGGCGTGCCTCCCAGGGCAGGAACCTGACTCAGGGGGCTCCTGAGAGGCCCTTCCCTGGAAACGTGCTCGGAGCCATGCAGAGACTCACTGGAGCTGGCCCACCAGCAGACCGGACTCGGCTCAGTCACAGTTCAGGTTCCCAGGTGCTCCCACCTGCTCATGCAAGACCATGCAAACCCCCAACCCTCTGGGCCCACTCGGGGTCAAACCTGAGGTCAGACGTGTCATTCCAGTTTTCCTGCAGAGGACACCGGCCTGCTCTCGGCTGCTCTAGGCTCTGTCTCTCTGCCCTGGGGGTGGAGGCACAAGCCCCCTTGCTCAGGATCAGCTGGAGGGAAGGCCCCTCCCAGGCTAGCCCCCGCCTCCCCACACCTCCTCTCCCTGCCCCTCCTGCCCAGTCAACTCACCCTTTCCTCACCTGCCATTTGTCCAGGGTCCGCCCTCTGCCCGGCCAGGTTCTGAGCCTCAGCCCCGCACATACCACCAGCCCCTCTCACCACCAGCAACGTGTCATTACTCACGAGTCAGCCTCTCCCACGAGACAGGGACTGTGTCTGTCTCTCATTTCTTCTCTGTGCCCCAGCATCTCGGCCCAGAACCTGGGCCTGAGGCACGGACCAATGCTGAAGGGACCCAATGACAGACGGAATAAGTAAAAATGTAAAAGATTCCACAGAATGTCTGGGAAGCAGGTAAAACTATACAATAGTAACTATTGATGTGAAAGCTATTAGGCAAAAAAAGTTTTTCTGTAACTTTGTTTCAATGCTTTTCTAATCAAATGTGTTTTTAACAAATATTTCCTCAGAAAAGTATACCTTTTAAACTCTAAGAATATAAGCCACTGGGGCGGGGGGGGGGAATGTTAAACATTTATTTAAACAAAATCGCGGCCTTAAAACTTGCCTTATCCTAAAATCTGGGGGGTTTCCAAATACCATCCTTGGCACAGAAAAAGAGCCTCTCCGGAGAAGCAGCCCTGGGCACGCAGCGCCAGACGAGCGAGACGCCACCCCTACCCCGGCGATTCGTCCCCACGGGGAGAGAGAATGAGTGAAGACTAACACATAGGAAGAAAACTGCCTACAGGAAGCAACCTTTAGGACCCTTGGGGTGTGGAATAAAAGAGAGCAATACATTCTTGAGGAATACTATATAAGCAGTACTGAAATACGCAATTAACACTCATGCCAATCTGGGAATTCTAAGAGCTGGCACACTAAGTAAAATAAACAAAATTCAAAACCTGGATCAGTGTGGATGTCAAGAGTTAGTAAACATCCCCATGGTGAAGACCTCAGCTGGGTAGCTGGCTGCTGGTCTAAACCCACTTCCTTCTCCATCCCAGACCACACAGCCAGCCGCCTCCTCCCGGGCATAGCTGAGCCCCAGGCAGGGAGGGCCCTGTGAGCCGCGCCCCTTGGGCCTGGCCCTCGACCCTCCCGATGCACCTGCCTCCTGAGCTGAGGTCACTGCTGGAGATGGCTGGGCTGCCACGCCGGGCTGCCACACCAGGGTGGTGCAGGATGCAGACATGGGGAGCCTCAGCCACTCCCAGCCCAAGACCCAGGACCCCCGAATTCTTTGTGATCAAGAAACAAACCGTTGTAGTTGGAAACCATTACATGTTTGCATCTACTTGTCACCACAGCCAGGCCGACCTACTGCTCAAATTGAACTTTATCATTTACTTTGAAAAATAAACTCATGGCCCTAGCCGACTTGGCTCAGTGGATGGAGCATCAGCCTGCCGACTGAAGGGTCCCAGGTTCGATTCCTGCCAAGGGCACATGCCTGGGTTGCGGGCTCCATCCCCAGGAGGGGGCGTGCAGGAGGCAGCCGATCAATGATTCTCTCTCATCATTGATGTTTCTATCTCTCTCGCCCTCTCCCTTCCTCACTGAAATCAATAAAGAAATATATTTTTATTTTTATTAAAACAGGAAAAGAAAAAGAAAAATGAACTCATGAAAAAGTAACACATGCGCACCCCTTCCCACCCACTCCCAACGCCATCCCGCTCCCCGGTGTGAACACCACGGAACCTCTGCGTTCCCGTGCATCCTGTCTATACTCACACAAGCACAGGACCCTCACCAAGTTCACCTCTTTCTTTTTTTTTTTTTTTAACAAAAATGGTACCAAAAGGATGTGATCCTTTTTTGTGCGCGTCCTGTTTCTTTCCTTTCTTGGGCACTTTTCTGCTATGCAAACATAGATCCTGCTCTTTCTTTCTTATCAGCCCCACCGTGGTCCCATTGCACGCTACACCGTGACGTCTGCACACAATTCTCTAGGTGCCTCACATCCTTGACGAGGTAACAGAGGTGGTGGCCGCCGTGTGGGGCGACTGCCCATGCTCAGTGCCCTGCAGGACGAGAGCCGGGGGAGCCCCGGTGACAAGCCATGGCAGCCCAGCCTCCCTTAGCCACACCGGGCAACCCTGACGCCCATCATGCCCTGTATGCCTGAGCAGGGGGAGCGGTAGTGTGGGGCATTCTGCTGGTCTTCCCTTAGAAGGGAGGGAAAAAAAAGGCAGATATTCCATGTCCTATTAACAACTTTCATGGCAAGGATGAAACCTCGAGGGAACCAGAACGTTCCTGGTTGGATAGCAGTCACCTTTCCTAACAAGTCAAGACAGCCCACCCCCCTGGGAGACGTTTGCCCAGATCAAAGTTGCCCCAGGCCTCCAGCTTCCCGGCCTCCACCTCCTCTGCCTGAGACAGTGCCTTGGTGGACAGCAGGCAGCGTGGAGCCCTGAGGGGGAGCTCAGTGTCTGCTATGCTGGCCTGGGGTTGTGAAAAAAAATCTACTCCCCCACCACAGCCGGTAAAATCCACAAAAAGCCGCATATAGGGACCCATCAAAACCCTGGGTGGGGGCTTTGCCAGCGGCGCTGACAATCCATCACGTACATGTTGCCGCCATGCAGTTCTTCCCTCCTGATACAAATGGTGAACCGTACCCTCCTGCGAGGGGGTGAGCTGACTTTCCAACACCCTGCCCTCGAACCTTCCGTTCCAGCCGCAGGGGTGTCCCCCAGGGTGGGCGGGGACACCGCCTGGGCATCTCCCTTCGAAACTAAACATTTCCAGATCCGTGATGTGAGTACTTGATTAGAAAAGCACATCCCTAAGAACCATCATTCATGTTTCCTCCTATTGAGACCACTCATTTATGGTTAGAAGACAACATCTGGATGTCTAGAGACTAACATTTTCCAACAAAAATGTGAAGATCCAAAATGCCGATGCCCGCTGTCTACTAGGCAGGGTGCACACCCCTGTCGCTTTGCGAAGGAGCCGCTGAACGGACACCGCTAAGTGTTCCGTGAGGCAGTGTCTCCGGTTGTGATTCAGATGGCTCGGCCAGGACGGCGCTGGCCCCTTAAGGGCCTCTGTCTCCTGATGGCTGGGAGGCCAGGACATTAAAAATGAGACTGACATGAGGACAGAGTGCTGCCAGGCAGGGCGGGAGCGCCCTGTGTCGATGCACATCAGAGCCCAAGTTCCCCTCCAACTCGGAGAGGACACAGAATCCGGAGCCGCTGCGCTCTGGACCTCCTTTTATCAAACAAAGAACAAGAGATGCAAAGGCCTTGCTCACCAGCCCATCCCTCATCCCTCTTCCCACGTCCAATGGGAGGCCCAAGGTCACCAGCTCTGGGAGCTCCGGGGACTGTCCCTCCACTCCGGATGCAGCCCTGACTGCCCCCCAGCCACGCGGCAGCTGCGCTCGCGGCCACGGTCCAGACGCTCACCCTGGGAGCCCTAGGAATGCGGGTGCCTTTCCCCACAGAACCAACGTCTCAGAGAGCGGTCTCGCTGAGCAGGGACCTGGCAGAGCCGCGAGGGGGACGGCGGAGCGGATGAGGAAGCGGACAGCAGGTGGTCTTTGTGCCGAAGGACCACTGGCCTCGGCCGTACACAGGGTGCTGACGGGCCACCAGCTTTCCGGCAGTGATCACACCCTACAAAGCCCTAATGGAGAAAAAAATCCCCCATGTGCTTGGCAAGTACGTAATCCCTTCAAAGCAGTGGTTCTCAACCTTCCTAATGCCGCGACCCTTTAATACAGTTCCTCATGTTGTGGTGACCCCCAACCATAAAACTATTTTCGTTGCTACTTCATAACTGTAATTTTGCTACTGTTAATGAATCGTAATGTAAATAGCTGTGTTTTCCGATGGTCTTAGGCGACCCTGCTAGCGGTTCTCAACCTGTGGGTCGCTGTAGAGCCTAAGACCATCGGAAAACACAGATATTTACATTATGATTCATAACAGTAGCAAAATTACAGTTATGAAGTAGCAATGAAAATAATTTTATGGTTGGGGGTCACCACAACATGAGGAACTGTATTAAAGGGTCGCGGCATTAGAAAGGTTGAGAACCACTGCTTTGAAGGTTCATTAACAAACCTCGAGGTCCTAAGAGCAGCCGGCCCAGGCCCAGCCTCCCTTTGCACCAAGGACTGAGTTTTCACAACGCTGAGAGCTGCTCCTAGAAAAACAGGCTTTTTCAAATGCACTATTTTGGCTCTAAAGTTTTGCAGTAATAAGCTTGAGAATCATGTTATCCGACCCTCTCGAGCCTTATGCACGAGTCTCCCTACTAACTAGTCAAGGAAGTCCTGAGCCAATAGAAACGCCAGGTGACGAGTAAAATGTGTAAGTGCCAAGTAATCAAATGAGAGGAAGGAAACCGCATAAAACATTTTATGGGGGCAGGGGGGGCGGGGAGGGCAGACCAATTTGGGGATGCTGAGCTCTTAACTGAGGAACATCCCTGAAGCCTGAGACCTCTGAGAAATTCCAAGTACCCGGCCGCTCCCTCCCCGGATTCCTTCATTCCAGCCCCTGCAGAAAGCAGCAGTGGGCTTCCCACAAAGACAGCTGCCCGGGGACAGGAGGAAGAGTCGTCCTCAGAACCCTACAGGAATCCCAAAGTCAGCAAGCGTATTCTGAGTGCCTACAACTGCCCGGGACACAAGGCAGGATGCAACAGGAAGAGGTAAATTCCTGACTTCTGGGGGTTCCACATCTTCGTGCATCAAGATCTAAACTGCGTAACGACCATTAGAGCGTGAGGATCCGAGAGGACTTCCTGAGCCAGGTGGGCCTTTAATGGACAAGTGAGGTTTACGGCAAAGTATGTCCATTCCCCAGTCCTTTGGAACCATGCAAGGGGCTAACCACCTTACGTCCTCACAACCAATCTGACTGGAGTCTGCCGGAGTAATCATCTGGTACAAACTAAAATAAGAGCCCTGGCTGGTGTTGCTCAATGGTTGGGGCGTCAGCCCGCAATCTGAAGGGTCATGGGTTCGATTCCCAGTCAAGGGCATGTACCTCGGTTGCAGGTTCCCTCCCTGCCCACGGTTGGGGCTTGTGTAGGAGGCAATCAATCGATGTGTCTCTCTCACATCAATGTTTCTCTCTCTCTCTCTCTCTCTCTCTCTCTCTCTCTCTCTCTCTCTCTTCCTCTCCCTCCCTCCCTTCCACTCTCTCTCTCTCTTTCCGAAGATCAATGGAAAAATTGTCCTCTGGTGAGGATTAACAAAAAATAAAAATAAGAGTCATGATTCTATGACTAAAATTTCCCAATTCAGAAATGCACTGTGCTCTACTATACAGCACTGTACTACACTGCACACTAGCTATTATACACAGCGCTGGCTGTACCATGCTATCATAGTCTCTTATATACTGCTAGTGGCCCGGTGCACGAAATTCATGCACGGGGGGGGGGGGGGGGGTGTTGTCCCTCAGCCCGGCCTGCACCCTCTCCAATCTGGGACTTCTCAGGAGATGTCCAACTGCCAGTTACCAGCAGTCGGACATCCCTCTCGCAATCCGGGACCACTGACTCCTAACTGCTCACCTGCCTGCCTGCTTTATCACCCCTTACCACTATGCCTACCAACCTGCTTGCCCCAAACTGCCCTCCCCCGCCGGTCTGCTCACCCCCAACTGCCCCCCCCCCTCCGCCAGCCTGATCACACCCAACTGCTCTCCCCTCCTGGCCTGATCACCCCTAACCACCTCTGCTTCAGCCCCGCCACCATGGCTTTGTCTGGAAGGTCTCCCGGAAGGTCTCCCAGTTTAATTAGCATATTTCCCTTTTATTAGTATAGATGTGCTCTATTCTATACTGTACTGTTATCTGCCCTGCTCTACTATAATACACTGGAGTATGGCCAGTTATATTTTCACTAGAAGCCCGATGCACGAAGATTCGTGCTAGAATGGGCTTTCCTTTGCCTGGCTGTCGGCGCTGCCTTTCCACTCTGGCCCAGCCCCTTTCCGCTCAGGCCCCGGAGCCGCCTCTTTCTGCTCCGGCCCTGCCTTCCCACGCTGCCCATAGGCCCTGACAGATTGGGAGTGGGGTAGAACATCTGCGTCATCACCATGGCGACAGCGCAAGCATCCCACCCATCACTGGGCACCTGTGTATGCAAATTAACCACCATCTTTGTTGTGTTAATTTGCATATCACTCCTGATTGGCTGGTGTTGTAGCGGAGGTACGGTCAACTTACATGTTTGTCTATTATTAGGTAAGATAGTACCTGAGTTGTTTTTAAGTACAATACTCAAATGTGACTCTTATCTTTTAAGAAATAATGTTTATTACAATGTAAATTCACACATCACTATGATCTGTACCATTACCTATCTCATCTAAGTAACCATTTCTTACAGCCAGGCTTCTCTGGACTGTTCACAAGGCGTTCGGAGGGTCTGGTTCTCAGTGAGGAAAGGGGTGAGGCCGCGTTAGTAGCCTAGAAAAGCAGCATCAGCACAGCATCGTCGCCTCACATCCAGGACCCACATGCCCACCCTGTTGAGGGCGTAACAGGAGGATAACCAGACTCTTGCCAGTGGACACCAGGCATTAGCACACAGCGACTCAACAGCAAGGCAAGCCAAAGCTCGACTACCTCACAGAGACCAAGGGAAAGCAGTGGAGGTGCTACTGACCTCCTGACCACCGCTGCTCTAAGAAGGGAGAGGCCAGGTTTTCACGCAGGCCGGGTAAGTGATGCACACGCTCTGGGTGTACAGAGAGAAAAGTAAAATGGATTTGAGAGCCCCGCCCCAGCGCTGGCCACGTCAATAGGAGAATGAAGAAGAAATCAAAACCTGGAGTCATTAGCCTGGCAGAGTGTGAGTGCTACATGGAGCCCCCGGAAAGTTCACACCGTGTTTTGTTACCAAAACACTAATCATTAACTGTCCTGCCAAACAAACATCACCATTAACCACCTGCATGGTAAGCAGCAGCATCTATCACGTGTCCAGGAATCATTCACAAAGCTTATAACAAGGGGGCAATGGTGTCACTTTTATTACGATGTCTGTGACGCATCTACGCCCACTTAAAACATTAACTCCCACGATGCAGGCAGATGTATGTTATACCTTCGGGCGCTTCTACCCCACAGTGGGCCGTTTACAATTCCCTCCCCGAGAGAAAGACTGGCAGATTCGGGCAGAGGCTGTTCAGCGACGTGCCTTCCACCGAGGACTTCACAAACGTAATGCACACTTGCACACACAGTCACACACATATACCCAGAAACACACACACATGTACGCACATCCACGGACATATGCACACACTCACATAGGCACACACACTCAGAGGAGCCCAATCATGCAATTCTATAAAAAGGGACACATCCCCCCCCCCCCCAAATGAACCTTCTTGAAATCAGTGAGCCCACTTTCCTGGGCTCATCTCTCAATTTCATATAATGAGGCCTCATCCAGACCCTCTTACCCCAAATTCTTCAACTAATTCTGCTCATTACAGTCCATGTCACCACAGATGTGTGGTTCGAACTCGGACTGAATGCTCTCATTCTCCTCGTTACCCCAGTAACAACGATCATGCAAAAGGGGGCTGTGTGACATGGGGCCACTTATTCAGTGTAACTTCCTGGGGTCCGAGAATGTTTTCCCCGTCTGAGAAATTTCCTCCTGACTGAAATCATGAGAGAATCCTTCCCTTCCTGCTTGTTCTTTCCATGCCCTTTCACTGCCCTTTCATCGTCCCAGAAACTAAACCACAGTTGTTCAAAACCGAAGGAAAAGAAAGAGCCCTCAGAAGTAATCCCACCGCAGCGTGAACCACAGGGGCCGAGTGTTCCGTGGGGGGGGGGCGGGGGGGCGCACAGAACTGAACGCCAAGAGGTCCCTCTCAAGCCAGAAACACACCGACCTCAGGCACATCAGTGAGCCGGCCCATCCTCCGTGTCCAAAACGAAGACTGTGTTTCCTTCGTCTCTATTTCACGAAGTTGCCGTGAAGGGAAATGAAAGACACAGCGTTGCAAACAAGAGAAAGAAAGGACAACGTTTTTCCATGTGTGTCTGCTTTGCAAAGGACATGAGGGCGTGAACACTCATGGGAGAGCCGTAAGGATGCTAAGCCATCTTCAGACTTTCAGGAAATGCACACCTTACAGCCTCACAAGCCAGGTGTTCCACACACACCAGGAACAGCCACAGGGCCAAGTGTCACTCGCAGGTGCTCAGTCGTCACCGGTGCAGCGAGACCAGGAGGTCCCACCACTAACTTCTAGGACTCTAATTGCAACATCCTCACAGCTAACCTATCACAGAACACAAGGTTGCAAATGCACAGCCCACGCACTAAGAAACACCTAACCAGAAGTAGAAAACATCACCGGGATCAGAACACATGAGCCATAGCCCCGAAGTTCTTCTCAGCCTTTCTCTTTCCTTTCTTCAGCTCCATTCACCCCCGACTCCCGTACCATGATGATGGTGACAATGATCTAGGCATAATAATTCAATGATTTCACGATGATTCCAAGATTTCATTTTCCATGAGGACGTACCACTGTTCATTTGTAAAAATTCTACATTTCTCTCCCTTAGCCCAGCCACCCAGCAAGGGCTTGCCCGCAACCCCAGGGGTCAAGCGCCTCATCCAGGGCGGCTCTCCCTCCCCTCCCTGGATCACCTTCTCTCTTTTTCACCTGGAGCACTGAGCGTGAGGTGAAGCCGTCTTTGTAGGTGTGACTGCTCACATATCTGTTATTTATTAGCAGAGATGAAAGGACACATGCAGAACTGAAGAAAGGCAGGAGCTAAATGCAGTCACAATGCGGATGCAAGGGGCATGTCGTTCCCCGCTGGATGCTGCTGGCTCAGATCTGCAGGCATAAATCACCATTCCCCCATGGCGTGAGGCAACTCAGGAACCACACTCCGAACTGAACTCAGAATCTCAGCTGCAGGTGCCTCCTTCCCAACGCTGGGCAGTGGGGAGACACCGTGGGGACCCTGACGCTGGCGGGCTGCTCTGCAGACGTCCACAGGAGACGCGCTAAGAGTCAGTCATCCATAATAAGCCAGAGTCAAAGCACACGGCGTTCTGAAATGCACAAGGCACATTCCAGCTTTAAGGGCCCTTCAGAATGTTCCTTTGTTCTGAATGAACTTAGAATAACAGCAATTCATGGATATGACGGGCAAGTGCATCCGAGGGGACCTGGCTCCGCTGGTGCCCACTCTTCTATGTATTCTGGCCTCTCCCTCCACCAGCTCTGTCCTGGTCTGCAGGAATGCTCACCTCCGCCACACACACACACACACACACACACACACACACACACACACTTCCTTCTCTTTCCCTCTCCCACCTGCGCTCGGACATTCACCATCCATGGGTGCCACACTAGGGAACAGCCCTTGGGCTCGTCTGGGCCTCTCCTGGACCCCCCCACCCCCACCCCCCAGCATACTATTCCTCAGAAGCACAGCCTGAATCAGCTCATGATGCCGGAAACCGATCACTGTCCCACTAGCAGAGAGACGTGGACAGGGAATCCGGAAGGCTGGTCAACCTTAAATGCTCAGAAAGGTCAGAGCTAATCGCTCACTGTTTAGTTGAGACATTGGTAGCTGAAGCAGCCTCCACCTGTCAATCTTATGTAAATCCTTGCTGATTGGCTATTACTGGCTATGGGTGGATCCCAAACCTTAATAAAAGGGATTGCAAGGCCAGAGCGCCCCCGGGTCCGGGTGAGGCCGCGGGCCCCTGGATCCGGGTGAGCCTGGCCCCGGGTCCGGGTGAGGCCGCGGGCCCCTGGATCCGGGTGAGCCTGGCCCCGGGTCCGGGTGAGGCCACGGGCCCCTGGATCCGGGTGAGCCTGGCCCGGGGTCCGGGTGAGGCCGCGGGCCCCTGGATCCGGGTGAGCCTGGCCCCGGGTCCGGGTGAGGCCGCGGGCCCCTGGATCCGGGTGAGCCTGGGTCCCGGGTCCGGGTGAGGCCGTGGGCCCCTGGATCCGGGTGAGGCCGTGGGCCCCTGGATCCGGGTGAAGCCGTACCCCTGGGTCTGGCCGAGACCAAACCAGAGGGAGTCGGACCTGCATTACCACCATTTGTCCACCATCCAGAGCTGAGGAGTCAGTGCCGACATGTACTCATAAGGAACTGGTGGACATTGATATTGGGTCTCAAAAGAACTGTTGGTCCAGAAAGAAACTCACTACAGACTGATTCATTTGCCTGTCAGCATAACTATTATTGCTCGTCGCACATTCAATTCTTATAAGTATATCTCTAGTGACACATGATTTCGCTCATCAAGGGGAAATGATGAACAACATGGACTGATGAACAAGAACAGAACCAGAAACAAGGAGGCACCGATCGGACTATCGGGCCTCAGAGGGAGGATAGGGGAGGGTGGGGGGAGAAGGGAGAGATCAACCAAAGGTCTTGTGTGCATGCATAAGAGCCTAACCAATGGTTAAGTTCAACAGGGGGTTGGGGCATCCATGGGGAGGGGTGTGGGATGGGAATGGGGGGATGAGGACAAATATGTGACACCTTAATCAATAAAGAAATTTAAAAAAAAAAAAAAAAGGCCAGAGCGCGTGGTAGTCCTCCCCGTAGAGGTGGGCTCCCGACTGGCCCCCAATATTCCCAAATTAATACTTTTCTAGTCTCTTTCTTTTGTGTGCGGCCTTCTCCAGAATCCGTACCCTGAACCTGAACCCTGAACCACACGGGACGTGAAAGGGGTTCCCGCATCATGATCCCCTCCAAAAACTCTCATGGCTCCCCAACAACCTGACAGTTGAAGACATCCACGTCCAGGCCTCAGTTATGTTCACACATATGTTATCACCCACAGAGCTTGTAAGTGACATACCTGCATTCTTTCTAGGACTCCAGTTCCTCTTACAGGAGCTGTATGGAATATCCATATACTTTTAAATTAAGTGAATGTACATTCTTTAAAACAAACTTTCCTGATAATCGTGGCATTGCCACAAAACTAAACTGAAAAATGAGAGCTCATGAGCGTGCAGCGTCCATAGGATGGGCGAACACCTCCCGCAAGCAGTGTCCAGCCCCTCCCTGCAGGCTCAGCACTGCCGCAGCCACTGAATACTCTCGCGCACGCTCTGGGCCGCTGCTCTGTCTCAGCAGCCGAGCCCCATCTGATCAGGAAACAGGTGTGTTTGCTCCGAAACCTGTTTGTGCCAGGTGTACCTGTAACAAACTATTGAAGCCAATTAAATGTGACTCCAAAAAGAGTCACTGATTCCATGAAAACAAAGTGGGATGTTTTGCAGCGAGTTGATATAGGAAAAAAAATTAATTTTTTAATTAAACATAATTTTGCTTTCAAATTAGGTGTGGGCAAAACCATGAAAACAGTATGGGAGATAATAACACACGTTTCAAATCTAAGACTCTAAACTCAGGTGCCAGTGTCCGTCACCCTCCACTCCAACAGACGGAGAACAAAAGAGTGTGAAAATAGCTCCCTAAGGAAAAGGGTTTTTTGAGGGGTGGGGAGGTCACAAGAGTCTTTATAAAGGGACTTCAGAGTCTCCTTCCTGGAGTATTCTTCATGGGACATAGCCCCGCACCCCCACGGCAGGCCACAGGGCCCTCAGACACGCAGGCTGCAGATGCCTTGTAGCCCATGTGACACACAGCTATGCACACACTTCAGGGCGTGCGCATCCAAAGGGTTTCATGTCTATAAAACCAAGGTTGCACCAATTTCCACCTGGACACGTTGAATGCAGATGCCCAGAGGAGAGCTGCTCACCCAAACATCGACACTCAGCCATGTTTCAATCACACGACTAGATCTGCAAAAATTAGCAACAGCTATTAATCAGGTGATGCCAACCTGCACGTCCCACTGTGCCACAGAAGGCAGCAGCTCTCTGCCAGGGGCAATTCTGAGGGAGTGAGGACAACAATGGCACCTAACAGGTGGAAGCACGATGCCACTCAAGGTCTTAGGATGCATAGGACGGGCCCTCCGGCCCTCCTGCTCCCCCCTCCACTCCCACACACACAAAGGGTCCCTGAGCCTGAGTCTGAGAAACCAGACCTAAAGGACTAAGTGGCTTTTCCCCCAGCTTCATTGAGGTGTGACTGAGAAATATAATCCTAATACATAAAAAGCCAGGGGCCGTCATGCCCGAAACAACCAGACGGACGACCGAACAGCAGGCTGCGTGGGGCAACCAGGCCTGTGGGGGGCGGGCAGTGAAGGGAGATCAGGCCGGCGGTGGGGGCAGTAAGGGGTGATCAGGCTGGCAGGCAGGTGAGCAGTTAGGAGCCAGCAGTCCAGGATTGTGAGAGAGATGTCCCCTGAGGGGTCCCGGATTGGAGAGGGTGCAGGCTGGGCTGAGGGGACCGCCCCCCCCTGCACGAATTTTGTGCACCGGGCCTCTAGTTGTATATGTTTACATTGCATGCCCTGATGATTCTTTTTATACATCTAAATTGTGAAATGATCCCCAAGATCAAGATAAATATGTGGGACAATGGGACATGTTAATTAACTCCCTGTGTTGAGAATGCCTAATATTTACTCTGAGTAACTTTAAGTACGTATAATACTGAATTAGAACTGTAGTGGCCACACTGTACATCCCCAGCAGTTATCATCTTATTACTGCAAGCCTGTGCCCTTTGACCAACATCTCCCCCTCCCCCAGCCGCTGGTGGCCACCAGGTTGGATGCTGACCTTGGAAAAAAACACAGAGCTTCGAAGATGCAGGTTTCCCGGACACAAGAGAAATAAACACAACATTTCTGAACCACTAGTCCCTCTCAATTTTTATTTTTATCTCCTTTATCACTCTGGATGACTTATAAAGTATACATACATATTCTAACTGTATAAATGTTATATATTTGTGCCTTGGTTTCATTTCTAGCTTCATTCTATAAATAAAACATACCTTTTTTAACCAAAAGAAGAAAGGGCAGGGGTAAATAAATAACAATGCAATCTAAAACAAGATTTGTAAATGTACAAGTCCAATAATGATATCTTCTAGTTAGGAAAATATTTTTACCAATTCCAGACTTCATATAGAAACACAAAATAAAGTCTAATATATGAGTTAGCTTTTCAAAAAAGAACAACAACACCACATACGCAGTTGCTGGGGAGGTTGAGTCCCCACTGACAGAAGTCCTAGAGAGAGCGTCCTCACCGCACGGGAAACGCTGCCTGGTCGGCACCACGGCCCGAGCAGGGGCCTGACCAGGTGCTTCCCTCTACTGCAGCTTTCACCAAACCATCGGTCACGGGAACCAGGCAACATGTAGGCAACTGAATCAAAAACAAGAGCTGAGCTTCCCTCTTGCAGGACCCAATGCCAGGAACACGCCATAGATCTTACCAGTATATGGGACTCACACAACCCTGAGCACCATCTGTGGCCACAGGTAAACCACCAGGTGGGAGTCGCTCACAGGGACCTTTTCCGCCCTCCTCAGAGGACCCACGTCTTCACTGAGCACCTGTGCGGTGCTTGAGCTCCCAAGGACTCGCCGTCACTACGGGAGGCAGACCGTGGGGAAGGGGACCGTGACTGCAGTGCGCACTGCCTGGCTGGGATGGAGCCGGTCAGCTCCGGGCACCCCCGCTCCTCTACGGTAATGGGTGGGCAGGGAAGGGATGTATTTGAAATAACAGGAGTTCACATAACGTAATTCTGAATTTCAGCTTTCTTCAAACTGGCCTTCCAGGAACAATCATTCCTTTAGCACCTACTGGGAAAGCTGAAAATAAAGCACAGGACACCATTACCTACCCCCAAATGCCGGTAACAGCCACGCGCACGGAGCCAGTGAGTCAGGGCTAAACCAGAATTCCCTGCCTCCGACTGCTCTTCCAGACACCAGAAATGAATGATTAACTTCAAAGGAGTGGGAGGAGCCGCTGGCTCCCAAAGGCTGGCCCGCAGCGCTGGAATCGCCCAGGGACATCCCCTGCCCCCACGGCAGGCTGTGATTCCGAAGGCGGCCTTGGGGACAGAGAATCCTTCCAGGAGATTGCAATACACGGCCACGGTTCTCTGCGTCAGGAGGTAAAACAGAGCTAAGGTCAGTGTGGTGGCCTGAGTACCTGCCCACACCTGTTGGAAGTTTCAAGAGCAATGTCAGTGACGACTGACCTGGCCTTCTGCAGGCGTCCCTGGGGTCGCCTAGCCTCAGTGCCCCACCGCTGGGTCCGCACAGGGGACTAGGCCAGGGGGCGGGGCCAGGGGACCGTGCTTTCATTAAGGTGCACGGTCAGAGCCATCTTGCTCCCCAAGCCAACAAAGAGAGGGGAACCCCCCTCCCCCCAACCACCACAGGTGCCTGCAGACACAGGGCCCTGAGGAGCACTGCACCCCCACACTGGGAGCAGACAGAGAGCTCGGCCCCCAGGGAAGAGCCCGGGAGAAAAAAACCACGTGGGAAGGAGCACAGACTGCCTTCCCCGGGCATGGGAAGAGAACAAGAAAACATTTCAGTATGAATAAAAATAATTTGTTTGTAATGGCCAATTATTATCTTGGTGTGCTCTGCCAACATTCTCACTATTATTTCAGAGGATTGTATGCCGTCGATCATAATTTTCATTCTACCGGAATGCCAAAGCTCTCCGTTTAAAAACACACGTGGAAATGTGTCCAGGGAAAGGGAGGGTGCCCTCCGCGCTCTGCTCGGTCCGCCCTCCACGCACAGCCGACCTTCTGCTGACAGACGGCGTTCTGTAATAAGCAGGTTTCTCACAAAGAACGCTGTCCCATTCTCAGAGTTATATACGTGTGACACAATGAGTCTCTGCGGCGGGAGGCCGGTGACTGATACTGGCGCTTTTACTAATCTCGGCTGATAAATCCCAGGCATTCAGGAAGACAGGCCGGGCACGGAGTGGCGGCGTTCTCGGGAGGTGAGCCCCCGCGTGGGCCGGGCTGCGGCAGAGCAGGGGCTGCTGGCAGGGGCCCGGGGAAGGCCGGGGAGGCAGGAGGGGGCTGTGAGCATGGTCACGGTTCAGTGGTGCTCTGAGGACCGGTCTAAGCCACTTACTGCCCTTTTTCAGTTTACAGACTTAAAAATATCTCTCAAACACGACGACGCTAAATGCCTCACCGTCAGGCCCGCACGAGCCCTGCCGGCGGCTGGGTGCTCCCTCTCACAGGGGACCCCTCGGCCTGCTCACCTGGAAAGCAGGCACCCACTCTGCCAACAACACAGCAAGGCCACGGCACGCCACGAGGAAGACTCATTCTCTCCTGGGAAAGGGGAAACTCAAAACGTACAGCCTGCTCATCCTCGCTGGAAGGCAGACAGGCAGAGGTGCTCTCCGACCTCAGAACACGGGTCCTTCTTTCACAGCCTGGATAACGGGAGGTTTCCGCCTTCTCGGGTCACAGCACATCCTGCCACCCCAGGGTCACAGTGGCTGAGGAGTGAGGAGGGGGCGGTGGGGAGGGGGTGCTGGGGAGGGAGACTGGCCCCCTGGGGGACAGGACCCTCCCTGGCACCTTCCTCAGAGGGAGCCTGGAGGATGAGCAGCCCTGAGGCCAGACGACCAGCTCTCTGCACCATGTGGCCATCACTGGTCAGTGAGGGGTGACAGGCAGGCAGCCTTTGGAGGTTTAAACGCCCCGCTGAGCCCCCGCGCGGAAGAGGAAGAAGGGTCCTCAGCAAGAAGAGGAAGCCGGGAGGGAAGGTAAACGCAAGCTCCATAGGCATCTGGAGAGGAGGGGCCACAGGGGGTGGGGGTGGGGGGTAATTGGGGGGGGGGTCAGAGCTCAGGGCAGGAGCCTCGCAGGGTGCATGCCACCCCAACTCAGCCAACACCCCCACACCGCCGCTTCCTGACCTGAACCGCACAGGACAGGACACGGGCACTGTGCACACCCTCATACCACACACAACTTGCACACATACAGCACACACAACACGCACGTAATACACACAACACGCATGCAGCACACACACTGAAAACCTGGGGAGCAGACGCTGTGTCAATGATCCCCCCGCTGCCCACCTTGTAGCGCCTGCAAGCAAGCCAAGTCTTGCTGGGAGAGGACCTGCAGCGAGAAGGGACTGTTCCCCGGCTCTGCCACTGACAGGTGACCTCTGACTGGTGACCTTTGGCAAGTCCCTGCACCTCCCGCTTCTATAAGCTTGCTCAGAAGTGAAGAGGTTCAATAAGGTCATCTCCAAGGTTACAGCCTCATATTCAGGGCTTAACTTTCCACTCAAAATCATAGCGTCGAAGTTTATTGTCAACAGTCGCTCCATTGGATGGGATGGACATAGAGGTGAAAACAAAAAGCCCCAATCACGCGTGCCTCTGAAAACTAGGAAAGGCCCAGATGCCATCGTCCCGTTCAACTCAGTGCCCGAGACCCCAGGCCCCATGCCTCAGCCCAAAGCCAGCCAGCCAGCCAGGCGGACGAGGGTCAGAACTCTCACCCAGAACACAAGAGCCACGGACAGCACTGCCGGGCCTCCCTGAGTGACAGGCCACACCCAGCACAGCTGGCCTCTGCCCCTCTGCACAGGCCCCAGGCCCGTCTCCCAGCCCCCCAGGCCCAGAGCCCGGCGGCCCCCCAAGCACACGGAGGGCCTCCGTCACCCAGCCGCTCCTCCTTCTAAACACGGAGCTCTCCGAGCTGAGGTCACGCATCTGGCATTCAGTTCCACATGGCGTTGTGGCGAGTCCTCGCCGTACGTTGTCTCTTCCATCTGTGCTGAATTCCCCACGGCGGCGTATGTCCTATCTTCCTCTGATTACAGAAGCGACGGTCACCACTCCCACAGCGTGGACTACGGAACCTCACTCAAACACTGGGCGTGAAATACGTGCTTAAGGAAAGACAGTTCGAAAGCTCTCAAAGGGCAAAGCAACCTCTGCCTCACAGGGTGGGCCATTCAGCCATGTACACATCAACTCTACTTAATATTAACAGTAAACAACAAACTATATGGCAAACGTACTCATTTTAAATCTCCAGGGAGCATTTTTTATTGCTAACGTAGTTTACCCCCTTCAGATCAGCAAATACCTCCCTTTAGGAGCGGTAGAGAGTCTAAGTATACAACAGACAACAGGGCAAGCAAGCTTTCAAGGTATGACAAGAGCCCGCTGCTCTGTCAAAAGGTCACCCACCTCCGAACCTGACGTGTTCTCAGGTCGGCTGCTGTTCAGATGGAAGCATCTTGGTCACCTGCTCCGTCTGTTACAATCATACTCGAATCGGTATCCCATTTTATACCACTTCAATGGAGGCATTCCCAAAGGCCAAGATCCTCAGGGTCACCCACAGCAACAAAACACAACCCACACTCAAATGACAGGGAAGGGTGCTTATGCGGCGATGTGTGACTTATTTAACCACTCTATGTGATGTAGCAGGCACTCAGAGCATAGGCACACTCGGGCGGGTGGAGTCCTGAGGAGGGCAAGGCAAGGTCAGCCAAAACCCCACCGAAAAAGGGTTAAAACTGTCCACAGACTGTCCGCAAAACAGGTGATACTCGGGCAACTGAAATGTGTTTGGAGCTGTCTTGCTCAAAAGGAAAAGTCCTTTCCACGGTTATGAAAGATTCACAGCAATCAGGACCCACCACACACCACAGGCTGAGGGCCTCTGGGTCTGAAAGAAAACAAAATAACCGAAAGGGTGGAGAGATAAGAAGAACATGGGAGAAACGGTGACCCAAGAAGGACCCACGTGAGAAATGGAAATTAAATTCACCATTATTGTTATCAGCTCATAACAATCAAGAGTTAGTCTAAGTTACAAGTAACAGTGTTAACGCTTTCCTCTGGAACACTCTACATTATGAGGATAAATCCAAAAATAAAACTAATTCACAACGCAGTATAATGACCCAGCCATGGATAACCAAATTCATACAATCCACTGAAAGTCAAATTGTATCTTCCTTTAAAATTGGGTTATGATGCAGACAAGGGGCAGCCTGCGAATTAAAATACTTAAACTGGCAAATGATCTTGTTTCCATGAATTGGGACATCCACGGCCCTGGCGAGGCCAAGAGGGAGTGGCTTTCGCAGCTTACAGAACAGGTGCAATCGCAAATATGCAAAACGACCCGATTACAGAATTGAGGCTCCATGTTTTCTGTTTAAGCGGGTCACGTGGTTTCCAGGATGTAGGTAGGGAAGCTCTGGCTCCACTTTTGCAACCAAGTTCATGGTAAATGCAGAGTACACAAAACCAGCTTTGTTCTGGGGTCTATTTACTTGGTATAACAGGAAAAGGCCGCAGGTTCCTGATGCCGGAACATCTGTCTTTATTGGGAGGAGCTACATGCTTTCTGGATGAGCACATGGGAAACTGTACTGTCCAAAAACAATATCCAAAAGGCCCCTGTTGTAGGAAAAGACGTCACACGCGCACGTGTGTAACTACCATCTTGGATACGTGGGTTAAAAAATCGGGTGCAAACATGAATAATCAGGGAATAGGCAGGGTACACACTTGTAAAGGTGGATGTTCTAGAATATTCTAGAGACACTATCCCAGGAAGGCCACATGTCACACAAAAATCTTTATCTGTTTTAAAAACAAGTTATTCCTGCTAACACTGACCTGGATTGAGATATTTTTATTTACTTAAAGGAAAGAAAGCTATCCAATGAGATTTATCCAATGAGATTCTCTAATCACTAGATTATCTTCACAATTCTGAATAATCACGAAATTGCTTCCTCTCGAGGATCTAAGAATAAAAAAACAGGATGACAAAAGACAGCCACAATCCCAACCACCTTATTAAGCAGATTATGGTTATAAAAATAGAGGATCTCTTCTGAGTCTACAGGTTCCCAAAATGTCCTTCACAGAATTTTGTAAGCAGACCTTGGAGCCATCGCGGGTCCAGTTTCAGATTACCGCGATAAAGCTAGTGTCGCGATAAAGTGAGTCACCTTTTTGCTGGTGGAGGGTCTTGCCTTCAATTTGCAAAAAAATGCAGCACCTATGAAGTGCGATAAAACAAAGAGTGCTTGTGCCAGTAATGGCTCATAATCAAGGGAACTGTTCTATCAGGTGGGAAAACTCTATCATTTAGGGTATATGGAAGTAAATACACACACACAAAAAATCACAAATACCATGAAACTTGCCATCCTATATAATAAAGAAGTAATATGCAAATTGACCGTCATGCCCTCACAAGATGGCTGCCTACGACCAGGCCGGCAGGGTGGTTAGTGAGGGACGACCAAATGACTGAACAAGCAGGTTGCATGGGACGACCAGGCTGGTAGGGGGGACAGTTGGGAGCGATTGGGCTGGCGGGGGTGGGGGGCAGTGAGGGGCGACTAGGCCGGCGTGGGGGGGGGGGCAGTTAGGGGTGACCAGGCAGGCAGGCAGGTGAGCGATTAGGAGCCAGTGGTCCAGGATTGTGAGAGGGATGTCCGACTGCCGGTTTAGGCCCGATCTCTGGGATTGGGCCTAAACCGGCAGTAAGACATCCCCCGAGGGGTCCCAGATTGGAGAGGGTGCAGGTTGGGCTGAGGGGACCCCTCCCCATGCACGAATTTTGTGCACCGGGCCTCTAGTCTTTTAAAAATTGTATTTCCACCCCAGCCGGTTTGGCTCAGTGGCTAGAGCATTGACCTGCAGACCAAAGGGTCCCGGGTTCGATTCCGGTCAAGGGCACGTACCTTGGTGGCAGGCTCCTTCCCAGCCCAGGCCCTGGTTGGGGCTCGTGCGGGAGGCAACCAATTGATGTGTTTCTCTCACATCAATGTTTCTCTCTGTCTTTCCCTCTCTCTTCCACTCTCCCTAAAAATCAATGGGAAAATATTCTCACATGAGGATTAATAAAAAAGAAAAGAAAAAGAAAAATTGTATTTCCTACTTGGGATCTGCCTAACTTACTGCAGGAGTATGGGCCTCCCCGGGGAAAGCTATCATGGGACAAGCAGGTGACAGCAGCGTCAGAAAGAGTTCCAAGGGCAAAGCAGACGACTGGGCAAGCTCTCGGAACACTTCCCTTCGTTGTGAGACCAAGGTAATCTCGCTCAGGCTATCAGGGCTAAACGGTAATATATGTCATACACTTAATGCCATCAGTGAGTGGTGGCTACGAGAATACGTTATCGTCCTCCACCACCCTAGAGAGAACAGACTTTGTTCACAGATGTCTACTTGCAGCGTCTGATTCAGAAGTCCACGTTAGGCACCACGCATTCCTCCAGACACCAGGCCAGTTCTCTGGGGACCAGAGATGAGCACGGTTCACGTGCATCAGATGTGGGCCCATCCCTGCAGGAGCTAGAGAAGATCGGAACGGGCACTTGGCTTATAAAAGCGCTCCACGTCCACATAAAAAAGCGACTGCCTATGAGTGATGAGTGGCTGCTTAAAGGTGATCACCACCACCCTGGGTAGCGTGACAGGGAAGCTGGGAGAAAGGCCGCTCTTTTCTGGGAGAGACACTGAAGAGGTTATTCCTGGAAACTCATTTAGAATATTCTTCCCAGAAACAACACAACCAAGAATTGACAGCACTGTCTCTTGACCGAAACGATCAAGATTTCTGATAAAACCGCACCATATCCAGCTTCCTGATTCTAAAGATTGCCATCCAGAGAAAGTGAGCTCAAGGGGTTGCCTTTCTTATGTTTTATCTTCCAGGAGAAGCACAGGAAATTTTCAAGCATTCAGAAAAAAACGAGAGGAGCGGCACAGGGAACGCCATGGACCCACCCCTAGAGGACAGACTAGGCTTTAAAGGTCAAGTCCTAGAGGCAGCCAGCTAAGAAAATGTGCCGCGGAAGCCTCCCTCCCTTTACAACCAAGGAGGAAGAGAAAGCCAGCATCTTCCTCACGGACTCGCTGCTCGGCCCGGGGACAGCCTGCTGAGGCGGGGCCTGCCGCTGCTCCCCCTCCCCAGGGTGCCCACAGCGGGCACAGAGCGCCGTGGGCTGGTCTCCGAGGAGAAGCCTGGGCCCCCCCAGTCCTTGATCGGAAGAAAACAGGCCTCTCACAAGCCCTAAGGTCGGCCAGCTCACCCAGGACACGGACACCGTGTCAGGAAACCACAGTTCTAATGCTCACGATGGCTTCCTAACCATTTGAAACTCAGCCTCCCCGTCTGCACAGAGAAGAGAACATCATTTCCTTAGAAAACACTTTTAGAGGACTAAAAAAAAGATCAACAGGAAAGCTACAAGGCACCACGCAATTGTAAGGTTCGTTTTACATCTCAGCGTCACGGAATGCTGGTGTTCCAGGTGTCACTGCCCGTCCCACGTTTCTCAAGAATAAATCACAGGTTATCCAAACTGCCCTGTGGTCCCACTGATGCAGTCAGCCGTGTGTGTGAGCTTCCGATCCCTGGTGAGTGTTCTCAACCAGCAACCTCCATCAGCCGCCAAATGGCAGGGCCACCAAGGGGCCCCCACCCCTGCCACCCTCCGCCCTCCTTCCTTCCCCAAGGCCTCGCTCTTCTATCGTGACAGGACACAGAACACTTTCTGAAAGCCCCCGTGTTCCTTACTCACTTTCTAACAAGAGCGCATTTCATCCAGAATCCTATTTGTGTCAAACCCTAAACAAGTCATCAAGGAAACAAACAAAATCAAGGCTGCTTCCTGCCCTGTGTCCAGGGCCAGACCTTCCTAATAACAGGGAATTCTAAAACACCAGCAGGCATTATAAATCCCTCTCTAGCATGAGATCTAAATAATAACTCGTCGCCATCTACAGAGGGAGGGGAAAAGAAAAACGCATTCTACTTCCTTTTCACGTGAACTTGTGTACAAGCAACGAAGAGAGAAGGATGCTCCAAGTCTGAAGTCTGGGATCAGAGGTAAAAGAGCCCCCGGTGCTGTTCCCCATTTGGCCCCGTTAACGTCAGTGTTGTGGTCGGTGGAGGAAGCCCAGCCACTGCAATAAGATTATGTTCACTGGAACTGAGCAAAATGAAATAATAAGTCCCACCCACCACATGACTGACTTTTACAGCATTGATACAGCCCTGCTGCGGGAACTTGTGGGCAGAAAGAACCATTACAGTGCACATTAGTAATACTAGTAACAGTTTCAACCCTGGCAAGTTGATAGTTATTTCCTTGGCTTTAAATGGGTACATATTGCCGAAACCGGTTTGGCTCAGTGGATAGAGCGTCGGCCCGCGGACTCAAGGGTCCCGGGTTCGATTCCGGTCAAGGGCATGTACCTTGGTTGCGGGCACATCCCCAGTAGGGGGTGTGCAAGAGGCAGCTGATCGATGTTTCTCTCTCATCAATGTTTCTAACTCTCTATCCCTCTCTCTTCCTCTCTGTAGAAAATCAATAAAATATATTTTAAATGGGTACATATTAATGACTTAAGTGTAATGGAATCACACCCTTGCTTAAATAGATCCTTAAAGATTACTGTATATTACTAAATCTCAACAGTTTTTAAGCATCCATTATATTTGCCCAAGTAAGAACAAAATATGTTTCTGAAGCCTGATAATGCTCACTTAAGAATCTAGCATAAAGTCCAGCTCCCCTTTATTATTTCATGTTACTCTTAAATTGTCAGTTATTATACACTAGAGGCCCGGTGCACGAGATCCGTGCACTGAGGGCGGGGGGTGGGAGGGGGGTGTCCCTCAGCCCGACCTGCGCCCTCTCGCAGTCCGGGACCCCTCACTCCTTAATGCCCCCCTGCAGCAGAGGCGGGAGAGGCTCCAGCCACACCGCCACGGCTGCTGCGCTAGCCAGCCATGAGCCCAGCTTCTGGCTGAGCGGCGCTCCCCCTGTGGGAGCGCACTGACCACCAGGGGGCAGCTCCTGCGTTGAGCATCTGGCCCTGGTGGTCAGTGCAAGTCATAGCGACCAGTCGTTCTACCATTCGGTCAATTTGCATATTATACTTTTATTATATAGGATAACTGAAGCCATAATTTCTGCAATACCATTAAGTTCACCTGGGGGCAGGCTTAAAACTCTATCTCTAGTTTTTATTTTAAAAGAAGAAGCTTATGAGAGTTGATCCCACTCCCAGTCACAAACCCAAAGATGCTTAAGGCAGAAGACTGCCAGAGGGATGGTAAGGATAAAGCCCCCGGACAGCCGAGGTGTTTGGCAAGCTGGGGACAGAGCCTCTGGCCACGCTGCCAGGTCACGCCCCTGCCCCTCCCCACTTCGGAAGGAAGTAGCCTGGCCTCTCAGAACTGCTGCAGGCTCCAGTCATTCCACCTGTGGCTGGCAGCTCATACCCATGTGCAGGCGTCATCAGACATGATGAGAAGAGGTGGCAGCCTAGCCTCCCTCCACACACACTGATGCCACATGCCACGCATGTCTAGGGGGAGATGTGTCAGAGTCACAGCTGGTGGTGTTCTGTGCTTCCTCGTCAGTCAGCAGAGGAAGGAGGGGGACTGCAGCAGAAGCTACCCAGGCAGCTCCTCCAGCAACTCTCACTGGAGATGCAAGGTGGTCTGCAGCTGAACCTAATAGGAAACCCTTCCCAGATACACCTGGAGCAGAGCCTAATAGGACACCTTCCCAGATATACCTGGAGCAGACCCTAACAGGACACCTTCCCAGATACACCTGGAGCAGAGCCTAATAGGACACCTTCCCAGATGCACCTGGAGCAGACCCTAATAGGACACCCTCCTAGATGCACCTGGAACAGACACTAATAGGACACCCTCCTAGATGCACCTGGAACAGACCCTAATAGGACACCCTCCCAGATGCACCTGGAGCAGACCCTAATAGGACACCCTCCTAGATGCACCTGGAGCAGACCCTAATAGGACACCCTCCCAGATGCACCTGGAGCAGACCCTAATAGGACACCCTCCTAGATGCACCTGGAGCAGACCCTAATAGGACACCCTCCTAGATGCACCTGGAGCAGACCCTAACAGAACACCCTCCTAGATGCACCTGGAGCAGACCCTAATAGGACATCCTCTCAGATGCACCTGGAGCAGACCCTAACAGGACACCTTCCTAGATGCACCTGGAGCAGACCCTAATAGGACACCCTCCTAGATGCACCTGGAGCAGACCCTAATAGGACATCCTCCCAGATGTACCTTAACTGGAAGCTGAGCTAGGACATCCCCTACTTTTCTCTTGAAAAGCAAAGGAGCTAAAAATGTGATTGGGGGGGTGGGGGTGGTGAACAGGCTTATTGACTCAAAAAGGCCACCAGGAAGCAGCAAGTTTTATCTTAAAAAAGGCATCGCAGCTCTGACATTATCCCAGTGCAGGGTAAGTGGCCAGGCAATTGTTACGAAGTGCAGTGAGTCCTCTCAGAAGAAGTAAAAGTGCTTCCCACACCCTGCCGGCACCTTCCCACTTCCTTTCTCCTAAGGCCACTCTTACAGTCACTGTAACCCCAAATCCTGTGAATAACACTGGCGGGGAGGGGAGCACTAGGAGTGGGAAGTACAAAGAGCTCATCCCAGCACCTGGGAGGAGACTCAGAGCAGACGTGGGATTTCCCAGGCAGGCACTGTGACACTCACTGCCTCTCGGGACCTCGTGACAGCCCATCTGAAAACTCAGGAAACTGAGGCAGGGAGGGACGAGCTCCCTTACCAAGACAATGCTGTAGGTAGTGCGGCCAACTGGGCCCTAGACACACCCTCTGGTGTATGCCAAGCAGGAAGACTTCTCCGCAGATCAGAACTTCAGCCCAGAGAAACCTCAATATCCTCCCACACATCCCTGCAAATAGGAAGCAGGAAGGCTCAGAGATGCAAGAAGCACAGAAGAAGGTCACCCACAAGTGAAACGTGTGTTTTGGAGCTCAAATTCCTAGTGTAATAGAATCCAGCCCCTCCAACTGGACGACGGCTCCTGAGTGAACCTGTCCTTCCTAAGCATTTGGCTAACTAAGAGGTTTCATCTGTTCCTTTCCCGTGACAGTATCAGGCTTTGCAACTGCTCTGAGATACACTTGACATCCCTATAGGATGACTTACAAGCCACCTCTTTGTCAGCATATGGGTAATTGTAACACTGCATAACTGGCCATGCTCTATTCCCTTACTCATGAAGACCCAGAAACGTCCAGTAAGGTGAATTAGTAACAGTTTCCATTTCCGTTTTCATTTCAGGAAACTGACCTACAACATCTATCTGCCCAGGAAGCGTCTCTCGGTCCTTCCTCGGAGGGTGGTCAGGGAGGATCCATGCCACCTTCATCTTCATTGGGGAAGTGAATCTCAGCTTGGGGAGAAAGGGGAACGGGAAATAAAACCAGGATTCAAAGTAGATGCTCATGTTTCCCTGAGAGCGTTCAAGTCAAGAAACGAGACCCCTTGTGCATGCAAGGGGACAAGCAGAGCAAATCCACAAGCGCGCCTGGGATAGTTACGATAGCTCATTAAGGGCCTCTTCCCTCCCTAAAGCCTTGTTTGTTTGGTGAACTCTTGAAATATGGCAAGCAACGTTTATAAGACGTTTGGTCAGACCACAAGCAGAATCACTCCTGAGACTTTAGAATAAAGTTTCCTCTGGGCAGGACCAAGTGTCCAGAAGCGAGTCAGACAGCGGAGGCCTGCCCCCTCCTTCCCCGGGCACAGGTGGAGGCCTGAGGCTGCATCTGAAGTAGCCTGTATGGAAGAGGAGAGATGTTCACAGGCAGTTTGTTATTTTATAATTTTAAATGTTATAAATTTTCTCTAATAAATAGAAAAGTATATGACTTGACTAAATAATTCAGAAAAAAATGTAATAATAACTGTGCATGACTGTGGACGGGTGTGCAAGGAATCCCTGGCTCTGGTGCGGACACAACTAGCTAGAT
This sequence comes from Cnephaeus nilssonii, assembly GCF_951640355.1. Classification (NCBI taxonomy): domain Eukaryota; kingdom Metazoa; phylum Chordata; class Mammalia; order Chiroptera; family Vespertilionidae; genus Cnephaeus; species Cnephaeus nilssonii. The sequence goes on along the minus strand of NC_137072.1, from coordinate 39,920,693 downwards.
CTGCCCATGGTCTTCAATCTCTTCATTAGGCACAGAAACAGTTCCAACCTAAGAAGCAAAAGAAAAAAAGATTTAAAACCAGCAGCCCAGAAGAGAAAGACCTGTTTTACCTGCTATCCATCAGAGACCCTCCATTCCTCACAAGCTTGCATAGTGTTTCCCTGTTTTCCATACCTACTGTGCAAAGCACGTTAGTAAAGAACTCTCTCAATTTGTAATTCACACAGCACAGAGAGTCCATGTTACTATGCAAGGGTATCAAGAGAATATTCAAAAGACAGAATTCAATGAAATTGCAAAAAACTAAATAGCAAACCCTCCCTTCCCCCCCCCAAAAAAAAAAATCTGCTTGTTGTAATTTTGACTTTTACAACTCAGTATCTCAGCATTCTCCCACTCCATTTGTCTCAAAGGCTTATTAAAATGAATACCCAGCCCGGCTGGTGTGCCTCAGTGGTTGAGCGTCAACCTATGAACCAGGAGGTCTCAGTTCAATTCCCGATCAGAGCATATGCCTGGGTTGTGGGCTCAATCCCCAGTAGGGGGTGTGCAGGAGGTAGCCAATCAATGATTCCTTCTCATCACTGATGTTTCTATCTCTCTCTCCCTCTCCCTTCCTCTCTGAAATCAATAAAAATATATTTTAAAAAATGAATACCCCAATTGGGACCAGAAGACAGAAGGACAGTGTCCATATGCTCAGAAGTGAGAAACCCCATTCCTTGTCACACTGGCTCCTGCACCCCAGCCCCTACCTGGGAACCCCAGGTTGCCTCGCCTCTCTGAGATCCCTATTTATTATCATCAGGAACAAACTGGTGCAATTACTTCTTTTGAGATGAGACAAGTTTTTGACGCTCTTAGCAGAAAGAACAGAGCACTGGCAACACGAGTAGGCAACCTTTGTATGGGACACCAAAAAAATCACAAAAGAAAGATAAAGTCAGCAACCTTGAAAGGAGAGGTGTACAGAGAGAGAAACTGGAGGGCGAGGAGAGCACCAACTCAATGAAAAGTGGCCGGAAACCAATCACATCACACGAGACACTGTCCACGCTACAGCTGATGACATGTCCCTGATTCCCAGGATAAATACTGATGTGCAAAACTAAATCGAGTCACTGTACCAAGAATCTGCCTTTTTTTTTTTTTAAGGTGCCTGAGTAATTATCAGGAGAATTAGAAATGATCTTGTTAATATGACTAGGAGTTGGACTGGTGAGTCAGGCCATATACATGACATCAAAACTAAGAGGATCCGATACATTCTCTTTGCAATTCAGAAGAATGCTACTACTCATCCCCTAAATCACTGCTTTTTAAAAAATCAACTCTAAAAAAAGAGACAGCCGTTTGAAGAAGGCTGGGAGGAGGAAGACAAGAAGTGAGTCATAGCATCCAACAGCTTGTAGCCTCAAACCATAACAAGAATATAAAACCCGTGGGCCCAGTCTAAAACAAAATAGAGTTGTTGTTACGGCTTTAACCTCATAAAGTTCAGATCTAAGCATGAGCATAGCACTGCAAATATCTTATAAGCATTTGGAGCAATGTTACAGATCTATGCCTTAATGTGTGTGTATGTTTACTTTCCTGGCTTCCTGGCTAAATTTGATACCTATATTAATTCTTAGAGAAAAGAACTTTCAAATGGAACGATTTTCATAACTCTGAAAAACTCTTAGAATTCAAGTCCACCCACTTCAAATCCCACACATATCAATGCTTTCATTTTTATAAATATTTTTAATGCAGGTAACAATATTTTACATTTATCAGGCCGAGTACTCCACTTCATTCACCGTGATACCTATGGCTATGGGTGAGATGGATTAACAGAGAAACACATTTTGTAACTATCCTGAGATCTGATTCCAGGTGGAGTGGCTCAGGGTGCCCCACAGCTTCTATTTCCCTCCCCCTGCTGACCCCTTCCCTTCTTCCTCGCCCACTTACAACAAATTATCAATGAGACTCTGGAGGAAAAAATTTTTTTACACACTTGTTTTCCAGAATCAACTGTTTCCTTTCAATGAGGAGAATATACACAAAGTTTGGGTGGCATTAGAGACAGCTGGGTCTTTGCTTACTGACCTCGGAAGGTGGTCCTAAGCCTTAAGCTTCCACGGAGCTGTTAGCTCTGTAGTAGCATCAGGGACCCCCAAGGAAAGAACAGGGGCTGGAAAGGGGGGGGGGGGGACAGAACTCGAGTTTAGAGCTAAGTGTATCTGTTATCTTGGGCCCAATAGCCCTGAAAATGCCACCCCCTACATCAGGGGTGGGGAACCTTTTTTCTGCCAAGGGCCATTTGGATATTTATAACATCATCTGAGGGCCATACAAAATTGTCAACTTAAAAATAAGCCTGCTGTATTTGGTCAAACATTAAATGAACTCGGCCCTAATGCCTTGGCAGGGCCACACCAAACGATTTCTCGAGCCTTACACGTTCCCCACCCCTGCCCTAAGTCCACACACCTTCCAAATGCCATCTCGTGAAGATCTTACGCTTTGGTGACAGGAATGGGCAAGCTGCTTGTGCACTGCTCATCTGCTTTTTTTTTTTTTTTTTTTTTTTTTTAATTATTGGTTCCTTGACCAGCACAAAAGGCTGACATTTCAGTTAGAATTCACCTCCTTCCTCAAGCAGATTCATACTGACTAAGAAAATGTTCAAGTTGGACTCGATGACGGAATAAAATGAACAGTTAAAGTAATCTGGCATATCAATCAGCAAAGCAGAGCATGAGCTGAGTAACCCCCATAACCAAAAGGTAGGAAGTAAGTAGTTATACTAACAACTAAAAAGCCACAAAGGGTTTGACACAACATGTATTTTTTTAAAGACGTCTCTTGTGCAAACAACAAATTTTTCGCAGGCTGTATCACAAGGCAACGTCCCTAGTTCTACCGACAGAGGAGCCCAGCCACTCCTGAAAGAGTGGGGCGAGGGCCTTCTGCGGCTGCAAGTCCAGGGCATGCAGAGCCCCAGGAACGCGCATCATCAGTTCACAGAGAAACTGACTGCTCAATCTCAACCAACAAGCGAGTGTTTTAAATAAGACAAGTCTGTCTTTGAGAAGTTTTCTGTTTCCTCTCTACTTTGGTATTCCCATTTGAAGTTATTCCTTAAGCCAAATGTTTATTCACTTATTAATGAACTTATCTGGGGGCCCTCTTAAAGCCAAGAAGAAAAATGCAAGATCCCAAAAGCCAAAAGAAGGGAAGAATGATCTAGGAAAAGGGGTGTCGGCCACTCCACCTGGCATCCTGCAGCCGCCAGCGCACTGGCTGGCTGCCTCCCCGTCTCACATTCAGTCCGAAGTATTTGAGCAGACCCACAATCCCTGGCCCCACAGCAACGCCTGGAGCTGCTAGTGCCCACAGGAGGGGCTGCCGGCCACATCTCCCTGGAAAGCTCCTGTTCTCTGCTGACGAGGCTGTTCTAAGGGAGAGGAGCCGGCTTTCCCCAGTGAGGGGAGCACTGGGTGGTAACACAGCAGAGTGGAACAAGGAGGCAACCAGCAGAGCAGGAGAGTAAAACCCTGAGTTCTGCAGGCAATGCCCCCCCAAAAAAAATAAAATAGTATTAGCATCTATAACAATACCCAGCAGACAGGGCAACCAAAACAGGGCCATGGTCTGCAAATCCCAAAAATGAGCAACCACTCACCGCCCACAGGCCACATAAGAACTTTGAGAGAATATAGTCCACTCTGCTTTTTCAACCGAGGTGATGTGCTTAAAACGGAATTGTTTTTTCCATCCTCCTCTGTAGGAACCGAGCACTGAAAATTCCACATGTTTCCACAATATTTTCCGAGATTTCCATGAAAACTAATTTAAAGAATCCTCTCCCCATGAGTCCTGGTTGAAGAGAAAATGTGAAAGCAATAGACTCAAGTAATTCAGCATTAAGGCTTGTTCTAACTTTTCACTTTGGAAGTGGGTATGCTGGGGCATTTTTTTAAGTTCCAAAATGTAAAGTGATACAGATTTCTGATCCTTCCACTCGTTGGTTTCTCCTAAGCAATACTGGGAAACAAACTGGTTCATCTCATTTAAGCCAGTAAAACTACTTATGTGTTTCTAAGACCTGAAATTCCAAATGACCTTAAAGAGCAACTCTATCAACTCAGCAGGGACAAAGCAAGACAAGGGGGTGGCGGGGGGGGGGGGGGGCACAGAGGGGCTGAGGCTGCACCAGCCGATGCCACAAACCTCTGATTCTTTCATTCTTCAGGCCAGGCCTAGCAAGGTTTGCGTAGAAAGAAAAACAATAATGCGCTTCCTGAATGCAAACACACACATCCCTTTCTCTGCCCAGACACTCAGTAAGAAATTCATTAAGCCCTTTTATCAAGTCTGTTCAGAGAATGGGGCTGAGCGCACGTTGCTCTAAAGTGGCTTTGCCATCCTCTGGGCAGCAGGAACACATTCCTCACCCTCCGAGAGCGACAGCTGGTGGCAGGTGAGTGTCATCTAGCAGGTGAGTGCGCCCCATGTACCCGTTCGTCAGGGACCGTAAGTGACCGCTCCCGGCACCGGAGGGGGCCAGGTCGCACATTCAGAGCACTGTCCCAGATTCAGAGAGGCAGGTATGAGCTTATTTCCAGGCTGACAGGGGGAGGTGAGCCGTGCTGTGGGGTTCAGGGGCTCCCCTTTGCTAACAGACATATGGTGTTGACCCTTGACCTTCCTAGGATGCAGACAGAGCAGAACTGCTTGTTTGGCGATGATGCACGAGTGATGGGTGCTGTGAATCATACAACAGCGGTGGGGATGAGAGACTAGAGCTCTGAGGGGCTGACGAGTGAGGGAGAAAACCCATCTGAGCATCGACACAATCAAATAACGCCAGCAAACGTTTCCTAATACAGACTTCATCCCCTCAAGCACTGTCCCCAGCACACACTTTATCCACCACTGTGCATCTCAACAGTGTTCCCCCGTGGGCCCACTCTGTATGGCCTACCTCTGGGCCCTCTGGGGTACTAGCGACGCCCTCACATCTTCAACCAGGTGGAACAGTGTCTGCCCAGCACAGAGTCCAGGAAGCAGCCTCCTTCTGCTATGGGACTGTTTAACATTACATTTCACTGGGATACCCTGCAGAACCCCAGGTTTGATATAGAGACATAGTCCGTGGACAACCGGAAAGGCAGCTAACACTATGTCACAACCCGCTCCTTTATTCCCTTCTGCGCCCTGCAAGTGTTAAAAAGGAAAGCATAAAGTCAACATCGGCTCCTCCCTGCTGATGAAATTGGCACGAATGAATTTACTTTCTGGCTGCCGGCCCTCACAAAACCGTTACACACACACACACACACACACACACACGCACACACACACACAAAGTTCACCACGCTGCACTGCTCCAAATATAAATCCAAGACAGCCGGCCCCTCCCCACCCCACCACAGCACGTTAGTGGCCTTCTCAGGGTGAGCCGGGTGAATACTGAACAGATATTAAACATTAACATTTTGGAACTTTAGTGGCTTTTTTTTAAGGCATAGCAAAACCTGATCTAAACTTATGACAGTTGAGCACATGATCCCATCATTAAGAACAAATAAGAAGCCGTACGTAACACTCCGTGAAATCACGGCAGCAAATCTGTCACCAATTCCAAATCCGAGGGATGAGCGCCAGGCAGGGAACCTGGCCTGAGGTAGGAGGTTTGAGAGTCTCCCACCCTTCGTTCGCATCACAACACACACGAACAATAGTAGCACAACCTTCCCCGAGCCGAGCCGTAGTAAAACCGGGATGGCTGGCACATCGGGGTTCAAACCCTCAAGTCCAACGACAAGTTTCGCATTAGAACAAGGCCAGGGCACCGCAGGCCGAGCGGCGCGAGACGTCCCCAGCCTGGGCCGCGGGGGCAGCGCGCGGACGCGCACAAGGACACGGGCCCGCCAGGCCGGCCGCTCCATCCCGTGCCCCAGGCCCCGCCGCAGCGCAGCCCGGCGGCGACACGCAGTGGCCCGGGTGGGGGCCGTGACACGCACCGCGGGGACCCAGCGCCCCTGAGACCACGCGCCCGCCCGCCCGCCCACCCCGCAGCGGCCTCCCGGCGACAGCGCGGCGCGGCCCGGCCGGGCCTGTTACCTTCCGACAGCTCCAGCTCCAGCTCAGCCAGCCGCGCCCGCACCTCCAGCGGCAGCGCCATGCCCTCCAGGCTGCGGTCCGCCATCGCGCCGCGCCCGCCTCTTTGTCTCAGGCCGCGGCTTGGCCGCTCCAGCGATCCCGGACCCGCACAGAGCGGCGGCACCGGCGGGCAGCGCTCCTCCTCCGGCACCTCCTCCGCGCGGCCCCGCAGGGCGGCCTCGCGCCCGCGCCCCCGCGTTCCCGCGCGCGCCCGGCCCGGCGCGGTCCCGCCGCGGCTCGGCTGCTCCACCGGGTGCTCCCCGGTGCGCGCGGTGGCAGGGGCGCAAACAGGGCGGGGGCTACGGGCTGGGGCGCGCACCGGAGGCGGGGTATGGGGAGGGCGGGAGCGCAGTGACGGGGGCGCGCATCAGGACGGAGGCTGCTGGCGGGGGCTTGCGGAGTGCGCTGGGGGATATGGGAGTGGGGGCGTGCGGATGTTGTGCGGTGCGGGGGCACGCGCCAGGACAGGGGCGCGCACCGGGATGGGGACGCGCACCAGGGCGGGGATGGGCGGGCCAGCTCAGCGCGCGTTCCTGGAGCACACGCACGGGTCCCGCGGGCCCTCCCCGCCCCGCCCAGGACCTGGCTTCCCTCTGGCTTAAGGCAAAAAATAGCTGCTGGGTCCCCTCCACCCTCCCAGGTTGATACTTCAAGTATTCTGGGTCTTCAAGGGCTGAATTTTTTTTTATATGAATAGTTTGTTTGGGGGGTTGGACGTAACAGTGTGGGCCATGAAGCGAGTACCCGGCAGAAAGTTCCTAGAGGCCGCCAGCCTGTGCTCTTGGCTAATCAGAGCATCTGCCGGGCCTTGTTCCCACCTGCGAAAAGGAGGCTGGAGGAGAGAGGAAGTCTACTGTCCACATCCAGGTCACCCTGAAAGGCCGTGGCCCAATGGCACGGTCCCCAGCACCCACCTTTCGCCGGCTGGGGGCTCCTGTTGTCCTCAGCAGGTCCTCTTCCCTGGGCTTCTCCATCACTGCCCTGGATTCCATCCCTTTTCTCTTCCATTCCTGTGCTGGATTCCATCCCCTTTCTCTTCCATTCCTGTGCATCCTCCCTCGCGATTACCAGATCTGTGCCTCTGGGCACGGTCGTATGGGGGAGGCAATCTCATGCCTCCAACTGCCCAACTGAATCACCTCACTGAGATACTCAGACACCTCTATAGCCAGCGCCTTCTGATTCTAACAATCTGCACCAGTTTCCTAATTCTCCCGGCCAGAGAGTCCTCGGAGACTTTTGTCTTCCTCAGTCTTCCTGATCCTCTCTGGACAAAGTCTTGGGCATCTGACCTCATTTTCATTCCTGTAACCACTCTTCCCGCTTAAGCCACTGCCACGGGTTACTTGACCCTGAAGCAGAGTCAGCGCCCAGAAGCTCCGTGGCATTCTTTCCCCTTTCAAAAGTAGGCAGTTGTGCCCGGCGGGTGGCTCACCTGATTGGAGTGTGATCCTATGGGTTCAATCCCCAGTCAGTGGCATACAGGAGGCAAACAATCAATGTTGCTTTCTGACATCAACCTGCAGTCCCACTGCATCTCCCATGAGCTCCCAGAAGACCTCCTGGAGGCCTTTCGCACTTTCTTTCAGGGTGTGCCCTCATCCAGGGTGCCCACCTGCCCACACCCCTTACATCCACCCCTAACGTCAACTCCAGAAAATTTTCTCCTCCTGCCTGCTGTGCTCCCACTGCTTACTGCCCTTGTCCTGCCTGACCATTTTTTATCACCCTCATCAGCCTAAGTCTAAGCTCCTGGAAGACAAAGACTAAGCTTTCTTCATCTCTGTACTTCCCAGTGACTTGACCGTTGTGGCAACTTAGAGAGTTGTGGGCATTTCTCATACGGATCTGACTTTTCGGTGGGGACATGTGAGAGGAGTGGGCAACTAACAGTGACTAGCTTGAAAAAGGTGGACATGGAGTCAATGGGCGCTGCTGTTTATCTCTCCTTTTCACAATAAACAGACTGCTGGTGTAGAGAGCCTTCGAGGGGCTCTAGTCCAGCCCTTCATGCTACAGTTGAAAAGCCTTAGAGAAATAAAATGCAGCAGAACCAGGATTCAAACCCCAGTCTGCAGAGCAAAGCGCAGGGTTCCTTACAGCAAAGTGGGACTGCACACTCCACTCAGCAAGCAGATCAAGCCGCTGTGGGGCAGGATGATGCCAAAATGAAAACATATTCCCTTTTCAATGCACAGATGGGCCTTGATCGTTTACAGAAGATGCTATAACTGAGGTTGGTTCCAAAGAAGACTACTATTTTGCATTCAATAGCACATCGATAGCGGGCTGAGATTCTGAGCTGCCGGTTCATTTTAACAGGTCTTTGGGTAACTACAGAGTGCAGATTGGATAGTGTACTCGTGGAATTCCAATGGCCTGATAGATGTCTTTATCTGGAAATTCTGCCATGTCCTCAAAACATGTCCAAATCAGAATCTTCATACCCACCAATCATCAGTCTCTGCTCATTCTCCCTGATGGTAGCCTCCCTTGCTCCTTGTTACCATGTTTGAGCCCGCCTGTTATCAAGCTTCAGTAACTTCTACCTACAACCGTTCTCTGACGCTCTCTCTCCTCCCCTCAGCCCACGGCCACTGCCTAATTCGGACCTTCAGAGCACACCCCCACTCCCCACCCTCCACCCCTAAGATTTTGTCCTTGTAATCTTTCCTGCGTGGCTGCCAGATCACTTGTTCTAAAGTGCCGCTTTGAGTAGGGGACAGTCGGGCTCTGCGTTATACAGTGGTCCTTTGCCTACAAACCCGAGAACTCCTTGCTTTGACCCTGAAGGCTTTACAGACCCTGGCACAAAGCTCTCTTCTCTACTTTCTGTTTTGCGGGCCCCTGCCATGCACCTGCGTTCTCAAGAATTCTCGGTTGTCCGTGGAGAGTCCGCCACTTCTTGTGTCTGTTGTTGGTGGACATGTTCCTTCTTCTTGTCATCCTGTCTCCCTTATTCCCCAGCCCGAGTCACAGCCACATGCCAAACGTTATACGTTCGAGTTTCAGTTCAAATGCTGCTTCTCCCATGAAGCCTTCCTTCCTGATCTGGTTGGAAAGATGCTCTCCCACCTCTGGGATCATACCCCTCTTTGCTGCCTGGTGTACCCGGATTCGTGAGTCATCTGTGCATCTCATATGGCAGCTAGTTTGTCTACAATTCTTCCGCGGCGTTGAGGGACCTATACTCGTAAACTGCATCTTGTTTCTCAAAGTGCGGTCCAGCACTGGAACAAGAGCAAGACTGTTCCCCTCATCTCTTCTGCTGCAGTCAGGCAGCCTCAAGGAACGTAGGGCTTAGTGAAAACCCTGACTTATAGTCGTGTGTGTCTATTTGTATAAAAACCTGGTTCTAATGTGTGACTAGGTTGGACATAATACCCAGGAGAAGTTTATTAGAATGGAGTCAATGGGCACTAAGGGCTATTTGCCTCAAAATCTCACTAAAGCCCTAGACACTCCATCATCGCAGTTACATCTTTTTCTTCTTCTTCTTTTTTTAATCCTCACCCGAGGATATTTTTCCATAGCTTTTTAGGGAGAGTGGAAGAGAGAGGGAAAGACAGAGAGAAATCTCGATGTGAGAGAAACATATCGATTGTTTGTCTCCTGCACGAACCTGGACCAGGGCCCAGGCCGGGGAGGAGCCTGCAACCAAGGAACGTGCCCTTGACCGCAATCTAACTGGGGACCCTTTGGTCCGCAGGCCGATGCTCTATCCACTGAGCAAACCGTCTAGGGCCACAGTTACATCTTTGAAGTGTGGTCAGTTGTCTTCAGAAAGCTGCAGTAGAATCTCATGGCTGCTGCTTGGGAGGGGTCGCACATCCTTAGCATTTGTTAACACTGGAGCATAGTTTAATTGTCAAATAAGCCAGCTTAGCTTATTTGGGTCAGCTTAGAGGGTCTGAGACACAGTACAAACATGCAGGTGTCCATGAGACAAAGGCCACCCCGTGAGGACCCTGGCCCGCCAGGGCGGGCCAGCCCGAGGCCAGTGGATGGAAGAAATGCTAACATGAGACCTTGAAAGCTATCTCTGCCCCTCTATCCTTTCACCCAGACAAGCTCTGAAATCAATTGTGTTGAGTTCCACAGAGGGGCAGCTACCTAAAGCTAATTAGTCAACCAATCATCATGCAAATTAGGATTTGGGACCTCTGTCTATATCTTGCTTTACTGTCTGCTCTGGGTAACGTGTCACCATTATGTACCTACTTACCGGACCTCACCTCTATCTTTCCTGTTTCACTGAATTCCAAGCCAGTTCTGAGTGAAAACTTAGTAACTCACATTAACTGGGCCTTAGATTTCAGAAACCTGGTTAGGATGGAAGAGTGTAGTAAAGAACTGGATTCAACTGGTGGACTCTGAAGGCATCCTCGTAGCCCGGCTGATTCATTCATGAGCCCAGGGGAGGGAAACACGACACTCCTCAGCTGAGCGCCCTCGCCCTCAGATAGTATCTCCCAGGCACACCTTCACTTCCTGAGTCTCACTGCTGCGAAGAGTTGATTATTTCACTCCTCATCAGATTTATGTAGAATTTATTCATGCTGTGATCTCTCCCGTGCATTCCAGTTTTGTGATTTTTTTAACCTTTTCCAAAGTCACCAGGAAGAGTTGCTGTAAAATTCTGTAGTGGGAGTTCTTTAAGTTCTTATATCCTAAGTCCTGGAGGGAAAGGTGCATACAACCCTCTTATGACACTGTCTTCTATTTTCTTTTCTTTTTTAATTCTCACCCAAGGGAATATTTTTGTCCATTCTAAAGAGAGAGGAGGGGAGAGAGAAACATCTATCGGTTGCCTTCTCCTACGAGACTCAACTGGGGATTAAACCCAAAACCTAGGTAAGTGCCCTGACTGGGAATTGAACCTGCAACCTTTTGGTGCATGGGACAACGCTCCAACCAGCTGAGCCACCGGCCAGGGCCTGACACGTCTTCGTAAGCTGCAGTCTCCCTACAGAACTATGCCTGGCAATTTATGCTTTTGGTTATGTTTCATTTTGGTCTCCCCAGATTATCAGAAATGCAGGTTGGGTAGAGTGCTGGTTTTAAAGCAAGTTTAAAAGTGAATAATCTGACACAGAAAGTTTGGGTTTAATAACTTATGTGGAAGCCCCTTTCACGTCCCGGTGATTCAGAGTTCGGGTTCTGGAGAAGGCCTCACACAAATGAAAAGAGACTTTAGAAAAGATTTAATTTGGGAAATGGGGTCCAGGCGGTAGTCCAACTCTAGTGGGAGAACTACTCCTCGCTCTGGCTTTTCCATCCCTTTTATTAAGATTAAAATTATAGGATACACCCATATCACCTAGGCAGGAAACTCCAATAAAAGCCAATCAGTGAATTTAGAACTAACTGGTGGGGGCTTCTTCAACTACCAATATCTAGTAATTAGCTCTGACCCTTTAGAGCAATTAAGGTTGACCAGCCCTCCGAATTCCCTGTCCACGGCTCTCTATTATTAAAACAATGATCGGCTTCCGGCAAACTTATAACTTAGAAAGAAGCTTGAATCTTTGAATGAAACTGCTCTGTGCATGCAGGAGATGGTTAAAGTTTCTGTAACGTTTTTAGCATTATTATAGAATGAATGTGAACGTGACTAAGTCCAGTGAACATGTGTGCACCTGCCTGCTGCTATGTTACTATCCTCTGGAAGTAAAGAACTTTCCAACCTATTTAGCTAACCAAGACCCATCTACCAGCAAAAGAGAAGAAGGAAGGAATCCCACAGCATGTTAATACAATACTCATACCTCTCCTGGAAGTGCTGTGAGGCAAAGACGTCTCAATGGAAAAACAGTGTGTGAGTTTGTCTTGGACAAACAGCCTAAGTATTTTCTTGTAAATGTTATTATAAGTCCATATGCAATTACCAATAATGTAATTATTTATGATAGTTTTTGTGAACTTTTATTAGCACAGAACAAATTCTCATCCAAAAATCAATCCTGTTTGGTCTTAGACTGCATCATATTTTTATAATATATTTCTTTTGCCAATTATGATTGACTAATGTCTGGCATAATTAAGCTAATGTTAAAATGAATTGTCATTCCCAGAACTCATATCAATTAAGTGGCTGAAACAAATGATACATACGCTTTTTTTTCTTCAAGTTTTACAAAGTGTTTTTAAGATACAAGACTTTATTGAGTGTTTAAAACAGGAGTTTTTAAAGCAGAAGAGAAAGGAGTGGTTGAAGACTAAAATGTCACCATCCAAAATCCACAAAGTGGAACAGAATCATCAAAAAAAACTTTTAAACTAGACTCATCTCTTCAAAATAGAGGAAACACACACACACATACACACACACACACACACACACACACACACACGGAGTCAGGTACATTCCTAAATGGCTTCTACTATGCCAAGTAAAACTTGACAATCGTGTTCATAAGTGGAGTCTAAAAAGTTTAACTGTGTAAAATGCAGAATCTCATTATTGTGAAGATAATTAAAAGCAGTGTTTTTGAGTCCGTCTGTCCTAGCTCACCCACACTGGATGAAAGTAAATAAAAATAAAGGTTGTGAAGTTTGCACTGTCCGCAGCTGAACATACTGGTCTCAGAGAGACCCAGGGACTCCAGGGCCTTGGCTGCCCGGCCATCACCCTCCAGAATCAGGAGCTAAAGTTAATGCTTTGAGAATGGGACTGGGCAGGAACAGGAGAGGATGGGCCATCGGGGACATCCACATCCCGGATGCGGTGGAAGCCTTACCGTAGTCATTTCCGGTGCCTCAACTTCCTACCATGCTCATGGTCATGCACATGGACTGAGGAGATATAAGGTGGGTTCCCAGGTGAGGGTTCAGGGTCCGTGCTTCATTGAGGCCAGGCTCTTATAAAAAAGAACCTATAGGGGGTGAACACATCGGGGGAGGAAGGAAGAAGCACTCCACAGTCCACAGATTGATGGGGCACAGCCAACCTTTGTAACTCTGGGTTGCTCAGTTGTTGACCTGCCACGGGGGGCCACTATCCGTCGATCCCAAGAGGAAAGTGGGTCACTGTGGTCCGTTAGCACCAACACTAGCAGCTAAGGGATGGAGCACCGCCTGTAAAGGGCTCCAGCCGGGCTCTGCCTATCAGTGGAGCAAAAACGTGGCTCACCCCTCATTTGGCCACAGGTGCTCACATCCACCATGAAGCCAGCATGAAGCTGGTTTGTACGGACAGATCATGGAAAGTCAGGAACCTACCACGTCAGGTGGGGGGTGGACTTAGGTGATTGAGTGTTTTGGGTTTATTTTGTACACGAATATTATTTTTTGTTTTCTATTTTTATCTTTTAATAAGCCAAATAATTGTTCAAAATTACTTTAATTGTGCCCTGGCCACGTGGCTCAATTAGTTGGAGCATCATCCCATACACCGAAAGGTTGTGGGTTCAATTCCTGGTCAGGGCACCTACAGGAGGCAAATGATCAATGTTTCTCTCTCATATCTCTGTCTCTCTCTCTCTCTCTCTCCCACCCCCTTTCCTTCCTCTCTCTCTCAAATCCATAAGCATGTCCTCAGGTGAGAATTTAGAAAGAGAATTACTTTGCTTGCTTTGCATGGGCTCATGAAGAATTTTAATGTTTCCCAGTTGTTCATGTAGTTTTCACAAAGCAATTGTACAAAGCGAATACCTAGAAATAGCCCAAGTGCCCATCAGTAAATGAATGGATAAAGAAAAACTGTGTTACAGTGTTACATTTACACAGTGGAATACTGTGCAGCTGTAAAAAAGAAGGATCTCTTACCCTTTGAGACAGCATGAAGGGACCTGAAGAGTATTATGCTAAGTGAAATAAGCCAGTCAGAGAAAGACAAGTATCACATGATCTCACTTATATGTGGAATCTAATGAACAAAATAAACAAACAAAATATATCCATAGACCTTGAAGCATGTGACAGACTGACATATTTCAAAGGGAAGGGGTGGGGGAAGCAGGAAGAGATTAACCAATGAACTTATATGCACACTAGAGGCCAAGCACATGAAATTCGTGTGTGGGTAGAGTCCCTAGGCCTGGTTTGTGATCAGGACCATCTTCCCCGCCCCCCACTGCCACCTACCCCAGTTCCCCGTTTGCCATTGGGCAATCAGAGCCTGATGGCTGGAAGAAGGGACCAAGAGTTCGGGCGTTCCTGCTCACTGGCCGGCACCGCCCCCCCTGCAGGTCACCCTCTGTGTGTGGGGCGACTGGCGGGGCAGGGGCCTTGGCCTGGCGCCACCCATGTCCCCTGCCACCCACCCCTGGTTCCCACCACCCATCAGGCAATCGGAGCCTGCTGGACAGGGAAAGGGACCTAGAGGTGGTCAGTGCACCTCATAGTGACTAGTTGAGCAGTAGTTCTGGTTGTTCTGCCATTGGGGTCAATTTGCATATTACCTTTTTATTATATAGGACTAGATGCCCGGTGCATGAAATTCGTGCATGGGAGGGTGTCCCTCAGCCCAGCCTGCACCCTCTCCAATCTGGGACTCCTAAACGGGCAGTCGGACATCCCTCTCACAATCCAAGACTGCTGGCTCCCAACCACTCACCTGCCTGCCTGCCTGATTGCCCCTAACCGCTTCTGCCTGCCAGCCTGATCACCCCCTAACCACTCCCCTGCCAGCCTGATTGACGCTTAACTGCTCCCCTGCTGGCCTGGTTGGCCCTAACTGCCCTCCCCTGCCGGCCTGGTCGCCCCCAACTGCACTCCCCTGCTGGCCTGGTCACCCACAACTGCCCTCCTCTGCCGGCCTGGTCACCCACAACTGCCCTTCCCTGCAGGCCTGGTTGCCCCCAACTTCCCTTCTCTGCCAGCCTGGTCACTCCTAAGTGCTTTCCCCTGCAGGCTTGATCGCCCCCAACTGCCCTCCCTTGCAGGCTTGATCGCCCCCAACTGCCCTCCCTTGCAGGCCTGCTCCCTCCCAACTGCCCTCCCCTGCTGGCCATCTTGTGGCAGCCATCTTGTGTTCACATGGGGACGGCCACCTTGTGTGTTGGAGTGATGGTCAATTTGCATATTACCTGTTTATTCTATAGGATTATATAGGATAGAGGCCCAGTGCACAGGTGGGGACTGGCCGGCCTGCCCTGATGGGGGCCCCGGATCGGGGTGGGGGTCCCTGCTGGGGGGTGGGGCCGGCAGGGGCGAGGGGCCACAGTCGTTCTGGTCTCTGGTTGTCCTGGTCATTCTGCCTTTTCGGTCACTGGGCTTTTATTATATAGGATATGCATAATGCATGACCCGGCAATAATGTGGTGAAGGGCTAGGGAAAAGGTGGGAGCAGGGTGGAGGGAGTCAATGGGGATGTGGGCG
Source organism: Cnephaeus nilssonii (assembly GCF_951640355.1). NCBI lineage: Eukaryota > Metazoa > Chordata > Mammalia > Chiroptera > Vespertilionidae > Cnephaeus > Cnephaeus nilssonii. The sequence continues at coordinate 39,905,216 of NC_137072.1, read as the reverse complement.
GAGAGATGAGAGGGACATCTGTAATACTTTCAACAATAAATTTTAAATAAATAAATAAATAAATAAAAATAAACTAAAATAAAAGCAATGAAAGAAATTAGTTCTATTTCTAACACATGAGAAATGGATAGTGCTCAATAATTGCTCTCTTCATGTCTTAATTTTTTCAGTATTTTTCTTTCTATTTCTCAGATTGAATGGCTCATTGACCCCTACTTCTAACCTTTCCAATCAACTGTTAAGCTCTTACAATTAAATTTCTATTTCATATGTTGCACTTTTTCAATTCTTTAATTTCCGTTTGTTTTTGTTTTTTATAAATGACTTTTTTTCTGTTGAGGTTCCTCATTTGCTCATTTATGAACATGTATAATTGTAATAGTTGCTTGAGAGTTATTGCTTATTAAATTCCAACATCTGGGTAACCAGGAACCAGTTTTCAAAAACTGTGTTTTTCTATTGACTATGACTCATGTTTTCCCATTTCTTTTCATATCTAGCGATGTTTTATTATATGCTGAACACTGTGTATGGCATGTGGTAGAAAGAGAAAATCACATCTTCCTCATACACAAGTGTTGAACTTGTTCAGAAACCGAAACTATTGGCAATTACTTTTGGTCTTGTCGGCCTTGGTTTTATTCTTTGTTGGAATGGGTCTATTTTTGTTTGGACCTCGTTTGTAGGATATGTCCCTAACTGTGGAGTGTTGACTTTCCTCTTAGGTTTGGCCTTTCTGGAATCTCTACTACATTCCAATTTTTCAGCGAGGCCTCTCCGCTGCCTAGGCTAGAACCCCAATGTCACCTGGCACTGCATGGTGTCAGCATTGGGCTTTCAGACTTCAGCAGGTGATCTCTATTCAGTCACGGAGTTTCACCTTTTCCCCCGTGCAGCCTGGTCTTAGCCAAAGCCCAACAGCGAGTAGAATGCAGACCTCTTGGTACTGCTCTCCGGGCAACTCCCCCTTCTCAGACACCCTGACAACAAATCCCAACCACTTCAAAAGCCTGAACTTCAGTCTCTTCCTGCTCAGAGCAGAAAGAGCACCTCCAGGCTGAAAGCCAGAACAATGACGGGGCAACACTGGGCTCATGAGATTCTCTTCTGTGATGCTCATTTTTCAATGCCTGAAAAGAGTTGTTTCATATATTGTCCAATTTTGTAGTTTTTTTCAGTGGACAGCAAATCTGGTATCACTTATTGAGTCATGGCTGGTAGAAGTCTTTGAAAAATACTTTATAAGCATGCTAATGTAAACTCTGGTCCAAACTGGGGGAAAAGAATGAGGAATTCTGGAGGGATATCTCTAGGGAAAAAAAGGAAAACAAAGAAAAGCTAATAGAACACATTGATAGGAGTTTAGGTTGAATTATTTTGGTTATAAATAATATTTACATAGTCATAATAATGTAGATGCCAAATAATGTTTTAAATCAACATAAGCGAAAAGCAATATAGTTGGGGAGGAAGAGAATAGGAAAATAGTGCGTGTGAGCCTAGAGAAAACAAGGTAGATAAGAAAGCCGTGTCCCATCTTATGGATTTAGACAGTCCATAATCCTATCTAATGAAAGAGTAATATGCATATTGACCATCACTCCAACACACAAGATGGCTACCCCCATGTGGACACAAGATGGCCGCCACAAGATGGCCAGCAGGGGAGGGCAGTTGGGAGGGAGCAGGCCTGCAAGGGAGGGCAGTTGGGGGCGATCAAGCCTGCAGGGGAGAGCACTTAGGAGTGACCAGGCCGGCAGAGGAGGGAAGTTGGGGGCAACCCGGCCTGCAGGGAAGGGCAGTTGGGGGGGACCCAGGCCTACAGGGGAGAGCAGTTGGGGGGGACCAGGCCGGCAGGGGAGGGCAGTTGGGGGTGACCAGGCCTTCAGGAGAGGGCAGTTAGGGGTGACCAGGCTGGCAGGGGAGGGCAGGTAGGGGCAATCAGGCTGGCAGGGGAGCAGTTAGGCATCAATCAGGCTGGCAGGGGAGTGGTTAGGGGGTGATCAGGCTGGCAGGCAGAAGCGGTTAGGGGCAATCAGGCAGGCAGACGAGCAGTTGGGAGCCAGCAGTCCTGGATTGTGAGAGGGATGTCCAACTGCCCGTTTAGGCCCATTCCTATCGGGATCAGCCTAAACAAGCAGTCGGATATCCCTCGAGGGGTCCCAGATTGGAGAGGGTGCAGGCTGGGCTGAGGGACACACCCCCCTCCCATACACGAATTTCATGCATCGGGCCTCTAGTAGTCCATAATATATGAAAGTGAAAAATAAAGACACAGCACTCTAAGCTTATTTAGAAATAGTGAGGTACACACACACAAAAAAAACAACAACAACAGGAAAAATAGCCGTCTTGGTTTGGATGTGTATGAACAGCTAAATGCAAGGGCAAACAGAAAATCTGTCTCTAGGAAGTAAGATGGTCTGGTGATTGCTGTTTTTCATTACTAGTCTAATTATACAATTATATATTTTTATTGTGAAAGATAACATACAGCCCAGATGGTGTTGCTCAGTGGTTGAACATCGATCTATGAACCAGGAGGTCACCATTCAGTTCCCATCAGGACACATCCCCCAGGTTGCAAGCTTGATCCCCAGTGTGGGCCGTGCAGGAGGCAGCCGATCAATGATTCTCTCTCATCATTGATGTTCCTATCTCTCTCTCCCTCTCCATTCCTCTCTGAAATCAATAAAAAGATTTTTTTTAAAAAAAAGATGACATACATTAACATGCATAACTGTTTGGCATTTAACAAATAAGTAGAAAGCTAATTCTCAACCATGTCAGAAAATTTATTTCCTTGGGAAGTCTAATTATATCAATTTTTAAAGATTTCTATTGCAAAATATAAGTAAATGTTCATAAATGTTACAGGTAACACTTAACAAATGGTTAGAGAGCCAAGTAACTATAAACCAAGACCAGAAATTGAACAACATTTACGCCTCAGAAGGCTCTTCCTGGCTACAAAGCCCTCATTCCCACCGAAGACACACCATTCTCCTGTCTGTATGGTAATTACACCCTTGCTTTTTCTTCACCACCCTTGCAGCCATCCCTATAAAATGTAGTTTAATTTTGCTTCCTTTTGAACTTGATATAAATAGCATTATACTGTAACCATAATTTTTATGTTTTGTTTTTCATTCATTCAACTTTCGGTTTATAGATTTGTCCATTTTGTTTCATGTAGCCTACTTTTCTTTTTTTTTTAAGTAAATACTTTTCGGAGAGAAAAATGGCAGCTGAATCAGCAGGCCTGTCGTGTACAGACTGAAAATGCTACAACTAAGTTGGAAAACATTCACCTGGAATTACCAACTGAGGAGGAGGCATATCAAGGAAGGACAGAAAACTCCTGGAGACCAGAAGGAAGGGCAAAGTCTGGAGAGGAGCTGACCCAGGCCTCAGAGGCGGCAGGCCCGCAGGCTGAGAGAGGAGGGAGGCCGGGCTATGGGAGGGTGTGGAGCCCAGGCTCCACAGCCAGAGCACCAGAGCCGAGACCCGCGGCCCACATAACACCCAGCTGGGCGGCTGGCCAAGGCAGAGTCTGGAGCCTGTTGGAGAGAAAGTGCAGTTTTGGGGTTTAAAAAAGTTTTTTTTTCTAAACCCAGAGCACAGGAACTTTCACTTGCAACTACTCACCCGAGGCTTTGGTGCAGGGAGGGAGGCACGGACTTGAGGTGCCTGAGGAGAGGCTGGGGTGGGAAGCAGGACAGGGAGACATGTAAAAGCCGTGGCCAGGACCCCTGCATTTAGCCGTTCATACACATCCAAACCAAGATGGCCATTTTTCCTGAAAGAAGCTAGCCGCTCCAGTAGCCTCAGACAGCTTGTCCCACCCTCAGGAGAGCTGCATACCACACCCTGCGTTCTGAGCTTTCCAGAGGAAATGGAAGCCGAGGCCAAGCTCACGGGTCTGAGCAGTCTCAAGGAGCCCTCAGAGACTGGATTACAGGAGGGTCCACGCACTCCACTATTCTGGAAGCCAGACTGATAAAAACTCCAGGTTTCCAGCTGACCCCGTGGGTCCCCATACAAGGATCTCTGTCCAGCCAAGGGCAGAGTAATATTTTGGGCCACTCGCAGAGAGTAGCTGTGGGTCAGGAAAACTCACCCACCATATTCCCTGAAAGCTTAACAGAACCTCCCTCACCTAAGGCCCTTTCAGAAACCGACTTTTGAGTGATTAAGATTGACAGCTGACTAACAGGCAAAGGCAGGCAGAGGCGGAGTCTGGGGAATCAGGGGAAGTTTGCTGACCCAGCCCTGGGCCCCATGAGGCTAACAAACCTACTCTAGAGTGTAGATTGGCCCCTCCTGCTTACAGCCAAGGCCTGTGGAGAGAGGCACAAGTGGTGGATCAGTGGATCACTTAGAGCTTGAAGCAGGTTGTGAAAGCCAAAACACAGTGCCTGACAGTGGTTAGCACCTAAATACCTAACAGAAAACCTAGAATTGGTAGACAGAACAAAAGTGTGGGGTGCAAAGCAAGCTCCAATGGGGCATTAAACTCGGCTTAAATGAACACCACTTCACTTTTTTTCATCTTTTCTATTTTTTCCTCCTTTTTTACTTTCTTTTTAGTTTTTTTTTTTCCATTTTAAAATTTTCTTCTTTATCTATCTGCTTTATTGATTTGTTATTATTCTAGTCTCTGCTGTCCCCTTCATATATCCAATTTTCCTCTTTCCTTCTCTTACTCAACTTTTTTTCTTTTTTTCACTACTCAATTTTTTTCTCTCACTTTTCTTTCTCTCTCTTTTTTTTTTTTTTTTGCCTGCTTTCTTAACTTTTTTCTTTTTCTTATTTTAGGCCTACCTGCTTTCTCTTCTATTTTTCTTTTCAAATGTTTTTTTCTTGTCTTTTCATTTCTTTTCTCCCTCCTTTATTCTAAACCATTTTCCTTCCTCTATTCCTCTAATTCTTTATCCTTATTTTCTTTATTTCGGCTCTACATCTACATATTCTGCCCCTTCCCTTTCTTGTTCTTTTTTGTTTGTGCTTTTTTTGTTTGTTTGTTTGTTTTGTTTTGTTTTCTCCCCATGTTTTTTCTTTCTTTTTTCTATCATTCTTGCTCTCTTTTCTCTTTCATAATTATCTCTTCTCTGGTGGTTGCTTTTGTTGGTTCTATAGGGGTCTTGTGCACATTCTTGTTTTGTATCTTCTGTTTCATGTTATGTGTTGTTGTATTTCATTCTGTTCTGTCAACAACTCCACAACCGCTTGCATGACGTGGTCAAGGGTGAGCCACATAGTCATCCAGCCTGAGAGGAGACTCCATCCACGATCAGGACAATAACATTCAAGACCCAACTACAATAGGAGAACCTAAATAACTTGAGTAAGGGGCTCTCCTAGAGCACCCAGCTCAAGAGATCTAAGAGACTGCACCACCGGGTCTCACAAAACACCTACTACATAAGACCACCCCCAAAAATCTGGGAGGCATAGCAGTTTGATCTAATACATAGAAACAAAAACAAAGAAACAGCAAAAATGGGGAGACAAAGAAACAACCCCCAAATGAAAGGAAAGAAGGAATCTCCAGAAAATGAACTAAATAAAATGGAGGGAAACAATTTGTCAGATAAAGAATTCAGAGTAATTATAATAAGGGTGCTCAAACAATTCAGTGAGAACTACAAGCAACTTAAAGACAATTATAAGGTTCTTAATGAGAGCTACACCAGCATGAAAAGAGAGCTTGAAACAATAAATAAGAATCAATTGGAAAGGAGGAATGACATAGCTGAAATAAAAAATACCCTGGAAGGATTCAACAGTAGACTAGAAGAAGGTGAATACCAAATCACTGAATTAGACAACAAAGTAGAAAAATACATCCACTCAGAGCAGAAAATGGGAAAAAAAAAAAAAAGCAAAAGGATAGTTTAAGGGAGCTTTGGGACAACATGAAACGAAACAACATCTTCATAATAGGGATGCCAGGAGGAGAAGAGGCTGAGCAAGGAATAGAAAACCTGTCTGAAGAAGTAATGACAGAAAACTTCCCTGACTTAGGGAAGAAAAAAGTCACACAAGTCCAGAAGCACAGAGTCCCAATCAAGATGAACCCAAAAGACCCACACCAAGACACATCATAATTAAAATGGCAAACGTTAAAGACAAAGAAAGAATCTTAAAGGCTGCAAGAGAGAGACAGAAAGTTACCTACAAGGGAACTCCTATTAGACTATCAGCTGATTTCTCAGGCCAAAAGGGAGTGGCATGAAGTATACAAAGTAATGAAAAGCCAGGGACTAAATCCAAGACTACTCTATCCAGCAAGGCTATCATTTAAAATTGAAGGTGAAATTAGGAGCTTTGCAGACAAATAGCTAAAGGAGTTTATTGCCACATGGGACATTTTCAAAGATAGACCACATATTAGAACACAAGCTAAATCTCTACAAGTTCAAAAGATTGAAATCATATCAAGCATCCTCTCAGTTCACAATGGCATGAAATTAGAAATCAGCTACAAGAAAAACAATCAAAAACATTCAAACACATGGAGGCTAAATAGCATGCTATTGAACAACGAATAGGTTACCAAAGAGATCAAAGAAGAAGTAAAAAACATCCTGGAAACAAATGAAAATTAATACACAATAACCCAAAATCTATGGGACACAGTGAAAGCAGTCCTGAGAGGGAAGTTCATAGCACTACAGGCCTACCTCAAAAAACAAGAAAAACTTTTAATAAATTATTTAAGCCTACAACTTAAAGAATTGGAAAGAGAACAACAAGAAAAGCCCAGCGTAATTAGAAGGAAGGAAATAATAAAAATCAGAGTGGAAATACCAAAAAACAATACAAAAGATCAATAAAACCAAGAGCTAGTTCTTTGAAAGGATAAACAAGATTGATGAACCTCTAGCAAGACTCATCAAGAAACAAAGAGATAGAACCCAAATAAATAAAATCAGAAACAAAAGACATGAAGTAACAACTGAACCCACAGAAATACAAAGGATTGTAAAAAAGAAATATTATGAACAACTTTATTCCAACAAAATGGACACCCTGAATGAAATGGACATATTCCTAGAAAAGTACAATTTTCAAAAACTCAATCAGAAAGAATAAAAAAACCTGAATAGGCTGATAACTACTGAAATTGAAGCAGTAATAAAAAATACTTCCAACAAACAAAAGCCCAGGTCCAGATGGCTTCACAGGAGAGTTTTACCAAACAGTCAAAGAACTAACGCCTATCCTCCTCAAACAATTCCAAAAAATTCAAGAGTTAGGAACACTTCCGAGCTCTTTCTATGAGGCCAGTATAACCCTAATTCTAAAACAAGATAAAGACACTACAAAGAAAGAGAATTACAGACCAATATCCCTGATGAACATAGATGCTAAAACCCTCAACAAGATATTAGCAAATTGGATCCAGCAATATATTTAAAAAATCATACACCATGACCAAGTGGGATTCATTCCAGGATGCAAGGCTGGTACAATATTTACAAACCAATAAACTTGATACAGCACATAAACAAATTGAAAGACAAAAATCACATGATCATATCAATAGACACAGAAAAATAATTCTACAAAATCCAACGCCCATTTTTTATAAAAACGTGCAACAAAGTGGGAATAGAGGGAGCATATCTCAACATGATTAAGGCCATATATGACAAACCTACAGCCAACATCATACTCAATGGGCAAAAACTAAAAGCATTTCCCCTAAGAACAGGAACAAGACAGGGATTTCCGCTTTCACCACTCTTATTCAACATAGTACTGGATGGAAGTCCTAGCCACAACAATCAGACAAGAAAAGAAATAAAAGGCATCCAAATTGGAAAGGAGGCAGTAAAACTCTCATTATTCGCAGATCATATGATACTGTACGTAGAAAACCCTAAAGACTCCACCAAAAAACTACTAGGTTTAATAAATGAATTTGGCAATGTAGCAGAATACAAAATCAACACCCAAAAATTGATGTCTTTTTTATACACCAATAATGAATTCTCAGAAAGAGAAGCTAAACAAACAATCCCATTTACCATTGCAACAAAAAAATTAAGATACTTAGGGATAAACTTAACCAAGGTGGCAAAAGACCTGTACTCGGAAAACTATAGGATGTTGAAAAAAGAGTTAGAAGAAGATATAAGCAAGTGGAAGAATATACTGTGTTTATGGATTGGTAAAATCAACATCATTAAAATGTCCATACTACCCAAGGCAATCTATAGATTCAATGTAATCCCTATTAAAATACCAACAACATATTTCACCGAGCTAGAACAAATACTCCAAAAATTTATATGAAATTAAAAAAAAGACCCCGAATAGCTGCAGCAATTTTGAGAAAGAAAAACAAAGTTGGAGGAATCACAATACCAGATTTCAAATTATACTGCAAAGCCACAGTAATCAAAACAACCTAGTACTGGCACAAGAACAGGCATATAGATCAATGGAACAGAACAGAGAACCAGAAATAGACCCAATTAATATTTGACAAAGGAGGCAAGAGCATATAATGGAGTCAAGACAGTCTCTTCAATAAATGGTGTTGGGAAAATTGGACAGTTACATGCAAAAAAAAAGTGAAACTAGACCACCATGCACAAGAATAAACTCAAAATGGGTAAAAGACTTAAATGTAAGTCGGGAAACCATAAAAATCCTAGAAGAAGCCATAGGCAGCAAAATCTCAGACATCTCTCATAGCAGTATGTTTACAGATACATCTCCTAGGGCTAAGAAAATAAAGGAGAAAATAAACAAATGGGACTATATAAAAATAAAAAGCTTCTGCACAGCAAAAGAAACCATCAACAAAATGAAAATGGAGCCCACTGTATGGGAGAACATATTCGGCAATGATACATCTGATAAAGGGTTAATATTCAAAATATATAAGGAACTCATACAACTTAACAAAAGGAAGACAAGCAATCCAGTAAAAAATGGGCAAAGGACCTAAATAGACACTTCTCCAAAGAGGACATTTGGGTTGTTTCCAGATTTGGGTAAATATAGGAAAAAGGTAATAATATTTATATATCTGATATAGATCAGGTATAATATATGAGATCTATATATCATAGAATGCATGTCAGACATATATATATATATATATATATATATATATATATATATATATATATATATTTAATATATTGTGTCCTGGTGAACATAAGTACAGCTTTGCCCCCACTGCTCTGAATTCAACAAGGCAAGCCCCATTTATTAATTCTAGTAACTTATGTAATAGATTGCCTTGGTTTTTCTATTTGTACAGTCATCTGTGAATAATGAGATTCTTATTTATTCCTTTACAATCTTTATAACTTTTGTTTCTTTCCAGTACTTATTGCACTGGCTGAGACCTCAAATACGAGTTCGGTAGAAGTGGTGTTAGCTGACATCCTTGTCTTGTTGTTCTCAGGTAAGTTTTCTACATTTCACCACTGAGTGATGTTTATCAGTCTTCTGTAGCTACCCTTTGTTAGATTAAGGAGGGTCCTGTCTATTCTCAGTTTACTAAGAGTTGTTTGAGTTGTTGGTTGTTGTTTTCTTTAATTGAGTGCAGGCTGAACTCTACCAAATACCTTTTATAAGTCTACAGAGATGATCATATTATTTTTCTAATTTAACGTATCAATATGATGAACTATATGATTGATTTTCTAAGACCAATCTATTCCTATAATACATCCAACTTGGTGGTGAGGTATTTTCTTTTTCTTTTATTGCTTTCAATTTGCTGATATTTTGTTTAGGATTTCTGCATCCACATTCATGAGAGACTGGCCTGTCATTCCCTTTCTGGTGACGTCCTGATCTGGTCTGCACTTCAAGGTGGTGCCCATCTCACACCAGAAGTTGGGATGTGTTTCTCCTCTTTCTGTTTCCTGAAATCATTTATGTGAGATCAAAGATCATGCTAGTTATTCCTGAAAGGCTTCCTGGCGCTCACCTGTCGCCACTGCACTGGGGGATGTTCTCCGGGAGGCCTGTCTTCCGTCTGCTCTGCTTCACTGAGGCTGAGACCTCTCCCCGGGGCCCCCCAGGGGTTCAGCAGGAGAGGGGTGGTCTTAATGTGGACATGTTCTCCACAGAATTTTCACTCTGGGTGGGCCCTGCCCTCGCTGTCCCCCAGGCAGGGTCAGTGGGCAGCACCCTCGGGACCGAGTGGCTGTGTTGCTCTGGCTCTGCAGTACCTTTCTGTTTCCATCCAGTAATGACCGCACAGTTCCCTACTGCCTCGGACCCCGGGTGCTCCATGCAGCCTTTCCCATTCATTTCACTTCAGCCGAAAGGTTTAGCCTAATTCCACCGCCAGACACCAGCAGCAGCAGCAGCCCTTGCTGTCCCGTCAGATGCTGTCTGCCAAAGCCACGCCAACTCCTTTCATCCTGTGACATGACAGACAGATGCTGGGACGCTACCTTTCTTCTTCTCCGCATAATAACATCAGCGATACCCTAGGGAGGTGAGACTTCACAGCCAATCACAAATTCCAACCAAATGGGCCACAGCTGTCAAACAAACACAAGCTCACACGTAAACATTTTTGTGAATTAGCAAGTGTCTCAGTGTCATTGTTTCAGTGAGTAAAGATGGAAACCTTAGTTTTCATCTGTGTTATCCAAGGAAAAGTCTTACAATAAATGTCTTCAAGATGCACAACCAAGAGGAGCAATAGAGGAGCCAGGAACCTGCTGAATAAAGCAGAGGCTGCAGCAAAACCCGTGACTGCACCCATGCTCATGCACTCGCCAGGAGGAAGGAAATTCCAGTCATGCGGGCTCTCATCGGTGTGCCAGCAAATTCCACCTCTTCCCATTTTCCGGGGCTTAGTGTCTGTAATAGTCACAATTTTCAATGTTCTTTGGATAAAGAAAAACGTGGTGATGTTTCTGAAGCTTTGTTCCATTTGCTGTGACAGCCCTGTGCACATTTAGCTACATGCGGTAGTCTGCTTTGTCCTCCAACAGGAATATGGCCTTTCTTCAGGCAGGATCCAACGTCATTGTTACTTCAAACAAACAAAAGGAGTCAGGAAAGGGATTCCCTAAAGAGTGTGGAGAGTATTTTGCAAATCACAACCCATTCCGACCATGTGTTGGTGCGGGGTGGGTGGTCATGTGTGTTCGTGGGGTGTGTGAACCACTCACACAGAGATTAGGTCGCCAAGTAGCATCTGCAGAAAGCCTGCTCCATTTGGTGGATGCTTCTTATAAATTAAAGGAAAGAGTTGTCTAGGGAAAAGGTAACTTGTAAACATTAAGTAATTGGGAATTATGGAAAAGAACCTTCCAGAGAACAGGCCATTAACCATCAGAGCACACTGGCGCATGGATCTTGTCCCCTGCTCCGCTCACCCGCCCACCTCCACCCCCCACCCCCTCACCCCCCACCCCCAACCCCATCCCCACCCTCCACACCCCCCACCTGCGCGCCAGCAAGGGCCGGGCACACAGTGAGAGATTGGCTGAGTCACACGATCAAAGGAATAACAGCCAAAAGGGGTGTTCAAGACCATCTGGTCCAACAGAGAGGCACCCACATCCAGGAGATTTGCCGCTGGATTCGCTCCGGGTCCAGCCCAAACCTTCATTTCAGTCTCAGCATCCTGGGAAGTGGACGCTCTAGGATTCTAGATTAGCATCTCTGGGAGCGTCCTGGCAGCTTGAACTCTCCCCGTAACTGTGAGTCACACGTCCGAGCATCCGGAAGCTGCTGCGAAGGGTGCACAGGTCACTTTCTCCGTCCGCATTAGTGACCTGGGAAGCAAAGAACACAAGGACCAGGGAGCAGGAGTGAGATCTGGACATTACCTTTCATCACCGCTTGTCCGTGGTTCTTCCTCCCAAAGGGCTGGAGTAAACTGGCAGGTCTGCGCGGAGAACGCGTCAGGTTGCCCGGGCAACGGGGCTGGCGGGCGGCGAAGACACTCGCGCGGATCGGATCGTTCTGTACGCGGCACCAGTGTCGCTGACACAGATTATCTCGACTGATAAACCTTACAGAGTCCTGAACTCAATCTCTGAACTTCCACACGAGGATAATCATCATCTTAATACACGCACAAAAGGACAAAAGCCTTTTCAGTGTGGCCAGGAATAAATTTAAGCACGTCATTCTCAGTGCCATTTAAGTGATAAGATGGCATTTTGTGTAAATAAAAAGAGGCAGAGAGAGAAATACCAAGAACGCTAGAGCCGTGAACGCGTCTGCTTTACCCTGAGGTTCCACTGACAATTCCCAGGGCTGCAGACAGGATTCCAGAGCGCAGTCACCAGCCGGCTTCCTGCAACAATGCCCAGACGTCACGGGCGCCCCAGAAATGGTGATGAAGGAAAGGGGAGCAGAACGATTGGTTTTTCATTTTCCACCACCATTTACCTTCCCTCTGTCCTCCTCCATCTCCCCCCGCCCTTCCCCCCACCTCCAATCACCACACTGTTGTCCGTGTGCAGGTCTTTTTTGCACAATCCCTCCACACACACCCCCCAACACACACACTCCCTCCTCGCCCTCCCCCACTAGAGTTGTGGGGAACTATTTTTGTTCATCAGCCAAACTGCATTCCAGGTTACAATAAACAACACATAACAGAGAGAAAAACTCATGTTTCCCCAAATGTTTCTTAAAGTGTTTCTCACACATTGAACACTTCCATTGACTCCTTTCTAATGTGACAGGAGTTTAGTAAATATTTTTGAATGTTCAAATATATAATCCATGAACTATACAAATGCAATGTTCCTCCTTCTGATTGCCACCTTATATTTTCCAAAATAAAATGTAAGAAACGATGTTATCAAGACATTTTAAAGATGATCACCCCTCAGACCGCACCTGTATCCCAGCTGGCCGGGCATTATCTGCCACAAGTTATGTCTGCACCGGAACAGGGGTTGATTACAGTCGACCCTTCACTTTCAAATTTGCATGATTTTGAAAATTACTTAAAATTTACAACAATATACTAATTTTACCAACTAATAGAAAAAGATTTCTATTTTGTGGAAAAAGCAAGCTTGCATTATTAAGCAAATAACAACATTTAAATACACAAAACCCAAATAAAGCCAAAATTATATATTGTGAATGTTGTTGTTATTACCTAGTTTTGTACAACACATGATTTCTTTAAAGAGTTTCAGCTCTTTTAGGTTTAACTGACATATAAAATTGTAAGACATTTAGAGTATGCCTCGTGGTGATTTGATATCCACATACATTGTGAAAGGATGACCCCACTGAGTTAATTAAGACATCCATCACCTCACATATTTACCTTTTTATTTGTGGTGAAAACATTTAAGTTCTACTCTCTTAGCTAATTTCAATTACACAGCACAGTTACCAACCGTAGTCATCATGTTATACATCAGACCCTCAGACCTTATTCATCTTATAGCTGGAAGTTTGTTGTCTCTCACCAACCTCTCCCTGCTTGCCCCACCCCCTAACCCCTGGCAACCACTTTTCCACTGTGTCTGTAATTTGACTTTTCTTTTTAGATTCCACATGTAAGTTATACCATGCAGTATTTGTCCTTCTCTGACTTATCTCACTTAGCATAATGTCCTCAAGGTCCATCCATGTTGTCACAAAAGGCAGAATTTCCTTATTTTTCATGACTGCGTAACATTCCAGTGTGTGTGTGTGTGTGTGTGTGTGTGTGTGTGTAATATTTTCTTTATCCAGTCATCCATCAACAGACTTAGATTACTTCCGTGTCTTGGCTATTGTAAATAATGCCGCAGAGAATATGGGGTGCAGGGATCCCTTTGAGAAAATAATTTCGTTTCCTTTGAATAAGTACCCAGAAGTGGAATTCCTGGATTGTATGGCAGCTCTAGTCTTAATTTTTTGAGGAGCCTCCATATTGTTTCCATAGTGGCTGCACCAACTCACAACCCCACCAGTGCAGGAAGGTTCCCTTTTCTCCACATCCGCCAACATTTGTTCTCTTACGTTTTTGGTAATAGCCATTCCAACAAGGAGGCAATATCTATCTCATTGTGGTTTTAATTTGCATTTACCTGATGATTAGTGATGTTACCACACATAATTTTTAATGGCTGCACAGAAATTCATTTTTCTTTGCTTCAATATTTTTGCATTATAAATAAGCCCATGATGAACATCCTTATACATTATACATTTTTACTACTTCTGATTAATTTCTGAAAATAGAGTTCTGGAAATGGGAAGTCGTCGCTCCATGAAATGGGAAAGCCTAGGAGAGGTGTGAGCTTCCTGGGATGTGGGACTCAAAGACAACTTATCTCCACTTACAATTTCTACATTTGTGGATTGGCCTTCAGTCTGATCCAGAAGGAGAGCATGCTCTGTCCTCAGCACTTTTCTGTCAATGTCCGCTTCCTTCCCAAATGCTTTGACTGGACCTGAACCAATCACGCAGCAAAGATACAGCGAGGCCCACAGGACAATGACACAGATACAGCGAGGTCCACGGGGACAACGACACAGATACAGCTAGGTCCACGGGGACAATGACACAGGTACAGCGAGGTCCACGGGGACAATGACAGATACAGCGAGGTCCACGGGGACAATGACACAGGTACAGCGAGGTCCACGGGGACAATGACACAGATGCAGCGAGGTCCACGGGGACAATGACACAGATGCAGTGGTGCAGCGAGGTCCACGGGGACAATGACACAGAGACAGCCAGGTCCACGGGGACAATGACACAGGTACAGCGAGGTCCACGGGGACAATGACACAGACGCAGCGAGGTCCACGGGGACAATGACACAGGTACAGCGAGGTCCACGGGGACAATGACACAGGTACAGCGAGGTCCACGGGGACAATGACACAGATGCAGCGAGGTCCACGGGGACAATGACACATATACAGCCAGGTCCATGGAGACAATGACACTGTACAGTGTGCTGTCACTGGCAAGATTTGCGGCACAGACCCCTCCCCTGGCCCCCAGAAGCTGTGGGGAATTCAACTCCACCACTCTACTCAGTCTTCATGTGGTAAGTGTGGCTCCCTGTAAGTTTAAGGGTAAGTAAACTTACCCTTAAAAAGTTTCAAGGTGCCCTAACTCATTTGGCTCAGTGGATAGAGCGTCGGCCTGCAGACTGAAGGGTTCTAGGTTCGATTCCAGTCAAGGGCATGTACCTTGTTTGCGGGCACATCCCCAGTAGGGGGTGTTCAGGAGGCAGCTAATCGATGTTTCTCTCTCATCGATGTTTCTAACTCTCTATCCCTCTCTCTTCCTCTCTGTAAAAAATCAATAAAATATATTTTTTAAAAATGTTTCAAGGCATAAAGGACTAAAGGCTGAGCAGTAAAAACAGCAAACGACAGGCCAGGGTCACATTTGCACACAGAAGGTGAAAAAAAATATGGTTCAACCAGTCTGATTGAAGTGACCATTTATACAAGGAACTGAGAAAATGGGATCAGAGTAGATGGACATTGCTTCCTATGTTTATTTAATGTTCCTATTGTAAATTTGGTAATCTTTTTCAGTGTCCATTTCTGTCTTTTTTTTTTTTTTACACTCTACTGCCATTATTAATTCAGGACATTGCTATTTACTTAAGATTTCTTCTCAACCTCACAACAGCCATCTAGAAGATAGGTGCAGGCATGAAAACTAAGGCAAAAAGAAATTAGGGGAAATGAGAAGATTCACTCATTTTATTCATTCACCAAATATTCCCAGGCGCCTGCCACATGCCAGGTGGCTCCTCAGGCCTCATGATTCAGAAATGGAGTAGACAGAGTTGCTTCCCTAATGGAGCTAAATTCTAGCGCTGAGAGACGGACAACAGGAAATGGACCCGTGCGCTTACAGGGCCTCAGGGGAGGAGAGTGCCGGCAGCTCGTTCTGTGTTACATAACATGTATCCACATGTGCAATATGTCAGGTGACCCTCACCGCCTTGGAATGAAGGTCAGGCAGCCAGAAGCTAGAACCAAGGACGTGGACTTCCCAGCCCAGTTGTCATTTATTCATGCTCATGAACTCATTTGCATGTTCAGCAAATATTTACTGAGCACCTACTCTTTGTTAGAAGCCACCGTGCTCAGCTCCGGGAATGCACACATGAAAAGTCAGAGCCCCGCCATTCATGGGGCTCCTGACCCCACAACGCTCATCTGCCTCCTCTTCTTTTTAAAAAAATATTTTTATTGATTTTTTACAGAGAGGAAAGGAGAGGGATAGAGAGTCAGAAATATCAATGAGAGAGAAACATCGATCAGCCGCCTCCTGCACACCCCGCACTGGGGATGTGCCCGCAACCAAGGTACATGCCCTAGACTGGAATAGAACCTGGGACCCTTCAGTCTGCAGGCCGACGCTCTTTCCACTGAGCCAAACTGGTTAGGGCTGTCTCCTCTTCTTTAGGGTGAAAATGTGCAACAAAACCAATGGTGCAGTGACTGCAACAATCAACTCAACGGGGCCCAGGCTGGGACTCTGGACAAAGCTCAGAGGAACAGGCAGGCTATTTCAGGCCCAGTAAGGGCCACTCCTAGTGAAAACAGCCACCTCTCATCAACCCAGGACATTTAGTCCAACGCAGGGTGTGTTGTGGTTTTTCTAAAAGACAAGGCATATCAAAATCTTGTACATGGAAAAAATCACTCTTGGAAGGAACCAAGATGGCGGCAAAGTTAAACAACTAAACTGCTGCCGCGCACAACAATTTCAAAAATACAACTAAAAGACAAAGCATCTACCACCCAGAACCACAGGAAAGCTGGCTGAATAGTAGATTTACAACTAAGAAGGAAAAAGAAAGAACAAACGCGGAAGGGCTGAGGTACGGAGGCGCGTGAATCGGGCTGGTGGCGGGCGACGGGACGCACGGCTTTTTTTCCAACCCGAAGGGAGATAAGCTCCCCATCACTCTGAAATCCAGTTTCTGGGGACGCGCGGGGGACCCAGACACCTACGGGGAGAAGCTGGACTCTCGGCCATCGGGTCGGGAAGTGAGAGTGACTTTCTTGCAGAGGTGCGCCCAGCAATCAGTGTTTAATGCGCTGGAGCACGGACGCAGGGACTTGGAAACGGGAAAGGCAGAAAAGGCAGACTAGCAGCCATTGCTGTTTGCCACGCCCTAGCCTAGTGATGCCCTGAGACCCCGCCCTGCCCTGAGACCCGCCCCGCACATTCTACAAACCCACCCAGGCTCCAAACAGCAGCTTTTGCATATAAATGGCCTGCCCTGTGGTAGCTTAACCAAATAAACTGCAGCTCCAGTCAGACTGCTCCAAAACCACTCAAGCAAAGAGGAGAAAACTGCAGTTTTTGCTGTAACTCCTGCTGAGTGGCCTCAGACAGTAGCTGACCTGCACCCCATTGGAGATCCAGAAACGAGGGCATCTAGTGGTCGGTGTGAGACGACACCAGATTTCAACCACTCGCATAAGGGTCACATTCAAGAGGCAGACTCAGTGAGCGCCAAAGCCCTACTGCAACAAGTCCCAGCCCATAAACGTGTCTCCAGCACAGCAATTCTTCCTTTATAGACACAGCGGGTCCTCACAGCCAATTGGCTTGGAGGTCAATTCCTCCCAGTGACACCAACAACAATCAAGACTTAACTACAACAAGGCTGTACACACAGTCTAAAAAGGGGTGCACCAAGAGCATCCACCTCAGGTAACTGGGAGGCTGACCCGTTGAACCAATAGGACACAAAGCTACCCACCAACTCAGGGAAGCAGCAAAAATGAAAACGAGGAGGCAAGGAAACAGATCCCAAACAAAAGAAATGGAGGAGAACAAACGACTGGACATAGAGTTCAAAACCACGGTTATAAGGTTTTTTAAGAATTTCATGGAAAAAGCCGATAAATTTAATGAGACCCTCGAGGATATGAAAAAGGTCCAACTAGAAATGAAACATACACTGACTGAAATAAAAAATATTATACAGAGACCCAGCAGCAGACCAGAGGAACGCAAGAATCAAGTCAATGATTTGGAATACAAAGAGGCAAAGGACACGCCTCCAGAAAAGCAAGAAGAGAAGAGAATTCAGAAAGTAGAAGATAGTGTAAAAAGCCTCTGGGACAACTTCAAGCATACCAGCATCCGAATTTTTGGGGTGCCAGAAGAAGAGAGAGAGCAAGATACTGAAAACCTATTTGAAGAAATAATGACTGAAAACTTCCCCCACCTGGTGAAAGAAATAGACTTACAAGTCCCGGAAGCACACAGAACCCCAAACAAAAGGAATCCAAAGAGGACCACACCAAGACACATCATAATTAAAATGCCAAGGGCAAAAGACAAAGAGAGAATCTTACAAGCAGCAAGAGAAAAACAGTTAGTTACTTACAAGGGAACACTCATACGATTATCAGCTGATTTCTCAACAGAAACTATGCAGGCCAGATGGGAATGGCAAGAAATATTCAAAGTGATGAATAGCAAGAACCTACAACCAAGACTACTTTACCCAGCAAAGTTATCATTCAGAATTGAAGGGCAGATAAAGAGCTTCACAGATAAGAAAAAGCTAAAGGAATTCATCACCACCAAACCAGTATTACATGAAATGCTGAAAGGTATTATTTAAAAGGAGGAAAAAGAAGAAAAAAAGTAAAGATAAAAATTATGAACAACAAATACATACCTATCAACAAGTGACTCTAAAAGTCAAGTGAATTAAAAATCTGAAGAACAGAATAGACTGATGAACATAATAGAATCAGGAGCATAGAATGGGAGTGGATTGATAATTCTCAGGGGAAGGGGGTGTCTGTGTGGGGGGTACGGGAAGAGACTGGACAATATCATACACCTATGGATAAGGATAGCGAGGGGGGGAGGTAAGGGCAGAGGAAGGGTGGGAACGGGGAGGAGGGGAGATATAGGGGGGGAAAGGAGAAACAATTGTAATAATCTGAACAATAAAGATTTATTTTTAAAAAATCTTGTACATGAAATTCTATCTTAATAAAAGCTCTCTATAAATCCTAGGTTAAGTAAAGAGAATTATTACCCTTAAACTTACTGGTTTTTGAAATCTAGGTTTCAGGAGCTTTAAGAGAAACACACTGGCACATTTCCCCATGTTGAGAAATCTACAGCATAATCGGAGAAAGAGAAGCACCTGTTTCTTTTGGAAACTCCTGCAGGACAGGGCCATTCGGGGGAGCGGGGAGGGCAGGCACGTTATAATGGACCGACTGTGGATAGCACCAAATAAAAGCTTTAACTGACCTGTGTCACTGAAACGAAGCCTGCCTGACACTCACCCCAATCTGTTTTCTCTCCAGCTCGGGGCAGCCTGGCTAAAAGCAGTCTTCTCACCATCCCACCACACTCAGTGCTCCCTCCCCTCGGTCCAGGTCATGGTATTTAATAGCAGTGCATGGGCTCCAGGAGTCCCTGGGGCTGCCTCGGCCCTCGAGCCCGCCAGGGTCTGTGCCCGGAGCCCTCACAAGCAGCTTCCACTTGGGGACACAGCTGCCACTTGGGGACACAAGTGCAGGTTATTGGGAAAGGGCCCATCTCCTCCTGGGGACATTTGCTTGTTAATAGAACATTCTTGACAGTCTCTTACCCCAGAGGAAAAATGCTAGCAAAGAGATCTGAGGCATGATGGGCAGCGGGCACTGACCCCATCCTTGCCCACAGGTGCTGCCCTGTGTCCTCACCAGCCCCACGCCTTGCCGGTCCCTCCCGGAACCCCCTTTGGCCACATTGCTTCCCTGACTGTGCCTTTGTTTCCCTGCCTTTGCTATGAGACGCTCGGCCTTTATCTCACTTCTGCTGCTACAGGGGAAACCTTGAGCCAGGATGATCTTCTAGTCAAAATGGCATGTTTCCATTTATCTGGGAAGGAAAAGGCAGTGTCATCCATGGGGAGGGTGTGCCGAGTCACACTACTGTCAGGGTGCACATTTCATCAACGACCAACGTGCAGCAGCGACCGTAGCCCGCACTTCTGCCCAAGCCTTGTGCTCTGGGAGGGCACCGGGAGGAGACAGGCCAGAGCAGAGCCTGAAGCCGCCCATGCCAGCGAGATGCGCAGGCGGGCACAGACGCTGCCGCACTCCTGCGTGGCTCCCGAGGAGGGCGCCACTGTTGCCAGCAGCGCCTGCAGAAGCAGAAGTTGGGGACTGACAGCCCCAAAGGGGAACCACCCACTCAACCGGGAAAGAACTGACACTGAGACAAGTTACTACACGCATTGGAGCAGGAAGTTTTTAAAAATATGGTTAATGTCCTCAAAGGAACAAAGGTGTATGTCTGATGCTTCATGTTCAGCTACGAAACAAGAACTGGTGGATTTGAAATATTTAACTGTTTGGAGAGATTTTTAAAATATGTTTATTTATTTATTTAAAAATATATTTTTATTGATTCAGAGAGAGGAAAGGAGAGAGGGATAAAAACATCAATGATGAGAGAGAATCATTGATCAGCTGCCTCCTGCATGACCTCTACTGAGTATCGAGCCCGCAACGTGCCCTGACTGGGAATCGAACCGGTGACCTCCTGGTTCATGGGTCAATGCTCAACTACTGAGCCACACAGGCCAGGCATTGGGAGAAACATTTTAAAGGATACCAAAAAAAAATGTACTCAATCTAGAATGAAAAAAATGTAAAGAGCCAATTAGTGAACCAGAAGATCAAATAATCATGCCTGAACGTATTACATCGAGCCAAAGAATGTGTTAGTATGCTACCAGTACTGTATATTTTACTGTATTTAAATATTATAAATTCTCAACTTCCCCCAAAATTGATCATTTTTATTTATGCTGGAAACTTCAGTTAAGCAAAACATTTAGCCAGAACATGTTTCCAAACATATTTTTAGCTGCAAAATTTTTATTTAAAGGGCTCTTAAGTGGTAGCCCTATCTACATATTCCCTGCTAGCCCAATTAGTGCCTTCGTGCAAATTAGAAAAAGATACCCAAATCTCTGTCTAGTGCCACATAGCAACTGCCCCAAATTATCCCAAATCATGAGCTTACTTATTTGCTCATGATTCCATGACCAGTAATTTGGACATCTGGGCACAGATGTGGCTGCATGATCCCTGCTGGCCTCGTTCCCGTGTCTGAAGTGGGCTCTGGCTGTCTCCAGAAGGCTCCCCTGGCTTCTCCCCACAGGGCCTGGAAGCCCTGAGGTAGAGAGAGTGAGCCCCAGCCTGTGTCAGCTGTGGTTCTGTCTCACTGGCCGTGTGTCCAGGTCGGGGGAAGGGGTTCACAGGGCACAGACACAGGGAGGGACGGCTGATCGCTGGGTGGGGCCTTTTCCTAGAGACACTGCCTGTGTGTGCAGGGAAGGGTTGCAATGTACAGCTTTGGTTAGAACAAGGCTCTTCACTGTCATATTCTAGGAAACGGTCATACAGTGAGCCCTGGCCTGTGACGTCCTGCAGCGGCTGGCACCATGGGACGGACACGCACAGCTGCACAGCCTGTTCTGACTGAGGACCCAGCTTTGCAGCCTCGTTTTGCAGACCATCCTGAGAAACAGACCAAAAACCCTGTAAGTCTCTGTGGGATGCGATTTGAAAACCACTGAATTAGGGACTTCTCAACCAGGTCTAAGACTAGTTATGACCTTTTCTGGCTGCTTTGCACACCAACCGAATGATGGCAAAGGATGAGTATTCCTGGCGCCCACCACACACCCAGCAGCACGCAAGGTGCTGTGCCTCGGAGAACACGTGGTCCACATGGTGAGAAGCTCCTCCGTGTCTGAGCAGGGACAGGAACACGGGGACACCTGCCAACCACACCAGGGGCCTTGCCTGGAGACGGGACCCTCTCAGGCCCTAAGTAAGCACTTGACGTGTATTCCTTCTGGAGTTCCTTCCCCGTGTGCAGACGGAGCTTTAGAAATGACCCCCATCAGAGGAGCATATAACTGAGGCTCCCTATAACTGAGGCTCCCTCTGCCTCTTTCTCCTGCAACCCCGGGTTTCTTCCTGTGGTCACATCACACACGTGCCAACCCCAAAACCCACTCCTTGGAATTCGGCGGCTCGAACGCGCTCTGTCCCAAGAAACCTGGCAGATGCATTACGTTCAAAGCTGAGTTTGAATCTTCTTTTCTGAAGCCACGCCAAAGGAAACGCTCGGTGGATATTATTTCCTTTATCCTTAAGTAAATAGGAGCGGCAGGCTTTACATGTTTTCCCCCTTCTTCCTCTTTCATTCAGTAGCACCAGGCAAGAAATGCATTTGGTTCAGATTTGTCAAATATCTGTGTTAATGTGCTGTTAGGACTAAAATGACTCCTTGTGAAACGCCTTACCAGTCTGATGAGAAGCAGTTATGTAATTTAACTGGGACAATTTAAAAAGATTATCACGCCTTGGCTCTTCAAATAATTTTCCATTGGAAACTTATGAAGAGATTTACTAGTTTTTCTTAAGCAACCGTATTTTCTTTATCTGATGTGAAATCCTCTGGCACTTTCCTGCCTTCGCACTGTTTTGGAGGACAGTCACACGCCACTTAAAGACAGGCCTGTGTTCTGAGAAATGCGTCGTCAGGCAATTTCGTCGTCGTGCGAATGCCACGTGCCCTTGCACAAACGTAGAGCGACCCCGGGGCAGCTGGGTGGAGCCTGTCGCTCCTGGACGAGCAGCGTGTACAGCACGTGGCTGTACTGAACACGGAGGCATGATAACACCTGGCTGCGTGGCCTCCCGCCAGCCCTGCCCTCCCATGCAGAGCTTCCCTATCCCAGTGGTCGGCAAACTCATTAGTCAACAGAGCCCAATATCAACAGTACAACGATTGAAATTTCTTTTGAGAGCCAAATTTTTTAAACTTAAACTATATAGGTAGGTACATTGTTATTAACTTAATTAGGGTACTCCTAAGCTGGCCTTTGCTGAAAACTCAAGGGGCCAAAGAGCCGCATGTGGCTCGCGAGCCGCAGTTTGCTGCCCACTGCCCTACCCCAAAGCGCCTCGGTGCCCCCTCTCCTTCCGCCGGGGATGGCCTCTCCCAGACGCCCATCAGAGCACCACCCTCATTTCTCCCCCATCACCAGAGGCCCTGCCTCCCACCCTAGATAGCGACCCTGTCCCCCCTTTCCATCCCCCTTCCCTCCACATCTTCAACATGCTCCCCTGCACGGATGTCACACGAACAGCATTCTGTATGTGTTACATGCCTACAGCCCGTGTTGCTTTGCTTGGGCAGCTGGGACAGAGTACCTCCAACCAGGCTGCCTACACATCAGAAGCGTGTTTGCTCGCTGCTCTGGGGGCGGCGGTCAGGTGCTGGCAGGGCTGTCCCCCGGGGCTCTGA
Source organism: Cnephaeus nilssonii (assembly GCF_951640355.1). NCBI lineage: Eukaryota > Metazoa > Chordata > Mammalia > Chiroptera > Vespertilionidae > Cnephaeus > Cnephaeus nilssonii. The sequence continues at coordinate 39,881,923 of NC_137072.1, read as the reverse complement.
GGGGAAGCTGTTCCGGGTCCCGCTCCCAGTTGCCGGGGTTCTTGGCGTCCCTCGGCTTGTCACCCCATCTCGGTCCCCGTTCTCACATTGCCTCTCCCGCTGTGTGTCTGTGTTGAAATGGTCATCTTTTCGCTCCGTGATACCAGTCTTACAGGCTCACCACCGTGTATGTGACCCATTGTGGATGGAAGGGTGGTTACGCAGAGCATGACTTTGGGAGAAAGGCTGTTTTTAAACTTGCTGCCGGTCAGACAGGTTCAGGACGTTCGAGCTTCGTTTGCACAGTCCCCACGTCACCACATTTAGACGACGCGCATTAGGATTCTCCGCTTCCACCAGGCACGTGTCCTGATCCTGCTGGACACGGGCACTGGGTGGTGGGCTCCCCGGGGAGGACGGGCCTCTCGGTGACAGCACGGACCCTGGATGCTGCCACTTGGCGTGGAGCTGCCCACCTGCAGGCGGTTTCTAGAAGCTGGGGGTGTGGCTGGACCCCCGGGCGGTAGGCCAGCTGACTGGAACCCCAGAGCCACCTGCTCGGTAATCCGGGACAGGCTCACTTCGCGGTGCAGGCACTTTCCTTTGGGCTCCCTCTCCGCCCCCAGCTTAAATCCCAGGGCTACGTCTCCTGGCCATCGCCTCCGATGCAGATAGAGCAGGCCTGGGAGGGCTGAGGTCCTCAAATAGTTGTTTTATTCCACGCCATTTCGTTAGAACACTGATGAGATGCTGTAGGAACTTAACTCTTGTCTGTATCAATTAACCTGCGGTAAGGTTGGTTTCCTTGTCGTTTTGCTGCAGTTCCAAGAAGCTTTGGTTGAAGTCAGTGCGGACTTAATGTATGAGAACGAACCACGCAAGCCCAGCTCGCCAGGAGCGCCGCCTCTGGGGTGCCAGCCAATAAAACCCTCTAAGGTGGCCCTAACCCGTTTGGCTCAGTGGGTGAAGTGTCAGCCTGCAGACGGAAGGGTCCCAGGTTCAATTCCGGTCAGGGCACATGCCCAGGTTGTGGGCTCGGTCCCCAGTAGGGGGCGTGCAGGAGGCAGCCATCAATGATTCTCTCTCATCATTGATGTTTGTATCTCTCTCTCCCGCTCCCTTCCTCTGTAATCAATAAAAAATATATTAAAAACAAAACAAAACAAAACGCCTCCAAGGTGGCCTGTGCAGCTACAAGTACAGAAAGCACAGGGGCGGGGAGCGCCTGGCACACTGCACGCACAGCGACCTCTGAGCCATCCAGGAGCTCAGGAGGGTCAGGCCAGGGTTAATTCGATGCGGCATCTTGCCGCACTGGGGCAGGCCCAGGCCTGGAGCCATCAGCCACACCCTCCAAGCAGTGTGAGCTAATTACAGTCATTCCAATGCCAGACACAAACATTTATTTCACTGCAGGCTATACTATCCAATTTTTTAAATTTTGCTAACTAGTAGGCCAAAAAATCATATTAATCATTGCTTTAATTTCTATGTCCCACACTACTAGTGAGGTATATCTAACTTCCACAGCTACGTTGGCTATTTCTACTCTTCAGTGAATGACCTCTTCAGACACTTTTTCTAATTCTCTATTGGTTTCTTTTTTAAAAGATGTTTAAACTTTTTATTCAAAAAAGCAAGGACTAAATTTTCCTTCCTTAGACCATTGTTTTATTTACGAGGGTGAAATGGAAGATAAAAACAAATTTTCAGGTAATTTAAGCAGATAAAATCTTCACATTTGTTCTCAATTACCTGGTTATTCCAAGGGCAATTTTGATACGATTTATCTCTGTAATTTCTTTAGTTCTCTGCTTAACTTTGTAGCTTCAGCCAAGAGAAGTGAGAGTATTTCCATTGTACTCTGAAGAATCCTATCTAATAATAGACAACTATGCAAATTGACCATACCTCTGACACACCCACAAGCCACGCCCACAAGCCACGCCCACCATCCAATCAGAGCGAGTATGCAAATTAACCCAGACCAAGATTGCTACAGCCACAGAGAGCAAGGTTTCCTAGGTAACAGAGGAAGCCAAGCTTTCCGCCTGCCCTTGCCAGGCCTAAGCCTCCACTCAAGCTACAAAGTTTCAATTATAGAAGGTAAACAAATTCAAACAAATGGCGGCAGAATAGAGCTTGAGAGAGCAGGCCAGGGTTGCTGCCAGCAACAGGGGAAGCAAAGCTTTCCGCACACCCTGGCCGGGCCCACCCGCTTAAGGCAACAAAGTTTCAATTATAACCCCAACACAAATGGCTGCCGGCCTCGGAGGGAGCCCCAGGCTTGGCTCCGCTCCAGGCTACAAAGTTTCAATTGTAGAAGGAAAATAAATTCCAGATACCAGGGCCTCCGCTTGCGTTGCCAGGGGGCGTGGCTGGCCTGCAAACCACCACAGGCCCCTCGCTCAGGCCGCCCCACGCCCCAAGGGAACCCCACCCTGATCAGGGACACCCTTCAGGGCAAACCAGCTGGCCCACACCCCTGTACCAGGCCTCTATCCTATCTAATAAAAGAGTAATATGCAGATTGATCATCACTGCAACACACAATATAGCTGCCCCCATGTGGTCAAATATCCTGCCCCCATGTGGACACAAGATGGCCACCACAAGATGGCCAGCAGGAGAGGGCAGTTGGGAGGCACCCGGCCTGCAAGGGAGGGCAGTTGAGAAGGACCAGGCCTGCAAGGGAGGGCAGTTGGAGGTGATCAACCCTGCAGGAGAGGGCAGTTAGGGGTAACCAGGCCGGCAGAGGAGGGAAGTTGGGCGCAAACAGGCTGGCAGGCAGAAGCGGTTAGGGGCAATCAGGAAGGCAGGCAGGCAAGCAGTTGGGAGCCAGCAGTCCTGGATTGTGAGAGGGATCCCAGATTGGAGAGGGTACAGGCTGGGCTGAGGGACAACCCCCCCTCTGTGCACAAATTTCATGCACCGGGCCTCTAGTCTATATATATAAAAAGCCTAACATGCAAATTGTCCCCTCAGGAGTTCTACCAGGACACCAGGAGTTTGATTGCTCGCTATGATGTGCGCTGACCACCAGGGGGTGGCATGGAATGAAGGGAGGCCCCAGCCAGCAGCCGGCAACTGGGGAAGGAAAGCCCTGGCTAGCAGCCAGAAGGCCCTGCTCGGCCCTGATTGCCAGCCAGGCCTAGGGACCCTACCCGTGCACGAATTTCATGCACTGGGCCTCTAGTTTAGAAATAAAATACCACTACACTTTGTCCCTAACAAAACCGAAATCTAATTAATTCCACCTTCCTATTTTCACTAGGTGTTTCTAGCAAGGCTTTCTTACTGTTTGTGCTCAAAATATTCCAAGGCTTTGTATTAGGAATATTCTTTTTGGCTATTTGGGCTGAACTAGGGAGTCAAGTGGAGCAGGGAGAGAGGGTCTCAGGTCACTGCCCAGGATGGCTGCTCTGCACTGTCCTCCTTCCCCGAAGTCAGCCACGGCCCTGGGAGCAGAATATGGAGCCAAGAGAGATATGGCAGTGAAGGGTAAGAAGCAAAAAATAGGGTATTCCAATAAGAGAGGAAATAAAAATAATAAAAGATACAATCATTATTTACAGAGGCTATAATTTTTCCCCTAGAAATGAAAAAGAAATCAAATTAAAATAAATTTTGGGGAAAAATGACTGCATGTAAAATTGATTTTTTAATTCAATAGCCTGCCTATATACTAGCAACAATGACGAATTAGAAAATATGGAAAGAGAGAGGTAGCATGCACAAGCTCGTACTATTCTAGACACAGCCTAAAAACATAAAGCATCTTGGAAAAATTCAAAGAAAAAGGTGAACAGCTATGTGACAGAAACTACAAAGCATTTTTATGAGATAAGGAAGGCCTCTGTTTCTAATAATCCTATATAATAAAAATCTTATATGCTAATTAGACCGAACAGCAGAACAACCGTCTGGACGACCTTCTGGAACAAACCGGGCTGTGAGGGCCAGCCGAGGCAGGCAGGGCTGTGAGGGCCGAGCCCCTTGCACGAATTTCGTGCATTGGGCCTCTAGTGATTAATAAGATCCTAGCAGATCACAAGCCTGCAGGAAACAAATATGACATCAGACAGCAAATAAAAGCAGCTGCCGGGGACCCGAGATGATAAGCATGTTGAGTCTGGAGGCGTCCACACTGGAGACACCTGTACGGGCCAGTGCGGGTCTCTGCAGCCTTTAGGAAGGGCCGGATAGGATGAGCGTGGCGCACAGACTCTGAGGGTGCGGGCGGGAAGATGCCACTCTTCATGGCTTGGGGAAGGAGACAGCAGACCCAGGAAACCACCCCTCAGCAGAGAGAAAGAATCTCAGAAGGGAACTGCGAGAGAGAATCCTAATTCCTGACTGTGTGTCTCTGAACTACATGGGTGTGGGACTGACGAAGGATATCTGCTGCAAAGAGAAGACCTGAACTGAGACCACTTCTGCAGCCCAGCAAATGATTGCCTGCTAAAACCAAGAAATGACGCCTGCCAGAGAAAATGAACAGAATCCTGAGTCTTGATGGCTTCACATTTCACATCCCCAGGATGTGCCCAATTAACTCCCATCCAAACAAACCCACGCCAGGGATGCGGAACCCATCCTCCAGAGAAAAGAAAACAAACTGACCGAAAGCCTGAGATGGCCCAGGTGTGGGAACTAACAGGCAGAGATTTTAAAGTGGCCATGTTAGCTATCCGCAGTGAAATTAAACAAAATGTGTTCACAGGAAACGGAAATGACAAAAAAAAAAAAAAAAAAAAAAAAAAACAAAGTTTCTAAAACCAAAAATATTTGATATCTGAAATAAACAATTTACTTGATAAACTTAATAGCCAAATGAAATGACAGAAGAAAGAATTCAAAAACTTGAAGATTAATGAATAGGCCATGGCTGGTGTGGCTCAGTTGGTTGGAGTACCATCCCATGCACCGAAAAATTGTGGGTTCAATTCCCAGTCAGGGCAGGGCATATACCTAGGTTGCAGGTTCAATCCCTGGTCAGGGTACATGTATGGAAAGCAATCAATCAATGTTCTCTCTCACATCAATGCCTCTCTCTCTCTCTCTCTCTCTCTCTCTCCCTCCCTCCCCCTCTCTCTAAAATCAATAAGCATATCTTCTGGTTAGGATTTTTAAAAAGATTAAGAAATAGAAGTGACATGATGAGAAGTACAGAGAACATAAGGTAAAAAAAAGATAAAATCCTGAGGGACCTATTGGGTAACAGCAAACAATCTTTACATATGTGTAACTGAAGACCAAGAAGGGGAAGAGAAAGAATAGGACAAAAAAGTGTTTGAAGAAATACTGGTTGATAAATGTAAGTTGTGACACCATAAAAATCCTAGAAGAAACCATAGGCAGCAAAATCTCAGACATCTCTCATAGCAGTGTATTTACAGATACAGCCCCTAAGACAAAGGAAACTAAGGAGAAAATAAACAAATGGGACTACATCAAAATAAAAAGCCTTTGCACAGCAAAAGAAACCATCAACAAAACAACAAGACAGCCCACTGCATGGGAGAACATATTTTCCAATGTTATTTCTGATAAGGGTTTAATCTCCAAAATATATAGGGAACTCATACAACTTAACAAAAGAAGACAAACAATCCAATTAAAAAACAGGCAAAGAACCTGAATAAGCACTTCTCCAAAGAGGACATATAGAAGGCCGAAAGACATATGAAAAAATGCTCAAAGTCACTAATCATCCGAGAGATGCAAATCAAAATGACAATGAGGTACCATCTCACACCTGTCAGAATGGCTGTCATCAACAAATCAACAAATGACAAGTGCTGGCAAGGATGTGGAGAAAAGGGAACCCTCTTACACCACTAGTGGAAATGCAGACTGGTGCAACCACTGTGGAAGACAGTATAGAGTTTCCTCAAAAAATTAAATATGAAACTGCCATTTGACCCAGTGATTCCACTTCTAGGAATATATCCTAAGAAACCCAAAGCACCAATCAGAAAGAATGCATGTACCCCTATGTTCATGCAGTACCATTTATGTACAATAGCTAAGATCTGGAAAAAGCCCAAGTGCCCATCGTAGATGAGTGGATAAAAAAGCTGTGGTACATTTACACCATGGAATACTATGCAGCGGTAAAAAGGAAGGATCTCTTACCCTTTGAGACAGCATGGAGGGACCTGGAGAGTATCATGCTAAGTGAAATAAGTCAGTCAGAGAAAGACAAGTATCTCACGATTGCACTCATATGTGGAATCTAATTAACAAAATAAACTGATGAACAGAGTGGATCCAGAGTCATGGAAGCATGGAACAGAGTCATGAATCTCAGAGGGAAGGTTGGGGAGGGTGGGTGGGTGGGAAGTAATCAACCAAAGACCTTGTATGCATATATGCATAACCCATGGACACAGACAATAGGGTGCTGAATGCCTGGGGCTGGGGGGTGGGCTGGAGGGGGCCAATGTTGGGAAAGGGGACATACTAGTATATAATACTTTCAACAATAAAGAATTATTTTTTTAAAAAAGAAATACTGGTTGAAATTCTCCATCCTATGAAAGATATAACTTGACAAACTCAAGATGCTCAATAAACACTGAACTGGATGGATACATCATAGCCAAACTTCCAAAAGCCAAACAGAAGACGATATTTGAGAATAACAAGAGAAATGCATTAAAAACTTATATTTAAAAAATTATCTAATAATTAATCAAAGCTTACACCTTAAGAAATAAAAAAAGAATAGCAAAAATAACCCAAAGGCTGTAGAAGAAAGAAAATAAAAAGATAATAGCAGAAGTCAATGAACTGAAAATAGAAAGTGAATGTGGAATATCAATAAAATCAATAGCTGTTCTTTGAAATGATCAATAAAATTCATAAACCTCCAGCATAAGGACAAAGATAACAGAGAGAAAGCACATATTATGCCCTAACAACCTACTTGCTGGGTGAAGAAAGTGCATAAATTACATAATAACCATAATTACTTATAATTGGGATTGGGGTGCCCACTGGCCACTACACAGCTTCTTGAACCATGAAATTAGATTGAGCACCACCACCCTCATTTTCTGTTCCACATTGATTTCCACATGCTTTTGGTCAGAACCTCCATGTTTAAACCAGCATAATAGAGATGTGTCACTGATAGGAATACAGTATAACCTGATGTTGAAACCATGACAAATCAAGTTAGAAGTGTGTGCAGTGGCTGACAGATGTCAGATCTCAATGTATGTCCTTCTACAGTTGAATAGTCTTGCTGCACCCACTGACTTTACTGCAGCACACCGGAGAGTCTTGAAAACCCAGAGTTAATCAATAAACAAATACTAGTAGAACCAACTATTAAAAAATGTTCTCACAAAGTAAACATCACAAAGTTCTATCAACAGATACTACTAAACATGCAAGGAACAATTCATTCTAACCTTATATAAACTCTTTCAGGAAATAGAAAAAAAAAGGAATATTCCCAACTTATTTTATGAAGCTAATTTAATTTTAATACAAAGAACAACAAACAAAAACAGTGTTTAGGTTTAATATTGATCCATACAAACTATTCCAGAACTTAATGGCTTCAAAACCAACATTTACTCTCTTCCATTCATCTGTAGTTGACAAGATCACCTGGTGCCTGCGTGGAGACAGCTGGAAAGTGGCACTCTGCGAGGATACACAGATGACTGGGCCTCTCTCTCAAATGGTCTCAGAACTGCTGCTGGACCATGTGGCCTCGCTATGTGGTTTCACCAGCATGTTAGCAAAGCTTATTATATGGCAGCCACGGGCTCTCCAAAGCGAGAACGTTGAACCTGCCAGGCCTTTCTTAGATGTATGCCCAGAGCCAGCACAGCAGTGACTCTGCAGCGTTCCGTTGTTTGAACTGAGCTGCAGGACCCATTCAGAGTTGGAGGGGAAGGGCCCACACAAGGAAGGGAATTCCAGGAGGCATGGTTGGGCTTTGAGGACCAGCAACCTCATCACTTACGAACACAGAGGCAAAATCCTGACCATAATTGTAACAACAGAACCCAGTATTATAAAAGAAAGGTACTCTATCACAAATAAGTTAGATTTACCCTAGGATTGCAAGTTGGTCTTACATAGAAAATCAATTAATGTAACTTACCACCATTAAAGTTAAATGAGAGAAATGTCATATGACTACCTCAATAAATGTAAAAAGAGTTTTTAAAAACTCAACACCCACTTATAAGAAAACCTCTTAGCAAGCTTGACTACGCAAGAGCTTTCTTCACATGATAAAGAATATAATTAGAGCCTGTCCCATGTGCTCTTAAGAACTGAATCTGTACAAGTTACCAATTTATTTCAATCCAGCTTGAAGTGAGAAAGCCAGGCAAAGGTCTTGAAACTTTGTCATTATTAAAAGGCTTGACAAATCTCCTTAAAGATAAGAGAGGTTACAGAAAAATGCAGTTTCTCCAAATAAGCAATTAGTGTATATTGCATCAAGGTTATTACATTCTACAGAAGATTATTAAGTATCTGAAAATAAGTATCTAGGAATCTAGATGACACAAAAAGGAACTTCTAGAGAATAAGTTATCCAAGTCACTAGCATAAGATCTTGAACAGGCATAAATGTTAACTCAAAAGGGCCTTGACACCAACTTGAATTAAGATTTACTTTATCTTACAGATTCAATGTAATCAATGTCAAAACCCCAATGATGCTTTTGCAAAAATAGAAAAATCCATCCTAAAATGTATAGGGCATTTCAAGGAATCCCAAATAGCCAAAACAATCTTGAAAAAACAGAACAATGTTGAGAGTCTCACATTTCCTAATTTCAAAACTTACTACAAAGTTCTAGTAATCAAAACAGTGTGGCACTGGCAAAAAGGTAGATGAAACAATGGAATAGAATAGAGAGCCCCCAATTAGATCCTTGCATATATATATATATATAGTGGAGGCCTGGTGCACGAAATACGTGCATGGGAGGGGGGTGTCCCTCAGCCCAGCCTGCACCCTCTCCAATCTGGGACCCCTCGGGGGATGTCAGACATCCCTCTCACAATCCAGGACTCCTGGCTCCTAACCACTCACCTGCCTGCCTGCCTGATTGTCCCTAACCACTCTGCCTGCCAGCCTGATAGCCCCCTAACCACTCCCCTGCTGGCCTGATTGATGCGTAACTGCTCCCCTGCCGACATGATTGTCCCCAACTGCTTTCCCCTGCCGGCCTGATCACCTCCAACTGCCCTCCCTTGCCAGCCCAATTGCCCCCAACTGCCTTCCCCTGTGGGTCTGAGGGGACTGGGGGACTGAGGCTGGATGAGGCGGGGCTGAGGGGACTGGGTGCCACCATCTTGTGGCTGTGGGAGCCGCCATCTTGTGAGGGCATGGCAGTCAATTCACATATTCCCTCTTTATTGGCTGTGGGGCGCCACCATCGTGTGAGGATGTGACGGTCAATTTGCATATTCCCTCTTTATTAGCTAGAAAAAATATATATATACTAGTGGCACGGTGCACGAAATTCGTGCACGGGGGGAGGTTCCCTCAGCCCAGCCTGCACCTTCTCCAATCAGGGACCCCTTGGGGGATGTCTGACTGACAGTTGAGGCCTGATCCCACAGGTTATAGGTTATAGGGCTCAGCTAGGCTGGCATGTCCTGGGCCTAGCTGAGCCCTATAACCTCCCCACAGGGATCGGGCCTAAATCGGCAATCGGACACACCTCTCACAATCTGGGACTGCTGGCTCCTAACCACTCACCTTCCTGCCTGCCTGATTGCCCCTAACTGCTCTCCCCTGCTGGCCTGATTGCCCCTAACTGCCTCTGCCGACCTGATCGCCCCTAATTGCTCTCTCCTGCCGACCTGATCTCGCCCCCAACTGCCCTCCCCTGCAGGCCTGATCTCGCCCACAATGGCCCTCCCCTGCTGACCTGATCTCACCCCCAACTGCCCTCCCCTGCCAGCCTGGTTGCCCCCAACTGCCCTCCCCTGCCAGCCTGATCTCACCCCCAACTGCCCTCCCCTGCCAGTCTGATTTCCCCTAAGCCCCTACCAGCCTGATATCACCCCCAACTGCCCTCCCCAGATGCTCTTGGCAGACAAAAATACATAATCCCTATTTTTGGACTGATAGCCAGCCATATGCACTATACTGCCAAACTGGTCATTAAAAAATTGAACTGCTTTCTTACACCTTACACCAAACAGCTGTTGCCCTTAAAATCCTTCCTCAGCCCCCACCTTAGGTTCTGCATTTGCAGTTCACCCAGATTAGGTTCTGATTGGTCAGTTTCTATGCCAGTGTCAGAAGCTCCGCCTCCTAGGCAGCCATTGGCTCCTCACAGTTCACCAGATTTGGTTCTGATTGGTCGGTTTCTATGCCAGTCAATGTCTCCAGGCTTATCTCTGGGCCTGATCAGAGAGGCGGGGCTGATCAACAGCCACCCCAGGCTGCTGGCAAGCGGGCTGAACAGCTGATATCTCAGAGAGAGAGAGAGAGAGGCACAGCTGCTGGCGAGGCCCAAAGAGAGACCCTGCTTCTCTCTCTCTCCGGGCTCGCCAGCAGCCATGGTAGCTGCTGATCAGCCCCGCCTCTCTCTCTCTCCCCAAGAGATCAGCAGTTCAGCCCACTCACCAGTCCCTGCCCACCGGAGCCTGCTGCGCATGTAGCCTGGCATTTGCTTGAGCCTTTGGTCATTTTGGACGTTATAGACCCTGGGTTTTTATATATTAGGATATGGTTGAATGATGTCAACAAGGGTGTCAGACCATTGAATTGAGGAAAGAACAGTCTTTTCAACAAATGGTGCTGGGACAACTGGTTATCTACAAAGAAAAGAATAAAGTAGGGCCCTGACATATACAAAAATTAACTCAAAATGGGCCAAAAACCTAAACTATAAAACTCAGAATAAACATAGGGGGAAAGGTCGATAATATTGGATATGGCAATGATTTCTTGGATATGGTAAACTTTATGTTATGTGTATTTCACCACAATTTTTTAAAAAATAAAAATTTACATTCTTGGCATCTTCAAATGTTTCACAAATATTTGCAAAGTTTATCTGTGTTTCTTCTCCTACTGAGCCAATAGTCCTAATCTTCTCAAGGTTCCTGCTAATCAATGCTATAAGAGCCTCCTAATCTCTGGCATACCCTTGCTTTTCTTGACCGAGGCTGAATCTAAGATTATGGGACTTGTTGAAAATGTGACTTGTTGAATGAAAAGACATGGAGTTTCCAATTTTGTTTCCATAGTATCTCTGAAAAACTCAGCTCACTTCATAATGAATGAGGTAATATTGAAAGCATTCTCTTTAAAAGTCAGAAACAAGACAGATGACTGCTAGCTCTGCTTCTATCCAACATTGTTGAGGCCCTCACACTAACGAAAAATCAATGCAAAGAAAACGACTATAAAAGAATGACAAATTGTCATTATTCACAGCTGCTATGGTGGTCTTTAATGGCCCCCAAAATAAGAGACGCTATTAAATTTAGGAGAAATTTTTGCAACAGTGTTAGATATAAAATCAGTACGCAAAACTCAGTTCCTGCATACTAATAATATGTAGAAAATGTAATTTATTTATCATAGAAATTAAGGAAAAGCTATTTAACACCTAGCACTGATGTTGATCTTCAACCTCTGTGTTTGGGCCAAGTTTTGGCTTGGATGTGGAAAGGTCAAATGCCTACATTAATGTCATTTCTTGTATCCCTGAATCTGCGTATAAGCATACGACTGTCAGTTACCATTAGTAACACAAACAAAGCAAGTCATTAGATTATATTGCTAGTATCTAAATATTTGCTTTAAGAATACTGGTATAGGTTCACATTTTATATGTAACTTGGAGGGAAAGTCTTAGGTTCTTTTTATGTTGAAGTGTTGATTGTAGTATAACTGCATATTATTTCAGAAATGAAATTTTGCCATGATTAATGAAGATTGTGAAAGCAGTTGATTTTAGCAGACAAACAATGCTTAAGAGCTTCCAAATAGCTGAATAAATAAGGAAAAAGACTTCAAGTTAAAATGAATGTTAAGAGACTGCATTAGCTAGGTAAATATAGGAGGCACATTGTCATTTTTGAACCAAGAAACATTCCTAAAACTTTATGTAATTATACAGGCACAATACTAAGAATTAGATTATGTAATTATTTTAGTCATCATAGAATTGTTTGGCATACTAAGCACTCATTACACTAAACAAAATAATCTTTAAAACCTGCATTTAATTTTCAGTTAATTTCATTTAGATCATGAGATCTTAGAGAAAAACTATTGTTTGGGAATCCTTCATATCTCACAAAGATATATTTAAAGTATATTGTTCTGTTGGCCACTTCAAAATTTCTCTGGGAAGAAAAGATCTAGTCAGTAAATACATTAAAAAATATGCAGATGAAAGTTTCAGAGAAGAAAATTATATACCTCAAAGTATCTGACTTGCCCTGGACAGTCTGGATTAGTCGGTAGGTACATCATGCTGTGCACTGAAACGTGGTGGATTTGATTCCTGGTCAGGCACATACCTAGGTTGTGTTTCAATCACTGACACTGGCTGCCAGCATGTGGGTGTTTCTCTCTCTCTCACATTATTGTTTCTCTCTCTTTCTCTCTCTCTCTCTCTCTCTCTCTCTCTCTCTCTCTCTCTCTCTCTCTCTTTTCCTTCCTCCCTCCCCTTCCCCTCTCTCTAAAAATCAGTGAAAATGTCCTCATGTGAGGATTTTAAAAAAAAGTATCTGGAGAGAAACCAAGATGGCGGCATAGGTAAGCACCTAAACTGCTGCCTCACATAACAATTTCAAAACTACAAGTAAAGGACAGAACGGACAGCATCCAGAAGCACAGGAAAGCTGGCTGAGTGGAAATTCTACAACTAGAAGGAAAGAGAAAAGCTCATGAAGAACCAGAGGAGTTGCAAAGGGCTGAGGTACGGAGACACGCGTGCAGAGAGGAAGGGTGGCTGTGTGCCTGGCTGGCTCTCTCTGGCGGGAGGGGAAGGAAGCCCCCGACTGCACTGAACTCCAGTTCCGACTGCACTGAACCCCAGTTCTGGGCGAAACCCTGTGGACCCAGAGGGGGAGTCTTAACTGTCAGGTAGAGAGAAAGACACACGGAGACTTGGAGACTCGGGGAAGCCGCAGCGGGCAGGGATCTGGAGGCGCACGTGCGCGAGTGCACACAGAGAAGACTGACTGCGGAGGTTCCCGCTGGCCTTCCCTAGCAGAAGGGAGTCGGAAGCTCCTGACTGCACTGAACCCCAGTTCCGACTGCACTGAACCCCAGTTCTGGGCAAACCCCTGGGGACCCACACTTTTACGGAGGGAATCTGGACTGTCAGGCAGAAACTCAGGGGAGCCGTGGAAGGCAGAGGTCTGGAGGCACGTGCGCAAGGGCAGGGCTGACGGGAAGCCAAGACTGTCTGCTCAGCCCTGAGACTCCGCCCCATCCAAGCTGAGCACAGAGGCTTTTGCAATTTTGCAAGTCTGGTCCCATAAGGCTGTCTCCAATACAGAAAGTCACCTGGTGTAGACACAGCTGATACTCACAGCCAATTGGACTGGAGGTCAATACCTCCCAGTGATACCAACAACAATCAAGACTTAACTACAACAAGGCTGTACACACAGACCACAAAGGGGTGTACCAAGGGCGTCCACCTCAGGTAACTGGGGAGGCCGAGCCACTGGGCATATAGGAAACCTAGCCCACAAAGCTACCCTACCAACTCAGGGAAGCAGCGAAAATGCGAAGACAAAGAAAAAGATCACAAATGAAAGAAATGGAGGAAAACAAGCGACTGGATATAGAATTCAAAACCATGGTTATAAGGTTTTTCAAGAATTTTCTAGAAAAGGCTGATAAATTTAGCGAGACCCTCGAGGATATGAAAAAGGACCAACTAGAAATTAAGCATACACTGACTGAAATAAAAAATATTATACAGAGACCTAACAGCAGACTAGAGGAATACAAGAATCAAGTCAAAGATTTGAAATACAAAGAAGCAAAAACACTCAACCGGAAAAGCAAAAAGCAAAAAGAATCCAAAAAGTTGAAGATAGTGTAAGAAGCCTCTGGGACAATTTCAAGCATACCAACATCCGAATTATGGGGGTGCCAGAAGAAGAGAGAGAGCAAGATACTGAAAACCTATTTGAAGAAATAATGACTGAAAACTTCCCCCACCTGGTGAAAGAAATAGACTTACAAGTCCAGAAAGCACACAGAACCCCAAACAAAAGGAATCCAAAGAGGACCACACCAAGACACATCATAATTAAAATGCCAAGAACAAAAGACAAAGAGAGAATCTTACAAGCAGCAAGAGAAAAACAGTTAGTTACATACAAGGGAGCACCCATATGACTGTCAGCTGATTTCTCAACAGAAACTATGCAGGCCAGACGGGAGTGGCAAGAAATATCCAAAGTGATGAATAGCAAGAACCTACAACCAAGATTACTCTACCCAGCAAAGCTATCATTCAGAATTGAAGGTCAGATAAAGAGCTTCACAGATAAGAAAAAGCTAAAGGAGTTCATCACCGCCAAACCAGTATTATATAAAATGCTGAAAGGTATTCTTTAAGAAGAGGAAGAAGAAGAAAAAGGTAAAGATAAAAATTATGAACAACAAATACATATCTATCAACAAGTGAACCTAAAAATCAAGTGAATTAAAAATCTGAGGAATAGAATAAACTGGTGAATATAATAGAATCAGGGGCATAGAAAGGGAGTGGACTGATAATTCTCAGGGGGAAAGGTGTGTGGGGGGTGCAGGAAGAGACTGGACAAAAATCGTTCACCTATGGATGAGGACAGTGGGAGGGAGGTAAGGGTAGAGGAGGGGTGGGAACCGGGTGGAGGGGAGCTATTAGGAGAAAAAGGAGAAAGAATTGTAATAATCTGAACAATAAAGATTTATTAAATTTTTAAAAAAGTATCTGGCTTTTCCCTTCACCTCATTGCAAATGTGAAATTTACCAGCTGCAGGAGGACTAACAGCTTTCAGCTCTCAGAATCTATTGTTCTGCATTAGAATATCAAACTTAAAATTTTGTTACTAAAAATTTTAGTGTAAAAATTAAAATTTTCTGATGCATTTTTATATCTATGTGTGTGTGTTTGGGGCATATCTATGCTAATAAAAGGGTAATATGCTAATTAGACTGGGTGGACCGGACATATTCCGGTCACCCAGTCCTCCTTCCGGACAAAGTCACGGTGGCAGGGGCCGAGGCAGAGGCGGTTAGGGGTGATAAGGCTGGCAGGCAGAGGGGTTAGGGGCAATCAAGCAGGCAGGCAGAGGGGTTAGGGGCGATCAGGCAGGCAGGCAGAGTGGTTAGGGGCAATCAGGCAGGCAGATGAGTGGTTAGGAGCCAGCAGTCCCGGATTGTGAGAGGGATGTCCGATTGCCGGTTTAGGCCCTATCCCAGGGTTTGGGCCTCAACCGGCAGTCGGACATCCCCTGAGAGGTTCCAGATTAAAGAGGGTGCAGGCTGGACTGAGGGACCACCCCCTGCCCCCCATGCATGAATTTTGTGCACCGGGCCTTTAGTATTATATATTTAGTTTTCTGAGAGTCACCGTTGGCCACAACATTGGCTAGATATCTGTTTTGACACTGGTTATTTGGTATTTTGCAAAAATGTATTTGGTTCATCACTAGTAACTCCAAATACAATACAATATTATTTGTTAGACCATTATGGAGAACATTTTGAAACTTATTTGAAAACCATTATAGAATACCTTAAAATAGAGCAGTACATTCAAGACTAGTAATACTAAAGATCATAAAGATATTATTTTCCCCAAAATTGATCTATTGGTTCAATATGATTTTAATCAAAATCCCAAGATGGATTTTTGTGGAATCTGATGAGTTAATTATAAAATTTCTGTGGAGGGCAAAGAGCCAAGAATAGCAAAGACACTCCTGAAGGAAGACACAGTGGAAGACTTGGCCAATATCAAGACTTATAAGGTTATAATAATTAACCCCATGCTGTGGTACTGCTCCATGGATGAACCAGTTGAAGAGAAGAGCTCAGAAACAGACCTATTTATATTTATAAATTTAATTTTCATAATTTTTGTACTTTGTAAATATGAATACCTATTGATGGGTGAGATTAAAATGTGAAATTATTTAGCATAAAAATATAGAAATTTAATTTAATCAGCATATTATGAAATTTCCCAAGAAAGGAAGATGTCTAAATATTAGCCCTTCACCTTACTTTACCTCCTACATAATTGAGAGGTTGATTTTTATTATAGTTAATTTACCCCCTGTGATTACCATCCCACAAGTAAAAGGCTCACATTCACACTTTTAGAAATCCTAATAATTGTGTGTAATCAAAATACTATAGCATACAGAACACACTGCGTCTGCCTTGTGTTTTAAGTGGACAAATTATTAGTATATGGATTTGTTTGGGCTATCCTTAGCAACAGGATCTTGGCAGCTCAAGCAAAGCTCAAGCTAAGCACAGCCATCTTTTCTAGGAAGAGAGAGAAAACTATCCAGCAAACCAGTCAAAGTTTTAAATATCCCACAAAAATGATGACTCATTCTATGACTCCAATACTGTAAAATCTCTAAGGAGGTGAATTTTGAGAGATCTCAGAGTGAATTATTTTATTTTATTTTTGGTCTGTGACTCTGTTTTTTAAATAAGCCTTTCCATTTCCATATCCACTCTACGCTTACACAGCCAACCCCACTTTACAAGGTATTTGTCTCCACATTCTCTGCCATTGTTCTCCGATGAGCACAGCACTTATGCCTCTCTTCCTAATGTGATATTAAATTTCACAAGCGCAGAAACCATGACCTCTATTTTCTCTGTGTACATTGCAATGTCTAGGATGGCATTAGGGGTGGAATAGACTCTACAGAAAAGTTTTGAGGACGGATTATAGTAGTAGGAAATGGCAGAAGTAGGGAAGGAAGGTAGATGGAGACGATTATATGTAAGTAAAGAGGTCAGAGAGATGGTCTCAAGACTTTAATAACATGGAAACCTATTTATGATATATAATATTAAATTAAAAATCAAATTATAAAATAGTATGTGAAATATTCTATTTTGTTTAGAAAAAACAACACAGTATGTATACATATACACACTCAGACGCATATACGTAATACCCACAGGGACTCTGTCAGAAAGATATTCACCACAATGTTAGTGCTTATTTTTATATTATGTGTGATTTTTATTGTGTGTATATCTACTTGTATTTTCTAAATTTTCCAAAACGAACATGTGTCATTTTTGTAATTAAGAAAAAATATTTTTAAAAATAAAACTGAGTTTCCACTTCTAGCTGTAAGAGAATAAATGTCCAGAACTGTCTTTCTGCCGTAACAGAAAATTAGTCGTTGTTTTAAACAAACCATGCACACAGAACAACAGCAATGCTGTTGGGAAACAATAGAGATGAGTCTTTTAAGCAACCTAGATTCAGCCTGAAGGCAGTTTGTGATCTTGGCACAAAACAGCACCAGGGGGTTTCATTGAGTTGAGGAGGTAGGATTGGAGCCTGGGGAAGCTTAGGCAACTAAAATTTGTGAGGCAGAGTAGAGAACAGGAAGAAGTCATATAAGCAAAGAGCTCAAAAATCTGCATATGGGTTCTCTTGAGTCTTTAGTTAGAAACTATTTGCTCATGATCAAGGTAAAATGCCTTAGTTTGCAAAGAGCATATTCCAGGAAAAGAAGTAGTGGGGAACTGTAAACAGAGCAATTTTTAGAGTTCATACAGAGAGAGGAAGTGTTCAAATTCTTTACAGTCAGGCTAGAGAGACCTTGTTTGAATTGTATTATGAATATATGGACAATCAGTGGATTGCCTTAGCAGTGAAACTAAACTAGTCCTATAGGCAAGACTACCCATGCCTGCCTTAAAATAGCTTTAAGACAATAGCTTTCTAGTGAAAGAGTCAAACAAGACTACAAATAGCTTCAATATTTTTAAACATTTTTTTATTTAATAAATCTTTATTGTTCATATTATTACAATTGTTCCTCTTTTTTCCCCCCATAGCTCCCCTCCACCCGGTTCCCACCCCAACCTCTGCCCTTAATCCCCCCCAACTGTCCTCATCCATAGGTGTACGATTTTTGTCCAGTCTCTTCTCACACCCCCCACACCTCTTTCCCCTTGAGAATTGTCAGTACACACCCTTTCTATGCCCCAGATTCTATTATATTCACCAGTTTATTCTGTTCATGAGATTTTTTTATTCACTTGATTTTTAGATTCACTTGTTGATAGATATGTATTTGTTGTTCATAATTTTTATCTTTACCTTTTTCTTCTTCTTCCTCTTCTTAAAGAATACCTTTCAGCATTTTATATAATACTGGTTTGGCGGTGATGAACTCCTTTAGCTTTTTCTTATCTGTGAAGCTCTTTATCTGACCTTCAATTCTGAATGATAGCTTTGCTGGGTAGAGTAATCTTGGTTGTAGGTTCTTGCTATTCATCACTTTGGATATTTCTTGCCACTCCTGTCTGGCCTGCATAGTTTCTGTTGAGAAATCAGCTGACAATCATATGGGTGCTCCCTTGTAAGTAACTAACTGTTTTTCTCTTGCTGCTTGTAAGATTCTCTCTTTGTCTTTTGCTCTTGGCATTTTAATTATGATGTGTCTTGGTGTGGTCCTCTTTGGATTCCTTTTGTTTGGGGTTCTGTGTGCTTTCTGGACTTGTAAGTCTATTTCTTTCACCAGGTGGGGGAAGTTTTCAGTCATTATTTCTTCAAATAGGTTTTCAGTATCTTGCTCTCTCTCTTCTTCTGGCACCCCCATAATTCGAATGTTGGTACGCTTGAAGTTGTCCCAGAGACTCCTTACATTATCTTCATATATTTGGATTCTTTTTGCTTTTTGCTTTTCTGGTTGAGTGTTTTTGCTTCTTTGTATTTCAAATCTTTGACTTGATTCTTGTGATCCTCTAGTCTGCTGTTAGATCTCTGTATAATAGTTTTTATTCCAGTCAGTGTATGTTTAATTTCTAGTTGGTCCTTTTTCATATCCTCGAGGGTCTCACTAAATTTATTAGCCTTTTCTAGAAAATTCTTGAAAAACCTTATAACTGTGGTTTTGAACTCTATATCCAGTCATTTGCTTTCCTCCATTTCTTTCATTTGTGATCTGTTTCTTTGTCTCTGCATTTTGGCTGCTTCCCTGAGTTGATAGAGTGGCTTTGTGTGCTAGGTGTTCTATAGGGCAGAGTGGCTCAGCCTCCCCAGTTACCTGAGGTGGACACTCTTGGTGCACCCCTTTGTGGGCTGTGTGCACAGTCTTGTTGTAGTTAAGCCTTGATTGTTGTTGGTATCACTGGGAGGAATTGACCTCCAGACCAATTGGCTGTGAGTATCAGCTGTGTCTACGCTAGGAGAACTTCTGTGCTGGAGACACCCTTATGAGACAAGACTTGCAAAAGCCTCTGTGCTCAGCTTGGATAGGGTGGTGTCTCAGGGATGAGCAGACAGCATTGGTTTCCCGTCAGCCCTGTCCTACAAGACCCCTGTGTCTCAGTGTCCCGTGGTAATCACTGTAAGCACCTCTGAGAGAAAGCCGCCTTCGAGTTCCGCCTGCTGCCAGACAGTCCAGTTTCTCCCCGTATGAGTCTGGGCCCCCAGAGTCTTGCCCAGAACTGGAGTTCAGTGCAGTTGGGAGCTTTTGTCTCCCTCCCGCTTGAGAAAGCCAGCCATGCACTCAGTTGCCAGTCCTCTACACATGCGCGCACATCTCAATACCTCTGCCTCCTGCAGCTCCTCTGAGTCGCAGTATGCTTTTATCTTTCCTTCTAGTAGTAGAATTTCCACTCAGCCAGCCTTCCTGTGGTTCTGGATGATGTTCGTTTTGTCTTTTAGTTGTAGTTTTGAAATTGTTGTGTGAGGCAGCAGTTTAGGTGTTTACCTATGCCACCATCTTGGTTTCTCTCTTTAAACATTTTTAAAATATATTTTTATTGATTTCAGAGAGAGGAAGGGAGAGGGAGAGAGATAGAAACATCAATTATGAGAGAGAATCATTGATTAGCTGCCTCCTGCACGCCCCCTACTGGAGATCAAGCCGCAACCCGGGCATGTGCCCTTGACTGGAATCGAACCCAGGACCCTTTGGTCTGCAGGCTGACACTCTATCTACGAAGCCAAAGCAGCTAGGGCTTCAATATTTTTTAAAGTAATATAGCACAATCTAGTAAGAGGTTATCTAAAATTCACAATGGCTGGCAATCAATAAAAAAAATTATTAGACATGCACTAAGGTAAGAAAATGGGAAACATAATTTTTTAAAAATCAGTCAGTAGAAATAGCCCTAGAAATTACGGAGATGATGAATTTATCACACAAAAGCATAAGTTATTATACGTTCGATATGCTCAAGAATGTAGTGGAACACATAAAGTTAATGAAGAGAGAAATGGAAGATATTTCTCTGGCTGGGTAGCTCAGTTGGTTAGAGAGTATCATCTTGATACACCAAGGTTGAGGGTTTGATTCCTGGTTAGGGTACATATAAGAAGAAACCAATGAATGCATAAATAAGAGGAACAACAAATCAATGTTTCTCTCTTCCTCTCTCTCTTTTCCTTCCTCTTTCTTTCTCTAAAATCACTCAATAAATAAACAAAAATTTAATCTTAAAAGAAAAGAACCAAATGGAAATTCTAGAAATGAAAAATACAATAACTAAAATAAAATTTTATTAGATGTTATTAACAGCATATTAGACACTGAAGATAATAAGGTCAATGAACTTGAAGATATGACAAAAGAAAATTATCCAAAATAAAGCACAGAGAGAAAAACAGTGAAAAACAATGAGCAGAAGGTTAGTGCATCAAGGGGCAACATCCAGTGGTCCAACAGATGTGTAGTTGGAAGCTTGGCAAAAAGTTTGTGTGTGGGGGAGTGGTACAGAAAAATAGTTAATGATACAATTTTCTAAATTTGATAAAATGTATAAACCTGCAGCTCTAAAAAAACTCAATAAACTCCCAAGAAGAGTTAACACAAAACCACAAGACCTATAATAATGAATATTACTTAAAACCAGTAATAAGAAATAAAATCTTAAAAGTAATCAAAGAAAATAAATATTAAAAGCACAATTAAAAAATGAAAAAAGAGCCGAAACTGGTTTGGCTCAGTGGATAGAGCATCGGCCTGCGGACTCAAGGGTCCCAGGTTCAATTCTGGTCAAGGGCATGTACCTTGGTTGCGGGCACATCCCCAGTAGGGGGTGTGCAAGAGGCAGCTGATCGATGTTTCTCTCTCATCGATGTTTCTAACTCTCTATCCCTCTCTCTTCCTCTCTGTAAAATATCAATAAAATATATTTTTAAAAAATGAAAAAAGGTAAATTGACTCAAATAAAAACATCTGTACTCCATGGAGAAAATGAGAAAGCAAG
This sequence comes from Cnephaeus nilssonii, assembly GCF_951640355.1. Classification (NCBI taxonomy): domain Eukaryota; kingdom Metazoa; phylum Chordata; class Mammalia; order Chiroptera; family Vespertilionidae; genus Cnephaeus; species Cnephaeus nilssonii. The sequence goes on along the minus strand of NC_137072.1, from coordinate 39,860,498 downwards.
TCTCAGATTCGAAAAAAATGTCTCATACATATAGCTGACAGTGGACTTGGATCTAGAATACATAAACAACCCAGTAAAGGGACAACTCAACTTTTTTAAATGGGAAAGATATTTGGACAAACATTTCATAAAATAAAGTATGCTACTTTCCAATAAGTACCAGAAAATATGCTTAACTTTATGCAAATTATAGACATGCACATCAAAACCACAGTGAGATACTACTACATGCCCTCTAAGTGGCTAAAATTAGAAAGGCTGACAATACCAAGTGTTGATGAGAATGTGGAATAACTGGAAGCTCATACATTGCTGGTGGAGAAATTAAATGCACCAGAGACTTTGGAAATCATTTGACAGTTTCCTGTAAAGGTAAACTCGTGAGACCAGAGGAGGCCCTGGAGCTGGCACAGCAGGTGGCCTTAGCTGCGCTCCTCTACTATTCTCTAAAGACCCTCGCTTCTCTGTAATTTCAAAGTCCTCAGGAAGCTGCCTTCCAAAGAGCAGCTGTGAGGAAACTGCTTTTTGGAAAGCTGAAACCTGGAGGCAGGTCTTCTCCCCAGGCCCTTTGGGAAACGCATACTTGCACCTCCGTGTGAATGAGAATGTCTGGTGCTCATGTCTTTAAATACCCAGAATTATGGGAGTTTTCCTCACATGGTGACTCCAGCCCCATTGCAGGAGCCTCTCCTGTAGGGACAGCCTCTCCAGCAGCCCCAGCGCCCGGCCTGGGACCCCGGGGCCAAGGAAGGCTGATGGTTCGCGTTCTGTGGGGTCCAGGACCTTGGCTTTTTCAGGCAGGACCTGGGGTGTCAGACATAAGTGTGCCAGCGTGGGCCCTTCCGAACACCTTTCCACCCAGAGCTTCTCCTGCTGTCTGCTTTTCGTTTTTGCAATGAGTATGTGTTACTGTTTTCTATAATGTTAAAACACACATGCCAGAAAATTTACAATCTTAAGCACTGTAAGTGTGTGGTTCAGTAGCATTAAGTACATGTATTGTTGTATAACCATCACCACCATCCATCCACAGAACTTTCTATCTCAAACTCTGTCCTCACTAAACATTAACTCTCATTGACCTCTCCGCCGGCCCCCACCATTCCACTTTCTGTCCCTGTGAACTTGACTATCTCATGTAAGTGCAATCTGCATTGGTCCTTCTGTGACTGGCTTATTTCACTCAGCATAATGCCCTCCATGCTCATCCATACTGCAGACATTTTAAGGCTAAATAACATTCCATTGTGTGGATAGACTAGCTTGTGTTTGTTCATCGAAGCTTCAATGGACACTTGGGTTGTGTTACTTCTTTTAATAAATAAAAATTCTTTTCAGCCCTGACCGGTTTGGCTCAGTGGATAGAGCGTCGGCCTGCGGACTCAAGGGTCCTAGGTTCGATTCCGGTTAAGGGCATGTACCTTGGTTGCAGGCACATCCCTAGTGGGGAGTGTGTAGGAGGCAGCTGATCGATGTTTCTCTCTCATTGATGTTTCTAGCTCTCTATCCCTCTCCCTTCCTCTCTGTAAAAAAATCAATTAAAAAAAAATTCTTTTCACTTGGAAAGCAACATTGCGTGATGCTCGTCTCTCAGAAGCTCCTTTCGCAGGGACCGTGGTTCAGGTCGTGTTGGCTCTGATGTGTTCTGGATCCTCAGATTGGCGCCGGGACATTTAAAGTGGCACCTGCAGAGCGTGAGGAGGGAATCTGCAGCTCTGGAAAGCGAGCTTCGGTCCCTTTCTTGCGTGCACATGAGTGTGTGCTGTGGGTGTGTCTCCCTCCACGGGCCAGGACCCTACGGAATAATGTCTTCATCCAGTGGCAAAACACAGCCCTTCCTTCAAAGGCAGGAAAAAATGTGAAAGCTACATTTCATGCTTTTCTTTCTTTCATCGTTCTTTCTCAACTAGCCATATTTTTATTTGCAATTTATAATTGTTGTAAGAAAATCTAAAAATTTCAATGATTAGCCTGGATTTTACTATTCACCTTCATATTGTGCAATGCCGTTTTAAATGCAAACATCAGAGCATTTAATTTGCATGCAGAATCACTGAAATGACACCATCGTTTGCTGGCTCCCCCTGGATAATGCCTCCAGCAGGGAAGGGGTGGGGGGCGCAGACACCTGCTGCACTGGACTTTACAAACACAGATAGGGAGACAGATGTGTTGGGGATGTGGAGATGGCAACGCCGGCTGAGGCCCTGCAGCCTGAGTCCAGGCTCAGTGATGCTGCAGCTAGCGGGTGGCCAGGCTTCAGGCAGACAGCTCCTCCTCCACTCTCCTGCTTGCCTGGTGGCCTCTGCCCAACAGCAGGGCTCGTGCCCTTGACCCAGACCTCTCTCCCAGACCTCATCCAGGAGTCACTGCCTCTCCCAGCTCTCTGCTCCATCTGTACACAGACTCCAGGACCACCTGCCTGTACACCACAGGGGGCACCCGAAAGTCTTCATCACGATCAACAGAGAAATGCCAGGACCAAGCAAGATTGGTTGAGCTCTGGCTCCCATCAGTCCAAGTTCCCTTTCATCTGTGGCTGCCCTATGCGTGTCCTATGCTTCCTATATTTATCCTCTGCCTCCTTCCAAAAAAGGAGTCGAGGCAGCTGCTTGCCCTGGGTACCTGGAACCATCCCAGAACTGTCTTCTCATTCCAAGTTTAAACAGCAATCTCTCCAAAAATGTGGCAAAAGGGAAACTGCCTTCTGTACAATGTCAATCCTCTCTGTTTGCACGGATAGCTGTAGCAACTGCACTAACCATTTGGTAGAGTCTACGGTGAAACTCCTTGGTGGCTTATAGGGCACATCCGACCTCTCACATGTTCCCTACTTTTACCCCTAGAAGTTCACTTTCACTTTAATTGGCTGTCTTTTTGTGTTTATATATTTTACATGTCACATTGTGTTTGTATGTGCAGGGAGACAGTGAACAAACTGGCCTGAGCCGTTCCGGTGCTGTTGCTCCACGCTGTCCCCCCCGCCCTCACCCCGCAATGTCATCTCAGTGACCCCCAGACAGTGGGCAGCGGAAGGGACGTGCTTACCCCTCAAAAGCTCACCGTACCATCAAATAAACAGACATTTCTCTGCTCTGCTGTGAGAGAAGGTGGGGTGGCTGTCACTCCTCTTCTCACCACTCACTGCTCCCAGGCAGGTAGAGGAGTGACAGCTCACACCTGCAGGGCTATTCTTATGAGAGGCAGAGCAGATCACCGCCCTGCCCAGGGTGTCCACAGGGCCACAGGGGCACCAGCGGTTTGGGAAGGACAGAGAGGAGAGAGCAGAGCGGAGCGGACAGGCTTGAAAGAGCGCCCAGCTGCACAGACCTCTGTTTAAGTTATCTGCTTGGTTCTGCTTCCAAAATTTAGGAGATGGGAGTTGGAATACTTATTTTTATTTTTGGTTAATCCTTACCCTAGGATATTTTTTCTAGTGATTTTTCAGAGAGAGTAGAAGGGAGGAAGAGAGGGAGAGGAGAGAGGGAGGGCAGAGGGCAGGAAGGGGGAGAGAGACAGAGAGAGAGACAGAGAGAGAGAGAGAGAGAGAGAGAGAGAGAGAGAGAGAGAGAGAGAGAAACATCAATGTGAGAGAGACATATTGATTGGCTGCTTCATACACGCACCCCAAACAGGGCCAGGGATCAAACCTGCAACCCAGGTTCATACTGAGACCCTTTGGTGCATGCTCTAACCACTGAGAAACCGGCCAGGACAAAATTTTGATTTTTTTTAAAAAGCATATTCACCACAGAAGAAGTGAAAGGCCAATTAAGTAGGCTGAGGGGCGGGTGCTGAGCTTGGTGAGAGGAGGCCAGGCTGGCACTGCGCTGCCCAGGGACCTCCACTCCCAGACAAGCTTGTTATTGGTGAGGTGACTTGGGGAGACAGGGCAAATGGGGGCCTTTGGTGGCATGACATGGAGTTCGAACTTTCTTTATAATTACGTAGTCATGATAACAAGAACACTGATTTTGCATACTTCCAAGTGAAATCTTTTCAAAAAATCTTACTGTGGCCCTAACCAGTTTGGCTCAGTGGATAGAGCATGGGCCTGTGGACTGAAAGGTCCTGGGTTCCATTCTGGTCAAGGGCACATGCCCCGGTTGTGGGCTTGATCTCCAGTAGAGGGCGTGCAGGAGGCAGCCAATCAATGATTCTCATCATTGATGTTTCTATCTCTCCCTCTCCCTTCCTCTCTGAAATCAATAAAAATATATTTTAAGAAAAAAAAAAACACCTTACTGTGAAACTTGCTTTAGAAAACATAACCTCTGTACATCCGGATTTATCCTTGAAGTGGCCACACATAACTCATTCCCAAGACTTTGTAAGCATTCCTGTGCTTCCTATGCATTTTCAAAACCCATCTAGCAGTGAAAAAGTGCACCAAGAGGCAACAGAAAAAAAATAAAGAGCCACTTTTACAACCATTTAAAAGTTAACATTGGGATTTTATCTAAGACTAGAGGCCTGGTGCACGAAATTCATGCACGGTGGGGGGGTGTCCCTCAGCCCAGCCTGCACCCTCTCCAATCTGGGACCCCTCGAGGGATGTCCGACTGCCCAGTGGGATGGGGCCTAAATGGGCAGTTGGACATCCCTCTCACAATCCAGGACTGCTGGCTCCCAACTGCTCGCCTATCTGCCTGCCTGATTACCCCTAACCACTTCCCTGCCAGCCTGGTCGCCCCTAACTGTCCTCCCCTACAGGCCTGGTTGCCCCCAACTGCTCTCCCCTGCTGGCCCAGTCACCCCTAACTGCCCTCCCCTGCCAGCCTGGTCGCCCCTAACTGCCCTCCCCTACAGGTCTGGTTCCCCCCAACTGCCCTCCCCTGCAGGCCTGGGTCCCCCTCAACTGCCCTCCCCTGCAGGCCTGATCGCCCTCAACTGCCCTCCCTTGCAAGCCTGGTCCCTCCCAACTGCCCTCCCCTGCCGGCCATCTTGTGGTGGCCATTTTGTGACCACATGGGGGCGGCCATCTTTGACCACATGGCCATCTTGTGTGTTGGAGTGATGGTCCATTTGAATATTACCTCTTTATTATATAGGATTTTTATTTCTCCCTTCCTTTTCCTGTAGTGTGGACATTTCCTTTTAATTTAAAAAATGTTTTATTATGGTAAGAACACTCACCATGAGATCTGCCCTCTGAACAGATTTGAAGTGCATGATGCCATATTGTCGTTTGCATGTATAGCGTGTGGAGAAACTGGAGCCCTGCACACTGTGGGAATGCAAACTGTTGGCATTACTTAGGATAATTTGAATGGATTTGAAAACCAAACTTTTTCTCTGTGTAGAAGGCATCCATATTTGCAATGTGCCTGTGCATTTTAAACAGCCACTGATAGCTGGCTGGGGTACCAAGGCCCCCCTGCAGAAGGGAGGCATGGAGGTGAAGATGCTGCCTGGCCCTCCTGCTCCTGCCATGGCGCCCTGGGCATGTGGGAGCTCCTGGCAGCTCCATGGGCCTTCTCCATGCTCCAGCCAGGTGCCAGGTGACCAGTAGCCCCAGGCTGTGCTGCTCACAGGAATAGACAAAGCCACTGTCACTCAGAGACCCACTGCTTGCCAGGCTGGGTCCCCATTAGACCGCACCTCTCAGGGGCTCTGGCAGTCCTCACCTGGCACCTGTCCACACACACAGGGAGGTAGAGCAAGACCTGCTGGGCGACGCACTGGGGGTGAGGGCAGAAGTAGGGATGGGAAAGGAGGGCGCCTGGGGAGACAGACTCTGGGACCAGAGGCAGGGGATAGTTACGGCTAAGACGGCAGCGGTAGGCTGGACGTGCAACGCCTTCACCTCCACGCCTTCCTTTTTGCAGCGATGGGCCCTGAGTAGCCCAGCCAGCTGGACATACAAGGGCCCTGGAGCATAAAATATGGTGATCCTCAGTGAGATCGCTGTCAGCATAAAACACGGGGTTTCCAAGACTGAATGAAAATGACGTGCACGGTCTCACTGATAATCTCACGTTGCTTCCATGTTGAAATGATATCATGGAAGTGGTGTTGAAATAAAATATTTTATTAGAGTTACTTTTACCTGTTTCTTTGTACTCCCTAAGTGTGGCCACCAAGAAATTTAAAATTGCCTGAGGCGTGCACATTCTGTCTATAGCCGCTCACCAGGACCCGGAGGACGGGCTGACTGGCAGGCTGGCTGTTAATTAAAGGCTGCAGTCCGCTCAGGCGGCCTGGGCCCCTCGCCAGGTGCACTCAGGTAACTGGGTGTGAGCCAGGTGACAAGGGAACCTCCCCTGGAGCCCTCAGGGCGGAAACTGAGTGGTGTCAGATGGCTGAGGTTGACACAATCTCTGAAAAGCTCCTCGTGGGCTGTAGAGACTTAACGGGATTTAACTTAAAGAGACGCAGGTGAGTTTCTGCACTGAGCTGCCCTCGACTGCATAGATGTGGGGTGACAGACGTGTGCCTCCAGGGGGCAGATAATACCTGGGGGTTCTTATTAAGTGGAAGGTCATTCCGAATCCAGAGTCCAGTTGCCTTGGGAGTAACTGAAATGTAGTATTTGCTCTCCATCCACTCACGAGACCACTAATGGCAGAGTGCCCGCCGTGTGCCTGGGGAATTCAGGGGTGACCGAGGGGCCCCTGACACACGCACAGACACGATAAGTGGGAGAGGCGGGAGGGGACCCGGAGGAATGTTGGGGCAAGGGCATTTTCAGGGGTGACATGTGAAGTGGGGGAGGAGCTGTGGGAGAGCTGGGGCCAGGGCTGTGCTGGGAGGACAGAGGAGGAGGGGACCATGGTCAGGGATGGGTAGGGGAGGTCCCAGGGACCCAGGGAACCAGCTGTCGAGAACCTTCTAGACACACGGAGAGCTTCGGGTTTGGTCTCAGTGTTACAAGGTGATGTGGTTGATTCACATTCTGAAGAAAATCTCTCTGGGAGGAGGAACCAAGATGGCGGCAAAGTTAAACAACTAAACTGCCGCCTCGCACAACAATTTCAAAAATACAACTAAAAAACAAAATGTCTACCACCCAGAACCATGAGAAAGCTGGCTCAGTGGTAGATTTACAACTAAGAAGAGAAGGGAGCGCAAACGCTGGAGAGCTGAGGTACGGAGGTGCGTGCGAAGCGGGCTGGCGGCGGGCGACTGGGCGCGCGGCTTTTCTTCAAACCGAAGGGAGACAAACTCCCGATCACTCTGAACTCCAGTTTCTGGGGACACGCGGGGGACCCAGACGCCTACGGGGAGAAGCTGGACTCTCGGCCATCGGTCGGAGAGTGAGAGTGACTTTTCTGCAGAGGTGCGCCCAGCAATCAGGGTTTGCTGCGCTGGAGCGCGGGATACGGGGACTTGGAAAGCGGAAAGGCAGAGACGGCTGAAGGCAGCCATGGCCGTTGGCCACGCCCCAGCCTAGTGATGCCCTAAGACCCCGCCCCACCCTGAGACCCCGCCCTGTACATTCTACAAACCCGCCCAGGCTCCACACAGCGGCTTTTACATATAAATGGCCTGTTCTGTGGCAGCTCAACCAAATTAACTGCAGCTCCAGTCAGACTGCTCCAAAACCGCCCAAGCAAAGAGGAGAAAACTGTAGCTCTTGCTGTAGCTCCTGCTGGGAGGCCTCAGACCTGCACTCCATTGGAGATCCAGACACTAGGGTATCTAGTGGTCGGTGTGGATGACACCAGATTTCAACCACTCTCATAAGGGACACATTCAAGAGGCAGACTCAGTGAGCACCAAAGCCCTACAGTGTCTCCAGCACAGCAATTCTTCCGTTATAGACACAGCAGGTCCTCACAGCCAATTGGCCTGGAGGTCAATTCCTCCCAGTGTACCAACAGCAATCAAGGCTTTTAACTACACCAAGACTTTCTACTCAGCCCACAAAGGGGTGTACCAAGAGCGACCACCTAGAGTGATTGGGAAAGCTAAGCTATCGGCCCCTATAGGTCACTGACCACACAAAGCCACTCCATCAACACAGGGAGGCAGCCAAAATGCGGAGACACCAAAGTATGTCACGAGTAGGAGAGATGGAGGAAAGCAAACTAATGGACGACACAGTGTTCAGAACCACATTTATAAGGTTACTCAAGAATCTTCTAAAAACCGCAAGAGACCTTCAAGGACCTTAATGAGAATACCAAAAAAAATGGAAAAGGACCAGTCAGAAATTATGCATACACTGTCTGAAATAAAGAATATACAGACGCTCAACTGTAGACCACCGTACCCAAAGAGTCAAACCAAAGATCTGGAATATGAGGAAGAAAAAAACACCCAACCAGAGAGGCGGAAAGAAAGAAGAATCCAAAAGTGTGAGGATAGCGTAAGGAGCCTCTGGGATGGCTTTAAGCATACCAATATCCGAATTTTTGGGGTGCCAGAGAAGAGAGAGAGCAAGATACTGAAAACCTATTTGAAGAAATAATGACTGAAAACTTCCCCCACCTGGAGAAAGAAATAGACTTACAAGTTCAGGAAGCGCGCAGAACCCCAAACAAGAGGAATCCAAAGAGGACCACACCAAGACACATCATAATTAAAATGCCAAGGGCAAAAGACAAAGAGAGAATCTTACAAGCAGCAAGAGAAAAACAGTTAGTTACCTACAAGGGAGCACCCATACGACTGTCAGCTGATTTCTCTACAGAAACTATGCAGGCCAGACGGGAATGGCAAGAAATATTCAAAGTGATGAATAGCAAGAACCTTCAACCAAGACTACTCTACCCAGCAAAGTTATCATTCAGAATTGAAGGGCAGATAAAGAGCTTCACAGATAAGAAAAAGCTAAAGGAGTTCATCACCACCAAACCAGTATTATATGAAATGCTGAAAGGTATTCTTTAAAAAGAGGAAAAAGAAGAAAAAAGTAAAGATAAAAATTATAAACAACAAATACATATCTATCAACAAGTGAACCTAAAAATCAAGTGAATTAAAAATCTGAGGAATAGAATAAACTGGTGAACATAATAGAGTCAGAGGCATAGAATGGGAGTGGATTGATAATTCTCAGGGGGAAAGGGGTGTCTGTGTGGGGGGTACGGGAAGAGACTGGACAAAAATCATTCACCTATGGATAAGGACAACGGGGAGTGGGGGGAGGTAAGGGCAGAGGGGAGTGGGAACCGGGTGGTGGGGAGATATGGGGGGGGAAAAGGAGAAACAATTGTAATTGTAATCTGAACAATAAAGATTTATTAAAAAAGAAAAAAAAATCTCTCTGGCTGCCCTGGGGACCCGGGGTTTGAAGCCGCAGAGAGAGAGCTGGATGCAGGCAAAGCTGCCGGAGATGACCACCTGCTCCATTCAGGTCGGACCACAGGCACCGGCCCCAGGCATCGGGTCAGAACATAGGGGAGCCGGTCAGCACGGCAGGGGGAGCTGTTGTCTCTGACCTGGGCTCACCTTTCCTTCGGCGCCCGATGGTGCCCTGCGCCCAGGAATATTCTTCAGACAAAAAAGGACAAGCCTTGCCATTTGCAACAACATGGATGGACTTACAGGGTATTAACTTAGTGAAATAAGTAACACAAAAAGACCAATACCACATGGTTTCACTTAAGGAATCTTAAATAAATAAATAAGCAAGCAAAATAGAAACAGACTCATAGAAACAGAGACCAAAGGGATGGTTATCAGAGGGGAGGGGTGAAAAGGAGAAGAGAAATATAGTCAACAGTGTAATAATATTGGGATAGGCTTGCACAGAGACAGAGATTACTAGAATTAGTGGGGTTATCACACTGTAAGTTATAAAATTGCCAAATCACTATATAGGACACCTGAACTAACATAACATGGTATACCAATTATATTTAAATTTTAAAAAGAAAAGAAGAGTAGGGAAACGGGGAAAGTTCAAGAGCTGGAGAGTGTGAGGAGCAGAGGTGAGCCGGGGGCTCTGGGGAGAGGGACGCCTGGTTGCGGAGGGGGGTTGGAGGGGGGTCCTCTGGCTTTGAGCTGCTCACTAGTGGAAGGAGCTGGTAGGGAGTGAGCGCAGAGGCACCGGCTGGCCCTCCGTGACCCTCCGAACCCCGAAAGGCCGTGTTTCTGAGAAGAGGGGCCAGATTGTGAAGCCACACAGCGAGGCCTCAACCCAATCCGGGTTCTTGTCTCGGAACAAGAGGAATTGGAGAGTGTCAGAAAGACTTGGCAAAGCATAGTCGCTGTGTGAAAGCCATAGCACTCCCGAGAAGTGAGAGAGGGCGGCCTCAGAGAACGAGACACGTCAATGGGGTCTGGGTGGGAGGTTTTTATTAAACGCGGGGAGAGGGTAGGAGAGGGTGTTCCTCGGCCTCTGACACGGGTAGGGTGACTGCCACAGGGCTCGTCCTTGTCCCTCCGCTCCAGATAGCGATTTCTCTCTTCTTTTGGTCTCAAGTACTGGAAACTGGGGAGGGGGAAGCCGGGGACCAGGTGGTCAGTGAAGGTCATGGCTGCCTGTGGCCCCAGGGGCAGGAAGCACCTCTGGTTTCAGGCTGGGAGCGTTTCTTCAGAGGACAAAAGCCCATCTGCCATCCCTTCATTTAAGAAGATTGCCTTTTCCTCCAGGGCTAAATTATTTGTTTGTTAAAAGTAGATCAGGGATTGCCCCATGGCATCAGCATTTGAAATACCCAAGTACTGAGAACCAGGAAAAAAAGAAATTGGAGAGAAAACACGACCGGAGTAGCTCCTGGTGCAGAAGGCAAGGGCAGTGCGTGAGGAGGCTGTTATGGGATGTGGGATCTTTTACCTAAAATAGAAGGCAGAGCCCAAGGCTGCTCAGATTAGAGAGAGGAGAAAAAGAGGAGGGATGGGGGAAGGGTTTAGGACAAAAGAGGGGTGAGAGGGAGGAGGAGAGGGGAGAGGAGCCAGCCCTGCCCACAGCACTCCCTCCCCATCACTGTGTTTGTGAAGCACTGGCACACCTGGCCACACTGCAGACTCTTACCGGTCATGGTGGCCCCAGGGCGGTGGGGCCTGGGCGTCTGCATTTCTCACAGCTCCCAGATGATGTGGGCGCTGCAGAGTGGATCACGCCCTAAGCACTGCAGACCTAACGCTGGCTCTGTGGCCTCTGGCTGCCATGAACGTTTGTGAACAGCGAGGAGGCTAGAAATTCTGCACAATCTTTTAAGATGATTATTATCCTTCCTCTCAGGATGCTTTGGTGCCCTGAGGCAGACCCTGGGCACCTACCCTAGCCCTGGCTCCATAGGAGGTTTGGGTGGAAGCTCTTTCTTAAATGTTGGCCCAAATTTAAATTTACATCACAGCTGGGGAGGGTGGCAGGAGTGGACCAGGGATGAACAGTGCCACATTCCTGGCTGGCATCTCATCACTGTGCTGCTTTCCCACACCCCTGAGACCAACCCACAGGCAAGAACAATTCCCTGAATATTTAAAGTTAACAATAAGAAACGCGATTCACATACCGTAAGTATTTAGTCTCTTGAACTTCTTCGTTTTCATTTGCAAAAGAATCGATAGAAATCAAGTCGTGAGCTTCACTCAGGAGGCGTGAACTCAGAGACCAAAGTCAGAAGAGCCTGGCATCAGTGGTGAAGCCTGCAGGCCTGCCTGCCCAGCTCGCTCCGCCACGGAGCTCCGCCCCCGCCACGGAGCTCCGCCCCCGCCACGGAGCTCCGCCCCCGCCACGGAGCTCCGCCCCCGCCACGGAGCTCCGCCCCCGCCACGGAGCTCCGCCCCCGCCACGGAGCTCCGCCCCCGCCACGGAGCTCCGCCCCCGCCACGGAGCTCCGCCCCCGCCACGGAGCTCCGCCCCCGCCACGGAGCTCCGCCCCCGCCACGGAGCTCCGCCCCCGCCACGGAGCTCCGCCCCCGCCACAGACCGCGTGCCTATGGGGTCTCTCATCCCGTGGGATGTAAGTGGCCTGACTTTAAAAACCTGTGCAAATCCCACTCTCCAACGGACTTCCATCTCAAAGTCCCAATAAAACACGACCCCGACAGGTTCAGCTGGAAGATTTGTCAAGAAAGAGATTATGAGGGGACCTGGTGCAAGCGCAGGAAGGAAACCCTGGGCAGCACTTTCAGAATCGAGAGCGACCTTTGCCGTCCCAGAGCCCTCTGTCCATCGTCGTCTCTAGCCGTGCGCATCAGCGGTGGGATCCTAACGGCTACCTTGTCCTCTAAACTCAGTTTCCCTGGTACCCGCACTGGCCAACGGAGTGTGGGCCTGACACCAGATTCCACGGAAACACGGAGCGAGGTCAGGCCACATCCGGTACTACAGCTACTAAACTCACCTTCCTTCTCCAGGCGTTTACCATCGTGTCATCTGTGTGTTCCTTTCCTCATGAGTGCAGCCTGTATCTCGAGCGTCTTTGACACAGCAGACGTGGGCAGGGCTCTGGTGGCCGCTGGTGTGCGGAGGGGGGCCAGCAGCCAGCCTGGGCGGGCAGGCAGTGCCGCTGCTCTGTGCACCCCTCGGTCCCCAGCCCTCCCTGTCTGAGTAGCCCAGGGGGCGTGAAGGCTCCAGCACTGGGAATTAAACCCTTCTCAGTCCTGGAGAGCCTGCGGGAGGTGAGGTGATGCTACAGGTGTGGTGCTGGGGCAGGGGGGAACAAAGTCCACCTGTGAGGCCCCCCAAGAGCGGGGCCAGGGCACAGGGCACATCCTTCCAGCTCTGACCAGGAGCCCTGACTTCTGAATGTGAACCCTGTCTTTGATCTTTGGCCCCTTCCTAGTGCAGCTCCTCTGGTTGAAAGGTGCCATTTGTATTTTGCTTCTCAGAGGACGGCTGCTGCTCATCCGCAGAGCGGGCCTTTCCAAAGCGGCCCGGGAACCTGCATTTCAGTGGGCGCCCCAGGATTTAACGTGGTGTCATGAGGAGGCCTGAGCACAACTTTTTGCCTTTGACTTAATTCCAAGCCAGCAGCTGTCGATCCCAGACACAGGCACAAAACTCGTCCAGGTATCCCACAGCCTGGAAGGTTCAGAAAGATTTGCCCTCTTCCCTGGAAAATCAAAGCTCACAGACCCAGTCGAGTTCCCCAGAGTCCCTGGGCCAGGCCCGAGGCAGGCCAGCCCGGAGAGTCAGCTCAGCCCTGGGTTGCTGATGAGTTAGGTGTGGCCTGACCCACCTCAGCCATCAGCAGCTCTTTCCGGGCCTGGCAAGCAGCCAGGGATGCACTCAGAGCCCGCTCCGTCCACCGGCCTGGGCTCCGGGAGGCAGGCGCCAAGCAGCTCTTCCTTGTTGTGGGAGATGGTGTCAGGCTGAGTGAGCACTGTGTGCCCTGGGGAGCCCACCACCCAGCCCCCACGTGCAGACCTGTGTCACGGGGACGGTTCCAATCACACTCTCTTCCTGCCATTCATGGTCCCTTGACATGTGGCCCTTTTACTTATCCTCACAGCGACGCTCAGGCATCCCGAGCATCGCGGCCTCTGTGTGCTCAGCAGACAGCTGCAGTGCAGACCCCCTTCCTGTGGCCCGGACGGGAAAGGACGCTGGTCTGGCCTGAGGCTGTTGAGATGGCTGAATGGCGCAGACTGGCCGCCTGTGGCCACCTGAATTGTGCCCGCACCAGCATCTCCCTCTGGTCACCTGAGATCAGGCCCAGGGCTGCAGGGGTACCCCTGCATGGATTGGGGGGAATACCCCAGATTCCTCTCCCAGGCCACCCCTGGGCCTGCCTACACTGTCCAGTGCTGGACAAGGCTCCGGGGGCCTGGTGTGTCCCTCCCTGCCCCGCTCTGACGGGCTGTTCCAGGTCCACCTCCCAAACCAACTACTTGCACTCAGCGCCGGCTCAGCTCTGCGTGGGGGAAGCCCAGCGCACACCACGCCTCCCGTGGGCCCCGATGAAAGCGAGTTGTCTCAAGAGCCCAGGTTTTGCTCCGACTCTTTGGTTGAAGAAGAGGCTGCCCCCAGCGAAAGGCAGGCGAGGGCAAGCAGCCTCACAGAGCCCTGACCACCCCTGGCCGTACACTCCTACCTGGGGGTAGGTGAGCAGACCACCCCCTGCTGGGAGGCAGGGCACTCCGACGCTCGGCCCGGCTGGGTCTGCAGTGGGATTTCCTCTCCCAGGGCCCCTGGGCCGGAGCAGCCCAGATGTGGCATCAGGCTCCAGGCGTTCAATCCAAAACCTTTCCAGCCCCCAGGAGGATGAGTCATTCCTTCCTCCACGGCAGGAGCGAACCTACCAAATGCTCCTAACCACTGAGTCAGCCCCTGAAATGCCATTTTTAGAGCCTCGCTGAGGGCTCGGTGCCAGTGAATCAGAAATTCCGCTACTGAAATCAGTTTGCAGCAGCCCCATTTCCCAGGAGGCAGAAAGGAAAGGAAGGCGCCCACACGGTGGGATGAGGCTTCCACACAGGCCCGGCAGCCCGCCCCTCCGAGAGCGGCCACCCTGCGGCCTGAGGCTGCCCTGGGCGCTGCGCACACAGCCTTCAGGACGCTGTCTCTGTCTCTCTTTGCTTTTCTCTCTCTCTGGCTCTCCCTCTCTGGCTCTGTCTCTCTCTCTGCTTCTCTCTGTCTCTCTCTCTGTTTCTGTTTCTCCCACTCTCTCTGCCTCAGGTGACACGTAATCAAACGTGGCCCGTTTGGCGCAGCCTGAGAGTTGGGGCGGGGGGGGGGGGGGGGGGGGGGCAGTGCTCAGAGAGGAGGGTGTGCTTGGTGGCCTGAGGGCGTCTTCCCCTCAGAGACGGTCCCTGTGTGGGCCGGGTGGGCTGACACTCTTGGGGTGGGGCTGAGGCTGGAGCTGCTCCCGGGCTCTGAGGCTTCCCTCCCTGCGTTGGCCGAGGGGAGGCCGATCCGGGCACTGGGAACCTCTCACAGCCTCGGGCTGTCCTGCAAGGAGCTGCCCCCTCTCCCAAGCCCAAGCCCAGGTCTGAGCATCACAGCAGTTTGACATTAAACCACAGAGAGTAAAGGCGTCTCACTGCCCAGACGGAGCAACAAGGATCCTCACGCGTGAAGTGCCCTGGGCATTACCGGTCACTGCAGTGCGCTGTCCCCCACAGTAGCCTCACGCAGTGCAATGCCTTTTCCCAGTGTTGTTTGCTTGGAGAAATAAATAGAAAATACTGTCAATGTGGGTTCCCTTCACATTTCATCTCTCTCTCTCTCTCACGCCCCCACACACGTGCACAAACATGCACTTACACACATACGCACATACACACATATATGCAAACACTTGCACATAGGCATGTACGCCTAAACATGTGCCTATAGATGCATGTGTGTATGCACATGCACAAACATGTACACACGTGCATGCAGTATACACACCTACATGTGCATGCTCACATTTGAACATGCACACATGTATATGCACACACATGTATATGCATACACATGTAGGCGCACTGCTTTCCTACAGAAAAAAAACTATTTCTGCCCCTAAATCACATCTCCCCTGCACACAGTTGCTCTTTATTTCCTACGTGCGTATCTCCAAGCAGTTTGGCCCTGCCTGCGGCCCCACATGCCTCAGCCCCGCTCAGAGGGGCCACGCTTTGCTTGGTGAGGGGACAGCTCTGTTAGCTGTGGGCTGTGGTTCTAGACAATCTAGGACCATCGAGAGCGACGTGGACATATGGGCTCAGCCAAGACCTGCACTGCACGGGGAGGCGGTGGCCCTGGCCCTGCGCTGCAGGCTCCCGAGAAAATGAGAGGTGCTGTAGGCGTGAAGCACTGGCTCTCGAAGGTGAGCGTGAAAAAAAATAACAGATTGCATTGATGATTTTTATATGCATTACCTGTTGAAGTGGCAGTATTTGGGATGTATTGGGTAATTAAAATGTTAAAATTAGTGTAGCCTGTTTCGTTTTACTTTTTTAAAAATGTGGCTACTAGGGCATTTGAAATGATATCGGTGCCTCACATTACATTTCAAGGGGACAGTGCTGGTGCAGATTTCGGGGAAGTAAAATCCACTCCTCTCCACATGGCCTGGGTGCTGACAGGAGGGCAGAGTTGGCGGGAGCTTTGTGCAGGAACCGGGCTGGGGTGGGGCAGCTCAAAAACTGTTGGGCCCTCCCTGCCCATGCTCTGCACAAATCCACAGTGGGCACCACCCACTGCCCTTCCTATTCCCCACAGAGGAGGTGGCAGGCCCCACGCTGGGTTAGCCCATCCCTGATTCTCAGACTGGACTCACAGTGTTACAGTTGATGCTGAAACCAGGCCAGTGGGTCCCACCCACTTTACGCAGAATCACCGAGAGAAACACTGGCGGAGGTGCCCGGGAGCAAGTGGGGGGGGCGGCGCTGCTGCCCTCACCACCCCTGGGAGCCGGCCCACGCTCCTCCTCCATCACCAGGTGCTGAGCCGAGCCCTGGGCGCCCAGGTGTGCGTCACCCAGCAGCAAACGCCTTCTGGGCCAGATGCCGAAGGGAAGGAGCTGAATCATCCCGGCTCCCTGCTGACTTCCGTGGTTCAGCATCACCCCCATTCGTCACTCATCCCTGCAGCCCACATTGCAGAGAAAGGGCTGGAGCACAGGGAGGCCGGAAGCAGCCGCAGTGTCAGAAGCTCCGGCAGTGAGGGAGAATCCAGCCCCGTCTCCTTCCAGCTCCCCGTGAGCGCCACTCTGCCTCCTCCCTGGGCCCTGTGTTCACAGGAGTGCGTGTCTGGGTTTTATTTGCCAGTTACTGGTGCGGGGCTGGCCAGAAAGGAAATTGCTGGCATTCAGGTCTGACTGCAACTTCTCCGCTCACCACACAACACTGTATACAGTGTGTTTCTTATATTTATTTTTATTTATTTAAAATATATTTTTATTGATTTCAGAGAGAAAGAGAAAGGGAGAGGGAGATAGAAACATCAACGGTGAGAGAGAATCATTGATTGGCTGCCTCCTACTAGGGATCGAGCCCGCAACCCAGGCATGTGCCCTTGACCTGAATTGAGCCTGGGACCCTTCAGTCCGCAGGCCGATACTCTATTCACTGAGCCAAGCTGGCTAGGCCCAGTATGATCCTTTTCATCTTTTGGAAATCGATCTTTTCTATTGCAATTGTTTGACTTGCAGAACGAAGGTGTTTTCTCCCCGCAGAGCTCAAGTGTGAAGAGTGAAGAACCCGATTATAACAGGGCACCAAAGCGGTTTTCTTAGTATTTTACTGTTGATCCCTTTTGTCCTCATTCTATATTATTTACTCAGCTGATTAGCTTTAATGAGCCCCCAGAGAGAGATTGGCAAAACGTTAGAGGAATTCATAGCTCGATAAATTGGGAAAAGGTACAGCTTGTGCTTGAAAGCTCTCCTCCAGGAAACGCACCTGATGCTCGGAGCACACCGAGCGCCGGAGGAGCCGGATGGAATGTGCACGCCTGTCATTCTAACGGCAGTGTGTTTCCTATCAGCTCTGCTTCCTTCCAATTATAGAAATCCATGAGGAGGCTGCTGCAGAGCGAGGCCTGCATTTGCTCTCGTCGCTGGAGCACCTGCCTGGGCCATTATTTCTGCCAGCAAAAGTGCCCATCGGAGCCCATTTGAAGAGCGTTTTCACAGACTCTCGAGAGCCCAGCCCATGTTGCACATTGAGAGGCAGGAGTGTGGTCATTTCCATCCCCTGCCCCTCCCTCCTTCCCCACCTTGAGCATCATTTCTGAGCGAGCTCTCACGGACTCTAGATGCCAGACGCAAAAGCCACGATGTGCTGTCAGGCTGGGCCCGGTGGTGTTGAACCTTTCCCTCCCTTCCCACACAAAACAAGACTGCACCCCTGCCTGCTCTCTGTCGAGGCTGATCCAGGGACCCCCAAGGCCACAGCAGTGACCCAGCTTATAAGGATGCCCCCCTCCCCCCGCCTCCACGGCCTCCCCTGACCCATGCATGTGATTTTATGTGTGGGCTTTGAAATCTTAGCAAATGGAGAACAAAACATAGATGGCAGAGAGCAGTGAGCAGCCTGGGCATCGGCATTCCAGTGGCTGGACTGTGGGTGTGCGCTCTGTGAAATGTGGGTGCTGACCTAGGTTTCAGACGGCAGGTGCCAAGGAGAGAGAAAAGGGGGCGAGGAAAAGAGGTGGCTGTGCTAACTCAGCTGGCATCTCCTGCTGCTCTGGGCAGTCTCCACGGGCCCCGCCCCTCCTTCCCGAGGCTGCATCCCCCCACCTCCCATGCTGCAGGCCCAGACCAGCACTCAGTGGCCTTGTCCCACTGTGCCTGAGGGTGGAGGGCCCACAGACTGAGCCATGGGGCCTGGGAGGAAGACCCCAAGTCAGTCCGCTTTGAGGGGGACAACAGGAAGAGGAGGCTGACTGGAGTGTGGGCTGGTCTAACCCCTAGTGGTTATATTAAATTAAAAAAAAAGCATTTGTTTTAGGAATGGAAAATGTAAGAGAGAAGGTTTAAACAAAATTGCATTGCCAACATTTCCAGGCAAACTGCAGGTTTGGCCAGCTGAGACAGGGCGAGTCTGGATGCCTACAGGCCCGGCCCTCCAGGATGTCCCCAGTCCCAGCACTGACCACAGCTGCTCCCCTGGGGCCACCTAGGGGCCTGCGGTAGCAGGAACAGTCGTGATTAGAAACCCAGAAGTTGGCCTCAAAACAAGACAGGGAGCTGCCCAACGAGCCCCTGGGCCGGAGCACAGCGACCTGAGCACTCACGGAGCCCCGCCTGGTCCCTTAAGGACAAAGCTGAGACTTGATTTTGTCTCCTTGGGAACAGTTGGCTGCATCCGTCGGAGTCTCTCTGCCGCCCTCTGGTGACAGAACTAGGGTGAGGACTGGGGCAAACACATTCCCTTTTATGGAGTGAAAACCAACAGGCTTGGCTGGGTCCAGCAGGTGCTGCTGTCGTAAGGGGTAAGAGCAGGATGGACTGAGCCTGGGAAGAGAGTGTGGGCACAACACAGGAGCAAACATTTCTTTTTTATTGTTGACACTGTTACAGATGTTCCCCATTTCTCCCTTTTTGTCCCCCTCCACCCAGCCCCCACTCCACCCCAGGCCTTCACCACACTATTGTCTGTGTCCATGGGCTATGCATGTGCATGTAAGTTCTTTGGTTAATCTCCCCGCCTTCCCCCAACCCTTCTCCCCTCTGAGATCTGTCTGACTGTTCCATGTATCCATGTCTCTGGACCTATTTTGTCAGTTTATTTTGTTCATTAGATTCTATATATAAGTGAGATCATGGATACTTGTTTTTCTCTGACTGGCTTATTTCATAGAGCATAATAATCTCCAGGTCCATTTATGCTCTCTCAAAGGGTAAAAGCTCCTTCGTTTTTGAATATTTTTAATTGATTTCAGAGAGAGGAAGGGAGAGGGAGAGAGGGATAGAAATATTGAGAGAGAATCATTGGCTGCCTCCTGCACACCCCCTACTAGGGATCAAGCCTGCAACTTGGGCACGTGCCCTGACTGGGAATGAAACCATTGCATCCTGGTTCATAGGTTGATGCTTAACCAGCTGAGCCACCAGGTTGCGCAAGAGCTCCTTTTTTTTACAGCTGAGGAGTATTCCAGTGTGTAAACGTACCACAGGCTTATTATCCACTCATCTACTAACGGGCACTCGGGCTATTTCTAGATCTCAGCTATTGTAACACTGCTTTGAACATAGGGGTGCATATATTCTTTCTGATTGGTGCTTCTGGATTCTTAGGATATATTCCCAGAGGTGGGATTGCTGGGTCAAAAGGCAGTTCCATTTTTAATATTTTTAGGAAACTCCATACTGTTTCCCATAGTGGCTGCATTCCCACCAGCAGTGTACTAGGGTTCCCTTTTCTCCATATCCTTGCCAGCACTTATTGTTTATTTTTTTATGATAGCCATTCTGGCAGGTGTGAGGGATACCTCATTATTGTTTTAATTTGCATCTTTCTGATGATTAATGACACTGAGCATCTTTTTCATTTATCTATTGGCCATCTGTATGTCCTCTTTGGAGAAATGTCTATTCGGTCCTCTGCCCATTTTTTAATTGGCTTGTCTTTCTTTTGTTGAGTTCTATGAATTATTTATATTTTTTGGATATTAACCCCTTATCAGATGTATCTCTGGTAAATATGTTCTCCCATACAGTGGGGTCCCTTTTCATTTTGATGCTGGTTTCTTTTGCTGTGCAGAACCTTTTTAGTTTGATGTAGTCCCATTTGTTTATGTTTTCCTTTGTTTCCCTTGCCCTAGGAGATGTATCAGTGAAAATTCTGCTACATGAGATGTCTGAGATTTTACTGCTTATGTTTTCTTCTATGATTTTTATGGTTTCATAACTTACATTTAAGTCTTTTATTCTTGTATGGTGTAAGTTGGTGGTCTAGTTTCATTTTTTTCATGTACCTGTCCGATATTCCCAACGCACTTATTGAAGAGATTGTCCTTACTTTATTGTATGCTCTTGCCTTCCTTGTCAAATATTAATTGACCATAATAGCATGGGTCAATTTCTGGGGTCTGTTCTGTTCCACTGACCTATATGACTGTTCTTGTGCCAATACCAGGCCGTTTTGATTACAATGGCTTTGTAGTGTAGTCTGATATCCAGTTTTGTGATCCTCCAACTTTTTTCTTCTTTCTCAAGATTGCTGGAGCTATTCAAGGTCCTTTTTGGTTTCATATAAATTTTTGGGATATATTTTTTAGATCTCAAATAAATGATCTAATCCTACAACTAAAAGAACTAGAAAGAGGTAGGTCTGTAATGCTGTGAACTTCCCTCTAAGAACTGCTTTTGCTGTGTCCCATAGATTTTGGGTTGTTGTGTGTTCATTTTCATTTGTTTCTAGGAAGTTTTTTATTTCATCCTTGATCTCATTGTTAACCCATTCATTGTATAATGGGAGCAAATATGGATTAGTCCATGTGCCAGGGATGAATGTGAACTTGAGTCTATAGTCATGGACTGTAGGTCCAGGAGGCACCCAGGCAGGTAAACCACTGTGAAGGTGAAGAGTCCTGCTGGCCCTCCTTTCATGGGACTTTCCTTCCATCTGATATTATCCTTCCTTTTACAAAGACTAAATTAGGCTGCCCACCCACCTGGCATCTTTCTCGATCCCTCTTCCCAGCACACTGCTCAGTCCTCAAGAGATCATTGCACCAGCCTCCAAACCTCCTTCCAACAGTTGCAGACCCAAACCTAGAGGGACC
Organism: Cnephaeus nilssonii; assembly: GCF_951640355.1. Lineage (NCBI taxonomy): Eukaryota > Metazoa > Chordata > Mammalia > Chiroptera > Vespertilionidae > Cnephaeus > Cnephaeus nilssonii. The sequence continues at coordinate 39,839,440 of NC_137072.1, read as the reverse complement.
TGACTCAGAGTGCACAGAGGAGTTAGAGCCACTGGCTTTGAAAACTATAGATAATGTTAGACTGTCAGTATGTGTGTGTACCTTAAAAATCATTTAAAGGACAAACATAAATAAACAGAAAATCTGAACAGACCAATTAGTAGTAAGGAGATTGAAACAGTAACCAAAAACCTCCCAACAGTCCTGGCAGGTTACTCAGTTGGTTGGATCATTGTCCCATACACCAAAAGGTTGTGGGTTCGATCCCCAGTCAGGGCATGTACGAGAGGCAGCCAATTGATGTTTCTTTCTCACACTGATATCTCTCTCTCTCTCTCTCTCTCTCTCTCTCTCTCTCTCTCTCTCTCTCTCTCTCCCCCAGTCTCCCTCCCTCCCTCCTTCTCTCCCCTTACTTGCTCTCTAAAAATCAATAAACATATCCTTGGGTGAGGATTAAAAAAAAAAAAAAAACACCTCCCAACAAACAAAAATCCAGGATCAGATGGCTTTACTAATAAATTCTACCAAACATTTAAAGAACTTCATATGACAACTATACTTTCATAAAAAATAAGATTAAAAACATTTAAAGAAGAAATAACACCAATCCTTCTCAAACTTCCCCAAATAATTGAAGAGAAAGGAGCACTTAAAAACTCATTTGACAAGGCCAGCATTACCCTGATACCCAAACCAGACAGGAATACAAGAGAATCAGAAGCCAATATCCCTAATGATTTCATATGCAAAGTTCCTCAACAAAATATTAGCAAACTGAATTCAGCAATATACTAAAAAGATTATAAACCATGATCAAGTGGGATTTGCTTCTGGGATGCAAAAATGTTTCAACATACGCAAATCAATAAATGTGATACACCACATTAACAGAATGAAGGATAAAAATCATATGGCCATCTCAATAGATGCAAAAGAAGCATTTGACAAAATACAGTATCCATTCATGATAAAAACTCTCAGCAAAGTGGGCATAGAGGAAATGTACCTCAACATAATAAAGGCCATATGTGACAAGCCCACAGCCAACATTATGAAAAGCTGAGAGCTTTTCCTCTAAAATCAGGAAAAAGACAAGAATGTTCACTTTTACCCAAACATAGTACTGGAAGTCCTGGCCACAGCAATCAGAGAAGAAAAGAACGAAAAGGCATCCAATTGGAAAAGAAGTATAACTGTTTTTATTTACACATAACATGATACTATATATAGAAAACCTTAAAGACTACACCAAAAAAACTGTTAGAATTAGTAAATGAATTCAGTAAAGTTACAGGACACAAAATCAATATACAAATATCAGTTTTGTTTCTATACACTAACAAAAACTATCATAAAGAGAAACTAAGAAGAAAATCTCATTTATAAATGCATCGAATAAAATACCTAGGAACAAATTTAACGAAAGAGGTATAACACCTGTACACGGAAAATTATATCACATTGATGAGAAGAAATGAAGATACAAATAAGTGAAAAGACATTTCATATTAATTGATGGGAATAATTAATATTGTTTAAATGTCCATACTATCCAAAGCAATCTACAGATTCATTACAATCCCTATCAAAATTCCAATGGAGTTTTTCACAGAAATAGAACAAACAGTCCTAAAATTTGTATGATACCACAAAGACCCCAAATTGCCAAAGCAACGTTGAAAAAAAGAACAAAGTTGTAGGCATCACACTCCCTGATTTAAAACTTTATTACAAAGTTAGAGTAATTAAAACAGTATGGTATTGACATAAAACAAATACACAGATCAATGGAACAGAATAGAGAGCCCAGAGCCAAGAATATACAACAGGGAAAGAAGGGTGATTTTAATAAAAGGTGTTGGGAAACTGGAGAGCCAAATGTACAAGAATGAAAGTGGGCCCTAACTGGTTTGGCTCAGTGGATAAAGCGTTGGTCTGCGGACCAAAGGGTCCCAGGTTCGATTCCGGTCAAGGGCATGTACCTTGGTTGTGGGCACATCCCCAGTAGGGGGTGTGCAGGAGGCAGCTGATCAATGTTTCTAACCCTCTATCCTTCTCCCTTCCTTTCTGTAAAAAATCAATAAAATATATTTTTTAAAAAATAAAGAATGAAAGTGGACCACTATCTGATACGGTACACAAAATTAACTCAGAATGGATCAAGGACTTGAAAGTAAGATCTGAAACCATAAAATTTCTAGAAGAAAACATAAACAGTAAGTTCACTGACATTGCTTTCGGCAATGATTTTTTGGATTTGATGCCAATGGTAAAGGCAACAAAACCAAAAATAAACAAATGGGACTACAGAAAACTAAAAAGCTTCTACACAGCAAATGAAAACATCAAGGAACTGAAAAGGTGACCTATGGAATAGGAGAAAATATTTGCAAATTATATATCTGATAAGGGCTTAATGTATAAAATATAGAAAGAACTCAGACAACTCATAGCAAGAAAAAAATTATTTAAAATGGGCAGAAAAACTAAATAGATATTATTTTTTCAAAGAAGAAAAATGTCCAAGAGGTACATGACAAGATACTCAACATCACTAATCTAGTCATCAGGGAAATGAAAGTTCACACCACATTGAGGTATCACCTCATACCTGTCAGAATGCCTATTATAAAAAAGATAAGAAATAACAAATGTTGGTGAGGATGTGAAGAAAAGGGAACTGTTGTGCACTGTTGGTGGAATTGCAAATTGGTGCAGCCATTATGGAAACAGTATGGAGGTTAAACTGAATTACCATGTGACCCAGCAATTCCACTTCTGGGTATTTATCTGAAGAAGTCCAAAACATTAATTCAAAAAGATATATGCATCTCTATGTTCATTGCAGCATTATTTACAACAGCCAAATATGGAAATAACCTAGGTATCTATCAATGGATGAATGGATAAAGAATTTGTGATATATAATCATAATGGAAAATTTTTTAGCTATAAAAAGAAGGAAATCTTGCCATTTGTGACAACATGAATGGAGCTTGAGGGTAGTATGCTAAGTGAAATAAGGCAGAGGAAGACAGAGATGCTGTGTGGTCTCACTTATATGTGGACTCTAAAAAAAACCCTAAACTCACAGATACAGAGAACAGATTGGTGTTTGCCAGAGAGGTAGGGGTAGAGGGTGGGTAAAATGGGTGAAGGCGATAAAAATAAAGTAACTTCTAGAGATGTGATGTCCAACACGGTGACTGTACTGTAGTTAACAATACTATATAGTAATCCCCTATTATCCACATTCTCAGACCCCCAGTGAATGCCTGAAATCACGACAGTACTGAACTCCATAGATACTGCTTTTTCCTGCACATGCATACACTTCATTGGCCTCTCTGTGGCATATCCGAGTTGCCAGCATCACTAGTCTTGTGCTTTGGGGCCATTACTAAGTGAAATCAGGGTTACCTGAACTCGAGCACTGTAACAACGTGACAATCGATTTCATGACTGAGGTGGCTACTAAATGACTAAGGGGCAGGGAACGTATGCAGTGTGGATATACTAGACACAAGAATGATTCATGTCCATGAGAGATGCAGCAGGAAGGTGCAAGAATTCATCAAGCTACTCAGAACAATGCACAATTTAAAACTTATGGATGTTATTTCTAGAATTTTCTGTTTAACATTTTTGGATTACAGTTGACCATGGTAACTGAAGCCACAGAGGTTGAAATCTCCCATAAGGGGCACTATTGTATTGAATACAGTAAGTCTTCACTTAATGCATTGAAGTAGGTTCTTGGAAACTGACTTTAAGTGAAACGACTTGTTAGGAAACCAGTTTTGCCCTATAAAAGCGATTTTAAACCTTTTTCATTTCATGGCACATATAAACTAATTACTACAATTTTGTGGCACACTAAAATATCTATAATAATAAAAGTGTAATATGCTAATTAGACTGGACGTCCTTCCAGACGAAGCCAGGGCTGCGAGGGAAGCCCGGATCCCAGGTGCCAGAAGGAAGCCGGTGCCAGCCGCTGGGAGAAGGAAGGCCTACTCTTGCATGAATTTCGTGCATCAGGCCTCTAGTATATTATATTTTTGGCCGATCTGACAAAAAAATAGGTATATTTTGATTCATTCACACCAGATGGCTATTGTTTGCTATTGTCATTTTTTTAATTTGACAATCTAAGGGAAAAGAGGTCAGTGGCCCTAGTAGTCAGGTATTGCATGTTTTAAAAATTCTCATGATACTCTGGTTGAAAATTGCTGCCCTGGGAGAATTGATATAAACAAGAGTTAAGCTCCTACCTATGACATATTTCTGATCACAAAAATATCATCAAATTTCTGAATAAAGACTCTCAAAACTTCTAATATTAAACATTGAAAGAAATGTAGCTGCACATACATTTAAGAAAAATGAATTAAAACAAGTTAGATTATTATTTTCCACCCCACTTACCCCAGTTCAGCGTCAGGGAGGCACAAGGAGGGACCCACCCTCACAGAACACCCTGCAAGGCAGAGCCACTCACACTCACACTCACACCCACACTCAGATGGGGACACTGTGGACACGACATTCGCCTCGCGTGCGCATCTTTGGGACGTGAGAGGAAATCAGGGTCCCCAGAGAAACCCCGCAGACATGGGGAGAGTCTGCAAACTGCACAGACAGCGGCCCCACCAGGAAGCAATATTTTTTCCTCATCAGTGTTACAATAAAACATTGAACAAAACAATGTTATTTAAGGTTCTACTGTACTTGAAAGTTGCTAAGAGAGTAAATCTTAATTATCACACACAAAATTTGTTAGCTGTGATATGATAGAAGTTACCTAGACTCATTATGGTGACTGTTTCACAATATACACAAATATCAATGTTGATGTCAATTATATCTCAACTTGAAGAAAGGAACCCTTTAGTTCCCCCTTAGGAAACGTGGTCTCAGGGGTCACCCTCACACGACAGTCACACAGCCACCTCAAGTATGGTGCCACCTCCCGTTATTTCCCTCTTTAATTCTCCCTTTCCAGGCTGACTCACCAAGCCTTGCACCCACGTCTGAGGATCCGGGGCAGGACCTCCCCCAGCTGCCCTCAACCCTCGAGTTCCCGGGATCATGCCACCCTGTGGCCCTCATCCCTGAGGCCAGGCCGCCACTGGGGGTGCTCCAGAGCTGTTGTGGCCGGCCAGGGTGTGATTCACCAAGTCCTCAGAAGTACTGTTTGCCCAGAGATGGCCCCTTACCTGCTGGCAGTGGCGTCTGTGTCGCTGGAAGCCAGGACTCCAGGTCTCACAAGACACTGGCCAGGCTCAGGAACAGACAGGGAGGCTGATAGCCCTGGGTCCACCAGTCTGTGGGGAGCTGTTTTTCTCATTGACGGTTCAACCCCGCTGGTCTGGGACCTCCAGGATCCTAGGGAGCTAGCCCGGGGAGCTGCTGTGAGAGGCCTGCACGTGGTGTGAGCCTTCATGCAGGGAAAAGAAGGGTGAGGACACTGAACTGTCAGCGGAGCTGCAGGCGCAGAGGGAGCAGCCTGCCAAGGAGCCTGCAGGGCCCCCTGCACTGGACTGAGTGCACCAGCTCCTGGGCAACTCAGTGCCTGGTGATCCTAGTGCTTCTGGCGTGGAGCTCCTCTGTAATAGGCAATACTGCGGAGGGCACAGGAAGCCTGTGTGCACGCCTGTGCGTGTGTAAAGGTGTGTATGTGCATGTGTGTACGTGTGTGTGCACGCATGTGCAGGCACCACAGCTGTCTCAGACAGACTTGGTTGGGTCACATACACCATTAATGACACGGTGCTAGACAATAAACCTGAATGCCTGTCTCAGGCCAGAGCCACTATCGCAGCGTCAGGACCAGGCGAGGTTCAGGAACCTGAGCTCCCACAAGAGCTCTGGGTGATCTCATGGGGCTGAAGGTGAAGAACACAGGGTGGGAACCTCAAACGACGACACCCAGCACTACACACAACCCTATTGTGGGAACATCTGTGGTTCTTGGGCTGGGCGGAGCCAGGCCAGGCTGGACAGGGCAGAAACGGGGCAGGATGGCTCCTTGGAAGGCGGCTGTGGCTGCAACAGCTTGGCTTCATGGTCCCACCCACTGGCATAACAAGTATGAAAATAGAAGTATGTTTTAAATACTTAAACATTAATTTTTAAAAGTGGATTTTTTTTCCCCATTTAAGGGCTTTTTACACATTTTCAGGCTCTGGAGAAACAGCACTAAACAAAATAGACACCTCCTCCCTCTCCCGCCCCCAAATTCACTGTGACCTAAAGAAGTGTGTATTTGCAGGGAGGCCAGCAGACAGCAAACAAGACCCAGAAACCTTCTATTTGATAGTGATGGGGACTGTGAGGAAAACAGCAGGAAGGGCAGGCAGGTAGAAGTTAATCAGTGGTCAGGAGGCTGGATGCACACAGATCACCAGAAGCCAGTGTGAGGGACGCAGGGCCCACTGAGTCTGAGGGCTCTTCAGGTCATCCAGGTCACGCCAGGAGGTGGGCTGTGGTGCCCTGTGAGAAAGGACAGGAGGGCCAAGCGTAAAAGCGGCACTTACTGCATTGATCCAAAGGAGGCAGCTCATGTCCTGATTTCCTGATGTGGGACGGCAGAGAGAGCAGTGAAGGGTGAGTCCTAGGTTTGAGTCTAAGGAGTGGACTGATAGGGCTGTCACCGCCTGAAGGGAGATTGTTGAGGGAGCGTCAGAAGTTCGGCCATGTTGCCTTTTAGGCGCCCACACAGTTCCGGTAAGCCGACAGTTTAAGCTCTGGGGCACCTGAAACTTTGGTGGCCTGAAGCCTGCAGGTGTCAGTGTGTGGGACAACACAGGTCTTGTCACTGGACTGCTCAATACTTGAATGGATTTATGCGACACCCACAGGGGGCAGAGCCACTCTCCAGACATTGGGGAGACAGGGAATTTGGGCCAAAAGCAAGTAGACAAATTAGATGAGATGCAAATAAGATAGGAATGAGATAGAGGTGTCTTGGGATGGGCTCAGAGACAGGCTCTGTGAAGGGCCAACATGTGAACAGAACTCATGTGATAGGAAGAGCTGTCAAGCCAGAGGGAGAAGGGTTCCAAGCTAGGGAAACAGAGGTGGAGCAGCTGGGTGGGATGAGCAGGGATTAAGAGCCAACCAGCGGCAGACCCAAAATTGGGCAGCTCACTGGCGAGTGACCTGGAGCCTATGCTGTTTGGACTTAGGGATCAGTCATAGGGTTTATGTCAGAGAACACTTAGGGAGGACCCCTCTGGTTGAAGGGGGCTGGGGGTGTAAGTGGACTGGAGGCCAGTTAAGAGGCTTTCAAGAGGTGATGATGGCTAAGTAGGACAATGGGAGGCTCAGGGTGTCATGTCTTATGAAGGTAGAGGTGGTGACAGGAGTGTTGGATTAGATATAGGGAGGAAGAAATGGTTACTCCAGCTGTTGAGTGGAGTAACTGGTACCAGCTGAGATGGTGTGTTGTGCAGGAAACAAAGGATCTACCTTGAATGTGGAAAGTCTGATATTGACTAAATTGAGGTGGCCACACCACACAAATGTGATACACAAGCCTGGAGCCTGAGGGGCTGCTTTCAGTGGGCAGGTTGGCGGCTGCCTCCTCTTTCCTAACAGAGTGAGTCCCAACCTGTCTGGGGCCCCACCCTCCCTGGCCTACCCCAGACCTAAATGGTCTGAAAGCAATCACTGGTTCAAGAATAGACACAGGTCCCCACTCTGGCCAATGAAATGGGCAATTTACTATTGGTTTGGCATAATTCTTAAATGCCACAGAATATCCTTTTCCTCCCTAGATATTAACATGACTCCTGCAGCATTCTGTTCTGAGGACGAAGCTGACCCTGAGGTGGCAGGACAGAGCGACGGAAAGGGCACAGGTCCCTGGGGACATCTTGAGCTTCCTCTTCAGTGACATGATTGTTGCTGATCCTCAGGTAGGCTCAGATTTCAGGTGCTGTGGAATCACCCACATTCCATGAAGTGTCAAGTTATGGACCTGCAGGAGACTGCCCTATAAGGTGCAGTTATAGACAAGAGGACATGCCTCCCTGCTGGCCCAAAGATGAAATGCAGAGGTGAACAGCAGAGTGTGAGCCTCCACCCCCACAAAAAGGCCCAGAGCAGCCCAGGCACACACCTGTGAGCAAGTGCAGTCTTACCAAGCCCGCATCAGCCAAATCCCCATGTATGTAAATGACTGTCATTTTAAGCCACTGAGTTTTGGTGTGGCTATGCTGATACAGCAATCAACACATCACCCTATTTCTTCCGAATTTCCTAGGCCAGTGCTGCGCATGGAGAATACATACTCAATAAATATTTCATTAATTTGACAAATATTTATTGAGCATCTACTATGTCACAGTGTACAAAGGACAGGGGACACAATGGTGATCCAGATGGGCCTAATTCCTGCCTTCACAGAGCACATTTTGTTATCATTGTGATGAGTTCTACAAAGGAAATACTTACGAACAGAGAATAATGGGTGAATGGTACTCTATGGTGTCAGCAAGGAAACAGAACATAGAATGAGAGCCAAGTAAAGATGCATGCATATGTGGGAACTCTGTAACAAGAGGGGCTTTACACATCAGTGGAGAAATAAGGAACTAATTAGTGATACAGGAAAAAGAAACTTTCCATATGATGGAAAAGTGAAGTTGGGTTCTTACCTCAGACCATACACACACACACAGATCAATGAATTCCAGATGGACTAAAGACATAAATATATATAAAAAAAGATTGACTCTGAAGTGAGGAAAGATTTCATAAACAAGACCAAGATGCTTGAACCTAAAGGAGAAGATTGATACATTTACATAATTAAAAAACTGTAAAATAAGAAATACTCTAAATAAAGTTAAGACAACTGGTACAGACTGAGAACATATTTATAACACATATAAATAGACAAAGAATAGCCAGAACAGATAAAAAATACCAAGTCAATAAGAAAAAGATAACCTAGTAGAAAAATGAAAAAGGATATGAACAGGCAATTCGTGAAAGAAAATTGGTCAATTAACATCTAATCGACTGTCTGTCCACTAAAGTAATAATATACTTAGAATTTTCATCTACCTTCAGCCTTTTACTAGTGTTGGTATCACCAGTTTAAGCATAGACCAATTACTTTGTTTTTGGGGCTCACTTATAGTTTGAAAACCACACAACCACAACATCAACTCTGAGTGACTTTATGAACACAACTCATGAGACATGGCCCTTTAACACAAGAAACAAAAGATCCTGACACAGGGATATTTACTTTTGTGGTAAATCTTGGGCTTAATGAACAGTTTCCTCATGAATACTTGATTTCAATGCTAGCTCTGAATACCTTCAAACATTAAGCCGACTGGAGAACCCTCATGCTACAGATCACTCACACGTGTGCTAAGAAGCCTTTATAATTAAAACACCAAGTTGGAAGAAACTTGTATTTCATTCTCATGTACACAGATGGGAATTCAGAAAAAGTTATTTTTAAAAAGGTACACTCTTAAAGAATATTTTAATTTTTAAAAAAATCAAAAGAAAAATTGAACAGTGCCTAAATCTTTATTTTTCATAACCTACATTTTTTTCAAATTAGACAGTTTTACACTGAATGACACAAAAGGAAACTTAAATTACCAATAGTTACACATAAGCTTGATTCCAGTCTTAATGAAAATAAAACAAAAATAAAAATCCTCAAGAAAGCTCCTGTTTTGTGAACTGGCAGCTGTTGGCTCTCCTTCAGTCTTCGATTGTCTGCTGCTTTCTGTGTAACCCCTACCGACAGCTCACACCCTCCTCACCTGCTTACCTTGTGAGAAACATAACCTGCAGCGCTCCTGACTACAGCTAGTGACAGCTGGTGATGAGCCTACAGGGGAGGGCCTGATCAGAAACATCATGACACTAACTCTTTAAGAAGGAACTACAATACTTGAAATTCATGTCTGCAGAAACGGGGCCAGATTCCTGTATTTCCAAAATATCATCATCACACGATTGTACAAGTTAAAATGTCATTTGTGATCGTTGTATCTCTGATTCTATACCTCAAAATACTGCTGGGGAAAAACAGTTACATTTTTTAAAATGTACAAAGCCATATACTACTAGCCATTTGCATCACAGCTTCCTGTTGTGCCAACTCTCATTCTTTTCTGTGTAGAAAATCTGAAGGATAGTATCAGGAAGGTTTTTAGGACATTATATAGTTATTTGGCATATCACTTTGCTTAATTAAAAAGGATGTTATAAAAATCCATCAGAGCAACGTTTCAATTCTGGATGCCACAGATTGGCTGTGGGAGCAGTCGCTGCAGCGCACGCCTCGCCACGCCAAGACTGGTCAGTGACCACCTTCATCCTACATGCAGCTGCTTAGCTCTCCACTCACCAGCAGGCACTGCCTCACAGAAAGGTTTTGTCATTATATCATTTGGGGATGACCGTGGTTCCCTCCTCCAGCAAAGATCACAACACTAAGAATTCCTAACCTTGGAGCTTGCCTTTCCAACGCTCTTTATGGGACTCATTAGTTTGGGCAGAAGAGGTCAGTTATTTCTGATTTTTTCATCAGCTATCTGGCAACCACAAATAATTTCCATGTTCCTTTTACAGGCATTTGCACAATATTAGCATTGTGGTGTACTTCTAGGTGTATAAAGGATGCTGGCTGCTCTGAGGAGGGTGTTTTCCTCCGGCAAGGTAATCAGGCTGGGCTATCTGTGATTTTCAGTAGTAGATTATTTTTCACTTCCCTTGAAGATACTGCCAGTTTCTGCTTTCTACATTACACTTCAAAAACCCTTTCACACCAACTATGATTAACGCATATTTACATACTTTTAGGAAGAGCATGGACACATCCAAAGGCTTTCATGAGACTGTCCACTTCCCTCTGCAGTAGCAAAGCGGCAGAATCAGCTCAACACACCAGTTTAAAAGGGAAGAAAAACCTCAACAAATTAAAATAATATTCAAACCACAACATTTAGTTTATCTACATCCAGCTCAATAGCAACATTTATAATATATCAATAATTTTTATCAGATTTTTCTCTTTAGGGTACCTTTTTAATATGTTCTGATTATTTACAACTGTACAAGCAAAGCACACACTCCCAAGTGCACATATTTAATACAGTATCGACTATTTGCATTTACAGAATTTTTCAACAATCTGAAAAAAGATCAACTGTGTAAGATCTTCAAGGTATATTACAAACATGACGGCTAGTTCTCGTACTCCAGTACGTTTACTCAGTAAAACTAGCGCCAGTAGATCCCACATCACTGAGTAACTGCAATCCACTCACGCCAACCCAGGGGCCGGTCTCCAGGAACTCTACGCTGTCTTATACAAAAGTTAAGGCAAAGTCATTTTCAAGTTTAAATAAAATTCAAGTCTTTAAATATTGGATGGAAATAACTTTAAAAAAAACAAAAACCCTCAGTCTTGTTAAATAACATTTTGTGGAATAAACTTGTATGGTTACATTTAGCAGGAAAGACTCTTAGTTTACTGCCTGCTGCTTAGAATACTTAAAGAAAAAATTTAGGCATTTTAAAAGAAAATAATTTATATTTAACTTTATTATAAACTGCTAGCTTTAGTGCATGCGGGTTCAGAGTGCAGCACTTCCAGAAGGGAATCAGTGAGACCCTCATCTTGGAGGTAAAGAGAGCGGGAATTCTTATCCTCCACCACCACAGGGCACCACAAACACATTCTCTCACGATTAAGTAATGTTCAGTCCGTGTGCCCATGCGGAGGTACAGGGAGACGCCCATGGAAGCTGGCTAACGTGTGGGAGACTTGGGAGCCCTATGGGCTTCCAGCCCTCCCGCCAGCTCATGGGAACAAAACACCACCAGGGTACAATGTCATGGTAACATGTCAGTGGGCAACAAAGTTTATGTTTTCATTTAAGTTCTATTCACAATGTGCTTTGAATTTATCTTACATATTAGCCACTGAGACTGGAGTGAGGAGCTGGTTACTTGCTTGCAGTGCATCGAAACTCAAGGTTTTAGGCTCTCAGGGGTTCTCTGCAGATTCATTCTGCCCAGTAGATAAAAAATGGACTGTACTTTTTACAAAAAGCTAGGATCACTTGTTAGGATTCTGAATGAGTACACGGCCCAGGCCAGTGTGTGGTATCCTCTGACCCATCCCTCCTCTAGGCTACACCCACAGCCCTCAGCTTCGCCCGTTTGCCTGTTGGTCTGACATCCTTAGAGATATGTACTTGCTAACCAGTTATTTTAAAAAATAAAGTAGCACAGTTCCGCTTAATTTAGAAAAACTCACTATTTATAGCTTGCATTCATAGCCACATGGAGGCTTAATAAAAAATATCAATTTGTTAGGATAAATGCATTTTCTATCCTGAAAAAAATCAGACTTATGCATCACCTCCAATTAAGCACCAACCTAAAATAAGGTTTATATTAATTAAATCCTGAAAAATAGATTTTTTCAAGAGGGGGGAACATCTGACTGAGAAGAAAAATAACTTGCAGGCATCTCATGGGCCTTGTCTACACTGCAAGCTCCTAACCAGCGGCTCATTCTCGGTACCGAGTGGGACAGTGCTTAGTTGTGGCGACCTCAGCTCCTCACAGCCCTCCCTGACCTCGGCGCTCACTGAGGGGACCTGGGAGGGGAGCTCTGTTCTCTGTGTGAATGCTTCCCTGCAGGCGGGGGTGAGGGCCGGCGGCCTGGTGGCCTTCTCTGGTCACTGGGTAGTCCTTGGTTGGACTTGGGGGCAGGGAGCTCTCTCTCCACCAGCTTCTTTTCTTCCTTCCCACAACCAACAGTGTTTGGCTTTTGTTCTTTTGGGGGTGGCAATGGGGAGGACGAAGGCTCTCTACTTGTCCTCTGGCAAATCTCGGCGTAGCTGGGTTTTCGCAGTTCCTGGGAAAAGACACAGCTCTGGGATTAATTACATGCAGAACATGACATCTCATCTCCAGGGGCAACAGGTGAAATACTGTTCTTCCAAGGTAAAAAACTTTTTTTTTTTTGGCCCTGGTTGGTGTTACTCAGTGATTAGAGCATCGGCCTGTGGACTGATGGGCCACAGGCTCAATTCCCAGTCGAAGTCACATACCTGGGTTTCGGGTTTGATCTCTAGCCCCAGTTGGGGTGGCAACCAATCAATATGTCTCTCTTATATCAATGTTTCTCTCTCCCCCACCCTCCCTCTGAAAGTCAATGAAAAAAACATCCTTAGGTGAGGATTAAAAAACAAAAAAACAAAAAATGTTTTCAACTGTAACCAATTCCCACATTAAAAAATATTTTTATTTTTAAAGATGCCATAAATTTTAAAAATGTAGTTTCCCCTGCAGCACAACTTTTCCACTAAGAAACTCTAGAAATATCTTGTAAAAATAGGAAAAACTAGGAAAGGCATTGATGTGTAAAGTGCTGACTGAACTCCTTCCAACTTGAAGCATTCTTGAGCCACATGAGGCCTCAAAGGAGGCCTGAGAAAACCAGGTGCCCCAAGAAGACATGAACAGCACCAGCTTTCTCTGCCCTTGCTTCCTATAAATAGTCCAGCTTACAAATGAACGTCAGAATTGTCTTTAAAATTTTTTGCATTCATTTCTAACTATAGAAGACTGGTGGTGTGGGTTTAGGAAAGAAGAGTTAAAAACTTGGACAAAAAGTTAGCAGGTTTTCACGTAAGTGGAAGTATTAAGGCTAAGTAACCAAAGAACAGTTAAAATTATTTGTTAAATAAATCATTTGTTAACTTGAAAATAATTTTAACCTAAAAAAAGTCTTTTCTTTAAAGAGTCAAAATAGTGGACAGTAAGGGTTTAACTCCTTAATCTAAATGACAAAGCTCACTAAGACCAAACTGAGGAAACAAAAACAGAACAGAATATGCTGGATCCACCTGGAGGGAAGGGAAGGAAAGGAGGGGGTGGGCTGGGCGTGATGGGCAGGGCGAGGTTCCTCTGTGTTCTCAGTACCCGTGAGCAACAGCCACACTCAGATGGAGCATGTATCCTATGGGGAACAGGAGCTGGAGTTTTGAGACTACTCAAAAGGATAAGCCCCCTCAACTGACACTAGAGAGCCCAGGGCAGTGGTGACAAGATATAAGCAATTAGCACATATCCAAGGTATCCTGCACAGGAAGCACACCGCACACAGCAGGAAAAGCCCACCAAATTAGACTGCTGACAATGAGCTGATCTGAGAAGGAGCTGCTTTCCTCCGGCCCCGTGCCCCTGGCACCTACCGTGGTGGTGCCGTTCACCTGCACCGATTTACTGGCGGTGGTGGAAGTAAGTCTGTCTGCACTCGGGGCTTCCCTCGGCTTCTCCACCACCTTGGGGTCCCTGTGAAAAGAGCACCCAACACGTGAGTCACACATAACAGCAATCCCAGTGGGTAAGGAGGAGGCAGCAGGATTATACTTACTCGGGCAGGTGGGCGGGGGAAGGGGTTCGTTCATGGGCCACGGACAAGGTGCAGGGGACTGGCCCTGAGGGCTCTCTGCAGGTTGCTGTGGGAAGAGTGCTCGTGCCTGCATCTGCGCTGAGGCTCTGAAAACCATTGGAGTTAGAGTTTACAGTCAGGTAGAGAAGCATGGGTCACATCTCTCATCTACAATACACCAACGGGTACCAGCCCAACTGACTCAGACAGCTGCCCACCCTCATTCCTGTGGCACCAGGTAGGTACTGTCGTGTGGGGTGGGCAGTCAGAAAAGGAAACAGAAACCAAATCTGTCCTCCTAGCTTGTTTTATCTGCCAGCTTGTTTTCCCAAATGAACGAATATCAAAAACACCTATTCATCTCCAACACCATCATTCATTCAGAACCACCTGAAAGCTGGATGAAAGGAAGTCCTACAACTAGAGAAGCAAAGAAGCAAGCACACTGAGACTGGTAGGAGGGGAGGAAAGGAGGACCGTGCAGGTGACACCCAAGTGTGCGGTTTATGTAATCGGGAGGGCCTGTGGAGGCTGCCCATAAGGAGCAAGGGGTCCCAGCCCCAAACCAGACCTCCAGTCCAGGTTTCCAGAGCTGGGAAGAGAAGTCCCCCTAACTTTCGGCTGTAAAAATCAACGGGGATTGTGGCTGTGGGACATGGAGGCTGCTGGACACACAGGTCCAGCACATGAACTTACTCAGACTCTGAACTCCAGCATCAGTCAGCTTTGGGAATCCAGACACATACGGGGAGAACTGGATTATCTGGCATCGGGGCAGGAACTGGGGGCAGCTTTCTCCCAGACAAGGGTGTTCACAGGGGTCATTGTTCCTGTGCTGGGACCTCCCCTATCACAGAGCTGACTGGCAGCCATATCTGAGTCTCCATCAGCCTAGCTCACAATGTTCACTCCACCCTGGTGATTCCCTGAGACCCCGTCCCATCCAATTTGCAGCCCCACCCAAACTTGTTTGCAGCTGCTTTTCCATATGAATGGCCTGTCCTGGCTCAGGCTTCAG
Source organism: Cnephaeus nilssonii (assembly GCF_951640355.1). Lineage (NCBI taxonomy): Eukaryota > Metazoa > Chordata > Mammalia > Chiroptera > Vespertilionidae > Cnephaeus > Cnephaeus nilssonii. Next base: position 39,823,991 of record NC_137072.1, on the reverse strand, counting down.
ACTTTCATAAAATCCCTCAAACAAGCTGCAGCTGATGTCAGCATACCTCGAAGTATCAATAGAAGGCCCAAGACCCAGCACTAGCATCAGCCTGACTTACTTCAAAGCTGGGCCTTGCCTTGGCACTTCTAAACCCAATACAATTGGCAGCCATCTGCAGATCTGTAGCTCCTGTGAGATAGCCCCAGAGCCAGTGCACCTGGTGGAAAGCTTCAGAACACACCAGATTACAACTCTACACATCCACAAGCAAAACACTCAAGGGGCAGACTTGCTTCATAGGGGTTCCTCCTGCACAGCAGCTCTCCCACTGTAGTTGCAGCTGGTCCTCACAGCCAATTGGCCTGGAGGTCAATTCCTCCCAGTGATGCCAAAAGCAATTAAGGCTCAACTTCAAGACTGTGCACACAGCCCACACAAAGGCTCACCTAGAGTGCTCAGCTCAGGTGACTGGGGAGGCTGAGCTACTGGGCCCTACAGGACACCCACTATATAAGGCCACTCCACCAATTCTAGGAGACATAGCAGCTCTACCTAATACACAGAAACAAATACAGGGAAGCAGCCAAAATGGAGATACAAAGAAACAGGTCACAAATGAAAGAAATGGAAGAAAGCAAACTACTAGATTCAGAGTTCAAAACCACAGTTATAATGTTACTCAAAGATCTACTTAGAGCTTCAAAGGACTTAGTGAGACTTTCAAGGACCTTATGAGAACGTCAAAGACATGAAAAAGGACCAGTCAGAAATTAAGTACACACTAACTAAAATAAAAAATAATTTACAGGGATTAAATAGTCAAGATTCCGAGAATCAAATCAACGATTTGAAATATGAGGAACCAAAAACATCCAATTAGAAAAGAAAAAAGAATCCAAAAATATGAAGATAGTCTCTGGGACAACTTCAAGCATAGCAACATTTGCATTATGGGGTTGCCAGAAGAAGAGAGAGAGCAAAATACTGAAAACCTATTTGAAGAAATAATGACAGAAAACTTCCTCTAGTAGGCACCTGAGCATTCTATATTGGTCCCTCTTACCCTTTAGGCCAAGAGGGACCCTCTTCTCACAATTCAATTGCTCACAGCTATTGCATGAGCTCTCTGTTCATGTCGAGGTTGAAGTCTCGTGATGACTGGTGCCATGGATCTGTCTCTCACTCAGTGGGGTGAACTGAGCCCTCCCTGGAGAAGAAACCCGGGTTCCCCAAGATATGTGATCAGTGCTGGGGCCCCGCCAGCAGGCGAGGGGATCCCAAGGCAGGTGCTGGGCATGGAGGCCAGGGGGGCATAGGCTACCAAGGAGACAAAACTGAATCTCACATCACCCTGCTTGGCCCTGGAAGATGGCTGGTTAGCCAGAGACGGGTAAGATTCCTCAGGGGAGGAACAACCTAAGACAGGCACAGTCGCAGAGGGGCCATCAGGTGAGAATTTGGGGGTCAACAGAGGTGGGGCACAGAACCTCACCCCCCCAACATTGCAGGGGCCTGAACCCTAGCCCCTTCTGAGGGAGGTCTCCTGCCCCCATGGCTGCTTCGTGCTTCCCATGCCCAGCTCAGATCAGGACCCAGCTACCCTCTCACTCCAACAAGAATTGTTTGAGTTGTCTTGTACCCATGGTGTGGGGAAGTGGGTTTATGATATCTAAATCTAGCCTACCACCAGGAATGCTCAGGACCTACTCAAGAAGGCAAATAATCCTTTCCACTAATATTTACAGGGTAAAATAAGATTGTTGTTAGAGTATTAAATTTGACAGTAAAATAGTAGTCAAGTTTTCAGGCAAATTTAAATTGGCTAGTTGAAACAAGCGAATATGCTAGAAAAATTAATTGTACTGGACAAAAAGGTGTTCCTAAAGTGTTAACTAAAATTTTTATTGGTAGTTCATCTCATGATAAAATTGCGCACCATGTAATGAACCTATAACAGTAATATTATAGTGCAAAATTAAAATTTAAAAGCCATCAAGACTACATTATAAAATTTTCAAAAGCCTCCTAATATTTAAATCAAGAAAGGGGGGGATAGTAGAAGAATATCATGTAATAAAAAATATCCTGTAAGTAAATTACATCTAGAAAATTAATACTTTAGAAAATTAATTGTAAGGCTAAAAGCAAGACACCCATGAAAAACACACAAGGTGTCAAAACAAGCCAGAGGAAAACCATTTGGGCAAAAATAAAATAAGATCCCAAGTCAAATTTATAGAAAATATTCCTTTATTAACTTTTGGTCAAGAATATGATTGTATATTTTCAGAAAACAACTCTGAGACCATGTGGATTCCAGCAACAGAGAGAAATCGACAGGACTACTCCAGCCATGAAGACAGAAGAGAAGCAGTCCAGAGATGGAAGACACCGACGTCGCCTTGCCATACTAGCAGTTAGCAGCTGTGCGTCACTGCAGGTTGCCAGGACCAAACCAGAGAGAGTCGGACCTGCATTACCACCATTTGTCCACCATCCAGAACTGAAATGTCATTGCTGACATGTACACATAAGAACTGTTTGACATTGAAGATGGGTCTCAAAAGAACTGTTGGCCCAGAAAGAAACTCACTACAGACTGACTCATTTGCCTGTCAGCATAACCATTATTGCTTTTCTCATTTTCGGTTCTTATAAGTGTATTTCTATTAGCACATGATCTCACTCATCTAGGGGAAATAATGAACAACATAGACTGATGAATAAGAACAGACCCAGAAACAAGGAGGCATGGATCAGACTGTTGGGCCTCAGAGGGAGGGTAGGGGAGGGTGGGGGTAAAGGGGAGAGATCAACCAAAGGACTTGTGTGCATGCATATGAGCCTAACCAGTGGTTAAGGACAACAGGGGGGGTGGGGGCATGCGTGGGGAGGGGTGTGGGATGGGAATGGGGGGATGAGGACAAATATGTGATACCTTAATCAATAAAGAAATTTTAAAAAAACAACAAAAAACAAACTTCCTCTACCTGGTGAAAGAAACAAATTTATAAGCCCAGGAAGTGCATTGAGTCCCAAACAAGAGGAACCCAAAGAAACCCATACCAAGACAAATCATAATTAAAATGACAAGGATTAAACACAAAGAGAGAATCTTAAAAGTAGCAAGAGAAATGCAGTTAGTTACCTACAAAGGAGCATCCATAGGACTGTCAGGTGATTTCTCAACAGAAACTATGCAGGCCAGAAGGGAGTGGCAAGAAATATTCAAAGTGATGAATAGCAAGGACATATAACCAAAATTACTCTACCCAGCAAAGCTATCATTTAGAATTGAAGGCCAGATAAAGAGCTTCACAGACAAGAAAAAGCTAAAGGAGTTCATCGCCACCAAACCAGTATTACATGAAATGTTGCAGAGTATTCTTTAAGAAGAAGAAGATCAAAAATATGAATAAAATGGCAATAAATACTTATCTATCAACAATTGAATCTAAAAACCAAAATAAATGAACAAGAAACCCAATGAACAAAATAAACTTGTGAGAAAAATAGAATCAGAGGCATGGAAACATGGAACAGACTGATGAATTCTCAGAGGGAAGGGGGGAGGGAAGGCAGGAAGAGATTAACCAAAGATCTTATATGCATATATACATTACCTATGGACACAGACAATAGGGTGGTGAAGGCCTGGGACAGGTGGAGGGCGGGGGGCAATGGTGGGAAAGAAGAGGGACATCTGTAATACTCTCAACAATAAAGATTTAAAAAATAAGGAGAAAAAAAATAAAAAATTTAAAAATAAAAAATAAAATAACACAAAAACAATCCCAGGGAGTGATGTGTTAACTTTCTCAATTAACAGGGGAATAAACTGAACTCAGAACTTTTAAATTAATCATCCATGGTCATAAGGCAAAGCCTGATACCAGATCTCCAACCATTGACACCCACCCCACCCCTGTACACAGTGACAGCTCATACATGCTGTCTTCTTCATGATGTGCAATTAATAAAGGCAGGAGAGTAAATAAATATTTGGAAGGGCGATTAAGTGTAAAAAGACATTTCCTAAAATTGTACTTTTCAAAGTAGACAAAAGGTTCAGAAGTAAACTAAACAGAAAAGTGCTGAGGGAGATGAATAGAACAGCAACATCTATACCACTTTGTCCCCAGCAGGGGTGAGCAGACACGTGCAGCCTCCCTGAGAACCATCATCTTTTATTACTTTGTATTCAAGGTTGGTGGAAATGTGGGAAAGGGAAATAACCTCCTCTTTTGGAAAATCTGTTACCAAGGATCTTTTGATCCTGACACGCTGGAATGTAAGGAGTCAGAATGTGACCAGCACCTCAAATGTGAGGCCTTCCCCAAGCTCCTGCACAGTTGCTAAGTCCCCTCCCCCCCAGCTCTGAATCTCAAGTGTCACAGAGATAGAAAAAACTATTGTAGGTGCTCCCAAAAGAAGCAGGGATGGAGGCTCTCACCTGGCCATGGAATCAGGCTCTGACTTTTTTAAAGTAGCAATTCTTTCTTCCAAAGAAATCTTACACAGAAACGTAAATATAAGAAGTAATAATTGCCCTAACCGGTTTAGCTCAGTGGATAGAGCATCAGCCTGCGGACTCAAGGGTCCCAGGTTCGATTCCGGTCAAGTGCATGTACCTTGGTTGCGGGCACATTCCCAGTAGGGAGTGGGCAGGAGGCAGCTGATCGATGTTTCTCTCTCATCGATGTTTCTAACTCTCTATCCCTCTCCCTTCCTCTCTGCAAAAAATCAATAAAATATACATTTTTTTTTAAAAGAAGTAATAATTGATAGGCCAGCTTGCTCTGTCCACCACTGGGGGGAATAAAGTCAGTCTGAAACTAGACCACAATCTTTATTTATTTTTTAATATATTTTATTGATTTTTTACAGAGAGGAAGGGAGAGGGAGAGAGAGTTAGAAACATCGATCAGCTGCTTCCTGCACACCCCACACTGGAGATGTGCCCGCAACCAAGGTACATGCCCTTGACCGGAATCAAACCTGGGACACGTGAGTCCATAGGCCGACGCTCTATCCACTGAGCCAAACCAGTTAGGGCTAGACCACAATCTTTAAAATGCACTTCGATCTATGAGGCACTTAGAACTCAGAAATTACTATTTAAAAGTTTAGAATAATGCGTCTGGATAGCGTGGCACAGTGGACTGAGCACTGTCCCATGGACCAAGAGGTCCCGGGCTCGATTCCTGGTCAGGGCACATGCCCAGGTTGTGCGCTCGATCCCTAGTAGGGGGCATGCAGGAGGCAGCTGTTCCATGTGCCTCTTTCATCAATGTTTCTATCTCTCTCTTTCTCTTCCTCTCTATCCAAAAATCAATAAAAACATACATTTTTTAAAAGTTTAGAATAATGCACAAGACATGCCAAGTTTAATATGTGATTGATATTATAACCTTGAAGGTTAAAAACAGGAGCAGTAATCACATACCAGCATAAAGAGGACTGAAAACTGGCTATAAATCCCATGTAAGCCTCAGCTTGGTGACTGACGGGCTTCAAGGTTGCATTTAGTCTAGATGCGGCCTTCTCCAATCTGGGGCAGGGGGAGGGGGAGTGGGGAGGGGCAGGGTGTTCTGATGCCTGACATCTGGGAGTGATATGAAATGGGTTTCCATTGGAAAAGTACATAGGGGGATTACTCCTGGCAGCAGCACAAATCTCTCTGTACCTCATTAACTATAGCAGATCCCAGAAGGAGTGCTGGAAAAGAATTCCGTGTGACTTCAGTGGTGCAAGCTGATTCCTGGGATCGTAATCACATAGACTGAAAGCAGCCTGTCTGGAGCCTACAGAGCTCATCAAAAGCCACAAGTATTAAAGTTATTTCAGGCTTCTTGTTATTTGTGTAGTTTACTAAAAATTATATTACTTCTGGTATAATCCAGGTTTTTCTGTTTTATTCTTCTGACTGGTAAATAAAGGCAGGTCCTGAATAGCAATAATAAAAATGCAATCTGAGTTTATGGGTGAGAGAAAGCATCTAAACTCCACACCATGGCACAAGTTTCTCCCTTGAACCTTGGCAGACTGGGAACTAAGAGGCAGGCTCCAGTCCTGGGGTCAGCTTTGACTCTACCATTCAAAATTTGTGTGGCCTCTGAAAACCCTTTACCCTCTCTGGACCTCCTCTGTCTGTGAAAAAAATTGTGTGTAAAGAGCTCAGCCCAGTGCCTGTTAGGAAATCAATGCTTAGTAAATGCTAGCAACAATTAAGCTTGTGACATGTATCTTACCCTTTCCTTTGATCCTAGCAGCAAGCTAGACAGCCTGTTTTCAAACAAGTCCTCAGTCTTCAAGTGGCCTGCTGCCCCAGGCAGTGGGGGAAAGTTAGACAGCCCCAATTCAAAGCTCGGGGATGGAGGTTTTGGTGGCGTTGGAGATTGGGTCTGACTCCTCTGAAAGAGAACAACACCACAAAGTTGCACAAGTGTAGACAGTACAGTGCTAAGAAACACACCAGAATAGTAAGGCAATAATCTGTTCTCTAATCTTCTGATTTCCACATCTGTCTGAAAACACAAACATAATCTGACCACAACAACACTTTGTCACCTAATCAAAGGTCACTTAGTAGGTCAAGTCACTTAGAAGGCAATTTCCACCATCGAGAGCATAGCTATAAAGCTGAGACCTCAAAGGCAACTGCTGTGCAGAGCTGCTTCTCTCTATGACCAAGACCCTTTGGTCCCTGGTACAGTGGGCCAACACAGACCGTGCAAGACACAGGTAAGCTGCAAAGTGATAGCTATGATCAAGGAAGACGCTGTGGAACAAGTGGGCCCCACTGTCAAAAATCAGAGTAGCCTGAGTCTAGACATTAACCTGTTCATCTCCAGACAAATTTTGTGTTATTATGAAATAGTGTGTAATTTAGGTCATAAAGGATAGTAAAAAAACAAAAAACCCCAAAACAAAAAGGCCACTCTTCCAACTATCTACAACTTATGTATGAAAGATTTCCATTAGAGTAAAAAACGGTTTAACAAAAAAATAAAAAAATAAAAAAATAAGGGGGGTTCAGTTATCCTGCATAATAAAAGGCTAATATGCAAATTGACCGAACAGTGGAACGACTAGTTGCTATGATGCACACTGGCCACCAGGGGGAAGAAACTCAACGCAGGAGCTGCCCCCTGGTGGTCAGTGCGCTCCCAAAGGGGGAGCACCACTCAGCCAGAAGCCAGGCTCACATCTGGTGAGCACAGTGGCGGTGGCGGGAGCCTCTCCCATCTCCGCGGCAGCACTAAGGATGTCGGACTAACAGCTCCCAAACTCTAAGAAGATGCAGGCCGGGCTGAGGGACTCCCCGCCCACCCAAGTGCACGAATTTCCACCAGGCCTCTAGTCTGAAAATAAACTTATAGAAACACTGTATTTTTAAATCCCTAAGTAAAAATATGGTATTAAGAGATTATCACATTCCTGACTTCAAGAAAGTAAATTCAGCAGAATAATATCCAAGTGTAAATCATCAACCCAAGCTCTCAGGAAAAAGGCAGTGATATAATTTTATTGAAAAACTACAATCAACCTGTTTTAATAAGCTAGAAGTAATTTTGTAGGTGTTCAAGTCCTTGGCTGAAGGCAAAAAGGAACAGAAAGGAAATGAAGTTTCTACTTAGGTGGTATTTTTGTTGAATGTTAGCCACTTTGAGTGGATGCATTGCTCTCATGGGGCTCACTTAACTTCAAAGGGCTGATACTCCCCAGAAACTTATACTAACAGGAAGATCATTCCCTCCAGAATCAGAATCTGGAGAAAGTCTGTTAGAACTCAAGTGAGAGCAGGTTAAGGATGACATGGATATGAGGTGGCAGCAATCCCATGCCTCCTCTGGGCAGCCTGCCAGCCACTCTCCTTCATTACAGTGCAGGCACTGAGAGCCTCACTCTGCTCAGTCATGAGCTCTCGGAGTAGAACTTGCACTAACTAACAGGAGCCATGATGGTCTCTGTAATTCAACAAATCTAGAAGGCTATGCATAGACTTTATGATCTCAAAGCAATTTTCAGGTTTTATTTTATAGATCTTCGTGTTTTCAAAAGATAAGCATTTCTAAGGAGAAAGACTTCACAAAAATTTACTACATCTCGATTTTTCGGGACAAAAGAGGCAAGCAACAACTGCCCAGACACAAGAGGTACACAATGACAGGACCTACTGATGAGATTTGCTCTTGAAGGTAAGTGTCTAACATTTTTTAGCATCTGATGGGCTTTAGGTGAGGTATGAATGCTGCCCTAGTCCTATGGGTTTGGTCGGGCCAACGCTCACCTGTATGTTAAGTTTCTAGATTTCTGAAATCATCAGACTGTGCAACAACAGGTGCAATCTCTTTAATAAGTATAACTGTGTTACGTACCTGGGCTTCTAAGTGGTTCCCAAGTATGAACATGTGAATGAGGAACATGGAACAAAATGAAACAGAAATGGCAACGAAAGAAAATTACACCTTTTTAGGTGATACAGTGAGTGAGCAATGGGAGTAACTCATGTAAGATAACTAGACTCTGAAGAGATTCAGATGCTAGTCTTGCTAGTCTAAACATTACAGCAGGGGTGGGGAACCTTTTTCTGCCAAGTGCCATTTGGATATTTATAACATCACTAGAGGCCTGGCGCACAAAATTCATGCACAGGTACGGTCCCTAGACCTGGCCTGCGATCAGGGCCATCTTCCCTGGCTGCCGACAGTCAGCCCCCCAACCCTTGGTTCCCCGTTAACCATTGGGCAATCGGAGCCTGCCAGCAGGGGTACGAACCGAGAGGTTGGCCATTCCCATCCGCTTGCCGGCCCTGTCCCCCGCCATGGGTTGCCCTGTGTGGGGCTACCAGCAGGGCAGGGGCCTTGGCCTGGTGCCACCAGCGTTCACCGCGACCCATCCCCGTTTCCCGATGGCGACAGAGCCTGCCGTGCAGGGGAAGGGACCAAGAGGTTGCCCGGCAGGTCCCAACCGGGCAATCAGGGCCTGCAGACAGCTCCTGTGTTGAGTGTCTGGCCCCTGGTGGTCAGTGAACATCATAGCAACCGGTTGTTTCCAACATTCGGTTGATTTGCATATTACCCTTTTATTATATAGGTTTCGAAGGCCATACAACATAAACTTAAAATTAGTCTGCTATATTTGGTCAAACATTTTATTAACTCACCCCTAATGCCTTGGCAGTGCCAGGCCAAATGACTTCGAGGGCCTTATATATTTCCCACCCCTGCATTACAGGAATAATTAATTCCAACTGAAATCAGCTGATATAAATTGCCTCGCCAAAGGGTTCACTAAAAACTAGACTAAATCAGCTATAACATAGAATTATGGGAATTATGACTAATTTGCACTTTCTAAGTTCCAAAGAAAACACATCTTCTGTAATGGGAAAGTACATACTTGATGACTCAGGGGACTGGACCAATAATTTTCCTATCTTTGCCAAGTGTGGAGTTTATTCTACACCTGCAAGTCCAGGAAACACTGTTCCTTCCCTCACGTCTTCCTGCAAACTGCCAGAATATTCTCCACGACGTGTGTGGAAACGCACCATATTAGCACTCGACAAAGCTCAGTAGAGAACTACGCATAGGCTGAACTGTCATCACCCAAGAAGATAGGACCCCGTCTCACATGCCCATCACTCACATAAACCCACCACCATAAGTTACAGCAGAGGCAATAATGCCTTCTGCATAGTGTTTTGAAGGAAAAAGATGGGTGAAGTATTTTCTACATGGGAAAAGTTTATTCTGTTTGCCAAATTGTACAAGTCCAGTTACTTTAAATTATAATATACTAGTGGCCTGGTGCATGAAATTCATGCAAGGGGGGGGGTTTCTCAGCCCGGCCTGCACCCTCTCCAATCTGGGACCCCTCGAAGGATGTCCTACTGCCGGTTTACAGGGATCGGGCCTAAACGGGCAGTTGGACATCCCTCTCGCAATCTAGGACTGCTGGCTCCTAACCACTCGCCAGCCTGCTCGTCCCCAAATGCCCCCCCCCACCAGCCTGATCACCCCCAACTGCCACCCGTGCCAGTGTGCTCTCCCCCAACTGCCCCCTGTGCCAGTGTGCTCACACCCAACTGCCACCTCTGCTGGCCGGCTTGCCCCTACCTTCCCTCCCCACTGGCCTGCTCACCCCCAACTGCCCCCCTGCTGGCCTGCTCACTCCAAACTCCCCCCCCCCCGCAGTCCTGATCACCTCCAACTGACCCCCACTGACAGACTGCTTGCCCACAACTGGCCCCCCTGCTGGTCTGCTTACCCCCAATGGCCCCGCCCCCCACCAGCCTGATGACCCACAACTGCCCTCCCCTCTTGGCCTCTAACCGCCTCTAATTCGGCCCCGCCACCATGGCTTTGTCCAGAAGAATGTCCGGAAGGTCTCCTGGAAGGTCTCCCAGTCTAATTAGCATATTACCCTTTTATTAGTATAGACAGAGGCCTGGTGCACGGGTGGGGGCCCATTGGTTTGCCCTGAAGGGTGTCCCGGATCAGGATGGGGGGGTCCCACTGGGGTGCCTGGCCAGCCTGGGTGAGGGGCTGAGGGACATTTTCAGGCTGGCCACACCCCCTTCAGGGTGGGGGGTCCCGCTGGGGTGCCTGGCCAGCCTGGGTGAGGGGTGATGGCTGTTTGCAGGCTGGCCACGGCCCCCGGTGACCCAAGCTCCCAGCCCCTCCTTTCATTCTTTTACCTTTTTTTTTCCCCAGCGCCTCCTTGAGTGGAGGCCAGGGCCGGTTGGAAGCAGGTATCTGGGATTTATCCTATCTAATAAAAGCATAATATGCAAATTGACCATACCTCCGCTACACCCACAAGCCAAGCCCACCAGCCAATCAGGAGCAAGTATGCAAATTAACCCAACCAAGATGGCTGCGGCCACGGAGCTGCAGCAAGCAGGAGGCTTGGGTTTCCCCGGCAATGGAGGAAGCCAAGCTTCCCTGCCGCCCTGGCCGGCCCAGGCCTACACTCAAGGCTACAAAGTTTCAATTATAGAAGCTAAATAAATCCCAACAAAAATGGCGGCAGCCACGGAGCTGGAGAGAGCAGGAGGCTTGAGTTGCCCCCGGTGATGGAAGAAGCCAAGCTCCCGCAGCCCTGGCCTGCCTTGGCCTCCGCTACAAAGTTTCAATTATAGAAGATAAGTAAATCCCAACAAAAATGACTGCGGCCACGGAGTGAGCAGGAGGCTTGGCTCCGCTCAAGGCCACAAAGTTTCAATTATAGAAGATAAATAAACCCGATACTGGGGCGTCTGCTTGGGTCACTGGGGGGCGTGCCCGGCCTGCAAACCACTACAGGCCCCTCGCTCAGGCCGCCCCACGTCCCAAGGGAACCCCCACCCTGATCCGGGACACCCTTCAGGGCAAACCAGTTGGCCCCAACCCGTGCACCAGGCCTCTATCCTATCTAATAAAAGAGTAATATGCAAATTGACCATCACTCCAACACACAAGATGGCTGCCCCCATGTGGTCAAAGATGGCTGCGACAAGATGGCCAGCAGGGGAGGGCAGTTGGGAGGGACCAGTTCTGCAAGGGAGGGCAGTTGGGGGTGATCAAGCATGCAGGGGAGGGCAGGTAGGGATGACCAGGCCGGCAGAGGAGGGAAGTTGGGAGCGACTGGGCCTGCAGGGAAGGGCAGTTGGGGGGGACCCAGGACTGCAGGGGAGAGCAGTTAGGGGTGACCAGGCCTGCCGGGGATGGCAGTTAGGGGCAATAAGGCTGGCAGGGGAGCAGTTAGGCATCAATCAGGCTGGCAGGGGAGTGGTTAGGGGGTGATCAGGCTGGCAGGCAGAAGCGGTTAGGGGCAATCAGGAAGGCAAGCAGTTTGAAGCCAGCAGTCCTGGATTGTGAGAGGGATGTCCGACTGCCCGTTTAGGCCCGATCCAGGTAGGATCGGGCCTAAACGGGCAGTCGGACATCCCTTGAGGAGCCCCAGATTGGAGAGGGTGCAGGCTGGGCTGAGGGACACATACCCCCATGCACGAATTTCGTGCACCGGGCTCTAGTTTATCTATAATTGAAACTTTGTAGCCTTGAGCGGAGGCCAGGGTCGGCTGGTAGGGCAACCTAGGCTCCCAGCCCCTCCTTGAGTGGAGGCCAGGGCCAGCTGAAAGGAGGTATCTGGGATTTATTCATCTTCTATAACTGAAACTTTGTAGCATTGAGCAGAGGCCAGGGCCAGCCAGGGTGAGCAGGAAGCTTGGCTTCCTCCATGGCCGGGGGCAACCCAAGCCTCCTGCTCTCTCCAGCTGCTCTGTGGCCACCACCATCTTGGTTGGGTTAATTTGCATAGTCGCTGTGATTGGCTGGTGGGCGTAGCGGAGGTACCGTCAATTTGCATGTTTCTCTTTTATTAGATAGTATAGTTAACCACACGCAAAGACTCATGTGGACACCAGAAGATAGACTGCATCATGTGCATAATATGTTCTGGCTATACCCACTGCACAATACATATGTGCACCATGTACTATCTCAGAAAACTAGCCACCACCTTCTCCCCATTAAAGCATCAAAAATATCAGCTATCACTTCATGGATATCACATAAAAAGAAAACTTCTTTTAAAATGCTCCTTATTACATCTTAACATTATTCTTAATGTAACTGTAATTACATTTCATGCTTGTTTAATATAAATTAGATTTAAATGTCTTGCGAAAATAACACAAGCTTGATGTACTCACTGTAAACTTCTCCTCCTTTTTCTTCCGGTAACCAAAGGAATTTTTCCTAGAGGAGAGAAAAGCAAAACAGTTAATTTTTTCCCACTTGGAGCTTTTTTTTATTGTTGACACTATTACACATGTCCCCCATTCCCCACTCCACGTTGCCCACCTGCATCCCCCTCTCCCTTGGCCTTCGTCACTGTTGTCTGTATCTATGGACTATGAATGTATGTTCTTTGGCTAATCTCTTCACCTTCTTTTATCTAATACCTCCCACCTCCCTCCCCTCTGACATTTGTCAGTTTGTTCCATGTATCTATGTCTCTGTTTCTATTTTGTTCATCAGTTTGTTTTGTTCATTAAATGCCACATATTAGTGAGATTATATGTTGTCTTTCGGACTGGCTTATTTTGCTTAGCTCAATAATCTCCAGGTCCATCCATGCTGTTGCAAGGAGTTAAGAGTTCCTTTATTTTAATAGCCACATACTATTCCATTGTCTAAATGTACCACAGTCTTTTTATCCACTCATCTACTGATGGGCACTTGCACTGTTTCCAGATCTTGGTTATTATAAATAACCCTGCTATAAACATAGGTGTGAATATATTCTTTTTGATTGGTGTTTTGGGATTCTTAGGATATAGTCTCATAAGTGTGATCGCTAGGCCAAATGGCAGTTCCATTTTTAATTTTTTAAAAAATATATTTTTTTGCCGAAACCGGTTTGGCTCAGTGGATAGAGCATCGGCCTGCGGACTCAAGGGTCCCAGGTTCGATTCGGGTCAAGGGCATGTACCTTGGTTGCGGGCACATCCCCAGTAGGGGGTGTGCAAGAGGCAGCTGATCGATGTTTCTCTCTCATCGATGTTTCTGACTCTCTGTCCCTCTCTCTTCCTCTCTGTAGAAAGTCGGTAAAATATATTAGGAAAAAAAATATTTTTATTGACTTTTTACAGAGAGGAAGAGAGAGGGATAGAGTTAGAAACATCGATGAGAAAGAAACATCGATCAGCTGCCTCCTGCACGACCCCTACTGGGGATCGAGCCTGCAACCAAGGTACATGCCCTCGACTGGAATCGAACCCGGGACCTTTCAGTCCACAGCCTGACACTCTATCCACTGAGCCAAACCAGTCAGGGCCATTTTTAATTTTTTGAGGAAACGCCATACTGTTTTCCACAGTGGCTGCATCAGTCTGCATTCCCACCAACAGTGCATTAGGGTTCCCTTCTCTTCACATCCTCACCAGCACTTGTTTGTTGATTTATTGATGGTAGCCATTCTGGTAAGGTATGAGGTGATACCTTATTGTAAGTTTTTTTATTTAAAAATAAATTTTTAAAAATTTGATTTTCGAGAGAAAGGGAAAGAAAAAGATAGAGAGTAAGAAAGAGAGGAACATTGATGCAAGAGCAGAACATTAATCGACTGCCTCCTGCATGCCCCATATTAGGGAGTGAGCCCTCAACCCCCCCACTCAGAAATTGAACCAGTGACCTTTTGGTGCACAAGACAACGCTCAACCATCTGAGCCACAATGGCCAGGGCTCAATATAGTTTTAATTTGCATCTCTCTGATGATTCCCATTTGGAACATTTTTCATTGGGCACATGTAGAGCACACATATTTAATCTTAATGATTTTGTATTCTTTTACAATGACTTTTGATTCAAAATCCCAACCTTAAGAAGTGTAAGCAAAAGAAACAAAAACTGTATAGTAAAGGACTAAAAATGATGTCTAGATAGGAAAATAAAAATATTAAAAGAATATTCCTAGTGGCTATTTCAAATTTTTGTTATATCTATCTTGAACATCCATTCAATTGGATGACAGGATGTGTAAAATCTGACACTGAACTACACAGGTGAATTGTGAGAGGATGATGATAAAATGTATTGGATTTATCATCAAAATGCAACTGGCTCCTAGTAGAGCCTAAATGCCTGACTGTAGCCTGGCTGGTGTGGCTCAGTAGTTGAGCATTGACCTATGAACCAGGAGGCCACAGTTCAATTCCCAGTCAGGGCACATGCCCAGGTTTCAGGCTTCATCACCAGTAGGGGGCGTGCAGGAAGCAGCTGATCACTGATTCTCTCTCATCATTGATATTTCTCTCTCTCTCTCCCTCTCCCTTCCTCTCTGAAGTCAATAAAAATGTATTTAAAAGAAAATAAAAGCCTGACTGTAGACATCCGTGACCATGGACTTGAGCCGCCCATCATGATGGGGCACGGAGCCATGGAGATAGGCACAAGCACTAGCACCCACCAGCAGCAGAAGCAGCACATCAGAACCAGGGCTCCAGTTCTGTGCATCACTCCCTTGTGGGGAGTCCCTCAGCACAGGGACAAAGGGGGAGGAGTTCCAGACCTGGATTACTTATGGCCATGCAGTGTCAGATCGCCTCAGGAGTGCCTCCGAAAGCTAGGGTGCAGGGAGATCACTCCGGAGGGCAGAAGTTCAAGCAACATATTTGTTATCCAGTGTCTGGTTACAGAAATGTCTGAAAATACAGATGTTTATTGGTTCTCGAGCAGAGGAGCTAAGGATCTGGCTGTGTGCTAGACCCACAAAGTCCAAGACTCAAAGTCTGGTGACAGAAGACCTTGGCAGTCTTATGGAAGGAACTATGAAGGCATCTGTGTTGAAATTATCCACTTTAGCAGAGACCTCTGACAGCTAGGAGAAAAGTGGTGACCAGCCAGCCTCTTCCTGGTCACCCCAGGTGCAAAATAGTCACACTTGGGATCCTGGTGCCGAGGCTAGCCTGTTTATCATCACCTTAGAGTGGTGCCAGCCCTGTCCCATCCTGGAGGAGGCAGCATTTCTGCCTGCCACCGCCCCATCAGCACCACTCAGTGAACCTAAGGAGATGCCACTTTCACCTAATAGTGTCCATGCAGTGCTGGTCAGACCCAGAGGCCCATCTCACAGCAACAGAAGTGGTGTGTGCCCCACTATGGGGAGCAGGCTGGTTAAGTGAACACTCAGCTGCAAGACTAGGGGCCAGCAGCACCCTCAGAGGATGTCGCTAACTAAGGAGAGCATCATATGCTTTGCATATGACCAAGCTTGGGCCATGGCAGCACATAGGTCCAGCCACCACGGAGCACAGCCAATATTCTACCAGCACAATTTCTACTTCCTGTGCCCACAACTTTGAATTCTGGTGGTTTGGCTGTCTTGATCAACAGAGCAGAATGCTCTCACCGGTGACATAACAGTCAGTGTCTGCTCAGCTGGGATTCCTCCTGCCACTGCACCTGACTGGGTGACTACTCTGCAGGCTGCTGCTACAAAGGGGGTTGGAGAACCATGTGTGGTCCAAGGGGATTCCTTGGGATGCCTTGCACAGCTCCTTAGGCCCAACACATGAAGTTAATGGAAAACAAAACAAAAACCAGAAAACGGAGAGTGCTAGTGGGGGACACAGCCATCGTGGCTCAGGAACTACAGCATCACCCTCCAGCTGAAGCACTGAGTGCCGGAAGCCTTGTCTAGAGACAAAGGAAATGTTGAGGAAGAGGAATGAGCCACCTATCAGTATAACCAGGGCTTCCTGACTGGCTTTTCCTTGTGCGTCATGTGTAATGCTGCACACCAGCTCAACTCCTCTCTCCTGATGTCTCGCTAGTGGTAGTCGCAGTCCTCAGGGTACAGAGGATTTGTGTGGGAGTCTAATTGTTGGGCAAAGGCATTAACTCATCACTGCTGTAGTTTGGAAATTCCAATGCTGTGGGAGGATTATACATATCCATGTGGCCACAGTTGGATAGTGCTGGTCAACCAGATCTTCTCAGCTTCAGGTACCTTTAACCTTGTGTGTGACCCGGGGCAGGTGTTCCTCGGGCCCTGTCTTTCCATTGCCAGGAACTTTTCTCAACAGCAAGCATTACAGGTAGACAGAGAAGGAGAGGAGCTGGGAACCTGTCTACCTGGTGGCATTTTTTAAAATTGTCCCTCTAGCAACATGATAGGCCCCTCATTAAGGTCTGGCCTCAGCTCCACAAGTCCTGCTCCAAGCTTTTCAGTCTGATAAGTCCAAACACACCCAATGTCCCCCTGCCCTATGGGTAGCAGCTGCTTCCTGAAGTCTGTATTTCTTCAGTGTCCCTCTTTGCCTTTCAGCCCTCCGATACCTGTTGAACTAATTTTATATCAAATTTCTTGAAGATATGCAGTCCCACGACAGTTCTCCTGCAGCGGTGCTGTCTTCAGCCATTCTAACTCTTATCCTACAACCCCTCCAAGGCCTAGCCATAAGGCTTAACCACCATGAATACAATGGACTGCCTCTGGTCCCTCACACCCTGAACCTGCACTGGAAGCACCTGTTGAGTCAAGAAAAAAGGAACCAATGTCACTGGAGTCTTTGCATGTCAAACGCTGCACTGTACATGCTGTATGAAACACTTAGAAATTATGTTCACCTAAAGTATTCAAAGCAGTTTTTTAAAAAAAACACCTTAGGTAAGTTGAGCTAGTTATCTGTAAGACGGGGTTTCCTTCCTGACATCTTGTATCAAATAAACCACGGAGAGAACAAACTGGATAAAGCCAGCTTCAATCTGTCAGTCTCGGGCAAGAGAGCAGTGACTGAACAACGCCCAGGACTCACTTCCATCTTTTTAATCTCCTCTCTCTAATGGAGTGCAAATGGCAGAAGGTAAGACAGCAAGCAGCTGCAAGCTGCATCAAAGGAAAGGAGAAAAGAGAGTGGACACAGTCCACTGTTAGGATGCGGCAACGATCCAGATAATAACCACAAACATTGTGGGACCAACGTTACCTGACTGAACACCCAGGGATGGAAATCACCCCTAAATGTGAACAACAGGCAAATAAACTTAGTACTAATGAAATTTAAACTCTTGACTGCCTGGCTATACAACTCATTACCTGTCTATTGTGTGATCCTGTTGGCTGGAAAAGGAGCAATACTGGAACAGAAAATGTGGGCCCTCTGAATGGGCAGGAATGGGAGGAGACTAGAGGCTCACATATTGTGGAGTCTGGTATCTACTCTGCTTGAACATCTCCACAAATAATGACTGTAACCTTACATGGTTCCATTCTATCCATAGTTTATATTAAAACAAAGATGTGACCAGTTAGGTCTCTGCTCTAAAAGTAACCCCTCTGGCCCTAGCTGGTTTGGCTCAGTGGATACAGCCTTGGCCTTGACTGGAATCAAACTCAGGAGCCTTCGGTTTAAAAAAACAAAACAAAACACCTTAGGCAAGTTCAGCTAGTTATCTGTAAGAGGGGGTTTCCTTCCAGATATCCTGTATCGAATAAACCATTGAGAGAACAAACTAGTTCCCCAGTGGGAGGCCTGCAGGAGGCAGCAAATTAATGATTCTCTCATCATTGATGTTTCTATCTTCCCCTTCCTCTATGAAATCAATAAAAATATATATATATATTTTAAAAGTAACCCCTCTAACTATATAAAACCTTTGATGGTTAGAGCCTTCAATTTAATTTTCTGTGATGTATTTGAAATGACTATAAAAAACACATCTTAATTAACAAAATTTAAAAATATTAATAGTTTATCATTACATAGTACCCATCCAACAACAGTTCTGAGTAACTTACCTGCCTCTACCTAAGCCAGGAGAGGATTCGAGGCTGCTCTGCTCCACCCGCCCAGTTCCTGTATCTCTCTTGGCATAAGCTGGAGGGTTCTGTATGCGGGTTCTAGGTTGGCCTGTCTGCCTTGCTTGTGGGCTCCGCACACCGTTAATTAACCGATCCGCGGTGAAGTTAAATATTGATGGACTTTCTAACAGCCCAGGTCCTCTCTCTGCACTAGGAATGGCGTGGCGCAGATGGGATTTACTAGGATTCCTGCAAATGAAATGTTTATAAAGGTTCAATTATGAGTGATCACAGCATGATGAAGTAAGCATGCTCACACAGAAATGTCTAAGGTAAAATGTGCTCTCTATTTAGAAAAAATATTAAAGTGGTAAGAATAGTTGAAACATGATATGTCTGATAGTGCTGACAGTGCAAACCTGTAACTACAGTATCAATTTTCAAATGAAAAGCAGGCTCACACGGTTGCACGCTGCCCCAGAAGACTTTGTCTAAAGAGAACCCCCTGCATGTAGGCACTACAGCATCATTTTGTGTAATCATATGTTTCAAGTAGTTTTATCTCGGATGAACATTACTAGTGGTCAAGTATATCATTAGCAATCATCAGGAAGAGCCTCTTTACTTAGTTAAACAGGAGTCATACACATGGTTAGAACGACCAAGGTTTAACACATTTTATTTTGCTTTGCTTTTAAAATATACAGTGGCAGTGACCTGTTATTACAAATGGTAGAAAAATAGCATTTTAGTGAATCACGCAACTTGCCTGCTTCTTGGAGGGTATTGTCTGAGTGAAGCCAGAGGAGTTGCTGCAGGTTTGAAAGTTGGAGACGTAAATCCATTTATAAATCCAGTATTTGGAAATGGAGTTACCTAGATTCATTAAAAACAAACAAGTCAACAAACCATAACCAGACTTCGAGTTGGTTAACACTGCCTAAGATGATAACCAATGTCATTCCTTGATGTGTCAAGGAGTCTATGTTCCATTTTATACTTAAAATATTCCTTTAGGAAAAGCATTGTGTAAGATTATTGCTAATGGCCAAAGTCAGGCTGGGGCTAAGACCTTTTCCAATGCTGTTTTAGATCCTCCCAGCAAGCCTCCAGGAAGCGGATACCCACACATGGAAATTGACAAGAGGGGGGAGGCACCTGCCAAGACCCCACATGCTTGTCTGAAAAGCCCAAGTGCTCAACCTAATGAACTGCAACACTACCTCCAGGCTGATAAGAAGTCAGCAAATTTCTCCTTAACCCCAATGACTTTAATGGAATTCCTCAAAACGCTGGTGGAGAGAGACAGACTTGAAACTTTGACAGAATCCCCAATGCAATAATGAGAAATTCCATAATTTGAAAGAGTCAGACTATTTAGAAATATGTCAATTACCCCAGAACTAGATTCTGACGATTGTTTTTCACAGGAAGACTCATCAAGAAGAATCCTTTCATGTATAAACTTTTACATGTAGAACTCTGGTATTTAAACAATTTTGCTCAAGAGTTTAAAAATAAATTGGTTGCTAACACAATAATTTAATATAACTTTCTGAGAATTAATAAGCATCATCTCTTCACTTCTGCTCAAAAATGCAGTGTGTTTTAGAGCAAGCAAAGAGCCTCACGTATCAGACCAGGAGCCATCCCAAATGGCCAGACAACTGATCTAGCGTCATTTGGAAAATTATTCAACACAAGAGGTTACGGACTTTCTTTCCTTTTACAGGTCTCCCATGACATATTAACTACATGGCTAGCAGTACACTTGTACAGAATATAGTAAATACTTCAAAAAAGTAGTACATTTTCTTAACATTGGGATTCATTCAGAGGCAGACACAACTCTGCACGTTAGCACTTGCCTGCTACTGTCTTTCACTGAGTGGTTCTAGATTTTAAGGGCTCGGTGCCCATAAGGACCTCTCCTGACTCATCTCTCTACCCATCTGTCCTGCTCATGTCCCACACACCACAGATGCAGTCCACACACCTCAAGACACATTTAAGAACCTGTATATGTAGAGCTTACCAACCTCATCTACCCAGTCCCTATCTCAGCTCAGAAACACTCACCACACCACAACCACCCCAGGAACCTCTGCGCATGCCATTCTCATGCAGCTTCCTTCCCTTCCAGCCCTTCTGATATGCTCCACTTAGAGGATGACATTATATCTGATAAACCCCTAATTATAAGTTTCACACAATTCTGTCTATGTTCCATTTTTGCAATAATCACCTGCTTTACACATTTGTTTTTTCCAGACTATTCCTTCATGGACACACATCTTTACATTCTAGTAGGTAACAGGCACCCACCATCCAGCTGAGTCAACCCTCCTCCTCTCAGGCTCACCCTTTTCAGTTACCACCCTCCTTGCATCCATCAATCAGTAGTTACAAGCCTCAGGTGATATCCCCATATGATTGGGCCTGGCTCATATCCTTCATTTCCCACACATCTGATAGATCATCCCAATTTTCCTTGATGTGGTCCACAGCCATATCCTTGAAATTTTAAACTAAATTCTTGCTTCTGACCACAACCTCCCACACACTCTACCCTTCCATCACTATGGTTCCAACAAAACATGCTGGCAACCCGATGCAAACCTCCCTCCAACCAACCTACTCCACCTCCCAAGCAAGGGGCCAAATGGCCACTTCTTTTCCTGCCGTAGATTAGCCCTGACACATCCACTACATCAAACTCATGCCCAGGGCCTCCCCAATCTTTCTAACATCTGCCACCAGCATAGCTTAAGAAAAAGGACTGGATCCATTACAAATCTATGAATTCTAACCACAGGCTTTAACAGAACTCAAAATATATAAAAATTAATTATGCCAAGTGACTAGTATAGGGCTGATGTGAGAAGTAACACTTATAAGATGGCCTGTCTTCTACGCGTCCTTGACTGTTAGAAACCTATGAGAACACTGTTCTCCTTAAAGGCATCCCCCCAGGCTACCCCGTGCTCATAGCTCCCCTGCTACCCACCCCAGAGCTTGCATCATACTTTGTTTTACTAGGTATACATTTCCTTACATTTAGGAAAAGAAATGCTAGACAGGAGGGCAAGAAAACTGGGCAAAGGATTGAGTACAATGTTTGAAGGTTTTTAAAATACACATGGCACCTTATTTATCTCCCAATTAAATTTAAAACCCACCGCAGAACCAGAAGGTCTGTTTTTCTATAGCAAGCTGTAGACATATCTGGTTTACTTATCAGACAAAGCTCTTTATCCTTCAAAGCATCTAGTGCAGTGTCCACAACACAACTTTCTGTCACATAAGGGACAAGAAAAGACAGGACTCACCAAGGGTGGATCGAGATAGCTGTGTGTTGCTGACCACGTCTGGGGAGTAATCAGGCTATAGAGAGGGAACTGCTGCTGGGGGCTATAGATGGGAGGTAAGTAAAAGGACGCTGTGTAACGGTGCTGCGTGTAAAGGCTCATGTCCAGGGGCCTAAATCCATTCTTTGGCAAAAATGTGTTTATAGCTATTGCCTTTGCTTTTATCCGTGCCTGTGTGAAAATATAAGTGTCTATTAGAATACTTTAGAATATTGGTTTACAAATAAAGTATAAGCAGTGGTCTTGCTTACCTTAATTGGTTTTCCTTGAAAAGTTTTGACTTCTTCTCGCAGATATTTGTAAGCCTAAGGATAAAATCATCCAAAATACCATTGTGTTAATCTTACAAATAAGATGAATTGACAGTTAATACCTCAGATAAGAAATTATATTGTTAAAATACAGTGGGCAAGACCTAGAACTGTGATTCTTAATCTCCTTTGGGCCATAGATTGCTTTTAAAAAAACAACCTGATAAGATCTATGGAATCTCTACCCAAAATTCTCACAAACAACATCTGTATACATTTTGTAAGTATTAATAGATAACATGAAAGGCTACCAGAGACCACAGGCTAGAATCCTGACCCAGGGGAAACAACGAACGGGTGCTGAATTCCTAATAATAACCAGAATTTAAAACTGGAATTACAGTTTGGGAAAGGAAAAAACTAGGATTGCAATATTCACAAGCCCTAATAAGAATAAGGACTTGTGTGGCTCAATGGTTGAGGTCATCGACCTATGAACCAGGAGGTCATGGTCCCATTCCCAGCCAGGGTACATGCCCAGATTGTGGGCTTAATCCCCAGTATGGGGGCGTGCAGGAGTCAGCTGATCAATGATTCTCTCTCATCATTGATGTTTCTATCTCTCTCTCCCTCTCCCTTCCTCTCTGAAATCAATTTAAAAAATGTATTTTTTTTAAAGTCTTTATTCTTTTCCAAATCCCACTCCGTAACACTGAAGGCTCTGACCCACTTGCTACCTGCTCCTCCTAGTAACTCCCCGTCCCCCACAATCCAATTAAAGTCCACCTTTCAGATGCTTGTTTCTGTCCTCTGAACCCCCTGCATTCAAACCATTTAACACTGAGAGCTTCCTTTATACATGCTACTGTTTCCCCAGAGAAAAGTCTTCCTTTCAGGGCAGGGAGACCATCCTAACTCCTGTGTCTCCTCCCAGCGCCTTGTGCTCTTTCAAGTATCTTGTAACACATGTGATGCCAAGTGAAAGATAAGGTCAGGTTCAAATTTCCCAAAACACTTGCCAAATAGTAAGACCTGTCTCTGCCCAGATACAAGAACAGAATTGTTCTAGACTGCTTGTCTTACATATCCTTAGTCTATAGTGTCACTTGCTTTTCATATTTCTACAAAAACTGTCTACAAACACACACCTACTTAAGTTTCTACAACTTGATTTCCTCTCCACTTTATATTCAAACTTAACCCCGAAATATGACAGCAGCATCACTCCCCAAATTTAGCCCCACTATGTACTTAATTGTTAAGTATTGGTAAACTCTGTACTTCTTGAGGGAGAGAAGTTTACCTGTTGGGCATCAGCTTCTGTTTCAAATGTAATAAACCAATTATCATTATAGGCAAATTCACAGTTTATAAATTTTGGTAAATTATCTCCTTTAAATAGTGCTTCTACTTCCTATGGGAAATAGAAAGGTTAGAAATTAATTTTCAACCATGCCACCTTTTTTCCGCATGAAATACAAATGATGCATGCTCTCAAGACAGATCCTTAGACAGAGTCTAACACACTGATATTCCAGTGAATTGCTCCTTCAAAAGGTTCAGTGTGGCTTCCAGAATTGGGGTCTCATTGCTATAGGAACATAAGTCCACAACTTATTTACAGCTTTCTCTACTCCCAAGATACCATTAAGCTAAATTAATGTGAAAATATAATTTAATTTTACCAGTAGGCTGGGGGTGGGAGTGGGGATTTAAGAAATTTAAAAATTAGCTCGACTTTTGCTTCTGGCCAAGATAAGCCAGATTTAGCCTCCCACATGAAACAAAAACAAAAGACAAAATACATGGAATAACAGTTTTCAGACAATGGACCTCAGGTCATGCAACACAGGTAAGCCTGGGAGAACCTAGCTCACACCTGGAGTTAACAGGCCACAGTGCTAGGAGGGTGAGCCGAGCTGAGCTTAGCCTAGTCAGTCCAGCCCCTCCAGGGCCCTCTTCAGGGCACACAGAGGGTGCTGCCTCAGTCAGCACAGGGAAATCAGCTCTAGAGGAAAGGCAGCTTTGCTCCCACCTAACCACTGCCCCTAAGGACGAAACTGCTTCCAAGTCAGACAACTGAATCTCAAAACAAAGCTCAAGAATATTCAAGAGAAAGGACTATAAAACATTACAGTCCAAAATGCCTGGCATCCATTCAAAGTTTACCAGGTATGAAAAAAAAAAAAAAATGATGTGACCTATAATGAGAAAACTCCAATCAAATAAAAAATATTCTTAATGCTCTCTAGAAAGACTTTCCTTCATTCTCTCAAGGCACACCATCAGTATGTTTTACTACACACATGCAACTCAGTTTAAACATTCGGATATGTCACAGATTTTATAGCAATTCTGTAACAGTAGATTACTTTTCACAACTCAAAACAATCAAATGCTGTGGGTTTGTTTTTTTTTCTAAAATTATTGCCTAAGTTAGAACTTCTCAAATTATGATCTCTACTCCATTTACATAAAAAAGATGCCTTTGTGCCCTAGCCAGTTTGGCTCAGTGGATAGAGCATCACCTGAGGACTGAAGGGTCCCAGGTTAGATTCCAGGCAAGGGCATGTATGCTGGTTGCAGGCTCGATCCCTGGCCCTAATCGGGGTGCATACAGGAGGCAACCAATCGATGTGTCTCTTTCATATTGATGTTTTTCCCTCTCTCCCCACCCCATCCCCTTCTTCCACTCTAAAAATCACAGGGAAAATATCCTCAGGTGAGAATTAAAAAAATTTTTATTATTTTTTTAAAAGATGCCTTTGTCTTTCTACTATGACAACATCTGCACTGATGTGGGCCCATCAGCTGGAATGAAGTACAAGCTACTCCTGCTCACTGCACTCTTTGCAGTGTATCCTTGTCATGAAAATATTTGTTTTGAAAAGTAATGGTCTTTATCTTAACTTGTGGGTTTATTAATATTACTTTAAAGTAAATAAATATTTAAACCTTTTAATTTCTGAATACTGAAGTCACCATTATTTATTTTTTAAAATGTAAAGTTTGCAGTGAAGTTCTGAGACCAAAAAGTTTGAGAACCACTCGCACATATGAATCACACTGAAATCATCAGTGTATAAATTCTGGGAAAAGTGTTACTGTACATATGCATTCTTTAAAATACACTCTTCAAAAAACAAGGAAGTAAACAAAAAACTACACAAAAAAACTTCAAAGTAGCCTTGTGAGGAGAAATGACTTACTTCTATAGGGGTGGATTCAGAAATTTCACGTAATATTACTATGCAACGATTTTGATTTGGCCTTACTTTTTCTCCCTTCTCATCCACTTGGACTAAAGGTAAAGCTATAAAGAGAAGAAATATGAATGGTAAAACAAAATATTAAAACACACGAGTCATTTACATTCCATTATGATATAATATAGATACTCCAGTAGGATGTTACACCATGGAACTAAACACATTGAAAAAAGCCTGTATATATTGTAAATTAGCTAAAGGTTTTAAACTAATCTTGCATATTACATTTCTCAGAACTATAGAACATGATTTAAAAGTCCTATAAGAGCTATAATCAATGTTACCACTATGAAACAAAGGTTCTAAACAGCTCAAATAACTAATAATTACAATTCAGGGTTAATGGCTTTTCCTTTCTACAAGTCCCCCCAAATAAAATAATTTTCTGTCTTATTATGACTTTTCATTTTGAATTCACAAGAAGTAAAGATTAAGAAAGCTGCTGATGCCCAGCTGGCTTGGCTCAGCGGTTGAGCATTGACCTATGAACCAGGAGGTCACGTTTCGATTCTCGGTCAGGGTTCCGAGCTCGATCCAGTGTGGGGCGTGCAGGAGGCAGCCAATCAATGATTTTCTCTCATCACTGATGTTTCTCTCTCTCCCTATCCCTTCCTCTCTGAAGTCAATACAAAAATATATTTAAAAAAGAACAAAAAGGAAAGCTGCTGGCCTTTACAAGTGGGTCAGGTGGAACCAATCTCAACTAATATGTAAAATAGGTTCCTGTTCTAAATGAACATTCCAAAAAAAAGCAACACTGGAAAGCACAACACTAGTTTTCAGAATTCAAACTTAAGGTAAGATGTTTCTCTTTTTTTTCTACTACTAAATGGACACAGGAAAAAAAAATCTCCACTGACTGTCCACAGTACAACTAAGCCAGGGAGAATATGTAAACACTTTTGCATAAGAGTCAGATGGATAGTCATGGCAGTAACTCAGAGAAATGGGGCTTTAATTCGGGCACAGTGATGACCCATCATTTAGAAATATTTGGGTGAGGTGGGGGACACGCATCGTACTGTGTTCTTTGGGAACGCCCGTCAGAGCTACTCAGTAGAGCAGTCCTGAGGAGGGAGACTATAGAAATTATTCACCCAGTAATTGTAAACAATATTATAAAATGAATTTTTATAATTAAAAATAATCCCATTAAAAAATAATAATCCCATTTTTTAAAAAAAATCAAACATATCATACATTTAATATAAAACTAATTCCCACTGAAGCCAGTTCTGGGTAGGAGTGGAGAGACAGAAATATTACAAAGGGCACCAGGAAACTCTGGGCAGTGGTAGACATGTTTGTAATCTTGATTACGGTGAAGATTTCAGTGATGCATACGTATGTCCAAACTGATTCAACTGCACACTTTAAATATGCACAGTTCACTATATGTCAATTACACTGAGTGGCCAGATTATTATGATCTCTGAACGCATAATCATCTGGCCACTCAGTGTATATCCTATATAATAAAAGGCTAATATGCAAATTGTCCCCTCGACCAGGAGTTCGACCAGCAGGCAGGCTGGCCAACCGCCCATGTCTCCTCCCCCTGACCAGGCTGGCCGGACCCCACCCATGCACGAATCATGCACTGGGCCTCTAATATACGTGTGTGTGTGTGTGTGTGTGTGTGTGTGTGTGTGTGTGTGTGTAATGTGATCATAATAATGTGGCCACTCAGTGTATACCTCGATAAAGTGGTTTTAAAAAAATAAATAAAATGGTTAGGTTGCAGAAAACTAAATCTGCAAAGCAAACCAGGGCACCAGCAAACTATACTTTATTTTATCCTCACCCCAGATTTTTTTCCCCATTGATTTCTAGAGAGGGTGGGAGGGAGGGCAGGGAAGGGCAGGGGGAAGAAAGAGAGAGAAAGAAATATCAATGCAAGACACACACATCGATTGGTTGCTTCCCCCATGGGGCTGGTGGCATGGAATCTGCAACAGAGGTGTGACCTTGACCAGGAATCAAACCCGAGACCCTTCGGACGCACATGGCAGGTTAACTATTTTTATCCACATTCCCAGAATCACTGTGGGCCTCTGATGTACCCATTTAAACCTTCCTTTGATGTTGCCAAATGTCTAAGAAACAACCTCATTCACAAAGTCCTATAAGGAAAAACACAATTTCACCAAACTTCAGTAGGAAGGTGAAATTTGAAAGGAACTCCTTTAGTGACTAGAATGCTAATTAAAATGTATTTTACTTTAAACGAAAGTATCACTATTTATTTTACTTTTCCTTCATGTCACGTTTCTTTTCATTTCTCCATGGGCCTTTTCCACTCCCTAGATCTATGATCAATTATGGAGCCCATCAACGCCCAGTACCATGAGCATTTCACCACAATGGGGACTGGTCAGAAAGGCCCAGATTTCAGGGAAGACTCCAATTGCCATGAAGGACCTTAGCACTGAATGGCTGTAGATCTAACAGTCACACTGGTAAAAAAAAAAAATATGTCAACACCAGGTACAATGAAGCCTAGACTGTCATTCACTTACATCTCAGCACTTCGACAATCAAGTCCAGGTCGGTGCTGAGCTTCTTGATGTGGTCCAGATTAGCCACTGTGGTGATTGGCACGTACTGATCACTATCCATCTGCGATATAAGGTACATGTCACTAGCAAGATTCTCCCTGCAGAAAGAAGACAATCTCTCTTAATTAACACTTCTTTAAGAGGAAGCCTTGCAAGGATATGAGTGTGGTGTGATGTCACTTCAGAGTTAGTTTAGACCCAACCCCACCTGTTATTTGCCTTAGGTCAATTTTTTTTCAAAGACATTTGGGAAGCAGAGAGAGTAAAAGTATATTGCATTTTATACAATCAAAACTAATCTTTACAAAATGTATCTTATAGCTATCTGTTCTAAAGAGTGTTTTAAGTAGCTTATTAAAAGCACAAACACAATTTTTTTAAGTAAGGAAATACAACTGAAAGAACAAGAAAATAAGAAAAATATAAAAAGACCAGGAAAGGTTGGTGACCAAAGTGCTTGCTATTCAGTCTGAAACACTTCCCAGCACTTTCTAGCAACCAGGATTAAAAAGAAGGAAACCTGATCATAACATGACTTACAGGATCACAAGCTAAGTCACAGATAATCAGTCTGGTTGAATATGAGCTACTTCCTGGTATTTTGGCCTATGATGAACATTCTCAAGTATTAAGGCAGGCCCAGAGAAAAAACTGAAAAATCACTAATACTGATAAATTTTACACATGCCAAACAGTTATCTTCTCACTCAAAAAGATTACATTTAACTCAATTCCATATTCTTGTTTGTTCCGTTCTTCCATTTGAACTTTAAATGTTCTATTCTACTTTTCAATAGAAAAAATATTTGGGGGGTTGGGGGAGGACACACCTAAAAATATGAATGCTGCACGAGTAAAACAACCTACTATTGCAATGTTTGGCATATTTTAAAAACTAGTGCAGGAAATTTGATCTCAATCTTTAGTGTGCTGAAAAATGTCTTTGTAAGATAGACAACCTAAGGCCCCATCACTCAGAGTCTGGGTATGGAGGGGCCCAGGAATCAAAATTTCAGAAAACAACCCAGATAACAATCATTAAGATGAATTTGTGGACAACTATGGAGGACTCTGGCCTAGAGTTCTCCAATATGTCAGAGGTTACTTACTCACTATTACAGATTTCCTGTTAATAGACGTATACAGACATAGATATTAACAGATATATACTCCTTCTATGTAAAGCGTCACATCTATCCTATATAATAAAGAGGTAATATGCAAACTGACCATCACTCCAACACATAAGATGGCCGCCCCCATGTGGACACAAGATGGCTACCACAAGGTGGCCAGCAGGGGAGGGCAGTTGTGGGTGATCAGGCCAGTAGGGGAGGGCAGTTGGGAGGGACCAGGCCTGCAAGGGAAGGCAGCTGGGGGCAATCAGGCCTGCAGGGGAGGGCAGTTGGGGGCGACCAGGCAGGCAGGGGAGAGCAATCAGGCACGCAGGCAGACGAGTGGTTGGGAGCCAGCAGTCCTAGATTGTGAGAGGGATGTCCAACTGCCCCTTTCTATTGCTGATGGGTCTTGATCCAGCATCTAGAAGGGTTCTGGAAGCTGGAGAAGGGGCTGTGCGTAAATTAAATAAGAGTCCAGAGATGAAACATAATTTTGAAAGGCATTAGGGGGGGTCAGAGGAGCTTGGCTGAAGAAACCAAGTTCTCCTTGTATATATATATAAAAGCCTAATATGCAAAGTGTCCCCTCAGGAGTTCAACCTACCGGGAGTTTGATCGCTCGCTATGATGTGCACTGACCACCAGAGGGTGGCATGGAACGAAGGAAGGCCCTGGCCAGCAGCCTCTAGGGACCCTACCCATGCACAAATTTTGTGCACTGGGCCTTTAGTCTGTATATAATAGCCAGTGCATAATACCACAAGTATTAGGTACTAGAAACACTACTACCATCCTTACCTGGATAAGCAGAATTCCAATGTTTTTTTAAGTACTTCTCGGGGGTCTTCCTGGCTTTCTGATTGAGACTCATTTCCTCCTATACAAAATAATCAACTCAGGAAAAATGACTTAAAATTTACCAAGCAGATGATTCAGTATAGCAATTCTAATGTTTTCAATATACATATTAATCATTTAGTGTATAGAGAATATAAGAAAAATGCTGTTGTACCCACTAAAAAAGGAAAGTAGAAGCAAAAAAAGAAAAAAAATCCCTTCACCCCCAAAGAAAAACACAGTTTCAAAAATAATATGATTATCAGATTTATTACCAAAGTTTAGCAGGTGCTTTTTATCACATAATATGTACAAGTTTATGCTTTGTCTCAATTCCAAAAAGAAAATTTCAGACAGCCTTCAAGAACACAGATAATAAAGCAATAATAAAATCTAAAGGAAAGAATCAAAATAAGGCCAAAAAATCAAGGATGAGGATAATAAACACACAGGCTGTAAGGACCACACAATTCCTACACAAGAGCCTTATAAATGCGCCTTTAAAGTTTGAGATAGTCAAAGTCACAAGTGAGAAATTGTGGAGTCACAGGGATGCTACTGAGAACACTAAATAAACAGATCCTTAAGAGGAAACTTTAAGATTGAGAAAACAAATAAGCCTACCTCAGGCAGGTGGTCATGGTCAATATCACAGTGGTAAATCATGCTGATACTAAGTACTGTGAACATGATGGGATAAAAATGGCACTTGATCTTTGTGGTCTTTTTATCCTCCAAACCCATAACTCTGGTATGATCATGAAAAAAAAAAATCAAACAAATTCCAACAGGAATAGAAGCGCACCATACAAAATAATTCAGCCCTAGCTGGTTTGGATCAGTGGATAGAGCGTCGGCCTGCGGACTGAAGGGTCCCAGATTCAATTCCATTGAAGGGCAAATGCCCGGGTTGTGGGCTCGATCCCGAGTAGGGGACGTGCAGGAGGCAGCTAATCAGTGATCCTCAACATTGATGTTTCTATCTCTCTCTCCCTTTCCCTTCCTCTCTGAAATCAATAAAGAAACAAAGTAATTTACCAGTCCTCCTTAAGACTATCAAGGTCATCAAAGGCAAGCAAAGTCTAAGACATTGTTACAGCCTAGAGGAGCCTAAGAAGACATGACAACTAAATATAATTTGGTATCCTGGAATAGGTAAACGTACCAATACTGCATTAGAATTTGTGGCAGATACAGCATACTAATAATGTAAGATGTTAAGAATAGAAGGTACTGTCCCGCAGGTGTGGCTTAGTTGGTTGGAGTTTTGTCTAGTAAACCAAAAGGTCTCAAGGGTTTGATTCCCAATCAGGGCATATACCTGGGTTACAGGTTCGATTCCCAGAGAGGCAACCAATCCATGTCTGTCTGTCTGTCTGTCTCTCTCCCAAAAGGAAAAAAAAAAAATCAATAAACGCATGTACTTAGGTGAGGATTTAAAAAAAACAGAAGGAACTGAGAGCTCTCTGTACTCAATCTTCTCAATTTTTCTGTAAGTCTAAAACTATTCTAAAACAAATGGCAAGGCGAGAGACTCAAAGCTAACCATATCAATTACCACAGAAAATGTAAATGTTCTAAACATTTGAATTTAAAGCAGAGATCATTAAATTAAGACTTGACTTTTTGTAAAAACAAACAAAACTCAACTGTTATCTATAAGAAATGTACTTTAGTAAATATAAATACCCAAATAAGTTAAAAGTAAAAGGATGGGAAAAGATATACCATGCTAGCTAGCACCAGTCAAAATAAAGCTGAGGGACTATATTATTAGACAGAGTAAATTCAGAGCAAAGACAATTAATTACCAGGGATAAAGAAAGTCATTTCATAATGACAGAGGAGTCAATTCATCAAGAGGTCATAGCAATCCTAATACAGAGCTCCAAAAAAAATGCATGAAGCAAAAACTGGTAGAGCTAAAAGAAAAACAGACAAATCCAATACTGATAAAATACCTTTCTTAATAACTGACAGAACAAGTAGGCAGAAACCAGGAATATAGTAGATTTGAATAAGACCTGACTGATATTTATAGAACACCCCTATACCAACAGCAAAATACACATTCTTCTTTAGTGCAAAGGCAACATTTACTAAGACTGCCAATATTTTGGGCCAAAGAGATTCATGTCATACAAAGCATGTCCTTTGACCACAGAGATTAAATTAGAAGTCAATAAAAGAAAGTTCCCTGGAAAATCCCCCAAATATTTAGAAACTAAGTTAAATACTTCTAAATTACGTTTGGATTTTTAAAAAAATGTAGGAATGAAATTAGAAAAAATTTGAAACTGAATTTAAAAGAAAGACACAACAATTTTTGAGATTGTGCTAAAGCAGTACTTAGGAGGAAATTTATAGAACTAAATGGCTATATTAAAAAGAAGAAATGGCCCCATATCAATGAGTTCAGCTTCTGTCTTATAAGACACTAGAAAAAGAACAAATTGAACCCAAAGTAACAAGAAGAAAGTATATTATGGAGATTAGATTTAAAGCAATGAAACAAGAAGAAAAAAATATTGAGGAAATTCAATGAAACCAAATACTATTTTTTTGAGGTCAATAAAATGGACAAACGTCTACCAAATTTGATTGGGGGGCCGGAGGAGACACAAATTACCAACAGAAATGAGTGATGTGACAGATTCTATAGATTAAAAGGATAAATAGAATAATATAAGCAACTCTATCCAATAACTTTGACAATTAATGAACTGGTCCAAATCTTTGGAAGACATAAGTAACTAAAGCTCCCTCAAGAAGAAATAGATAACCTGAGAAGCCCTATATATATTAAAAAATCTATCTATCTAAAGAGGTAATATGCAAATTAGCCAGGATGCCTTAACGGGTCAGGACCCAACAGGAAGAGGTTGCGTGCATAGGTGAGGCCCTGAGCGAAGGTAGACAGAGACAGGGGGGCCTGCTTGAGCTGGCGTGGCAGCTCGGGCGGCTCCGGAACAGACACAGGCAGGGTGGCCGGGGAACACTGCGAGTCAGACAGGCACTGGTCCAGCCTGACTCCTGCAGTGGCCGGCACTGCAGGAGTCAGGCGCAGGTCCCGGCCCCCACAGGACGCCTCCTCGCATGGCGGGAGGGGGGGCGCCACTAGGCCTCTAGTAAAAGATAAAAACATGTAGGTGAAAACTTTCCCACAATAAAATTGTAGGCCTGGATGACTTCATTTCTTAATTTAAGGAAGAAATAATAAACTCATCAAAAAATTGAACAGGAAGGAAACTACAGACCAATATTACTCATGAACACAGATGTAAAAATTCTAAGCAAAAATTTGACCAATCTAATCCAACAATATATCAAGTATATTACATCATGAACTAAGTGAGGCTTTCCCAGGAATGTAAGTGTGGTTAAATGTTTGAAAAATCAATAATATAATTCACCTTTAACACACTAAAATAGAAAAAAATATATGACCATCGCCACAGATGGAGGAAAAGCAAGACATATTTCAAGAACCATTCCTCATAAAAACTCCCAGGAAAATATAACTGAAGATACCTCATCAACCCAATAAAGGTCATATAGGTAAAAATAATTAGCATTATACTCAATATAAAGACTGTTTTCCCCCTAAGTTCAGTCAGATGTTTGCACTCGTCGCATATGTTCACCTTTGCAATGGAAAATCTATCTAGTACAATCAGGCAAGATAAAGAAATAAAGGGTACCAGACTGGCTAGGAAATAAAACTGAATTTATTCACAGATAAATTCACATCTATGTAGAAAATCCAATGGAATCTACAGAAAAGTTCCTAAAACTAGTAAGTGAGCTTAATAGAAAGTTTACAGGGTATAATGTCAATTTATAAAAATTAATTATATTTCTATCTACTGATAAACAATTGCTTAACAACTGCTTAATTTGTTTAGTAAACAAATTAAATTTTTTAAAAATCACTTACAATAGAATAGCACCAAAAAATACAAAAAACTTAAGGATAAGTTGAACAAAAGATGTGAAAGACCAGTACACCAAAAAACAAACAAACAAACAAAAAAAAAACACACACCACAAAGCCAAGAAAAATCAAAGACCTAAACACGTGGAAACATATATCTTGTTCATGAATACTGCCTTAAGATGTCAATTTTCTCCAACTGATCTATAGATTCAATGCAATTTCAATAAAAAAAAAAAAAACCTCAGCATTTTATAGCTAATAACCATCTTATTCTAATTTTATGAAAATAGAAATTAGAAAATCCAAAATAACTCTGAAAAAGAACAAAATGAGAGGGCTAACACTACCTGTTTTCAAGAATTACTTACAGTAATCAAAACTGTGTGGCAATGCTGTCAAAACAGACTAACAGATCCCCACTGAATGGGAGAACATCTATACTTATAAAAGCCTAAGAGACCGTTCGGCTGGTAACTATGATGCGCACTAACCACCAGGGGGCAGACGCTCAATGCAGTCATGAAAACATGGAACAGACTGATGAATCTCAGAGGGAAGGGGGTGGGGGAAGGGCGGGAAGAGATTAATTAAAGATCTTATATGCATACTAGAGGCCCAATGCATGGATTTGTGCACTGGTGGGGTCCCTTGGCCTGGTCTACAGGGATTGGACCAAAACCGGCTCTCCGACATCCCCCAAGGGGTCCCAGATTGCGAGAGGTCACAGGCCAGGCTGAGGGTCCCCCACCAGTGCACGAATCCGTGCACTGGGCCTCTAGTATTTGATAATGAGACATCTGATAAGGGGTTAATTTCCAAAATATATAAGGAACTTATAGAACTCAACATGAGAAAGACAAACAACCCAATTAAAAAATGGACAACCTGAATAGATACTTCTCCAAAGAGGATATACATATGGCCAACAGACATATGAAAAAATGCTCAACATCTCTAATCAGCAGAGAGATACAAATTAAAAGCACAATGAAATATCACCTCACATCTGTCAGAATGGCTATCATCAATAAATCAACAAACAAGTGCTGGTGAGAAAAGGGAACCTTCTGCACTGTTGGTGGGAATGTAGACTGATGCAGCTACTGTGGAAAAGTATGGAGTTTCCTCAAAAAATTCAAAATGGAAACTGCCTTTTGACCCAGCGATCCCACTTCTGGGAATATAGCCTAACAAACCTGAAACACTAATTTGAAAGAATAGATGCACTCCTATGGTCATAGCAGCATTATTTACAACTAGAGGCCTGGTGCACAAATTCGTGCATGGGTGGTGTCCGGCCAGCTCACCCTGATGGGGACCCATCGGGCTGGGCTGGCGGAGGTGGGGGGGGCGAGGGCAGTTGACTGGCCAGCCCCGCCCCTGATCAGGGTGTTGGGGGCTCATCGGGGGTGGTCCAGCCATGGGTGCGGGGGCAATCCGGGCCAGAACAGGCTGTTTGGCTGCCGCAGTATGCATCATAGCCACCAGTCATTCTGGTCATTCTGGTTGTTCCACCATTCTGGTCACTGGGCTTTTATATATATAGATAGCCAAGATCTGGAAATAGCCCAAGTGCCCATCAGTAGCTGAGTAGATAAAAAAAAGCTGTGGTACATTTATACAATGGAATACTACTTGGCAGTTAAAAAAAAAAAAAAGGGAAATCTTAACCTTTTGCAACAGCATGAATGGACCTGGAGATTATTATGCTAAGTGAAATAGGCTTATTCAGAGAAAAATATCATATGATCTCACTTACATGTGGAATCTAATGAAATAAACTGATGAACAAAACAGAAACAGAGGAATGGGTACAAAGAATAGACTGACAGCAGTCAGAGGAGAGGGAGGTTGGGGGACTGGATGAAAGAAGGTGAAGGGATTAACAAAAAAACATACATGCATAACACACAGACACAGAAAACAGTATGATGATAGCCCGGGAAAAAGGGGGTTGAGGTGGAGGTGGGCAAAGGAGGGGGGAAATGAGGACAGAAAGAGACTTTGCTTGAGGTGATGAGTGCACAATAGTGTGCAGATGATGTTTTATTGAGTTGTACACTTGAAACCTCCATGGTTTTGCGAACCAATGTCACCCCAATAAATTCAATAAAAAGAAAATTATGGCAATGGTTTCCACAGCTCTAGACTCATATCAAACCTTATAAAATTGTACACTTTTAGTATTTCCTACTCCAATAAAGTCAAGAGACAGAGATAAACCCACAAATGTATAAACAGATGGTTCTGACAATGGTACAAAGGCAGTGCAATGGAGAAAGGAGAGTGTTTCCAGCAAATTTCCACATGTGTAGGAAAAAAGAACTTTGCTCCACACTTCACAACATATTCAAAAATTAACTTGAAATTGTACACAGTCCTAAAAAATGCAAAAATTAAAACCATACAAATTTTAGGAAAAAAAACCTTTGTGACTAGCATTAAGTAAAGATTTCTTAGGTGCAACACCAAAAGCAAGATCCATAAAAAAAAAAAAATTATACACTGGACTATATATTTTTTAAATGATAAATTGTACTATATAAAAAATTGTAAATTTCTGTTGAAACTATCAGGAGAACAAAAAGACACAGATTGGGAGAATATATTTGCAAATCACATATCCGATAAGGACTTGTATCCAAAACATATAAGGAACTCTCAAAACATATTACTAAAGAAGCCACTAAGAGAATGGGCAAAATACTTGAACAGACCCCCTTCACTAAAAAATACATGCATATGAAAAGATGCTTGACACCATTAGTCATTAGGGAAATACAAATTAAAAACACAGTAAGACTCCATTACCTACCTTTTAGAATGGCTAAAATTAAAAAGACTGACCATTATCGGTGTTGGTGAGGGTATGGGCAGCTAGATCTCTGATCCACTGCTGAAGAAATGGTGAAGTTGTGTCACATAGTGGCTCCCTTTGTGTTCCAAAGGGAACACAAAGGGAGCCACTATGTGACACAACTTCACCATTTCTTAAGCAGATTAATATATGCCTACAAGATGATTGTCTATTCTGTATTTATGAATTTATCCAAGAGAAACAGAAGTGTGTCCATACAAAGTCTTGCTTATAAATGTGCATGGCAGTATTATTTGGAAACAAACCAAATATTCATCAATAGGTGAATGGAAAAACCATACTGGTATATAATGGAATACTATTCAGCAACAAAAAGGAACAACCTGTGAATGTTACAACATGAATGAACCTCAAAATTTGTAAGCCAACTAAAAGAAGTAGCGATTTTGATTGTGGTGATGGTTTTATAGGTAGACACATCATATCACATTTGGGAGAGAAATCAATGAGGAATGGAAGTCAGAAAATCAATTTTATAATGCAACTAGAAGCCCGATGCACGAAGATTCGTGCTAGAATGGGCTTTCCTTTCCCTGGCTTCCAGCACCGCCTTTCCACTCTGGCCCCGGAGCCGCCTCTTTCCGCTCCAGCCCCGCCTTCCCACACTGCCCAGAGGCCCTGAGAGACTGGGGGTGGGGCAGAACACCTGCATCGTCACCATAGCAACGACATAAGCATCCCATCACTCGGCACCTGTGTATGCAAATTAAGTGCCATCTTTGTTGGGTTAATTTGCATATCACTCCTGATTGGCTGGTGGTGTAGCGGAGGTATGGTCAATTTACATGTTTGTCTATTATTAGGTAAGGTGAATACTGTGCTATAAGCTAGGAAAAATAAAACTTATAGAAAAGCTGGGATATACTTGAAATAGGTGATGTTTATTGTACATCAATTATGCTTCAAGAGGCTCTACATCCAAAAATAATGAAGAAGAGGAGAGTGCTGGTTCTGAAGACAGAACAAAAGTTGTGAAACAGTTGTCCAGAAGAATGACTTCCCTGGGCCACTGTGGGCCATGCTAAGGGCCCACTGGAAGTTTGTGTTCATGTTTGATCATGAACTTAAAGCAAAACTATACTTCTATGTAGTTTTGTTCAGCCACATGTATCTATCTGCTCAGGAATAGGCACATAATAGGTAGATAATTATATTTAAACAAGTTTGAAGCATTTGCTAAGCAACTATGAAGGAAGTAATGAAATGAAGGCGAAAGGCGGGTCATGGGAGATTTCAGAGGTCAGTGGAATCATTCAACAAGTGCTAGCCAAATTAGCAACAGTGCAGACAAGGTCTTCAAGGATGTTACCCTTTAAGGGAAAAAATAACCAAATATATAGTGCCCAACACTTACCGTACATGCTGCTGTATGTGTACCTCTTGTATGTAACAACATTTGGTAGTGAGAACATAACACATAAAGGGAGGGTGTGCTTTCTCATTCATGTACCTTGTCTAACTCAAGTGTATCTCTAGAAGAGAGACTTGAGCACACTTCACCTGCATCAGCTCTACTAGCCAACTTAGGGTAGTTATTCCTTCCACTCAAGGTGCCCCATTCAACTGTCAATGAAAGTGCAGCCTACCTCTTAGATCTCTGGGGTCTTAGATTATGTCAGAAACAAACTTGGAGGTGAGTTTTGATGTCCCATAACCTTTAGGCACTTTTATATCCACCCATATCCAGGCCCCCCAAAAAGAACTGCTCTCTTTTCCTTTTCTTTTCTTCTTCTGAAAATAGCTTTAAATACCTCTTTAAAAAGATCCAACTTCTGCCCTAACCAGTTTGGCTCAGTGAATAGAGCATCGGCCTGTGGACTGAAGGGTTCCAGGTTCAATTCCGGTTAAGGGCATGTACCTTGGTTGCGGGCACAACCCCAGTAGGGGGTGTTCAGGAGGCAGCTGATCGATGTTTCTCTCTCATCAATGTTTCTAACTCTCTATCCCTCTCCCTTCCTCTCTGAAAAAAATCAATTAAATAAATAAATAAAAATACCCAACGTCTTTTGAACTTGACTCTTAATTTCACACTAATGTTCCCTGTCTGTGTTCTCACACTTTGCCCCATGGTAGATCTTCTTCTCTCAGTCCAATGGGAAATTGCTTTGCAGGAAGTGCTCAGGTCTCACACTCTTTCCGTGATGCCTTCCCAGACCAGAAGCCTCATCTCTGTTCACACAGGAGTGAGTTTAAAATAGATTCAAAGGAAGCAATATCAGACACATTGTGCAGGGAAAGATTTAAAAAGCTAAATTTCAAAAGCAACATAAAAAAGCCTGTACTCTATATGAAAATGAATTCATAAAGCAGCTTTACCTGTTTCGCTGTTTTCAGGCAGAGACTCATATTCAGAGTGATCCAGAGCCAAAGTATTCATGGCTGTTTGGTCCAACTCCTGTAACTCTGACAGTGCTGCATTTTCATGACTTTTGTCACCATCTCCATTGGCATCCAATTCTGTAATTAGGAATTTTATCCCAGAAGATAGGGTTAGAAGAGTAACTTTCTCTTAAAATTAAAATTAAAACAAAACAAAACAAAACAAAACAAAACAAAAGCTTATATATATAGTTAGTTCGATTTTTTTTTAAGTTGATGGTGAAAGATGGCATGGCTCTTAAATAGTGTCACAAACCAGGACACAAATTTTAATTAACAATTTCTTAGACAATTTAAAAGGAAACATAGACCAAGCCTGAAGAGCAAAGATGCTCCTCATGGCATTGACCTCACCACTCACCCTCCTGGTTGTAGTCGGGGCGCTGGCAAGGGGTGTCCTCCCAGGCTGCACTCACACCACTGTCTGATGCACTACCTGCCTCCAAATGTAACACAGGTGTCCCCCATACTTTTGCATTGGGGTTTAGCTCCGAAACCTTGGCTGTTGGTACCTAAGAAAAATTTTGATATATGCATTTGTATCCAAATTCTAATCAAATGCAATTATATTTAATCAGAGTTAAAATGCAGAGAATTTATGCTAAAAGGGCTGAGCCTATGTACACATACTTTGGGGGTGAAGTCAAGGGCAACAGTAACAAAAGTGGATGCATTCAGAACTCAACTTAATTTGTCATTAGCATCTAAGTTCCTACTGAGTACAAGGCACTCTAGAGACAGTAACTGATAAAAAATGCGGGTCCAATTATCATCAATGCTCTAGACTACCCAACAAAATTTGCAGAATTGCAAATATGAATAGAACATAGATGGAGAAAATCTACACTAATAAGAGAAATATGCAAATTGACCACACCTCTGTTATGCCCATCAGCCAATCAGGAGTGAATATGCAAATTAACCCAACAAAGATGGTGGGTTAATTTGCATACACAGGCGCAGAATGGCCGGGACGCCTGCTATGAGGGGGATGGTGGGGGTGCAGAGGGAGCTACAGGAGCAGTGCTCCAGCCAGAGTGGAGAAGACTGAAGGCTCCGGCCGGAGCGAAGACGGAAGGTGGCGGCTAGAGGGAAGGCCTGGGTCCCGGGTGCCAGAGGAAAACCGGTGCCAGCAGCCAGGGGAAGGAAGGCCTATCGCACGAATCTTTGTGCAACGGGCCTCTAGTTTGAAAATAAACCTTAAACACTCATATAAGCAAAGGATGTAGAAAATGAAAGTTCTTCCAGAAAAAAGGTCTCTAACAGCTCTGTCAGAGGGTGCTAGATGGGGCACTTCTGGAACCATGCTTATTTCAGGATCACTAGCCTCTTGCTGTCCAGACATACCAGATGCTTCTGCTCCGTGTGTCCCAGGTACTCACACTATCCCAAGTACTCACATGCTACCACCTTCACCTTCTTTAGGGATTGGGGAGGTCTTTTCCAATGAACCTTATTAAACTGACAACCACCCCGAATTTTCTTCTGCTCACTTGAGCGGCTCCACAAATCTAAAGAAAAGTTAATGTCAAAAATGCTGCTCAAAAAATAAAAAATAAAATGCTGATCCTCAAATTAACTCCAGTTCTGCTGCCGTAATCTTTCAGCAAACCCAGCCAAGTTATTCACCTTTTTCCAGGTACCAGAGCCTTGACCCCACTGTATAGGGGTCAGAGCTTCTGAAGGAAGGGACCAGAGTCCTGGTCCCAAGAGCCCTTGAGCAGTGCCAGGCAGGAATTCTGAGCTTGGTGTAGTCTCATTGCATTAACCCAGAAAGGTGCACATATTACCCGATGCTCTCCTAATGTAAACAGGAACAGGATAAGTCATCAAAGAAACCACATGTAAATTAACAACCTTAAAAAAGACAAAATACACCAACTTACACCATACATAAAAATAAACTCAAAATGGATAAAGGACTTAAATATTAGAAGAATCCACAGGCAGCAAAATCTCAGACATATGCCAAAGCATTATCTTCAACAATACAGCTCCTAGGGCAATGGAAACTAAAGAGAAAATAAATAAATGGGACTACATCAAAATAAAAAGCTTCTGTACAGCAAAAGAAACCATCAACAAAACAACAAGAAAGCCCCACTGCATGGGAGAACATATTTGCCAATGTTATCTCTGATAAGGGTTTAATCTCCAACATTTACAGGGAACTCATACAACTTAACAAAAGAAAGATAAACAACCCAATCAAAAAATGGGCAACGGACCTAAATAGGTACTTTTCGAAAGGGGACATAGGAAGGCCAAGAGACATACGAAAACATGCCCAAAGTCACTAATCATCCGAGAGTTGCAAATCAAAACGACAATGCGGTACCATCTCACACTTGTCAGAATGGCTATCATCAACAAATCAACAAACGACAAGTGCTGGCCAGGATGCAGAGAAAAAGGAACCCTCGTGCACTGCTGGTGGGAATGCAGACTGGTGCAGCCACTGTGGAGAACAGTATGGAGTTTCCTCAAAAAACTAAAAATGGAACTCCCATTTGACCCAGTGATCCCACTTCTAGGAATATATCCCAAGAAACTAGAAACACCAATCAGAAAGGATATATGTACCCCTATGTTTGTAGCAGCACAATTCACCATAGCTAAGATCTGGAAACAGCCCAAGTGTCCATCAGCAGAGGAGTGGATTAAAAAACGGTGGTACATATACACAACGGAATACTATGCTGCGGTAAAAAAAGAAGGAATTCTTACCATTTGCAACAGCATGGATGGAACTGGAAAGCATTATGCTAAGTGAAATAAGCCAGTCGGAGAAAGATAAATATCCCATGATCTCACTCATTTGTGGAATATAATGAACAATATAAACTGATGAACAAAAACAGATCCAGAAACAGAGAAGCATCGATCAGACCGTCAAACCTCAGAGGGAAGGTAGGGGAAGGTGGGGATAAGGGCGAGAGATCAACCAAAGGACTTGTATGCATGCATATAAGCCTAACCAATGGATACAGACACCAGGGGGGTGAGGGCATGAGTGGGGGGGTGGAGGGCAGTGGGGGGATAAGGACACATATATAATACCTTAATCAATAAAGAAAAAAAAGAGACAAAATAAATTCACTCTAGTTGGGGTGATAAAGTTTCAAGTAAAAAACAACTATTTCTAAAATCAACAGTAGAAGCCGATGTGGTTAAAACTATCGTATCTACTTTATTCATATTCAGGAGGCAAGGCAATAAATATCATGTCCACAAAATGGGATGTCTCAGTGAATGCCTACCTGGAAGTTTCCTCATTGTTAAGGTATTGATGAATGGGCAAAAAAAACATGGTTCCCCTTCCCCTTCAAGAAAACTAGACTCAAGCCCTGGCTGTTGCGTTCAGTGGTTAGAGCATCAGCCTGCACACAGTGGGGTCACAGGTTCCACTTCCTGTCAAGGGCACAAACCTCGGCCCAGCTGGCGTGGCTCAGTGGTTGACCATTAACCTATGAACTAAGGGCACAAACCTGGGTTACAGGTTCGATCCCCACCCCTGGTCAGGGCATGTGTAGGAGACAACCAATCAATGTGTCTCTCTCACATTGATGTTTCTCCCTTGACCACCCCCTCCCCGCCTTCTTCCACTCTCTCTAAAAAGCAATGGAAAAAATAACCTCGGGTGAGGATTAGCAAAAAATAAATAAATTAATAATAAAAGGATACTATACTCAAGAAGTTCTGAGTCTTGAATCCCTCTTTGTATATGGTGCCTACAGTTCCAGTTCATTTTTGCCTTTGCTTCTGCACAAGGTGTTTCTCTATTTGTCTCTCATCCCCCTGCCTGCATGTCCCCAATAAATACTCCCCAAATGCTCAGTAAGTGCCAGGCACAACACTAAGCCATCAGAATAGAACAATGCAGATACAACCCTCGTGAACAAAGCAATGCAAAAGGTACTCTGCATCTAATACACCACTACTTACCTTCCTCAGCATTCACACTTGTACCACCTGCTTTTTTCCCCCCTCTTAAATCATGTCTCTATTCTCTTTCTTTTCCCTAACACTTGTGTAAACCACTATTTCTAATTATATTGGAACCTCGGTTCTCAAACCAAATTCGTTATGGAAGGCTGTTCAAGAAGTGATTTGTTCGAAAACGGAATCATTTCTTTCCCATTAGAAATAATGTAAATTGAATTAATCCATTCCAGACCCTCCCACCAAAATGATTCCATTTTAACCTTTTTTATATACAGTACATTTCTAATGTACTGTTTAATCCTTCATAATAAAAAGGCAATATGCAAATAACCATCACTCCGCTACGCCCACGATTGGGCGGTGGGAGGCTGGGGGGCGGGACTCGGGGTGGCATATCCGGCCATTGAGAGGCGCGGGACTCCCGCCCCCCGCTCTGCCTCTCAACGGCTGGATTGGCGGCCGCTGAGGGGGGCTGCCTCGGACACCCTGGACACCCAGCTCCGCTGCCATCGGAGGCGGGGAGCCGGTTGTCCGCACCCGGACCCCCTGCCCAGCTCCGCTGCCATCGGAGGCGGGGAGCTGGTTGTCCGCACCCGGATCCCCTGCCCAGCTCCGCTGCCATCGGAGGCGGGGAGCCGGTTGTCCGCACCTGGATCCCCTGCTGTGCTCCCCTTCGTCAGCGCCTCAAGCCCCAGCAGCAGCGGCAGCGGCAGCGGCTGGGGATGAGCTGGTGATCCCAACAGCCTGGCAGCTCAGTGGCGGCGGCGGAGGCAGCATTGGGCCTGGGGACTGGCGAACAGGCAGAAGATGGCCCTGATCGCAGGAGGCTAGGCCTAGGGACCCTACCCGCACGATTGAATCGTGCGCTGGGCCTCTAGTCTATAAATAAACACTTCTTAAATTTTTGGAACCACCCCCTACTAGCCTTATATGAATTTTTCATATAGCACTGCCTCCGAAATGCTCTCACCAGCTAACTGCTTTTTGCTGATCCAATCAACAACGGTTTTGCTAACTATTCAATTGCCTTGGATTGTTGTTTTGTGAGCACTTTCACACCCTTAGCAACATTAGTACTCTTGATGGCTTCACTATGTGTTGTTTATTTTTTTTAATCTTAGCAACTCTTTTTTAAAAAATCTTTATTGTTGAAAGTATTACATATGTCTCCCATTTCCCCCCATTGACTCCTTCTAGCCCACCCCCACTCTCCAGGCCTTCACCACCTTATTGTCTGTGTCCATGGGTTATGCATATATGCATACAAATTCTTTGGTTGATCTCTCCCTACCCACCCAACCTCGGCCTTCCCTGAGATCTCACAGTCTGTTCCATGCTTCTATGTCACCAGATCTATTTTGTTCACCAGTTTATTCTGTTCACTAGATTCCATATATGAGTGAGATCATGTGATACTTGTTTTTCTCTGACTGGCTTATTTCGCTTAGCATAATACTCTCCCAGGTTCCTCCATGCTATCTCAAAGGGTAAGAGATTCTTCTGTTTTTACTGCTGCATAGTATTCCATGGTGTAAATGTACCACAGCTTTTTTATCCACTCATCTACTGATGGGCATTTGGGCTGTTTCCAGATCTTAACCATGTAAATTGCGCTGCTATGAACATAGGGGTACATACTGTATATCCTTTCTGATGGGTGTGTCTGATTTCTTAGTATATATTCTTAGAAGTGGGATGACTGGGTCAAATGGAAGTTCCATTTTTTATTTTTTGAGGAAATTCCATACTGTTTTCCATAATCGCT
The DNA here is from genome assembly GCF_951640355.1 of Cnephaeus nilssonii. Classification (NCBI taxonomy): domain Eukaryota; kingdom Metazoa; phylum Chordata; class Mammalia; order Chiroptera; family Vespertilionidae; genus Cnephaeus; species Cnephaeus nilssonii. The sequence continues at coordinate 39,779,406 of NC_137072.1, read as the reverse complement.
GCACCAGTCTGCATTCCCACCAGCAGTGTACTAGGGTTTCCTTTTCTCTACATCCTTGCCAGCAAAATTAACACCCAGAAATCGATGGCATTTTTATACACCAATAATGAACTCTCATAAAGAGAAACTAAAAAAAAATCCCATTTACCATTGCAACAAAAAATTAAGATACTTAGGAATAAACTTAACCAAGGATGTAAAAGAGCTTCACTTGGAAAACTAGAGGACATTGAAAAAAAGAGGTAGAGGAAAATATAAAGTGGAAGAATATACCATGTTCATGGATTGCTAGAATCAACAACATCAAAATGTCCATACTACCCAAAAGGTCAACACAATCCCTATTAAAATACCAATGGCATATTTCACAGGTCTAGAACAAACACTCCAAAAATTTATATGGAACGAAAAAAGACCACGAATACCCGAGCTGGTTTGGCTCAGTGGATAGAGTGTCGGCCTGCAGATTGAAGGGTCCCGGTTTAATTCTGGTCAAGGGCACATGCCCAAGTTGTGGGCCCGATCCCAAGTAGGGGGCATTTAGGAGGCAGCCGATCAATTATTCTCATCACTGATGCTTCTATCTCTCCCTTTCTCCCCTTCCTCTCTGAAATCAATAAAAATATTTTTAAAAACCCACAAAAATGAAGAGCCACAGCAATCTTGAGAAAGAAGAACAAAGTTGGAGGGATCACAATACCAGATATCATGTTATACTACAAAGCCACTGTACTCAAAACAACTTGATACTGGCACAAGAACAGGCATATAGATCAATGAAATAGAACAGAGAATCTAGAAATCAACTCAAACCATTATGCTTAATTAATATTTGACAAAGGAGCCAAGAACATACAATGGAGAAAAGACAGTCTCCTCAATAAATGGTGTTGGGAAAATTGGACAGATGCATGCAAAAAAATGAAGTTAGACCACCAACTTACACCATATACAAGAATAAACTCAAAATGCATAAAAGACTTAAATGTAAGTTGTGAAACTATAAAAATCCTAGAAGAAAACATAGGCAGTAAAAGCTTGGACATTTCTCGTAGCAATATGTTTGTCGATACATCTCCTAAAAGGGACACAAAGGAGAAAATAAACAAATGGGACTACATCAAAATAAAAAGCTTCTGCATGGCAAAAGAAACCATCAACAAAATGAAAAGGGAGTCCATTGTATGAGAGAACATATTTGGCAATGTTATATCTGATAAAGGAAATGATATATCTGGTATATCCAAAATATATAAGGAACTCATATAACTTAACAAAAGGAAGACAAACAATCCAATAAAAAAAAAATGAGCAAAGGACCTGAATAGACACTTCTCCAAAGTGAAAATACAGATGGCCAAGAGACATGAAAAAACACTCAAAGTCACTGATCATCAGAGCTACAAATTAAAGCGATAATGAGGTATCACCTCACACCTGTCAGAAATGGCTACCATCAACAAATGGCTTCTCTATGTTTTTACCTTTATGTAATTTACTACTTCGTAAGTAGCAGATACTCAAATCCAAATCAACTATTAGGGACTTCATGATTTAAAGCAATTAAGCAGTATTAAAAAGATACTCTGAGATGTGACAAGGGTAAAAAACGGGAGACATAACTAAGTCCTAATGGCATGACAACTAACACTGGAGAGTTGGCTAGGTGCCAGAATATTCTATGTACTTACCTGTATTTAATCATGACAAACCTGTCAGGTAGTAGTAATCACTGCCTCCATTTCAGAAATAAGAAAACCAAGAAAGAGGTTATGAAATTACCCCACCCCCCTGAAAATGATGGTAATAAGAAAAAGTGCTCTAATGTCAGCAAAAACAACATTTATCAAGAGTTCATTAACTTCTTGTAAGCCCCACCCCCTATTGGGGTAGGAGAGGCCTATCAGGGGCGGGGCCGGCTAGGGGGAGGGGCTGCAGGAGGTTGGCCTGCGGGGCCCGGCCCCACCCCCTGATCAGGCGGATTGCTGGCCGCAGTGGGTGTGGTAGTGACCAGTCATTCCGGCATTCTGGTTGCTGGCTTTTTATATATATAGATGGAACTTCCAACTTATTATCAACAACTCGGCCTGCTTGGCCACCCAAGTCTTTATTTTTCCACTGAAAATCATAACTAAGCAATGATCATTAGAACCAGAAATGAAGTGACCTTAAAAAACACATTTTCCCCCGGCTGGGTGGCTTAGTTGTTTGGAACGCCATCCAGTACACCAAAAGGTTGCAAGTTCGATTCTTGGTCTGAGCACGTATCTAGGCTGTGGTTCGATCACTGTTCGAAGTGCATACGAGAGGCAACCATTCACTGTTTCTCTCTCACACTGATGTTTCTCTCTCTCTCTTTTTCTGTCTCTCCTCCACCCCCTTCCTCTCTCTCTAAAAATCAACCAACATATCCTCAGGTGACAATTTAAAAAAAGTTCTGAATCAATATTGCATAAATGACCAATATTACTCTTTGAAGAGGAGTCAATATTGCATAAATGACCAATATTACTCTTTGAAGAGCAGCCCCAAATTCTGACGCTCTAAAGAAATTCTTCTGCTCAGCTGATGTGACTCAGTGGTTGATTGTCGACCTATGAACCAGGAGGTGATTGTTCCATTCCCGGTCAGGACACATGCCCAGGTTGTGGTTGCTGGCTCAGTCCCCAGTTGGGGGCATGCAGGAGGCAGCTGATCAATGATTCTCTCTCATCATTGTTGTTTCTCTCCCTCCCTCTTCCTTCCTCTCTGAAATCAATAAAATATATATATATATTTTAAAAAGAAACTCTTGCTCTAGCCGGTTTGGCTCAGTGGATAGAGCGTTGGCCTGCAGACTGAAGGGTCCCAGGTTTGATTCCAGTCTGGGGCACATACCTAGGTTGCATGTTGGAGGCATGCAGGAGGCAGCCAATCAATTATTCTCATCATTGATGTTTCTATCTCTCTCTCCCTCCCTCTCTGAAATCAATAAAAATATATTTTAAAAATAAAAAAAATTTCTTCTACCTGCCCCAAACACAATGCACCATTTAAAAAAATTTACCCCCAGCAATTCATCAATTTGTGTTTTTCACAACATGAGATAGAATGGTCCCACTGACAAGTTACTAAGTAGAAACTAGAGTAACTAATATCAGAGGAAGGGAAAGGCAGGTGAAGAAAATACAACAGTTAAGATAAGGGGGGAAGAGATACACTTACACATTTCTTATTTCAAGTTAGCACAAACTTCCTGGATTTGTCCCTAAGTAAGTTTAATAATTCAGAACAATTCACTGGCTTTAGTCATGAAGTCTCGTACTTCTGGTTCTTGATCTGTAACATGGAGTAACAGCTGCTATTTATAAGATTACTATAAAAAAAAGATACCTGTACAAATACTGTGAAAACTAGAGTTGTGAAAAGCAAAGCACTATCCTAAATATAGTATGTCAAATTAGAATGCTGTTTGGACATATCTCATAATTGAAAAGCTAATTCAAAACAGTACACATGTATCTCACTTAGAGGCAGAAGAGCAGGACAGCAACAGAACCCATGTGCACTCTACATTATTGCACCAAGCACTGAAATTAGCAGTCAATTGTATGCATATGATTAAAAGGCCTAATTTTATAGTGTTTGCCTTTACAATAATTTAAGAAACAAAACTGATTAACTTGAACGTAACTCTGATAAAACTCCCAAATGTGGGCAGGGAAAGGAAGGAAGTTAATGGATGATTCCCTAAGTTATAGAATTTCTACTTACTTATTTCCATATAATAGGCATTAATTAGCATTTACTCTACATCTATCTCCTTACTATTACCATTTTTCTTGCCTAATGCAACAAAAATTCCACTATTAAAAGTATGCCCTTTCAATCAGACATGTCCAAAAGGACTGCTTTAAGAGAAGACTAACTTTCCTGTTTGTGGAATATTTGCATTTATTACAGAATTTCTAGAAAGATGCCCAAATTAGCTGCCCATTGCAGAATCATCTGCGAAGGTTCTTCCAAATGAGTAGGACTTGAGCACTGTGGTCTGAAAAGCTCTGCAGATGTTTCTGACAGAAAGGAGAGAGCAAAATTTCAGTGAGTTAAAAGCAGCAAATCTTACCTGTCTTAGACGGTTACCATACAATGAAGCGGAAAGCACAGATTTAATTCATGTAGACACTGCAAGTGTAAGTAACCTTTTAGAAAGGACTTTAAACATCCAATGGGTCAAATGCTTGTTCTGCTCCAGCAAGCTGGTGATAAGAAAGTCAGGACTAGAATGTCAGCCTGCACGAGCACATGCATAAGAAGTCCACAAACATAAGATGGTCTGCACAAAGCTGAATCTGACCACCTGAGCAGTACAGGTTTAGTGCTAACAAGAGTTGACAAACACTTTGGCTAAAATACACCAAACAATAAAGTGAATTCATAGTCACCAATTTGGAAATGGTTAAATCAATGCTACATCACTCATAGCTTTACATAAAGATTCAAACAACTGCCCATTATTTAGAATAAACCTTTATAAATTTCAACTTAAGAGCAATCAAAATGAAAGATTCATTTATCACAGCACAATAAAAACTGATAAAAACACTTACTAACTGCGCACTACTATTCTGCCATCCCCAAATAACACCATCTTCTGCAATTGGTAGCTGATAATGGAGCTTTTCCATCCAAAAGGGAGTGATCTTGAAGTCTTGTGGCTGACTGTGCAGGTCCCCCATAAGTATTTGTTCATCCTCTAGTTCACCTTTCACAACTGTGTTAGTCCACAGACAGCCCACGGGATAGCGACAACCACCACCTGCAAGGCTTTCAGAAAACATTTGACCTGCGAACCCTCCCACTGGATAATAGGAAAGTTCATTCAAATACAATTCCTCTGGGAAGCTCTGCAAATCCTCTTTTGAGGGGTTTTCAGATGTATTTATAGTGTCTTCTGAGAGTAATAAAATATGGTCCTCACTACTTGGTACTACCATTTCTTTGCTGCCACCTGAGATGACAGAAACTGCATGCAGCACGTCGTGAGGAACAGCTGTGTGTTTGTCCACTCGGGCAGGATCCACACCAGCCAAACAGGAATACTCATCAAGAGTGTCACATAACTCTATTTCTCCAAAATTCACCCTTGAACTTCCCACAAAACTCACTTCATCGTTTAAAGCAGGCTCTTTAACTGTGGCTCTGGCATTTCTTTGTGTGAAGTGGTGTGCAAGTCTGCTTGTCCCACATGGACCTCTGCAATAGCTGCCATTGGAGTCACTGTCTTTCTCCCAGGAAAGTCCTTCTTCCCCTATCAGTTCTGTTTTGTGTCCTGCCACCGCAGTGTCTAAGGTATCAGAGACGCCAGTGGATGTGCAGGAAACCTGCTCCCGTCTTGGATCTCCACCACCGTTAAAAGAGCAGGTCTCCTGTGCTTCTGCCACCTGCACACCTGAACTCACTGGTGGTACAAGATGAAGATCTTTGTGTTTGCTGTCATTCACTCTGCAGGTTTCATCACATTTTTCTATTTGACTTATTTCAAAATCAGGGGCTTTTGTTATACTAGAACTAGCACAAGCCAATACATCCTGACCGGGTACTGTCTTGCATTTTTCTGTATTTGTTTCCCAATGAAAGATTGTTTTAGAGTCTAACTTGAAATTTTCTATGTCATTTTTACTTGTCTCTCTGTGATTAGCCTTTAGTGATTGTTTTTCGGCATTTTCTAGTCTGTGAGGGCCACTCACTGAACTCTTCACACACAGTTCATCTTCTGCTTTATGATTCTGGCCTGTTTCACTTTTTTCTTCTTCAGTGCAGGTGAAAATAAATGCAGAGGACATCAAGCTACTTTGAACACACCTGGGTCCACCGGGAGACTCATCCTGCTGGGGCACTTCCTGCAAACTCCTGAGATCCTGCGTATCTGTTCTTTGACATAAGCTCTCCACGTTTTTTGCCCGCATTGCATGAGTTAAATCACAGATTTGGGCCTGGGCTATGATGGCCCCAGTATCTGCACACAGATCTTCCTGACTCAAAGATCTTTCAAAAGCCCTCTTATCATGACCTTCATCTTCAAAAATGCTCATTTCATCCTCATCTTGATAAGACGAACTATTTTCAGGTTGCAAAGCCAATTCTCCTTTGCTCGCAAGCTGGATGCTCCCAGTTCCCAGGCTGCAATCACCACTGTATTGCCCCTCTGTCATTGCTGGCCCCAGGTATTCAGATCTGGGGTCATCACTTCTTTTAGGGGCTGCTCCTTGGAAATTAGCATGAACAAGAAGACACTCATTTCCAAAGCTCGCTGAAGTGATACATCTTTTTGATCTGTCCAATTTGTTAACATCTAAATTGGAACAATCACTGTCTTTTAGAAATTTTATAAAGTTCTTTCCTCCTCCCTTTTCAGAGTTTAAACTCTGATCTACATTAGCTTTTACAGCCTCGGTTTCACCACTTTGTTCAATTAGATCAACACCCGAGTCACCCATCGGACTTAATAGTACTGAACTATGGCTCTCTCCTTCTTCAGGGATGGCACACATGTATTCTAGTGAGTCAGTGTCTATGTTAGTATTTGATTCAGGTATTATGCCAACATTATGTAATGCATCACTTTCTGTGTAATCTGTAGGGAACCCAGTGTAAGTGTTTGCCCTTAAAGACTGAGCCTGCATGTCACCAGTGTTTCTTTTACAAGATGGGTCGCTGTCAGTCAAAACTTGGAGACTAGGTTCAGTTTTTTCATTAGAGACTTCCTTCACTTCACTTGGACCTAGCAGGCCACATGGGTATAGTTCTTCCTGTGGTGCCTCTAAGTCCCCTGGACCTCCAGCAGCGTTATCTGGTGGCCAGGCCCCTATGCAAACCCCCTCAAAAGTGACAGCTGAGGGGCTCTCTTCTGTGGCAGCTGTTCCACACCTGTGCACACATGGCTCGTCGTCACTGTCCAAGCTTCCAGGATCTACAACACAGATACTGTAAAACTTGTTCTCTCTTGAATTCCAGCATTGTTTGTGATCCACACAAATGGGGTTTGCACCCTCGGTCTCCCTACCAGACACACCTAAAGCATTTTTCTCATTACCACAACTGATGTGAACATTTACCGTGATTTCTTTTTCTACTACAGCATTTTTACACGTGACAGAGTGATGGTACAGACGGTTATTTACAAGGGCTCCTTCCTGCATGCCCTGGTCAGAAGGCCCCGGGACATGTGAAAGACACTCGTCCTCTTCAGAGCCAATACCTACAGAGAAACTCCGTGTGCTGTCAATGTCCACACACAGAGTCTCACAGACACTCTCACAGGCCTGCTCAACAGCAGCAGTACCTGAATTCTTGTCAGTCTCATCCAAATTTTTATACCTAGCTAGGAACTTATACATTAAAGAGGAAATAGAGTTAACCGATGGCCTTGATCTGTGCGCCCATTTGTGCCCAGACCTCACAAACATCCTTGGCCATATATCAGTCCCAGCAGCTGCCCTGCTGGCTCCATATTCAACATTGTGCAGCTCTTCACCTTCCAGTGTATCAAATAATACAGATAAAGTTTTACTTATCTTGTTCTCCGGGTCCTTCTCCTCCACAGATTTTTGTAACAGGCCAGTTTTTTCATTGTCATTGTCACCACTTAATTCTTTGCTGAAGCAACAACCCATGTTAAAAAGTTCAAACACATCACAATGCCTGTCGGCACTGTCTAAGCTCCAAGTGCACCTCACACTAATTCTCTATGGTTTCTGACAAGAAGCCGACACCCAGACACCAAAAATAGCCCTTTGCACAACAGTCACATGTCCCCGCCACTCAAATCCAAAATCCTAATTACAACAGCCCCTGTTCCATGCACTAAAACCCAAACAACACATGGAACCCAATGACTCAGAATAGCAACAAAATTTTTCATATTATTCTTCTTATTCTCACAAACTCAATTAAAAAGTAACTAAAATTAATATACCAGCCAGAGAATTTCCAACCTCTTATTTTTCTAGTGTTTCCACATTCTCTGAACTATATTTCAAGAAATGATGACAACCAAAGAAGTTACCTTGTATAGTCTCCAAAGGGAAATAATAACAAAAATTTGATCTTTAAAATTTATAGGTATTTATAGTTATATCTAATTTTCTGAAAGAAATAACACTGTTGGAGTTCAGAAATAACAATGCTAGGCACAAAATTAGAATGGTGCCCGTTAGAGAAACATGTTGAAGCTTTATTTAAAGAAGTATATACAGCCCTAGCCGGTTTGGCTCAGTGGATAGTATTGGCCTGCGGACTCAAGGGTCCCGGGTTCGATTCCGGTCAAGGGCATGTACATTGGTTGCGGGCACACCCCCAGTGGAGGGTGTACAGGAGGCAGCTGACTGATGTTTCTTTCTCATCGATGTTTCTAACTCTCTATTCTTCTCTGTAAAAAATCAAAAAAATATATTTTTTAAAAAAAAGAAGTAAATACATAACACTGTTTTTGAAGTGTCCTTGTAGAGGGGATGAAAAGATGAAACAAAGTAACAAGACATACAGAATAGTTTTTTTTTTGTTTTTTTTTTTAGAATAGTAGTTTTAATAGTCTTTTCTATATAGAAAATATAGTAAAACGTCTACTTATTTATTTCAAATTTATATTTCAGGCTATAACTTCTCTACTGAGGTCCAACCAGCCCCACCTGCCCACTTCACTGCTCACTTGAATTTCTGCCAGGTGGATTTTCCTTCCACAAACCTTTACTTCTCCAGTTTTTTCCACCCTAAAATAAATGAAACCAATTGCTCAACTATCCTTGATTTATCTTTTCCTCATCCCAACATCTACAACATCCAATCCACAGAGTTGTGTGATTGAACCTACCTCCAAAATAAATTTGCAATCCATTTACTCCAAGTCTAAGCCACCATAATTTCTCACCTTCATTGCTTAATAGCTTTTTTTATATGGTTTCTTTGCTTGCATTCTTGACTCACTAAAATCCATTCTGTTAATATAATGAGAACAAAATAATATTCATATATGTCACACTATTCCCCACCTAAAATCCTCCAGGTTTATTCCAAATTAATTTTATCTGCTCGGAGACGATGCAAAGAGTTGCCAAATGGCTGACAAGAGCTGGGTTTTGTTTTTGGTACTATTTTCCACTTGTTGTTTCTGCTTTTAAATGCAGAAAGTATGCCAATGAGGAAGTATCTCATCTTGAGAGTTTGGATTCTGAAGCCTGGATGCCTGGTTTCAAACCCTGGTTCTGCCATGTTTTAGTTGAGTAATCTTAGGGAAATTACTTAATCCTCTCCAGGTCTCAGTTCCTCTAGATAGGATCACTTTTTGGTGCTCACTGGTTGGCTAGGCTTGTAGCTACTACTCAAAAATTTGGGGGGATAGGGAACAGAGGGATGTATGATAAATATGATTGATAATTTGACTGGATAAATGCAAATCTGCTCCTGAATTAGTCAGACTTTTATTTGGTCATCATTATGGCAATTCTCCTTTAACTCACACTGTGTCCAACTGGGGGAAAGACTAAACCTTAAAGAGATGGTTCCTAAATCAAACTGCTAAGCATACTCACTGTCAATCATAACTGCAGACTACTGAGCATCAACACTCAGAGCCACAACACCAAGTAAGATGTCTACACACTCAGTGTGGCATAAGCAGTGTCAGAAAAAAATGATCAGAGCAACGCCACTGATAATGATAGGAAAAAATGAACAATGCAAATGCCCCCCCTCCCCAAAAACCAAATGGCTAAAGAAATGATGGCTTATCGACATTAAAAAACAAAACAAAACCACTGGGGCGGGGAAAGGGGGAAGGATAATAAAAATCAATGAGAAAAATATCCTCGGGTGAGGATTAACCACAAAAAAAGTTCCTTCCGCCCTAACTGGTTTGGCTCAGTGGATAGAGCGTTGGCCTGCGGACTCAAGGGTCCCAGGTTCAATTCTGGTCAAGGGCATGTACCTTGGTTGTGGGCACATACCCAGTAGAGAGTGTGCAGGAGGCAACTGATCAATGTTTCTCTCTCATCGATGTTTCTAACTCTCTATCCCTCTCCCTTCCTCTCTGTAAAAAATCAATAAAATATATATTTTTTTAAAAAGTTCCTTCCTTAAAATTAAAGTATAGTAATTTTAAAAGAAAAGAAAACACTGCACGACAAGTACAAGGGAATATATAGATGAACTCATACTATATGGGAAAAAGTGAGGTGAAATATATATCTACTCATTGTACCATTCTTTAAAAATAGGTGTAGTCTCTAATAAGATTTATTTTTTTTCTATGAAGATGTTTAAGTTTACAAATTAAGTTTTAAAGGACACACATGCGATGCGAGTCAAGATGGTCCCTTATGGTAACTTCCAGCTCAAGTATTTAACGATCCTATGAAAACCTGAAGTGTGCACCACCCTGCAAAACTGGTAAATCGTATATCCCCAATTTACAAAACCCAGTGTCAGAGATGTGATCTGCACAAGGGATGCTAGGGGTACTGAGTAGCAGGGCTAGACAAAGAACTAGTCACATGATATTCTGTTACAGGCCATTAACTCTTTTTTTAAAAAAAATACATTTTTATTGACTTCAGAGTGGAAGGGAGAGGGAAAGAGAGATAGAAACATCAATGATCAGCTGCCTCCTGCACGCCCCCTACTGGGGATGGACCCTGCAACCCAGGCATATGCCCTTGACTATAATCAAACCCAGGACCCTTTAGTCTGCAGGCCGACACACTGAGCCAAACCAGTCAGGGCAGCCATTAACACTTAAAAATAACAAAAAAATTATGTGTAGGTAGTACTAATTGCAAGTTATTTCTCCACAGAAATGAAATATTGAATTCTTTTTTAGATAGGTCTTAACTCAATTCTCATCCACAAAGTAATTTACAGAAACAAAACAGACCAAAAACCCCCACAGAATACAAAAGCTAGTTTCATAGCCAGCAACAGGTTTTAAAGACATTTAAACATTATATTAGACTGCAAATCAACCAGAGGAAGATTTGTTCTTTTAAAAAAATTCTTTTTGTTGTTTTAAAACTCTCTATGATTTCTGTGTCATTTCCCTCTTAGACTACCAGAGGTCTTATATTTGGATTTTAAGTTACTAAAGCTATTATAAATTTCATTTTTATTAAATCGTAGCCCGAGGACATGTTTTATTGATTTTTAGAGAAAGAGGAAGGGGGGGGGGGGGGCAGGACAGAGAGAGGGAGACAGAGAGAAAGAGAGCAACACATCAATGAGAGAAACATACTGTAGATCGGTTGCCTCCTATACATACCCTGACCAGGTATCAAACACAAATCACAGGTATATATGCCCTGACAGGGAATCAGACCCACAATCTGTTGGTGTATGGGACAACACTCCAACCAAATGACCCACTGGGCCAGGGCTATAAAATTTATTGTTAAAAAATCAATGTAAAATACAATATGCAAAAAAAATAATAATGAAATATAATTGTTTGGAAGGGTCTTTTTTAAAAAAAAGCCTTCCTTATTATAAGAAGATAAATAATTCAATCCCCTCTAATTTCTTACATGAACTGCTTATATGGGGGGAATATTAGGAGGTTTACCATAAATTTTGTGAGATTACTTTTAAATTTTTACTTTTAAAAAAGATTCACTTTTTCAATTTTGTGTAAGATTTATAAGATCACATACAAGATTAACAAGCTAAATCTGGTATATCTCCAAATGCACCTGACATATGCAGACCCAAATGGTGTAAAGCAGGATTTAAAAACCAATAGCTGTCCATTTCCATACTCTTTCATTAATCACAGCTAAAATGTGAACCAATTTTCTTTTTTTTCCCCCATCACCCTTTGTCCCCTCTATGCCTTTTCCACCTCCAGCTACCCTCTCCGCACCCCTCCATGCCCCACTATCACCACAATGTTGACTATGTCCATGAGTTCTCTCTCTTTTTTCTTTTTTTGCTCAATCCCTCCACTACCCCACCACCCCAATAGAGCTGTCTGCCTGCTCTCTATTAGTCTGTCTCTGCTTGGTAGTTCAGTTTGTTCATTTAATTCCACATATGAGTGAAATCATATGGTACTTGTCTTTCTCTAACTGGTTTATTTCACTTAGTCACAGAACTAGAACAAATGTTTAAAAAATTTCTATGGAACCACAAAAGACACTGAATAGCAACAGTGATCTTGAGAAAGAACAAAGTTGGAGGAATCACGCTACCTAATATCAAACTATACTACAAGGCCATAGTAATCTAAACAGCATGGTACTGGCATAAAAAGAGACATATAGAGCCTTAGCCAGTTTGGCTCAGTGGATAGAGCATCGGTCTGCAGACTGAAAGGTCCTGAGTTTGATTCCAGTTAAGGGTATGTATCTCCGGACTGGGCACATTCAAGAGGCAACCAATTGATGTGTCTCTCACATTGATGTTTCTCTCTCTCTCTGTCATTCCCCCTTCCTTCCTCTCTCTCTAAAAAATCAATGGGAAAATATCCTGGGGTGAAGATTAACCAGAAAGAGAGAGAGAGAGAGAGAGAGAGAGAGAGAGAGAGAGAGGGAGAGAGGAAGATATCAATGGAACAGAATACAGTAGGTCCTCAGGTTACGTCGGAGATCCCTTCCTATGGCACGACATAATGCAATTTTCACCGTAAGTCGGAACCCACCTACATAAGCACCTTCGTCACTCACATGGAGCACATACACAGCAGTAATGAAGTGAAAACAGTAAAAAAAATTTAAAAGAGAGGTAACAATTCCTGACCTTTTCTTGTGGTAAATAAATAATAAAAAACATAAAACACATGTACATACGTCGAAATGACGGAATTTTTTTAAATAAATCAATGTGAGATGGCGACGTAACCACGAAACAATGTATGTCAAGACCAACTTAACCCAAGGACTGCCTGTAGAGATCCCAGAAATAAGCCCATGCTGTTACAGTTAACTAGAGACCCAGTGCACAAAATTCGTGCATGGGTAGGGTCCCTAGGCCTGGCCAACGATCAGGGCTGATCGGGACCTTCTGGCTGCCGGCCAGGGCCTTCCTTCCCCAGCTGCCGACCGGGGTCTTCCTTCGTTCCACACTGCCCCCTGGTGGTCAGCGCACATCATAGTGAGTGATCGAACTCCCAGTCGAACTCCCAAGGGGACATTTTGCATATTAGCTTTTTATATATATAGAAGATTAATATTTGACAAAGGAGGCAAAAACATACAGTGGACTAAAGATAGTCTATTCAAAAAATGGTGTTGAAAAAATTGGACAGATATGAGCAAGAAAAATGAAACTAGACTACCTTTTCACACCGTACACAAGAATAAACTCAAAACGGATTAAAGACTTAAAGGTTAAGACTCAAAACCATAAAAATCCTAGGAAAAAAAACATAGGCAGTAAAATTTTGAACATTTCTCATAGGAATATTTTTTCTGAACTAATTTTCTTATACTGAAAGCTTACTATGAATTGTGTGCTTTAAAAAGTACAGGATATCAATACATAAAGTTAATTACCAATCCTATCTAATAAAGAGGGAATATACTAATTGACCGTCACACCCTCACAAGATGGCAGCACTTAGACAATAAATAGGGAATATGCTAATTGACTGCCATGCCCTCACAAGATGGCAGCACTCACAGCCGCAAGATGGCGGCGCCCAGTCCCCTCAGCCTCGCCTCATCCCTTCCCCACATGCACAAATTTCATGCACCGGGCCTCTAGTATATATAAAAAGGCAGTGACCATAATGACCGAAGGCTCGACCAAACACTGGAAGTTAATCCTGCAGTCAGTGCTGGGTTGCTGTGGCGACCCAGCACTGACTGCTGCCGCTGCGGGCGCGACAACCCAGCACTGACTGCTGCGGGGGCCATGGATCAGGCCCAGAGAGAGGCCTGGAGAGAGAAGCAAGGTCTGATCCATAGCTTCCGTGGCAGCTGTAGATCAGCCCTTGCCTCTCTCTTTCTGTCTGGGCCTGGCCAGCAGCGTGCCTCTCTTTCTCTCCGGGCCTCCACGGGGGCTGCTGATCAGCCCCGCCATTCTGATTAGGCCGGGGGATAGGCCCGGAGATGCTGACTAGCATAGAAACCAACCAATCAGAACCAAATCTGGGTGAACTGTGAGGAGCCAATGGCTGCCTAGAAGGCGGAGCTTTTGACATTGACTGGCATAGAAACCGACCAATCAGAACCTAATCTGAGTGAACAGCAAAGGCAGAACTTAAGGTGGGGGCTGAGGAGGGGTTTTAAGGCAGTTTGGGGCGAGATCAGGCCGGCAGGGGAGGGCCATTGGGGGCGAGATCAGGCCGGCAGGGGAGGGCAGTTGGGGGTGAGATCAGGCAGGCAGGGGAGGGCAGTTGGGGGTGAGGTCAGGCAGGCAGGGGAGGGCAGTTAGGGGCAATCAGGCAGGCAGGGGAGAGCAGTTGAGAGCAAGATCAGGCCAGCAGGGGAGAGCTGTTGGGGGCGAGATCAGGACAGCAGGGGAGGGCAGTTGGGGGTGACCAGGCAGGCAGAGGCAGTTGGGGGTGAGATCAGGCTAGCAGGGGAGAGCAGATGGGGACAAGATCAAGACAGCAAGGGAGGGCAGTTAGAGGCAATCAGGCAGGCAGGCAGAGGCAGTTAGGGGCGATCAGGCAGGCAGGTGAGCAGTTAGGAGCAAGCGGTCCCAGATTACAAGAGGGATGTCCGATTGGAGAGGGTGCAGCCTGGGCTGAGGGGCCCCCCCACCCCTATACGAATCTAGTATACACATGATAGATGATCAGTGAACCTTTAAAAACATCTTAATGAATATAAGACATCAAATTAACACACAAGGCACTAGGTACCCCCTACCCCATTGAGAAACATCAACATTTTCTAATTAGTTTACAATAAATATTGGTTATAAGGCAATATCTGTGAGCCTCTAACGTGATATATCTCAGGACTAAATTACCTGACTCAAAGCTGGGATGGAGCTTGTCTGAGAAGTGGTTTGAGATATGGGACCATTCATCTGCAAAATTGAAAACATCAAACATACCATCACTACAATGTGAAGAAACATATTTTCAAACCACAGTAACTGAGCACAACAAAACCCATGAGAAAAGCACATTTTTATATGACAAAGGAAATTCAGGGAGATATTCAGAGCAATATAGGAGCCTTAAAATTTAAAATGTTGAAATTCTGACTGTACACAATAAAGTAAAATTCCTTTACTTTACTAAAGTAGTTTCAATAGGGAAAATTTAAAAAAAAACACTACTTTTCCCAAAGCCATTTAGAAACTTTAAATATTACTGCTTGACATGATCAAATCTTACAATTAACAAAAGCAGTCAAAATAAAAAAATTATGTTATAATTCTAGTTAATTCTTTAACTACATACCACTGCAATGGCTATAATGTTATAAAAGTATTTATAAATCACTGTGTTTTCTTGGTGATTTCATATCCAAGGCTTTGGCCTGGCCAGGTAGCTCAGTCGGTTAGAATGTCCTCCTGTTAATGTCAAGGTTGTGGGTTCCATCCTTAGTCAGGAATCAACAATGAATGCATAAATAAGTGGAACAACAAATTGATATTTCTTTCTCTCTCTCTAAAAATCAATAATTTAAAAAAAAAATTAAAATCCAAGGCTTTAATATCTAGAGCTACTAGTTGCCATTTGTTTTCTCTATCTCCTAGTACTTAAGTTTCCTCTACCAAGCTACCCATAAATTTATTGCATGTAAAAATCTGTTATCAGAAGAAAGGGAGATGCACAGGCCCATCCTGGCCTCAGGCATGCACTCACCAGATGATCGCTGTCTTTCCCTTCCTGGACTCGCTGGCCCTGCGGTTCAGCCACAACCTTAGCGTCCTGATCAGAAGTCATGAGCTGTTTACTTTGTGGCTCCACTGGGAGAAGTTTAATGTTAACTGTAGGATGCTGTAAAATGACAAAGACAGTAAATTGGTAACTTGAAGTACAGAGTATAACTGATTCTGAAGTCTTAAAATCCTCAAATTTTCCAGGATATGTTTATCCCTCTGGAGTTCAAATAGTTTAGAGAAACCTGCCCATAATTTACACCTTACTTACTCAAGAAATACCTTGGTTGTTTTTTTTAATAAGTTTCTTCTTCACAATAATTTGGTGACCATGATAATGTTTTAAGACTTAGAAACTATGTGTCAAAACATATAAACCCACTCATGCCCAGAACTCATATTTTTAAAACAGAAAATTACAAAATTAATAGAACTCCAACTTGGAATTTGATGACACCCCCCCCCCCAATTTATATATATCATTTTTGACCAGCCCCATTAATTTCCTTTCTTCCAGGAACAGTTGTCAGGAGAAATAAACAATAATTGGTTAAAAGGAACCCCTTCACACTCTGAACCATAGTGTAAAGGGGCCTCTGCTACAAAGTACTGGCTCAACTTCACACAAAACACCTCCTGATTTTCCCACGTCTTACAAAGTAACTCTGGTTGGGAAGGGATGGTTTCTAGGCCTTCGTATTGTAAGTGTCAGACCCAAGATTCCTGGATACACAGGTCTGATTCCAGGCTACTCTGCTTTACAACAAGATAAAGACCTTGATTTAACCCATGTATCTTTTCAGACTCTTCTGAGTGCTTGATAAAAAAAATCTAAAAGCTAACTATTTTGTCTCCTGGATAACCATGAAGCTTATCCTATCTAATAAAAGAGTAATATGCAAATTATCCATCACTCTGCTACAGCCACAAGCCATGCCCACCAGCCAATCAGGAGCGAGTATGCAAATTAACCCAACCAAGATGGCTGCAGCCACAGAGAGAGCAGAGGGAGGCTTGGGTTTCCCCAGGGATGGAGGAAGCCAGGCTTCTGCAGCCCTGGCCTGCTTTGGCCTCCACTTAAGGCTACAAAGTTTCAATTATAGGAGATAAATAAATCCCAACAGAAATGGCTGCCGCCATGGAGCGAGCAGAAGGCTTGGCTCCACTCCAGGCTACAAAGTTTCAATTGTAGAAGATAAACAAATCCCAGATACCAGGGCCTCTGCTTGGGTCGCCGGGGGGCGTGGCCGGCCTGCAAACCACCACAGGCTCCTCGCCCAGGCCGCCCCACATCCCAAGGCACCCCCACCCTGATCCAGGACACCCTTCAGGGAAAACCAGCTGGCCCCCACCCATGCACCAGGCCTCTATCCTATCTAATAAAAGAGTAATATGCAAATTGATCATCACTCCAACACACAAGATGGCTGCCCCCATGTAGTCAAAGATCCTGCCCCCATGTGGACACAAGATGGCCACCACAAGATGGCCAGCAGGAGAGGGCAGTTGGGAGGGAACAGGCCTGCAGGGGAGGGCAGTTAGGGGTGACCAGGCTGGCAGAGGAGGGAAGTTGGGGGCAAACAGGCTGGCAGGGGAGTAGTTAGACATCAATCAGGCTGGCAGGGGAGTGGTTAGGGGGTGATCAGGCTGGCAGGCAGAAGCGGTTAGGGACAATCAGGAAGGCAGGCAGGCGAGCAGTTGGGAGCCAGCAGTCCTGGATTGTGAGAGGGATGTCCACCAGTGGGATAGGGCAGTCGGACATCCCTCGAGGGGTCCCAGATTGGAGAGGGTGCAGGCTGGGCTGAAGGACAACCCCCCCCCCCCCGTTCATGAATTTCGTGCACTGGGCCTCTAGTTAAGTTTCTATAATGATGCTCCTTATTCTCAATAACCTGTTTATAGTTAATGCTCAAAACCCTTGTTAATGAAATAATCTGATGATCAAAGATGGTCTCATCCAATTATCATTGTGTATCATCAATCAGAAAGGTACAAAATCCCTTAAATGTTGTAAGATAGATATATAAATGTAAACTACTTATAAAGAAGAAATGCTTGAAACAAGTTAAATCTATTTCAAGAGGTCAGTGTTTTCCAAAATGTAGGATAAAGGACAAATACATTAAATTGTAACAGAGACCGACATCAATTCTCACAAAACTGTCACATCCAGAAAATAAAGACATAGATTGGTATCCAGACTGATAAGTCACAGAAGGTAGTCCTGTAGATGCTTTTCATCACTATTAACTTCTACACTTTTAAGATTCTCAAAAAAATGTTTGGTTAAACATGATATATGATAGCCAAAAGGGGGGGTGGGGGGGACACAACTAGAAGATATATCTATCTATATAAAAGCCTAAGTGACCACTGCAACCAAACGGAGGACCGAACAGGCTGCATGGGGCGACCAGGCCGGCAGGGAGGTTAGTGAGGGGTGACCAAACGACGGAGCAGCAGGCTGCGTGGGGCAACCCAGCCAGCAGGGGGGTTCGTGAGGGGCGACCAAACGAACAAGCAGCAGGCTGCGTGGGGCGACCAGGCCGGCAGGGGGGGCAGTTGGGGGCAACCAGGCCAGCGGGGGGGGGGGGGGGGGCAGTGAGGAGCGATCAGGCTGGAGGCAGAGGCAGTTAGGGGCCATCAGGCAGGCAGGCAGGCAGGTGAGTGGTTAGGAGCCAGTGGTCTAGGATTGTGAGAGGGATGTCCTGATTGGAGAGGGTGCAGGCTAGGCTTAAGGGACACCCCCCCCCCATGCACAAACTTTGTGCACTGGGCCTCCAGTGTGTGTGTGTGTGTGTGTGTGTGTGTGTGTGTGTGTGTGTGTATTCTATATTTTTTCAGGCAGTCAGAAATCACATCCTGCTGATGGAAACAGCAACACACCAGACAGGAAGTAGTCTTGCAAAACAAAACAACAGAATCCAGGATATGAACTTGTTACAAACTAACAGTAAACACAAGCAGAGTTCTGCAAAGTGGGCAATTACTAGACAAGCAGCCTGGCTTTTTTCCACATGAAAGACAACACAAGATGCATAATGGCCAAACTTTGGCTTTGATTAAAACAACAATCAGGCAAATAATACTGATAGAATATTTGATGGCATTAAAGAATTACTGTATTTTCTTAGATGTTACAATGATATTATGATTATGTTTAATAATAAGAGACCCTGGCTTGTAGAACTGCATGTTTGAAATATTTACAGGGGAAATAACACAATGTCTAGAATTTTCCTCATAGTAGTACATTGGGCAGAGATGTGGGACCTTCACCATTCCTCCTCCTGGAGAAGGATATGGGGATCATTATATGGTCCTGTCTACTTTGGTATGTTTCAATGTTCTTTAATACAAGGTTACAAAGGTAACCAGGCCAGAATATCAGTCCAACAAAAAGAGTGGTCCTGATCTGACCCATGTATCCTGTCCATAAACAAGGAAGGTTCACATCACACCATTATGGCTCTTAATTACTAACCTACATGCAAACGGGTTTTCAAAAGAGTCCTACAACTGCCAAGTCTGCCAACAGAAAAGGTTATTAATAGTCCCCTCTTGTAAACAGTACAACAGATACAAAGCATTAAAATTAGACTTTATTATCAAATGTCTGAATCTAGAATAAGATTTAAAGTACGATGATGATGCCTTAGCCCAGTCGTCGGCAAACTGCGGCTCGCGAGCCACATGCGGCTCTTTGGCCCCTTGAGTGTGGCTCTTCCACAAAATACCACGTGCGGGCGCCCACGTACAGTGCGATTGAAACTTCGTGGCCCATGCGCAGAAGTCGGTTTTCGGCTCTCAAAAGAAATTTCAATCGTTGTACTGTTGATATTTGGCTTTGTTGACTAATGAGTTTGACGACCACTGCCCTAGCCGGTTTGGCTCAGTGGATAGAGCTTTGGCCTGCAGACCAAACAAAGGGTCCCAGGTTCGATTCCAGTCAAGGGCATGTAGCTTGGTTGCAGGCTCCTCCCTGGCCCGGGACCTGGTCAGGGCTCATGCAGGAGACAACCAATCGATGTGTTTCTCTCACATTGATGTTTCTGTCTGTCTTTCCCTCTCTCTTCCACTCTCCCTAAAAATCAATGGAAAAATATATTTGGGCAAGGATTAACAACAACAAAAAAGTAGATGATAATGATGCAATTACTGACAATCCTTCCAATAAGTAACTTTTTCATTAGTTGTTCAAGAGACCAAAACTATTTTGAGACTTAAAACTATAAACTATTGCTTTCTGGCATGGCCAAAAAGCAGGTCTCTGGGTTACAAAGAAAAATACGCAAGAGGGAAAACTTACCACCAAAGTAAAGTCCTTTCTGGCCTAAAACCCAGAGGCAGCCTCAACACACCTTTAATGAGCTGATCAAGAGAGGTCATTTCCCTGATTTGATTTCATCGCTCTTTAGAGGAAAAAAGCAGAGAGATTAAATTAAGCCCTCTTCCCGTATGATGGAATCCTGTTTGGTGGACTCTATTCTAGCAGTACATTTTCCATCTCAATGTCAAAGCTATACTGAAAAAGCTTTACCAATCTTATTAAATACTTGGAAGAATATAGTTCTCTTAGCTCTGTTTCTAAATAATTCTTTTCATATATATCAGAAATGTTTCATAATTAAATAGTTATTAAGGTCTTTTTAAAACACTCAAAGCAATCCTTAAAAATGTAAATCAATCTCAAACTTAATTATATATTAAGTTAGTGGTGTAACTATTCAGAGAATTATTCTAAGTGATTTTAAGACAGTGTCTGCAGGGTGGTCCAGGAAGCATCTACCTAAGTTGGGAATGGGAGCCCTAGACACTAGCCATAGAGCAGTGGTTCTCAACCTTTCTAATGCTGCGACCCTTTAATACAGTTCCTCATGTTGTGGTGACCCCCAACCATAAAATT
Organism: Cnephaeus nilssonii; assembly: GCF_951640355.1. Classification (NCBI taxonomy): domain Eukaryota; kingdom Metazoa; phylum Chordata; class Mammalia; order Chiroptera; family Vespertilionidae; genus Cnephaeus; species Cnephaeus nilssonii. The sequence continues at coordinate 39,758,693 of NC_137072.1, read as the reverse complement.
ATTTTCGTTGCTACTTCATAACTGTAATTTTGCTACTGTTAATGAATCGTAATGTAAATATCTGTGTTTTCTGAGAGTTGTATTGCTAGAAAATACAAAAGCTTTAATCAAAATAACCTTGTGTGAAAACTGTACCTGTATCCAAAATCAAATCAATTAAGTTTAAAATGACATTTTTGACTAGAAACACTGAATGTTGCCTAGGTAATAAAGGGTCACGGGTTATTTTTACCTTAGTTGCAAGCTCATCACCAGCCCCAGTCGGGGCACATGCAGGAGGCGACCAGTTGGTGTCTCTCTCACATCAACATTTCTATCTCTGTGTCTTTCCCCAACCCTTCCACTCTCTCTAAAAATCAACGGAAAATAATATTCTCAAGTGAGGATTAACAAAACAAAACAAACAAACAAACAAAAAAAAACTAAACTATAAGGTATTACCTGGCACAGGCAGGTTTGGTTCAATGGTTAGAGCTTTGGCCCAATGACCAAGGGGTCTTGGGTTCGATTCCCAGTCAAGGGCACATACCTCAGTTGCAGGTTTCCCAGTCCCAGTAGGGACACATGCAGGAGGCAACCAATCAATGTGTCTCTCTCACATCAATGTTTCTCTCTCACTCCCCCTCTTCCCTCCCTTCCACTCTCTCTAGCAGTAAATGGAAAAGATATCTTCAGGTGAGGATTAAATTTTTAAAAAGTCTTACCTATAAGAGATATGAATTAAAAGACTATGGATAAAATTATACATCTGGAATTTGCTTTAAAATATGCTAATATTTTTTGGGTAAGTTTAAGGAGAGAGAAAAAACAAAAATACCAGAATACAGCAAGTTGATGGTAGCTGAAACTAAATGATGGGTGCATTGAAGATTGCTGTACTAACCTCTCTACTTTTGTCGTTAAAATCATCCATAATAATAATAAAAATATCTCTAAGATATAGTATCAATATACATCTAAAAGTTCATATACTTACTTCTATTTAAAATCTGTACTAATGAAATGATGACAAACTATGTAAACCATTTTATGAACAATGTTCATGACAGCTCTAGCACACAAGAAAGGAAAAAGCTATAAAAAAGCAGAAACTAATGCATTATATTAAACTAGTGGCCCGGTGCATGAATTCGTGCTCATTGAAATGAATTAGAAGAAATATTTTAATATCGCTATTTGCCCTTTCTCTATAATAGAAATGTCAACCAAATTAATGATCAACAATGACAGATGGAAACACACGCATGCGATTGGCGCCAGCGAGAGCTTTATATGTATCCCGCATGCACGAGTCAACGTAGCCTTTTATAGATATAGAATAAACTTGCTTAATTAGACCTGCTTTCTGATTTAGCTAAACTTTTTCCAGCCCAGTGAAGCACCCCAACTTCTCTTTCAGTTAATTGTGCACTAGTGGCCCGGTGCACAACAGCAGTAAATATCAACACGAAGCTGATTATTATTGTAGATCACACAGGGAGAACAAAGGATAAAATACTTAGCTACAGCAGTGTTTGACTATATTCTGCGCAGTGAGAAAACCTGAAGTCATTTTCAAGGTCCACCATTTCTTACTTCTTTTCAGTCAGGTCAAGTTTCTAAGCTTTCTAAATCTCTGTTTTCCGGCTAATGAAAACAGAATTCCACCGAGTCTCCTCTCTACCTAATCCCGGACTTCTGTGAGGATCAAATGAGATGAGGCATGGGAAAACACTTCACAGACATTTGGTTACAGTGTGAAATGTTTACACCTGGCTATAAAGCAAGTCGTGTTCCTGGGCTGAAGAAATTGCAAGGAGGCTAGTCGTCACTAGGGAGAGGAAGCCGGACATTGCTATGTGACGTCATTACCCAGACGGACACTTAGCATATTAGCCTTTTATATATATATAATAGAGGCCCGGTGCACGAAAATTCGTGCACTTGAGGGTGGGGAGGCCCTCAGCCCAGCCTGCGCTCCCTTGCAGTCTGGGACCCCTTGGGGGATTTCCCTGGGGGATTGGGCCTAAGCTGGCAGTCAGACATCCCTCTGGCAGCCCGGGAGCCCTCGGGGGATGTCTGATTAAGGGCTTAGTCAGACATCCTTAGTGCTATGGTAGAGGCGGGAGAGGCTCCCACCACCGCCGCTGTGCTGGCCAGCCATAAGTCGGCTTCTGGCTGAGCAGCACTTCCCGTGGAAGCGCACTGACCACCAGGGGGGCAGCTCCTGCATTGAGCGTCTGCTCCCTGGTGGTCAGTGTGCGTAACAGCGGCCAGTCCTTCCGCCATTAGGTTCAATTTGCATATTACCTTTTTATTATATAGGATATATAGACTAGAGGCCTGGTGCATGAAAATTTGTGCACTGGAGGGGGGGGGGTCCCTCAGCCCAGCCTGCCCCCTCTCACAGTCCGGGAGCCCTCAGGGATGTCCTCTGCGGGAGGGAACCATGCTGATCAGGGAAAGGCACCCCCCCCCCCACTGCCAGCCGCAGTGGCTGCCTGAGCACCAGACCTCGCAGCCGCTGTGGCTTTGTCCGGATGGATGCCTGCCCTAATTAGCATATTACCCTTTTATTAGTATAGATTATTTAAAATAGTCAAACAAGCCCTGGTCAGTGATGCTCCGTGGTTAGAGTGTTGGTCCTCAAACACCCAATGTTTCTCTCTACCCCCCTCTAAAAAAGAAATCAATGAAAGCCTGGCCACGTGGCTCAGTGGTTGAGCATGGACCTATGAACCAGGAGGTCATGGTTCGATTCCCAGTTAGGGAACATGCCTGGGTTGCGGGTTCGATCCCCATTAGGGGGGCATGCAGGAGGCAGCCAATCAATGATTCTCTTTCATCACTGATGTTTCTATCTCTCTTCTCCCTCTCCCATTCTCTCTGGGGAAAAAAAAATGGGAACCGGGCCAGCGTAACTCAGTGGTTGAGTTTTTGACCCAGGAACTAAGGGAATCGTGGTTTGAGTCCTACATGGATTAACCAAAAAATAAATAAGTAAATTTTAAATAAATAGAAATAAAAGCAAAGCAAATGAAACTAGAATGAAATACACCAGATGACTAACAATGTGTATGAAAACTCAAAAATAGTTTTACTTGGTTTCATTCCTACAGTATCAATTTTTTAAGTAACTTATTTTTATAATCACAATAGTGGCCCGGTGCACAAAAATCATGCACATTAAAGGGGATTAATTAGAGGAAATATTTTTATATTGCTATTTGCCCTTTCTCTATAATAGAAGTGACAGAGATGAAAGAAAATTAGTAAAATGTATATTAAAATCTTCTTCCTCCTGTCAAGAGTCTGGGGCGCGCCACGGAACCCAGAGTCAAGTCCCCGCCCACCCGCGGTGCCTCAAAATCGCGAGAGACCCAGCCCCAGCCAGCCCCACCTCCATTAGCCAAGATCCAGACCCTGCCGGCCCCACCGGACAGGGAGGTGCAGCCTCAGGTCCCCTGGCCTGGCACCAGGCGGAGGGCATAGCCTCAGGTCCCCTGTCAAGCCCCGCTGGGTGGGGGGCACAGCCTCAGGTCTCCTGGCGCACATCGGGCAAGGTGCACCGCTTCAGGTCCACCGTCAAGCCCCGCCAGGTGGGGGATGCAGCATGAGATCCCCTATCAAGCTCCGCCGGGCGGGGGGGCATGGCCTGAGGTTCCCCTGCCCAGCACTGGGGTGGGGGGTGCAGCATGAGGTCGCCTGTCCTGGCACCCAGACGGGGGGCATGGCCTGAGGTCCCCCATCAAGCCTCACTGGGCGCGGGGGGCACAGCCTCAGGTCCCCCAGCCCGACGCTGGGTGGGGGGCGCAGCCTGAGACCACCCAGCCCGGGCCGGGGCAGGGGGCACACCTTGAGGTTCCACATCAAGCCCCGCCGGGGAGGGGGGTGCGGCCTGATGTCCCCCGTCAAACCCTGCTGGGCAGGGGGTGTGACCTGAGGTCCCCCGTCAAGCCCCACCGGGCGGGGGGGCGCAGGCTCAGGTCCCCAGCCCTGGCCCAGCACCATGCAGCCTCAGGTCCCTGCTGATTGCACCTTAAGGCTCGTTATGTGAACTCTGCCTCTGCTGTGGGTGCAGCCATCTTGTGTTACAGAAACCCCGCCTCCACCGTGGGCGCCATATTTGTGACAGTGTGATGGTTAATTTGCATATTCCCTCTGTATCAGATAGGATCTACTTAATAAAACTCATCCAGCTTGCTGATTCCATGTTTACCAAGCAGCTCTCTAAGACCTTTAGGTCTAGCAGTGTCTTTCCTAGAGAAGAGCAAGTACTGACCCAGCAGAAAAGGCATTCAAGTCCCTTCCCAGCTGTTCATCAATACAGATAATAAAAACTGCCATTTGGTCATCACACCATTTTCTTGTGAAACTGCACTATTCAGTCTTGTTCTCTATGACAGGGGGTCTCAAAGTGTGGCCTGGGCTCTGTCAGGGTCCCAGAGACCCTTTCTGTGGACCCATAAAGTCTAAGTGATTTTCATTTACCTCGTAACAGATCAAATGCAGAAGCAGATGAGAATCCAGCTGAGATTCTATTAAATCAGACATTAAGGAGAATGACAAAAATGCCACTCTCCCTGTTAAATTACTTTTTGTTTTGGAAAAGATTGCTATCTTTTCATAAGCAATATTACTTATATGTAATGGATTTGTTATTATTATTAAAGAGAAATATATTTTTAAAATTTCTTAACCTTAATTTTGAGATAGGGATCTTCAATGTTTAAAAATGTAAAGAGGTCCTGAGATTAAAATGTTTGAGAACCACTGACATAAGATAGTGGTTCTGGTGGACAGAAACCTGGTGTTCATGGATGTGAGAGATTCCCATGTTCACAGATGAGAAAACATGCTATTCTTATGACAGCAACACTCCCCAAAGTCATCTACAGAGTCAAGGCAATCCCTAGCAAAATCCCACGTGCCCTTTTTGCAAAGTTGATGGAAATTTATCCAAAAAAACCTAGGGAAATGCAAGGTACCCAGAACAGCCAAAATAATCTTGGAAAAAACAAAATTGGGAGAGTCATATTTCCAGAATTCAAAACTTACTACAAAACTACAGCAATCAATATTGTGTGGTAATGGCACAGACATACAGATGGATGGAATAGAACTGAGAATCCAGAAATACTTTACCTTTATGTAAATACTTTACAATTAATTTTCAAAAGGGTGCCAAGACCATCTGATGGGGAAAGAATATTCTTTTCAACAATTGGTGCCAGGACAACTGGACATCCACATGCAAAAAAATGAAGCTGGATACCTATCTCACTCTATATAAAAATTAACTCAAGCCTTAGCTGGTATGACCCAGTGGATAAAGCGTTGGCCTGCGGACTGAGGATCCAGAGTTCAATTCCGGTCAAGGGCACATGCCCAGGTTGGGCTCGATCCCCAGTGTGGGGTGTACAGGAGACAGCTAGTCAATGATTCTCTCCCATCATTGATGTTTCTATCTCTCTTTCCCTCTCCCTTCTCTTTGAAATCAATAAAAAATATATTTAAAAAATAAAATCAATAAAAACATATTTTAAAATTACCTCAAAATGGACCAAACAAACACCTCAATGTAAGAGCCAAAACTACAAAACTCAGAAGAAAACATTGCAGTAAATCTTTGTGAGCTTGCATTAGGAAATGACTTCTTAGGACACCAAAAGCAGCAAAAAGAAAAATGATTTCCCACAGCCAGCCGCAGGTACTGGTGCCCAGGACCGCAGGGTGGGCGGCTTCTCCATCTCCCGAGCTGCAGCCAGCCTCAGGTACTGGGGCCCGGTTTCTCCATCTCCCCCAGGACATGGGGCGGGTGGACATGGGGTGGGCGGCTTCTCCGGCTGGCTGTAGCCTGGGATCATAGGGCAGGCGGCTTCTTCATCTCCCAGGTCGCATCCACTTTCAGGTGCTGGCACCTGGTTTCTTGTCTCCCCCAGGACGTGGAGAGGGCGGCTTCTCCAGCTGGCTGCGGCTTGGGATCATGGGGCAGGAGGCTTCTTCATCTCCCAGGTCACAGCCAGCCTCAGGCGCTGAGGCCCGGTTTCTCAGTCTCCCCCAGGAGGTGGGGCAGGCGGACCTGAGGTTTCTGCTGCTGGCTGCAGCCTGGGATCACAGGGCAGGCGGCTTCTTCATCTCCCGGGCTGCAGCCAGCCTTAGGCACTGGCACCTGGTTTCTTGTCTCCCCCAGGTCGTGGGGTGAACCGCTTCTCCAGCTGGCTGAGGCCTGAGATCACGGGGCAGGAAGCTTCTTGGCCTCCATGGCTGCAGCCAGCCTCAGGCGCTGGGGCCCGGTTTCTCAGTCTCCCCCAGGACATGGGGCGGGCGGACCTGAGGCTTCTGAGGCTGGCTGCAGCCTGGGATCATGGGGCGGGCGGCTTCTTCGTCTCCCAGCCGCACCCAGCCTCAGGCACGGGGGCCCGGTTTCTCCGTCTCCCCAGGATGTGGGGCAGGCGGACGTGAGGCAGGCGGACCTGAGGCTTCTGAGGCTGGCTGAGGCCTGGGATCATGGGGCAGGCGGCTTCTTGGTCTCCGTGGCTGCAGCCAGCCTCAGGCGCTGGGGCACCGTTTCTCCGTCTCCCCAGGACATTGGGCAGGCGGACCTGAGGCTTCTGAGGCTGGCTGCAGCCTGGGATCATGGGGCAGGCGGCTTCTTGGTCTCCGTGGCGGCAGCCAGCCTCAGGCGCTGGTGCCTGACTTCTCCGACTCCCTGAGACCAGGAGAGGCTGGGGGGTGAGGCTGCCGCCATGTTTTCAGTTTAATTGCATACTCACTCTGACGGGATGGTGGGCGTGGCTGGGGCGTGGCTTGTGAGTGTAGCGGAGTGATGATTTGCATATTACTCTATTATTAGATAGGAGGATAAGTCCAACTCTCCTCTCTCTCTCCTTGTCCCTCTCTCCTTTCCCTCCCCTCCCCCTCATCTCAAGCTTTATCTCTCTGGGTCTCTTTATGTCAGGGATCCTTTTTCATCCCCTTCTCTTCCTTCCCACACTCCTCCTGACATATACTCTCCCTCCAAGGTGCCCACTCTATAGCCCTGTCCCTCTAACTCAAACACACACACACTTTATCTTTTATGCTGTATTTTCACTGTATCTTTTCTATGTTTACATACACAAATACTCATCATTGTGTTACAATTGCCTACAGTATTCAGTATAACCATAGACTATGCCATACAATCTAGGTATGTAGTAGGCTATAACTTCTATTCTATGTTTGCACAATGCCACACTTCTCAGAATAACGTATCCCTGTCATACAGGACCGTAAACTATTAAAGGTTAAGAGCCTCATTTTCATACATGTGCCTGATATACTTACTTCAGTGGATTTTCAAGTAACAGTGATAGAATCATAGTTTGAGAATTTGATGATTTCTAAAACCAAAAGGTATCATTCTCTTAAAGAGCATGACATTATTTTCCTTGGTACAAACAGGTGATGTGGAAACATGATTTGTCTCTGGATCAGAAGAGATCAGAATTAGAACTCTGTGTTATAGGACAGAGCATGAGCAAAGGAGATATATAGTATAAGACACTTCTACACAGACATGTGTTCTAAGAACACCAGCATAACTATTAGGATCATTTTACAAAAAAACAGTAAATGAACAGTCAACTAGATAAGTAAACACAGTTTGACTAAAGATGGAAAATGGGCTTAGGAACTTTAGAAACTGCCCTGATTAAGTACTGCAGGATCCCCTTTGAAAATCAATTAGAAAAGTCAAAATTTGTTACTTTCAATGTCTAAACATAACTTTGTAGAAAGGTAGTTTACCTTCCAGACCTTTGAAACTAAATAAACCCATTAAAAAAACCAAAATGATCAAAGAAGCTATATCTAATCATTAAAGCACAATCATAGCCATTTGGAGGTTGAAAGGACACTCGTTAATATGTAATAGTAACTTTCTTTAATGAACTTAATATGCCCATGGCTAAAGAGGTGTAAAAAAATAAAATACCATAATAGGAATTATAGTTCCTTATTCATTTGCCTTGTGCTGCTGGATAGATTATACTGTGTACCTCACATCTGTTGACATCAGATTATAAACTGCATATTCCTGTTTTACGACAGAATAATTTGTATCTTAGGTGCTGTACCTTCCATAGTACCTTACACATATACAGTTGACCCTTGAACAATGCTGGGGTTAAGGGCACCAACCCCTGCTCTTAAATCCAAGCGTAACTCTTGACTCTACAGTCAGCTCTTCACACCTGCAAATTCAACCATGAATCAAAAACAATATTTTTCATCTGAGATTGGGAATCTGTGCAGTTCAAACCTGCATTGTTCAAGAGTCACCTGTGCTGTTCAAGTGTCACCTGTGCTGTTCAATCGTCACCTGTACACTCAACTGAATTTGTAGGCTTGAATAGGTGGGATATTTACACAGCAACAGATGGCTGTTTCCAAGAGAAATGTTATTATAGTTCTTTGTGTTTTCTTTAAGTTCATTATCTCTATGACTAGAGGCCCAGTGCACGAATTCGTTCATGGGTAGGGTCCAGCTGGCCCAGCCCCAATTTGCGGATTGGGACTGGGCCTATTGGGAGGAGGAGACGGTGGGAGGTTGGCCAGCTGGCCTGCCTCAATCAGGGCCTGATCAGGGCTGGGCTGGCTGGGGGAAGGGGCCCAGAGCAATTGGTCGGCGGGCCCCACCCCCGATTTGGGTGAGGGAGTCAATTGGACTGGCCAGCCCCGCCCCCGAATGGGGTGGGGGGGCTGATCAGGGGAAGAGCTGGCTGGGGAGGGGTCGAGGGCCAATTAGGGTGGTGAGGGATGATCAGGGGTGGGGCCGGCCATGGGGAGGGGCTGTGAGTGGTGGGCTGACCACCTCTCCCCAGAATGGGGTTGGGGGGATGATCTGGGACCAGCGGCCTGGGGGAGGGGCCATGGGTGGTTGGCCCTGCCTCTGATCAGAGTGAGAGGTCTGATCGGGGGCGGAGCTGGCTAGGGGGAGGGGCCGCAGGCAGTTGGCTGGCAGCCCTGCCCCTGATTGGGGTGGTGGGGGCGATCTGGGGTGGGGCCAGGCAGGGAGAGGGGTTGCAGGAGGTTGACCAGCTGGCCCTGCCCCCTATTGTGGTAGGAGGGCAATAAGGGGCAGGGCTGGCTGGGGGGGAGGGGCTGTGGGCCCATGGGGTGGTGGAGGCCGATCTGGGTCAGTTCTCTGGCCACAGTGGGCATCATAGCGACTGGTCGTTCTGGTCGTTCCGGTGTTTTGGTCGCTGGCTTTTTATATATATATAGTCAATTCTTTCCACAGAGTATTCTCACAGTAAATGTGTCACTCAAAGACATGGACAAACAAAATCCAATCTCAGTAGTCATTTAATTACACATTTAACTGGCACCCAGTATAGAAATATTCCTAAGTAGATGTTGACAATCAACTTCAAGATTAAAATTTTAAATTACCTTTTATACATACTCATCTGTGCTTCTACTGGAAAGGATAGTAGTGGGAAAAGGGAATTTATTTTTATACCTTTATCTGCTTCTGCTCCTAGGGAGAGCATAAATCAGACACTAGATGCAAAAACTTCCTTTTTAGCCAAGTATGATTGGAAAAGTATCTACATGAGAAGCAGACCAAAAAAAATTCCACTTAAAGAATTTTCCACTAATTGCTTTTAATTCAGAACTTACCTAGTAATTTCACACACAAAAATGAAAAAGGTCCCTTCCAGCTTTAAGCCTTATAATTGGTTTATAACATATCTTGCCTTCAAGAGGACAATTATTTGGAAAGATCATTTTAGCTACGATTCTCACTAAGCAAAGAATTTAGATCATCTCATTAACCTTCTGCTAGGAGAGAAGTATTTCATCCATTAAATGTTTGACAAACTCCAACAACCACTGCGATTTTTTATAATAAAGAAGCCTAAAAAGCCCTAGCCGAGTAGCTCAGTTGGTTAGAATGTCATCTCAATATGCCAAAGTTGTAGGTTTGACCCCCAGGTAGGGAACATACAAGAGTCAATCAATGAATGTATGAATAGGTGAAAAAACAAATCGATGTTTCTCTTTCCTTTCCTCTCTTTTTTTAAAATTCAATAAAAAAATTTGTTTTAAGCCTAAATAAAATGTTATGCAAAACAATATGAAGACTAAAACTCCTACCTCTTAACTTTGCGTGTGGTCGTAATGGTTATTTTGTAAAACTAAGTGCAAAGTTGATGTAGGTAATCATATCCTTACAGACACAGCCTTTCTGCTCTCAAAGTATAATTTCTTGCTCTTATTGGGAGTCATTCATTTTCTAGGAGAAGAGCACCTCCTGAAGCACCTACACTTTTCCACCAAAGGGAGAAAGAAGCAAATGGAAAGGATAATAATGACTAATGACCTCCTTAGGTCGATTTTCACAGGGTGCACACCTTCTTGAACACTCCCAGGAAGTGCTAGGCCCAAACTTGGAAACTGCATGGGATACAACGCAGCATGTCTACTTCATTTAACCTAAAATGGAAGAAGTCAAGTATAATAAATATTTTTTACATGTTTTTATTTACTTTAGAGAGGAAGGAAGAGGGAGAGAGAAACAGTGATATAAGAAACACTGATTGGCTGCCTCTTGCACCCCCTTCCCCCACTGGGGATTGAGCCCACAACCTGGGCATGTGCCCTGACTGGGAATTGAACTGGTGACTCTTTGGTTCACAGGAGGATGCCCAAACAACTGAGCCACACTGGCCAAGATATATAAGAAATATTTTTAACAAAAATGTTCAATTCCATAGCTGAAAAGTTAACTGCTCTCTTCCAGTCTGTTTAGGATATATTCTGACCTCTATTTGTCTATCAACATTCAGCACATTAAGAACTACTACTTCCTATGTTGAAAATGACAGCTCCTGCCATGCCAAACTCGCAGCATCTCATTCAGCAGCATGTCACCCTGAGAGGCCCATCTTTCTTGCCTTATTCAGATCCCCTCACTCCTACCCCCAAGTCTTCTCATTTGTTGCAAAGGTACTTTCCACTGAACAACTGTTTCTCTTATTTTTGTCATCTCTTTCTTAGCCACACACTAACCTCCCTCAATGGCAAACAAAATGTATCTAGAGTATAGTGTAGGGGGAAAAACAACTTACTGCTGATATTTCAGATGTAATATCACCTTTTGGACAAAGAGCAGAAGTGTCTGGTTCAGTATCTTCACTTTCTCTCATTTACATTTGAAAACAAAAATGCTAATGGGCAAATGTAGCATTAGTATACCTGCACCAAAGAAAAAGTCAGAATACCACAAAAGTCTTAAGAGACCCAGAAGTCCTCTTCAAAAATGAACTACGGGTAGTGCATTGTCCAACTCTTCAATGGAAAATCTCATTCATCTCACCCTTCTAATAATCCTGCTTTTCTTCAAGGATTGCCAATCAAATTCTACTACACGTTCCAATTTATTATCATACTAGAGGCCCGGTGCACGAAATTCATGCACGGGGGTGTGTGTGTGTGTCCCTCAGCCCAGCCTGCACCCTCTCCAATCTGGGACCCCTCGAGGGATGACCGACTGCCCGTTTCGGCCCGATCCCAGTAGGATCGGGCCGAAACGGGCAGTCGGACATCGCTCTCACAATCCAGGACTGCTGGCTCCCAACTGCTCGCCTGCCTGCCTGCCTGCCTTCCTGATTACCCCTAACCGCTTCTGCCTGCCAGCCTGATCACCCCCTAACCACTCTCCTGCCAGCCCAATTGATGCCTCACTGCTCCCCTGACAGCCTGTTTGCCCCTAACTGCCCTCCCCTGCTGGCCTGGTCACCCCTAACTGCCCTCCCCTACAGGCCTGGGTCCCCCCAACTGCCTTTCCCTGCAGGCCCGATTGCCCCCAACTTCCCTCCTCTGCCAGCCTGGTTACCCCTAACTTCCCTCCCCTGCAGGCTTGATCGCCCCCAACTGCTGGCCATCTTGTGGCGGCCATCTTGTGTCCACATGGGGGCAGCCATCTTGTGTGTTGGAGTGATGGTCAATTTGCATATTACTCTTTTATTAGATAGGATAACTATCAGTTTTTCGATTGAAAGCACATAATACTTAAAGAGTAAGATGTGGGTGGTAGTAAGCCAACTTAGAACACAACATCCTATCTAATAATAGAGCAACATGTAAATTACCATCACTCCGCTACGCCCACGATTGGGCGGCGGGAGGCTGGGGGGCGGGACTCGGGGTGGCCTATCCGGCCATTGAGAGGCACGGATCCGCTGCCACTGAGGGGGGCTACCCTGCTGTTGAGAGGCGCAGGGAGCAGGACTCCCGCCCCCTGTGCCTCTCAACGGCCAGATCCGCGGCCGCTGAGGGGGCCTGCCTCAGACACCCAGCTGCGCCTCTCAACGGCAGGGTAGCCAGGTGTCCGCGGCAGTCCCCCTCAGCGGCCGCTGAGAGGCGCAGGGGGCGGGAGTCCCGCCCCCTGCGCCTCTCAACAGCAGGGTAGCCCCCCTCAACAGCAGCGGACCATCAAAAGTGGCGGAGCTGGGTGCCTGTCTGCTCTGGCACCAGGCCTTTCAGAAGCCTGGTGCACCAGCGGACAGGCACCCAGCTCCACCGCGAAAAGCGAAAGCGTATAGGGGACCCTACACATGCATGATTCAATCATGCACTGGGCCTCTAGTTTTAAAGAATGACAGACAGTCTGAGCTGGAAAGCAGCTTAAAGCTGCTTTAACCCTGTGCTGCTGAGATTGGGACATGCTTATCCCTAGGAGGGCGCTAAAGAACCAGAAGTGGAGGTGGTAAAATGGTCCTGGAGCTATACATAATTGATTTAGTAAAAAAATATATATATATACACATATATACACAAAAAACTGGGCCCACCTGACACTAATAGAATATTTTCACTTCATCTTGTAACAAACCAATTTCTTAAAGTACACCCAAGATATAGTTTTCACATATATTAAAAACTTTGCTGTGGTTCTGGCCAGTTTGCTCAGTGGTTACAGTAGGCCGGCAGACCAAAGGATCGTGGTTTCGATTCCTAGTCAAGGGCATGTACCTCGGTTGCAGGTTTCCCAGCCCTGGTTGGAGCACGTGTGGGAGGTATGGGTAGCTTGGTAGGCAACCAATCGATGTGTCTCTGTCACATCGATGTTTCTCTCTCTCTTTCTACTCCCCTCTTCCCTCCCTTCCATTCTCTCTAGAAATCAATGAAAAAAAATATACTCAAGTGAGGATTAAAAAGAAAACATAAAAAACAACAACTTTGCGGTGGGGAAAAGGTACTTCTGATCTATGTTAATCAAATAGCAAGAACATCTCAAATGTGTAATGTTTCTCCAAATGAAGGACAATGAAATTCAGCAAGTCATGAAGAAATTGTGAAGGGTCTGCAGAGTAAATGGCTGTATGATGCCAACAGATGGTTGTGAAATGTGCAACCTGTCTTCCTCATGTCCTGACCAAAGCTCCACAGGGCTCTTAAAGTCTTGTTAATCAGTAAACATACCACCTTCCTTAAAAATTCAAAGCCACTGATGCCCTGGCCAGGTGACTCAGTTGATTGGAGTGTCGCCCCATACACCAAGAGTTTGCAGGTTCTATTCCCGTTCAGGGTACATACCTCCATTGTGGGTTTGATCCCCAGTCGGGACATTTATGGGAGGCAACCGAGCAATGTTTCTCTCTCACATTAATGTCTCTCAAAAATCAATAAATAGCCCTATCTGGTTTGGCTCAGTGGATAGAGTGTCAGCCTGCGAACTGAAGGGCCCTGGGTTCGATTCCAATCAAGGGCACATGCCCGGGTTGCTGGCTCAATCCCTGGCTGGAGGCATGCAGGAGGCAGCTAATCAATGATTCTCTCTCATCATTGATGTTTCTTTCTATCTCCCTCTCTGAAATCAATAAAAAAATATATTTTAAAAAAATCAATAAACATATCCTCAAGTGACAACTTTGTTAAGTGGTAATTAAAATATGCCTCATTTTTAAGATCTATATGCATGTGCATCATTCCTTTCTTTAATTTAGTATTCCAACAGATACATACTTCTTAGCACTTTGGAGAAAGAAAGGGAAACATCCCATAACCATTATAATCCCATACAGCTCTAGAAAATCAGACCTCAGAAGTCAAAATAAGATACCTTAAATACAGCCTGGACACATAAGACAACTTGAAAAGATTTCATGAAAATGAATTATTTTTCTCAGGAGTTTCTATGTCAAAGAAGGTTTGGAGAGGGGCGGGGGCGGGGGGGGGGGGGGAAACAGCTGTTAATTGAAGGAATACTGGTCCTTCATCTGTAGTGTGGATCCCATACCCTCCTCTTACCTGGTACCATCAACCTCTTTCTCCCTGTCACTGTCTAAACACGCCCCAGCCTCTGCTGTCTCCAAAGACAGAGCCACAAGGTAGGGAGAATGGAGGTCTGGGAAGCAGGAACACAGAAGGACAATGCAGCTCCTTTGAAGGGGGCCAACGGCCTCCTTGCTGCTAGATCTATGGGGTGGGTGGGCCTCTACAAGAACTATCTTCTTTCTCCAACTTAGGGTCTGGGCCTTGTGTGATGCTTACTCTGCCCTGCATGCTTTTGTCCTCCTCCTTTCTCACCTCTCCCTACCTTTATGCTCCTCCTTTGCCCTGCCTGATTGGAAGTTACTGCAAACAATAGGCAATTCTACAAACTGACACTCGAATCCTTACCCAGTTTAACTGTATGTGCTCCTTCTCTTGTGTCTTTTTCTTAAATAGAGTCAATTATTATGCGTTCTTATTTCTTTTTCACAAAGATTTTCACTTTGTTCTTTGAAGTACAACTTAGATACTCAACAAATAATATGAATGGCACAATGCTTCTAAAATGATTATTCCCCATTTTTTTATTGGAATAATTTATTATTCTTTTTTTTTAATAATAAATTTTTATTGATTTCAGAGAGGAAGGAAGAGGGAGCGAGAGATAGAAACATCCATGATAAGAGAATCATGGATCAGCTGCCTCCTGCAAGTCCCCACTGGGGATCGAGCCCACAACCCAGGCATGAGCCCTTAACAGGAATCGAACCTGGGACCTTTCAGTTCACAGGCCGACGCTCTGTCCACTGAGCCAAACCAGCTAGGGCAATAATTTATTATTCTAACCAAAGTACAAAATATGGAAAATAAGTGTATTTGAATAATTTTAGAGTAAAGCTGCACACCAGCAGATTTGAGTTTTTACAACCTTTGAAAAGAAATATGCAGAGTTAAGACAAGTGGCAATACAGGTTCTGACCAACTACTTCCTTTGAGTGTGTGCAATTCCTAGAACAATGTAATCATTTGTTTTTTCTTCCTATATGCTTGAGACACAAAGATAATGAAAAAGGTGTTCACTGAATTCACGACTGGTGGCTAGAAGGTGGAAGAGAAATGTTGAGACAAAAGGAGAAAGATGACAAGCTGGACAAGGAGATCACATAGCTGGACCACAGGCACTGCTGATGCAGTACGTGGTCTTATTCTCCATTAGAAGAGTTGTCCCAGAAGCAAGAACTTGATGGGTATAATCCCACTCTATTCTTCTGCATAATTACAAAGGTCACAGTACATTTAAATATTTTTCCCATCTTGGAGAGGTGGCCTAAAGTTTGTTCTACTGCAATTTGTGACCACTGATTCACTCTGCTGTGTGGACAGGCTTTGCCACTGGTTGCACTTTCTGTAGCCTCTTTTACAATGTTACAATGCAACCCGATTATCTCCCATCTTTCCTCCTACAGGTTGCCTCTGCCTCCCCCATTCCCCGATTTTTCATAGTCTTATCCATATATCTCATTTAATAGCAGTTTTCTTAGTAATTTTCTTGTTATCAAGACACTCCAAAGTTGTCAGATAACTTTTCCTGAGTAACTGCTTTTGTAATACTTTTATCAGTTTATATTAGTTAAATCGTGTAATTGCACTAAGGAGTACAACAGCCCTGAACAAGTTTAGGGACAAGAAAACTGGCTTTTCTAAGCACAACTCAACTTGGTAGAAAGAGAAAAAGAGACAAAGTAGACAGTGGCCACCAGTCCCAGCACTTCACTGCCCACAGGTAAATAAGACTTACCAGAAGAGTGAGTCTACCTGCCTCACTGTGCCCCAGTTCTGCTCTTCTGCTCTTGGCTTTTTATGGCTGCAGTTAAAACCATATGCTGAATTTCCATGCAAATTTCTGGTGAACATTTTTTTTTTTTACCTACAGATTCCTCAAATTCATCCCTCCTTCCCATTTAAAACAAATAAACAAGCAAAAACTGACAACTGATCCCTCAATCTCAAGGAAAGACAGCATATTGTCTACCCAGTTGCCCAAACCAAAAACCTGCAAATACATTTCTAACCTCTTCCTCTCAATTAAACTCGTATCTTCCCTCCCACCTCTCAGCGTACATTTTCAACAAGCAAGGCCAGGTGAGATGTCACTCCATCTTTCTTACAGAGCCGGAGTCCAAAATCCTTTACTAATATACCCAGTGACACAGTATGTCAAATGAGTTCTGTTGCTCCAGTATGTATATCTTCTTCACCACTATATTCCTGACACATACTTAACAGAACAGAATCTCAGGAAATACATGTTTAGTAACTTGGTCTTTTGTGCAATAAACATGTGGGGAAAGACTTCTAGTATTTAAACTATAAAGCTCAGAAAATGAGAGGAATACAAGTGAAAGCCGCTGCTGCTACATACTCCAAATGATGTGACAATGGGGAGGGCAGTATTTTTAGGTTAGGGTAAAATTAGAATTACTTTGAGTTCATGTTCATCTTATTTTAGATATTCTCTAGATTTTGTATATGTATACATGTGTGCATATATGTAAGTGTGCACTTGGGATCTAAACATACAGAATAGTTAAATACAAGGTAGGGGAACAGTAAAGAACTACGTTTAATTATCAAAATAACAAATCATTGAAGAAGTTCCTATGTGGCAAACACACTAAAACTGTTATTTGTATTGAAGGGAGAGGTCAAAGATCCTTTGGAAATATGCTGCAAGCTATAAAACCCTTTCACTAAAAAAACAGACCCATACTAGAAATGTTAAACACAGACTCAAAAGTCCAAGGACACTCTCCCTTTCCCCCATCTATGAATAACAGGCAGAATCTGAGGAGAAAGTTAACCCAAGCTCCCCACTCTCCAAGTGGTGACCCTGGGCACTCCCATTTTACCTACTGTGAGCATTTTTAGGGGAAGCACAGCACAGAGCATGTAATCTAAAAAAAATTCAGTCATTACTGTTACTAAAGAGCCAGAGGCCAGACCAGGGCAGCTCTGAAATACCACACTGTGCTCAGGAAGCCACTGCATCTAAGCACAGAATCCAATCTCAATCTTCAAATATTAGAAGGGACAATTGAACATGCCTTCATTTTTCAAGATGACAGTGCAAAACAGTTAATATTAAAATACACGAACACCCTCTAACAGAAGATGTTGCTTTCAAGTGATACTATTTTTTAAAAAAAAATTAAGTTCTGAAGTAATAAATTCAAAAATATATACAAATTTGGAAAATCTGTTTGATATTCCAAAGGCATAATACATTTCCACTTTATAAATAACTGGATCACAATTCCTATGCCAATTAGTATTATAGTTCAATAGACAATGGACCTAATAACATCACCATAAAAGTTCAAAGCTAACTATCAGAATCAGCTCCAATAATGTTAAACTACTGTTTGGCCTTATGGTGTGGGATACCCCTGATCTCAACCATCATCACTATAAAAACTACTATTAAAACTTTTTATTCAAAGCCAACATATCTGACCCTTAGCTATGCTGTGTGGCTAGTCCTCACCTCTATCATGTTACTTGGGCCCAAGGTGGGTGCTACACAGGACACCTACGCTTTTCCAATGATGCAATCTGCAGTAGTCTTGGAAGCAAGAAGCTAGACAGATCCCATATTCTGCTCTCCCCTCATTCTGCGAACTGTTTCCAGGTCTCAGTTTCCCATACAGCAAAACAGGTGTTCTGAAGAAAAACAAAAAAAGAAAGCAAGGGCTTTGAGTCCTCTGAATTATATGCCAAATATACTGTTTGGGTGGGAACTACAGCAATCTGCATTCATTCCTCAATTCTGTAGTAGAGCTGCAGGCTGTTAAATCTGAAATTAGCAGGTATTGAGTAACAACAGTTGTTGAGGATGGTAAATTAAAGACAAAAGAGGTGTCACAGTGCTCACAAGTCACTTCTCTCCTTACAGAAAGGCAAAGAGTATGGATAGAGGTGCTGACACTGTCAAGGCCTGAGAGTTCTGCAAAACAGCATAGACATGAAGGTTTACAACTGTCTGAATGCTTCAGGAAGGAAACCACTGAATTTAATTTCTCTGAGACTATTTCTCAAAGAAAACATGCAAACTGCAGTCTGAATATGAGACAAACTGGAAGGCCTGTTACCACCTTTATAAATACATTAACACTAAAAATTATCTTAAATGACATAGAAACCCTTTCTTTTCCTGGAATATATAATTTATTTCAATGTTTTAAAAAGCACAGTTTAATAGGTGCTTTAAGAATTTGCTTTAAAAAAATGCCAACCTAAAATCAATAGCATATATAAAATTAACGCTTTAACCAATTTCAATTTTTCTTTTGAAATACCACTGTTAAGACTTTACCTAGAGAGAACCAAGATGGCGACATAGATAAACAATGGTATTCACCGCCACCCACAACCACATCAAAATTACAACTAAAATACAGAACAATCATTCAGAATGGCCTGAAATCCACTGGGCCCTACAGGACAAGGCCACTCTTACTAACTCCAGGAGACATAGCAGCTCTACCTAATACATAAAAACAAACACAGGAAAGCAGCCAAAATACAGAGAAAAGAAATAAGACACAAATGAAAGAAATGGAAGCAAACTACTAGATACAAAATTCAAAACAATGGTTATAAGGTTGCTCAAGAATCTTAATGAGAGCTTCAAGGGACTTAGTGAGTTTGAGAATTTCAAAGACATGAGAAAGGACCAGTCAGAAATTAAGCATACACTAATTGAAATAAAGAATAATTTACAGGGATTCAACAGAGTCAAGTAAGGATTCCGAGAATCAAATCAATGATTTGGAATATGAGGAAGCAAAAAACACCCAATCAGAAGAAAAAGAATCCAAAAATATGAAGATAGTGTAGGGAGCCTCTGGGACAACTTCAAGCATACCAACATTCACATTATGGGGGTGCCAGAAGAAGAGGAGAGAGAGCAAAATACTGAAAACCTATTTGAAGAAAATAACGACAGAAAACTTCCCTTACCTGGTGAAAAGAAATAGATTTACAAGTCCAGGAAGCGCAAAGAGTCCCAAACAAGAGGAACCTAAAGAGGCCCATACCAAGACATATCATAATTAAAATGTCAAGGGTTAAAGACAAAGAGAGAATCTTAAAAGCCGCAAGAAAAAAGCAGTTAATTACCTACAAGGAAGTGCACATAGGACTGTCAGCTGATTTCTCAACAGAAACTTTGCAGGCCAGAAGGGAGTGGCAAGAAATATTCAAAGTAATGAATAGCAAGGACATATAACCAAGATTACTCTACCCAGCAAAGCTATCATTTAGAATTGAAGATCAGATAAAGAGCTACACAGATGAGAAAAAAAGCTAAAGGAGTTCATCACCACTAAACCAGTATTACATGAAATGTTGCAGAGTATTCTTTAAGAAGATGATCAAAAATATGAATAAAATGGCAATAAATACGTATCTATCAACAACTGAATCTAAAAATAAACAAGAAATCTAATGAACAAAATAAAATGATGAATAAAATAGAATCAGAGGCATGGAAACATGGAACAAACTGGCGAATCTCAGAGGGAAGGGCGGGCGGGAAGAGATTAACTGAAGATCTTATACGTATACTAGAGACAGGGTGCACAGATTGGTGCACCGGTGGGGTCCCTCAGCCTGGCCTGTGGGGAATGGGCCGAAACCGGCTTTCCGACATCCCCTGAGGGGTCCCGGATTGTGAGAGGGCGCAGGCCAGTGCACGATTGGGGCCCGGGAGGGACCATGGGAGGAGGGCTCTAGGACATGTCTGGCTCGTCTCACCCAGTCCCAATTGGCCAGACCCCAGCAGCAAGCCTCTGCCCCCTGGTGGTCAGTGCACATCATAGCAACTGGTCAAACGGTCGGACACTTAGCATCTTAGGCTTTTATTATATAGGATATGCATTACTATGGACACAGACAATAGCGTGGTGAAGGCCTAGGATGGGGCAGGAACCTGGTGGAGGAGAGCAATGGAGGGAGGGGAACATCTGCAATACCCTCAACAATAAAAATTAAAAAAAATTTTTAAAAAGATTACCTAGCCTTGCCTGATGTGGCTTAGTTGGTTGGAATGTCGTCCCCATTCCTGGCAGGACACATACCTAGGTTACTGGTTCAATCCCCGGTGGGGGTGCATACATGAGGCAGCCAATTGATGTTTCTCTCATACATCGATGTTTCTCTTTCTTTCTTTCTCCCACCCCTTCCTTCCCCTCTCTCTAAAATCAGTAAAAACATATCCTCAGGTGGGAATTAAAAAATAAAAATTTTAAGACTATACCTGGATAAGTACCTTATGTGAGTTCCACAATTACAGTGCAATGGAAAACTGAACTCAGAGAAGACACCAATGTTATAGCTTCACTCTGCCACCAACTAACATATTTTTCTAATTAATTTTACCTCTGTGAGCTTCAGTTTCTGAGTCTTTAGAAATCTAAAATCCTAAGACTGCAACTGCAGTATTACACTATTTCCTGGCCATTACTTTCAGAAACTAGTTATCAAATCTGTTATAATATAGACCAAAACTCAAAGTCTTAGAAAATGACTGTCCTACTTCAAATTGTTGTTTCATTCACACCAAACACTACTTGAATAGCAAAAAGAATGAAAAGTTTCCCTCTCAATTCTATTATTCTAGACAGATTACAATGGCACTGATAAAAACAAAATACTCCATGCTACTGAATTAAGGCTGATTAAATGTATTGCTAGTTGTTAAACATTTAGTAAGCATATTCTTCACAAATTATCAATAACCTCCACACAGCAAACTGGAAGTTAATAATCTAGCTTTTATTTGCCCACTCATAAAATTATCTAGTAATACAATTTGTGGCAAAATAATGACTTTGGGAAAGCATCTGATCTGTTTTTTTATATTGAACTGTAAAATCGTGATATCATAAAAACTTACAATGAGTTACAGATTAAAAACCTCTAATATGACAAACATACTAGTACTCTAAATATTCTGAACTTGAAAGGCATAGTATGCTCAGTGTTGTGGACTTGACTTCAATACTAAAACTCATAGTCATTTAGGACCTCAAAACACTCTCTGCCAGAAAGCATTTCACTCCGTGACTGGAGTTCCACCAATCACAGAGACTTAAATGCTATGTGCCTGAATGCTCTGCAGTTTTACTTGGGGACTCTACTTTCTCCTTCCAAAGCATAAAATAAGCGGGAGGAGCCGTAAAAAAAAAAAAAAAGGTAGAGAGAGCAACTTCTGTCAACTGCCTTATTCATTTTGTCCTTTGGTCTTCACCGATTGCCAATCCCCTCCCTAGCTATGTAAGGTGTGAAGAAGCAAACATTGCTGATTCATCAGTTACTCATTTGCACAATGGCCTGTACTCCAAGTGACCCACTGAAGGGAAACCGGAAACAGATTCTAGTTTGATAACAAGTAACACTAAAAATTCAGATATTAATCAAAAAGGAACACTGACCTTCCAGAGAAAGTGTCAGCCATAAGGTTTTCAAATTACACTTCCGCACTACATGACAACCAATATATAGTACCAATTGTTTGAATGTTTTTATTTACCTGCTAAAAACACAAGTAAGAGAAAATGCTTTTGACTTTCAAATGTCTACATTTTTAAAAGGTAACTTTCCACAGGGACTTCAATTCTACTTTTAAAAGATCCTGGTATTCTCTGACTATGCTAAATTGTAATAAGCCAGGCAGCAATGGATTACAGTACTATATACAGTTTGTGTGGAGATGATGTGTACATGGCAAGGCAGAAATTATACAGATAATAAAATCTCAACAATGAAACATAGATACTATAATGTAGTAATCAACAAAAAGAAAAATCATATTCAGAAAGTATAGTCATTTTTTTAAATGTTTTTACTGATTTTCAGAACAAGAGATAGAAACATCAATGAGAGAGAAACATCAACATTGATCGGCTGCCTCCTGCACATCCCCTTGCCAGGGAATCAAGTCTGCAACCTGGACATGTGCCCTGACTGGGAATCGAACCATTGACCTCTTGTTCATGGATGGATGCTCAACCACTGAGCCACACCAGTGGGCAAATATAAAGTCTTTAAAGAACAGACTTTAAAGGGCTTGACATTTTCAGAAGAAAACATTTGAAGAGGGAATGTTTAACATGTTCAGAGAAAGATGCAACTTGTAAATCTTTATCAAATTGGTCACTATGTTTTTATCCCCATATCTTAAGCTTTGACAATAAAACAAAGCTTTTTGAATCCTGAAAACAGAATGTTCTCGTTTTTCAAAGATGTTTCTAAAAAAGGAATCTTGTTAATTAGTCTGCCTTAATAAAAGCTGAAACAACAAATATACTTTAAAAAACTGACAAATGCTAGCAAATTTAAGGCATAATTTTAAAGCATTTTTTAAACATACATTATTATGTGTAATATAAATGAAAAGGGTTCTGAGCAAGCTATTCTTCCATTAAAGCCTTTTCCACTGTGATAAACACAGTTGAAACAAGAGGGCTCTCCACGTTGGGCCAAGTAATACCCATCTGTGTGTGCCCATTCCTCCCCCTCCATGCTACTCTCCATAAAGCAGAATGATCACTTTAAAAAGGCAATTCTGGTTTTGAAATCCTCCAACTGTTTTTGGAATATAGAACAAAATTTTCATCTATGCTGGGACCTTCCAGACCCAGTAGGATGTAGCTGCTACCTCTCCCAGCCTCAGTCTCATTCAAATTAGTTCCTCCAAATCGCTCTGCCCCTTCTCAGCTCAGAGTTTTTGCAGTTATCCTTTTTGCCTACAAAGCCCTCTTTCCACACCCAACTCTTCCTTAGGGAAGGAGGCTTACAGATCCCTAAGGTCTACTGGATGATCTCAGCACTGCCTACTTTCGTATCTGATTATTCGACTGCCTGCCTCAGGCAATCAAAAGGGGGACAATATATCCCTTTTGTTCATCATTATAACCCTGGGATTTATTCATAAATTACTTCATTTATACTGTGTACCATTCTAAGATCTGGGATCATATCAATAAATAAAATAGGCAGAAACCCTCGATCTCATAAAGTTTACATTCAAGTATGAGAAAGCAGATCATACATAAAAATATGGAAATTATACAGGATGTTATAATGTAGCAAGTGCTACAACAACAAAAAAATAAAGCAGGGAAGGGAGATGAGGAGTGCCTGCCACCAGGTATGCTATAATATATGCGCCTGTCATAACAGAGATGCTCAAGGAAGTGTGGAGTTGAGAGTGATCAAGAAGTTTCATTGCAAGGAAGCTTTGAGAATGCAAATACCAGTCTTTTAAATAAAACAATTCACTCTAATTTCTTCTAGACCACAGCCTTAGAAAAAAGTTCTGGTACCATTCATCACTGTATTGCTAGTGTGATTGATCAAAAACATCTGCTCAAGCCCTGCCAGCTAGGCTCAGTGACCTATGAACCAGAAGGTCACAGTTCAATTCCCCGTCAGGGCACACGCCCAGGCTGCGTGCTTGATCCCCAGTGGGGGGCATGCAGGAGGCAGCCGATCAATGGTTCTCTCTCATCATTGATGTTTCTCGCTCTCTCCCCCTCTCCCTTCCTCTCTAAAATCAACAAAAATACATTTTCACTATTGCAATTGCTTTGTTTTGGGTTAATAAAGTATGTTTTAATATTAAAGCAAAATAAAGGTAAAAAATATTTGTTATTAAAATGGCACATTTTTTGAAGACTGAAAAAGTGTAATCTAGGTCATGTAAATTACTCCATCTGAAATAGTACTGTAAGCACTAGATGCAACTATCAAATCAGTTAACATTTTATAAATATAATTTTTAAAATTTTTTATTAATCATCATTTGAGGATACTTTTTCCATTGATTTTTAGAGAGAGTGGAGGAGAGCAGGGGGAGAGAAACAGCCATGTGAGAGAGACATAGATTGACTGCTTCCCACACCATTCCCCACCAGGCCAGGGATGGAACCTGCAACCTAGATACACCAGGAATCAAACTAGACACCCTTCAGTGAGAAGGCTGTCGTTCTAACTGCTGAGCTACACAAGCCAGGGCTATAAATATAATTTATATGTACTTTCTATTGCACCCTTTTCTAGTTAAGAACTCCATGCTTGGTTATTTCTCTAAAACTGAGGAGGGAGTTGTCTTTTAGGTATGCCTTTATCCCTCTAGTTGAACAAAGTTTACTAAACATCTATAGTGTACCTGGCCCTGGGCTGAGCAAAGAGATTACAAACATAATCTGTCCCTCAAGGAACTTCCATTAATGAATTAGGTGCCATGCCTAGGGTACTATGAAAATGGGAAAGCACTCAGTACCACTTTAGAAATGAAGGCAGGGATTTCTGAAGGCCTCCTAAAATAACTTTGTAAGGATAGGTTAAAGGAAGACATTCAACCTCAGGCAAAGAAACTACGAAGAGCAAAGGCAACAGCATGGTTTAAGGGGTTTGGTGGGGGTGGGGGTAGGCAGTGATCAGTGAGGCTGACCACAGATGGCCCTGTCAGCAAGGAGAAGGCAGAGAAGAAAGGCCCTGGGGGCCCCAGGCCTGCTGTGCTCAGGGGCCTGGGCACTTCTTTAAAAAAAAAAAAAATTATGTATATATAGTATTGATTTCAGAGAGGAAGGGGGAGAAGGAGAGAGAGAGAAATATCAATGATGAGAGAGAATCATGATCAGCTGCCTCCTGCACACTCCCTACTGGGGATAGAGGCAGTATCCCCAGCATGTGCCCTGACTGGGAATTGAGCTCTGATCTCCTGGTTCATGGGTGAATGCCCAACCACTGAGCCACGCTGGCCGGGCTGAATTTTTTGTTTTTTAAAAATATTTTTTTCATTGACTTCAGAGAGGAAGGAAGGTAAAGGGAGAGATAGAAACATCAATGATGAGAGAGAATCACTGACTGGCTGCCTCCTGCACTCCCCCTACTGGGGATGGAGCCCACATGTGCCCTTGACCAGAATCAAACCTGGGACCCTTCAGTCTGCAGGCTGACGCTCTATCCACTGAGCCAAACCAGTAGGGCAGCACTTCTTATTTAGGCAGGGGACAGTCACTAAGGAGTTTTTTAAAGGTCCTAATAATCAGGATACACCTCTTTTATTTGATTGATTGATTGATTGATTGATTGACTGGTTTTAGAGAGGGGGGGAGAAAGAAAAAGAGAAAGATTGATTTGTTGTTCCACTTATTTATGCATTCATTGGTTGCTTCTTGTATGTGCCCTGACCAGTGATCGAACCTGCAACCCTGGCATGTCAGGATGACACTCTAGCCCAGCAGTCGCCAACCTTTTGGACCTCACGGACTACCAGTGGTCCTCAGACCACCGATTGGCGACCGCTGCTCTAACCAACTGAACTACTTGGCCAGGGCAGGATATACCTTTTAAAGCAACCTCTGGCTGTAGTGTGACTAACATGGTGTGTATAAATAAGAGAGTATTTTATCTTTATCATGCAAATAAATACCATCATAATTCAGATTTCATAAAGAACTGTCAAGTGAAGACTATCCTACCTAATGATTATCAAACTCCCCCTAAAACTTAAGTTGCATGCTTTCAAATTCGAGTAAATATCAAATGTCCTCCATGTTACACAATGCACTCTGTGGCCTAGGTCTCACTAGCAGGGAAGAAGGGCCGACACTAAAGAAGGAACCAGACCCTGACAGAGGCACAAAAGTGGTGGCATCATTCACCTGTAGCCCTTCATGATTAAACAGAAGCCATGACAACTTCACCATAAAAATTGTGAAAAGACAGTGTTTATAAAGGCATTGAAGGGATAAAAGGTATGGAGCTTGAGTGAGGGGGAAAGGAAACAAGCTAAGTAAATGTCTTCTTTTGAGTATGAAGACATTCATACTCAAAAAATAAATTGTTAGAACACTAGGAATTATCATCCTTCTTCTAATAAGAGAACCTAATGGTTTCTACCTTAGAATTCCATATGCCAATAAAGAAATTCACTTTCTAATCATGATAATTCCAGTAAAGTAGTTCCAAAAACATCAGCCAGTGCAATAATTAAGAGCAAAAAGTTTAAAATGAACTAAACTAAAATCTTATCTGTTGAGTTTAACCCTTTTAGAAGGCAGTGCCTCATTCACTGTGTACTCTAAAATTAGCTTTCACAGAAAAAGGAGAACTCTTTACAGGAATAAAGTTTTACAAAAGAGCATAAACAAAAAATTCCTGCAGCAGTGTCTGTTTTTTAACAATGTATTTCCATAAACACAACATCACTGTTTTCTTTTCTCCATTAGTAAAAGGTTGAGTAAATAGTCTTACAGAAAGAATTACAAGAATATACTCTGAGATTTTCTTGCATTTACCAATCTGAAAAAGGAAGTCCTTAAGCATGAGAACTCTGAAAGAGTACAAGCATGTGTCAATGAAAGCATATTTAAAACTTGTGCCTTTAACATTAGGACAACAGCAAATGGATTTAAACTAACATATCTATACAGCTGTTTGCAATCTCAAGGAAGCATCATAAAGACAACACGTTACTGAAATTAGGCCTAGATTATAATCCTAGTTATCATACAAAAGCATGAACTCCAGCATGACACTGAAATAAGGAGTTTCTCAGCCACTTCTTGGTTAGCAACACCAACCACACAGGTCTATCACTACAAAAACTTGTAAATATTGTTGCAAATCCATGTAGAGTAAGTAGTGAGGCTATCTGCAGACAATGTTTATTGTTATTAGCATTAACAACATGATGTTCCAACTTGCACTTAAATATTTTAGAATTGTTTTATGATATGTGAAGATTGCTTCAAAAACACACACAAATGAATGAGTAAAATATTTGTTTCCACAGTTTAACTATGTATTTGTCAAAATGTGCTCATTTGTGGAAATCATATTAAGTTCAATAAAATCTCCAAATCTCAATATTTTTAAAAAACTCAATCCCTAGGAACATTACAAAAAATGTTAAAATGAGTGCTAAAAACTTTTGTACCCACATTATCGCCTATTTTCTCTCTGGCTCCTACTCAAATACTACTATAGTCTGACTATGACTCCTTTCTCCGAATATACATTCTGTCCTCAGAACCTGTTTTCTCTGCCCAGATACATGTGATTAATTTTAAAAAAATCTCTGTTAATAAGTTAAAATTGTCAATCACAGAAAGAATACTGAAAATAGTAATAAGGTAAGCACCATTTTCAAATTTCTTAATAACAATCTCAATAATTTTAAAAAATAGCCCTAACTGGTTTGGCTCAGTGGATAGAGCATTGGCCTGCGGACTAAAGGGTCCCAGGTTCGAGTCCCGTCAAGGGCACATGTCTGGGCTGTGGGCTCATCCCCAGGAGAGGGCGTGCAGGAGGCAGCTGATCAATGATTCTCTCTCAACATTGATGTTTTTCTCTCTCTCCCTCTCCCTTCCTCTCTGAAATCAATTAAAAATGTATTTTTTAAAAAAAACAAAAAACGGGTACATGCCTCAAAAAAAAATAGTAAGATCAGCCAACTCCAATGTGTTCCAACAGCCCTATGAGGCTGATATTGTCATCCATTCCCTTTAGAGATTAAAAAAGTGAAGCCCCAAGAGGGTAATTTCTAATCAACAAGAAGCCATGCCATTATTTCGTGTAAATAAGGCATCTCACATTAACTTTTCAAAATACAGGATGAAACTTATTTCTAACCAAACACAAGTTTCAAAGGGAAGTACACAAGTCAAATTTATGGTTGAATAATAATAAACTTGCTAATCTGATGCCTTTCAGAAATTATTTCACTTTAAGCAACTCAAGCAAACTTCAGTCAACCGATTTCTTTATAGCTTAAACTGCCTTTCAGTATATTAAATACAGAGGAAAGTCGAAAAGCCATAACCATTTCAACTTCTGTAAATTACTGGGACTGTAAATTAGAGGGAGCCAGGCAGGTGGGGAAGCTTGGAAATTGCACCTTGCGCTTCCTATCTGACCACCCCAGAGAAGTGAACATCACTCTTTCTCAACTCCTCCCCTTGATCTTTGCAAACTATAACTCAGCACCTATTTCAAGTGTGTTTTGAATACTAATACAACTTAAGAGACCAACTAAATATCAATAGAGAAAAAACTTTCAAAAAGGAAAATAACTTGTACGCTTAACAATATTCGTCTTCAAGGTGGCATTATCTTTTGTAAAACCCCTCACCCTTAAAATCTAATTTCCCTGCACAGTACAGGAAAATACTTCCATTCTTTCAGCTATCCAAAACTTCAAACTTTCACTTAAGATTAGGACAAGTTACATTACAGCCGGGAGGGGCTCTCGAAATCATAAGAGCTACCCTACAGATAATTTCCTCAAGTTTCATGTCAGCCAAAATTAAAGACCATTTCACAAAAGAAAAAAGAAAAAGAGGGGGAAAGTAATATTAGCTGCACAAAGAATTGCAATACAAAGTTACACTTAAGTCTTAACTCTTCCAAGTTTACATTCTGATTGGACAAGACGGAGAAGCAGGTGGGTAAGAGATTCCTGACCTGTCCTTTTCTCCACCGTGTCTCCTGGCCCTATTTCGAACACCGGATATATTAAGATTTTATTTTATTTTTCTAATACCTTCACAATCTGCCTCTGCTCAACCCTATCGAGAGAACCGGAGTTTCCCAAACACACACCGAGCAACAGGATCCCCACTTCCTGGTCCGAATGACCCTGCCCCCTCCCGGCCCGGCCAGCCGCGGCCCCGGCCTCCGGGGCGGAGGCCGGGGCGAGGCCGTCGCAGTGCGGGCCGGACCCGCGGTGGGGCCCAGACCCTGCCCTGTCCTGCCCGGACTCCAGACCACGCTCCTGCCGGAATCCCAGCCGTGCCCGGACCCCGGACTGCTACCCCGGCCCTGCCCGGACCCTGACCTGCGACACAGGCCCTGCCCCTGTCCGACCCCAGACCCTGCTGGACGCCGTCTGTATCTTACCGGGCACCCGGCCCTACCCAGACCCCCGCCCTGCCTGGACCCTGCCCAGACCCCGACCCCAGCCTGTACTCTGGCCCTGCAAGGCGCCGCCACCCTGCCCGCCGCCCGACCCTGTCCGGCCCGGTCCTGCCCGCCGCCCAGCCAGCCGCGTCCTCCGGGAAGATGGCGGCCTATGACAGGCGGGCTCGGCGAGGGTCCGAGGCGGCGGGGAGAGAGCGGAGGGAGAAAGAGGGGGCCCTGAACCTGCCCGCCCGCCGAGCTCACCTGTCAGCGCCTCCGCCGCCCGGCCGCCGACCGCCGCAGCCCCGGTGCCCGGCGACCGCGCCACACGCGGACGGGCCGTGAGGGAGGGGCGGGAGCAGGGGCGCGGCCGGCCCGGACGAGCGGCGGGGGACGGCGCGGGGCGGGCTGACGGCGGGCGGCAGCAGCTCCTTCCCGTTTCGGGCCAGAAAAATGTCTCAACCTCGCGACTCCGGGCCCCAACGCTCCTTCCCGTTCGCATGAGAACACACAGCTCCCGCTTCCGGGACTCGGCGGAAGTCCCGCCCCGCCTGCCCGCCCGCGCGCCCGCGCGCCCGCGAACTCAGCCGCCAGGCCCGCCGACTGGCGCTCACAGCCCGGGAGAGCCTTACGTCATGAAGGTGCGGCGGCTCGATTGGCCGCACGGGGCGTCCAGCCCGCCCTCTCCTCCCGGCCTATCCGCGCGCGCGCGCGTACCCCCCCTCCCTTTTTCCCGGCGCCCGCGATTGGCGCGGGCGCGCACGTAGCCAGGCCCCGCCCCGCGCACACCGCCCCGCCCCGCCCCGCCCCGCCCCGTCCACGCTTCCCGGCCCCACCCCGCCTTCCCCAGCGCCCCACCGCGACCTGGGGAAGCGCTGAGATTCGGCAGACCACGACCCCCAGCCTCCTCATCCCGGGACCGCGTTCCCCAGGCCTCTCCTCTGGCGGTCGGCATCCCAAGTGGAGGTCCGGGAGCCCCCTGAGCGGGCTGAGGAGAAGGCGGTCAGGTCGCAGGTGCCTTCAGTCTCTCCTCGCTCTTCCGCCTGTCACCTATTTTCTCAAAGGTTTCAGGGGGAGTGCTGAAAATTCGGGTATCTTCCCAAACACGACCTTGTCACCCACCTCTGACCATTTTGTGGGAAGAAAGAAACAAAAGAAAATCATGTACACCTTTTTTAAACTTGCTGCCTGGTTTCCTGTATACCTGCTCTAATTGATTATTGATGGTGTAGACCTATATATGAATTGGGCCAAATTACAGGATTTGACCCCTGTTATAATGGCTTTCTGGGTCACTCTATCCAGACTTTTGGTGCACCCATGCTTCTTATTGGTTCTTCCTAATGTATTCTACATTCTGGACTTACAGGAATCTATTGGTAGGGTCACAATATTGTCATCAGTGTGGGATGCTTCCTGCTCTGTGATGTGTTTTCACATCCTAGTTCTAAGACACTTGTAAGTTAAATAATAATATTCATAATACTGTCTTTAAGGAGAATAATCACATAAGGCTAATATTTCTTCTAACACTGAAATCATGTACAGATTTTCGAGGGGGAAAAACAACGTTGAAAGCTCACTTTCCAAGAGAACCTGCCTGTTGGATATGTTGCAGAGCCCTTCTCGGGTGCCTCCTCTGTGCTTACGTCCACTTGTAACCTTTGAGACTAAGGCCTCTACTCTTCCTGGTGACATCATCCCTGGGCCCAGTGATGTGGTCTGCCTGTGAGAGACCAGGAATAATTCTCTAAAGTTGGTAAGTTAGATTTTCATCTTTTGTACAGTCAGATTCCCCAATTACAAAAAAAAAAGACTACAAACCTAAATGATAGGAGAAAACACTATATTTAAATGGCATCTCTTACTTTCTGTTCATGTCATGTGATCCTTCCTGAACAATCAACACTGGGTTTTTTTGTTCCCCTATGATTGTTTGTGTGTGTGTGTTTTTGACACATGATTCAAATGAAATATCCATTTTCACCTTGGGATGTGAGGTGGTAACATAAATCACATGTTTGTGGCATTTCTACTTTAAAAAGTATGATTCACTTTTTTTAAAGCAAGCAAGAAGTTATTAAGCACAGCAAAAATATACTTAGGACAGTGAAACAAGAAAGCACATAGAAGAAGTAGCAGGAGACCCTAGGCAGGGCTGCCGTGGCTCACTGGGAAGTCAGAGGAAGGGGGGGAAAGGTGGCTTTGGAGACAGGTTCAGGGGGTTAGCCCAGGACAAGCTGCCCCTGCCCATTGCTCCCCTGGTTGCAAGTCTCATGGGGTCCCTTACAGGTTAGAGGGGGGTCCCTTAAAGGTGGGTGGGGGAAGAAGAGTGAGGGGAGGGAGAGCCCCAAGATCAACTTTTAAAAACCATTTTAACAAAAGTTTCTCAAATCATGTCAAGCAGTTACAAGTCCTACCTATCCTACCTAAAAACCCTTTCCTTCTCCCTCTAAGGACGGTTTTACTCCTCTCCCAATTGTTTTCATAGCATGGAGGCTGGTCTCTGCTTCCAGGTCTCCTTACCCCATCACTCATTATGCCAACAGACATTTCCTTAAAAAGCCTCCTCCCCACAAGACTTGTTGGCCGCCCCAGAGGGTGAAGTCCACATCGTGTTCCATGGACTAGAAGGCCCTAGCCTGCTTCAGTCTGTCCTGTCCAGCCCTAGGTCAGACACCCTAACTTTTCAATCACACTCAAGTAGCAAGTATTTTGAAATCACTGCGGTGCTTCCTGGGTGTAGGTGGGAATAATACATAGTCTTTACACGATAGGGCCTTATCGGTTACTGAAAGGCAAATCAACTGACAGTCGCCATAGTGTGTGGTGAGTCCTGTTAAAGACCAGAACAAAACAGAATCATGGGTTCCCAGATGTTTGCTGTTCCTGAAGTTGAGTGTGGGGCGTATTTTCATTCCTGAGCACTGTGGGACTTTAGTGTCCTTTTATCTGTGCTTTTTCCTCTGCTGGAAGTGTCCTTCCTCTGCTTCCACTTCTGTTAAAATCTGGCTAATTTCTCAAACTACAGCTCAAATGTCAACCATAAATCTTTTCCGATTCACTCTGGGTCCTCTTAGCAGTCTGTTCATAGCTCTGTTAAAGTTGCTGTAACGATATTTGCATGACTGTCCGCCAAACAAGGGAGGAGGCTCATAAGAGTGATATCTAGCACCATGTGGGGGGTGGAGGGTGGGGACATAGGACCTCCTTAAAAATGTCTGTTGATTTAACCAATGAGAAAAGCAAGACATTATTCTCTTAGTAAAAGCCTAAATTTCAGCTAATATATGGGAACATCCTTTTTTTTTTTAAGGAAATTTTAATAATGCCTTTTTTAAAAAAATATTTTTATTGATTTCAGAGAGGAAGGGAGAGGGAAAGAGAGAGAGAAACATCAATGATGAGAGGGAATCATTGATCAGCTGCCTCCTGTATGCTCCACACTGAGGATCCTGCCTGCAACCCAGGCTTGTGCCCTGACCAGGAATCAAACCGTCAACTCCTGGTTCATAGGTGGACAGTCAACCACTGAGCCACGCCGACAGGGCCTTTTCTTTTCTTTGCTGTGAAACACCTTTATCCATGGTTTATTTTCCATTATTGAAAATTATCTTACTTGTATGTTAGCAAACTCATTTGCTATGCTCAAATTTTATTTCTAATAGTGTGAAACTATTCATTTACTAATTAATTAAATACTCAGCAAGACCCTACTCTACCTTGGGGGGGCTGTACTAAGTTCTGGGGAGATGCACAGCACAGACCAGAAGTCAGGTGAGCAGTGAGGGATAAAGAGAATTAAGGATGACTATGGAGTATGCACAGAGTGCCCAGGTAGCAAGCACATGGCAGGGGCTGCAGCCAGCTTGGGAAGGAATCAGAGAAAGTGATAACTAAGCCAAGGCCAGAGAGACAGGAGTGGGGGGGCTGCCAGCAAAGCCCCCAGCAGGGCGGGAGAGACCAATCCTGGTCAGAGAACAGAAGTGTTTGAACACGGCAAAGCATAAAGCCAAGTTAACAAGGAGGAAGTGGGCACAGGAGCCCAGAGGGGTAAGCAAGGCAAGAACCCCAAGGGTCTTGTGAGCCACTTAAAATGTTTGAATTTGATAGTCAAGATTTTAAATAATAAAAAAAAAAAGATTTTATGATGAAGCAAGATGGGGTATGTAAAAGGTTTTAAGTTCTGGAGGCTCTCTGGCCCCCAAAAGCCATGCAAATAGAAATACAATAAGGAACTGGCTTAGGTAGAAATATCAAAATGGATAATGACAGTAATACATTAGAATACATTGGGGAAAAAAGAGTGCATGAGTTTATACTAAGAATATAAATAAAAGTGTAAATGACACAAGTATAAGTTATCAACAGTTCTATTTTCTATTCTATGTTTTTATTGACTTTAGAGAGAGAGAGAGGAAGAGAGAAATAGAAACATCAGTGATGAGAGAAAATCATTGACCGGCTGCCTCCTGCACGCCCCCCAACTGGGGATGGAGCCTGCAATCCAGGTATGTGTCCCGACAGAGAATCGAACCTCCTGGTTCATAGATCTACACTCAAACACTGAGCCACCCCGGCTGGGCGCCATTTCCATTTTATACATAAGGAAGGTGAACCTCAGAGACATAAAACAATCTGCCCAAAATTCCCTTGCTAGTGAGGAGAAAGCCAGACTAGAACTCCAGATTCAGTGTGTTTCCCCCTACACCATAATGTGTTCCATGTTCTGTCAGTGGAATGGAAGTCTGTTTGGGGAAACTTCACATTTCATTCAGTGGAAATGTTTTTTGCTATACCTTGCTTCTTAACGTAGCAAAGTGGAAGACAAATAGCTTTCTATATAAAGACTTAACCAGACTTAATCTATTGCTCACTGATTAAAATACAGTCAGACTGTGACATCTGTGCCCAGAAAAGAACAGCTTCAATTCCTCCTGAAGACATTAGAGTGTTGTATGGGTCCAGCTCTGGTTATATAACATTTGTGAATGGAGATATGAGTTATTTTAAGTCTACTTGAAATTAGAATTCTTTTAGTCTTGAAGTCTTGATCCTATCACCAGACCTTAGTGTGTTTGCTGAAATGCAGGTGGATGTGGCTCTTTTTGATATGCTTCCATACCTCCCCCCCTAAAAACAGGACTATTCAGTGAATACCTATAAAGAAATTTGTTGTTGTTGTTTTTCTTTTAATATATTTTTATTGATTTCAGAGAGGAAGGGAGAGGGAGAGAGAGACAGAAACATCAACGATGAGAGGGAATCATTGATCAGCTGCCTCCTGCATGCCCCACACTGGGGAGAGAGCCCGCAACCCAGCATGTGCCCCTGACTGGAATTGAACCTGGGACCCTTCAGTCTGCAGGCTGATGCTCTATCCACTGAGCCAAACTAGCCAGGGTTAAAGAACCTGTTTTGACCTTAAGCACGATGTTATTTGTTAAGGGGTATACAACAAAGGGCTTATTTTTGTAAGTATACAAAAGAAATGCTACATATGATATAGGCTGTGTTCTCAAAAATATTACAATGTTTGGGGGGAGATGAGACATTTATGAACAAGACAATGTATAACAAATACCAAATCAGAAGACAAAATGTGTTATTCTAAAAATAAGTGCTATAGACACCAAGGGTAGGGAGAAGACTTAGCTTGCAGTGTTGGGACTTCAAGGACTGATGTGTTTCTGGACCAGGAAGACAGCATAAGTTTGGTGTGTATGGAGTACAGTGAGAAAACTGGAGTATAGATCAAAGAGTCCATAACGGGGAAGCAGTGAGAGGCAATATGAGAAATGGGAAATTCAGGATAGTCCCAGGTTGTAACTGTCAGCACCAAACCAAGGAGTTTTTACTGTATCCTGGGGCAACTGGAAGACTTTGAAAAGATCAAGTTTCAAAGTTTCACTTAGAAGTTGTTGCGTTTAGGTGGCAACTAGAGGTCAATCTAAATAACTACAGAGAAAGTATGTTGGGTGGAAAGTTGGGCCTTAATATCTTGACTGGACAAAATCATTGGCTCAAGCCTAGCTGGTGTGGCTCAGTGGTTGAGCGTCAACCCAGGAACCAAGAGATCACCAGTTTGATTCCCAGTCAGGCACATGCCTGGTTGTGGGCTTAAACTCTGTGCAGGCAGGAGGCAACCAATTGATGATTTTCCTCTCTCATCAATGTTTCTGTCTCTCTATCCCTCTCCCTTCCTCTCTCTCTAAAAATCAGTAAAAATACTTTTTTTTTTTAATCGTTCATTGAGTTGGGTGGTGAGGTTATTGGTGGCAGAGAAGTGGAACACTGGTTCTCTATGGTGAAAGGAGCTCAGACCTCAGACTTGCAGGTCAGTTCATTTGCTGAAAATGCGGTTAACTAGCAGGTTGGAGAAATGATGAAGTCTGTAAAAGTTGTCAGGAATATGCTTGAGAAAATATGAATGTTGAAGATGTCCTCTTTACTACTAAGTCACTTTTACAGATTTTAGGAACTTACCAGCAGCCTGTTTTTCTCTCCTGTCTAAGGTTGTTACATATCTTATTGATGGAACTCCTTCTCCTGCCCCCACCTGAGAATAGATGAACAGAGAGAGCCCCATTTCCCCATGACGTTGCTATTACTTTTAAGTGATTGCAATTCCAGTTGGTGTTATAGTAATCCAGTATTGCATGATACCTATTTTTGCCTTACTTTATACTTCTATGTTAACTACTGTGTTTGAGCACCTTCACATATGTTTCTTGTCATATCTATTTTCCCTTGGATAATTTAGATCCAGATTTATTACAAGAAGTATCTGTTGGAGACAGCTTAGAAATGGAATGAGGTGGGGTGGTGGGGGGGTAATTATGTTAAAGAAAATAGGAGGTTATAGAAGAGGAAACAGGGAGACAAAGGTAAAGAAGGAGAGGAGACTTCTCTGATCAAACTCCTAGACTCTCCTAGGAGCCTGACCCCCTCATTTTTCCAGGATCAGATTCCATAGGCATCACCCCACCCCCTTTTCTTCTCTCTGAACCAGATCCATTTTTCTAGGTCCCAATTCCTTCCAAATAACTTATTTTAACAAGATCTTCTTTCCCGAACATCATATTTGTACACACTTAAACCAGAGGTCAAAAAGAGACTTTGGCCCTAACCAGTTTGTCTCAGTGGATAGTGCGTCGGCCTGCGGACTCAAGGGTCCTGGGTTCAATTCCAGTCAAGGGCATGTACCTTGGTTGTGGGCACATCTCCAGTAGGGGGTGTGCAGGAGGCAGCTGATAAATGTTTCTCTCTCATCGATGTTTCTAACTCTCTGTCCCTCTCCCTTCCTCTCTGTAAAAAAAATCAATAAAATATATTTTTTTAAAAAGAGAGAGAGAGCCCTGACTGGTTTGGCTCAGTGGATAGAGCGTTGGCCTGCAGACTCAAGGGTCCCAGGTTCGATTCCCGTCAAGGGCATGTACCTTGGTTGTGGGCACATCCCCAGTAGTGGGTGTGCAGAGGCAGCTGATCGATGTTTCTCTCTCATCGATGTTTCTAACTCTCTCTCCCTCTCCCTTCCTCTCTGTAAAAAATCAATAATAATAATAATAATAATAATAATAATGATAATAATAAATATATATATATATATATATATATATATGAAGAAGAAGAAGAAGAAGAAAGGAAAAAAAAGAGAGAGAGAGAGAGACTTTGTCCTGGAAGTTAATTTTCTTTCAGATGGAACCATCTCTACAAAGTATAGAAGGTAGTGGGTTACCAAATCTATAGTGGGAGTATTACTAATATTCAGCTTTGAGTGAGTCATCATAAATGATCATCACAAATATGGGAAGTTCTTTTAATTTCATGATTTAATGACATTTTTGGAACCATGGTCCCCTGTCTTGGGTTATCACATTGAGGGAAGCCAGCTGACATGGCATAGGGACATCCCAGCAGCTCTAGAGAGGTACCTGTGGCAGAACTGAGACTCCTGCCAAAGGCCATAGAGGCTCCCTGGGAAGTGGGTCCTCCAGCTCCAGCGCAGCCTTCAGATGAGATCACACACAGCCCAAGCTGCTTCTTGCCTGAGCCTTGCATGAGAACTAACCAGCTGTGCCATTCTGAGTTCCTGACTCCTTTTTGAAAGGGTAAGCTGGACCCTTGCTTGTGGTGTATTATTCTGCGGGTTGGGCTCAGCCAGCCTCCCTCCTGTAATTCGTCTAACTGTGAGATGCACATTGGTGCCTTTTCCCAAGAGAGCATTTTGAACATACATGAGAATGTGAATCAGAAGCTAGTTTTCAGCCTTAATTCTAAATGAGAGTGATTTCTGTCAAGTGTTCTTTTTAATGAGAGTTGATTGGTTGAGTTAAGATTGACATTATAAACTACTAGAGGCCCGGTGCACGAAATTCGTGCACGGAGGGGGGTTGTCCCTCAGCCCAGCCTGCACCCTCTCCAATATGGGACCCCTCAAGGGATGTCCGACTGCCTGTTTAGGATCGGGCCTAAACGGGCAGTCGGACATCCCTCTCACAATCCAGGACTGCTGGCTCCCAACTGCTTGCCTGCCTGCCTTCCTTATTGCCCCTAACCACTTCTGCCTGCCAGCCTGATCACCCCCTAACCACTCTGCTGCCAGCCTGTTTGCCCCCAACTTCCCTCCTCTGCCGGCCTGGTTACCCCTAACTGCCCTCTCCTGCAGGGTTGATCACCTCCAACTGCCCTCCCTTGCAGGCCTGGTCCTTCTCAACTGCCCTCCCTTGCAGGCCGGGTGCCTCCCAACTGCCCTCTCCTGCTGGCCATCTTGTGGTGGCCATCTTGTGTCCACATGGGAGCAGGATCTTTGACCACATGGGGGCAGCTATATTGTGTGTTGCAGTGATGATCAATCTGCATAGTACTCTTTTATTAGATAGGATAGAGGCCTGGTACAGGGGTGGGGGCCAGCTGGTTTGCCCTGAAGGGTGTCCCGGATCAGGTGGGGGTTCCCTTGGGGTGTGGGGCGGCCTGAGCAAGGGGCCTGTGGTGGTTTGCAGGTGGGCCACGCCCCCTGGCAACCCAATCGGAGGCCCTGGTATCTGAAATTTATTTTCCTTCTACAATTGAAACTATGTAGCCTGGAGCAGAGCCAAGCCTGGGGCTCCCTCCGAGGCCGGTAGCCATTTGTGTTGGGGTTATAATTGAAACTTTGTTGCCTTAAGGGTGGGCCCGGCCAGAGTGTGCAGAAAGCTTTGCTTCCCCTGTTGCCGGCAGCAACCCTGGTCTGCTCTCTCAAGCTCCATTCTGCCGCCATTTGTTTGAATTTGTTTACCTTCTATAATTGAAACTTTGTAGCTTGAGTGGAGGCTTAGGCCTGGCAAGGGCTGGCAGAAAGCTTGGCTTCCTCTGTTACCTAGGAAACCTTGCTCTCTGTGGCTGTAGCCATCTTGGTTTGGGTTAATTTGCATACTTGCTCTGATTGGATGGTGGGCGTGGCTTGTGGGTGTGCCAGAGGTATGGTCAATTTGCATATTTGTCTATTATTAGATAGGATAGTGTTTCTTTTTTCCTTCACAAAGTTGTTGCAGGAGAAGTGGGCAGTGAGAGTGATAGATATTGAGAATTAGTACATAAGATGCTGCAGGAAAATCAGGAAAGCAATGGGAGAGCAATACCATTTGTGTAGTAATTGTAGTTGTTTCTGATCTTGCCAAACTATAAGCCCAAGATTCCAGAGACTGTTATCTCTAGCACCTGCAAATGCTTAGCATCTCAACTTTCATGCCCTGAGGGATGTGTGTGGCTGGGTCCTAGGAAAACTTAGCTCTTCAACATTCTTGCTGAGGGAGGAAAGCATCCTGAGTAGGCGAGTGGGGCGCAGAGAGGAAAGAGGAAATGTGGGGTGAGAAGACATGCACACAGCTGACTCCAGTGCCTCAGAAAACAAGGGAGAATGTTAATAGCATGACCCAAAATCAGTCTTACTGGCATATAACGTGTATAAATTAGAAAAATATGAACCAAAAGGACAGGAATTCTGAAGTTTGGCTTCTCCACCAACACAGTTGTCTTTCTTGAGGATTATCAATAAGCTTCTGCACATTGGGAACTCTAATTATTCCCATACTTAACACCGTGTCGCTAAAGACTAAAACTTCCAAATTCACCTGAAGATGGGCATATGTATTGATCAATGGTTGCCTCACTGCAAGTAGGGAAATCTAGCCTGGCATGGCTCTCTCTCGTCATTGATATTTCTATCTATCTGTCCCTCTCCCTTCCTCTCTGAAATCAATAAGAATATATAGTTTTTTAAAAGTAGGGAAATCTATAAATAGTCTAATTAATACAATTATATTAGTTTGTCCATCACACTTCCTTTGGTAAGTGGTTGTTTAGTTTTCACAACAAAGAAAATGTGGAAATCTGGTTTAGCATCATCGGCCTGAGGTTACAACCTTTAGAAAATATTGGGAGGGGACATGGGCCTTGGAGTGAGCAGATTTGGATTCGGACCTCAACTTCCACACTGGCCCCCTCCCAGTCTGATGGACCAGTGCCTGTCATTTGTGTTGAGGTGGAGACGGGGAGAGAAACAAGTTTCCCTTCCTGCCAACACTGTAGCTTTGGATGTTTATTCCTGGCCTCTAGAGTGGTGCTGACCCTGTCCTGCCCCATCCCTGGAGTTGGCTTCCTGGGCATGGCTGACCCTGCACCTGACTCTGAGTCTCTGTGTCTCATCTTGAAGTGCTTCTGGTGCTCTTTAGTTTCTTATTAAAATCAGTCCATAAACAGTTTGTTAAAAGCTAGTGTCTGAATTTATCTTTTCTTCTGCAATTTCTAATCTTCCCTTAGTCCCATCCAATGTATGTTTTATCTTAGACATTGTAGTTTTTATCTTTAGAAATTTGACTTGGGCCTTTCTTTTTATTTTTATATATCTCTATTTAACATGATTTACTTTTAACCTACTTGTGACTTAATATTTAAAGTGGATTTCTGGCCCTTCTGGCATAGCTCAGTGGTTGAGCGTCGACCTATGAACCAGGTTATGGTTCAATTCTGGGTCAGGGCACATGCCTGGGTTGTGGACTCGATCCCCAATGTGGGGCATGCAGGAGGCAGCTTATCAATGATTCTCTCTCATCAATGATATTTCTATATCCCTCTCCTTTCCTCTCTGAAATCAATAAAAATATATATTTTAAAAAATAAAGTGGGTTTCTAGTAGGCTCTATATAGTTGGGCGTTTTTAGTTGTTTTCAGTTCATTTATATTTAATGTGAGAATTAATGTGATTAGGTTTAAATTAATAACATGTGTTCTATGCTCCCCTTTTCCTCTTTTTCTACCTTCTTTTGTAGTAACTGAGTATGTTTTATGATTATCTCCTTTGTTAGCTTATTAGCTATAACTTTGTTATTTAAGTGGTTTCTTGAGTTTACATTATTAGCTTATCAGCATAAGTTCAAGTGTTATTATACCTCTTTATGTATACCAACAGAATGTATAGTATACTCTATTTTCTGTAACAAGATCAGCATATTATTAAATTTGCCTGATCCAAAATTATATTCCTTCTACCATGATCCTGAAAATCTTTCTCAAGTTTCTATTAAACATATAAGCAACATATAAAAAAGATAAATACTTCATGGCTACATTGGATTTATCCAAAGAATGCAGAGTAGGTTAAAATGTGTCTAATTTTCTATGTGATATAATTTACCAGTATATCTGGGTGCCATAACAATTACCACAGAGTGGATAATTTAAATAACAGAATTATTTAAACTAGAGGCTAGAAGTCCAAGATCAAGGCTCCAAGCAGATTCGGTTTCTGGTGAGATCCTCTTTGAGGCTTGTAGTCAGTTGCCTTCTGCCTATGTCATCACTTGGCCTTTCCTTAGTTTGTTTGCATCTTAACTGACCATTCCCACTTAGCTTCTCTCTAGCCTTAGGCTCAAAGGCCTTAAGGTTCAAACCATCTCTGCCCATCCTGAGGGGAGATATGGCCTGCTTGAGATTCTCAGTAGCGAAACAGTTTGTGTAGAACCCCTGGAGAATGTTGCACAGTCGGGGCTCAGTGGTTTAAATGGCTTGGAAATGGGGTGACACGGGCGTTTTCAGTAGCTATTGAGTTAATTTTTTAAAATGTTTGGTAGCATGCTGCAGTGAAATTATCTGGGTCTAGAGGTTTTAATATTTTGAGCAAAGTACTTGCTTTCTACATATGGTTTGATGGTATGGCAGTACAAGTCACTCAAAGAAATGTAAGTTGGTACATACTAACTTGCTGAAACTTTAATGATTTTTCATATTTCATACAGTGATTTAGTATTTATGCATATGTATTTTCTTTGATCATCATACCAATGTTGTAAAATCAATGGGGCAGGATTAGTCTCATCTTTCAATTTTATTTCAGTTAAAGAAACAGGCTCAAAGGTTGAATGACTCAGCCAAGTTCACTTAATAAGCTGGGAAGGAGCAAAAACAAGCTTGTCATTCAGATTTTCTGATTCACTTTTTTTTTTTCATGATGGGAAATGTGAGATTATATTCGCTTAGTGTTTTAAAAAAATTAATCTATCCTAGGAAAGACAGGTGAACATCAAGTGTGTTTGTGAAAACTGATTGCCCCTAGTTATTACTTCATAGAAGCATGAGTTCTCAAAGCACGTACACTCCCACAAGCATTTTTTAAAATATATATTGTTAAAGGAGTTCTGGGGAAGTTTTTAAGCCCAGTAACAGAGAGACTCTTAAAGACACAGGTCTATATTATGGTCTTACAGTTTTGTTCGCATATCATCTTTTTGAGACTAAAGGTCCAGACCATTCTAGCCCCTATGAAGTATGTCATTAGGTTAACTCCACCTGTAACTACACATTCTACCATGTCTAGTAAGCAGAGAGGGCAGTTGGAGATGGGCAGGAAGTAGGAGGACAGAGCAGCAGGCTTTCCATTTGTTCCCCCACAGACAGCCTCTCTTCACCCTGGTGTCTGCATCCCTTGCCAATGCTCAGAGGTAATGAGATAATTAAGAAGAAAGGCAAATAGTCAGTAGTTATATTTATACTTCACAAAATGAATACACACACACGCACACATGCTCAGAAAGCTCTGCTTTCTCCTTTCAGAATATCCAAATCTTCCACATCCTTCACAGTATTGCTCACATATCATCTCTTCTCGAAGCCTTGTACAAATGGGGTTTCTCCTGCCATCAGCATTTTTACACACTTCTTTTTCTTTTTCATTCTTTTTTTTTTTTACATATTTCTTTGCAGTGTTGCTTGCATGTTCACTCTCTGAATAAACAATAAGCTCTTAATTTCTGGGATCAGATTCTGTATGAATTTATTCACTGCCCAACTCAGGATATTGGATACAGGTGTGCAGGCCACCATTTGGTCAACTGGTCTACTTGCTACACCCAAGGTGTGCCTAGTGCTTTCCCTGTTCGTTCCTAACCGGGCTCTTTCCTCTACTTAGAATGTCCTTCTCAGTTCTATGAGCTTTGTCCCTGGGCTATTCTAATGAGGGCAAGTCTGTTAAGGAGCTGGAGCGGTTGTGCTTAAAAAAGGTGGTGGGGAGGGGATTTATTGACTCCCCACCCTTTCATATGCACATTTCATACAAGCTGAAATGCTAAAGGAATCGTATCAATGACATCCATATAGCCACCACTCTTGTTCAACTGTTTTTATTGTATACTAGAGGCCCGGTGCATGAAATTCACGCACAGGGCGGGGGTGTCCTTCAGCCCAGCCTGCACCCTCTCCAATCTGGGACTCTTCAAGGGATGTCCGACTGGGATGGGGCCTAAACAGGCAGTCGGACATCCCTCTCATAATCCAGGACTGCTGCCTTACAACTGCTCGCCTGCCTGCCTGCCTGATTGCCCCTATCCGCTCTGCCTGCCAGCCCGATCACCCCCTAACCACTCCCCTGCCAGCCTGATCGACTTCTAACTGCTCCCTTGCTGGCCTGATTGCCCCTAACTACCCTCCCCTGCAGGCCTGGTCCCCACCAACTGCCCTTCCCTCCAGGCCTGGTCCCCCCCAACTGCCCTTCCCTGCAGGCCTGGTCCCCTCCAACTGCCCTCCCCTGCTGGCCTGGTCCCCTCCAACTGCCCTCCTCTGCAGGCCTGATCGCCCCCAACTGCCCTCCTCTGCCAGCCCGGTCACCCCTAACTGCCCTCCCCTGCAGGCCTGGTCCCTCCTAACTGCCCTCCCCTGCTGGCCATCTTGTGGCAGCCATCTTGTGTCCACATGGGGGCGGCCATCTTGGACCACATGGGGATGGCCATCTTATGAGTTGGAGTGATGGTCAATTTGCATATTACCTCTTTATTATATAGGATTGTTTTGAATGGTTTGTACTTACTTTACCTTACAATTCTTTTTCAATTAATAAAGTAGCAAAAATGAAAGTACTTATAGAAAAAGCCATTAGGTCCAGGGTCTGGGCCCAGGCCTGGCAGCTCTGGGTGGCTGCATGAGAGCTCCCTTCCACCCCTGTGTGCTGGCTCGCCTTTGGACCAGCTTCTCTCTTAGCTTCCTGCTGAAATCAGTCTTGCCCAGAAACCTGGCCTATTTGGCTAAACTCTTGACACTCTTTGCCAGTCTTCCTTCCTCTCCCCCTTATCCTTCCTCTCCTTTCTTTCTGTTCCTGGAACTATGCAGGTGCCTCCCTGCAACTCTGAGTATCATCCACTGTTTATTTTTGCTGCCATGATCCATCTTCTTATTGCATTCTTCCAGGAAGTGAGTTTCTGTCCAGGTCAAGTCTGAATACTTCATATTGGATTGTAGGGCCAGCCTGATACTCTGGGTTAGCACCCTCCTCCTCAACCCTGGTTTCCCCTCCACCCTTTCCCAAGGTCCATGACCCTGTGGTCTTAATATGGGATGTGGTGGGTGAAAGTCGCCTCATTCCTCTAAGTGGCTGTAAGCATCATTAATGTGTCCCATGCTTTGTCTTCTTAAATTGCAGTTATCTAAAAACATCTGCTTTTCCTTACCAAACTTTAATCTCTAAGTGGCATAAATAATTTCTCACATGCTTTTTCTCAGCCATAGTGTATCTATAAGAAAAAGTGTTCATGTATTTCCTAAATTTATTGATTGAATTTACTGGCATAAGAAAGGAATAATTGTGGTAGAGTGGACTTAGAAAGGTTTGAAAGCATCCTGGTGATCTGGATTTAAAATAAGGGCTGGTCCTAATGGGGAGGAGGAAGGTGGGAGGCTCTGAGCAAAAGCACAAGGAGAAAGGCACCTCCTGCAGACAGAGTAATGTACATGTCAACACACTGGTAAATACAGGTGTGCATGGTGGGGACCAGGGCAGTGCCTGGTGGAGCAGAGGGTCAGCTGGGGAAAGCTGAAGTGTTAAGATAGGTAATGGAGTGTGTGAAGAGGAGGGTAAGGGGTATTTCAGGAAGAGCTTTGAGCTACAGGTGAGCATAACATGATGACTGCTTCTCTGGATAGCAACATGCAGGATATAGGAAGGTAAGGAGGCCGAGGTAAGGAAGGAAAATGATTTATGACAAATAGTATTTCACCTTAGACCCTTGTTGTTTT
Organism: Cnephaeus nilssonii; assembly: GCF_951640355.1. Classification (NCBI taxonomy): domain Eukaryota; kingdom Metazoa; phylum Chordata; class Mammalia; order Chiroptera; family Vespertilionidae; genus Cnephaeus; species Cnephaeus nilssonii. The sequence goes on along the minus strand of NC_137072.1, from coordinate 39,713,936 downwards.
GTTTTGTTTTGTTTTTGTCTTTTCCATCTTGGACTCTTTGTTCCTTTGGGCAAAGGGGACACCCTCTCCTCACATTGGCTTGGAAGATGGCAAACTTCAACTTTTAGTTTTGCAAAGAGAAGCCAGTTTTTTTAAGTCAGAAGTTTGGTATGTGCTAAATGTGTTCACTAACTCTTCTAAAGGTAATCTGGAAAGAAATAAAAACAGAACATCTGATTAGGAAGGTGTTGAGTAAGACCAGTATTTGAGATTCCTTCCTAGAAGTCAAATTGTTCCAGCAAGGTAGGTGAATGGGCCAGTGCCACCATTCTTTCCACATTCCGGAAAGTTTAAGAATGTTCTTACTTAGAAAATCACTGGAAAATCTGACAGAAGTACATGGCCTGAATAATTTCCAGGGATTTTATTAGTGTGTGCTTTTTGCAGGAATCCAGAGTAAAGCCTTTCCTCTGGTTCCACTAGATTGCATCACTGTTCTTGCTATACTGGATACCGAGGGCGATAAACACTCTTAATTCCTGTCACTCCCTTCTCACAACCGCTTATGCTTCTCGATTTGAAAACATCTCTCTTCCTATATACTATTGCCCAAAGTCCGGGGTAATCTTCAGTTACATATTCTCAAACTTCTTTTATAACCTTCAAGGAAAACACTCATATTCGGTTCTTCTGGCGAATCCACAGACAGACTGTCAGAAGCTATAGGGTTTGAACTCCACAGTTATCCCAGAGCCTGACACCGAGGCCCAGCTCCGTGACTGTGACCTCCACAGTCTGCTGCCCTGAGGGCACATGGATGCCGCTGACAGTTCCTTTGGTCTGTTGGGTTGCAATTACAGTGAGTGTGAGCCTGAAGAACACACTTTAACTTTAACACAGAGGAACTGCAACCTCCTATCATGTGAGCAAGATTTAGATGGCAGGTAATGTGCTTCATGCTCAGGGATGTGCCTGCATTGGTGGGTCTCGGCATGTCTGAGGGGGGGCTCAGACCTCTTTCAGAATCTGAGGGAAGCGATGGACACTTTCCCTAGAAAGATGCCCATCAATTTTTGTCATTTAGGGCTGCACAGACAGACCAAAGGCCCTCCCATTGATCCACAGTGTGAATCCCGCCTTAGGGCTTGGACTGTGGCCTCTCCAGATCCACACCCTGAAAGAGCCTGTGACACAGTGAACATTCAACACCCACTCAGCAATAGCAGAGCAAACAAGGAGCTTAGTCATTGTCTTGTCCAAATAACATTGAAAATCACAGGAATATTTGTTTTCTCCCACTTATTTGTCATACTTTGATTTTAGTTCAGGGGGACAGGTTTATGTTCCACACTGGAGCAGGGGAACATGGGGCCCCTGGGTCCAGTTGGGGGAGGTGATTGGTTCTGGCACTGTGTTCAGAGTCTGCACACAGCAGTCTACACCACCCCTGCCTCCCTCTGTGTCCTCACTGACTCCTTGCTACCACAGACCTCCTCTGCCTCTCAGACCACCGGGCTTTCTCCTGTGTTGGGGCTTCTGTGTATGCTGTCATCTCTTCTGAAATTCCCTTTCCTGTCATTTTGTACCCAGCGAAAACCAGAGAGCCAGGGCTTGCCCTGAGAGAGGAAATAGAAAGGGGCTGAGGGAGAATAAAATGGGGCAGTTTGGGTGGCCAGGCATGGACTTCCCTGAGGTGGTAATATTTATGCCGAAACTTGAAGGGTTTCAGGCAGATGGCATAGCATGCTCAAAGGCCCTGCGTGAGAAAGGGCTGGGCAGGGTCCCAAGCGTGAAAGGAGGCTATACTACGGGTCTCAGTCAACCTGGGCTGCCCAACAGAATACACAGACTAGGGGCTTAGACAGACATTCATTTCTCAGTATAGAGGCTGGAAGTCCAGGGCCAAGGCAATAGCAGATCTGGTGTCTGAAGAGAACCCACTTCTTGGTTCATAGATGATGTCTTCTTGCTGTGTCCTCACTTGGTGGGAGAGGCAATGGAACTCTCTGGAGTCTCCTTTATAAGGACACTTAGCTCATCATGAGGGCTCCACCCTTATGACCTAGGTCACTCCCCAAAGCCCACCTCCTACTGCTGTTCCCTTGGGGGTTAGGATTCAGCACATGAATTTGGGGAACTCAGACATTCATCCCATGGCACTAGCTGAAGGTGTGAGTGAAGGGAGAGGTTGGGGCTGTAGGAGGTGTGTGGCCATACAAGGAGTTGAGCATCTCATGGTAAAGATTTTGGAGTTTATTCCAATAGGGGATCATTGAGCATTTTAAATCAAGACGGTGAGATTATCTGATTAGGATTTAGGAACATCATTGCTCATATTTCTTCTGAGCACAAAATGGGTTGGAAGAGAACATTGGTTTTCAACTCGTGAAGATTTTGGCCCAGGGCATATTTGGCAATGCCTGGAGATGTTTTGGACATCAAGGTTGGTAGGGGGCGGCGGGAGCGGGAGCTGTAGGCATTGAATGAGCGGAGGCCAGGAATGCTGCTCAACACCCTACAATGCATAGGTCGGCACTTACCCACACCCCACCCCCACGACAAAGTGTCATCCAGCCCCAAATGTCAACAGTGCTGCTGCTGAGAACCCGAGTGAGGGTGGCAGCTGGCCAGGTGGACTTGAACCAAGCCGGCAGCCACACAGCTAGGGTGGTGGACAGCTTCCAATAGATCGCAAAGATGGAAAGCAGGATTTGCTGACTGATTGCAAGTATGGGGACAGGAGGCAGAAATCAGCAGGAGCCTCATGTTTCTGAGCAACCATGCTAAGAGTGGATTTACTCATATGGGGGATACTAGGAGACTGTGGGGGTGAGAGAAGCCAAGATTTCTGTTTGGATGTGTTTGGTTGGAAGTAAGCACAAGACATCCAAGGGTAGGTGTCAAGTCAGTTGTCTGAAAGTCAAAGGAAACATGAGGGCTAATGTAAAACTGTTGGAGTTTTCAATATATGAGTCTAGGAACCTTTGAAACTGATGTGATTGCTTAGGGACGTGAGAAAAGAGAACTGGAAACGCAAGGTACAGCCCTGGGGTTCACTAATGTCCACTAGATGTGCCTTCGTGAATTGGTCCTAACCAGAAAAACTCTCCACACTTTGAAATCCTCAAAGTTGACGAAAACTGATATTTGCTACATTACATTCTAACCTTCATTTTTATCTTAAAACGGTATCCTCCTTTCTAAAAGCTGGACTATGACCTTCACCAAATTTCTAATCTTGGAAATGTTGACGTTGTTTATTATCAGAATAACCAAGGACACCCACTCCAGGAGCCTGTAGGATATGTGGCTCCGGTGGAATGTGGACGAGGCTGAGGTGAGGTTGGCAGGGTTGATGGAAAATTTCTGAGTCAACACATGGGCTCTGATGCTGCAGGGCCTCAGCAGAGCAACTGCGCTCCCAAAGGGGCCCTGCTGCCGCGGCCATTGACGCCGTCTGCATGCGAACGGCCCTCTGCAGAATCGGGAGCACAATGGGTTTGCCACTGCTCTTGTCGAGACACACAGACATTCATTCTGAATTATTGTGTATACCAACATCCCATGTGAGCATGTAGTTTTACGACGTTGGTCTGAGTATCCTAGCTCTGAACCTCAAACTCTAACTTTGGGCCTAAAGAAAACAACAACAAACAGGTTTGCATGGTAATGAAAGCGAGATGTTCTGTCACAGCACAGTGCAGCCACTAAGAAACAACTGTCATCTAAAAAGACGAGGGTAGCCGAAACCGGTTTGGCTCAGTGGATAGAGCGTCGGCCTGCGGACTGAGGGGTCCCGGGTTCGATTCCGGTCAAGGGCACGTGCCTTGGTTACGGGCACATCCCCAGTCGGGGGTGTGCGGGGGGCGGCTGATCGATGTTTCTAACTCTCTATTCCTCTCCCTTCCTCTCTGTAAAAATCAATAAAATATATTTAAAAAATAAATAAAAAATAAAAAGACGAGGGTAGGTGGTAAAGAACAACCAGCACCAAGTGGAGCCAAGACCCCCTAAGTAGGAAGTGGAGCCATTTGCCTTGAATTGGGGTGCTCACAACATTACACAGCTTGGTTTAGAAATGCTGGGGTCTCTATTCACAACAACGTCTCACTAGACTCCGAATCCGTGTCCTCCGAGGGGCCCTGTTGGTCCAGCTCCTGGACAGGGCAGGATCCAGTATTTTCCATGACCATTGATAGGCAGCCCCTGGCTTGTGAACCAGCTTAAAGAGTGGTGCCTGCACTGCTTCAGATCCGGCCACCATCGTGGGCCAATGTGGGACATTAAAAGGACCTGTAGTTTCTGAGAAAACACCAGCAAAGTGACTCTTCCTCCGCTGGTTCCTGTCCCACCTCGCCTGGGTGCACTGCCAGCTATTGTAAAGGTTCAGAGACCTGGTTCATTCGTGGCCACACTTCTAGGAAGGTTCAATCCACTCCTGCTGGGGAAAAGAGATGGTTACTGAGAGGCAAACGGAGCACTTGGGGGTGGGGATGAGCACGGCCAGTGTGGAAGGGGTTTGGCACAGTGGCCATGATGTGTCCCGTGAAAGACGTGCACGGAAGGAGGGTCTGGGTCAGATACTGTGACCAAGCCCAACTCTGCCCAAAGCAGGGCAGGAACTTCTCTCCCATGGCCCCTCTTTTTTTCTGGAGCTGCACAGCCCTGTCTGCAGGACCCCGGAACCAGGCTGGGCCTACCCACAGACATCACATACAGCTGAGTGGCAAGGATGACAGGGAGGGCCTGTCTTGGCAGCCTGACCTCCACTGTGAACTCGACTGAGTTGCTTACCCTTTCCAAACCTCAGTTTACTGATCTGTAACATGGGGATCATGCCATCAGAGTTAGGTCACTCAGGAAATAGGGGCTCTTATTTATTCACCCCAAAGCCATTATTACTATCAAATTCACCGGTCCTGATTCATTATCACTATATGTTAGGTGTTTGGTGTGATTTAATGCATATAGAGATACTTTGAAAAGACATAGGATTCACCCTCAGTTGTATTTGGTGAGTCAGCTGGGAACTGAAATACCATGGATGACATTATTCCAAATGTCAGACGTGGATTAGCTTTGGGACTATGACTTATTTATAGCCTGAGGATCCCCTGAGCCACCTTCAGAGATACTAGTAGAAAGCCTCAAAGAATAATTAATGTAGGTCCCTCATGTTTATCAGAAACTGCATTCAGCACCACTGAAAACCCCTCTGTGTGAAATGACCAAGCAGTCTTCTGCCCTGGGCTGTGTTTGTGTTTATTTCTGGAGAATAGTGACTCACCAAATGCTGAAAATATTGCTCCTGGGATTTTTGTGACGGCTACGCTAGGTTTCCCTTCCTGCAGTGCCACTTCACTTAATTATAGCATAATCGTAACCTGCAGTGTTTCGGCATATTCACACTGAGAAGGTGCATTTATATTTCTGTTGTCAGTGGGCACTTCTTGAAGAAAATACGTGGTATTTGCTCCTTGAGTTCTTGCAGCTATAGACAAACAACACTGCTATTTAAAGGCCCAAAGTTCACTCCTTCGGGACAGCCTTCTGTCTTTCCTCTGCCAAGTACTCCAGTTAGCACATTCCCTCTACCCAGGACTCAAGTGTGCCCAGTCTGCAGTCCAGCCAGGAACAGGCTACATAAATTGTGATTAAAAGTCTCTTCCTGCCCTGGCCAATGTGGCTCAGTGGTAGAGCGTCAGCTGAGCAGCGAAGGGTCCCGGGTTTGATTCCAGGTCAAGGGCACGTACCTGGATTGCAGGCTCATTCCCCACCTTGGCCAGGGTGCGTGGGGGAGGCAACCCATCAAGGTGTCTCTCTCTTTCTCCCTCCCCCTCCTTTCTACTTTCTCTAAGAATCAATGGAAAAAATATAGGGTGAGGATTAACAACAACAACAAAAAAGAATCTATTCTTTCTTCATACTTACACTTGCAAGTTATGGCTGTTTTTTGTGGATTTCCTAAAGAGAAGATGAAGTTAGCCCAGACAGAGAGAATACAGAATGAAAATATAAACACTGACTCATTCTTGATCCAGAAACACTTACCTCATCAGTACACTGAACTCTTATTTTATCTTTGGGTTTTTTGGGTGCCTTTTTTTTTTGGTCTATTTATGTTTTTATCTCTGCCTTTTTGTTTGTTTGTTTGTTTTTTAATATATATTTTGTTGATTTTTTACAGAGAGGAAGGGAGAGGGATAGAGAGCTAGAAACATCGATGAGAGAGAAACATTGACCAGCTGCCTCCTGCACACCCCCTACTGGGGATGTGCCCACAACCAATGTACATGCCCTTAACCGGAATCAAACCTGGGACCCCTCAGTCGGCAGACCGACGCTCTATCCACTGAGCCAAACGGGTTTCGGCTATCTCTGCCTTTTGTTGATCTGAAGGATCAATGGAAAGTGACCCTCCAGATGAAGATGAGATACCAGATCTGGAATGAGACTGGAATGAGGGAAGATGGAGATAGCAGATGCGACAGAGTCATACAACTGCAGAGGACTCCTATGCCAGCTCCAAATACTCATAAACTTTGTTCTTCATTTACAAACCTGCATTGCCCTCCAGGTACCTCGGGGTCCTCAGACAGGTCAGAATAGAAGGACCACAGGTAGGACTAGAACAATCAGCCCAGATGTGATGGTACTAATTCAGAAACAGGCAAGAACTTTAAGAAATATGAAACTAACAGAGCCTTCGGAGACATTCAGGGCAATATTATATCCCCAAAATAATACTAGACTGCTCATGGGAGCACCCGTACAAGAAAAGTCTGTAGGGGACTTAAAATGTAATTTTTTTACTGAAATGAATTACAGAATTCAAAGGCCCAGCTGAGTAACAGGATGGACCAAGCATATAATCCACAGGATGTGCTTGAGGAAATCTGAACACACACGAAGAACACAGGGGCAGGATGAGGGGTTTCTGCCTCCGTAGTGCTGGGCAGGGTAATTCTGACCAGAAACACCAAAAGCGCAGCATATTAAAATCTCCTGAAAAATGTGCAAGGACTGAACAAGATCCCAGGGAAAGATGGGAATCTACTTTAGCTCAAAAGGTATTTGCCACTGGGGAAGAAGGACTGACCCAGGAGCCTGCAAGGAGGAGCCACTCAGTGACCATGGCTGAACCCCAAAGTCCTGGTGAGCCTAGAGTAATCAGCCCTACAGAGACTGTATCCTGGCTGTGCGGCCTTGGGGGGCCCAGAGGCTGGAGGACTGGTTTTGGGTGCTGCTGCCCTCCAGAACATAGCTCCTTTGCTTTGTCATTTGTGGTCACTTTGCATGTAGAGAAATAATTGGGAGGCTGGAGCATAAGTATCTCCTTGGCAAAATATCTTATTTTTGTTTTGTCCTGCGTTTGGTAACTATACATGAAGGACTGATTGATTACACCTGTTCAAAGTGAAAATAGAATGCAGATGAATTCAGCTGCTAACGAAACTGCTCCCAGAATAGTGTGGTGGGATATGAGCAGGTTCACTACTGATTGTCATGGTGGTTTTAGTCCTATCACTGTGAATTAAATATTTACTATGTGCCGACATTTAAAGGGTGGCAGATAACTGGTAACCCAGCAGCCAGTTATCACCTGCACATCAGAAGCTGAAGAAGAACATCCCACCTCAGTCTATCAGAGCCCTGCTGAGCATGCCTGCCCCATCGTAATCACTCCTTTTTTTCCCAAATAAAAATTATATGTATTTAAGGTGAACAATGTAATGCTTTGATATATGTACACACTGTGAAATGATCATCATATCAACCTAATTAATATCTCCATTGCCTTAAATAATTACGTGTGTGTGTGTGTGTGTGTGTGTGTGCGTGAGTGAGTCTGTGTGTGTTGAGCACACTTAAGATTCACCAAATGTCAAGTACACAATATAGTATTGTTAACTCTAGTTATATTGTCATATATTGGTTCTCTAGGACTTATTCATCCTGCATAACTGAAACTTTGTACCCTTTGACCATAATCTCCCCATTTCTCCTTCCCTCTATCCCCTAGCAACCACCATTCTATTTTCTGATACTCTAAGTTTGACTTTTTTAGATTCTATATGTAAGTGAGATTATGCTGTATATGTCTGACTTATTTCACTTAACATAATTTCCTCCAGGTACATTCATGTTGTTTCAAATGGCCGGATTCCTTCATTTTGTTTATTTTTATTGTTTAAAGTATTACATATGTCCCTTTTTTCCCCCATTAATTCCATCCAGCCCGCCCCCACCCCCACCCCAGGCTTTTAGCACCTAACCGTCCGTGTCCATGGGTTATGCATATATACATTCAAGGTCTTTGGTTGATTACCTCCCACCCACCCCCCCTCCCCTACCTTCCTTCATTTTTAAGGCTGAATAATATTCTTTTTGTGTGTGTGTGGCATTTATTTATTTATTTATTTATTTATTTATTTATTTTTAATTTTTTTTAATTTCTTTATTGATTAAGGTGTCACATATTTGTCCTCATCCCCCCATTCCCATCCCACACCCCTCCCCACGGATGCCCCAACCCCCTGTTGAACTTAACCATTGGTTAGGCTCATATGCATGCACACAAGTCCTTTGGTTGATCTCTCCCCCCTCCCCCCACCCTCCCCTATCCTCCCTCTGAGGCCCGATAGTCCGATCGATGCCTCCTTGTTTCTGGTTCTGTTCTTGTTCATCAGTCTATGTTGTTCATCATTTCCCCTAGATGAGCGAGATCATGTGTCACTAGAGATATACTTATATGAACTGAATGTGAAATGAGCAATAATAGTTATGCTGACAGGCAAATGAATCAGTCTGTAGTGAGTTTCTTTCTGGACCAACAGTTCTTTTGAGACCCAATATCAATGTCCACCAGTTCCTTATGTGTACATGTCGGCACTGACCCCTCAGCTCTGGATGGTGGACAAATGGTGGTAATGCAGGTTCGATTCCCTCTGGTTGGGTCTCGGCCGGACCCAGGGGCACGTGGCCTCACCCGGACCCAGGGGGTGCGTGGCCTCACCCGGATCCAGGGGCACATGGCCTCACCCGGACCTGGGATCTAGCTTCACCCGGACACAGGGGCGCATGGCCTCACCCGGACCCAGGGGCGCGTGGCCTCTCCCAGACCCAGGGTCGCGTGGCCTCACCCGGATCCAGTGGCCCACGGCCTCACCTGGACCCGGGGCCCAGCCTCACCCAGATCCAGGGGCACACGGCCTCACCCAGACCCAGGATTCAGCTTCACCCGGACCCAGGGGCGCTCGGCCTCTCCCGGGCCCGGGACCCAGCCTCACCCGGATCCAGGGGCACACGGCCTCACCCGGACCCGGGATCTAGCTTCCCCCGGATGCAGGGGCGCGTGGCCTCACCCGGATCCAGGGGCCCATGGCCTCACCCGGACCCGGGACCCAGCCTCACCCGGATCCAGGGGCACACTGCTTCACCCAGACCCGGGATCCAGCTTCACCCGGACCCAGGGGCGCGTGGCCTTTCCCCGGACCCAGGGGCACGTGGCCTCACCCGGGCCCGGGACCCAAGGCTGAATAATATTCTATCATATGTATATGCCATACTACATTTTCTTTATCCATTTGTGTCTCAGTGGACATTTAGGTTTTTTCCATGTCTTGGCTATTGTGAATAAAGCTACCATGAACATGGGAGTGTGGATATCTCTTCAACATACTGATTTTATTTCCATTGGATATATACCCAGAAGTGGGATTGGTGGATCATACGGTAGCTCTTTTAAAAAAATGTTAAAGAACCTTCATACTACTTTCCAAAATAGTTATACCCATTTACTTTTCCACCAACAGTGCAAAAAGCTTCCCTTTTCTCCACATCCTCACCATCACTTGTTATCTTTTGTCTTTTTTATAAAAGCCATCCTAACAGGTGTAATGTGATGTCTCATTGTGGTGTGGATTTTCAATTCCTTCATGACTATTAATGTTGAACATTTTTTCATGTACCTGTTGGCATTTGTTTATCAACTTTCGTGAAATGTCTCTTCAGATCCTTTGCCCATTAACATTTTTTCTAGATTAAAAAAAAAATTTTTAGAGGGAGAAGAAGGGAGAGGGGAAGAGAGAGGGAAACATCCATCAGCTGCCTCCTGCACACCCCCTACCAGGAATCGAGCTGCCTGGGAATCAAACCAGCTTTTCTGTTCTTTTCTTTTCTTTTCTTTTCTTTTCTTTTCTTTTCTTTTCTGTTCTGTTCTGTTCTTTTCTTTCTTTCCTTTCCTTTCCTTTTTTTCTTTTCTTTTCCCTTTCCTTTCTCTTCCTTCTTTCCTTCCTTCCTTCCTCTTTCTTTCTTTCTTTCTTTCTTTCTTTCTTTCTTTCTTTCTTTCTTTCTTTCTTTCTTTCTCACCTGAGGATATTTTCCCATTGATTTTTAGAGAGAGTGGAAGAGAGAGGGAAAGACAAAGAGAAATATCGATGTGAGAGAAACACACCAATTGATGTGTTTTCTTTTCCCTTTCCTTTCTCTTCCTTTCCTTCTTTCCTTCCTTCCTTCCTTCCTTCCTTCCTTCCTTCCTTCCTTCCTTCCTTCCTTCAATATGTTTTATTGATTTTTTTTTTTAGAGAGAAAGGAAGGGAGAGGGATAGAGAGATAGAAACATTGATGAGAGAGGAACATCACCCATGGTCTGCCTCCTGCAAGGCCCCCAACGGAGGTCAAGCTTACAACCTGGGCATGTGCCCCAACCAGGAATTGAACTGTGACCTCTTGGTTCCTGGGTCAACACTCAAGCTCTGAACCATACCAGTTAGCCATATGGGCTAACCAGTAACCTTTCAGTGCATGGGACAATGCCCAACCAACTGACCTACACCGGCCAGGGTGATCTTTTGCCATTTTAAAATTAGATTATTTTGTGTCCTGCAACTTTACTGAATTTGTTTGTCAGTTCTAACACTTTTTTGTGAAGCCAGGTTTTTCTACCTATATGATCATGTCATCTACAAACAGATCATTTTACTTTTTCCTTTCCAATTTGGATGCCTTTTATTTCTTTTTCTTGTCTGATTGCTCTGGCTAGAACTTCTAGTGCTATATTGAATAGAAGTAGTGAGAGTGGGCATCCTTGTCTGGTATCGAATCTTCGAGGAAAAGCTTTTTCTTCACAGATGATGTTAGCTGTGGTGTGGGCTCCGGTTGTGTCTGGCAGCTGGAGTTTGTGTCAGCTGAGACAGTGGGGTCCTTGGCAGTGCAAGGGCTGCAGGATCCTCAGTGATAAGGCTGCTACAGTCCCTCCCCTCCCTTTCCCTGTAGGGGACTCACAGTGGAGGGTATTCCTTTTGGCACGGAGATGTTCCGTCGGGGGTCAGTGACATAGGTGAAATGATTCTGTGATTTTTCTATGTGGTTATCCTCAGTTTTTGCTGCAGTGTCTTAATTGTACCCCAGAGCTTTCCCAGAACTATTATCATCTGTGGGTAGTTGTTAAATTGTTGTGTGTTTTTTTGGGGGGGAGGCACGGGGAGTGAGTGAGGGCAACAAAGGCACTAAGGAGAATAGTCTAGTGTCGAAAATCTTTCACTTATCGTTTTGTTCAACCTGAAAGTCCACCATCCTGCTGATAACACCTGCATCTCGACTCCCAGATCACCTGCCAGTGGTGTAGCCAGCTGGGGAGTCCCACACCACAGGCTGCAGGTGTGCTCCGTGATGGAAGATTAGGCAGGTGCTGAGCATACCGCTCTTATGACTAAATAAGAGCTTTGGCTTAGGTCATGGCCTTTTCAATAAAATATTTTACTGCCTAGGCAGCATGTATCTTTGCCTGTTGCCTAGGATGTGCGGCTTATGTTTTTCTACTCCATGGATTTAAACGAGCTTTTCTAGCCTGCCTGACATACTGCAAAACCCGGAGAGCTTAATACTCTTTCTGCTTTAAGTTCTAGAAGGAAATAAGCAAAGTAAACACTATCCTGTAAACTTGAATAACTCGAAACTGGACTATTTTTTAAAATATAATCCTTTGAAAACCCTGGCAAGGAGGAAACCATGTGAGCGTGTTTAGAACCTTGGGTCTTAATTTCTTCCTCTTAATCTGTCCTGACTCAGCGTGTTTCTGGCTGGCTGACAAATCTCGCTCTGCACTCTGGTCCCCACACTATGCCTTTCATGCTTCACATACACATGGTGCCTGCCAGCAGCCCGGCAGAGAAGGGGCTCTCACACACACCACTCTGCAGGAGAAGAGGCCCAAGTCATGTTCCTGGTTTACCCACCAAGCCAGAGAGCCTTCTTGGTACAGCTGCCCTAGGAGCTGGCTCAGACCAATTGTCTACTCCCAAACTTCTGACCCCATGGGCCCTGACAGGTGAATGAAATTGTGTTTGCACCAGTCCCCACAACAAAGTGTAATGGCAGCTAGGAACTTGATTTGCATCACAAGCTACAAACTATGTAGTTACATTACCAGAGTACTGACAGGGCTCCCATCTGCATGCCCAAGGCTATACCTACTTCCAAAAGGCACTAAGGAGCATAGTCTAATGTAGAAAATCTTTAACTTATCCTTTTGTTCAACCTAAAAGACAAGAACTGGTTAGGTTCCAACTGGACTGCTTCCCTATTGACGGTGGGCTGAGGGCTGCCTCCCAGGGCTGCTGGTAGAACTGTGACCCCTGGTAGCCAACATGAAAGTCCCTCCTGGGCCTGGGGAGTGGCTTGGAGCTAGACATTGAGGGTAAATAGAAAACTTTAAGATGCCCTTTATCTGGGTGAGGGATCACGGAAGGTGCTGGAATGGGACTACCATGTAGACAAATATTGAAAGGAGAGCTTGACATTTTCAAGATCTTGGTATTTACTTCTGCCTCATTTGCAGCCTGAGCTGTTGTCTGTTGTCCACGTTTTGTTCCTTTTGAGTCTCATTTTGTGAAGAGAATAAACTCCAAAACAAATACAACTAAGCCTAAAATCCCAAGCCTAACAACACTTCAGACTGTTTGTAAACATTTTGACAATGGAAGAGAAGTTGGTCCCTTCTGTTGAATCTAAAAATGTTTCTTCTCCCAACTGTTATCTAGTCCTGTCCTCGTTCCTCTCTCAGCCACAAATCAACCCTCTGGATCTCCAGCATAAATCAATACGTTTCCTCTCTTTTCTGGAAATTATTTTTGTTGGATTTTTCTGTTTCTAAAAGCTGTACACATTTATTACCATGCATATGGAAATCTAGAAAAGCCCAACACAGAAAATAAAACTTCCTACATTCCACCACCAAAAAATAAGCACTCTTTAATAATGGAGTTAAGCCCTTTAATGATGTGTGTGTTTATACAAATGGCACTTCTGTACATATAATGCTCAGAAAGTGGCTTTCCCACTGTTAAAACCAAAGGTATAAGTTGTGTGGCGGTTTCTGGAGTTTTTTATTTTTATTTTTAAAATATATTTCTTTATTGATTTCAGAGAGGAAGGGAGAGGGAGAGATAGAAACATCAATGATGAGAATCATTGATCGGCTGCCTCCTGCACACCCCCTACTGGGGATCGAGCCCGAAACCTGGGCATGTGCCCTTGGCTGGAATCGAACTTGGGACCCTTCAGTCCGCAGGCTAACGCTCTATCCACTGAAACAAACTGGCTAGAGCTGGAGTTTTTTAGAAGTCCAGCTTGGACCAGGAGGCCGAGGTCACTGAATAAGGATGGAGGGCCATCGAGAGAACCTGGTCCCATCAGCCTAAACTGCCCACCTCCCTGCTCTGGGTGACTATTCTGCATTTCTTTCATCACACCTAATCCTAACTCTGCTATACTTACACTCAGGAACAGCCACCTGCCCCCAACCCCTCAATTTCTGTTAGCCCCTTCTTTCTATTTATCCAGGACTTCTTTTGCACGTAGATGACTTTGCCCTCCTCCTGTATAATCCCCTTTCATTGCGTGTGGGTGGAACCTGTGCTATAACGCCTGTGATCATGCTACATTATATGGTAAAAGGAATTTTATAGATGTGAACAAGGCTCTGAATCACTTGCCTTTGAGCTAATCGAAAGAAAGATTGCCTTGGGGAAGTGGGGGCTGACCTAATTGGGTGAGCTCTTTAAGAGCAGAGGGCCTGGGAGAAAGAAAGCAAAAACCTGAGGAGAGAGGTGTCTGCCTGTGGAGGGGGGTCTCTTCTAGGAGCCGAGAGTGATCTAACAGCCAGCAAAACTCAGGGACCTCAGAGAGACCATCACAAGCAACCTGAATGAGCTCAGAAGAGCGTCCGGAGCTCCAGGTGAGGCCACAGGCGCTGCCCACAGCTTGACTGCAGCTTTGTGAGACTGAGGAAAGGGCCCAGCTAAGCCAGACTCAGACTTCTGCCTTATCACAGCCGAATGGATTTTGTTTGCAACACTGGTTAGAGGTAAACTGTTCTGCAGTGATAGAAAACTAACGCACACCCTCCCTACCAAAGTCATATTACAAGCTACATTATTTCAGCTCTTACAGCATCTTCTACTGCCCCGCCCTTGCATCCCTGTGTCATCCCTGCCTGGAGAGAAGCCAGTCCAGGACTAACCCCACTACTTCCTGCCCTTGTCCCACTCCAGGGCTCCGGAGGGTGTTGCTGGTGGAAGCCGGTGACCTCAGAGACTCGAGGGTCCACTCAGCCATGCTCTGCAGCCTCTCACTTCCCCCTCCTTCTCCAGGATGCTGGTTCCGACCTCCCCCGTTCCTCCTCAAACCACTAAGCTCCCCCCACTCCACCGCTCTTCAATTTCACAGAGAAAATAAAGGCCACTGCACAACAACTCCCTTTGTTCCCTGACACAGACATCTGTGCCTCCTGATTCCTAGGAATAGGCGAGATCTTCCTGGCTCAGGCTGATCATACTCTAGAAAGAATTTTCTACACTTGTCACCCCGTCTCCCCTCTCCCTAGTCACCCTCTTAGCCCTCCACCTGGCCCACACCTCCCTCTGTCCATACAGACCGCACCTGCTGAGTCGCGGACAGCCGCCCGAAGAACAGCCTTCGGTGTTGACGCTCTGCCTCAGGTGTCTCAGCCTCCTTTCTGAGCAGTGTCTTCCCTTGGCTTCTGGCCTCTTCTCTCTCTCTGGCAGCCCTTCTCTGTTCCTTTCGTAGGTTCCTCTTCCTCTCTTTCCTAACTTCTGGTGCCTCTGGGGTTTCTGCTGTGTGTCCTCACTCTGCCCACTCTTACTGGGTGACTTTCCATCGTCATCTCTGCTTCAATTACTCCCAAAGCAGCCTTCATGTACATCAAGCATGTCAAACTCAAAGGCTAACTCGGGCCAAATAAACAAGGTTTAAGTTTATGTGGGCCACAAAAAAACCAAAAGCTTCAATTTTCATAAAAACATAGGCTTATTTCAATAGAGACATGCTGAATACAAAGGGCTGAAATAATGAGTAATCGTTAACATAAAACAATAGAACATTTTAATAAAAATTAATATTTTTTCTTGAACATGAACTTACCAGACACTGAATAACTGCACAAATTAATAAGCGTAACGCAAAAAAAAACTATTTTTCTTGTTCTCCAAAAGCAAAATATTTCCTGTTGTGTGCACCAAACAAGTCAGTCCAAGACTAATGACGTGGCAATTGGCTGCTAACATATTCGCTGCTAGTATTAATGGAGAGAAATGGTGCGCCTGCTCGTAAGGCGCGGAAGGGAAATGAATGCAACACGATTATAGTAATCAGTCATTAGTGAACGTTGTAGTTCGTTATTAATAACTAGAGGCCCGGTGCATGAAAATTCATGCACTGGAGAGGGTGTCCCTCAGCCCAGCCTGCCCCCGCTCACAGTCCAGGAGCCCTCAGGGGCGGGAGGCGACCCAGCGATCAGGGGAAGGCGACGCCCCATCACACCTCTGCTGCTGCCACTGCCGGCAGCGCAAGCCTTGGCCAGCCCTGATTACCTGAACCTGGGGTGGTTCTGGGCGGCTGGGCAGCCGCCATCCAAGGCTTGCCTGTGCCTTGGGCCGGCCCTGGGCGGCTGGGGGCCTGAGGGGACTGGGGGACTCCGGAGGCAGGCCCGGCCTTGCCACGTGCCTGCCACCCCAGCGGGGCTGAGGGGACTGGGCACCACCATCATGTGGCTGTGGGTGCCACCATCTTTGAGGGTGGGCAGTCAATTCGCATATTCCCTCCTTATTGGCTGTGGGCGCCACCATCTTTGTGATGGTGTGAGGGTAAATTAGCATATTCCCTCTTTATTGGATAGGATTATGTATAACAGGATATTGTAAAAATTAAGTTACAAAATTCTTATTAAAACGTTTCTTATAGGCTGTTATATTGGCTGGGCTGCAAAAATATTTGTTGTAGGCCGCATGCAGCCCACAGGCCGCACGTTTGACATGGTTGGTGTACATAGACCCTGAACTTAAATTATGTGTCCCTGACTGTCTACTCAACACTTCCCAGAGGGATGAAGATGAGCTCACGTCAAGTTAACCCAACTGAATTCTGCCTCTCCCCTGCTGCCTTTCCCCTCCCCTCTTCAGCCCAGTGCCCAAACCATTTGCCCTATTTTGTAAGCGGTCTCTGTGAGAGGCACTAGTGACCAGTTCTGCTCCTGATGACCACTCATTCCCTCCATGTCCCTCCACTGGACACCACTAGTTACTAGTCCACCTTCCTCCCCCTCTGATCACAACAGTGATCTATTTGTTCTCTCAACATCCATTCTTGCCATACACAAATCTGCTTACAGCGCCTGCTCCAAACCCTGCCCAGGTACCCAAACCCCTTTCTTACCTGGCTCCTTTTCTTTCTGACCCTCCCCCTTCTCACCCCCCTCCTCAAATGTTACACTCCATCCATACTGGGTGCTAACCATTTCCTAAGTGTCGTGCCATAGCTCAACTTCAGACTTTCACCTGTGCTTTCCCTTCTCCGATGATGCAATTTTGCACCTGGAGCTCAAACAGGAGCCAACGAGGGCCGATCAGAGCCTCTCCGGCCTGACCCGGCAATGCGTGGGGTGGAGAAGAAAGAATAGAGTCGGCAGAGCAGAGGGCTGCAGGGAAGGCAGAAGGCTGCTCAGAGGAGAACAAGAACAATGTCATGGACAGATCGGATGATGCCATCCATGCTAAGAGTCGGTCTTGACAGGTGAACATTAGAAAGAAGGGCATTCATTCGTCAGTAGTGATGTAAAGAGGAGGGATTGCCGCATGAGAAAGAGAGCAGAGACCACACTGGGAACCTGCTTGATCACTCTGGCAAGCAGTCATCTTTCCTCTTGAACCCGCCTCCCTTGCGTCTCTCTGTCTGTGGCATAAATGACACTGACTGCTTTTTCCCCACATGAATATTTCTCCTGTAGGAAATAGCACTTGTGCTCCAAATCAGAAAATACAGCCTTAAATTGTATTTTTTGTTCTGTGATTCTTCCATATTTCTTAGTCTAAATCCTCAAACTTCAATCATTCAACAAGTAATTTTTGAGTATCTACAATGTGCCAAACTATGCCTGGTGAGGTTCAATAAGGAGGGTATGGTCCGAGGTGCTGTGTGTGAGTTAGCGAGGAAGACAGAGACAGAAACGTGCTCTGGATTTAGCAACCACGGGTTCTTGGTGCTGCTGATTGATTGGTGGAGTGATGTCAGATAAGCAATGAGAAAAACAAAACAAAAACAAAAACCCACTCTAACTGGTTTGGCACAGTGGATAGAGCATCAGCCTGAGAACTGAATGGTCCCAGGTTTGATTCTGGTCAGTGGGGGGTGTGCAGGAGGCAGCCAGTCAATAATTCTCTCTCATCATTGATGTTTCTATCTCTCTTCCTCTCCCTTCCTCTCTGAAAATCAACAAAAATATATTTTTTAAAAACCATGAGCTTGAAATTCATGTTTCTAGGCCTGCCTCAGACATACAGACAGAATTGCCTGCCAAGGGTCCTGGGGGTTGCATGTTTTATACTACAAAACAGGGGTGGGGAACGTCCAGCTGCATGCAGTATTACTTGGTCTGGCCCTGCAAAGGCAATCGCAGGCGGCACTCAAAATTCAATAAATCCAGGAGCTTTTTTCATAGCAATATATATATTTTTTTACAGAGAGGAAGGGAGAGGGATAGAGAGCTAGAAATATCGATGAGAGAGAAACATGGATCAGCTGCCTCCTGCACACCCCCTACTGGGGATGTGCCCGCAACCAAGATACATGCCCTTGACTGGAATTGAACTCGGGACCCTTCAGTCTGCAGGCAATGCTCTATCCACTGAGCCAAACCGGCCAGGGCCATAGCAACATATTTTTCAAGTTGATAATTTTGTATGGCCCTCGAATGATGTTATAAATATACAAATGGCCCTTGGCAGAAAAAAGGTTCCCCATCCCTGTTTTTATAGGTTCTCCAGGAGTCTCTTGGATGTGTGAGAATTCAGTGGTTTCTCCTGTATCTGAACAGAAATGTAGGAGAATAAAGATGATGAGTCATGGTCCCATGCTCCGGGAGTCCACAAGTCCACCCTGACAATGTCCAGAGTGGCAACGTGTGGAGAACAGAGTGCATCCCATAAAAGGAGCTCTAAGGAAACAAAAATGTAGGTACTCACATTTTTTAAAACAAAGTTGGGAGGCTTTTTTGTTTCTTTTTAAATATATATTTTTATTGACTTCAGAGAGGAAGGGAGAGGGAAAGAGAGATAGAAACATCTACGATGAGAGAGAATCATTGATCGGCTGCCTCCTGCATGCCTCACTGGCGATCAAGCACACAACCCAGGCATGTGCCCTTGACTGGAATCAAACCCGGGACCCTTTAGTCCGAAGGCCGATGCTCTATCCACTGAGCAAAACTGGCCAAAGCGGTACCCATTTCTGCAGCAATTCATCAATTTGGGCTAAATGAAAACTGACCATCGCTAAAGTAAACCATAGGCCTGGCTCAGCAGACATGACAGAAGTCAAAATCCAAGTCAGGGTTCAAGGTCACAGACCACAAAATGCAGGTATCAAGGTCCAAGCACAGATGGCTCCATTTCCAGGCCCGGCTGAGGCAGTACTGGATAATGACGGCGTTTCCATGCACAGGTGATGTTGGCCACCTACCGAGGCTGGGCAGCTGGGGAGAGAGCAGCTTCTCTTGGCCTAAGGCCGAGCCAGAGTAAAGAGCTCAGAAAGTTCAGATCTTGGAGAGGAATGGGAAGGAGGGATGACTATAGTAGGAGAGGGAGCGTTGGAAATGAGGGTTGTGGAAGATGGACATGCACTTGGGGTGGACGTCCTGACCAGGAGGGGACGCCAAGCAGACCTTCCACCCCTGGTCCCTGCCTTCCACGCTGAGCCTCTAAGACGGCTGCTGCTGGAGAGTCAGAAGAGAAGAGGGTGCCAGCATGGTGAGTGGACGTTTGTGTGACTGTGTACCCCAATCCCCCACTCTGCACCCACTGGCTTCCGTGGGAGAATCACTTCCTTGGTCTTGTCTTGGTGAGTGCCAGGGCAGTGCAGACGCTGTGACTGAGGAGCACGGGAGACCCACACTCGCTGCTTCTCGGACTCAGTGGGAACCTCTCAGGGACAGAAGACAGTGGTGCCGAGGAATTTCTGTGGCGAATGAAAGGCCAGGTCTCGTCTGGGCTCTGTCTTTTCTCTGACCTCCTTTTCTACAACCTCCATCTTCTTCACGTGGCTCATGCTACATGGGCCTCAAGGATGACCTGGGAGATGCTCTGAGTGCTCCTCTCACTTCAAATTATGTAATTCTGAGATGGTCCATATCTTCAAACAGCTGATGATCCATCCAGAGCCCAAAAATGCAACAGAAGATATGAGGGAACTAGCAAAGTACAGATATTTGTATGTAAGTAAAACAAGATAAACAAGAAAAAGGAAGAAATATGTCCTTTTGAGTCATTTCTACACGAATCAGTTATTAAATAGTCAAATAATTGATGAGGCCATTGTTTATTCACCAAGTTGTTCAGCAGACATTTGTCAAACACCCGCCAGAGGCTGAACCCTAAAGATAAAAAGGAAATACGGAAACGTTACTGTGTTGAGGCATGACTCTCCTTTGGAAGAGAGATTTATGTCCACTATTAATGTAATAAAGTGTTACAGGAGTGTGACGGATGAAATTTCAGCTAAGTCTTTCAGAACTGCCCCACTACCTTATACCATATCACCAACAGAAGGAATTAATGCAGACACTCCAGCCCCTCCCATCTGTTGAGGAAAAAGGCTTCCTGGTGGGTCCATTTGTTATTTTCATTTGTCCCTAAGTTTGGGGCGTGATGTTGTTTAAGAAAAGGAAGAACTCTTACCATTTGCAACAGCATGGAGGTACCTGGAGAGTATCATGCAAAGTGAAATAAGCCAGTCAGAGAAAGACAAGTATCACATGATCTCACACATATGTGGAATCTAATGAACAAAATAAACTAATGAACAAAATAGATCCAGAGACATATAAGCATGGAACACACTTTTGAACCTAGAGGGTAGGCAGGTGGGTGGGTTGGGTGGGAAGAGATCAACCAAAGAAGTTGTATACATATATGCATAACCCATGGACACAGACAATAAGGTGGTGAAGGCCTGGAGTGGGGGTGGGGTGGGCTAGAAGGGGTTAATGGGGGAAAAAGGAGGGAAAGGGGTTAATGGGGGGGAAGTATGTAATAGTTTCAATAATGATGATTTTTTTAAGTAATCACTAATCATCTGAGTTATGCAAATCAAAATGACAATGAGATATCACCTCATACCTGTCAGAATCGCTATCATCAACAAATCAACCAATGACAAGTGTTGGTGAGGTTGTGGAGAAAAGGGAATCCTAGTACACTGCTGGTGGGAATGCAGACTGGTGCAGCCACTGTGGAAAACCGTATGGTGTTTCCTCAAAAAATTAAAAATGGAACTCCCATTTGATCCAGTCATCCCACTTCTAAGACTATATCCTAAGAAACCCAAAACACTCATCAGAAAGAATATATGCACCCCTATGTTCAGAGCAGTGCAATTTACAATAGCTAATACTTGGAAACTGCTTAAGTGCCTATCAGCAGATGAGTGGATAAAAAAACTATGGTACATCTACACCGTGGAATACTATGAAGCAATAAAAAAGAACTCTTACCATTTGCAACAGCATAGATGGACCTGGAGAATGTTATGCTGAGTGAAATGAGCCAGTGTGAGAAAGATAAGTATCACATGATCTCACTCACATGTGGAATCTAATGAACCAAATAAACTGATGATCAAAAATAGACCCAGAGTCATAGAAGCATGAACAGACTGTGGAACCTCAGTGGGAAGACAGGGGAAGGTCGGTGGGAAGAGATCAACCAATGAACTTGTATGCATATAAGCATAACCTGTGAACACAGACAATGGAGTGGCGAGGGTCTGGAGTGGGGGAGGACAGGAGTGGGCTGGAAGAGGTTAAAGGGGGGGGGCAGGGAGGACCTATGTACTACTTTAAACAATAAAGATTTAAAATAGTAATCCTACCTAATAAAAGAGTAATATGCAAATTGACCCTAACTCTGCTATACCCACAAGCCACACCCACCAGCCATGCCCACCAGCCAATCAAGAGCAGATATGCAAATAAACCCAACCAAGATGGCTATAGCCACAGAGAGCAAGGTTTCCCAGGCAATGGAGGAAGCCAAGCTTTCTTCCTGCCCTTGCAGGCCTAAGCCTCCACTCAAGCTACAAAGTTTCAATTATAGAAGGTAAACAAATCCAAACAGAAATGGCGTCAGCCACGGAGCTGGAGAGAGCAGGCCAGGGTTGTCCCCGGCAACGGAGGAAGCAAAGCTTTCCACACACCCTGGCCAGCCCAGGCCTCCGCTTAAGGCTACAAAGTTTCAATTATAGAAGGTGAATTAACTCCAATAGAAATGGTTGCCGGCCTTGGAGAGAGCAGGAGGCTTGGCTCCACTCCAGGCTCAAAGTTTCAATTGTAGAAGGTAAATAAATTCCAGATACCAGGGCCTCCACTTGGGTTGCCAGGGGGCGTGGCTGGCCTGAAAACCACCACAGGCCCCTTGCTCAGGCCACCCCACACTCCAAGGGAATCCCCATCCTGATCCGGGACACCCTTCAGGGCAAACCATCTGGCCCCCACCCATGCACCAGGCCTCTATCCTATCTAATAAAAGAGTAATATGCGGATTGACCATCACTCCAACACACAAGATGGCTGCCCCCATGTGGACACAAGATGGCCACCACAAGATGGCCAGCAGGAGAGGGCAGTTGGGAGGCACCAGGCCTGCAAGGGAGGGCAGTTGAGAGAGACCAGACCTACAAGGGAGGGCAGTTGGAGGTGATCGACCCTGCAGGGGAGGGCAGTTACGGGTGACCAGGCCGGCAGAGGAGGGAAGTTGGGGGCAAACAGGCTGGCAGGGGAGCAGTTAGGCATCAACCAGGCTGGCAGTGGAGTGGTTAGGGGGTGATTAGGCTGGCAGGCAGAAGCAGTTAGGGGCAATCAGGAAGGCAGGCAGGCGAGCAGTTAAGAGCCAGCAGTCCTGGATTGTGAGTTGGACATCCCTCGAGGGGTCCCAGATTGAAGAGGGTACAGGCTGGGCTGAGGGACACCCCCCCTCCGTGCACGAATTTCGTGCACCGGGCCTCTAGTAATAATTTAAAAAGTAGAATGGAGCTTAGGGGGCTTAGTGAATTGAATGTACGGTTTTTCCTTCATTCCCACCTGAAATCTCTCTGAAATGCCCATAGAAGTGGAGAAGGAAGGAAGAAAAAGGGGGAGGACATGGGGCAGGAAGGGGAGGGTAGAGTGAGAAGACTGTGGGAGCAGGAAAGGGTGGATGTGGCATCATCATGCTGAGGACATTGAGCCCAGAGGACAGCCCAGCCCAGAGGGAAGCCCACTGGCAGCCCTGTGCCTGAACCACCTCAGGGGGCACAGAGACAGGAAGTAGCAGGGACCCGTGAATGATGGAGGAGAAGATGGGCCTGAAAATGAAAGGCTTGTTGGAAACTTGAAAAGAAGCCCCTCCCTCCACTGCTCACAATAAGGCAACTTGGAAAAGGGTTGGTCCCTGCATGTGGTCAGAGAGAGGGTCTCTGCTGAGTGGTTTAAGTGAGAGACCACACATTGAGGCATTAGGCCACCCCACACCCCCTTTGTTTCTGCGGTGAGTCTTGTAGCACTGGCGGCATCTTCCAGATAAGGTGTGGACACTCTTTTTTATAGAATCCCATTAGACTTCGAGAGAAGTTCCTTAAATCTTCTCTCATAGGAAGCACCCTGATAACACTCTCCCGCCTCACCACTCTACGCAGCACATACACAGCGACCATCACCCTGTTAGAGTCCCACTCCTACGGGTGGATGGCCCCAACCCACCTGACTCTGGAGGAAAGCAGCCAGTGTTGAATTCACACCAGAACAAACAGAAAGCCATTCAGAGGAAATGGACACAATAACACTAGGGATTTGCACCCTCAGAGAGAGGAGAGGAGAGGAGATACTGCACCCAAGAAACAAGAACCAAGATATATCTTTGGTTTGGCGGGTTGATGAAACAGTTGTGGGTGCAGTTGTGAACTGAGGGGTGACCCAGACCTGTCACAGTATTCTAGAACAAGGGGGTAAAGGATGGTCCTGAGAGCCACAGGCACAGGGGGAGAGCACAGCCATGCACAGAATTGGGAACAAATGCCACTGATGACTGGAAGGCAACGTTGGACTACAGGAGGTGATGGGACAAGGACCCCCTCCCCCAACTCTAAGGGCAGATCACCTCCCAGGAGAGTCCTTATCCAGCCCAATTATTGGACCTGGTCATGGGATAGCCGAGATTCTCAGGCATTCAGGAATCTCAGGAAGTTAATGGAGATGTGTTCCTATCAAATGGGGGAGTAGACAAAAACACAAGAACACAGGGTCCAGAAAGAAACTCCAACACAGGAGAGCGGGGGAAAGTCCCCAGAATCGCTTGGTGGACCCTGAGCAAACCCAGCACAGACTAGAGAGGAAGTCTGAGGCCTCAGGAGCTCAGCACCAGGAGATGGGACAGACTGGACACGGATGTGATGTGCATGTCGGGAAGAGGTGTATGTCCAAAGCCAAGAGGGTGGGGGGATTTATTATAAGTGCATATAAAGGTAAACAGTAGGAAGACCAAGCTACTCACTTTAGGGGAGGAAAGTGTATAATAAAGAAAATGAAATCATAGTTTTTTATAGGAACAATGTTTACATGGATACAAGTCAAATAACCCAGTGTTACAATAGAGCATGTTAAGAATATAAAGGCTGGGAGGTGTGTGTGCACGTGTGTGCATGTATGTGTGCATGTATGTGCTTGATGGTGAACAGCAGCCATCAGTGAATAGCTAACGCCTTGCCACTCAAGATGGGAGTGAATGGATGACCCTAGAATAAAAAGAGTAGGAGACAGCATTATGCACACTTTCAGAGATAAATCTGTGAGCTGGACTTATTGGTCCTGGTGTGGTCTGGCATCACATGATTTAGTGTGCAGCTAAGATTAAGATCCTGTGAGCAGAGATTTCTGGGAGGCCCACAATACCTGTGAAGATGGCTGCAGTCAGTCTGGGCCATTGTTTCTGGGATGCACCTACTTCTCCCTTAAACTCCTTCATAGAGAAGCAGAACGTCAGGATCTTGGGTGTGGGCATCTCCTTTATTGTGTCAAGCATTGTGTTAGGTATATTGGACACTTAAGAGACATACAGATAAGGGAATAAGGGATGGGGCTGCCTAGAGACTGGTTCAAGGACAACCTGGTACTCACCTTGCTACAGTGCTCTGTGAGTGTTGTGCGCCCTGTGCATGAGGTGCCGCTATATAGTGGGTTAGGGAGAGGGAGTGGGCAGGCAGATCTGGGGCCCTATCCCTGTTCAGGTTACTAGTATTATTTAGCCTGCAACAAAATAACATCAGAAGAGATGGTTTGTTTTAGAAAGCAAATCTAAAACAGGGGAGGTGGAAATTAACCAGAGGATGTTGGCTCAATTAGAAAAAATTCTGCCCAGCCAGTGTGGCTCAATGGTTGAGTGTCGACCTATGTACCAGGAGGTCATATTCAATTCCCAATCAGGGCACACATGCCCAGGTTTCGGGCTCTATCCCCAGGAGGGGGCGTGCAGGAGGCAGCTGATCAATGATTCTCATCATTGATGTTTCTATCTCTCTCTCACTCTCTCTTCCTCTCTGAAATCAATAAAAATATTTTTTAAAATTAAAGCAAATTCTCTCTCCAGATATTGTATAATATTACTATTATATTAATTATATAATTATATATTATATAACCCATGCTCAGGAGACATACTCAAGAGGAGGTGTTCAGCAATGGATGGAAATTCAGAGCCAATATCCACTGAGGTTCTGCCTCCAAGACTCTATAATCGTTATGGCATGAAACCCTCATTAAGTTGAAACCTGGTAATTTGCAATAGTCATCTAGGGCTCAAGCTACAGTATACCTTTGAGCTAATAAAAGGGCTTTTTAAAGCAAGTCATGCTTCTTGAGAGAATGTTGAGGTTAAATATTATAGACATGCCACACAATTTATAGGTTAATTAAAAGAATTTTTAGAGATAGGTCCCAAAGAATTTTCAAGTGTACTTGACTTTTCATTAATTCCATTGGCCTTTTCTCCAATCAGCCTACATTGATAGGGTTTTGCTCCACGTGGGCATCTAAACTACACACGCCAAAGGAAGGCTTTAATGCTGTCCCTCTAATCTAGTGAACATAACAGAGAGGACACTCAGGATGGACACTTCCACTTCCCAGCTGGCTGGTGTGAAGGGACTCTCCTGAAGGCTCAGCACCTGTTTCCTTTGCTTTGTTGGTGCTCTCTCCACAAGCTGACGTTCCTTTGAACCACAAAGAAGGGCTTGGCTATGAACTTAAAGCACTGGGAGAAAGAGACTTCTCTCAGAAACCATGGCAGCAGAGGTGAGCGCCTATCCGCACAGCTGTTCCTGGGTCAGCAGCGTGCTCTGGAGAAGGTGCTAGAAAGAGACCGAGATTCTGTCTTGGCTGCAATTCAAAGTGGGTTCATGATGTGGTGTTTGGGGAGAAAACTGATATTACCTTAAGGTTTTTGTGCATTGTCTGGACCAAGGGCAGTTCTGGCACTATGATCCTCTGCCGAGGTCAGACCACACCTGGACACCGTGTTTAGGTCTCAGCTCTTTTAGAAAGACTTGGGCAAACAACAGCAGGTTGGGGGTGAGGATTTTTTAAAACCCTGGAAACTATGTTTTATGGTGAATAATTAAATGAAATGGGGATGGTTTCTGAATTGAATAGGGTTTTGAGCAAACATCATAGATATTTTCAAATATTTGGAAGGAAATTAAGAAAATGATTCATTTTCACTAGGTGTGGCTGGAATACTTGCAGTTGGTCTTCCCATATTTACCTTCCCTGTTTGTCTTTCCTGCCACCCCACCCCACCCCACTGCAGGTAAGGGTTCAGACTAAATTGTATTGCCTGGGGTCTTTGCAGGGAAGTTTGGTGACAAGGGCTCCTCCTGACTTACAAAAGCTTGTGAGAAATTAGATTTCCAGTGGTAGGCTAGAGACAGGAGTGGTACTTTTATTAGTTGTAAAAGATATTCTGGGAGTAAGGGAATGGAAGTGGGGTGACTTGCTCCAGGATTAGAGGCAACCTGATCCCCTTCCTATGAAGGTGCCCCTGAAAGGTGTGTCAGGGGGCTGCACACCCCACAACAACCCCAACAGGACAGGAAGTAAAGTGGCCATGAGCATTCCAGCATGATCAGCCCATGCTCATTACCACTGGAATGCCCCTGATATTTGGCTCTGCTTGGGCCCTGGTTATTGATTAGTGACTGGGAACTTTATCAACACTCAGATGAAATACTGACATCAATACCGCCAGAGGCCCAGTTGTAGATGAAAGTTGATTTAAAGAAATGGTAATTTTCTGTGCATCTGTATTTATGGATTGACTAGTGGCCTAGAGCACGGATTCGTGCACATTGAAAGGAATTTAATTAGGATGTGCCCAGCAGGGCAGCACTGGGTAAGATAGGGCCAGACACGCCCAGGAGCCAACCTCCCTTAGTCCCTCCCTGGCCAGCCACACCTGGGGCAGTGCTGGGGCTCAAAGGGTGTCTGTGGAGTGAGCAGGGGAAACCAGCTCTCCGACATCCCCCAAGGGGTCCCGGAGTGTGAGAGGGCGCTCTGCAAAGTTGCTGTCGTACAGGGTGTGGAACGCAAATGCAAGTGTGCAGTAAACCAGATTTGGGCTGACAGTGTCCCAGCAACAACATAACCCACAGCCGAAGGTGGAATCGCACGGCCCCACGAGGAATCGGGCTCCCTCCTCTCTGGTTCTGGGGTGCATCACCCAAGAACCGCCACTGCCAAGTCACCGCAGCTCAGCAGCTCCTGCGTTGAGCATCTGCCCTCTGGTGGTCAGTGCACATCATACTCACTGGCCAGTCATGTGATTGGAAGGTCAGACAGTTGCTTAGCCTTGTATAAATATAGATTTAATTATACTCAATGACAGAGAAAGGATTAAGTGCAGAGGGTTCTGGAAGGATATTTTCGTTAACACAAGAAAGAACTTTATAGGCATTGGCACTACCCAGCAATGGGATGGACTGATAGGAGAAACCATGAGCTCTGGTCACAGGTGAAAGCTAGTGTCTTATCCCTTAGGAGTGTTTTGCAGGAAAATCTCATGATAGGTGGTACAAATTGGGTTAACTGGAATCTTCCAGCCCTTCCAAATCTGGGATTTCCTGGTTTTCTGAGTCATTGGAATCCCTGGCTCAAAAATGGGAGTAGGGCTGAGAGTCTAAGCTGCATGTACCTGTTTACACAGGAGGCCTGTGAAAGCAGTGATCACAGCCTGTGTGTAAGCATGGTCAGGGACTCTGCACTGCAAACAACTGGGGTGTTTATTTTACTCTGGCTCCTAGAATGAGTGATGGAACTCCTTTTCAAAGAGAGAAAAGATAGCTGCATCAGCTTTGACCATTCTCAAAGTTGGGGGTGTGTTTTTTCTTCCTTGATGTCTATTTTGATAACGATAAGACATCCAGAGAGAAGAGGGTGAAGTAAAGACTGGAAATACAACTGGAAGACTTAAGGACAAAAAAAAAAAATGACAGATTGAGAAGGAAGAATGGAGACATTGCAAATGCCATTTCCAAGCCACGTTAAAGGTTTATGGCAGGATGTGCTGGCGCTCCCGGTGTTGGGCTTGGCTCCACTGTCCTCCGGAGATCACTCTGCTGTGTGTTTGCAAAACCAATTAAAGTGGCATTAGTGTGTGTGTGCACACACACACACACACACACACACACGCTAAGCTGCCCACGCAGTGTTTGTGCCCAGATCCTTGGCAGTTGTTCAGGCCCAGATATCATTTTAGAAAAGAGTTCTTTGGGTAAACTTTTGGAATGCAAATTTGTTCTTTAATTTTAATTACTTTTCATTTTACTCAAGAATTCCATCAGTTCAAATATTGGTTCAAGTAGCAAAGTATTTTTGACAAGGTTATGACAATTATTTTTGCCCCTCTCAAGTGAACTATCAGCATGTTCTATGTAAATGCCATGTACATTAATCAGGGGCAAAGGGGGGCTGTAAAAGAGGAAGAAACTACTCTAATTTATTGCTCTCTAAATATAGAATGTGTCAACTAAATTTACAGCTGTTTGTATTACATAATTTAAGGATACTAAAAAGTTGAGGTGACCAAAGTTATTTTGTAATAACAGTGGGAAAATAATTTTGTCTCAATTTATCAGGATTCCTGATCTCAATTCCATATTATTTGACGATCTGAACACACGTGGCCATCAGGAAAATACTTGGGAAAATGTGTGTTAGGCCACAGCAAGTTTCTTTTATCATACTAACTCTCCTGATAATAAACGCTGTATTAAATATTAAGAGCAGGAGTTTGAAGGCATCATAGATGAACAAAAGCAGACGGAAACTGAAAACACAATTCTGGAAGTAGGGTAAGCAAACTAGTGAGTGTAGCTTAGCCACATCCATCTGACTTTTCCCCTTCGAAAACATTTCCTGTTCTGTTGGGACACCTGAGAACAGAGTTCAAGCAAAAACCTCAGAAGGAGCAGGACTGCTAATGGCTAGCCAGCTGCACCCCCTGGCCAGTCAGAGCTGGGTGTGGACTCGGGGGAAGGAGCTGTAAACACCAGGCAAGGGGTCACCCTTGGCCCTCATGGGCCGAGTGAAGCAGTGTGTCTGGATGGATCTAAGCATCTTTATTTGCAATGTTGGCCAGGAGATGCCAATGGTGTGGACCTGGTTTAAGAGCCACTGGTCTCTCTAACCTTCTACCCCAGCCTGTGCACAGTGAGTTAGTTCCCTGTTCCAGGAGGCAGACAAAGTAAGAATGGCTAGAAATGCTCATTGGTTCCTCAAGGGTCATCACACATGGTCATCCTCCTCCTGCCTATAGACCTTGCCAATGAGGAGACAACACAGTGATGCAGGTGAAACCATTGCTGTCATTCAGAGCACTGTGGATGCTCAATCACAATGACAACACTTATGTAAAAGAATCATGTGATACAGGCTGTGAGTAGATGCTCTGGGCATAGAAGACCAAGAACTCTGTATCGCATTTCCCCTATTGAAGATGGAGTCCGAGTGTAAATGACACTGGCTAGCCAGCTAGCTAATGGTTAGATGCCCGTCCACCCTTTAAGGAGAGAATTTAATCCGGCTGGAGATGGCATCTGTGAACCACCACACTAGTGTTCTCCAGCACCGTGGTTTCTTTCAGCACCAATTGAACAAAGTCGCCAGGACTACTCTTGGTGACACTCTAAATTCCTGCCTTTGTTAGGGTGGGCCAGGTGGATAAAGGGGCTCCATTCTCCTGGAAAGCAGTGAGGGAAGAGGAGGCCCAGGCAACCCTCGCCACCCCCCGCCCCTCCCCGGGACAGGAGGAGTCCCACATCAAGTCCAGGCTGACGTGGCCTAAATCAAGACAGTGCCTCAGTCAGTACCACACTGCCCACTCAGACACCGATAAATAGCACAGGCTTGATTTAGGGTTGGTCTTGTGTTGCTTGTTTTATATAATTTTACTGAAAAGTGCTAAATTCTGTCAGCTCGTCTTCTCTCTGTAACATTGGTCATGGATTCAGTAACATCCTGTTCCTTGCAACTCACAGGATAAGGATGCTTATCCACCCTGGCATGGGGTGATGTTCTCCATGGCTGGAGCATGAGTGTTGCTCAATGGACTGGATGTTGACTTTGGATTATAAATTAAGATCTGGCACCAATGTTCCAAATAAGGAAGAAGCAGCCTTTGACATAGAAGAATAATGAGGGAGAAGCATGTCCCAAAGCTCGGTGATCAAAAGACCTGTTTGAGTATTTTTGCCAAAAATCAGGGCACTTAATTACATAACTGACTGATTAGAGAGAAGGAAGGAACAAACTTCAAGGTGCTTTAGGCTCAATGGTGTTGTCATAAAATAGCAACACTTTAGAGTTTCTTGACAAGGAAATATGGAGATGAGTTAGTTAGACAAGTTAAATGTAAATAGAATTTACATTCTATTTAAAATATAAATTCTTCTCACAAAATAATGGACATTTACATTTGTCAATCTAACTCCTTAAAAGGGGCACTTCCCCCGAATAGATGTCCCTGCTGCCTGGTGCCATGCTTCAGGGAAGGGCATGGTCCAATCCTCCCGTGGCCTGAAGTCACAGGCCATGCTGGCTGGTGGTGACAGTGGTCAATTTACTTCACGGCGGAAGGCGGGCATTTTTTAGACTCCATTTGTTCTGGGCAGACTCCTGTGACTGTGCCCCAATGCATCCTCTCTAGGATGTTGAGCCCGATGGAAGGCTCTTGTGTGAATCTGACATACATTGAGAGGTTGTGAACATTTCACAGCTGGTAAATTCTCACTCACAGTCTTGTGCAGAAGAAAATAAACCCCTCCAACAAACTGGTGGGCAGGGGTGGGTAAGACCCCTGACCACCGATCCTATTAACACAATTGATTCCTCTGCTAAAAACCAGGGAAACTGCTGAGCAAATGGTAACTGGTGAACAAGGGGTGGGAGCGGGAATGACTAGAATTGTCAAACGATGGAGATTAAGATATAAGTAAGATTTTAACAATGATGGCCTGTAGGTGTTGACATTATGAATGATTTTAGTTTTCGTAATTATTTTCTGTATTTCTGTAATAAGTGCATGTATTTCATTTTCAGAACAAGGAAATGATGTTACTAAATTGTCTATCAGACTGTGAGCTCTTCAAACGCACAGTAAAAATTTTTTAATATATTTTATTGATTTTTTACAGAGAGGAAGGGAGAGAGATAGAGAGTTAGAAACATCAATGAGAGAGAAACATCGATCAGCTGCCTCCTGCACACCCCCCACTGGGGACGTGCCCGCGAACAAGGTACATGCCCTTGACCGGAATCGAACCTGGGACCTTTCAGTCCGCAGGCTGACGATCTATCCACTGAGCCAAACCGGTTTCAGCAAACGCACAGTAAATTTTTTACACCTGTTTGTAGTCCTGATGCCGAGGAGGTCCTGGAATATGGTAGGTGCACCGCAGGGTCTGCTTAGTGCCTGAAGTGTGGGCAGTTTCTGCAAGGAATCTGAGCTTGTTTCGGCCTCCCTGACCATGGACAGGTGGTGGGAGCTGAGCAGGTAGGACCAGCAGTCTGTGGACATTTGGCAGGCTGGCCACAGAGCTCCCACTGGGTGGGGGTCGAGGCTCTGTCGGGGCTCTCTAAGGGGAGTCAGCACTCAAGGCCAGTTAGCTAGCGAGCAGAAGAAGAGGATCCTGGGAGAGAAATCCAGCCGGGGTTTTTAAGAAGTGCCGACAGCTCTTCACATTTTATGGTGATGCATCGTGCCAACAAGACAGTAGGGTGCCTTTCTGATGGGACCCATGAGCATGAGAAGCTTTGCCTTTTGGGGGGTGGAAGGAGGCCCGGAGGACACTGTCTCTAGGGAAAGAGGCATTGGCCTCCTTGCCCCCTCAGTTCCCATCACCTAGACCTCCCCACCCCCCCACCCCAAGCAGGCTCATCGTCTGTGGCATGCATTTCACACTTTATTTCCTTGCACTGAAAAAGGCAAACTGTTCCGATTTCCCTGGAATACAAGAATTTTAGGGGATAAAGACTTGCCATAGGGTTGGAGACACTGGCAAACTCTCAGGGATGAGGCTCAGGACAAAATCATCTCGCCTCTGTGGGCTTCGGTTCCTTATTTTCTCTTTCACTTTCAGAAGGGATTTTGAGCATTTTAAAATAGAATCAATACCGGTGGACTGGCCATCCACTCTGAGAAGTAAAACACGGCAGGGGCACAGAAACACCCTCCCTTCCTGCCGCAGCCACCGGCTCATCATCCACGCCTGCTCCCTTTGCGGCACGTCTGCGGAGCCGTGGTTCTTAGGTGGGACAGACTTGATACCCCACATGGGTCACGGTGTCCAGCTGAGCTCTGGGCTTCCACCTACCTCTCCTCTCAACATGGCAATCAGAGGTCTCCCTGTGAACCAGGGCCAGGTCGGGTCACTTTTCCTGACCCCTGCAGGGTTTCCCACCTCACTGTGGCTGCCCAGTTCACAGGCATGTGCCTCACTCGCACTATTGGTCGAAACCAGCCCCTGGTATCCATGTGGTTTCGCTCCCTCCTTCCCGTCAGGTCTTTGCTCAAATATCACTTGTCCACGGCGCCCTCCTTGACCTCCCTTTCCTGCTCTGTATTTCCTCTCCACAGCAGGGATGACTGACTGACATGCCCTCCACTGGAATGCGGCTCTGTGAGGTGAGGGTTCTGTCTGTTTTGCTCACTCTTGTATCCCCAGAGCCTGCAATGGTGCCTGATATGTTGGAGTTAAATGAATGTGTTGAATGAAGCTCAGTTGGGAGCTTTAGCTCTGAGCCACCTGCCCCCATGATTGGACTCCGTTACAAGTCAGGAATGGAAATCCTGTTTCATGACCCCAGAGGAGCCAGTTCTGACATCAGAGCCTAGGCGAGAAATACAGCCACAGCAAGCTCATCCAGTGGCCGGACTATAAATGGAACAGGAAGCTTGAATCACACAGATGATGCCAATGAACCAGAAGGAGACTCTTCAGATACCCAGGGACAGGAAGCCATGCGGCCCAGTGAGTCACCACTGCCCTCTGGCCTCATTCCCCAGGCTCCCCTGCACCAGGAGAGGATAAGCACCCACTCTGGAGTATCTTAAGTTGAAAAGGGCTGGCCTGGCTATGAGGAGACAAGGATTCCAGTTGCAGTTTGCCTTTAACTAGCTATGTGTCACGTCCCGTGTCAACTCTGGGGTTCAGATTTCTCCATCATAAAGATGGAAACTGATCAAATACAATACCTGCTTTTAAAATAATCTTATATAATAAAAGGGTAATATGCAAATTGACACTAATGGCGGAACGACCAGGAATGACCGGTTGCTATGATGCGCACTGACCACAAGGGGACAGATGCTCAACACAGAAGCTGCCCCCTGGTGGTCAGTGTGCTTCCACAGGGGGAGCTCCGCTCAGCCAGAAGCCAGGCTGACAGCTGCGAGCGCAGCGGTGGTGGCAGGAGCCTCTCCTGCCTCCGTGGCAGCGCTAAGGATGTCCGACTAACGGCTTAGGCCCGCTCCCTGTTAGTCAGATGTGACATCCCCTGAGGGCTCCCAGGCTGCCAGAGGGATGTCTGACTGCCAGCTTAGGCCCGATCCCCCGGAGAGCGGGCATAAGCTGGCAGGTGAACATCCCCTGAGGGATCCTAGACTGCGAGAGGGCCCAGGCCGGGCTGAGGGACACCCCCCCCCCCCTCCTCCAGTGCATGAATTTTCATGCACCGGACCTCTAGTGTTTAAATGAAAGGTTAAAAGAGAACATCACTGTGCATTTATTTTTACTTGGTTTTGATGCCTTTATTTAGTGACTCCATTTACTTTTCTTGCACATGTCTACTGTGTGGCCTCACATGTAATACAGGGGTTCAAATGTCTACTCTGTGTCCTCGCATGTAATCCAAGTGTTCAATAGAAATGTTTGCTGATTCCTCACATTTGAGCCTATATTGTTTCCTCCACCTTCACTTCTAGAGTAGCTGTAGCTGAATTCCTATTCCCACAGTGAAAGTACTAATTAATTAGTTCATTAACTTGGCAAATATTTATTGGGAGATAGCTTCACCCACACAGATGATGCAAGCCTACAGCAGGCTACAGGGGGTCCCTGTCTATGGGGGTGGTGATGGCCTTGTGGGAGGCCTGGACATAGAACTCTTTTTAAAAAATGTACTTTCTGAGGAGGGCTCTATTTACAGTGATGCTTCAGGGGAATTACTGCAATACATCTCTCAACCTGGGAGTTAATATAGATCCAATTTAGGGGTAGGGAGGAGTGGGACCGGAGGACTGGTGACAACAACACAAACGTTACAGAAATTGGGTGAATCAGATTGTTTGGTTCTCTTCTACTTCTGTATTAACAATTCCACTTCCACTCTTTTGAGAATTCTTGCCTCTTTTTATTTTAAGGACAATATTCCTAACCTTATTCCTTTCAGTATATTAAGGCTGTGAATTAGTCCTGAACCACCCAAAGTTTCTCAATCACTCATCCTGTTGTCACCATCATTCGGTTCAACAGAAAAGAATAGGTAAATCTGTGCTGCACCAGGAGTGCTGTGGAATTCCCACCACACTCCCCTTTGGGGGTCTGGATGGACCTGTGCAATCCCGGGCTGTGCTGGTGAGATACTTAATGAGCTCAAAGGATACACAATATCATGGAGTTTTATGTATTGACCCCTTAGATGTCCTGGCTTCATACCACACAAAGATCTCAAACATCAATGTTCGACTCAGATGGGACCTCTGTTAAGTTTAGAATTATAGAAAACTTTTCTATTAGCTACTAGAGGCCCGGTGCATGAAATTTGTGCATGGGGGGGGGGTGTCCCTCAGCCCGGCTGCCACCCTCTCCAATCTGGGAGCCCTCGGGGGATATCCAACTGCCAGCAGTTGGACATCCGTCTCAAAATCCGGGACTGTTGGCTTCTAACCACTCGCCTGCCTGCTTGCCTGATTGCCCCTAACCACTTCTGCCTGCCAGCCTGATTGCCCCCTAACCGCTCCTCTGCCAGCCTGATTGATGCCTAACTGCTCCCCTGCCAGCCTGATTGCCCCCAACTCCCCTCCCCTGCCAGCCTGATCGCCCCCAACTCCCCTCCCCTGCTGGCCTGATCGCCCATAACTGCCCTCCCGTGCTGCGACCCACCTCCTCCACTGGGACCCGCCTCCTCTGTGCTGCACGGAGCCGTGGACCCCCAGGCCTCACTGCACAGAACAGCCGCCGGGCCCCACTTCCACTGTGCGCACAGCCATCTTGTGGTGGCCATCTTGTGGTGGCCATCTTGTGATGATGTTGTGCACGAGGGTGTGAGGACCACCTAGGCTTTTATTAGTACAGATGGCTTGTACACAGAGAGGAGGAGAAGAAAGAGAGACAGACAGAGAGAGAGACTGAACTCTGATGAAAGAACTGAAATTATAAATTAAGAAATCACACAAATATTTCTAAACCTCATTTTGGCCTCTTAGATATCTTATTCATCCATTTATCCATTAGTCCATCCTTGCTCACATTTCTCTCTCTGAACAGCCAGGGATGATTCCCCTGTTTTTAAGGACTCATGTAATTAGGGCACAGATAATTGGGAATAATCTCTTCATCTCAAAATTCTATATAATCGTAATCATATCTGCAAAGCCCTTTTTTTTCTTTATTGATTAAGGTATTACATATGTGTCCTTATCTCCCCATTGCCTCCCCCCTCAACTCCGCCACTCATGTCCTCACCCCCCTGTTGTCCGTGTCCATTGGTTAGGCTCATATGCATGCATACAAGTCTTTTGGTTGATCTCTTCCCCTTCCCCCCACCCTCCCTTACCTTCCCTCTGAGGTTTGACGGTCTGAAAGATGCTTCTCTGTCTCTGTGCAAAGCCCTTTTTGCCATGGAAGAGAACATTCCGGGGTTCCGAGATTTAGGATGTGGACATCTTTGAGCACCATTATGCTTCCTTCCATGATAGATGCTACTATTATGTCCAATTTTATGAAGAGAAAAATTTAGGTACAGAGAAGCAAACAACTCATCTAAGGCTCTACGGAGCGGGGACCTGGGTCCAAATCCAGCCCTTTGGTTCCAGAAGGGCTCCTGTCCCTAAGTCAGAACGTCAGATGAACAGATGGACAGACAAAACAAAGGGAACGCTAGAGTTTCACTTACCCTGAGTCTTCTCGAGCACTTCCTAGATAGAAACACCAGTAAAAAGGTAACCAGTCACAGGTAGGCAGAA
Organism: Cnephaeus nilssonii; assembly: GCF_951640355.1. Classification (NCBI taxonomy): domain Eukaryota; kingdom Metazoa; phylum Chordata; class Mammalia; order Chiroptera; family Vespertilionidae; genus Cnephaeus; species Cnephaeus nilssonii. The sequence goes on along the minus strand of NC_137072.1, from coordinate 39,677,622 downwards.
GGAGAGGAGAAAGAATGGGGTCTGAGTGATTCACCACCGGTTTCAAAGTTTGCCCTAATGTCTCCAGCCTGCCTTTCTGCCACGGGCTGCTCCCCTCCACCTTGCCCATCCTGAAGGTTCCAGTGTCCTGAGATTCATGCTTCCTCTTTAACAGAAGTGATCATGGCACATGTGTTAATTGCATAAGGAGAAACACCGGGGCCTGCTTATATGGGAGTGGTGTGGTGGGAGGCGATGGCCTGCTGGGCCTGAAACTCCATCTCCTCTAGGCAGGGTTAGAGCACGATTTCTGGGGGCAGCTGCAGGGTTAGAAGAGTGCAGACTCTCCTCTGTACCCTCAGCCCTTCCCCTGTTGCTGACAGAGCAGAGATACTAGGACCTCCGGCTCCTTTTCTTCCCAATGAGCAAACACCCTGAGCTTCCTGCCCCACCCCAGCAAGTGTGTGGCCCGCAGCCTGATTGCCAGTTTCTGCTCCAAATACCTACCAAGGCCCTGGGACCGAGCGGGGGCCCTGCATGGTGAGGAACAGCACTTGTGTCTCTGGGTGGTGGGCACCTGCATGATAAATGAAGCAGGGAAAGACAGCTGATGAGACTGGTACCATCTACGCATAATCGTCATCCAGCACAATAACAGCTGATTAATGCTGGCATGAATATCAGAATACGTCAACTCTTGACACGCTGCCTTCTTAGTTGTGTCATCATTCATTCCCTTGCTCCTTCTGTAAATGAACAGTTTTTGATTGATACAAACCACAAAGCTGGATGTTGTGAGTCAGGTACTGTCCCTGCCTCCAAGGAGCAAATGTGCGTGCGTGCGGGAAGACGACAAACCGACAAACCGTCCCAATCCTGTGTGTGATCAGAGCAGGCCAGGCAGACAGACGCCTGGCTCCTGGGGTGAGGGGAGGACGTGGCGAGGAGGGGGGACAGTAAAAAAATCAATTGGAGCCCCAACCAACAAACAGGGGCGGGCACTCCCTCTGCAACCGCAGCAGGTTGCTCACTGCTGGGCCGGTGAGGTGGGGGGCAGGCAGGCGCAGGCGAGGTGACAGGGAGACAGAGACCCACGGAGAACGTCATGCCAGCCCATCTGGGTCTCATGACACGACATGAGCGACGCCTGTAATTTTAGTGAGCTGGTAACCACTTTTTTACACAGTAGAGAGACAGGTGCAAATTAATTTTAATAATCCCACATAACTAAAATGTTCAGTGTGTGAGCAATATAAAAACTATGAATAAGCCCAGCCAGCGTGGCTCAGTGGTTGAGCATTGATCTATGAACCAGGAGGTCATGGTTCGATTCCCCGTCAGGGCTCATGCCCAGGTTTTGGGCTTGATCCCCAGTGTGGGGCGTGCAAGAGGCAGCCAATCAATGATTCTCTCTCATCATTGATGTTTCTATCTCTCTCTACCTCTCCTTTCCTCTCTGAAATCAATAAAAACTATACATTTTATTAAAAAGGACTTGTATACCCTGTACTCTAACTCTTCCATGTGAGGTGGGTTTGTACCCTGGCACCAGGCCTCGAGTCCCCAGGGCAGACAGTCTAGACAAGGTGGGAGCCCAGGGCTACAGAGGAAGGAAAGGCACCTTCACCTACTGAGGGACTGATTAGGTGGAGGCAGGGGTGATGGCAAGGGAGGAACGGGTGTGATCCCACTTTGAGAGACAGTGATGGACCTTTAGTGCAGGCGGCAGGCCCTGACCTCCCACCCTGCCCTGGATGCACACTCCTCGACCTCGGCAGTTTCCCACCCTGGGCTGCATGGGGGCCCCTGTTGATGAAAGAAATTCCAAACCTGAAGAAAGGTTTTAAAGAGTTTTTTTTAAAAAATATTTTTATTGATTTCAGAGAGGAAGGAAGAGGAATAGAGAGATAGAAACATCAGTGAGAGAGAATCATTGATTGGCTGCCTCCTGCCCGGGCCCCTACACGGGGGAGGATCGAGCCCACAACCCAGCATGTGTCCTTGGCTGGAATCGAACCTGGGACCCTTTAGTCCACAGGCCGACGCTCTATCCACTGAGTCAAACCAGCTAGGGCTTAAAGAGTTTTTAAAAAAATAAATGAATAGGTGAATGGAAATGAGACAGGAAAGGAAAAAACAAATTTAAGTTGAAAACAATCCTAAAGATGTATAACAATGCTAAATGTTATTTTTAGCAAAATAAATAGAAATTTAAAATAATATTATTAAAACACTTAAATTATTAATAAAGATCTAAAAGTGATAATACACAGTGCTGCTGAGGGTCTGATGAGGCAGGGACTGTCATTTCCTGCTAATGGGAGTGTCTATTATTCCATTATTTAAAAAGTAATAAAAGCCTTAAAAATGTGCTTACCCTTTCTGAAAAAATAAGTACACTTCTGGTGAAATTTTAAAGGAAATAACTTGAAATACCAAATGTAGTATTTATAGTAGTAGAAAAATGAGAAAAAAACCTAAATGTTCAAAAAACGATTGAATGGTTATGCTGGAAGCCAATTCCAGCATGTCATGATTGCAAGAGTTTCATCGAAAGGTTGATGGAACTTGGGGACTCAACAAGGGCTGAGTCACATATGTTATCGCCTGTTGGGAATGGCTAAAGGCATTTCCCCAAACCTGAGAAGGATGATTGTTTGCTGCCAGACAGCTCGTGGCATCTTAATCTACATGTTATTGCCTCCTGTTGGCCAAACACCTGAACAGCCGAAGGTAATTCCCCAATCTGCCAATGCTTCTGTTCTAAACCCTACTGTATGATGTGTATATCTCTACCTCGCCTTAGGACAAATTGTGTTAATAAAAAGCAAGGGGTCCTGAGATAAGGAGAACTTGGTTTCTTCAGCCAAGCTCCTCTGGCCCCCCAAATGCCTTTCAAAATTATGTTTCATCTCTGGACTCTTATTTAATTTACGCACAGCCCTTTCTCCAGGTTTCCTGAACCCTTCTAGATGCCAGATCAAGAACCGCAGCAATATGGTTACTACATCAATTATAATATATCCCTTTAATGAACTATTTTGCAGCCATTGAAAATAACACTTGTAACTAATGTTTAATAGTATGGAAATAGGATTATATTTATAATTTAAATAAAAAAGCATGATTAAAATGTAAAAAAAAAACAAAAACTTTTTTTGAGCCAAGGTTTAGGGGCCAGTCCCAGAAGCAAAATATTAAAGGACTGAGAAAATGCTCCAGAGAATGGCAGTTATGTGATTCCTTTCATGCATTTAGAATCAAAGGAGAAGATGTAAGGAAAGCTACATGAAGTCGTTGGTGGCAGATTAAGGAGGAAGGAGAGAGTGAAGCGGGTAAGTCTATAGAATTGAGCAAAAAGCAAAATGGACAGACATACTTCTTTTACACTGGTGGGTACAGGCGGTTAACATTTCCCAGGCACAGTTTATAGGGATATTTGGGGAAAGTGATGAGGACTGCTGCGGTTGTCCGCCCTTACCCTTGCAGGTCTGGAGAAGAGATTGTTCTGACATTTTAAGTATGTTATTCCAGATGCACAAAAACAATGGACAGGGCTGCTCAAGGCAGAGATTAATTTATGACATAGGCCTCAGGGACTTCCCACTGCAACCTGCTCAGTTAGGAATTATGACGGAAACATCCTGTGTGGTTACTTTCAGTTTGTCAGGCCTGCCAGGTAGCCACTGTTCTGTTCACAGCCCCAAGAAGCTTCACAAAATTGCCTAGATCCACCCCCAAGACCACTTGATCTGATGTGGGTTTAAAATGCTTAGGTGGTGGTCACCAGCAGTCCTGGGAACGTCTCTCTACTCCCAGCCAAACCTCCTCCTCCAGAGACCGCCTTTTTCGCTTCACCTGTAACTTCCCTGTTTAATTTATCATGTTTTTTATCAATTTTTGGACTTAGCTATATGTCTTACCTCATGATACACTTTTATTTTTAAAAAATTACTATCTCTTATCTTTTTAAAATATATTTTTATTGATTTCAGAGAGGGAGAAAGAGAAACATCAATAATGAGAGAATCATTGATCTGCTGCCTCCTGCACACCCCCTACTGGGGATCGAGCCGGCAACATAGGCATGTGCCCTTGACCTTTCAGTCCGCAGGCGGACGCTCAATCCACTGAGCCAAACCAGCTAGGGCGTACCTCTTATTTTTAAAATATAAAATTACTAACAGGTATCAGATGTGCGAAATGACAAGTCCCATTGCTGAGGGCCTTTGCTCTATGTGATCTAGTTGGGGATATTTAAATCTGCGACATGTTAGAAGTGAGTGCATAGTAGATGCTTAACCACCACTGGGTTGGGTAGGCTGGGCACCTCCCCACCCCCCAATCCTCTGGGCTATGTATTGAGGGCTTTGCCTCTAAGCCACCAAACAGAAAAGGTGAGGCACACTCCAGCAGAGCGTGAGTTTCCCGTCCTCTGCTCTGGCCTCCACTCCTTCCAGGTCATGAAGAGGCTTCTGGTGGCGCAGAGTCATTTCTTCCACCTTCCTGGGAGGAGCAGCCTCAACGCTGGCACTGCCCTCCTTCTTTCCAACCAGTGGGCATTCCACACCCACAAGAGGAGGGTCCCTCTAACCACACCTCTCACTGCAGGAAGGAGCGGAAGGGGAGCCCAGGAGTGTGGAGAAGGTTCCGCTGGGTGGGAGAGCTGCTGCTCTCTGAGGTCCCCTCCCCTGACCACAGGGTGCATGAGGGGGGCGGATAAGGGCTGCAGAATAAGAAACCCAGCTCTGAGCACTTCTGAAAAGCCAGTGGGAGGGTCAGAGTCCAGGGAGCTTGTGGAGCAAGTGCTAGCAGCTTTCCGAGAATGGGTCCTATGATAACTAGGTCCTCGGGTTCAGACTAACATGCTGAAGAGTCCCCATCTTTCTCAGGGCCAGGGTGTGTGCCAGCATCCCCAGAGAGTATGTCCTAGGGCAGTCCAAGGATCTCCGGAAACCCTCTCAGCCAGAGTCTAGGTGGCGGGGCGGGCGGAGGGGGGGTCCTGACAAGAGTGCAGAGTAAAGGTCACCAGTGGAATTTGGGCAGTTGCTAACCACGTCTGCAACTGACTAGATCAGCACAGATCTGTCTGCTCTGAGTCCTGGAAAAGAGTCCTCCCACATTCATTCATACTTCAAATTAGATTTGAAAATGGGGTTGTTTAAAAATGAAATTGTAGGGGGGGGGGAGAAGAGGGACATATGTAATACTTTCAACAATAAAGATTAAACCCACAAAACGTAACAGGCACGTTTCCATGGTGACAACTTTGGTGTTTTCCACAACGCCCCAGCCTGGCATTGCCTAGTCAAGCGAAGACATGGAAGCAGTTAAAAATGCGGTGAAGAATGGATTCCACTCCGGCCCCAGGAACAACTAAGCCCTAGGAGACTTTCCGTTCCCTGAGCAGTTCAGCCGGTGGACCTGGACCCCCAGGAAGTGTCTGTCTCTGTTCATGCCACCTCCCGGACAAGTGAGCAAGACACACACCCGGACACCACGTGGCTTCTGTCCCCTCGTCGAACTCTGTCCCCTCGTCGTCGTCGTCATGATCATCAGCGAGAACGTAAATACTCTTCTTCTGGGAAGAGGAGGGCAGGGCAGCCCGCCCACCACAGGGGAACCTTGGAGAGATGCAGAGGAAACCGGCCCAGCCCCTGGCTGAGAGTGGCTCCTACCTACTCTGTCTCCACGGCAACTATTTTGGGTCCCAACAGGATTCACAATGAAGAAAAAGAAAACCCACGTTCAGACGGTGCCTTTCACTGCCTTTATGTTTAATGTTTCTCTTCTGCTCAGACAGCGCATATAAACCTACACACATGTAACCACGTGCAGACTTCTACTGCACAACTGCAATTGGCTGTGAATATGTTTGTCCCTGCAGGCCAGAGTCGTGTCTTATCTATTTTTTCTTTAGCAAGAAAACAGTCGGACCAATTGATAGATTAGTGGGTGCCTTTGCTTTCTCTTGCTGCTGCAACAAATGAGCACAAATGTGGTTTAAAACAACACACATTCATTACCTTACAGTTCTTCAGGCTGGAAATCTGCAACGGGTTTCCCTGGACTGACGTGAACACGTTGGTAGAGCTGCGTTCTTTCTGAGGGCGAGGGAAGGAGCTCTTACTGGACTTTTCCAGCTTCTAGAGGCACCCCCATCCCTGGGCTCGTGGCACCGCCCGCCATCTTCAAAGCCAGCAGTGGTGGTTACTAGGAAGTCCTTGTCACATCAAATGGCACTGTGGCTGATACCCTTCCACCTAAAAGGACCCTGGTGATTACTTGGGCCCATCCCACGGATGCAGGATCATCTCCCCACCTTCAGGTCAGCTGGGAGTAAACGTCATTGTCTCTTGATCGCCATGGTGGGTGACACAGTCACAGGTTCCAGGGACTAGGACATGGACATCTTTGGGGAGAGATTAACCAAAGAGCCTCTATGCACATATGCATAGCCCATGGACAGACAATAGTGCAGTGAAGGCCCGGGGAGGAGTAGGGTGGAGGGGGTCAGTGGGGGAAGAAAAAGGGGATATCTGAAATACTTTCAACAATAAAGATAATTTTTTAAAAGAATTTTTCATGAACGTTTGTTAATTTTTTTTACCATATCTTTAAAAAATAAATTTATTTACTTATTTGGTTAATCTTCACCAGAGGATATTTTTCATTGATTTTTTTTGTTTTTTTTAGAGAGAGTAGAAAGGAGAGGGAGAGACAGAGAGAGAAACATCAATGTGAGAGAGACACATCAATTGGTTGCCTACTGCATGCACCCAGACCAGGGCCAGGGATAGAGCTTGCAACAGAGGTATGTGCCCTTGACCAGAATTGAACCCAGGACCCTTCAGTCTACAGGCTGATGCTCTAACCACTGCTCAAGATGGCTAGGACTACCATATCTTTTAAATCAGCTCCATCGGCTTGTCAATATTTGCTGAAACATTTTTTTCTATGGCTTCTCCAAGTGTGATTCCAAATGACTTCACATCTCAACATGATGGTCATTTGTCAATCACTGAATGCTTTCCAAATAGAGTATGTAAGGCTGTAAGTCTCTATTGGGCCAAAGAATTGCTCAGAGTTCAATGCACTATCAATAGCCTTCAGCTGGCAGAACCTGCAGGAGCCAAACAAGTGTCATTGATTAAAGAATAGCATAAAAATGGTGTTTGACATCATTCCCCGGGTGATTTAATGCCCTCCTTCTTAGGTACCTGTATGCCTTTCATGCGTGTGTGTGATGCATGCCACCCGGTGCTGGTGAGGTCCTTTCTGCCTCCATTGGGAGTGACACGAGGAGACAGGGTCCCATCGCAGAAGGTCCTCAGTGCAGTGGGGAGTGAAGAAGGAAGCCCTGCCCTCAGACAGGCTGGGTTCAGCTCTGCCTCCACTGTGAGGCTTGGGGTGGGAGACAAGGTCTCTATGATCCATTTCTTTGTGTGCAAAACAGACGTAACAATAGTTCCCACCCCCAGGTCGTGGCCTCTCCCCCCAGGTTGTACCCCTCTCCTCAGGACATGGACCTACCTGCAGGCCTTCGTGAGGATCCTATGAGAGGACACAGCTGGTGCTCAGGGAGTGTGAATATTGTTGAGGCCACAGCAACGACCCTGCTTTCGATGCATTTTGTATACAGTGCTTGAAAAAACACTTAACCATCATTTAGTCACCTGCCCGGCAGGAGTCAAACGCCTCATCCATTAACCCACCCACGGAAGAAAACAGAACCAAGCCAACCTCGGTGACCCATGGTGCCATCTGTTCACCCCTTGGAAGCAGCCACTCCCCTCACCTGGCTTGTCCTCTCCCCTGTTTGAAATAATACCCACCAAGGGGAAGTCTGAATTCATCTTTGCAGAGATGAATTCCTGGTTCCAATAGCCACCCCTCCACCCCCCTCCTTTCTTTCCTGTAACTTTGACAGGTTGTCTACACACTACTTGTCAACACTCTTTTGCTGTGCTGCACTTCTGTTCAATATTGTAAGCATGCAGAAATTCTATTTTTCAGACAAATTAAGTAGTCCGTCGGTTATTTATAGTAATTCTTGGAGCACAACCTTTTCTCTCCTGGTCAAGAAGAAATCTCAATAAATGGCATTACAAGGAGAGTTTTCAGTTTGCATTTTTCATTAATAAAAAGGAAATCTTTGCAAACTTGAGAACTTTATAAGTAGTAACAAGTTGCTTGTAACAAAAAATTTCAAAATGACAGTGATGTCATGACACTGAATTTGAGAACCACTGGTCTCTATTTCCAATTTGATCTTCAATGTACAGGCAGTTCTCACCAAATTGTGTTATAATAGGCTTAAAAGTTAATTTGTCGATTGGCATTTTGTATTTTAAAGCTTGTTTTCCCATAAGCAGTGCAGTAAAAAAACAGAGGTTCTCAGAATATCCCACCACAGACATGCCATCTGGGTGGTGTGTCTGGACTTAACTCAGGGTACTGAAGTCCACAGTGTCACTGCCTGGTTCACATGGGAGTGTGGAGAAGAAAGGTCACTGTGTATGAAGGTATTAAGTAACTAAGGAGGAGACAGAAAGACATCAGGGAGGGGAAAGCCATCAGATAGGAGAAAGGTGGGTGCAGGTGGAGCTGTGATGTTTGAAGGACAGGAGCCCCTGTATCTCTGAAGGAAGAGGGTGGGAATGACCAACTTATGACTATATTGTAAACTAGAGGCCAGGTGCATTAAATTTGTGCACTGGGGAGGAGGGGGAGTCCCTCAGCCCAGCCTGCACCCTCTTGCAGTCTGGGACCCCTCGGGGGATGTCTGCCTGCCGGCTTACACCCAATTCCCCCGGGGATCGGGGATGGGGTCTAAGCCAGCAGTCAGACATCCCTCTCACAGTCCGGGGCTCTAATAGTCTGGGACCCCTCACTCCTTACTGCCTGCCTGCAGCGGAGGCGGGAGAGGCTCCCGCTCCCGCCACCACCGCTGCTCTCGCCAGCCATGAGCCTGGCTTCTGGCTGAGCAGCGCTCCCCATGGGAGCGCACTGACCACCAGGGGGCAGCTCCTGTATTGAGCATCTGCCCCCTGGTGGTCAGTGCACATCATAGAGAGCAGTTGTTCAGTCGTTCGGTCGATTTGCATATTAGGGTTTTGTATAGGATGGCGCTGGCTTAGACTGTTATATGTTCAATTTTGTCTTTTTGACTAAAATGAAACAATTATTGAGCACAGAGAAGGTGTCTTTTATGCTACATTATGTTCCACTCAACACCTTACATGTAATAAAACCTTGAACATAGTAGTTTCCCAGGCATGTAAAGTGATTGGTGGCATTTCATTATATAGGTGTCCCCAGAACATGTATACACACAATGTCTGTAGATTCTATTACATTTTGAAAATGAAATGTATTTTAATAAACACTGCCTTTATAATTGGTCAAAGTGTGTATATATATTTTTTGGACCCTGTATTCTTTATCGATCCCTGGAAAATTACACTGATGAATTCTCACCATATTTAGACATAATGTCATCTTCACATTGTGTAGCTAATGTTTTTGTTGTTACTTTTCAAAGAACTAACTTGGGTACTTCTGTTTAGACCCATGCCTTTCATTTGCTAAGATGAATACTGGTTTTGCTATATAAATTTTTGTTAATTTCCTTATATAGGTTTTCTTCCTCTCTTCTTGTTGGTTTGAGTAGTGGATTCATTCTATGGACCAGGGCTTCAAGAACTGGGACATGTAGTTAATACTTTTAATTTTATTTATTAAAAAAATTTTTATTATGGAATATTTCAAACATATATTAGAGAAAACAGTGTAATAGACCCTCATATATTGACTGTCATCCTTCCCCCTTTTAAACCCATGTCCCTGCGCTTGAGGATAGAACCAGCAGACTGGAAACCATCCAGGATGAAGACATGACACGGAGGGAATCGCCCATTTTTAACAATGATCATCATGGATAATCTTTCTTTTAAATATTTTTTATTGATTTTTTACAGAGAGGAAGGGAGAGGGATAGAGAGTTAGAAACATCGATGAGAGAGAAACATCAGTCAGCTGCCTCCTGCACACCCCCCACCGGGGATGTGCCCGCAACCAAGGTACATGCCCTTGACCAGAATCGAACCTGGGACCTTTCAGTCTGCAGGCCGACGCTCTATCCACTGAGCCAAACCGGTTTCGGCAATAATCTTGTTCTCAATTTCAAACAGGACATTCTCCATGTTTCCCCCCTGAGTAAGGTGTTTGCTGAGTTTTGTTTCTGTTTGTTTTGTTTCCTTTGCTAGATTCCCTGAAGAAGGATATTCTTATCACTAGTCTGCCAAGAGTGTTGTTGTTTTTGTTATGTATGAATGTTGAAGTTATCAAATACTTTTCTTACATAATCATTTTATTTAAATGTTTTGTGCTGTACTTTACTGGTTTGGGTCGAGTTATGACCCTGTATGGGGGGGTGGGGGGGGAGATGCGGGAAGCCAGACTTAAGGGCCTCACTGCTTCAGAGGGGACAGCCCAGGGCCTGCGCACCCACCTTCTTTGGGAGCACAAGACCCTCGCCCACTACCCCTATTTATTTGCATAAATCCAATAAGATTCTATTTTCCTTATGAGTCTCCAATTGTGGTTTTATTAACCAAGACTTTGTAATGTCATGTGCCTGGACTCGGGGGGTCACCAGAAAGCCTTCTCAAAACTGATCAAAGCCAATCAAAAGCAAGAAATGGCCTGGTAGGCACCTTGCTTGTTTACTTGGTTCACAGCAGTCTTTCCAGGTAAGGAATGAAGGTTGCTTTCCTAGGAGATGGCAGAGAGAGCATCAAGACATTTTGGGGACCTCAAAAACTTGAGGATTACAACCAAACCCTTGCAGGCAAAGAGTCCCTGGAGACATATACCCCGACCCCAAAAGTCCCCAGAATCCTTGGACCCTAGAGTCCCCGGAACCCCTCGAGATCCCCAAACCCCGAGTCCCCGGCAACACTTCCGGGTCCCCAAGGCCCCCGATATCCTCAGAGAACCCCGGGCCGCCGAAACCCCTGAGATCTCCGGACTCTTGAGTCCCCAAAAACCCCGCAAGGCCGAGACCCGGGAGATACCAGGAACCCCGAGACCCCAAGACCCCCCGAGACTCCCGGATCCCAAGGCCCACCCGAGACCCTCCAGACGCCAAGATTCCCCAGAATCCCCGGGCCCCTGAGTTTCCGGAGACCCCTGGATGGCGGAGACACCAGATCCCAAGGTCAGCCTGTCAGGACCCTTCCTTTTATTCCGCAGGATCTGAACCTCCGGGCCGCTCCATTCCCGGGATCCTCAGTCCCCAACGCGCCCCTAGCCCACCCGGGCCTGTGACTCCCCTGCCAGGGACCTCCGGCCGGGAGGGGGCGCTGTGGGACCCGAGGTCTGTGCAAGGGAGATGCAGGGAACGCCCGGAAGTGACGCGCGGTCGGCAGAAGTCCCGCCTCTGTCGTCCACGGAAGTCCCGCCCCCTTCCTCCGCCTCAGCTGCGTGTGTCGGCCGGCTTCCCTCGTGGCCGACCGCCGACATGGCGCACTACAACTTCAAGAAGATCACGGTGGTGCCGTCCGCCAAGGTAAGCGTACCGGGACCTTCCGTTCTCGCCTTTTTCCTCGGCGGGTCGCCGGAGGGCCCGGGCCTGCAGCGCTCCTCCGCCGGGCCCCGCTACCCAGGCCGCATCCTCGAAATTAGGGGTCCCCCGGGTTAGGCCCGCCCCCCCCCCCCCCAAAAAAAAGGGTGGTTTCCTTTCTCAGACCTTATAGTCCTCTACAGCGACGAGGGATTCCTTCCTCAGTGACTGGAGTCTTTTCCCAGAGGGGAGGGTTTTTCTTCAGACGTTTGAGTCCTCTACAGAGGGGAGAGGTCCTTCCCCAGGAGTTGGGATTTTTCCTCAGACATTAGGGTTCCACACACGCCCCCCTAAGAGGTGAGGGGGTCCTCCCTCAGACATTTGGGTCCTCCTCCGAGAGGAGGGGTCCTTTCCCGAGAGGAGGGGCGGAGGCGGAAAGCTTTTGGAAGCAGGGAACTTTAGAACTGGGCCCCCGAGGATTCACACAGGTGGCAGGTGGAGGCGGGAGTAGCGACCTGGAATCTGACATCTGTATCCCTCCCTGCTGGTGCCGCAGGCACCTGTCAGCTGGGGAATTCACGCAAAAATCTTCAATGTCCTTGGTCACCTTTAACAAGTCCTAGGAAATTATACACAGTGGATTTTCGTTTTACCCAACATTTTATGTACGTTTAAAGTTGTAGGGTTGTTTTTGTGGTTTTTTTTTTAATACTGTGGGTGTTTATTTTTCCTTCTGATTTTTGCTTGAGTTGTCTGACTACTTAAGTTTCAAAGGTTTTTAGGTGTTTGGGAATTAAGATAAAAGATTTATTTCAGCAGCCATTTGCTAAGTGTTTTTTTTTTTTTAAAGGCCAGAAACTATAAAGATGAACAAAGTTGTATATAAAAGATTTAGTTAGAAAAGGTGTCGTTTAAAATATGTACTATTATTAGATATTAGTCTTTTAAGAAGGTTTCAATAAAGTGGATGAAAAGTAGGTGCATTTGGTGTAACTCTTATTTTATTTAATTGCAGGACTTTATTGACCTGACATTATCGAAGACGCAACGGAAGACTCCAACGGTCATTCATAAACATTACCAAATTCATCGCATTAGACATTTTTACATGAGAAAAGTCAAATTTACTCAACAGAATTACCATGACAGACTCTCACAGATTATAATGGATTTCCCCAAATTGGATGTAAGTGACTCTAGAGGCCACCGATGCTTATGTAAATGTTAGCTTTGGGGTAGTGGGTTTTAACCAGTTTGGTCTACTCACCTGACAGATTATGAAGGAAACAGAAAATAATTGAGTTGTCTAAGTTTACTCAGTGAGTGAGTGGCAAAGTTGGGAACAGAACATGGTTTGTTATTTGTTTTTTGTTTTTAAATTTCTTAATAATTTTACTTTCTGCCAACCAAACCCCATCTGAGAGGGCCCAGAGCTGTTTCCAGGCTGTGTAACTTCGAAGCTGGCAGGGTCCATCCCAGGGTCTCTGAAAGCTGTGACTGAATCTGGAAGCCCAGAGTTCTAGCAGCTCACCAGCTGGTCTGGGTTCCTCTCCTGCCTGTTTCCAAGGCTCTTTTTCCTGGCCTCAAGTTGGGTCCGTGCCCTGAGGTCTCCCACTGTTTGTGATCTTATTGGTTCATCAGCCAGTGATGGTCAGTTCAGCTCTGGCTTTTTTTCACTAGTGGTAAGAAATTGCTCAGGGGATCTGTGATTTTTCATTAAGTCACAAAAGTTGAACTCTTTCTTCATTCTTCTGCATAGTGCAGTTTGCCTGTTTATTTAGTTGTAGAAAGGTAAAGCAACACTGCTTAAGAAGTCCTCTTGTAGGATCACATGGTAGCAAGGTTATGTGAGATGGTGTAAATTTGCCACTGTCCTAAAATAGTCTTTATATTTAAAAAGATAATGATATAAGAAATGAAATAAAAAGATATTGATAATCCTAGTCAGTTTGGCTCAGTGATTAGAGCATCGGCCTGCAGACTGAAGGGTCACGGGTTTGATTCCTGTCAAGGGCATGTACCTTGGTTGCAGGCTCCATCCCGGGCCCCAGTCAGGGCGCATGCAGGAGGCAACCAATCGCTGGGTCTTTCTCACATCAATGTTTCTCTCTGTCTCTACTCCGCCCTTCTACTCTAAAAAATCACCCTATCCTGTGGTGAGGATTAACAAAAAAAGAAGGTAATGATGGTTTGTTTTAAAAATACAGAAATGGCTGAAACCAGTTTGGCTCAGTGGATAGAGCGTCGGCCTGCGGACTCAAGGGTCCCAGGTTCAATTCCGGTCAAGGGCATGTACCTTGGTTGCGGGCACATCCCCAGTAGGGGGTGTGTAAGAGGCAGCTGATCGATGTTTCTCTCATCGATGTTTCTAACTCTCTATCCCTCTCTCTTCCTCTCTGTAAAAAATCAATAAAATATATATATTTTTAAAAAAGCCCTAGCTGGTTTGGCTCAGTGGATAGAGCATTGGCCTGTGGACTGAAGGGTCCCGGGTTCGATCCAGTCAAGGGCACATGCCCAGGTTGTGGGCTCAATCCCCAGTGGGGGCGTGCAGTGATCAATGATTCTCTCATCATTGGTGTTTCTATCTCTCTTTCCTTCTCCCTTCCTCTCTGAAATCAATAAAAATATTTTAAAAAAATACAGAAATGTTTAAAATAAAATTTAGAGGTTTCTGCTAGAGGAGTGACACATGTCTTTCAATAGATGCTTTTGAATAAGTAATTATTTCTTGAGAAAGAGAGGCTTCCCCTTCTTCCCTCTCAGGTGTGCATCCTAACCTCTAAGGAACCCCACAAGACTTGCAGCCACGGGAGCAATGGGCAGTGCCAGCTTGTCCCGAGCTAACCCCCTGAACCTGTCTCCAAAGAAGCCTCTCCTAGGCGCTCTCCTATCCTAAGTCTTTCCTTGTTTTACTGTCCCCAGCTTTAAAAAAGTGCTCTCAAAATTGAAAAACAAACAGACACATAAGGATGAGATTATTGTAAACTAATTTAATATTAGGAAATACCTGCTTTGAACGAACAGAATACTTTGGTCTAATTAGTATCAGATTTCTGTGGTTTGCAAAAAGTTTTATCTTTTATGGCATCAGTTTTTATTCATTAGAGGTTCAAATTTATGAACATTGTATTTGTGTGTGTGTGTGTGTGTTTAAAACTAGAGTTAGTTATCTGAGAACAGTTTCAGGGTAGAGGGTTAGCGTAAATTACCATTCATCGAATGATTGCTGGTTCTTGGGTACTGTTCTAGACATTAGGAATACAGCCTTTATAAAAGAAGTCCCCAACTTCGTCTAGTGGGGGGAAATTCAGTAAATGTGAAAATACATGGTGTGTCAGATAAATAAGGAGAGTAGGGAGTGCCCCAGCAGGGAGGTTGTAAGGGACCTGAAGGAAGTGAGGTGCTTAGCTGTCTGGCTCCCTGGGGAAAGCAAGTGCCAAGGCCCTGAGGTTCAGAGTGTGGTGTCTTCCAGGAACAGGTGGACCCAGGAGATGGAGGAGAGTACCGGGAGGTGGGTCAGAGAGGTAATGGTGGGGCGAGGCGACTTGTGTAGGACTAAGGAGGGAAGCCTTTGGAGCTGAGCCTGGGACTGGCCATGTTCTGGCTCATCTCTTAGAGGATGACTGGCCTTTTCAGGTAGGAGGCCACTCAGGTCAGCGCAGTGACTTGGAGGACATGGTGGTGAAGGAGTTGAGAAGTGGTTGGCTTCGGGGTATCCTTTGAAGGAAGAGCTAATGGATTTGCTCATGGAGTAGGTGTGGGCCATAGCACCTTGGACAGTGGAGTTGCCCTTCACCAAGACCGGGAGGGACACTGGTTTGAGAAGGAGAACAGTTTGTACATGTTAACTGTGAGATGTGGGTAAGATGTTCAAGCAGAAATGCCGAGCAGTCTGAAGCTCATGAGCAGTCTGGCCTGGAGATGGCCAGATATGACTTGTGAAAATGTAGATGTGTGAGAACCTATGGAAGGTCACCTAGGAAATGAGTGTGAGAAGAATGCTTTGGGGAGTGCGAGTGGTTAGCATTGGGGTGGGAGCTCGAGCCAGCAAGGGGGTTGGAGAAGTAGCCAGTGAAAGAGAAGATCCTGGAGACCAGATGAATAAACGCATCAGGAAGTGTGGGAAAGCATCTGGTGAGATAAAGGAGAACTGGATATCACTGGTGGTGATGAGCTGCTTTGACGGCCTGGTAGAGACAGTCCTGACTAGTTTGGGTTGTGGGAATGGGGAGAAAGAAAAGACTCAGTACCTCTCTTCTTGACATTTGCCAAGAAGGGGGAGCAAAGGAAAGGAAGGATTGGGAAGGGGAGAGGGGAGCAAGGGAGTTTTAAAACTTAAAATTTAGGGGGAGAAATAATATGTTTACAGGCTGAAGGGAATGGCCAGGTGGAGAGGGAATACTATCTGGAGCTCAGTTCTTGAATTGTAAGGGGCAGGGTCCAGTGCATGGATGGACCAGGCCTTGGTTGGATCCAAGAACAGTTCTATAGGAGTGGGATGAAGGTCTGTGGCTGGGCAGAGGTGACGGCCAGACTTACTTCCCTGTAACTTCTGCTGTCTCAGAGAACCGGACAAACGTTAGCCAGGAGGGAGATCTGGGGAGAGAGGCTACGGGTGAGGGAAGAGAGGGAAAGGTATGATGTATTTCCCTAGGAAATTATTCTTCAAGTATTATGTACAATAGGGATGAGGAACTTATATCAAACTGCTTTGCTTTTTTTTTGTTGTTGTTACAGGATATCCATCCATTTTATGCTGATTTGATGAACATTCTCTATGATAAAGATCATTACAAGTTGGCTCTGGGACAAATAAATATTGCCAAGAATTTAGTGGACAAGTAAGGTATTTTCCTAATATATTATCTTTTAAATTGTCAAAAGTGAAAATAACTTATGTGTGTCTTTTTATTTCTTTAAGTGTTGCTAAAGATTATGTGCGGCTTATGAAATATGGAGACTCCCTCTACCGTTGCAAGCAGCTGAAGCGTGCCGCCCTGGGGCGAATGTGCACTATTATCAAAAGACAGAAACAGAGTTTGGAGTATTTGGAACAAGGTACTCATCATACATAAGCAAAAATAGTTTTGAGTGCATTCTATTAAGGTACTTGATCCTTGTCAAAAACTTATTTTTGAAATGTTTTATTTTATTTTAGAGATGACAGGGCCAAATTATTTTTCCTAGTCTATCCTATAAGAAATTCTGACAGGCCAGTTATTGAAAAAGTAACTAGCACTTACAATACTTACAAGTTAATAGCACTTTTAAGAAAACTTACGTTTCTCATATTTAGTAGATAAGACATGTATATTGTAAATCATGGGAAATACCAAAAATATGTAGGAAAATAAAGTGTTTCCTAGTTTGTTTTTGTTTGTTTGTATAGCAAAGGTGGAGATTTATTGAAGAACAAGTACAGACTCCCACATGGGGAGGGAGAAAAGAGTCCCACAGAACGGACTCCCAGGACTCCCACGTGGAGACGAGGAAGAGAGTCCCCTGATTCCTAGTTTTATGTATTATTTACGTTTTCATTTTTTTTTAAAATGCTTTTTTTTTTGTAACATGATAGCATCAAACTGCTACTTGACATTTAATTTGAACTTCACACAGTGCGTCAGCACCTTTCCCGTCTGCCAACTATTGACCCGAACACAAGGACCCTGCTTCTATGTGGGTACCCGAATGTCGGCAAGTCCAGCTTCATTAATAAGGTTGGTTTGTCTCTGATAATTACTCAGGTGACTAAGGACCGGAGGCCAACGGGCTGCCATGTTCTGACTGCATGGGATGGAGGACGGCTAGTTAGTCCTTTAGTTGGTATTACCCTGGGTTTAAAACATTGTGTCCTTGAAGGGAGGATTAAGTTTGTCTGATCCTAGATTTATACTGCGGTTACAGAAACCATTTTTTTATTCTTTTGTGCTTCCTACAAATTTTTAAGAGGTTTGAGATGTTAAAGTACGTTTTTGTTAACACACAAGAGCCTCTCTCAGGACATGTGTTGGCATGTTCTGGGAACAGTGGTGCCAGTGGGCCTGCTGTTCACGGTGGCAGGCTGCACTTGCTGAATGGGACTTCCAGTCTCTGAAAGTATTTCTCGGGTACTGTCCCCTTAGTTGCTATGCCAGCTTTCACATAAACTATTGTGTCCATGTAGTGGGGAGTACTGAGTCATTCTTATTTGAGTGAGTTTATTATTTAAGGCTCAAGGGCACTATTTATGTAAGTAACTTGGTACTTCAGGGTAATTTACCTGACTTTGAGGGACCTGAGCAGAGCAGAAACAGCTATTAAAATGTCATTTCATAAGCAGCAACAGCTCATGTGCCAATAAACAATTGTTACATTCAGATACATCCATGTGGCTATTTGTTTCCAAGAACACCTTTGCCTTTAAGACTTACAGATTTTGTCCACAAGTTGTGCCGACATAGTGACAAGCCGATTCTCTGCAGTGTCCTAGCTATGTCTCCAACACTCGAAGGCCAGTTCTGTGGGGCAAAGACGGGACCACTTAAATAATTAAAATTAAACAATAGCCCTGGCAAGTTTAGCTCGGTTGGAGCGTTGACTTGTACAATAAAAGGTGGTGGGTTTGATTCCCAATCATGGCGCATACCAGGTTGAGGGTTCCCTCCCCAATTGGGGTGAGTGCTAGAGGCAGCTGTTCGATGTTTCTCTTCTCTCCCTCTCCCTCTCTCTGAGATCAATTAAAAATATATCTTTTTATTTAAATAATAAAATTAGTTTCTCAGTTGTGCTTGACCACATTTCAGGAGTTCATGGGTAGTGTGTGGCTAGCAGGCCCCATATGGACATTGCAGATGTGGAATGTTTTCTTCGTTAAAGAAAGTTGTTCTGGACATGGCAGGGGCCGGGGCAAGCAAGGAAAAACTGGTGGGTGTCCTCCTCCGGCTGGGCCTGCCTCGCATCCCTTATCCGTGATTCAGGCTCTTCTCTCTACGTGGGCAGTGGTGAGGAAGTGGAGACCGTCACCTGTCAAAGCACAGTAGCTCTTGTCCTCAGCAGTTAACCATGGAGGTCTCACTTGAGCTTTTTTCCTCCTGCCGTCACAGTCTTGGTAACATATCTGGGGTACTTTTACACTGTGTGAGAGGAAATAAAGTGTAGGACACTATGATTGGTTTCAGGTGACAAGAGCAGATGTGGATGTCCAGCCTTATGCATTTACCACCAAATCTCTGTTTGTTGGACACATGGATTATAAGTATCTGCGCTGGCAGGTAAGAGCTCTTATCTTTAAACGGAACAGATGTCCTGGTGGTTTTGTTAATGGAATGATTTTGATCCCTACAGCACAGGGGATCAAAGTGTCTTATTATTTAGTGCACTTTTTAGAGGTGGGGAGAATGAGGAGGTGGGAAGTAGACTCTTAGGGTTGCCTGGAGTGCCCTCATTTCTCTACCAGGAGGCTTCTGCATTATGTTAACAATGGTGCTGCTGAGGAAAGTCTCCTTGTCACTGTTTCTGACCCTGTTATTAGAAATGGCATTTACTAATTTAAAAGCGTGAAGCCGTGTATTTACACAGTTGAATTTGACTTTATCAATGATTAAGTAGTTCCTCCCACATGGGCATGTTAGCCAGTTATTCCAGTTCTGTTTTATGATGTCACTAATAGCAGAGAGGCATTCTCTCAAGGTCATTGCTAGTTCCTAAATGAGCTATGCAGGTCCCTCCATCCCCTATTTTCCCCTTACTGCTTTATTTTATCATGATCAGTTGGGAGACCTACGTTTCATTAACTAGTGTTGTCAGTGACCTGTAGGATGTGCTGGACAGTGTGCTTTGTGAGCAGTGTGCTTTGGAGTGACGAGTTTGACGGTTAGGTTGTAGATACCCCGGGGATTTTGGACCACCCTTTGGAGGATCGGAACACAATTGAAATGCAGGCCATCACGGCTCTGGCCCATCTGCGTGCCGCAGTGCTGTACGTGATGGACTTGTCTGAGCAGTGTGGGCACGGGCTGCAGGCGCAGCTGGAGCTCTTCCAGAACATCAGGCCTCTCTTTGTCAACAAGGTGAGTGGGTATTTGGATATTTTCTAGTTTGCACGATCAATAAAAGAACACAACAGAAAATACAATCTCCAAAGTGATGTTTATCCTGGAATTACCCAATTTAGGTAGGAGAGGTTGTTCACATTTAACTAGATCACTCTAATTTGTACTCTGTAGGTGCACTTACGACCTTAAGACAATAACCTAGTTCCATTCATCTTGGGTATTCTCAGGTAATGAAAAGTATTTCAGCCTGTAAAGCTCATGCATCCATTTAGTGCTACAAACTTGATCAATAAAAAACCCTCTAGATTTTATTTATGTTCATCGTAAACAGTTAAGAGGTAAGAACATCATCTAAACCAAGCTATTTTTCAAAAGGTTTGGAAGCAAAGGGTCCAATGTGACCTTAAAAATTAGACTGTATCATCTCTATCATCTTAGGTAGGTAGTTATATCTGGCTCACTGAAGTCTGAGATATTCATTATTTTTATGTCAGTTGTCCACATTCATACAGCTAAATGTAAATTTCATGAAGACTTCAACCTGAACCTTGCATTTTCTGCAGTGCCCTGCAAAGGATTCTTTGAGGTCCATAGCAGGTTCACTATGAGACCTGATACTCTGTCCTCAGTAGCCTGATTCAATAACAGTAAATGCACACCTAACTCGATTTTTGTTCTTTCCTGCCAATCTAGGGTTGCCAGATTTAGAAAATATAAATATGTGATACCAATCAAATTTGAATTTTAGGTAAATAACACATAATTTTTTCAGTATAATTATGTCCCAAATATTGCATGGGACATATGTATACTTAAAAAAAAATTCAGCCTTGGCCTGTGTGGGTCAGTGGTTAGAGCGTTGACCCATGCACCGAAAGGTCATGGGTTCAATTTCTGGTCATGGGCACTGGTTGCAGGTTTGATCCCCGGCCCCAGTAGGGGTGTGTGTTGGAGGTAACCCATTGATGTGTCTCTCACATCCATGTTTCTCTTTCCCAATCCCTCCCTCTCTCCCACTCTCTAAAAAATCAATGGAAAAAATATCCTCAGGTGAGGACTAACAAAAAAAAAAAATTTCATTTACCTGAAATTCAAATTTAACTGGGCATTCTGTATTTTTATTTGGTGACCCTATCAGTTAGTCTTCTACAAAGTTGCCAGGTATTTCTGGGAGCCCCCAGTTTGTCAGTTACGTGTACTTAATAGTGGACACGATTATAGCTTTGTCAAGGATCCCATCACTAATGTTCTAAGTATCCTGGAGGAAGGGACACTCATTAGGTGAGTGTGACTGAAGGTGCAGGATGAGCTGAGGTGCTGAAACCTCCACTGCAGTTCCAGAAATAAGGAGAGCAGTTCTTCATGGATAGGAACCCAGGGGTTTCACATCTTCCCTGTACTTTTTAGCCTGAGAGGAAGCAGCTACATGGATGACATCCTTGAAATATCCCCTGGTTGGCTTAGGCTAAAAAGATACTTTAGCATTTCCCAGAAATGCCTGTATTTCCACAGATAAATAGTGCTTTGAGATGCCAAATAGTGTTGTGAAAGTCACCAGACTGGAAAGCAGACCTGGGGGTACTGTTTTGTTTTCATGAGATCCACATTTATGTTTATAGCACATGTATGGATAAAAATTCAACCGATAATAGTTAAGAAACCTATGCATCCAGTAAAAGTTTTTTTTTAACCTGTTAGCTACGTTTATGTGTGAATAAAGGAAATTATCACTGAAAATAAAGTAGTTGAGCATTTGTACAAAATATTTTATGAGGCATTCATTATGTTTCGAATATTAAACCATTGTGTACTATATCAGTTTTAATTTAAATGATTTAGTCATTTTTGTGGAATAAAGGTTTATTAAAAATGTTATAGAAATCCTATAGATAAATAGTTGTAAAGCTGCTATTGCCATTGTACCAGTATTAAAAATGTATTATTCTGCCTCGCATCATTTATAATTTTTATGACAGATTGTATATTTTACCCATTTGAGAATCCTGTAAATGTTACGGCTTCAATAAACTGTTGCTGAGCATATGCTCCCAATGTTTATTTTGAGACTAAATGACAACCAGAGAATATAAACTACCAAGATGCATCTGGTTATGTTTTTAAATAAAGAGCAAAAAACCCCAAATAAACAAGGTGAGTGTGATGACCAGTACCACATTGATGACCTGCAGTATAAAGGTGATAATCACCTTGTTATTTCTCTTCCCGCTCTAGCCTCTTATAGTTGTAGCAAACAAATGTGATGTAAAGAGAATAGCGGAGCTTCCAGAAGATGACCAGGTAAGTCACCCTTATGCTTTTAATATTTCTTACCAATTCTCAATCTCATCTTAGATTGCCAGAGTTTAGAAAGAATTACAGCAATGCTGGTCTGGTTTTTGATTTTACAGTTGAGATAGTATCCTTGGTAGTCCAGTCAACATGACATTATATAAACCTCTTACTAGCAACTAAACCTGAAATTTCCTGATGGCTGCTCTATTAGAGGCTGTGGAAGCATCCATGTGTGCAATCAGTCGGTACATTTAACCTCTGAAGATGTGCTTACATAGGAAGGGACTGTTCTACACCAGGGAAATGTAGCTCAGGCCTCGGCAGCAGGTGCACAGGAGCAGCACTTCGCAGAGTACGTTTCTAGGTAGCAGAGGTTTCATAGTGTTACCTATGTGTCTGCTGCATGGAGTCTGTAATGAAGTGAGTTTGGAAACTGAGTGAATGAAGGAAAATGAGCATCTGACACTGTAGGACCGGAATCTGTAGTGTCTGCTGAAGTTTTCCAAGAGACAGAATGTGAGCCTTGGGTTTGTCAGACTGAACCCTGCAGCCCTCTTTAGTAGCATCTTTCAGGACAGGCGCTGTGAGAAGCTTTGCACTAGTATAATGGTTCTCAGGTCGTGACCGTGACCATTAGCCAACGTTACTTTCCCGTGGTAATATGTTCTGAATGCAAGGCCTCTGAAATCAGAAACGGGGCACCCAGCAGGCTTGGGCTTGAACAGCCCCCTGGTGATGGGTGCACACTCGAGGTTTGGGAGCTACTGCAGTAGAATGATGACTGCAGCTGGTCACATGTCCTGGAGCATGCTCCGTTGAGTGGGTCTCAAGGAAGGGGCATGCTGCTCTCTTCCCAGTGTCCCTTGTGTCATGTGGACGTTTAATGCTTGGTGAGAATTAGAGTTTCAGTCATGCTGGTTTCCTTGGGGAACTGTGGTGTATTCTTTAAATTGCTAATTATACTAGTACTATTATAAACATGCCACCAGATAATTCACTTATTTTTTTAAAGGACCCATGTACCTATTGAATAATCTCAGTTTTTCTGTCTAAAAGCACTGAAGGGTGGAGAAGTAGGGAAAGTTGGGGACACCGGGAAGGTTGGGAGTAAACCTTATAGCAGATGCTCAGGCTCTGATGTTACACACGCTTGAGTTCAGCCTCACCACCTAGCAGCCCTGACGTGTGAGGCCACCTCTCTGAAGTAACAGTGGCACCATTGGTTTTACACCAGTGATATGGTTGGGAAGATTTAGTGAAATCGAGAAGTAGGTGACACGGGCACTATTGCGATGCTAACTGTCTGGATAACACTACCTCATCAGTGCTCTGACTCCTCAACAACAGTGTAGGTTACTGTGTGATGGACGCTTTGTCCACATACTTAGGCAGATGCAGAGTGTCTTACTCAGGTCACACGCTAGTCAGTAGTGAGTCTGGCTCTCTGACCCTGGTATTCCTCAGAACACTGCTCTTTCCAGTGGGGAAGCAGGTCTTATTCACACGAAGCTAAGGGTCGCTGGATTGGTTGACTGTTTCTGAATGAAATTGTGTATGGGGGAAGGGCACACAAACGAGGTATTTTCGCTTAGCATCTTGGTGGTTTATAAGGAGCTAGATGCGTAAACATTTTTGTGTTGTTTTCTAAGAAATTCTCTTAGGCTGTGGAGGTTAAATATTTTTTTACTAAAAATAGCTTTGAGCCCCAGGTGGGTGGCTCAGTTGGTTGGAGTGTCGTCCCGTACACCAAAAAAGGTTGCTGGTTAGATTCCCAGTCAGGGCATATATCTAGGTGCGTATGGGAGACAACCAGTCGATGTTTATCTCTATCTTATCTCTGCCTTCCTCCCTCTCTAGAATAATAAATATATCCTCTTGTGAGGATTTTTTTAAAAACTTGGAAAACATTCTAAAAAAAAAACCCTTGATCTTGCCAAGTTTCTTTTTGGAAGGTAAGATCTCACAGAATATTCTAGAAAGCCTCTGGTTTGCTTGCTGTAGTCTGGTTTGGTCCTCCTAGTAATTTGTATTTTCTTAATTACAGAATAAAGTAGGGAAAAATAAATAACTTTTCGGGGGATGTCCTTCAAAAGAGTTAGAACAAACCATAGGTGTTGTGCTAAGCAGCATTTATAACACCCAGCTGAGGAACAGTAAGATTTGGTCATGGGGACTTGGAAATAACATGTCTCTTGTTTTTCCTTTATATTCCCAGAAAATATTTATAGATTTGCAGGCTGAAGGATTTCCTGTGATAGAGACCAGCACCCTGACGGAGGAAGGGGTTATCAAAGTGAAAACAGAGGTCAGTGCTTCCTCGTAGGCAGGGTTCGAGCACTTTGCTGTCTTTCTCTTGTTTGAGAAAAGTCAGTCATGGGGAAAGTTTTCTTTCCAGGTGAGTGCTTGTGGTGGCTTAGGCAGAAGGCATGAATGCCGGCGCCATCACTGAAGCCCTGGTCCCACCCACCCCAACAAAAGTGGGGCTTTGGGAGATGCTTTCACTCCCCGCTCCAGTAGTTTTAACTTTGTCCACTGCCTGCTGTTTCTCTCAACCTGCCAATATTTCCATGGGAGCTGTTCTGAAAAGTACTTCCATGGAACCTGTTCAGAAGTAGAAGGAAAAAATAGTAAAAGTGGGAACAGCTTAAGGAAGCACTTCTGGTTAGATTTCACATGATTCTAACATTCTTATTTTGTTATTTTTACCTGAAATAAAAAGGGCAACTCTGATACTGTTGATTTTATTCGGGCTCAGATGCTTTAGTTAGAGTCCTGAGCGGGGGATGTGGATCAAGTTAGGGAGCTGTCTGGTTAGCACAGAGTCGCTGTTAGTGGAAGAAGGTCCCAGAAAGGGCTGCGGGGTTACTCGGGGCCAGCTGTGTGGTGGTGCTGCCGCCTCCGGGTTCTGCCTCAGATTGGGACTGGTCTAGAAAGGGAAAAAGAGGAGCCTCCATCCTGGAGAGTAGGGTCTACCCCAGGGGAAGAACTGGACCTTAATGTGGTCCTGGGGACATAGCCACCAGATGTCACTACTGAGCAGAAGTGCTTAGCCAGTTCCAAACGTTGGAACATACATAGTCTCTGGAGGCTGCTGCAGGATGCTTTGTGACTTTCGTGTCTTGTTTTCACACTTTCTTAGGCTTGTGACAGGCTCTTGGCTCATCGAGTTGAAACCAAAATGAAAGGAAATAAAGTCAATGAGGTGCTGAACAGATTGCATTTGGCTATGCCAAACAAAAGAGATGATAAGGTAAGGTTGCTCTTCCAGAGACACCTTGAGATGGAATTACGGTGTTACTGACACTGGACATGCCACGTGCTTCGTCCAGGGGGCCACAGATGCAGTTGCACATATGTGCATAAATGGATGTCGTGAGCGGACCGGAGTTCTCACTCAGGCTAAATCCTTCCACATATATTGAAAAAGACAAAAAATGAGAGTGAGGTGCCAAATTAAAACCTGCTTCTCATTCCACCAGGCCTATTAATGTTAACTCTGTCTTGTTTATCTTTCCAGAAATTTTTTTGGTATAAAAGCATATTTTTTTAAAAAATTTTTTTAAACGCAAATTTTGTGTTCTTTAAGTTTTTCATTAATTGCTAGTAGACAGTGCTTAAGTGCACATCTTTATATATAGTGTTGTTTTTTTAATTTGCAAATCTATCTGTAGAGATTTTAAGGTATGGCATTGAAAATATCGTCCTCCAAAATACCTTATGTGTATATATAGTGCTGATGGTTCCTTGCACCTTTGTTGTTGACATCTGTTAGTCTAGTGGATTACAACTGGTTAAAGATATGGCTGCTAACTGGCTGGACAGTGATGTGACTGTGTCATGTATGTAAGTATCAAATTATGATGGTGTACACCTGAAATACATATAATCTTGTATATTGATTTTACTACAATTTTTTAAGGGATGGTTCTATTGTGATGTATTTCTTTAATGATTAGTGCAGGTGAGCATTTTTGATGGGCTTCTTGGCCTTTTCAGTTCTTCACGTCACTTATATTTTACTCATTGATTTTTAATTTTTATATTAAGGTAATTAGACTGGTATATATATATTTTTAATTTTTTAAATTACAGTTAACATTCAGTATTATGTTGTATTAGTTTTGGGTGTACAGCTTAGTGGTTAGACAGTTATGTACTTTAAAAGGGTTTTGTACTATAAAACGTTTTTGTTCTTTTAATTTTGTCATTGGAGGATTTTTTAAAATACATATTTTTATTGATTTCAGAGAGAGGAAGGGAGAGGGAGAGAAAGAAACATCATGGATAAAAAGAATTGATTGACTGCCTCCTGCATGCCCCCTACTGGGGATTGAGCCCACAACCCCGGGCATGTGCCCTGACCAGGAATCAAGCCCTGACCTGGTTCATGGTTTGATACTCAATGACTGAGCCACACATGTAGGCTGGATGATTTCCTTTTTAATCTAAGAGAAAGTATACATATTTATGCTATTAGCATATATTAATATTTTCTCTGTGGTTGCTTGGTTTGATGTCATGCATATCAATGCCCACCACCCATTCCAAAAATAGTTCTTATTCTATACTTTGATGGTTTAATTTATTTTTAATTTTACCTGTTTTGAATAAAAGTCTTCACTTAGTTTTGAATTTATTTTGTTAGGAAGCAGGTGGAGGTTGTTATCCAGCTCTGCTTTACAGTAGCTAGTCATTTATCTCATGTTTATATCTAAATTTCTTTTGTTCATGATGTGCTTTATTTCTCGTGTTGCTTCCTTTGTTCATAATTGTTCTTGGTAACCTTAATGTTTATTTTTTCTAAATAAACTTTAGAATTGGCTCTTAGTCCTCTTGGCTAACATGTCCAAACTGGCCTTACACCCTCCCCTCTCCCCATGAATCATCTGTTGGTTTTTAATTGGCTGGGTGTGGTTTTATGTATTTTTTGCAGATGGAGAATTTACTCATAGTTTTTCATTTGTGTGTTTCTTTCCCGTTCAGCAAGGTGTTTTACATAAATATTTCCCATAATATCTTCTTAGGAGAGACCCCCTTTCATCCCAGAAGGAGTGGTGGCACGCAGGAAGAGAATGGAGATTGTGGAGTCTCAAAGGAAGAGGGTAGGTCACTGTTAACCTTTCTGGGTGTACTTGTGAGGATGAGCAGAAAGGCTTTGCAATGAGGGATGGAGACTTAGAGCATGAACAGGCCAATAGCACCATTACACTCTGAGAACATGGCTGTGAAACCCTACACAGGTTCCCACCCTCTTGTATGTGGCACAACAGCTGTCCTACTGGATGTAGGAGCTGAGTGCCAGGTGTGTAAAGGATTAATCCTTAGGTTGGAGAGGAGGTTATTTCACAGGAACAAGGAGGAGGGGCTCAGCTATTCTGGACCTGAAGGGTCAAATAGAACTGATCATAATTGTGTGTTTTTTAAAATTGCAGGAACGAGATATTGAACTGGAACTGGGAGATGATTATATTTTGGATCTTCAAAGTAAGGGCCTGCATGTACTAATTATTTTAAAATGCCAGTTTTGTGTAAAGTGTTTCAGAAAAGTGTGAAAGGGCTTTAATGAGCACAAATCTTCAACATTTTGTTGATTTCTTAAACATGAAAGGTTTTGTGCTGGCAGGGCTCTGAGATTTCTTCCTTTCTGATAGTTTTCTGTCATTTAAGGATGAGAGATTAGTTTTGTAACTTTCATAGGTTAATGTGAGCCAGGTTGATATTGTCAGTTATCTGTTATTCATGCCTTTTTCCTTTGAGTATATCGTACGTGTTTTATTTTTGTTTTCCTTTATGGTCACTTCATCCTGAGGTACTGATAGACCTTGGGAAATGTTTGGGGGTGAATCTTTAATAAGCAGGTGGCTTTGCTTACATAGTGTTGAATACAAACACTGTTGTCTTTAGAGAGGGGAATGACTTGCGTAAGTTATAACTTATTTTGGGCACGTGGTAGTTGGAGATATTAAAAATTACTGTAAATGTAATTTTTTTAACTCTAGAGTACTGGGACATAATGAATTCATCTGAAAAGTATGATAAGATACCTGAGATCTGGGAAGGCCATAATGTAGCTGATTACATTGATCCTGACATCATGCAGGTTTGTATCACTTGTTAAATCACATTTTTATTCTTTTTAATACAACCACAAAAAAATGCAAACACAACTTTTAGCTGGTCTCATGGTGTAATGGTCTCTGACTCAAGCACAACTTTGGGCTCACCTGCACCTGTTGCCATCATTCCTTCTACACCCATGAGCCTCCCTGTCCCCAGTCACCCACAGCTTGCTCCTACCAGTGTCCTGGAGACTCCAGCGCTCTGCCCATTTGCAGGGCCATTCATCCTCTTCCCGCTGAGGCCTTTTCCCTTCTCAGCTCCTGCTCTGCTTCCCTTGGCCCAGCATAGCAGGTAGCCTGCCTTTGTGAAGAAGGTAGAGCAGCCGTGGGTGTGAGTGCCCAGGTGCTTCTCATTGGCAGGTACTTTTGGTTGTAGCACCCCTGGTTCTCAGGCCTGGTTCCTTGTCTTCTCCAGAGTTTTGCTCCATCACCAATATATGCCTCCTGTTCATTCCCCTCCTTGTTTGCTTTTTCTTAGCACATGAGTGCCTGCAAATTTCTGTCATCTTTAAAAAGCCAAAGTCCTGCCCTAACCGGTTTGACTCAGTGGATAGAGCGTCGGCCTTCGGACTGAAGGGTCCCAGGTTCGATTCCGGTCAAGGGCATGTACCTTGGTTGCGGGCACATCCCCAGTAGGGAGTATGCAGGAGGCAGCTCATCGATGTTTCTCTCTCATCGATGTTTCTAACTCTATCCCTCTCCCTTCCTCTCTGTAAAAAATCAATAAAAAATATTTTTTTAAAAAAGCCAAAGTCCTGGGTCCTCCTTTAGTTCCTATCCTGTCTTTTGTCAGTCAGGCTTTTTGAAAAATAAAGCTTTATGAATATTTGCTGTCTACATTTCCCCACTTTCTTCTCCTCAGTTCCTAAATGGTGCCCTTAATTTATACTTTCAGTCTTCAGGTATCAAGGGAATGAACCCTAACATAAGCCCCCTTCATATTTTCTGCTTTTTTCCACTTCTGACTAGTACTGTTCTCTGTTGTCTGATGTTCATCCTTGCTGCCTTGGCTTTAACTAGTCTGTTTTCCCAGCTCTTCCCCTTCATATTCTGTTGTCCGTACTTACACACACAAGAAGTCATGTCGCTCTCCTCTAAACTTCCATTGTGCCTCTTGCTTTCATTTCTCATTGCACAGCACCCATTGTCCTCAGTGTGGATTCTGGGTGGCCTGTGTTTAGTCTGGCCATGCTGTTCTAGTCTCTGCCCCCACACTGTCACATAAATAGTGATGTAGGCACATATGACTGCTGGATTCCTGTGAGTTTACTTATTTGGCTATGATATATGTACATGCATTTAAAAATCTTAACAGTACAGCCTGTGAGGTTGTGCTTGGGGATGACATTAGGATGGATAAATGGACACTATAGTACAAGATCAGTGCAGACGAATGATTTAAGTTCTTCAGGAACGGAGGTTCTTCCATGTGTCTGTTGGGAGAGAGGGGATTGAGGGAGGTGCTGTCTGTCTGCACATTTTTAACCTTGCTGTGTACACTCATTGTTTTTAAAGGAGAAAAAGATCTGGCACCGAGCAATTAATATGTTGTCAGCTCAGCATTTGTGCAGTCTTCATTTTCTTCCCGTAATCTTTGCTAGTAGGTCAGCTCTGACTGACATGTGTATGAGGCCCACATGAGACAACCCTGGTGTCCATTGCACACTGAAAGGCTTAGGGGAAACCTAATTCCCATAGAAAGGTTTCTATACTTAATTGAGTTTTTCAATGTTGATTTTGTTTATGACCCTTTTCAAAGAAATTGGAAGAATTAGAAAAAGAAGAAGAGCTAAGAACAGCTGCCGGAGAATATGACAGTGATTCAGAAAGTGAAGATGAAGAAATGGTGGAAATCCGACAGTTGGCAAAAGAAATCAGAGAAAAAAGGAAGTTGAAAATTCTGCAATCCAAAGAGAAGGACACACAGGGTCCCAGAATGCCACGAACTGCTAAGAAGGCAAGTTTTGTGTCTCCTCAAGGAGGTGTGACCCATTTCTTTCCATACTGGATTCTCATATAGTCATTGCTAGATAAAACATTCTCACCTGTGTATAGTAATAACATGCTTTTTTTGTTGTTGTTGGTATGTATGAACTTTCAAGGTTAGTTGAGTCTTGATCTTTTATTTCTGATTATTATGCCTTTCTTAGTGATTTTCAAAGTTCATAAGATCATAATTTAGTCAGGACTCTTGCAATTTACAGAAACCTAACATAAATCTGAGGGCTATTTATTGGCTCCTGTGACCTGTTAGTTCAAGCTCGAGTGGGTCAGTGAGGTTGGGGTTCTTTCCAGCTCTCAGCTCCATCTCTGTAGCCATCTTTCTCTACTCAGTTCTCGTCAGGGTGGCAGGTGAGGTTAGATCCTGTGGGTCGTCTCCAAACCACAGGGCATGATAGAAAAGGTGGGGGCAGCCGAAACCGGTTTGGCTCAGTGGATAGAGCATCAGCCTGCGGACTGAAAGGTCCCAGGTTCGATTCCGGTCAAGGGCATGTACCTTGGTTTCGGGCACATCCCCAGTAGGGGGTGTGCAAGAGGCAGCTGATCGATGTTTCTCTCTCATCGATGTTTCTAACTCTCTATCCCTCTCTCTTCCTCTCTGTAAAAAATCAATAAAATATATTTAAAAAAAGAAAAGGTGGGGGCAGCTCCCCAAAGAAAGAGAAGATGTGCAGGGCAGTTAAAGTTTAGTGGGACAGGAAGGAAAATGACAACAGTGCACTAACCTTGCGGATATTCCTGTGCTCGGCACTGTTTTCATGTTATAGCAAGTGAGTGCTTCTTGGCAGATGCAGACATCACTGTATCCACCAGTGGTGCTGCAGGGACACTGGCTGGAGGTGTGTGTCACATGACCTGCCTTCATGACCTCATATGCACACAGGAATCCCCTGCAGAATTGTGCAGAATCCAGGGATAAAGTGTACACTGTTCTACACATGGCAAGTGCCCAGGAAATGTTAGTTTTCATGGGATTTAATGAGCTGTCCACAAACATCAGCATGAGCCTAAGTAAAAGATATAATTTATAAGAGGTGTATCACAGATCAGTTATAAAAGGCACATTTTCTCCTCAATTTTTTTTTAACATTTCATCAAACTGATTTTGCTTAAAAGAAATATTTTTTCCCCTCTTTTCAGGTTCAGCGGAAAGTCTTGGAGAATGAGATGCGCAGTCTTGGTGTTAACATGGATGATAATGACAATGTGAGTGTGCAGAGATGGTCTCAGATACTTCATAGTTGGTTACAGCTTTGTGCTATAAAACCAGGGACTCAGAAACCTGTAGGGTCACAGAGTTCACTAGAAAAGAAATTAGATCTCCTTACTGTGGACGTGTTTGATCCTTGTCCTGAACACTGTCTCAGATCTCTGCTGTTCTTGCTTTGGAGGGGTCGTGGCTACATAGGGAGCTAGGCTGAGCCTTTCACAGAGAGACCCTGGAGTCTCAAAGGATGAGAACAATTAACTTATTTGTGTCTTCTGTTAAGCTTGTATCTCTTACTTGTTTTGACAATAAAATTCCTTACTACTTTCAAAAAAAAAGAAAGAAATTAGAACCTGCAAATTTTCTGTTGAGGAGCTTCACTAGCCTGACATTTTGGTTGGAAGTGGTTGGTTGAGGACAGACACAGCGTTAGTCACACTATTGTCTATTCCCTTTTGGGGAACAGGTTGGGCATTTGGCTCATCCTGTTGGTACAGGATGGTGTTGCCAGAGTCAGTTCTTGCTTTTCCCATTTGAGAAGAATTTAGGAAGAAGACTTGCCAATACCATCCTCTGCAATTAGAACTCATCCTTGTGGGTGGATGGAAGGCTTCCCTGGATGTCATTCTGGTGTCCAGTTTAGTTAATGTCAGGTGTGCGTAGCCACCCTAGAGGCTTTTTATTTACCTTTTTTTCTTTTATTGATGTTTTATTATATTTGTGTTTTCATTTATAAAACTTGGAAAGTTCCTAAAACTAGAAAGAAAACAATTGTGGTTACAGTGCACAAAAATGAACTAGGCTACCATGTGGTGCATGCCTTTTTATCCAGTGTTTATGCAGAGAACTTTAATCTTTCTGTTTCTTTCTTTGAAATCTGTTTATACCCACATGCTACACGCTGCATCTACTTTTCATTGTGCAACGGGCACTTTCTTTTAGGGTAATAAATAGTCTCTTCATTTTAAGCCTTTTTGATTGCTTGCAGTTTAAAAATTCATTTGCTGTTGCCTCAAAGAATGAAAGCTGATGTGTAAAAAATGCACAATAAAAACAAGATTTGTGTCAGCGAAAAATATAAATTGGAAATGTTAGTACAAACTAATGTTGTCCGTCCTACACAGTTTACACAGTTTTTTTTTTACCGGAACTTTTAATTTTGTTGACTAAAGTCTTTATCTGGTGCTTTGATTAGCTTCAGTTATAAAATAACCATAGGTGCTATTGAGTCTCTCAACGGGAGGGGAACTTAGGCTGCAAATCATCTAGAGCTGTGTTCTGAAATCTTAACGACTAGAGGGCATTTCAGGTACCTGTTGGAATTCCAATGTTTTTTGCTTAGTGAGTTATCCTGGGTTATATGCATCTTTGTATAAAAGAACTTTCCCATATTCTGGATTATTTTCTCACAACACATTCCCAGGGGTGGAGTAATG
Source organism: Cnephaeus nilssonii (assembly GCF_951640355.1). Classification (NCBI taxonomy): domain Eukaryota; kingdom Metazoa; phylum Chordata; class Mammalia; order Chiroptera; family Vespertilionidae; genus Cnephaeus; species Cnephaeus nilssonii. The sequence continues at coordinate 39,644,986 of NC_137072.1, read as the reverse complement.
AAATTAAAGGGTAGTGTTTGTTGAAGTTCCTTTCCAAAAGGGTTTGGCTGATTTGGATTTTCATCAGCAATGAGTGAGAACACCCTGCTCACGTGGAGTTATAGTTTAATGTGCATATGTAGCTCCTGACTTTTGGGGGCTTATTAAGTGTTGGACTTACTGCTTATCTACCTTTGGAGGGAGCTGAATTATCCTTAGATCCAGACAAGTGGGGAGGGTGAGCAGGGTGTTCACCCACTGCCAGCGGGAGCAGGGCTGACAACTGGAGGGGCTAAAGACAACCCGTCGGTGGCCATCTGCATGGTTTTGCTGAACCCTAAGGCTGAGCTTTCTGATGTTTGTCACAGTGTTGACAGGCTTAATCCAAAATGGAGGAATAAAGAAGATAAAACTCTGTCTAAGATTCAGATTGTGATGCTGAGCTAGGTTAAAGGAAAACATGGATGAATGGGCAACTCTAATTTTTTTTTTAATGGAGTAAAATTAGCTTTGTAACCATGAAAAAGAATATTTGACAAATAATGTGAAATTAACTTTGTGTATTTTAAAGATCTCTTTTTAGTTTATTTGATAATGGCTTTGATAAAAGCTCCTGAGTGCCCTCTGCCCTTGTTGGAGTGATTTCATGTTTGTCCCTAAGCCTGAAAGCCAGGCTAGGATCCTGAAGTGTGGTCTTTGTGCTTTTCAGGCCCATTATGCAGTCCAAGCCAGAAGGTCTCGGAGTGTCACTAGGAAAAGGAAGCGGGAAGACTCTGTCCCGCCCACATCTCTTGCCCGGAGTCGCAGTTGTTCTCGAACTCCACGTGATGTGTCTGGTCTTCGGGACGTCAAGGTTAGTCTCTGTCATGTGCAATTAATAACATGGTGGCCTCTGCTTTTGGCTACCTGAACGTCCAAGGCAAAACCTCCCCATCCCTCAGCTGTCCTTTGGAGCAGGGAATGCAGGTGGGGGTTAGCTGTTTTGCTGTACCCCAAGAGCCATGCATGGGCCTGTTCAATTGGGTGTCCCTGGAGCTTTGCCCACAGAACACCATTCTCTTGTGGTGAACAGAAGCATGATGTCATATGGCACCAGGTGGTCTGAGCTTAGGCCCCAGCCGTTTAAGGGTGTTCTAGGAAATGGCCCCTGGAGGCCTGGGGCCTCACCCACAGTGAGTCATGCTGGGACCCAACCGAGCTTTTTGTTCAGTCCTTTGGGAAAGACACTTTGGATGTACATTGTCTCTTGCTGAAACTTGATTTTATTAAATAAACCCCAAAATTCTTAGTTTCGGCATTTTGAAAACTCAGGTAAAGGAGAAAGTCTGTATAAATGGGCAAGCAGTCGACTTCATGGAAACCTGAGGTTTCCATCTCCATCTAGAAATCTGATTTTAATAACAGTCTTGCCACTTGTTAGTCAAGTGTGAGTAGTATAATTTCATGGGTCCTAATCTGAGTTTTCTTGTTTGTCCAAGAGGGAGTTATAATAGAGACACTCTAATCTTCCACACTAAATATATTTGCTCCTTGTAGGTACAAAACTTGTCTGGCTATAATTTTCCTCCTGCCTTCACATGCAGGTGTTGGTTGAGTTCCTGCAGGTACTGCAGTGGGTTCAAAATAGCAGTGAGTGGGGCTTACCTGGGTTTTCCAGTACTGAGCACACCTACATTGTAAAGACAGGCTATTAAGCATTCATGAAAATGCATATGGATATTTGGTCTTCAGTGAGCACCTAATGTGTTTTATGTTTTCTCCTCTTTAGATGGTGAAGAAAGCCAAGACTATGATGAAGAATGCTCAGAAGAAGATGAATCGCTTGGGGAAGAAAGGGGAGGCAGACAGGCATGTGTTTGATATGAAGCCCAAGCACTTACTCTCTGGGAAGAGGAAAGCTGGTAAAAAGGACAGGAGATAGTGTCCTTCTCAGCTGAAGCAGTTTGGCAGGACTGTTGTTTGTTTCTCGTTTGATATGGTATGGTTTCAGAAAATTGCAGTCATGATCTATAAACTATAAATAACAATGAAATAACTAAAGCACCTTTTTTCTTCAAAATTATGGTTAACCCTTGCCGAAACCGGTTTGGCTCAGAGGATAGAGCGTCGGTCTGCGGACTGAAAGGTCCCTGGTTCGATTCCGGTCAAGGGCATATACATTGGTTGCAGGCACATCCCCGGTAGGGGGTGTGCAGGAGGCAGCTGGTCGATGTTTCTCTCTCATCGATGTTTCTAGCTCTCTATCCCTCTCCCTTCCTCTCTGTAAAAAATCAATAAAATATATTTTTTAAAAAAATTATGGTTAACCCTTAACAATACAGGTGTGAGAAATTTTTATCACTGCCTAATATTGCAAATACTTTGAGTAGACTGGTTTCTGGTTTTTTTTGTGTGTGTGTTTTTTTTAATATGTATTTTTATTGATTTCAGAGAGGAAGGGAGAGGGAGAGAGAAACATCAATAAGAGAATCATTGATCAGCTGCCTCCTGCATGCCCCCTACTGGGGATCGAGCCCGCAACCCGGGCATGTGCCCTTGACTGGAATCGAACCTGGGACCCTTCAGTCCGCAGGCTGATGCTCTATCCACTGAGCCAAACCGGCTAGGGCTGGTTTCTGCTTTTAATGGACTTTTGATTGCATCAGATTTGCAGAACTGGGAAGATTTATTGGTGTGACTGTTGTTTTTGATGCAGAAAAAAAAGTCTTCTCTTCAGCAAGACGGAACTTTGGTTTGGTTCCCTGCATATAAATAGTCCTTCCTTGCTAAGAAAACCTCTCCACTTGTGGCCATGGGCAGAAGGCTGCCAGTCCTGCTTTGCAGATACAGGTTGTGGGTTTGTCGTATGCCAGCACTAAATTATTTTCTAGTCTTTTTGTACAATGTGCCATTGTAATCTGTCTTCATTATTTTATCCAAAATAAACTTCTTTTAGTTTTTATTATTTTGTTGGTTTGTATTTTCTTTTACTTTCTTTGTGTGTGTGTGTGTGTGTGTGTGTGTGTGTGTGTGTAGGGTTTAGTTACAAGTTATTGTCAATTTTGCCAAAAGAAGTGAGGGTAAAGACCTTTTTTTTTTTTTTTTTAAGCAAAATACTTTTTTTGTGGCGTAAAGAGCTATTAAATGTAGGCATGTCCTGTTTCAGTAGTTCATGGCCGAAAATCACACTTTAATTATAACAAACACTCCAGTACTACCACAAAAGCACCTCCTGGGGAGGGATCTGTTTTCAGTTTTTTTGGCTCAGTATAGAGTGTCTGTCTGTGGATTGAAGGGTCCTGAGTTCGATTCTGGTCAAAGGCACATGCCAGGGTTGCAGGCTTGATCCCCAGTAGGGGGTGTGGAGGCGGCCAGTCAATGATTCTCATTACTAACACGTTAAGCGCCCAGCCTGTTTTGTCTTCTGGACAGAAAGTATGTCAGTCACAAGTTTTAATGTTTCTATCTCTCCCTCTCCCTTCCTCTCTGAAATCAATAAAAATGTATTTTAAAAAGAGAGAGAGAGAGAGAGCCTCATCCTCCAGTGATAGGGAAGATGTCAAGTAGGAAGCACCAGGAATTCCTTTGTTCTAGATTTAAGTGGCACCAGCAGAACTTGTCTGATGTAACTAGCTTGGAACTCTAGAGTCTCTGATGCCTAACCTCTTTTAGGGAAAGTCTTGGCCAGTAGGTCAGTTAATTTTGGTCAGTTTTAGCCTTTACGGGTTAGTATTTCATACCACCCACTCCCAGCCCTGTTTTTGTGTATGGGAGTGGGTTGCCCAGGACTTTGTCCTCCACACATTGGGATTCTGTGTTTTGATTGCTGATGGCTGCTTCTGATAGCAGAGGTTGACGCTCAGTTCCCATAAGCTGAATTGGATTCGGGAAATTTAAAGGCTCAGTGCGTTTTTTTCCCCTTTGCATTCCCCCCCCCACCACCACCACCACCTTTTTCAGGGGACCAGAGATTTAAGAATTAAGATTTTAAAGACCAACTTCATGTTCAGGGGCATTTAGAAAGCACCCATGCCCAGGGAAAGACATACTTAGAACTGAGAAGACCTTAAGGGTTTTTTTTTTTATCCTCACCCGAGGACATGTTTATTGATTTTATTTTTTGTTGGTTTGTTGATTTTAGAGAGGGGGAGAAAAACATTGATGTGAGGGAGAAAAATCCATAGGTTGCCTCCCACACGCTCCCGGACAGATCAACCCTGCCAGTCAGGCATGTGCTCTGACCAGGAATCAAACCCACAGCCTTTTAGTTTATGAGACGATGCTCCAGTCAACTGAGCCACCCAGCTAGGGCACGATCTAAATTTTTTACCTCATGCTGGCACAGATACCCTACAACAAAAAACAAAATTCAGCCACCCAGGTAAAGGGAGATAATCTGATTTATAGAATTAGCACATTATATGAATCAAATACCCAGGTTTGTTTGGTTTTTATTTTGTTTATTGATTTTAGAGGAAGGGAGAGAGATGAGAGAGACATCAATTTGTTGTTCCACTTATTTATGCATTCATTGGTTGCTTGTATGTGCCCTGACTGGGGATCCAACCCACAACCTTGGTGTGTTGGGACAACGCTCTAACCAACTGAGCAACCCATTAAGGCCCCAGTTTTCAACAACCAAAAAAAACCAAGAAGGCATACAAATAAAGAGGAAAATATGGCCAAAACGGAAACGATCCCTTAGACAAAGAATTTAAAAGCTATCTTCTTATTTAAACTTACTGGGGTGACAATAGTTAATAAAATTATGTAGGTTTCAAGTATACAATTCTAAAATACATCATCTGTATATTTCATTTTACCACCCAAAGTCAAACATTCCATTATCATGTATCTGACTCCCTTTACTATTTTCCACTCCCCTTTTCCTCTGATAATCACCATACTGTTGTCTGTATGAATTTTTGGTTTTCTGTTTATTCATTTGTTGCTTTCAGTTTTATATTCCACATGAGTGAAATAAGGTTCTTGACTGACTTATTTGATATTCTCAAGATCCATCCATGTTGTTGCAATGGCAGTATTTCATCTTTTGGTTGATTAGTATTCCATCTTCCTATCTAATAAAGAGAGAATTGCTAATTGACCCTCATGCCGTCGCAAAGATGGCGGCGCCCACAGCGAACAAGGAGGGAATACGTTAATTGACTGCCCCGCCCTCAAAGATGGCAGTGCCCACAGCCAATAGGAGGGAATATGCTAATTGGCTGCCATGCCCTCAAAGATGGTGACGCCCAGTCCCCTCAGCCCCACCGGGTGGCAGGCATGGGGCATGGCCTGGCCTACCCCCAGGCAGGCCCGGCCGCTCCGCGCACCTGCCTCCGGAGTCCCCCAGCCGCCCAGGGCCGGCCCAAGGCACAGGCAAGCCTCAGATGGCAGCTACCCAGCCACCCAAGGCCACCCGAGGCTCAGGTAACCAGGGCCGGCCGAGCCTTGCGCAGCTGGCAGTGGCAGCAGCAGAGGTGTGATGGGGCGTTGCCTTCCCCTGATTGCCAGGTCGCCTCCCGCCCCTGAGGGCTCTGGACTGTGAGTGGGGGCAGGTGTGCTGAGGGATCCCCCCTACAGTGCATGAATTTTCACGCACTGGGCCTCTAGTAGATATATAAAAGGCTAATACACAGTGTCCCCTCAGGAGTTCGACCAGGAAAACAGTTCAATTGCTCACGATGACATGCACTGACCACCAGGGGGTGGTGCAAAACATGGCGGGTGACCAGTGGTGGTGGCGGGTTGCTGAGGGAGCGAGGGAAGGAGGAGGCGAGGAGGCGGGGAACCTGATCGCCAACCAGGCCTAGGGACCCTGCCCATGCACTAGGACTCTAGTTGTATATATGTACCACTTCTTTATCAAATCATGTATGGAAGGACACTTCATTGTTTCCATATCTTAGCCACCATGAATAATGCTGCAGTGAACTTAGGGATACATATATCTTTATGAATCAATGTTTTCAAGTTTTTTGGCCAGATACCCAGAAGAGGGGTTGTTGGCCATTTGTATGTATTTTTGGGATACTAAGTGTTTGTTCAGGTTTTTGCTCCTTTTCTATTTGGACTTTTTGATGTTTAGTTGTACTAATTCTTTATATATTTTTAATTATAACTCCTTATCAGCAGTGTTGTTTGCAAATTTCTCCTTCCATTCAGTTGGTTGCCTTTTTGTGTTTTTTTGTTTGTTTGTTTGTTTATTTGTTTTATTTAATAAATCTTTATTGTTCAGATTATTACAATTGTTCCTCTTTTTTTCCCCCATACCTCCCCTCCACCAGGTTCCCGCCCACCCTCTGCCCTTATCCCCCCATCCCTGTCCTCATCCATAGGTGTACGATTTTTGTCCAGTCTCTTCCCGCACCCCCGACACCTCTTACCCCCCGAGAATTGTCAGTCCACTCCCTTTCTATGCACCTGATTCTATTATATTCACCAGTTTATTCTGTTCATCAGAATTTTTATTCACTTGATTTTTAGATTCACTTGTTATTAGATACGTATTTGTTCATAATTTTTATCTTTACCTTTTTCTTCTTCTTCCTCTTCTTAAAGAGTACCTTTCAGCATTTCATATAATACTGGTTTGGCGGTGATGAACTCCTTTAGCTTTTTCTTATCTGTGAAGCTGTTTATCTGACCTTCAATTCTGAATGATAGCTTTGCTGGGTAGAGTAATCTTGGTTGTAGGTTCTTGCTATTCATCACTTTGAATATTTCTTGCCACTCCCTTCTGGCCTGCATAGTTTCTGTTGAGAAATCAGCTGACAATCATATGGGTGCTCCCTTGTAGGTAACTAACTGTTTTTCTCTTGCTGCTTTTAATATTCTCTCTCTGTCTTTTGCTCTTGGCATTTTAATTATGATGTGTCTTGGTGTGGTCCTCTTGGGATTCCCTTTGTTTGGGGTTCTGTGTGCTTCCTGGACTTGTAAGTCTATTTCTTTCACCAGGTGGGGGAATTTTTCAGTCATTATTTCTTCAAATAGGTTTTCAGTATCTTGCTCTCTCTCTTCTTCTGGGACCCCCATTATTCTGATGTTGGTACGCTTGAAGTTGTCCCAGAGGCTTCTTACACTACCTTCAACTTTTTGGATTCTTTTTTCTTTTCCGGTTGGGTGTTTTTTGCTTCTTTGTATTTCAAATCTTTGACTTGATTCTTGCAATCCTCTAGTCTGCTATTGGATCTCTGTATATTATTCTTTATTTCAGTCAGTGTATGCTTAATTTCTAGTTGGTCCTTTTTCATATCCTCGAGGGACTCGCTAAATTTATCGGCCTTTTCTAGAAAATTCTTGAAAAACCTTATAACTGTGGTTTTGAACTCTATATCCAGTCATTTGCTTTCCTCCATTTCTTTCATTTGTGACCTGTTTCTTTGTCTCCACATTTTGGCTGCTTCCCTGAGTTGATAGAGTGGCTTTGTGGGCTAGGTGTCCTAGCAGGGCTCAGTGGCTCAGCCTCCCCAGTTACCTGAGGTGGACACTCTTGGTGCACCGCTTTTTGGGCTGTGTGCACAGTCTTGTTGTAGTTAAGCCTTGATTGTTGTTGGTATCACTGGGAGGAATTGACCTCCAGACCAATTGCCTGTGAGGATCAGCTGTGTCTATGATGGGAGAACTTCTGTGCTGGAGACACCCTTATGAGACAAGACTTGTTTCAGTGGGGCTTTGGTGCTCACTGAGTCTGCCCCTTGAGTGTGTCCCTTATGGGTCTGAGGAGTTGTAATCTGGATGGTCCCACTCTGACCCCTGGGTACACTGGTTCTTGGATCTCCAAGGAGGTGCTAATTTAGCCTCTCCCTGAGGCCACCCAGCCAGAGCTATGGAGAGATCTGCAGATTCCTCTTCTTTGTTTGGGTTTTGGAGGTGCCCAGATGAGGCCCAGCTGTGAAGCAATGCAAGCTGCTGCAGGGCCTTGTGCCTTCTTTTGGATGTTCTGGGTTTCACTGACTCAGCTGCAGTTTGTTAGGTAAGTTTAGAATTCAAAGGACCAGGCCATTCATATGCAAAAGCCTCTGCGCTCAACTTGGATTGGGAGGAGTCTCAGGACGGAGCAAACTGCAATGGCTTCCTGTCCTGTCCTAAGAGGCCCCTGGGTCTCAGTGTCCTGTGGTAATCACTGCAAACACCTCTGAGAGAAAGCCGCCGTCGAGTTTTGCATGCTGCTAGACAGTCCAGTTTCTCCCTGTATGAGTCTGGGTTCCCAGAGTCTCACCCGGAACTGGAGTTCAGAGCATTTAGGAGCTTTTGTCTCCCTCCCGATTTAGAAAGCCATCCACGTACTCAGTTGCCAGCCCTCTCCGCGTGCACGCCTCTGTACCTCTGCCTTCCACAGCTCCTGAGTCGCAGTATGCTTTTCTCTTTCCTTCTAGTTGTAGAATTTCCACACAGCCAGCCTTCCTGTGGTTCTGGATGATGTCCGTTTTGTCTTTTAGTTTTAGTTTTGAAATTGTTGTGAGAGGCAGCAGTTTAGGTGTTTACCTATGCCGCCATCTTGGTTTCTCCTATCGCCTTTTTGTTTTGTTGGTGGTTTCTTTTGCTGTGCATAAGCTTCGATATAGTCATGTTTATTTTTGCCTTTACTTCCCTTGCCTTTGAGATCAAATTCATAAAATCTTCTCTAAGGCCAAGATCCAGTGTTTTCTTCTATGTGATTTTGTCTCAATTCTTATATTTAGGTCTTTGATCTGTTTTGAGTTAATTTTTTGTACAAGGGGACAAACTGAAACCTAGTTTCATGCTTTTGCATGTGGCTTTCCAATTTTCCCAGCACTATTAATTGAATTGGCTTTCTTTTCTCCATTGTATGTTTTGGGATCCTTTGTCAAAAATTATTTGCCCATATACATGTGTTTATTTCTGGGCTCTCAGTTCTGTTCCATTGGCCTGTGTGTCTGTTTTTCTGCAAATGCCATGCAAAACAATGGTCTTAAAGATGTTGAAAGAGCTAAAGGAAGACATGGATGTGGGAAAAACAGTGTGAACATAATAGAAATGTCGATAAAGAGAAAACAAAGGTATCAAAAAAATACTGGAGGTGGAAGGTACAAACAACAAAAACAAAAGGAGGTAAATGAGACTAGGTCAAACAAATGTCTTTGCATCAAAGGAGATAACAGACTGAAAAGACAACTTACAGAATGGGAGAAAATATTTGCCAATATCTGTAAGAGATTAATATCCAGAATATAAAAGGAATTCCTACAACTCAACTACAACAATACTTATTTAAAAAATAGCCCTGGCAGTGTTTCTCAGCTACAGAGAAGAGACTGGTGGTTGCCAGAGGTGGGGGCTGGAGTGTGGGCAGATGAGTGACAGAAGTTAAAAGGTATAAATAAATTTCCTGTGTAAGATAACTAAGTCATGGGAATGTAATATATAGCATAGTGACTATAGTTAAAAATATTATATTGCCCTGGCCAAGGTGGCTCACTTGGTTGGAGCATTGTCCCAGTACACCAAAAGTTTGATTCCTGGTAAGGGCACATACCCAGGTTGTGGGTTCGATTCCTGGTTGGGGCACGTACAGAAGGCAACCGATCAATGTTTCTCTCATACATTGATGTTTCTCTCCCTCTCTCTAAAACCAATTTTAAAAATACTGTATTACAGTCCTAGCCAGTTTGGCTCAGTGGATAGAGTGTCGGCCTATGGACCTAAGGGTCTCCAGTTCGATTCCGGTCAAAGACACGTAACCTCAGTTGCAAGCTCCTCCCCAGCTGTGGCACTTGTAGGAAGTAACCAATCAATAAGTTTCTCTCACATTGATATTTCTCTTTGTCTTTCCCTCTCTCTGCTACCCTATCTAAAAATCAATGGGAAACCGAAACCGGTTTGGCTCAGTGGATAGAGCGTCAGCCTGCGGACTCAAGGGTCCCAGGTTCGATTCCGGTCAAGGGCATGTACCTTGGTTGCAGGCACATCCCCAGTAGGGAGTGTGCAAGAGGCAGCTGATCGATGTTTCTCTCTCATCGATGTTTCTAACTCTCTATCCCTCTCTCTTCCTCTCTGTAAAAAATCAATAAAATATATTTAAATAAATAAATAAATAAAAATCAATGGGAAAACACATTGGGTGAGGATTAAAAAAGAATCCTATGTAGCCAAAACCGGTTTGGCTCAGTGGATAGAGCGCCGGCCTGCGGACTGGAGGGTCCCAGGTTCGATTCCGGTCAAGGGCATATACCTTGGTTGCGGGCACATCCCCAGTAGGGGGTGTGCAGGAGGCAGCTGGTCGATGTTTCTCTCTCATCGACGTTTCTAGCTCTCTATCCCTCTTCCTTCCTCCCTGTAAAAATCAATAAAATATATTAAAAAAAAAAAGAATCCTATGTAATAAAAGCCTAATATGCAAATCGACCTAATGGCTGAAGGACTGGTGGAATGACCAGTTGCTATGATGTACACTGACCACCAGAGGGCAGATGCTCAACGTAGGAGCTTCCCCCAGCCCGCAGGCCCCAGGCTAGCTAAGGTGGGTACCAGCGGGGGCCCCCTGATCATCCCACTAGTTGCCCCGCAGAGGGCGGCGACTGGCAGTGGGGGTGGCAGGGCTAGCGAGCAGGTGGCGCCAGGCCGGCCAAGGCAGATGCCCTCGGGCAGCCCTGATCACCCCACCAGTCGCCCCACAGATCGGCCCTGATTGCTGGCCAGACCTAGGGACCCTACCTGTGCATGAATTTCATGCATCGGGCCTCTAGTAAATAAGTAAATAAATAAAAGAATAAATCTCATTTAAAAAATACTGTATTACATATTTGAAAATTGCTAAGAGAGTAAAGTTCTCATTATTTATAAATAATCGAATTAAAAAGCACCATCTTATGTTGTACTTGTAATTTGTCTTTGTATATGTCTCTATCTTGTCTGCTTTTGGAATACAACTTTTATCCTTAGTTCCTCTACTGATTTGAAACTAATACAATCTGTTTTTATACTTGTTACTCTAGAAATTATGTATATCTGTATGAAACTCTACTATTAAGATAAGCCTCTTTCCAGATTTCACATTTCTCCATCAGTATTGGGAGGTCTTTAAGGCAAATCATACCAGATTAAATGAAATTACTCCTAGATATAACTTTTTTTTTTTTTTTGGATATAACATTTTTTTAAAAAGCAGCCCAGCCCTAGCTGGTTCAGCTCAGTGGATATAGAGCGTCAGCTTACAGACTGAAAGGTCAAGGGCATGTACCTTGGTTGCAGGTTCCTCCCCAGTCCATACCCTGGTCAGGGCATGTGCAAGAGACAACTAATCGATGTGTTTCTCTAGCATTGATATTTTCTGTCCCACTCTTTCTAAAAATCAATGGAAAAATATCCTCAGGTGAGGATTTTTAAAAAAGCAGCCCACACACATTAACACTGTCCTTCAGTTTAAAAACAGATTACAGCCCAGCCAGCTGGTTTGCTTATGGTTGATCATCGACCCACGAAGGAAGAGGGTACTGGTTTGATTCCAGTTGGTCGGGGCACTTGCCAGGCTGCAGCTAGATCACTGGTTGAGGGGTAGTGCATTCAGGGGACAGCCAATCGATGTTTCTCTCTCTCTAAAATAAAAAATAAATATTTAAAAACCGATTACAGCCCTAGCCGGTTTGGTTCAGTGGATAGAATGTTGGCCCTTCTATAGATGTTTTTGTCTCTCTCCCTTCCTTCCACTCAAAAAAAAAAAAAAAGGGAAAAATATCCTCGGGTGCGGATTAACGAAACAAACAAAAAAAAACTTACAAAAAAACCCAGATTACAGTTGAATCTAAACTTATGTTCTGGGTGAGGAACGTACCCTAATCACTTAGTTAGGCCTTGCTGAAGTAGTTGGAGGAAAGTCCTTACAACAATCTTGAATGTTATATACCTCTACCACTGATGTCTTTTTTAAATCACTACAATCTTTGTAATTACAAAATTAATCTCAAAACGAAAGGAAACTTGGGAAAGAGGGTCTTTGGGTAAAAATCCTCAACTTCAGAGGCTCTCCTTTTCTGATGAGTAAATTTTGCAGTGAATCTACTTCAGTGTATGTGTATGCAAATTCCTATTCTTCATCTTGAAAAAGTGGCCCATTTCAGGACTTGAGCATGGGAAGTATACATGGGCTGAACATCTGATTGTGTCTGGAATGAGAGGTGTAACCTAAAACTGATGGAGAAAGGACTAGGAATACAGGAGTGGCTTAAATAGGCTCCCTCAGGCCCTTTCAGGAATTTTTAGTCTCAATTGGATGAGTGAGTTGTAAGTTCATCAGGTCAAAGAAGGGGCATTCTACCTAGCTGGATTGGCTGTGGTTGGAGCATTAGCCCTCGGACTAAAGGGTTCAGGGTTCGGTTCTGGTCAAGGGCACATACCTCAGTTGAAGGCTTGATCCCCAATTCTGATTGGGGGGTGTGTGTGGGGCAACCAATAGATGTGCCTCTCTTACATCAATGTTTATCTCAGTCTCTCCCCATCCCTTCCACTCTTGTATAAAAAAATCAATGGAAAAAATATCCTCAGATGAGAATTAAACAAAAACAAAAACAAAAAAGGGGTGTGTGTGTGTGTGAAGGGGCATTCTAGTAACGGTGGAATATGTGCACTTGCTGAGCACTTACCAAGTGCCAAGTGCTGGTCTAAAGCCACACTGTCCAGTATGGCAGCCATTAGCCACTGTATCTGAGGAACTAGTTATGTGTGGCTTTCAGCCTAAAACTTCCTAGGAAAGAAAACTCAAGAACTAGAAATAATGTTTTGAATGTACTTTGAAGCTATATGGCATTTATGTTTACGCTACCATAGGCAGGTTAACCTATTATTGTCTTAAAATTTTAACAAACAAGACAACAGTATTAAAATGTAATTTTTAAATTGTTTTTACTTTTCAGTAAAATTAATACTTGTGACAAATCTTCCCTGAAATTATGAATTAACTGCTCAGAGTTAACAAGAAATGGATTCTTCCATTAAATTTATAAAATATTTAGCTTGTAAGAAACAAATTTTTTTCATTATTATTACATAGCATTCAAGGATAATAAAGCTGTCTTGAGATTTCAAACTGAGAAATCTATGCAAGAGTTTTAAAAAGTGCATCAATCAAGGTACAGTTTAAATATTAATATACACATATTCCAGACCCCAATTCCATTTAACACGGATATTAACCTTTCTGTTTAATTCCCTCTGCTCCCCCCAGTATGGCATGACTTTGTAGAGCAGTGGTGCTCAATGGGAGCACCTTTGACCTCCAGCACACCCTCTGCTCCCCCCAGTATGGCATGACTTTGTAGAGCAGTGGTGCTCAATGGGAGCACCTTTGACCTCCAGCACACATTTGGCATCAGTAATCACTGTGACTGTGATGGGGGAATGGGTACCAATGGCAAATAGTGGGTAGAACCCAAGGATGCTGCTAAATGTCCTTTAATGCACAGGATGAACCCCCTCAACAAAGAATTACCCAGCCCAAATGTTAACAGAACCAGTGGTAAGAACCCCTGTGGTAGAGTATGACCCAATTTCCATTTTACAAATAGACTGTCCCCTGGAATTCTGAGAACACAGACTGATAGAAATCAGGACATAGACCATTTAATTACCTTCGACCTGCTCCCCTAATTTAATACCTTAATATGGAAAGTTAATTTGAACTGTTCTGAAGAAGCTAAGCAAACAGTTTCTGTTGCACATTTTTCTGGACTATTATAAAACTTTAATGATATGTAAAGCACCTGGCAAATAAAGTGCTCTACAAGTTCTGAAAACGTCTCAACACATTGCAAATAAAGAGCTTCACTTATTTGTTCAAATTTGTCAGGACTGTTTAGACAGGTTAAGTTTAGTTGATTTGCTTTTTAAAAATAATCTTTCACAAATGTCCTTTACAAATAGGAGTGCATATATGTGGGGTGTGTGATACAAGTAAGAATTGTCAGCATCTTTTCCACACAAATTCAGGTTGTAAAGTACCAATGTATCCAATGAAAATTCTAATGGGGAACCCAATTTTTAAAAAATCATTTTAAGTTTACTAAGCAGAAACATTTTTAGTACTTTACTAATCATTCATCTCCACATTCACATTCTGTGTATTTTCTCATGGTCAACAAACTGATTCAAATTATTTAAGTTATCCCACCATGTAAAGAGAAAAGCTTCTGCAATACATTGAAACCATGGAGTTATCTTAATTTCGCCGCTGGCTGCCTTTTTCAGCATTTCTTCCACCTCTTCCTTTGACACATAGCGATAAGTTTTAATTTCATTGGGGTCTGGATCCAAAGTCACGTTCTTTCTCACAAACAAAATGTAATCAATTTCATGTTCTCCCCAGATACTATCAGACTGAGCCTTGTAGTGAATTCTAGTCAGATAATTAATTTCTTCTGGAGGAACCTAGGACGAAAATGAAGCAGTAATAGAAATATCAAAAACAAATAATCTAAATTAACTGACCACATTTCAGTGCTATCCTGAACAAAAGAAGTAGAGTTTTAGTTAGGACTTTAAAAATTTAATTTTTTTTAAAAAAAATTTAATTTTCTATTGATGATTTATGGAAATAGTACTATATAGTTTCAAGTACCTAAATTTTTTCCATAGGACCAAAAATAATTTGATATATTGAAAGAATTGTATTTTAAAATTTTTATTTTATCATTATTTTTAAAAATATATTTTTATTGATTTTAGAGAGGAAGGGAGAGAGATAAATATCAATGACAGAGAATCATTGATCAGCTGCCTCCTGCACACCACACACCAGGATTGAGCCTGCAATCTGGGCATGTGCTCTGATGGGGAATCGAACTCTGACCTTCTGCTTCATAGATCCATGCTCAACCACTGAGCCATGCCAGCTGGGCAGAATTATATATTTTTTTAAAAGCAGTCACTCTGTGGGGGGCGGGGGGGGGGAAGGAGGGGGAGATTGGTGGGGGGGGGAGGAGATGGGGGATAAGGACACATGTAATACCTTAATCAATAAAGAAAGAAAAAAAAAAAAGCAGTCACTCAAACTGGAATTCTATCAGTCTCCCTTCACATCTTAATATTACCTTTTGGGAGAAAAAAATACTTGCTATTTAACTAGATGAGAGATACTTTGTTTATTCAGATATTTTGTCTTACTTAAAGGGGACAATTTGGGAGGAGGGGGATGATTTTAATTCACCCAGACTTGTGGTTCATAATCTTAAGGATTTCCACAAGAAAATAATTCATCTTTGATATGACCAATTATAAAAATAGTCAACTTTATACTGGTGAACAGACCAATCTGTTTCGATACTGAGGTAAATTCTGACAATATTAAGAAATAAAAATTTCAATATTTTTATTCAAGTTTTTTTTGGGGGGGCCAATAACTATAAAGAGGTTACAAAGCAGAAACCTACACCTGGGTCTAAAATTTTAATGAAAAATGTTTTAATATACGTTTAGATTTCACCTTGTAGGGGTTGGTTATGCAATCAATTTAGTTACCTGTTCCATGGGAATTCCCAATTCAGCCTTTAAACGCCTCTGTGCTGCTCGCCTTACTCCAATTGCCTCATTTTCTTCAAGCTCTCCTGGGTTACTTAAGGGATGACTACAACAAGTATTGGTAAAACAACCTGGAACATGTTAATATAGATGTAGATTAACTTTTGCTCATAGTAGGTCTAAAAGCTCAAAACAACCCAAAGATTTAAAACTAATAGAAAAATTAATCAAAGATTCTTGAAGATTGATTTCTAAATCAGTTATAATGGACTATCAGTCATCATTTTGTGAAATAGACATGTATAGATAAGTTCTTTATTAATGCCTTTTTAACAAAAAAGATCAAGATGTAAGATACAGATTTAAACACACACACACACACACACACACGCACCCCTAGCAGTTTTTATCCTTTACTGCTATTTTATTAGGCTGCACTCATTGTATAAGCTTCTTTTATGTAGAATATAAAATTATGTCCTTCACAGGATTTCCCTTTTTGACAATGGCTAACCAGAAAGTTCCAAATGACAAAGTCAAATTAAATATAGTTCCCAACAAAATACTGTACATCGATTGGGCACACTAACCTGGAAAGGTAATTTTAGCATCTGATCTCTGCTGTAGCAGGAGCTTATTTTCAGTGTTGAATAAGAAGACACTAAAAGCTCGATGCAGTAATCCTGAAAGCAAAAACAATACTGTTAATATAGTTTTAAAATACCAGTTATGTGCCTGATTCTCTACTTGGAATTCAGGATATTAGTAACTTGCTGGCAGTTCTGCTTTTATCCATTGTCTTCTATTTAGTGAGTCTCCAGATGGCTACAATGGAGAAGAACTCCGGCATACCAGCAAGAAGTTGGCCTCCAAGTGAAAGAAATGGAGATCTGTCAGCCAGTCTGCTACCGGCCAACCTCCCGTCCAGGGACATTAGGCTTAGTGAGCCTTATCCTGAGAAAGCTGGGAAGGTATGTGCTTTCATTTACAATACTTGTCTCTTTCTCCATTCACTAGAAAAAAAGCATTATAGGCTTGACAAGTGCTATTTTGCTAGGATTACTATATTTCTTCTTTTTTACAAACCAAATTAATCCTGAAGAAGCTGAGTAAAAGACATGAAGTTGCCTGGCCAGTGTGGCTCAGTGGTTGAGCATCAACCTATGAACCAAGAGGTCAAGGTTTGATTCCTGGCCAGGGCATATGCCCAGGATTGTGGGCTCAATCCCCAGTAGGGGGCATGCAGGAGGCAGTTGATCAATGATGTTTCTATCTCTCTCCCCTCCTCCTTTCCTTTCTTAAATAAATAAATAAATAAATAAATAAATAAATAAATAAATCCTACCTAATAAAGAGAGAATATGATCCTATCTAATAAAGAGAGAATATGCCATCACAAAGATGGCGGCGCCCAGTGCGGACCCGCCCTCAGCCCCCCAGCTGCCCAGGGCTGGCCTGAGGTGCAGGCAAACCTCAGATGGCGGCTGCCCAGGCAACACCGGAGGCGCAGGCAAGCCTCGGATGTCGGCCACCTAGCCAACGCCCAAGGCTCAGGTAACCAGGGCCGGCTGAGGCTTGTGCTGCCAGCAGTGGCAGCAGCAGAGGTGTGATGGGGGCATCACCTTCCCCTGATCGCCGGGTCGCCTCCCATCCCTGAGGGCTCCCGGACTGTGAGAGGGGGCAGGCTGGGCTGAGGGACCCCCCCCTACCTCCAGTGCATGAATTTTCTTTCTTTTTTTTAAAATATATTTTATTGATTTTTTACAGAGAGGAAGAGAGAGGAATAGAGTTAGAAACATCGATCAGCTGCCTCTTGCACCCCCCCCCACTGGGGATGTGCCCACAACCAAGGTACATGCCCTTGACCGGAATCGAACCTGGGACCCTTGAGTCCGCAGGCCGACGCTCTATCCACTGAGCCAAACCGGTTTCGGCCAGTGCATGAATTTTCATGCACCGGGCCTCTAGTGTATATATGTAAAAGCCTAAGCGACCAATACGATCGAATGACCAGAATGACTGCTCGACCAGTCACTATGATGCGCACTGACCACCAGGGCAGATGCTCAATGCAGGAGCTGCCCCCTGGTGGTAAGTGGGCTCCCACAGCCAACCTCCCCCAGCAAACCTCCCCCACCAGCCGGCAAACCTCCTGTGGTCTCTCCCACCATCCGGCAGGTCCTGACCAGCAGCTGGAAGGCCTAGCCCCGATTGGGACTGGGTGCGACGCTCCCGATAGGCCCTGATTGCCAGCCAGGCCTAGGGACCCCACCCGTGCCCAAATTCCATGCACTGGGCCTCTAGTCTCTATATATAAAACCCTAAGTGTCCAAACGACCAGTTGACTGGTCGCTATGATGCGCACTGACCACCGGGGTGCAGACATTCAATGCAGGAGTTGCCCCCTGCTGGTCAGTGTACTCCCACAGCCAATCTCCCATGGTCCCTCCCCTGAGCTGGCCAGCCCCCATTGGCCCCAGTTGGGACTGGGTGAGACGGGCCCCCATTGGCCCTGATCGCTGGCCAGGCTGATGAACCCCACCGGAGCACCAATTCGTGCGCTGGGCCTCTAGTATATGTATAAAAGACATGAAGTGGAAATCACTGTTAAGCAGGGAAAGCAGCAAAACAGGTTGTATAATTACACCACTCACCTAATGGGAAGCAGAGATAAAATATGATGATAAAGGTCACACCTTTACCAACATACTTTTCTCAGCTGCCCTGAAATGCCTAGGCATGTCACTTTCTCACACAGTATTTCAAAACAGTACCTTTCTCAATGTTTTCATTCAGGTGACAATTCTTTTTGGTCTCAGCCCCAATTTTATTGTCATTTTCATCAATAAGAATACACATCTCTGCCAGGAGCTGAACCTGTTTCTCATCAAGATGGTCGGTGTTGAGTTCAGGCATGGTGACAGAATGTCCGACCTCTCCTAGAATCCTAAGAGGGAGGAGAAAGAAAGGCCGCTGTGTCACAGGTCTCGAATTGTCATATGAACACAGTGACAAGTCAATTCTGAATCCAGAGCCCAGTAAGCAAATACTGTAAGCCATTTCAGAGGGTCAGGACTGTGGCCGCTGCTCCTGGCGTCCCCACCGCTCTTACTCCCAGCATTCAGCCTCATCTTGGCCATCAGCTGGAAAGGCATGTGGAGATTTAATGTCTGTCTGTCACTGATGTGTGTCACAGCCATCCATCCATCCTCTGCAGCCCAGACTGTGTCCTGTGGTGGCCTCTGCCTCTGCACACTTTCCTTCCTTAGGAGCCTGTCCGGCTATGGTCTAGTCCCAACCTCACTTTTCACCCTGCTGTTCACCCTTTCTGTGTTGTCTATGATAACCCATATTATACATTACATATACAAAGGTGGCTCCTATGGTAACCATATTCCCTCCTATGCCACATTCTAATCTGTTAAAATCCCCTTTTCAAGGTCCACTCTATGTGCCCAACACTCACGAACCTTTTAACCAACACGCACCACCGGGCATCCTAGGAAGATTGTGACCGCTGCGTCCCCTCTCCACAGGCAGCAGAGTGAGCAGCACCCCTGCGGACGCGGCCAGTGCCCCGTCTGCGGTGAGCGCGACCCCGCCCTGGCAGCGCGTGAACTGCTCCGGGGAAACTTCACCGAGGAGCAGCAGAACAGGAATTTCACTCCCTTTTCACAAATGCACAGTCTCTCTACCCCCTGCCCCCCGCAAACAACTAACTCGGAAAAAGCATTCTTAGCTCACAGGACCTAACAGGCGGCGGGGCCGGTTTGGTCCTCAGGCTGAAGGTGGTCCCCCCCTCCCAAAGCTCACTGAGGGCGGTGCCGAGCCTCCGGGACTCTCGGGGACCGGCCCCAGGTGTCCCCCTCGAGGACCCCCGTCTCTCTCCCTCAGGGACCTCCACGCCCCGTCTCCCTCAGGACCACCGGGGGCCCTCAGAGTCTCCCCTCGGGAACGCCCCATCTCTCCCCTAGGGAACCCCCACCCCTCGTCTTTCCGCCTCGGGGACCTGCCCCCCGTCGACCCCTGTGAACTCCCCATCTCTCCCTTCGGGAGCCAGTCCCCCTTCTCTGCCCTCGCTATACCTGGGAGCCACTCGTCACTAGCCCTCAGGGACCCCGACCCCACATCGCTCCCCCTGGGGACCCCTTTTCTCCCCTCGGGGGCGCACTGAACCTGAGGTGCCGACAGTCCGTGGGCTGCCGCTCCGCCGCGCGCGCTTCCCTCCGGCCCAGGCCCCGCGGGCTGCCTCCCCGCGGTCCAGGCCCCTGACGCCGAGAGCCCAATCTCCGGCGGCCGCGCCAGAGCGCACGCATCTGCAGGCCAATCGCGCGCGGCCAAGGCATGACGTCACGTCGCGCGATGGCGCCACGCCCACCTCGCGCAGGGTCTCTCGCGGGACCGGGGGTCGCAGACCCGCTTTTAGCCCCTGACCTAGGAGCCACCTGACGTAGGGCTGCTTCCCAGTCCCCCCGGAGGACGGTCCTGGGGCAACTGTGCCTGGAGTCGCGCCTGCGCACTGGGGGTCTGCGCACTGCACTGAATACATTGCGGAGCCGCTCACCCAGTTGGCTCCGACGGGGTCCTTGGCGTGAAGATGAAGGTAGAAGTCACTGTTGATGTAGTAGCTTGGGGGCCGCACACCCCGGGTTACATTGTTTGGAATCGTTAAAGAGTGTACCTCCAATGGGAAGTTTCTGTGAGTTCTGAAACGGTAATGTTCCCAGGGACAGTTGCTGAGCGAGGTAGAGGCAGTTTAAGGAGCCTTCTGCGCAGGTGGCAGACATTTATTTTATCCATATATTCATTGAAGGTTGCATGTTAGTAATGCAGACTACATGAGAAATTATCTTTCAATGTTTAGATATTGTTAACATTCAAACCTATAAAGAATTTTTGTGAGTTTATTTGAGAGCCATACAATTGCCGGGAAGCAGAATCTCAATGTATTGGGATAATGCTCTGGAGAGTGGCCGTTTTTCACCTTGTTTCATACATTACAACCAAAAGAGGAGACTTCCGTAAAATCCATTGGTGATAGATTAGGGAGACCTTTAGCCTGATAATGGAGGCGGGGAAACCTCTGTGATTGGATAAAAAGTAAAATGATAGACACATACTTCTTAGGTGGGTACAGGATAGTTACTAGTCAACAATAAATACAACAATAACAATGAAGGAATTTATGGCACCCGTCTTGGCGCCCAGGACATTCGGTTGTGCCCTGAAGGGTCTGGAAAAAGGGAAGTTACAAGTTACCCAGACATTTCAATATGTTATCATACATGCAGAAAGACAGTAGGCTCAGTTAAGGTAAAGAATGACCTTTGTCAGGGAAGAGACTGGCCTAGGATGTGACTATCCACCATAACTACTTTTAAAATTTTAGAGGGAAGGTAGGGGAGGTGGGGGCAAGAGGGAGAGATCAACCGAAGGACTTGTATGCATGCATAAAAGCATGACCAATGGACACAGACACCAGGGGGGTGAGGGCATGGGGGGGGTAAAGGGGGGATAAGGACACATATGTAATACCTTAATCAATAAAGAAAAAAATATGCCACTAAAAAGACTTTGATGACAAATACAAAATAAAGGTCTTCAAATGTTAAAAAAAAAATCCATGAAGAAACCCCAAAACAATTTTAAAGAATGAAAACATAACCTTCAGAAATGTCTTCACTGCATATTTGCTTCTATACTTACTGTTCATGAACTGTTGCTATGAACAAGGGTGGAATTCATGTAATACTAGAGGCCCGGTGCACGTTGCACTGGGGGGGGGTGGAAGCGGCGGGGTGTCCCTCAGCCCAGCCTGCACCCTCTCCAA
The DNA here is from genome assembly GCF_951640355.1 of Cnephaeus nilssonii. NCBI lineage: Eukaryota > Metazoa > Chordata > Mammalia > Chiroptera > Vespertilionidae > Cnephaeus > Cnephaeus nilssonii. The sequence goes on along the minus strand of NC_137072.1, from coordinate 39,623,724 downwards.
TCTGGGACCCCTCAGGGGATGTCCGACTGCCGGTTCAGGCCCGATCCCTGTAGGATCGGGCCTGAACCGGCAGTCGGACATCCCTCTCACACTCTGGGACTGCTGGCTCCCAACCGCTCGCCTGCCCGATTGCCCCTAACTGCTTCTGCATGTCAGCCTGATCACCCCCTAACCACTCCCCTGCCAGCCTGATCCATGACTAACTGCTCCCCTGCCGGCCCGATTGCCCCCAACTGCCCTCCACTGCAGGCCCGGTCCCCCCAACTGCCCTTCCCTGCAGGTTCGGTTGCCCCCAACTGCCCTCCCCTGCTGGCCTGGTCACCCCCAACTGCCCTCCCCTGCAGGCCCAGTCCCCCGCAACTGCCTTCCCCTGCTGGGTATCTTGTGGCAGCCATCTTTGATCACATGGGGGTGGCCATCTTGTGCGAGGGCACGAGGGTCAATTTGCATATTACCTCTTTGTTATATAGGATAATTGCTCAATGTGACAACAAGCTGTACTATTGTTTGCTGGGTGATAATTCAACTTACTGGTAATTCTTTTACCACTTGTCTGTATTTGCACTGTTTGTGAAATCATCATTCACTTAGATATTAGATCTTTATTTGGCTAGAACCCTTCATTTGTATGTTAACATTTGTTACTAGGATTATTTTATCATTGACCTGTAACAAAGTAGTACATGTCTCAAAAAAAAAAAAATGAAGATACAGATAAGACAAAAAAAATAAAGTTTTAATTTCAGACCATCCTTTGTGATTACTTTAGGTTTTTGAGTTTGAAAGACTGCCATGTAGGCCTTCCCTGAATAACTTGTCAGGTTAGCATGTGGCCCCTTTTTCGTCCACAATATAAAGTAATTGAAATTATGTTTAGCCTAATAATGGAGAAAATAAAAGGGAGTAAGCATTGCTAAGAGAGTCACTTAAAATGTAGTTGGGAGGCTTTTAGGGAAGTGGGGTCTATGCAGATCTTACCCTCAGTTCCCATAGCTGCTATTAACTTGCTAAACAGCTCAAGGCTGAGCGATAAACATAACATCCTGGAACAACCGTTGTATAGACATAGGAACTTAAAAACCAAAATTCAGCCCTAGCTGGTTTGGCTCAGTGGCTAGCATGTTAGCCTGCGGACTGAAGCCTCCCAGGTTCAATTACAGCCAAGAGCACATGCCCGGATTGCAGGCTCGATCTCCAGTAGGTGCTGTGCAGGAGGCAGCCTGTCAATGATTCTCTCTCATCATTGATGTTTCTATCTCTCTCTCCCTTCCTCTCTGAAATCAATAAAAATTATATTTTTAAAAAACAAAAACCAAATTCAGCCCGGCCAGTGTTGCTCAGTGGTTGAGCATTGACCCATGAACCAGGAGGTCAGAGCTCAATTCTCAGTCAGAGCACATGCTGGGGATACTGCCTCTATCCCCAGTAGGGGGTGTGCAGGAGGCAACTGATCATGACTCTCTCTCATAATTGATGTTTCTATCTGTTTCTCCCTTTCCCTCCCTCCCTTTGAAATCAATAACATTAAAAAAATTCAATGTAGTAAATATGAAGATCTGATACTGTTATAATTAACCTAGTTATTAATAATAGGAGAGGAACAAAGGGAAGATAGACGCATACCCAGTAAAGTTGGGGTGACCTTGGAAAAGTACTTGGCTGTCAGTTACACCTGGGAACAGGTCATTGGCCAGAATGGGCATGGCCACTGCAAGGGCAAGAAATTTGGGATATTTAATCCCGGGACTCTTGTTGCAGCGGGTGGCGCACTCTCTTGGTTTGCCTGCACTTGGCACATGGCTCACCACCATGTGGACCCCACACACAATGGACTAATGGGACTGCAACTAGCCTGATGCTGAACTGGACCCAGCTGCAATATGGAATGGAAACTCTGGACACTGGCTTTGTTTCTAGCTCTACTGAAACCCCAGCCACACTTCTTCTATGACCGGACTAAGGGAAACGGGTCTTTGGAAACCCAGGGATGTAATTCCATGCAAATATAAATCACTCATCCTCTCATGCAAATCTCAGAAAATTTGTTTTCTCCGTATATCATAAAGACTCCACCCCAGCACTCAACAGGAAAAAGGACAATTTTCCCGGTAACAGATCTACTTGGTTTTATTAAAACAGTTTATGAGTCTGGCAGCATCCCATCTAGCAACTAGAAAGGAGGTCCCAAGAGTTGTACAAAATGGAAGGATTTTACTAGTATAGGAAGAAGGGTGGGGCAAGGGAGCTATTAGGGGAAGAAAATAAAGAATTGCTTAGGGGGACTGCTGATGTAGACAGTTCACTGTCTGCAGTGAGAGTCACCCTCCCTGGCAGCGCAAACGCAGTTGTGGGCCGTGTGTGAACTGTCCCAAGGAAACTTCACCGAGGGACAGTGAAATGAATTTTACTCCATTTTCACAAATACAAAATATCTCTCCCTCCAACTAAATTGCAAACCGTTCTTAGCTCACAGGACATAACAGAGGGGCTGGATTTGGTCCACAGGTCCAAATAAACTTTTAAATTGTTTTATAACCTCAGATGTGTATTGGTGAACAGTATTATTATGACATTAATTTTGACCTCATGGAGTCCCTGGCAGGATCTTGGAAATGCCAGTGGTCCCTGGAATACTCTTGAGAACTGCTGGTGTAGTGGGAAGTCTACTGAATATAGAACACCTTACTTAGTTTTTATCAGGGCTTTGCTACCTGTTGTTGAATAATATTGTGCTAAAATTCCTCATCACCTTCATCTGTAATAGGAGAAAGCTTAGATGGTCTTGAAGTTCCCTTCTAGTTTAAATCTGCCTGCATTATTTACTGTGCTAGGAGCATTTTACATATTTTTTTTCACTTTATCATTACATGTAAATGGTATCCCTATTGATATGAAGGAACTGAAGTTCAGAGATGACTTATATTTCTTTTATGTTCCCCTTTATAACATAAATAGGCTCATGAGACCAAAGTTCTAGACTTAACTAACATGGCACAGCATTCACATTTCAATACTTTACTTTGAAACTTCCAAGTTATGGAAATTATTGACATCAGATTGGGGACAGTGATATTCCCATCAAGAAATCTTAGTATATCATCTTGATACATATGGAGAAATTCAGAATTCAGAATGCCCAGCAATGGGAGTTCATTGTGTATGCATAAGCCTGTTTACAAGATTCAGAGTCATATACTAGTAGTTGTTTGGTTTTAAGTTTTAAGTTCACTCCAGAGCTGTTTAAGTATTTGGTTTTCATATTGTTAATGTTAACAAAAAGAGAAGAGATAGGAGTTCTAGTTTAGCCTCTTATTCTGTGACCTTGGGCCAGTTCCTACATATATTGGAGCACCTCTTCTAAAACATGCCTCACATTAACTGGGCACTGTTATTGTTATGAATGTAAGTAGTTGTTGGTTACAAGCCATACAGTATTGATAAAGAAATAAAAGGATAGCAACTGTGTGGCTTACAGAATAGTACATAGCTCCTTACAGTATTTTAGTTTTCATTCATTTGTACTTGTGATCAATAGAGATACAGTTTTCTAATGTCATCTGGAACAGATCTGCAGTAAATGTTTGGTTGTTCTTTAAAGTAGAGTTTCCCAACACCCCCCCCCCCAAATAATTACCGTACTTTTTAATCTAGGTGTCATAATGAGAACAACACAGATTTGTTTCTTTATTCAAAAACATCAAAACTGCTGTTCTGGAACTGAAACATATTCCTAAAGACAGCTTGAAGACTAAACATACACCCACTGTGAGATTAGTTGTTCCTTTTCATTCGGCACGTGGACAGCACACAAGGTAACAAGTATGTACTAGGTGAAACTTAATACAGATTGAAATTTTTTTTGAGGCAAGAACGTCATGAATGAGGCACAGGTGACATGGGTTAGCAACTCAGTTCTGGTGAAGTTTTATTGTATGGACTGGACTCTTTGGTCCACAAAATTATGAATTAACTTTCCTAGTGAGAGCACTTTTGAATAGGGAAAACAGTAGTTGTTCAGGTGTTGTATTCACATGCCATGATTGTGTTTTTCTTAATTCTCCTCTTGCATAGACCTCGATAAATTTTGTACCTAAAAAGAACTGGAAAACTTGACCTATGCCATTCAGGAGTCTATATACTCTTGAGAAGTACAAATATTTACCCTTTAGCAAACATTTTTGGGTGCATACTGTGCCAGGCACTTTTCTAGGTCTTGGAAATAAAGCAGTGAACAAATTAGAAAAAGTTGTTTTTATAGAGTTTACAATACATGCTAGTGGAAGAAACAGTAACACATACTCAAATAATGTCATAAGAGGTTATAAGTACTATGAAGAAAAATACAGTTAAGGGATAATGAGGGACTATGCCATTTAAAGATAAGTGATAAGGAGAACATTTCTGAAGTGTTATTTGAGCAGAGATCTGAATGAAGTGCTACACATGTTCAAGAAAAAAATGTTTATTATATATATCTCATATAATGCACATACAGGGTATCCCAAAAAATGTATACACACTTTAACAGCTGGTAGCTCAATTTTGAAAATGAAATGTATTTTAATAAACACTGCCTTTATAATTATTCAAAGTGTGTGTACACATTTTTTGGACACCCTACATACAAAATGACATGAGACTGATCATGAAGCAATATATTAACCAGCTCAACCCTATAGTATACCTAGGTATTTGAGGTACAGATCAAATAATCAGTGATGAAGCTCATGATTGAATACCCAGCAAACCTCATCTACCTATCAACCATGCTCATTATTGAATCTTACTAAATTCAGCTTTATTTCCTTCTTGGTGGGAAAAAATCATATGCCTTTGCATTGATGGGCATGTGACAAAATAGGAACTTATTTTATGGGAAGGGTACTCCTTACAGTTTCTGCAAAAGCAAATAGATACCAGGATGACAATCACAACTTTAAAAAAAATTATATAGTTATTTCAGGATACAGTGTGTTATGGGTTGAATTGTGCCCCCCTCCCAATTTATATGTTGAAATTCTAACCCCCAGAACCTCAGAATGTAACCTTATTTGGAAAAAGGGTTGTTGTTCTAGTAGATTAGTTAGAATGAAGTCACAGTGGAGTAGGATGGGCCCCTAATCCAGTATGATCTTCCAATATGATCTTATAAGAAGAACTAGAGGCCTAATGGATGAAATTTGTGCACGGGTGTGTGTGTGTGTGTGTGTGTGTGTATATCCCTCAGCTCGGCCTGCGCCCTCTTGCAATCTGGGACCTCTCGGGTAGGGTCCCTAGGCATGGCCAATAATCAGGGCCTATAGGGGCTTTCCTTCCCCTGGCTGCCGGCAGCTGGCCCCACCTCCACGGCTGCCACTGCTTGGGTTCCCAACCCCCCCCCCCCCCCCCCCCCCAGCCCGCCAAAGATTAGATCAAAATCCCTCTGTAGGTGACAGGCCTGGGCCTCCCTCTGTGGGGTGATAGATAGATTGCCCCGCAGAGGGAGGCCCCGCCCACCCACCACAGTGCCACCCGTTGGTTAGCCTGGGCCTCCCTCTTTGAGGCTCTCAATCCTGGGGCTCCACCATCGATCACTGTGCAAAGGGAGGCCCTGCCCACCTGGCTGGGGCTCTGCGATAGATCACTGGGCAGAGGGTGGCCTGGGCCTCCCTCTGTGGGGCTATGGCAGGGCCCCCTGACTCCCGACCAATCACATCGCACCTGCCTTGGCTGGCCTGGCGCCAGTGCGTGTCATAGCGTGGTCATCTGGCAGGTCGTCTGGATGGTCGTTCTGCTGTTCAGTTGTTCAGTCGCTTTGCATATTACACTTTTATTATTATAGATGCCAAGAGAAGGGACCTGCACACAGAGAGATGCCACCTGAAGACTGGAGTTATTGCTGCCACAAACGAAGTAAAGCCAGATCTCTAAATAGCAGCTAAGAGAGGCATGGAATAGTGTCCCTCATAGCTGCCAGAGGAACCAACTCTGATGACACCTTGATCCTGGACTTCTAATATATATGCTTTTATTGCTTTTAGAGAGAAGGAGAAAGGGAGATAGAAACATTGATGAAAGAGATCTGATGCCTCCTAATGAGGATCAAACCCACAACCAGACATGTGCCCTGACTGGGAATCAAACCTATGACCTCTCAGTGCATGGGATGAAGCTCAATTGAATGACACAGGCCAGGGCTCTAATATATTTCTATTGCTTAAGCCACCTAGTTTGTGGTATTTTGTTTCTGCAGCTCTCAAAGGAATACATGGTGGAAAGAACATGAACCTGGATTTTGATCTAATCTTTGCTCCATTGCATAGTACCTTTTTGAATTTTAATTAGAATCATTTCTACTTTATATTGTTTTGAGGATTAAACAAGTTACCAAATATGAGTGCCTGACACACAGTAGACCCTCAAAGTGATTCCTTTCCCTTCTTAGTTTTGTGATAACTCATTATTTACAGTAACTTTTGTGGAACCTTAATTATATCAAAGAAAAGTTACTTCAATTAACAATATCCTATTTCATCCAAACTCTGGTTGCTGTGTTGCAAAATAAACCCACATATTAGCATGTGAATTAGCTGAAGATACTGTGGTTCATAAAGCTTTTCATCAGTGACCATGCCCAGCAGAAGTCCTTGAGCACATTAGGTGACAGATAAAACTGTTACTTGAATGTTTTCTACAACCTCCAAGAGTGTGAAGGCCTTGGTTCATCTCACATAATTGTTTCCAGCGCTAAGCTTGAAACATACTTGAAAATACTAATGCAGACATCACTTAAGGGTTTTATTCTACATACTTAAAAAAAAAGTATTTTATTGATTTTTTTTTTTTTTACAGAGAGGAAGGGGGAAGGATAGAGAGTTAGAAACATCTATCAGCTACCTCCTGCACACCCCCTATTGGGGATGTGCCCGCAACCAAGGTACATGCCCTTGCCCGGAATCGAATCTGGGACCCTTCTGTCCGCAGGCCAACGCTCTATCCACTGACCCACACCAGTTAGGGCCTTTTTGGTTATTTGGATCACCAAATATGTTAAATTTGTTTCTTGTCTAACAATCATATTAGTGCTTCTTGAATTCGAGGGCTGAGCTTTAGTTTTTAAAGGAAGGAGCAAGAAAGGTGACCCAGATAGGAGAGCAATGCTTTCATGCTTTTGATTCACTGCGGTGAGCTTTTCATGCCCAGTGGGAGCTGAACTCATCTGCTATGCAGATTTCCCAGCCTGGCTCAAAGCCAGAAAGCCTTTCGCAATGAGCAGCTGATTTCGTTTCTCTAGCGAGCCAATGGTGAACGGATATTTCAGAAAGGACGCTGGCTGAGTCATCTTCTGCAGATAAGCTGAAATATTAATAGTATCTCCGCCGGGCTCCGAGCAGCAACCAGCCTCACTCACAACGTCCGCCCGCAGCCGGGCCGCAAGAGCGGCCCTGGCCCGAGGTACACGGGTCTGCAGGACGATGCACAGGAGAATGCGATGTCGGGGCGCCGAGGAACCCGGTCGCGGTGAGTATCTGCGGCCCCACACCACAGGGCCTCCCCAGACCAGCGCCGACGTGGGAGCGAGGACCGGGTGACCATCGCTGACAAGGAACGCCATCACGCCTCCGCCCACCTCGCAAACGACCCCCGACTCCTCCAACTATGGACCCGGTGGGCGCGGGCTGTGGAATGGGATTTCCGGCGAGGCAGAGGCGGGAGTTCCGATGAGAGGCGGAGTCCGAGAGCGATTTCCGGCGGTGCGAGCGCGGGGGGAGGTCAGGCGAGACTTCCGGCGGCACGGGCGCGGAGAGGCCAGGCGGAATTTATAGGGAATGGGCGGGACTTCCTGTGGCCCCAAAGTGGGCGTGGTCTCCTGGGTTTCCGGCGTTATGGGCCGGATTGCTGGCGTGCTTTGCGCGGGGCGAGGCCGGGACTTCCGACGGCGCCGGAAGTGCGGATCATCAGGTTGCCGGGTGGTGGAGGACGCGTCAGGGCTGAGTCCGTATCCTGTGCCTCCGCGTCGGTCCCTGGCGCCGTGTGGCTGGGAAGCGACGGTGGCAGCGCACGGCCCGGCAGCACTAGGCGGCGGGCTCGGCGGCGGCGGGATTGGTGAGTGCCGGGCCGCCATTTTTCTTCCGGGACGGGCTGCCCGGGTGAAGCAGTCTGCGGCTTCGCCTTGGGGTAGAGGCATGCTTGTGGGGCCCGGTCACTCCGCGCCTCCCGAAGCCCTCCCTCGGACTTCACTGTCCCCATCCGTTCCCGCGCGTCCCCCACTTCGTGCTCCAGCCCTGCCGCTGGTGAGGGTCGGGGAGGATGCGTTGAGCCCCGCAGCGGTGCCTGGCGTCGCCGTGGGCGTCGGTGACGGTTGCCTTTCCCGGGAAGACCGCACCCCACTGCACGCGTGGCACGGGCAGGTGCGTTGAGGCCTGGAGAGCCGGTTCCCCCATAGCGCCCCTCGGCTCTGCCCTGGGAAGCTGTGCCGACGTGAGAGAGCGCTGCTAGTTTGGAAGTTTCCGTAATTTAGGTTTAAAGGGGTGTCTTTTTAAGTCCAGTGTGCTGGTCTACACGTTTGACCTTAGAGGTGCCCCCTGAATAACCCCCTTGGGAATAAGCAAATTCTCCAGGTAGTCGCAAACCCCAGATCATCTCTGGGCACCTTCTGCACGCTCCCTTCGCTGTCTAGGCTAGGGCACCTCCGGGTCAACGGCTGTGAATTGTCTGACAGGTGGAGTAACGCAGTGACCGTCCCCCCTCATTTCTGTTAGTACTGCCCAGGGAAACAGGAGAGTAGTGGGCCCTGGCCACATGTAACAATAGCAATGCGACCTTATTGCAGGAACTTCCTCCGCCTCCATTCCTAGCCTCGTTTTGTTATTGAGAAGGTTATGTTATATTATGACCCTGCAAAGACCTCGCTCGACACAGGACATCTTTGTTAAGTATGCTTCCTTCCTCGCTCTAAACTCGTTATCAGATGTTTAAGTAGAATTTAAACTAACACTGACCCATTGTCTGAGGTGAAGACAATAGATTAGCTCCTGGGCCAATAGCTTATTTTCCATGCAAGGTCTGCTGTGAAAGGAAGGAAGTGGTGCTGGGACCAGTGATGCCTGCTGGGAAAAGGTGGGACGTGAATGAAGAGATGAGTAAAATAAAAATAAAAAAGTTTCAGGGAAAAAAATGTGACAGATTAACAACAGAAAAAAAGAAGAAATTTAAAAGAGGTTAAAAGTAGAGGAACCTACAGACTTAGTTTTGGAAGGATGGTAACTATAGCTGAAAAAATTCGAGAAAGAGGCAGAACCTGAATTTTCTGGATAATTTAGTGTTAATAGTCCATGTAAAGCATAGGCACATGAACTCACATCTGAGATATGACTGCACAGACTTTAGAAAGTTACAGAAAAATAAAATCACTTAGTATGGAAAAGCTCCATTTGATGCCAGATTTCAGAGAACCAAACTTCTTCCACATTTATAATTTACAATAGTTTGAATGTATGGTTGGAAATTGATCAGTGAGGAAAGATTACCCGTGTTTGGACTGTTCAGTGAAGTGACAAAAGTAGGCAAAGTGCACAACACCATGTGGTTCATGGAGATCAGTGATGGGTTAAAAGCTCTCAGTGAAAGAAGAAGGTGAGGTTTTAAAAAATTAATTGTGAAGAAGACTGCTAATTTCCTACTGAAGGTACAGTGGCTGAGGTGTGCTATTAAGAGAAAATGCACTGTGAGGTGAAAGGAAGGTTGTTACTGCACACTTTGCACATTGTATAACCAAGTGATAGACTCTTGGTAGTCCATTAACTTCACAGTTTATACTTGACAGAATGCTTCAGCTAGTGTTCTTGAGAGAGGAAGGAGAAACCCTTTACTATTTTATTTGTTTGATTTAAATGTCTAAAGATAAAGTCTCCTTTTTTTCTCTGAGGTCTCACCAGGATAGCTTTCACAGGGTTTAGATTTTTTCATTTCTTTACAAGGCACCTTATAAACTGCAAAATAATTGGTAAGTTGCTGTTAATGATTTTGGAAACTGATATGTTTTATGAAGTTATTAATATGTGTAACACTGGTAAAGAGAATTATATTCACCTTTCTATGTTTTCATGAAGAATATAATTTCTGGAGAAGACTCCATTAAGTTAGTTTGGTTTCTTGGCCAATTCTTGTATATGGCACAGTTAAATAGTTTCTAAATGTTTCCATTAAAAAACACTAAGCTATAGTTCCATGGGGGATCATGTGAATTGTTTCATAATATAGATTTACTAGTGATCCGGTGCCCAGATTAGTGCACATTGAAAGGAAATAGAAGCTGGCCGGTGGGGCGGGACTGGGTGAGATGGGCCGGGCTGGACACGCGCTGGAGCCAACCTTCTGTGGTCCCTCCCCAGTGTCTTCAGAGTGAGCAGGGTCCCTCTGGCAGGTGGGGTCCCTCAGCCTGGCCTGCAGGGATCGGGGCTCTCCAACGTTCCCTGAGGGGTCCCAGAGTGTGAGAGGGCACTCTGCAAAGTTGTTGTCATACTGGGTGTGGAACACAAACGCAAGCGTGCAGTAAACCAGATTCTGCCTGACAGTGCCCCAGCAACAACATAACCCACGGCCGAAGGTGGAATTGCGCAGCCCTGTGAGGAATTGGGCTCCCTCCTCTCTGGTTTTGGGGTGCATCACCCAAGAACTGCCGCTGCCAAGTCACTGCAGCTCAGCAGCTCCTGCATTGAGTGTCTGCCCTCCCCCTCCATGGTTAGTGCGCGTCAAGTCGGTCGGACACTTAGCATGTTAGCCTTTTATGTATAGAGAGATTATATTCAAATTTGTTGAATTGAATATCAATAGAACCTTTGTTTTCTAAATAAAATCTCACCAATTAAAGTTTCTGCCATTGTGAGTTTTTTTCTTTTTTTTAAAGTATGTTTTTATTAGTTTCAGAGAGGAAGGGAGAGGGAGAGAAAGATAGAAACATCAATGATGAGAGAGAATCATCAATTGGGTGCCTCCTGCACAACCCTTACTGGGGATTGAGCCTGTAACTGGGGCATGTGCCGTAACCATGAATTGAACCATGAGCTCCTGGTTCATAGGTCGATGCTCATCCACTGAGTGACACCAGCCAGGCATGAGTTTTTCTTTATCCCTTTATTTCAACCATCTCTAATTTCTTTTTCTTTTTTTCTCTAATTTCTATAGTTCAAAATTTTCAGATCTAAATTTCATCAAAAGATTTGTCCTCTCATATTTCAGTCAAAAATAATGTTTCCATATGTCATTTAAGGGACCATCAGTTTTATTTTGTGATGCTTATTTCACCAGTAATATGAATTATAAACTTTCCTTCTTGCAAAGAAAGTAATATGGCAAAGCATTGGATCTACTAGTAGAATCATGATGGGGTCAAAATGCCCAGACCTTTGCCAGATTTTATAAATACAGTCTAGTTACACCTTCTGCCTCCTTGTATTTTAGATATTCAATGGCATTGCAAATATAATACGTTCAATAATTAGTTCTTGATTACTTCTCCAAATCTGCTGTCGCATGTCAGTGTTTTGGCCTCCATTTCACCTACCTCTTTCCTCAGAAACTAGGGCTCTCCTTGATAACCTCTTTTCTTCCCCACTAGCTCCCTCACTCCCCAAATCCGTTTATCTACCCTCTAATCTTAACTGTCATTATTTATCGCCTAGACTGTTTCAGTAACTTCCTGACTAGCTTCCCCATTCCTAGTCACCTGTTATTTTTGTGTATTTTTCATACAGCAGCCAGACTGATTTTTAATGCAAATCTAGTGTCACTTATTGGCTTAAAACCTAAGTGCTGTCCTTTTTATTTTAGGATAAAATTTTGATGTAAAAGAACAATCTAAGCCTGTATCTCTAGCCTATCTTGCACCACCATTCTCTCCTTTGTTCACTATGTTGTAGCCACATTACCTATCTTTAGTATCTCTGATAAACCAGTCTTATTCCCACCTCAGGGCATTTGCATGCACTGTTCCTGTCCCTCTCTATTTTCCACATGGTTAATTCTTACTAATTTTTCAGTCTCAATTTAAATGAGTTTCTCAGAATGCCCTTCCTAACTTTAGCTAATATCTGGTCTTCTCATAATACCTATATATTTCTTTCATAGTATGCATCATAATTTATAATTGCTGTAATAAGTTATGAGATCCTGCATTTAATATCTGGCTTAAAATCCAACTCTATGCATCCTGAAGGTAGGAACCAAGTCTGTTTTGTTCACTACTGTATTCCTAGTACCTAGATGATGAACAACAAATATTTGATGAATTACTTTAATGAAATAAGTGCTGTTATCCCTGCTTTAAAGATGACAAAACTAAGCCTTAGGAAGGTGGTCAAGTTACTTGACAAAGGTTACTACACAGCTAATCAGTGGTAGATGCATTCATTCATTCATTCATTCATACATTCATCAACTGTTTGAGGATGGTTTTGTCAGGCAACATGGTAGGCCCTTCAAATACAGTAGTGAACCCAAATAGCCACACTCCAGTCCTCATGGTGTTGAAGGTGTAGGGGGGAAGCATTCATTGAGTAAAAAAACCACAAATAAGATTTTAGTACAAATGTGGGTAAGGGTCATGAAGCACTAAGACTAGTGGTGGTCAAAGGAAACCTTTTCCAGAAGTTAACATTTAAGCTTGGGCTTTATGGATTTCATTCTGAGTGAGGTGTTTAACTTAACCGAATTATTTACATGCATTCCACTAAATATTTGAAGTGACAAAATGTATACTTCAATTTGTTATTGGCATAATTAGTTAGGTAGTAATATTAATAAAAGAAGTGAGCAAAGGGAGGGTCAGACATTGTTGAGCATATTCAGCTGGGAAGTAGAGGCCTGTTTGTGCTACTAGGAAACTATTCCTTCACACCCCAAGGAATCAAAGCATTGTCCCTCCAAGGGAATTAACACCCCTCCCTTCCCCCATCCAGTACTGGATTGTTGGTGGGAAAAGCAAGATGGGTGCATGTGCAGTGAAGTCCAGGTGACATAGGGAAGGTGCTGGCCTGTCAGTCTGGCTTGGGGAACAATGGATTGACTAGTGGGTGGACTCCATCAGAAGTGTGTGAAATCTTGGAAAATTAAAATCCCTAAAGAGTTCCCTCTTGTTTGTTCTTATTTCCTGGCTCTTATTCTCTTGTTCCTACTTGCTTTGTGACCCACACTTACCTATGCGCTGGCCTGTTCTCTCTCCATGTGACCTTAAGCAACCTCATGGGCCATGGCCATGCAGACACCACACGTGATGGACTGCAGCTGGGAACACAAGCTAAGCTAGCCAGATGCTGAACTGGACTGGACTTGAATATGGAGAAGAAATGCTGGGCAGTGGCCTGTTCTGGCCCTGCTGAAGACAAGATTGGACTTTTTCCATGGCAGGGTAGATGGAGATGGGACCTTGGAGAGGAACTCCTATAATTTTACATCATCAATAAAGCTTTCCATGAAACCCCATCCTTTCATGGGAGCCTCAGGAAATTCTTTTCCTCACAGCACCCTAAGAACTCCAGTTCTACTGATAATAGATCCTTTATTAATAACTAGCTAATTATGCTGATAACACATTGACTGATATTTCTAAGGGAAACAAAATGTTATTCAATGGAGAGCCAAAATTCACAGGTGAAATAAGGTGTGATGTATTAAAGATTGCTACATTTAAAAAATATATTTTTTTATTGACTTTTAGAGAGAGAGGAAGTGAGAGGGAGAGAGAGAGAAACATTGATGTGAGAGAGAAACATCGATTGGTTGCCTCCTGCATGAACCCTGCCTTGGGATCAAACCCAAAACCTGGGTTAAATGCCTTGACTGGGAATCAAACTGGCTACCTTTTGGTGTACAGGATGATGCTCAACTGAGCCACACGGACCAGGGCTGAGTTACATTTTGTCTATATAATGTTACAGAAAATTTTAATAAATTAATGACTTTCAAAATTTTAAACCTAAACATTCAGAGTTGATCAATTTGAATGTCTGCCTGTGTTGTAAAGTGAGACTTTCTTGTTGCCATTTTACAAGGCCTACACAATACAATGTGAGACACAAAAGGTGATCTGGCTTTGAACTTATGGAAGGATGGAGCAGATGTACTGTTCCTGTCCCTCCCCCTAAGCTAAAAACACTGAACATTACAGATAAAACAAATATAAGACTAGAAGGTGGAGATAAGGAAGTAGACTGACTGGGTATATTTGGACCTGAGAAATGACACAGAAATTAGTTCCCTGGATTTTTTTTTTGCCTACATGTCCCAGATTGAGACTGGAAAAGCCAACAACCCAGCAACACCAAAGGGTTCAGACAAAAAGCCCCTAGAAAAAGTGCTTTCTAGTTGAAAGACCAGGAGAGGGAGATCCCATCAGACAGAACACTTTAAGAGAACTGGAACCCCCACCCTCACTCTTGCTGTCAAAAGCCAGATGGGGAAACTAGATTTTTACCCTTAACAACTACTAGTATATTGAGGTGAGGGGGCCAGGTGAGGGGGCTGGGAGTCTCATTTCTGCAGAGTGGCAACAAAGCACATCCACCCCTCTTCCTGCTGGGGTGGCGTCAGAGGAATCCTAGTAGAGAGAGTCAGGAATTTCACCACACTCAGTGGTAATGAGGCCATATAAGGTGCAGTGACTAGGAGGAACCCCTTGTTTAGCCAGGGTTGTATGAGCGGAGGTCACGAGAGGGGCTGAACTCTTACCCACTAGGGTCAGTGGAGTCTGGGGAGCCCCAATTTCCTTCCACCTTCGATATGCACCTGGCAGAAATAAGGTAGTGCCCATCTTTACTTGCTTCTTGCAGTGCCAGCAGAGACCTGCCATAATAGAAGACTTAAGTCAGATCCGAAGTCTGATAACATAATACCCAAAATGTTGAGGCTTCATTTAAAAATCACATGTCACATGAAGAATCAGGAAAATCTTCACTTGAGAATGAGAGGTCACCTGACAGCACGACAGCGATGACAGATGTTAGAATTATTTGACAAGGATATTAAAGCAGTAATAATATTTTAATGATTAATTACAAGCACTTGAAACAAATGAAAATAGAAAATCTCAGCAAGAAAATACAGGATATAAAGAAGAAACATGGAAATTTCAGAATGAAAAAGAATAAATGAAACCAGTGGATGGCTCAATAACAGAATGGAAAAGGCACAGGAAAGATTCAGTGAACTTGAAGACAAATACCAAGCTGAATAACAGAGAGAAAATAGGCTGGAAAAAATAACCTCAGGGACCTGTAGGACTTTAACAAAAGACCTATCTATCATTCTTGTCATCAGAGTCCCAGAAAGAAAAGACAGTCGGGCTCAAAATATATTTGAAGAAATACCGGCTCAATGTTACCTAATTTGTCGAGCCATAAACTTATAGTTTCAAGAAGCTTAGTGGTACCCAGGCAGGATTACCTCAGAGAAATCCATGCTAAGACAATCATAGTCAAACTTCTGAAAACTAAAGACAAAAAAGCAGTGAGGGAAATATGTCTCTTTACCTATAGTGGAAAAACAAATTGAATTACAGTGGTTTCTCATTAGAAACTATGGATGGCAGAAGGAATTACTTAAGGAGAGTAACTATCAACTCAGAATAATATATTAAGGGAAAACATCCTTCACATGATTTGTCCCCAGCAGGCTTACCCTAAAATAAAAGGTAGCGGAAGTTCTTTAAACGGAAAAATGACATAAGGGTTGTGGGAACATCAGGAAGGAAGAATTAACAATGGAAAGAACAAACATTGGTAAATTCAATAGACACCCTTTTGAAGGTTGAAGCATAACTGACGTGGTTCTCTTTGTAGAGGAAATCTTTAAGAGGATGATGTTAGAAATGGGGGTGGGCAGAGGACATAGAGGAAGAAGGTAAGGTTTCTACACTTTACCATGAACTGGTAAAATGTTGATAATCAGTAGCCTGGGATATGTTATGAAAATGCAATGTAATGCCTACAACCAGTGATGGCGAACCTATGACACGTGTGTCAGCACTGACACGTGTAGCCATTTCTGATGACACGCGGCCGCATGCCGAGGATGAAACATTTGCTGCTCCTGAGGATGAAACATTTGTGACTTGAGTCTTGGAGTTAGTTTTTTCCTCAAAGTGACACACTACCTGAGTTATGCTCAGTTTTTTGGCGAAGTTTGACACACCAAGCTCAAAAGGTTGCCCATCACTGCCTACAACAGTCACTAGAAAAAGTTATAACAATGAGATATACTGAAACTATACTATAAATAAATCAAAATGAAATTTAAAAAATACTCAGATAAGACCTAGCCGGTTTGGCTCAGTGGCTAGAGCGTCGGACTGCGGCCTAAAGGGCCCCAGGTTCGATTCTGGCTAAGGGCACATGCCTGGGTTGTGGGCTTGATCCCCCCCATGGGGAGTGTGCAGGAGGCAACCAAATCAATGATTCTCATGATTGATGTCTCTATCTCCCTTTCTCTCTGAAATCAATTAAAAAATATATTAAAAAAAACACACACACACTCAGAAATATTCAGGTAACCCAAGAAGGTAGGAAAAAAACAAAATGAGAGAACAAGGAATTGTGCATCGTGATCAAGTGGGGTTTATTCATTGAATAAACTGATGTTACATTCATGTTATATTACATGATATCAGTGTAATTGACTTGTTAGCAGGCTAAAAAGATAAAAACCCCACAGTCATATTAAGTGATGCAGAAAGATAGATGACAAAATTCAATACTCATTCCTGAAATGCTCAGAAAACAAACAATAGAGAACTTTCTCAACTTGGTAACAATATTTACAAAATAACCTACAGCTAGCATCATATCTAATGGTGAAATACTGAATATTTTTATCTTGAGATCAGAACAAAGCAAGGATGTTTGTTGTCACTATTTGAAAAAAATACATTTTTATTGATTTCAGAGAGGAAGGGAGAGGGAGAGATAGAAACATCAACGATGAGAGAATCATTGATCGTCTGCCTCCTGCACGCCTCCCATTGGGGATCAAGCCCACAACCGGGGCATGTACTCTGACCACAGAATTGAGCCTTGAGCTCATACGCTGACCACGGAATTGAACCGTGACCTCCTGGTTCATAGATCGATGCTCAACCACTGAGCCACGCCGGTTGGGCTGTTGTCACTATTTTAATTCAACAAGTACTGGAATTTCTAGCCAGATCATTAAGATAAAGGAAATACTAAAGGCATACCGATCAGAAAAGAAGATAAAAAGCTGTTTTTATTTTTTAAAATATATTTTTATTGATTTCAGAGAGGAAGGGAGGAGAGAGAGAGAGAAACATCAATGATGAGAGAGAATCGTTGATTGGCTGCCTCCTACATGCTCCCTACTGGAGATTGAGCCTGAAACCTGGGCATGTGCCCTTGACTGGAATCAAACCCGGACCCTTCAGTCTGCAGGCCGATGTTCTGTGGATTGAGCCAAACCAGCCAGGGCAATAAAGCTGTTTTTAGATGACATAATAGTCTACATAGAAAATGCCAAAGAACCTACACACACAAAAAAATCTAAAACTAATGAGTTCAACAGGATTATGGGATATGAGCTCAAGATATTAAAAAAATAAATTGTATTTATGTACTAGCAATTAACGTGGAAATGGAAATAAAAATACATTTAAATTGCTCAAAATATAAACTTCAGTGTAAATTTGAGAAGACATGGAGAACTTTTATGCAGAAAACTATAAAACAGGAAAAAAAAAATCTAAGCTGTGTTCATAGTTTAGAAGGCTCAACATAATAAAGATGCCAATTACCTCCAAAGTGATGAATAGATTAAACACAGTTCCTATAAAAATTTCATCAGGTTTTTGTAGATATAGGAAAGATTATTCTAAATTTATATGGGAAGCCAAAGGAATTAGAATAGCTAAGACAGCTTAGGAATCACCAATTTCGAGATAGCACAGTAATCAAGAATGGTATTGGAGAGGGATAGATACATAGATCAGTGGAACAAAATAGAGAACCCAAAAGTAATCCTATACAATAAAGAGGTAATATGCAAATTAACCCTCACACCTTCACAAGATGGCTGTCTATGACCAGGCCGGCAGGGTGGTTAGTGAGGGACAACCAAACGACTGAAAAAGCAGGCTGCGTGGGGCAACCAGGCTGGCAGGAGGGTTAGTGAGGGATGACCAAAGAACTGAATAAGCAGGTTGCATGGGGCAACCAGGTCAGCAGGCGGATTAGTGAAGGACGACCAACTGAACAAGCAGGTTGCGTGGGGCGACCAGGCTGGCAGGGGGGTTAGTGAGGGACGACGAAATGACTGAACAGCAGGCTGCGTGGGGCGGCCAGGTCAGCAGGAGGGTTAGTGAGGGATGACCAAATGACTGAACAGCAGCCTGCGTGGGGCGACCAGGCTGGCAGGTGAGCCGTGAAGCGTGACCAGGCTGGCGGGGGGCAGTTGGGGGTGACCAGGCCGGCGGGGGGGCACTAAGAGGTGACCCGGCTGGCGGGGGGGGGGCAGTTAGGGCCGACCAGGCTGGCAGGGGGGGCAGTTAGGGGCGATCAGGCCCGCACGCAGAGGCAGTGAGGGGCGATCAGGTTGGCAGGGGAGGGCAGTTAGGGGCAACCAGGCAGGCAGACAGGTGAGCAATTAGGAGCCAGCAGTCCAGGATTGTGAGAGGGATGTCCCAGATTGGAGAGGGTGCAGGCTGGGCTGAGGGCCCCCCCCATGCATGAATTTCATGCACCGGTCCTCTAGTCCCACATAAATATAGCCAATTGATTTTTGACCAGTATGCCAAACTTTCTCAGTTCAGTGTAGAATGGGTAGACCTCAACTTAGAGTGCTGCAAAATTGGATAATATCAGTAGAAACAAAAAAACTCCAAACGAGAAAAAAACCAAAAACCTTGATCTAAACTTAACATCTTATAAAACGCATAAATTAAAAAAAAATTTTTTTAAAAAAATATATTTTATTGTATTTTTACAGAGAGGAAGGGAGAGGGAGAGAGAGCCGGAAACATCGATGAGAAGAAACATCGATCAGCTGCCTCCTGCATACCTCCCACTGGGGATGTGCCCGCAACCAAGGTACGTGCCCCCGACCAGAATCGAACCTGGGACCCTTCAGTTCACAGGCCAACGCTCTATCCACTGAGCCAAACCGGCTAGGGCTTAAAAAAAATGTTTAAGAAGAAAATGAGCCCTAGCTGGTTTGGCTTAGTGGATAGAGCGTCGGCCTGCAGACTAAAGGGTCCCGGGTTCAATTCCCGTCAAGGGCACATGCCCAGGTTTTGGGCTCGATGCCCAGTAGGGGGCATGCAGGAGGCAGCTGATAGTGATTCTCATCACTGATGTTTCTCTCTCCTCCCTTCCTCTCTGAAATCAATAATCCTATCTAATAAAAGGGTAATATGCAAATAACCATCACTCCGCTACACCCATGATTGGGCCGGCGGGAGGCTGGGGGGCGGGACTCGGGGTGGCCTATCCAGCCGTTGAGAGGCGCGGGGGGCAGGACTCGCGTGGGGGACTGATGGGGCCGGCGGGAGGCACGGTGGGAGTGGCGGCGGCACCCGGTCCCGCCCCTCAGTGTTTGCGGGTCAGAGCGGCGGCGGCGCCCAGTCCCGCCCCTCAGCGTTCGCGGGTCGGAGTGGCGGCGGTGCCTGGGTCCCTCCTATCACTGAGGGACCTGGGCGGTGGCGGTGCCCCAATCGCGGATGGCGGCATGACTGGGAATTGAACTAGTAACCTGTGCACAGGGTGATGCCTAACCAACTGAGCACACTATACTTGCCAGGGCTCAATAATGCTTTTTTAAAACTAAATATGCATTTTCACGATACCCCAGCAATCTCACATTTGGGCATTCATTCAAAATAAATGGAAACGAGTTCACACAAAAACCTGTGTATTATTGTTCATAGTGCTTTGCTTGTAGTAGTAAAAATCTGGAAAGAACCACATTTTTTTGCAGTAGGTGAAAGGTTAAATTGTAGTACATCCATACATGGAATACTACTCAGCCCTCAAAAAAAGGCAATAATTATTGGTGTGTGCAGCAACTTCGGTGGATCTCAAGGGCATTAAGCTCAAAATCTCAAAAGGGCACATAACTCTGTTCTCACATTTATATAATCTCAAATGATAGAAGAAAAGTTGGGAGATGGGTGGCTGTGGGTAGGGCTCAAGAAAAGGTGGGATACTACAGTCTTTCTTAAAGTGAAGTGGGACTCTCATTTGCATGTAGTTTGTTTATTGATGTTTCATGTCTCCAAGGCTTACGTTTAACTAAATGTGATTGATGGTGTCAAACAATGTATTTACTTTAAAAAAATAAAAAAATGAAGTGGGGAATGGAGAGGATCCTATCTAATAAAAGGGTAACATGCAAATTAACCGCCACTCCATAACAAAGATGGCCCAGACCTCTCAGCCTCACCGGAGTCCCCCAGTCCCGGGGGGTGGGGGTGGCAGAGTGAGCGTTCTGCGCCCGGCTGCGGATGGGCCTCTGGCCAGGCCGGGGTGTGGAATGCTTGCATAAGAAGAGAAAGAACCGGCAAGCTGAGCAGAGTTGAGTGGCCCCTGACTCCCGGGCAAGGTCAAATCCAGGTAGCCCAGAGGGGGTTGGGGGGTGGAGGATCGTGTGACAGGAGGGGCTGGTGGTGTAGGCACAGGGGTGAAAGCTGGCTGAGAAAGAGGAAGGAAGCCCTTTATCGGAGTTCCTGAGAACAGGGAGGGAAGTCATTTGCATTTCCCAGTGGAGGATGGGCCTCTGGGCTGCGGGGAGCCTCTGGGCAGCGGGCGAGGAGCGGCCAGGCCCTGCAGAAAGCTACTGGCGTACGGATTCGTGCACAGGGCTACTAGTCAAAATAAAATGTCAGTAGTTGAAGAAGGAAGATACATACATGTATTACTTAAAATTACATGAACTAACATACATATATTGGGAAAAGGAAGGATCAATAAGAGTAAAAAATGCCCAAGATATGAATCTACATTTGAGGAAGGAAATATCATGTGTATGTTAATTAAATTATATTAATATATGTTTATGGTTATATTGGAAGGAAGAATTGATAGTAGCATGAAATGAGTATGTAGTATTCAAAATGGGTAAATGAAAATCTGCTCTCTCATGGCAGCCCTGACCACGTGCAAGTACTTGTAACATGGCTGGTTCCATTTCAGGCATGCTGTGAATATGAAATACACATTGAAGTTTGAAGCTTACAAACTAGAAATATCCCATTAGTATTTTTTGCAGTTATGCAAATGATACTATTTTAGACATATTGGGTTAAATAAATAATTGAAAGTAATTTCACTTTTTTTTTAATGTGGCCACTAGAAAATTTACAGTTACATATGTGGCCTGCATTGTATTCCTCTAGACAAGCAATTTTCAACCTTTTTCATCTCTTGGCACACACAAACTAATTACTACAATCCTGTGGCATACCAAAAAAAAAAAAAAGTTTCTTGCTGATCTAACAAAATGTAGGTATAATTTTGATTCATTCACACGGGATGGCTATTGTGTTGGCTATTGTCATTTTTTAAATTTGACAATCTAAGGAAAAAGAGGTCAGTGCTCCTGACTAAATAGTTTAGTATTGCATCTTTTAAGACTTCTTGTGGCACATGGGTTGAAAATTGCTGCTCTAGAATCTCTAGTTTAGTATGGGTGGGGAACATCTGGCCCTTGGGCTGTATAAGGCCTGAGAAATCATTTGGTCTGGCCCTGCCAAGGCATTAGGGGTTGGTTAATTAAATGTTTGACCAAATATAGAAGGCTAATTTTAAGTTGATAATTTTGTATGGCCCTGGAATGATGTTAATATCCAAGTGGACCTCGGCAGAAAAAAGGTTCCCCACCCCTTGTCTAGGACATGCAGTTAGAATTGGTTCCCCTGGGGAGTAGGCTGAGTCTGGGGAAAGCTGGTTAAGGGAGAGTTGTTCTGTATTTTAAAGTCTTTGTTGCTATTTGATTTTTAAAACATGTTAATGAAATTTGATAAAAAATTACCTTTTTAACAACGGCTGTGTGTGGTCTCTACCTTAAAATGTTAATTTGTCATATTCTAAATTATATAGTCAATGTTAACCATAGTAAGGAAGTTTGGAATTAAAAGTAGTCATTATCTCGTCCACTGTTTTACCTTCAGTTCAGTTTGCTGTAATCAGAAATAAAGTACTTGTTTTTCCTGCTTTTGTCTAGCTTATTGCAGGAGTGACCAGGATATCACCTTGTAGAAGTAATGCCCACAGAAAGCGGGAGCTGTTCAACTGCTCGCCAAGCAAAACAGAAACGCAAATCTCATAGCCTTTCTATACGAAGAACTAACAGCTCTGAACAGGAGAGGACGGGTTTGCCAAGAGAAATGTTAGAAGGACAAGTAAGTTAGTGCTGAGCATGATTGTAATGTTCCAGAAATAGCCAAATATACACAGGTCTCTAAAGTAGAGAAAAAGTGTGGGTTACCAAAAAAACAAAACAAACCTAACTTCCCTCCCCCAAATAAAACTGTCAAATACAGTAACCTACACAGTGACAGGATTCAATTCCAAGGTTAATGTTTTTTTTTTTGTTTTTTAAAAATACATTTTTATTGATTTAAGAGAGGAAGGGAGAGGGAGATAGAAACATCAGTGATAAGAGAGAATCATTGATTGGCTGCCTTCTGCACGCTCCCTCCTGGGGATCAAGCCTGCAACCTGGGCATGTGCCCTGACTGGAATCGAACCCAGAACCCTTCAGTCTGCAGGCCGATGCTCTATCCACAGAGCCAAACCAGCAAGGGCCCCAGGTTAATGTTTTTACAATATATAGTAATAAAAAAAAGTGGGTGTGACAGTTTGGATCAGTTTTTCTTCTTTGTTCTGTTCTACAGTACAGTTTTTATTCTACAGTGCAGTTTTAGTTGTCTGTCTAATAGTCTCAAGAAAAGGAGAATCAGGTATTATTTCAGTGATCTTTCTGTTCTCTGGAGAGTTTCTGGAATGAGGTCTTTCAGTATGTTTTCTTGGCTTTCTCCTTTTCCTGTAGTGAGAATATCATCTATTTGATGTCCCTTTTGATCAGATGAACTAATATTTTATTGATAAGGCTAAGTTTTCTTACACTTTTTCTAGTTCCTTTATTATGACAAAAATGTGTTAGTTTTTAAAGGATATTGTGAAACCTAAAAGTATATTTGATAATAAAATAGATTATAACTATATGTAATACATATTCATAATAGTATAGGTAAGCATGTAGAGAAGCATACATACATATAGTTTTGTGACCATTCCTTCACAATTATAACTAATTTAACAGCCATAATATAACAGGAAAATAAGGCTGAAATCTGAGAAATTGGCTCATTGGAATGTTGGATCTTATTAGAACCGTGCCTGGGACTCGGATTTCTGGGCCTCCAGGATGTAGCTTCTAGGAGGGCAGCAGTGTACGCTCAGAACCTAGTGCAATTGCTTGTCACGTAGTAAATATTCAGTTAGGACCCTGTTAATACGTATTGAATGGATAAATAAATGAACAAATACCTTGTTCTGCTTTATAAAAGAAGCTACATTTTAACAGTATTGGAAATAAAAACCATAGACTTTAAGGAGCCTCCAAAATGGGTTTGATATTCTTAGTGTGTTAGTGAGCTTGGGTGGCCATAACAAAATACCACATAGACTGAGGGGACTTAATAGAACTTTATTCTCCCTCAGTCTTGGAGGCTGAAAGTTGGAGATCAAGGTGTGGGCAGTTTCTCCTGAGGCCCCTTGGCTTATAGATGGTTGTTTCCTACTTGTGCCTTCACATGGTTGTCCATCTGTATGTGTCTGTGTTTTCATCTCCCCTTCTGATAAGAGCACTAGTCAGATTGGATTAGGACCACCCCAGTGACCTCATTTTACCTCAATCACTGTAGCTCTGAATAAAGTCATATTCTGAGATGCAGGAGGGTCAGGACTTCCGCACATGAGTTTGTGGGAACACAGCCCATAACTCTTAGGGAAAGAGTTTGAACCAGAGCTGTGCACTGGACCTTCTATGATGGAATGTTCTAGATCTTTCCTATCAGATATGGCAGCCATAAGTCTTAGGTGTCTCCTGTGACTAAGGAATTTAAAAAAATTTAATTAACTTACATTTAAATAGTCAAATGGAGCTACTGGCTACCATGTTGGTCAGTGCAGGTAAATAGTCTACGATAATGTTTGTTTTTTTTCAATTCTTACCTGATGATACTTTTTTTTTTTAAAATTTGATTTAGAGAGAGAGAGAGAAAGAGAGAAAAGGAGAGGGAGGGGGAGAGAGAAACATTGATCAGTTGCTTCTGTACACACCCTGACTGGGGATTAAACCCGCAAACTTAAGTATGTGCCCTGACCGGGAAGCAAACCTTTGACTTTTCAGTATACGGGACGATATACCACCACTAACTGAGCCACATTGGCCACTACTAACATGTTTTTTTTTTTAATATATATTTTATTGATTTTTTACAGAGAGGAAGAGAGAGGGATAGAGAGTTAGAAACATCGATGAGAGAAACATCGATCAGCTGCCTCTTGCACACCCCCTACTGGGGATGTGCCCGCAACCAAGGTACATGCCCTTGACCAGAATCGAACCTGGGACCCTTGAGTCCGCAGGCCGACGCTCTATCCACTGAGCCAAACCGGTTTCGGCACATGTTTTTTTAATTGCTAGATTTATTTACATTTCTAGCAGTGAAAAGGTCTATAACCTTTGCTAGCATTTCCTAGCATGAACTGCCTTATGAGGTATGTGTGTTCTTCTCTTGGCCTCTGAGGGCCTGCCCTCCATTGTGATGTAGCACCATGGGTAATTGCATCTCAGGGTAACCTTTTGTGAAGGCCATTCAGAGCCCTCCAAGCTGCACAGCCTAGCACTGCTCCCGGCCCTCATCGTGGTGTCTCCAGTGTTCCTTGGATGGTGCCTACTTGTCGATGATTCCAGTGTCCTGAAAGGCTGGTGTGAGGTGCTTTGCCTGGTTCAGCAGCGGGAGGAGGGTAGCAGTGGTGTGGGGGCAAGCAGTTGTCTTAGTGGTTGTAAGCAGAGGGGTCTGAGAGCACAGGTAGTTGATTTTACCAGTGGTTTTGAGTTGAACAATAGGTCATCATTCTCTAGAGGAGGTTACAGTCATGCTCTTGAGTTTGTGGGGGAGCACTATCAATAGTGAAGATTAGTGTGAAGAAGCTATAGTAAATTATCTCTTAGATTCATGAGTCGGAAGTAGTTTAGGAAGCAGTGCTTAGCTCAGGGATGAGAAGTCTGTAGTTGCAGAGGGCAACTGAATCTCTGTGCACATGGAGCGTTCATTGAGGGTCGTCCTTTATCCAGGTACATGCTGCTGAGGTAAAATGTAAATCCCTTTACAAGCTTTACTGAATCATAGTAGTTTTTCTGTTAGGAGTTTTCTCAAGTGATACTATAAGTTAAATTCCTCAGTTCAGGGTCTGTGAAGTCAAATGGCACTAGGAGAGCTGTTAGGAAAGGTCAGGAGGAGCTCTGTCAGGCCTCTTGCCCTCTAGTGGAAAATTTCTCATTTCACTGCACATTGCTTCTTGATTGTCTTTATTTTATAAAGTGACATTAACACTGACATCTTAGTTTTAGCTGCATTACAATTACATTTTAAGAGGCGTTTACTATTTAAGTAAATGTAACATTTCAGTGGCTGAATAAGGATCTTAAACATTGTGGGTGTAGGTGAGTTGGAATTGATAGACATAAGAGGAGATTGGGCCTTGGGAGTCAGAAAAGCTTCCAAGTGACACTCTGAGGAGGGCTAACTGAATGAGGGTTTCTGCAAGAACATGGCACGGAGAGGGAAGAGACTAGGCAAGGGCCATGAGGCGGGGCAGACAGTGTGTTAAACATTAATTGTGCTGGTTTAGTTTAGTTTATTTTTCATTGTTACTTTAAGATTTACTTCTTTTTTTTTTCATGTTTTTTTAAATTAGTATTTTAGAGGGGTATTGAGAGGCTGCGTGAACCAGTTCTATCAGATTCAGTTTATAAACAAGGCTTCACATATATTTTCAAGTAGCTTGTAAAATTTACTTGAGCATTCTGTGATTACTTCAAAACATACTGCTAAAATGCTTATGTCATTAGAGGTCATTTTGCCTAAAATTCTTGTCTTCCTAAGAAGTTAATGTGAAAGAATTTAATAAATGTTATATATATTTGCAACTCACTAAACATCAAAAAGTTTGTTCTGCATATAAATTTGAAAAACCACTTCGAAAATTACTGTGCCAGCAGTTCAAGTATTAAAACATTTTTTTAGAAATACTTATTAAGAATTTTGCTTAAGAATACTCTTAAGTACTGGGAAGGGGGGGTCACACAGAAGATAATCTGCACAATAGGCCATGTCCTTAGGAAATTACAATAGAATGTAGACTGTGTCAGTCTCCCTGTTATTAGCAGTGTCTGGAAGGTAAATGCTTGTGAACACAGTTGGTGCCTAGGGCACTGCTTACTCATTTACCATACCTAAAAATTTAGCTGAGATGTTGCTTCTTCCCACTGACTTCCCGTGAGGTTTAGACGGAACTGGAGGTATGCAGAGCACGTGCTGAGGCAAGCAGGCACCAGGAACTGGGAACTTAATTGGTAATGTTTTCATTTAATTGATAGTTTTGCTTTTACAGGTGAAATTTTTCTTTTTTCTCTTCTCATGATAATCTTTTAGGTATTACATAGAGTTACAGTGGACATGAGGATTCTATAAGGCACAATTTCTATTAATATATAACTTATTAAAATTAATTTATAATACCACACGATAAAATTTAAAGGCTATTTATAATGTAATTAAAAAAATCCTCACCCAAAGATATAGTCATTAATTTTATAGAGACAGGAAGAGAGAAAGAGAAACATGGGTCAGTTATCTCCCATATGCTCCCTGACTAGGGATTGACCCGTAACCTAGGTCCTAAATCGGGAAGCAAACCCATGACCTTATGGTGTACGGGACAGTGCTCCAACCAACTGAGCCACCCCAGCCAGGACATAATATAATTTTATTTATGAGAAATGCATGCCTTCTCTACAAATTTGGAATTTTAAAAATAAGGTAGGCTTATTTCCTCCCTTGTAAAAAAACAATTATGTTGTTTTGAAGAAATGCTTATTCTTTTTTTTTTTTTAATGTATTTTTATTGAATTTAGAGAGGAAGGAAGAGGGAGAGATAGAAACATCAATTGCATGTATTGAAAGCCTCCTGCATGCCCCACACTGGGGATGGAGCCCACAGCCCAGGCATGTGCCCTTGACCGGAATTGAACCTGGGACCCTTCAGTCTGCAGGCCCACGCTCTATACACTGAGCCAAACTTGCTAGGGCGGAAATGCTTATTCTTGAATCCCATATTATCCTGGGTAACCATTTGTACGATTTGATTTTAGTTTTATCTATAGAAATTTGAGACTTTAAGTTCTGTAAGCATTTTATGTATAAGAAATAAAACATCTAAAGATAAAAAAGCTTAAGATAAAAGATAATTCACTGGAAAAAATATATTGGTACTTGGTATCAGAGTTTGTCATTCATTTATGCTTTTTAAACAAAATCTTCTTTTTCTACAGGATTCTAAACTGCCTTCCTCAGTTCGCAGTACACTTTTGGAACTGTTTGGTCAAATAGAAAGAGAATTTGAAAACCTTTATATTGAAAACTTAGAATGTGAGTATTTCCTCTCTTAATATACTTTTATAACTTTTCACTTAAAAATCTTTGAGAGTCAAATTTGTGGGTGGACATTCACCACTGTACTCATTTTCTTTTCTGCTGCCATATTAAGATTAGTGGCTTTGAATAACACAATTTATTACCTTACAGCTCTGCAGACTAAAATCAGGTGTGGGCAGAGCTGTGTTCCTTCTGGAGGCATGAGAAGGAATCTTCTCCTCCTGTTTGTTTGGCTTGTGGCAGATTTCATTTACTTGGAGTGAGGACAGTGTCCCCACCTTTTTGCTGGTGTTCCCAGCGTGTAGAGCCTGCCACACTCTGGCTCATCCCTCCTCTGTCATCTCTGACCCACTCCTAAGGGCATGTGGGAAGGATGGGTCGCCTGAGTCATGCAAATTGATCTCCCTATCAGTGGTTCTTCACCTTAGTCATACCTGCAGGGCCCTTTGGCCATGAGGTCACATGTTCACAGGTTTATCTCTGGGGTGGGCAGTGTTATGCTGACCACACCTGCTGATCTGAATTATGATTTTATAAAAAATAAATGCATCTTACATAAAGTATACTGTAAATTATGAAAACATTGATTCATGGTTTTCTTTTTAAATTTAAAATATACTGTATTTTTCAAAAGTATATTTTATTGATTTTTTACAGAGAGGAAGGGAGAAGGATAGAGAGTTAGAAATACCGATGAGAGAGAAACATTGATTAGCTGCCTCCTGCTCACCCCCTATTGGGGATGTGCCTGCAACCAAGGTACATGCCCTTGACCAGAATCAAACCTAGGACCCTTCAGTCCACAGGCTGGCGCTCTGTCCACTGAGCCAAACCAGTTAGGGCTAAAATATACTGTATTTTGAGGATTTCCTAAAATGTATTATCTGTTTGACTTATTAGTTAAAGGTAAATAAAAATAATTTTTATTTTATTTTATTTTATTATTTTTTTAAATTTCTTTATTGATTAAGGTGTCACATATTTGTCCTCATCCCCCCATTCCCATCCCACACCCCTCCCCATGGATGCCCCAACCCTCTGTTGAACTTAAGCATTGGTTAGGCTCATATGCATGCACACAAGACCTTTGGTTGATCTCTCCCCCCTCCCCCTACCCTCCCCTATCCTCCCTCTGAGGCCCGATAGTCCGATCGATGCCTCCTTGTTTCTGGTTCTGTTCTTGTTCATCAGTCTATGTTGTTCATCATTTCCCCTAGATGAGCGAAATCATGTGTCACTAGAGATATACTTATAAGAATTGAATGTGCAACGAGCAATAATAGTTATGCTGACAGGCAAATGAATCAGTCTGTAGTGAGTTTCTTTCTGGATCAACAGTTCTTTTGAGACCCAATATCAATGTCCACCAGTTCCTTATGAGTACATGTCGGCACTGACCCCTCAGCTCTGGATGGTGGACAAATGGTGGTAATGCAGGTCCGACTCCCTCTGGTTTGGTCTCGGCCGGACCCAGGGGCACGGCTTCACCCGGATCCAGGGGCCCACGGCCTCACCTGGACCCGGGACCCAGCCTCACCCGGATCCAGGGGCACACGGCCTCGCCCAGACCCAGGATTCAGCTTCACCCGGACCCAGGGGCGCATGGCCTCACCCGGACCCAGGGGCGCGTGGCCTCTCCCGGGCCCGAGATCCAGCCTCACCCGGATCCAGGGGCACACGGCCTCGCCCGGACCCGGGCTCCAGCTTCCCCCGGACCCAGGGGCACGTGGCCTCACCCGGACCCAGGGGCGCGTGGCCTCTCCCAGACCCGGGACCCAGGCTCACCCGGATCCAGGGGCCCACGGCCTCACCTGGACCCGGGGCCAGGCTCACCCGGATCCAGGGGCCCACGGAAAAATAATTTTTAATTAGTTTGTCTTTAGTTTTTTTTTTTATATGTGTTTTTTTAAAACAATACAAATATATTTTATTTGAAATAAAAATGCTGCCCAGCTGTCGTGGGTCAGTGGTTGAGCATCGACGTATGAACCAGGAGGTTACAGTTTGATTCACGGTCATGGCACATACTCTGGTTGTTGGGCTCGGGACCCTTCAATTTGCAGGCCAGTGCTCTATCCACTGAGCCAAACCGGCTAGGGCTCTTTGCCAGTCTTATAGCTGAGTATCTTGTTCCAGTCAATTTTGGTGTGGGTAACTGGAAGCTGCCGACACAAGGCCTTGAATGTGGTATCTGGCATTGTTTGATGGTTTTCGCTAATTGCTGTCTGATACTCATTTTCTGCATGCTCTATGATTTTAATAAACTCCTTGGTAGTTTGGACTTCATTCGAAAGTTACTGAATCCTGTACATCTTTATGACTAACCAATTGAACACTGCCATCTTCATAATAATGAATCTGAATCTTAAGTACTCCAATCTCCTGGGCTGTAGGTAGAGTGATGGTGAACTTTCATTGTGATATTCAATGACCATTCCAGAAGTTTTTTAGGCTGAAACTGGTGGCTTTCAATACATGCAGTAATGGTCTGTTGCCCATCTATAGTTTGAACATAAACAGCACAGAAGCCATTGAAATAATGATCTTTCACATAGGCCCTTAAAATGCTGCCACAGGATTCTCTCCAGGACTTCAGACCTCCATCTACTAGTACTTCCTCTGGCTGGAAGTAACTTGCTTCTTTCTGTAATTGATTAAACTTAAAGGAAATTTTGTTTCTTGGATCAAAAAATCTGCTATTATTCAGGTCACTGTGTTTTGTAATTGAGACTTGATCTTCATATCCTTCTATTTCTATAGATGTGAACTGGTCCATATTATACTGGGCAAATGCATGTGTTGCCCCTTCCTCAAGGAAATGGTCATTCATTATTAAGAAGTAGCTGGGCATTTTTGAACTAGAGGCGTGGTGCACAAAATTTGTGCAGGGAGGGGAGGGGAGGGGAGGGGTCCCCTCAGCCCAGCCTCCACCCTCTCCAATCTGGGACATCCCTCTCACAATCCTGGACCGCTGGCGCCTAATCGCTCACCTACCTGCCTGCCTGGTCGCCCCTAATGCCCCCCTCCCCCCGCCAGCCTGATTGCCCCTCACTGCCCCCCCCTGCGGCCTGGTCGCCCCTAACTGCCCCCCACTGCTGACCATGTTGCCCCCAACTGACCTCTTCCTGCTGGCCTGGTCACTCCTAACTGCCCTTCCTGCCGGCCTGGTCACTCCTAACTGCCCCCCCCCCCTCTGCCAGCCTGGTCATCCCTTACTGCCCTCCCCTGATGGCCTGGTCACCCTCCACTGCCCCCCCCGCTGGCCTGGTTGCCCCCAACTGCCCTCCCCTGATGGCCTGGTCACCCTCCACTGCCCCCTCCAACTGCCCCCCCCATGCCAGCCTGGTCGCTCCTAACTGTCCCCCCCTGCTGGCCTGGTCACCCCTTACTGCCCCTCCTGCCAGCCTAATCACCCCCAACTGGCCCCCCTGCTGGCCTGGTTGCCCCCAACTGCCCTCTCCTGCTGGCCTGGTCACTCTCAACTGTCCTCCCTGCTGGCCTGGTCACCCCCAACTGCCCCCTCCTGCAGGCCTGGTCGCCCCACGCAGCCTGCTGTTCAGTCATTTGGTCGTCCCTCACTAACCCCCCTGCTGGCCTGGTCATAGGCAGCCATCTTATGAGGGCGTGAGGGTCAATTTGCATATTACCTCTTTATTATATAGGATGCTTCATTAAATTCCTCTGGGGGGTGCATGAGTGATGAATTTAGCAGCTATGCGTAACTTCTCATTTGACACCTGATCCTTGAAGTCGGCCATCTTGTCTTTAGGTGTTTTTTTTTTTTTTTAAATCCTCACCCAAGGGTGATCTTTGATTTGATTTTTTTTTTTTTTTTTTAGAGATAGTGGAAGGGAGGGGATGGGGGGGGCGGGGGGCGGGGAGAGCAAGAGAGGGAGAGAGAAAGAGAAAGAGAAACATTGATGTGAGAGAGATACATTGATTGGTTTGGTTGCTTTCCGCACATGCACTGCCTGGGGCTGGGAACGAACCTGTAACCCAGGTATGTGCCTTTGACCAGAATCGAACCCAAGAACACTCATGGTTAGAGCAGGCTGATGTTCTAACCACTGAATGAAGCCAGCCAGGGCTTGTCTTTAGTTTCTTTTTTAAAAAAATTCTTCATTGTTGAAAGTTTTACGTGACTCTCTTTTCCCCCATTGATATCTTCTCGCCCACTCCTGCCCCCCAAAACAGGCTCTCACCTCCCTACTGTCTGTGTCCATTGGTTATGCTTATATGCATGCATACAAGTCCTTTGGTTGATCTTCCCCCTCCCCCCTTCCCTGCCCTCCCTCCGAGGTTTGATGATTTGTTTGATGCTTCTGTGTCTCTGGATCTATTTTTGTTCATCAGTTTATGTTGTTCATTATATTCCACAAATGAGTGAGATCATGTGATACTTCGCTTTCTTGGACTGGCTTATTTCACTTAGCATAATGCTCTCCAGGTCCATCCATTCTGTTGCAAATTGTAAGAGTTCTCTTTTTTACAGCAGCATAGTATTCCATTGTGTACATATACCACAGGTTTTTAATCCACTCATCTGCTGATGGGCATTTTAAGGCTGTTTCCAAATCTTAGCTGTTGTAAATTATGCTGCTATGAACATAGGGATGCATATATTCTTTCTCTTGTCTTTAGTTTTTTTTTAAACAATTTCTATTCACCTGAAACTAATACAAAATATTGAATGTAAACTAATTGAAAAAACATTAAAAATTTTTTATTTTAGAAGCAATTTCTTCATTTCCTTAAAGTAGTGATTTTCAACCATTTTCATCTCATGGCACACATAAACTAAATATTCAATTCTGTGGCACACCAAAAAATACATTTTTTTGCCAATCTGATCAAATAAATAGGTACAATTTTGATTTATTCACACCAGATGGCTATTGTTGTGTTGGCTGTTAGATATAAATATTTCTTCTCCGAGTCCAACGAGGCTAGAGAGCGGTCCAGTTCCTGAGTAGGGGTGACTGGGGATTGAGAAAATGAAAGAGACAGACACAAATACAGTAGGGGAAGCTGGGACTGGGTGGGACCACTCTCCTCTGATGGAGAGACAGGGACCCAGAGCCAGTACAGCGAGTTTATTTTATACTGCAAAAACCAGGAAGTTTTACTAAAGCCCAAGACAAAGGAGATTATGTGCATTCTTGTGGGTTCTTTGTAATCGTCACTTCTGGGTGGGCCAGATAATCATGTTTGTTCCTGGTGCTTGGCTGGATTTAGATAATGAAACCCACCCCCTGATGCCTGAGCTGAAAGTCAAGCTGACAACACACCTGCCTCTGGCAAGGGTATTTCCAGGACGTGGCTCTGCCGATGCCACTGGATTCAGCTGACAATAATTAAAGAAATGCTCATGTGCCTTCCCGGGCGCTCTCTACAGGCTGTTATTTTTTTTTTATATGACAATTTAAGGGAAAAGAGGTCAGTGCCCCTGACTAAATAGTCCGGTATTGCATATTTTAAAAATTCTTGTGGCACACCAGTATGCCTGATATGACACACCAGTTGGTAATCGCTGCCTTGAAGAATCAAGCAGAGTAAAAAGGAAACATATCTGTCATTATTCTGCCTGTTGACCCATCCCACTGTGCAAAGGAAAACATTTGCTGCATTTTTTGCTTTTAGTTCTTCTAGTAATTATTTTATAAACAATCTGTTTTTGCTCTGTTTAGTTTACATGAAGTCATACTTTGCAAAATGTTAGGAAATGTGTCCTTTACCCCTCACGGCTCTATTACTTTCCAGTTTTTGTTATTTTCCAGGGTTTGTGTTTGTAAAAGTTTTAACCATAATCAGGTCTTTTATAAATTGATTCTAAAAATTGAATACTAATAAACAGTTTTTATATTATTAGAATACTTTTACTCTAGAACTAAGTGGTGTGGTTGGGTCAGTAGTGAAGAGAGTATAATCCTATGTCATTTAAACTTTGCTATTAGAAAATTTAATGTTTTTTTTTTTTTAAGGACAATGATATTAAGTTAAAGAGAGAAAATATAACAATCATGGGAGATGGAGGATGAGGAACAAGGATGTGATTTTTTAAAATATATTTTATTGATTTTCTACAGAGAGGAAGAGAGAGGGATAGAGAGTTAGAAACATCGATCAGCTGCCTCTTGCACAACCCCTACTGGGGATGTGCCCGCAACCAAGTTACATGCCCTTGACCGGAATCGAACCTGGGACCCTTGTGTCCGCAGGCCGAAGCTCTATCCACTGAGCCAAACCGGTTTCGGCAGAAAATTTAATGTTTTAATACTGGATTTTCCTTGTAAGGCCATCTTGAAAATTTACAGAGGAAGAAATTATTCCAACATTTTATAAAATAAAATTAGGTATCATGTACTGCATCTGATTTTAAGCATTTTTTTTTTTAGTGTCACAGTTGTATGGATCCAAGTATTGCTGAATTTCCATTGTGATCTAAGGCCTTGTGTTTTATGAATTTGTACAGTCTTTTAAGAAAAACTGTAGGATTTACAGATAACTAATGCTGGAGGGTCAGTGACTGCCTGTTGCCTGTGAGATAGAGTTGAAATTGCTCAAACTGGATTTGTTCAGAGCCTTTTGTGCTTGGCCTTCTTTCTAATTGATCTCATTTGCACTTTCACCCAGACACTTGGCCTCACATTAGTCTGAACTGATCTTGTCCAGGCCTGGGAGGCAGCATGGCAGGCTCATAGCCTTAGTGCTGGGTGGATTTGTGGTCAGACAGGGACCAGCTGCAAGGCTACCGTTGGTTGTGTCCTTGGATAAGTCCTTCCCCCACTGGTCTCTTTTCTCATCTGCATAGTGTGGAAACAGTGGGATAATAGCATCGGTCCATAGCACAGCTGTGTCTGCTTCCTCCCTTCAGTGTCTCTGCTCATTCTCTTCTTTAGAGTTGATGTCCTTCCTCTTTATTCTCCTCTTCTGTTCCCATACACCTCTACTTCTATTTATTTTTCATAATTTCAGTTTTTAATCTTCCTTATATATAATCCTCCCTTGGTGCTCTATGGTGCCATACAACAATGATTATGTTTTGTTTTTTTAAAATATATTTTATTGATTTTTTACAGAGAGGAAGGGAGAGAGTCAGAGAGTTAGAAACATCGATGAGAGAGAAACATCGATCAGCTGCTTCCTGCACACCCCGGACTGGGGATGTGCCCGCAACCAAGGTACATGCCCTTGACTGGAATCGAACCTGGGACCCTTTAGTTCGCAGGTCGATGCTCTGTCCACTGAGCCAAACCGGTTAGGGCTGATTATGTTTTTTCCCCTTGATTTCAGTGTCCTCAGCTAGACTGTAATATTACATTTAGTTTTGGACAATATCAGGATAATGTTTTTAAATATATAGAATAAAATACAAAGGGAAAAAATTATATTGAAATCCAACAGCTCTGCTTGATGAGAACCAGTTTCTATTTTTGGAATCATGTCTTGAATATTTTAAGAACTCTATAAATTGTGATTTTGTTTATAGGATATTATTCAGGTCTTTGTTTAGAAAATACCAATATATAGCATTTTTATGTGCTCAAGATTTGGAAGTGGTCAATATATTTAAACAAAAAGTATACATTTTAACTCTTTTTCTTCTTTTAAACAACATTTTTAAAAATTGATTTCAGGGAGGAAAGGAGAGGGAAAGAGAGTGAATCATTGATCAGCTGCCTCCTGCATGCCCCCCACTGGGGATAGAGCCTGCAATCTGGGCATGTGCCCTTGGCTGGAATTGAACCCGTGACCCTTCAGTCTGCAGGCTGATGCTCTATCCAGTGAGCCAAACCAGGTAGGGACACATTTTAACTTAAAATTTTTTTTTTTATTTCCAGTGCGTAGAGAAATTGAGACTCTTAATGAGCGTTTAGCTGCTGAAGGACAAGTGATCGATGGGGCAGAACTGAGTAAGGGCC
Source organism: Cnephaeus nilssonii (assembly GCF_951640355.1). Classification (NCBI taxonomy): domain Eukaryota; kingdom Metazoa; phylum Chordata; class Mammalia; order Chiroptera; family Vespertilionidae; genus Cnephaeus; species Cnephaeus nilssonii. The sequence continues at coordinate 39,588,096 of NC_137072.1, read as the reverse complement.
AACTGAAAACTAAAGGTAAGTGGGGTACTTGTGAATGGTGCCCTGCAGATTACATGGGGGGAATTTGGAATTTAATGTAGGACATAATTCATTGATTTTTGTGATCAGCACTACTTGAGTCTATAATTTAGGTGTAGGCACAGAGGAAAGAAGGAATTGCCTGTTGCCCCCATGTCCGCATGGACAGACAAACCCTCCCAATTGCACTGTCTTCCCATGTGAAATGGACGATCCCATTAATGACTGCAGTTATATTCCTGCTCTGAAAGTTGGTGGCTCCTTAGTTGTATGGCTGTATTGATTGTCGATTCTCTGTCTCGGCAGCCAGTCACAGTACCAGCCAGCTTTCTCAGAAGCTGAAGACCACTTACAAGGCCTCCACCAGTAAGGTATGCAAGGCGCTGGCTCGTGGGCCAGTCATGTGGTACTTAAGGTGGGCATATGTACTGTATACTCTAAGTTGCATATTTTTAACTAGATATGTCTGATAGGAAAAGATAAACTTCTGGTATTAAGTCAGTTTTTAGAAGGATAGATTTGTTAAATGGCCACAGTGTATAGACACCAAGATACTAATACTTGTTGAGGTGAATATATTATGCATCAGTAAATTTGTGTGTTTTTGAGGAAAGATATATTTTGTATTATTCTTTGGCTTGATACAGAGACTCTGAATTTGGAGAAAACTAATAAATAGGTATAAAGCAATGCAAATTACATTCTTTTTTTTTTGTAAACACATTTTAATGGCAGCATAAAATATAATTATATAGGTATGCTATATCTATTTTCATCATTTCCCCACTTCAGGGCACTTTTTCTTTTTATCTTTTCTTTTTTTTTTTAAATTTCTTTATTGATTAAGGTATTACATATGTGTCCTCATCCCCCCATTACCCCCCCAACCCCTCCTCACTCATGCCCTCACCTCCCTGTTGGCAAATTACATTCTGAACTGTAGTTAAGTTTTAGTTCAATTTCTCTAATTTTCCAAGTATGATCAGGAAGTGAAGGTCTGTCTCCAAGGCATTTTTTGTTGTTGTGGTATTTTGCTTTTTCTTAAATTATCTTGTTCTGATCTTCTTAAAGTGGCAGCATTTAATTGTTTGGAAATATCTATAAGGAATTACCATTATGAAGTAATATTTTGAGGTAATTTTGTATGCATCTCTACTTTGGAGTATTTTGAGTATACAAAATGTAAATTAATTACCTAACCTTAACAAGTGGACATTCCTTTTCTAAACCTGAGGGGAAGTTTAAATTTGTGGTGAGTCTGCTATAAAGACATGAATAGTTATTATTAACTTTCTATTTTTCCAGTTTGTTCCCTGAGCTTAAAGTTATCTCCCTTAAGGTCCAAAGTGAGATTAACTGCAATTAATGTAGCAGACTTGGTCTTTCTGCTTACTTGGAAGTCTTTGGCAATTCTTAGTTAAAAATCTGAGTATTGCTGACATTTTCTTGTGTGTGTGTGTGTGTTTTTTGTTGTTGTTGTTAATCCTCACCCAAGGATATTTTTCCATTGATTTCCAGGGAGAGTAGAAGAGAGAGGGGAAGACAGAGAGAAACATCAGTGTGAGAGAAACACATTGATTGGTTGCCTCCTGCACAAGCCTTGACCAGGGCCCAGGCTGGGGAGGAGCCTGCAACCAAGTACGTGCCCTTGACTGGAATTGAACCCGGGACCCTTTGGTCCGCAGGCCTACACTCTATCCACTGAGCCAAACTGGCTAGGGCTGTTTTTTTTTCCTTTTAAATAACTTTGAAATGTAAATGGTTAAAAATTTTTTTTTAATGTATTTAGCTTAAACTTAACTAGATTTGAAGTTTTTAATAAATCAATGTTAAACTTTTTTCAAATGCAGTTAGGTTATGTTCTTCCTCATTTAACTTGTTAGAGTACTAGAGGCCTGGTGCTCGAATTTGTGCACAAGTGAGGTCCCTCAGCCTAGCCAGCGATCGGGGCTGGCCAGCCCCACCCTCGATCAGGGCCCATCAGGGGCAGGGCCGGGCCAACGGGGGTCAGGGGGAGGGGCCGTGGGAGGTTGGTTAGCCGGCTGCAGGGAGGGACTGGGGAACGTTGGCCGGCCATGGGAGGTTGGCCGTGGGAGCGCACTGACCACCAGGGAACAGCTCCTGCATTGAGCGTCTGACCCCTGGTGGTCAGTGTGTGTCATAGCGACTGGTCATTCAGGTTGTTCCAGTTGTTTGGTCGTAAAAGTCGCTTAGGCTTTTATATATAGAGAGATTATATTGTTTATTTAGTGATTCTAGCTTATGTATATAATATAAGGCCTTAGAATGCCAAAACTTTCTGATAATTTTGTTTTTTATTGATTTCAGAGAGGAAGGGAGAGAGAGATAGAAACATCAGTGATGAGAAAGAATCATTGATTGGCTGCCTCCTGCATGTCCCCTAATGGGGATCGAGCCCACAACCTGGGCATGTGCCCTTGATGGGAATCAAATCCGGGACCCTTCATTTTGCCGGCTGTCACTCTATCCACTGAGCCAAATCGGCTAGGGCTCTGATAATTTTTGAAGTAGAGGAATAAAGGATTATATAAAATTATTCCTTACCATGAGTAGTGAAAAATAAGATTGGGGCAAAGGTAAGGGTGTGTACAATAACACTTAGGTTTAAAAAAAAAAGTATTTAAAGCCCAATCATTTTGGATACTAGAAATTGATCTGAATTTATGAGAAGCATGTGGGTAATGATCTTTATAGCATTGTGCACAGTGTGATTGTACCCATCTTAAAGAATAACAATGAACATATATGACATTATTTAAAAATGGGAGAAATGATCTGATATCAGAATGTATTCTGATTGGTGCCATGCATGTTCTAGGTAGTAGAGTTAGTATAGTGCAGTAGATAGGCACTGTGTTCTGGGTTTATTACTTTCCTCCTTCTGACTCAGCAGGTAGGTAGGTAGTGTGGTTGGTGACATAGTGGAAAACCGAAGTTCACTGAGCAAACCAGGAAGGCAGGTACGACAGTTTAATCCACAAACCACTTGAAAGAAACTTGTGAAAACATTCACACATTGGATTTTGTTAAAGTAGTATAGATTATATCTCAGTTAAAATGATAGTTAGGATGTGTGAGTGTCCATTTGTTGCTTCATCATGTTGCTTTTCTGTCATTAACGTTTTCTCTGAGTAGTTCAGTCTTTGGTGGGGCCTCCTTGCAATTGTGGCTAAGCAGTTAACACTTTTAAAAACAGAGTTAAGAGGTGGTCACTATGTAGTGGCATTAGGAGCAATGTGTTAGTGTTCTTGGACTGCCTATTACCTCTTCCAGAAATCCACCAGAAATGTTTTTGTGAGTCAGTGCACCTCAGTCCTTATTGTTCCCGTAGGGTCGGTGATGGATGTGGCTTCAGTTGTTCATTTCTCATATTCATACGGTCTGTATAGAAATGGCAGACTTGGAAAATTAAACTTGCTACCACTTATTGTGGGGGTAGGCTGTGCATGTTTTTCCTTACCCCTTTCTAAATGTTACATTATTTAACACATGAATGGCACCTATACAGCAATGTTTCCACGTGTAGTGACAATCTTACTAGGTTGAGTAGGATATGAGCTTTCAAAAAGAAGAAGGTTTGAGGTTGACCTGGTCCTTTCGTAATTCCATGTATATTTAAGTCAAATCAGACAGAGTCTGTGTATGGTGCTGGTGAGAATGGGTCTCCTAACACATTTGTTCTGTCACCCGCTGTGTTAGGAATAACTTGGTACTCACACCCGAGTTGATTCAATAGTGGGTTGTGTTTTCACTAAGAATGAACTGAGACATCTTTTTAGGGCTTTGCTAACTCAGAGTTTCAAACAGCTGTATAACGCCACCAATTTTTCTTTTTCACTTGATTTTACAGTTTTAAAAGTGAAATTCTCAAGAGTTCTTTGTGTTGAATTAGTGTCTTCCTCACATGCTTTCCACTTTTCCTTCTAAGGAAAGGGAGAATTGTTTGCTTTGTGTCATGCTAGATGATGCCGCACCATCTTGTGGCCTGTGTGGTGCTTGGGTCTGTCCCCATTAGACTGTGAGCTGCTTGCACCCTGGCTGCTATCACTGCCCTGTGCCTCTTCCTGGTATGGTGTGGTCATCAAGCTCGTGTTCATCAAACAATGCTGGAAAGATCTCATTTGTTTAGAGGGGCCATCTTTTGGTGTTTCCCAAAAATAACGTGGTTCTTATCAGTCACCCAAAACAAAAAGAAACACAACGAAAGTCCCCAATAATAAATGTAATTAGTGTTATGGGTTTGGGGTATATCTTCCAGAATTTGGAAATTTTTTGATCATTTGAATTTTGGAAGAGTGACTTGCAACACATAAATAGGCTTTTCTTTTCATGGTAGGATATGCTTATGGGAAGTGGGGGACTTGGTGGGGCTCTTTGGGGCCTTTGTAAGGTAAGAACTTCATTCCTGCTTTGTGATATCCAGCTGGATGAGTTCCATTATTTGCATTTATGTTGTGTTCCTTTAGTGTTTTAAATATTCTGTTCAATGATTTATGCATTTTCAAAACATCCTTTTTTAACTTAAAAAACATTTGCTCAGTTAATCATCTACAATATTCTTTCCTGTTACAATTTTAGATTGTCTCCAGCTTCAAGGCCACCACATCAAGGGCTGTGTGCCAGCTTGTGAAGGAGTACATTGGTCACAGGGATGGCATCTGGGATGTCAGTGTGGCGAAAACACAGCCCGTGGTGCTGGGGACCGCATCTGCTGGTGAGTCTAGAGCTAGCCCCGCTGCTTGTCACATATGATTGCACAACAGCTGGTGTGAATGAATGACCTTTGGGTGTTGGTAGCAGAATGACCCTGGGAGGAGACATGTGGCTGAGCAGTCATTCATACAAAGCCTTGACTTAGTGCTTAGTTCTGATGCCCCTGTCCAGCCTATCTCAGTCTGTGGGTGTGATGCCATGTCTGTCTCTAGGGTATATAGCCAACTCTGTTAAGGAATCACTATTCGAGGCAGCAGAAGGTGGAATGTCTTTTAAACATACTAGGTATTTTTTTGATTGGCTTTCTTGTTATTTATGCTAACTGTATATCTGCTTTTGAAAGTACGTTTCACATTTTCCCCACTTGTAAGGTGTGGCTGAGAGAAGTGCTATGTGGTCTCTGAAAGGAACTGCTGTCCCAGGATTTAGGGGAATGAGGCTGCCACTGCCCTGAGTTTGCCTGTGGGAATCACAGGGTGGGCGTTATTGAGACTCCTATCTTCTCATCAAAGAAAAGGCATTTTTTGAAAGCTGTCTAGTTAATTCCCCTTCAGTTAAAAATTGCTAAAATTAAAATGGTGCTCACTTGTTGAACATGAATTTTCCAGCTGTGACAAGTTACTCACTAGAATCTGCCTTTTCAAGTGGAAATAGAAAATGTAAAACCTAGTTAGAATGATGAAAAAAAAATTTTTCTTGTTTAAAACTCTGTTCGTACATGAGCATTCCAGATTATTTAAGGAATTTACCACTAATGAAGAATAACAAGCGTCCTTTTCTGATGTCTCTGAAATCTCAGTTGGGTAATTGGCATTTATTTTTCAGATTTTCCTATTAAGTCTACTTTTTACCTTTTTTCTTATGCCCATAAATGGAAAGGTCTAAAGGAATATTTATTAAATATCAAATAATTAAGTACTGTATTTAGATGCTATTTACATTTGAATATCACATGGTGTTCTGAAAAGTTTTAATATTTCACTAAAAAAGTGAACCTGCGATGTAAATGACCTCTGTATTTAAGCCTGAGTGGGGTGCTGTCTGTAACAGTGAACCAGGAACTGAGGACCCTGGTTTTTCTCCTTGCCTGTAAATGACCCAAGACAAGTCACCAGCTTCTTCCATCTTTTTGGAAGTGTTTTCTTTGATCAGTTGAATTACAGAATAGTAAAATCAGAATTGCAAGAGACAGTAGCAGTAATGTAACTTCTCATTTTTAGAATATTTGTCTTACTCTTTTATTAAAAAGACCATGTAGCTGGCGATGGCTCAGTTCTTCTTATTCGTTTCAATTTGCAGATCACACAGCATTGCTGTGGAGCATTGAGACAGGGAAGTGCCTCATCAAGTACACTGGCCATGTGGGATCAGGTGAGTGCTATTACATAAACAGGTCTCCAGATGGGGAGGCTTGCTGAGTTGGTGTCGGGACAGTGGGACATTTTCATAGACAGATAGATGCCATCCCTCTAAGTGGAGGCTTCACAAAGGGAAAGTTCAGCTCCCTTACTGGTGTCAGATAGGAGTTGTCTGTGTTTTATTTAATGTTGCACAGACAGGCACAGGTAGATAGTTTTGAAACTGAAATATGTGTGTTATTTATCAAAAACTGCGTATTCACTCTAGATTCACTTTCCCATAATTGGACCCAATGCAGGCTGCTGTCTGCCCCAGGCATTTGCCTGCCATTAGTGCTGTAGTTAATGCAGCAGCTCTTCCCTGCCCTTTCTGTGTATGTACCTTGTGTGTCCAAGTGTTCTGACCAAATTTCACCCATGCTTGTCCCACTCCCTTTGTGGGTCCTTCCATCTGGAATGCATCATCTTCAATGTTCTGACAGGTGGCCCCATGGCTCACTGCCCCTCACCATCCCCCGCCACTCTCTGAACTCTCGTAGATAAATTGCTAGGTGGCATCTGCCTTTCGCTTCTAGAGTTAAGGGTGTCCCCACCTGCCAACCTATCCAGAAGTGAGCTTGTCTGTCTTCTGCTGGAGTGAGGAGGTGAAGGTGAGGGCGGAAGGAGGCTGACATGCAATGAGCTCCTGTTCAGTCCTGCCCAGGATGCTCACATGTGTGGTCATTCTGTGTGGTGAGTGTCTCCCATGTGGTCCAGTTCGTGGTGGTCAGCATGAGCAGGTACACCCAAACAGTCTCAGAGCGTGTGCTTCCACTCTTTGCTTCTGTTCCATCAGCAGTGCAGGCAAGTTCCGGCTGCTGCTCCTTCTCTCTAGCAGTGAGTCTTACTGAAATTGGGATATTTATATTGTTCATCTGTTGGGAGTGTGGTGATGGTCTAAGCATCACAGTTCTTTGTTTGACCAGCTCCTCCCGCAGCTACCTGTTTGGTGTTAACAGTAAAACAGTATCTTCTGCATTTTTCAGTTCCTTAGAACTAGTGGCCTGGTGCATGAAATTCGTGCACATTAAAAGGGAATTAATTAGAGGAAATATTTTAATATTGCAATTTGCCCTTTATAATAGAAGTGTCAGAGATGAAAGAAAATTAGTAAAATGTATATGAAAATCTCCCTCCTATCAGAGTCTGGGGCATGCTGCGGGACCTAGAGTCAGGTCCCCACCCACCACCCGCATATGCTTCGAAAACGCAGGAGACCCAGACCCGGCTGTCCCACCCCCATTGGGTGAGACCCAGACTGGCTGGCCCCACTCCCATCAAGCCCCTCCAGGCGGGGGGCACAGTCTCAGGTCCCCCAGCCCGGTGCCAGGTGGGGGGCGCAGCCTCAGGTCCCCCGGCCTGGTGCTGGGGCGGGAGAGCTCGACCTGAGGTCCCCTGTCAAGCCCCGTTGGGCGGGGGGCGCGGCCTGAGGTCCCCCGTCAAGCCCCACCAGGCAGGGGGTGGGGCCCAAGTTCCCTCGCCCCAGCCAGGCACCATGCAGCCTCAGGTTCCTGCTGTTCGGTGGTGACATTACGGCGTCCTGGCTAATTTGCATATTCTCTATTATATAGATTATATAGATAGAAGATTATATAGATAGATGGCATAGCTAACTGAATCTCACTGAAGGAGAGTGATGAAGGCTGACAACACTTCCTTATATTTCATACTAGCAGCCCTGCACACTAATCCATGTGCCAGTAGGTTGCTGCCACCCTCCTGTAGCTCTCTGTCTGTTGCCCTGCCCTCCTGTAGCTCCTCCATCCCCCCCCCCCTCATAGCTTGCTGCCCTGCCCCCTCCTGTAGCTCTCTGCCTCCCACTTGCTTGCTGCCCTCCCACCTCCTGTAGCTCTCTGCTGCCTGCTTGTAGTTTGCTGCCCCATCCTCTTGCAGATCCATGATCAGGTCGTTATGCGGTTGGTCATTACGCCTCAGGGCATAACAGATAATTAGCATATTTCTCTCATATAGGATATGAGGCCCTCATCTCCTTCCAGGTGTGGGTGTGAAGGCTGGCTTCCGTGGGTGACTGGACTATGGGGTGCTGAGAGCTGGGAAGGAGGCATGGCCTAGGGCCAGCTGGGTGGGCAGTATAGTGTCCCCCACTGGACTCTGCAGATTATCCATAGAAAAGGCATCTAGAGTTAAAAATAAAAATAAATGGATTATTAATATTGTTTTTCTCTCTGCTGCACTTTGGCAATTTGATAGCTGATATTGGGTATTTTTATTGTATCTCGGTTCTCTGTAACTTACACGTTTAATCACAGGTTAACTGAATGGGAGAATCTAACTTTGAACTACCATAGTTCTTTTACTTTTTAAATTTAACTTTGTAATACATTCTGTAGCTATAATAGATACTGATGATGTTTTATTTTAAACCTGCTTATGTAATATTTTTGTTTTGCAGTAAATTCTATAAAATTCCACCCATCAGAGCAGTTGGCTCTCACTGGTATGTTGATTTAATTTCTTTATTGAACGAAGTTGTTGATAATCTTAAAACAGCTATAATCATTTTCTTATCAGTAGCATCAGGATTATCCATGTCTTGTATAAAAGTTAGATGTGTGTTAGTAGATGTTTATGAATTATGTGAGAAATAAGAAAAACATATTAAGTAGTATTTCTTTTAATCAGTAGTGGATTGCAAATTACATGAGCTTGACTTTATTGTGAGATTAACATTTTTATGAAGGACCTCATAGTTGTCCACTTTCCCTGCTTGTGCCATGATGATTCTCAGCAGACTGTAACTCAGTTCTCTGAGGCCCATTATTCCTGCCGAGTTCCTAATTCAGCACTTCAAATACAAAAATGAGGAAAATAGTAGTTCCAAGTCACAGCAATCTGCAGAGCCTGCATTCTTATTCTTTTTTAGGTAGTTCTCCTAAGCTGTGGTAGCTTGGGTTTATCATATTTTATATAGTGATTTAAAAAATACCTTCATTATTATACTGAGAAGTTTTTCTATAAAATGTCCAACCCCTATGGTATTTTGGGAACACTGACAGTAAACTTGAAGTATAAGTGTTTGGATGAACCAGAGGTCAGAGGGCTTTGTCTGTAAAGGACCAGAAGTAAATGTTTACATCTTTGAGGGCCACAGGGTCAGTGCCAAAACTACTCAGCTCTGTGTTAGTGGGAAAGTAGTAGATATGCACAGATGAGTGGATATGGCTGAGTGCAGGGAACATTATTTGCAAAAAGTATGGCTGCCTGGATTTGGCCTGTGGGCATGATTTTGCTGATCCCTGGGATAAAGGACCAAAGTAGTTCTAATTGGGTGCTTTTACATGTGAGTGGAATACAGTGGGAGGTCACTTTGAGAGTCACAGGTCTGACCACAGTAGCTAGTTGATACTTGAAAAAACATTTGGGGAATAAGGTAGGTGAGGACTTTAAACTTTGTTAAATCAGCTGTTTGTTGTATGATTGGGAAGAGGGAAGATGGAGGGAGACCATTGACAACAAGAAGTTGGAAAGGAAGGGGAAAAATCAAGAGACAACTCAGAAGGGAGCTGATGGAAACAAACAGATAAAGTAGTGGGCTGGAGAGAGGAGTGCAAGGCAGGGGTTTGGTTATGATGCTCATTCGAAGAGAGATTGGCAAGTCAGGCAGTAAATGCATTTGACACCTGAGAAAGGTACCACCCTCTGCGCGTGGCCAGTTCTTTGGGTAAGCTCTGCAGCCAGAAGACAAGATGGGATCCAGCAGGTGCTCTTGCGAGGGTCAGTGGAGACGACTGTTTGGCACACCTGCTGCCTTTCTGGGCCTTCAGCTGCCCTCTCTTTCCAGTCCCAAGTCCTAGCATCACTTTGCGGAGTTGGCTGGTGAAAGTGAGATGTTAGTACTTATGTAGTGCCTGGCAGATCGTGAGGTCCATGAGTGTTGAGTGGGTGGGACTGTGTATTTGTGTGTTACTTTTCTGAAATACCTCAGAGCCTATTATAGGCATAAGGTAGAATATAATTGGGTTTCAGTTTATTTAGGTTAGGTAGTTGGAGAATAAAATCTATTTGTAAATTTTCTCTGAACTCTGATAGCTTTCCACCCTAAGATTAAAGGGGAACATTTTTGTAAGTAATTACCTTAATTTTGTGCATTTGCTCTATTCTCAATAGCATTATGTAGTCTCAGAAATAGCTACTTGAGTGAAGTACATTCATCTCAGTAACGATCACTAAGTTACACTTGTCTGAGGATGCTCAGAGCCTTGCAGAAGGCACTTTTTACATCTGGTGTGCACTTGGACGATTTCTCCATTTCTCTCTGCAGCTTCTGGAGACCAGACTGCTCACATTTGGAGATACGCGGTTCAGCTGCCGACACCCCAGCCTGTGGCCGACACTAGTGTAAGCAGCACATTTACTTAACCCTGAAAACGCGACCTGGGGTATGTTGGTGGGGTTCTGGATGTCTGCAAATATTAGGATAACTTTGTAATATCTTATGGACTGAATGTTTGTGTCTCCCCAACATTCAGAGGTTGGAGCCGTAACCCCCACTATGGCTGCATTTGGAGATAGGGTCTCTAAGGAAGAAATGAAGGTTACATGGGGTCATAGAGTGAGTTAACATTGTGTGGAGTTGTTCCCTCTCCCCCCCAAAAAAATAAGAAAGCACCAGTCTTGTTAGAGGGGAAAATTATGTATAGTAATTACTTTTTATTTTATTACTAGAGGCCCGGTGCGTGAAATTCGTGCACGGAGGGGGGTTGTCCCTCAGCCCAGCCTGTACCCTCTCCAATCTGGGACTCCTGGAGGGATGTCCGACTGCCCGTTTAGGCCCGATCCTGGTGGCTCCCAACTGCTTGCCTGCCTGCCTTCCTGATTGCCCCTAACCGCTTCTGCCTGCCAGCCTGATCACCCCCTAACCACTCCGCTGCCAGCCTGGTTGATGCTTAACTGCTCCCCTGTCAGCCTGTTTGCCCCCAACTTCCCTCCTCTGCCAGCCTGGTCACCCCTAACTGCCCTCTCCTGCAGGGTTGGTCACCTCCAACTGCCCTCCCTTGCAAGCCTGGTCCCTCTCAACTGCCCTCCCTTGCAGGCCGGGTGCCTCCCAACTGCCCTCCCCTGCTGGCCATCTTGTGGTGGCCATCTTGTGTCCACATGGGGGCAGGATCTTTGACCACATGGGGGCAGCTATATTGTGTGTTGCAGTGATGATCAATCTGTATAGTACTCTTTTATTAGATAGGATAGAGGCCTGGTACAGGGGTGGGGGCCAGCTGGTTTGCCCTGAAGGGTGTCCCGGATCAGGTGGGGGTTCCCTTGGGGTGTGGGGCGGCCTGAGCGAGGGGCCTGTGGTGGTTTGCAGGCCGGCCACGCCCCCTGGCAACCCAAGGGGAGGCCCTGGTATCTGGAATTTATTTTTCTTCTACAATTGAAACTTTGTAGCCTGGAGCGGAGCCAAGCCTGGGGCTCCGGAAGCCATTTCTGTGGCAATTAATTCACCTTCTACAATTGAAACTTTGTAGCCTTAAGCGGGTGAGCCCGACCAGGGTGTGCGGAAAGCTTTGCTTCCCCTGTTGCCGCCGGCAATCCTGTCCTGCTCTCTCAAGCTACATTCTGCCACCATTTGTTTGAATTTGTTTACCTTCTATAATTGAAACTTTGTAGCTTGAGTGGGAGCTTAGGCCTGGCAAGGGCAGGCGGAAAGCTTGGCTTCCTCTGTTACCTAGGAAACCTTGCTCTCTGTGGCTGTAGCCATCTTGGTTTGGGTTAATTTGCATACTCGCTCTGATCGGATGGTGGGTGTGGCTTGTGGGCGTGGCTTGTGGGTGTGTCAGAGGTATGGTCAATTTGCATATTTGTCTATTATTAGATAGGAGGATTTATTTTTTTTCAAACCCTTGTGTTAAGTAATTACATTTTAAAAACTTAATAGTTTACATAGACTATTAAATTGATTTTTTCTCCTTTATGATTTTGCTTGTATTAGACACAGGGCCTTTTCATGGAGTTGCTGCCTCAGGATTTGGGGCACGTGGGGGAAGCCCAGGCTGAATTAGAGAGGAGCCTTCATCATAGTGCATGACTGGAACCGCTCCAGAGGACTGCCAAAATTCTGTGTGGCCTTCCCTAGTGAGGACTCGATTACTCCCCTCTGTAGCTGCCACCCGGTGCATACAAGTCTCTTTAAATGAGGGCCACTTGTGTTCTTAACACGTTAAGTGCTCAGCCTCCTTTGTCTTCCGGATGGAAAGTATATAGTGTCAGTCACCGGTGAATGACTGGGTGCTTAACGTGTTAAGCTTCTGCTGAATTTCTTAGCAGTTCTAGATTCTGAAATAAACTGTAGTCTGTTTAAGATCTTGTTCATTTTGAATCAGTACAGTTTTTGGACAGACATTTTCTCCTTTTAATTTGGCATCCACAATGTTGAATGAGAAATATTTGGATGATATCCTGTGAACAGTTTTAAAGTGTTTTTTTTAAAAGTTATTCCTTTCCATTTTTCTTTTTCTTTTTTTAAAAATAATTTTGATTTCGGAGAGGGAGAGAGAGATAGAAACATCAAAGATGAGAAAGAATCATTGATTGGCTGCCTCCTGTAAGCCCCTAATGGGGATTGAGCCTGCAACCTGGGCCTGTGCCCTTGACTGGAATTGAACCCAGGACCATTCAAATCGCAGATTGATGCTCTATCCCTTGAGCCAAACCAGCTAGGGCTCATGTAAACAATTTTTGATTGCCTGTTTGATCACTGTATCATGCGAGTTGTATAATGTTAAGTAACTAACTTAACTTAGTGGGGTGAATTTTCTCCATTTGAAAGTGAAAGTCAATATGAGTTACATATGGGCTCCCAGTGGTCCTTCCTACATGAGAACATGTGACTCAGGGACTTGTGGTTCTGTGGATGACAGGTTCTCAGTAGGTTCTTAGTATGAAATTGGCAGTTCTTGGCACACTCCTCCGTCATTGGCAGTAAAAATGACTAAAGTTAGATTGTCTCCAAGACAGTGGCAAAAAACATAAACAATTCTCACCCTCCCACCTCTTGCCCTTTTCCAGCTTAGGGTTAAAGGTTTTACAGTTATATTTTAATATGACTTATTACATTTGTGTTTTAAATATATTTTAATTCCTTGTGTAGTTTGCTAAAATGACTTCTGTAAATGTTGTGACTCTCTTTGATCTCTCAAACATGGATCCTGATAACTAGGAATTTTTACATGGGAGCTCCAGGCCATTTTTCTGCACTCCTGCACCCTTCCCACATCAGGGTCTCCACCGCACTGTTCCAAGGCCACACTGCATGCACGGCCTGCCCCAGACCTCCCCACTCCCCTGGCAGAATTTACTCCTTTGCGTGCCCACTTGTCACTTCTTCCATTAGAATAGTTAGTGAAGAGCCTGTTAGGCTCACTGCTGCAGGACTGGGTGACAGAACTGTCACTTGTGTTTGACTCTTCCCTGCTCTCACCTCCATTTCTACCTAATACGTGATGTCTTTCTGGTTCTGGTTCCTAAATAATTCTTGGATCCACTTCTGTCTCCCTGTGACACTCCTTTTGTAACATCCACCCTGAGGTCTCCACTGAGTTTCCCCTACCCGGCGCCCCTATTCTGCATTTCCCACAGAGCCATCCAGACACCACCCCCTCTCCACCCCCGCCCCCCCCCCGCGCCCCAACCCCCCCTACTTGTGGGCCCAGGAGATAGCAAAGCTCCTCAGGAGTGGCTGTGAGGGCTGAAAGCCCCATTGCCCAGGAACCAGTGTCCCCTGAAGGAGAGTTTGGGCCACAGTGTCTCCATCAGGATGTATAGTGACTGTTGTTTTTCCCTTCTAGATGCTGTTTACCAGGCAGGAAATGGTTTACCTTGAGCAGGCTACACTCCACAGGAACACACCTTTCTTATTCGCTGTCACCGTCTCTAGTCCAGATCACTAACTAGTCTTCTAACTCAGTGATGGCGAACCTATGACACGCGTGTCAGCACTGACACGCGTAGCCATTTCTGATGACATGCGGCTGCATGCCGAAGATGAAACATTTGCTGCTCCTGAGGATGAAACATTTGCGACTAGAGTCTTGGAGTTAGTGTTTTCCTCAAAGTGACACACTACCCGAGTTATGCTCAGTTTTTTGGCGAAGTTTGACACACCAAGCTCAAAAGGTTGCCCATCACTGTTCTAACTATAGTCTCCCTGTCTCAGATCTGACTGCTCATGTCCAGCCTCTTCTCTATGAAATCAGGCATGGTCTTTGTAGCATCGAATCTCAGTGAGTCACCTCAGTGTGAGCCCTTGTAGACCCTTAGTTTCAGTTTGCATCTCCTCCCTTCTCCGGCCCCTGAGATGGGCTTGCTGCCCTGACTCCCCACCTTCTCCCTCCCTCCTGGTTCTTTTCCTAGAACTCTCCCCTCACCCCACTCCTCATCCTGCAGGTACCTCTCAGTGTCGCAGACTGCCTGCCTTACTCTCAGAGCGTCCTTTGTAGCATTTAACATTCATATGGAATAGATAATTTGTGTAATCATTTATGTTTAACTTTGCCGATAGATTGTGCGTTCTCTCCTGGACAAATTCACCTGTGTTACATCTGGCATTTCCTCTGTCTCTCATGCATTGATCAATGAGCACCCTGTGACCAGCCTCACCACCAAGCAACTCTGGGCTGTGACACTCCTCCAGGCCACGTTTCTGCCACATTCCTGGGTGACTTTCTCACTTTCCCTTCTGCAGATTTTCACCTGCCTCTTACTTTCTTGTGTCATTTCCAGCAGCACACAGACAGGGTGTAGTAGCCATCCCCTAACCCACCTGAGCCTTCTATCCCACCGGGAGCCATGGGGTGTTGGTTTTCCTATGCAGACCTCAGACTTGTCCTTGCACTCCTTGCCCTCTCCCTACACACTTCTCTAGGATACGCTGTGTCCCTGCTGGGCTTCTCGCGTCAGCATCCCATCCATGTGGCCCACCCGGCAGACACTTGCAGTCACTCCTCGGGCTCCTCCTAAATCGCTATCACAGTGTGACCCTCTCTCCACCTCACATCTCGTGTTTCTCTCATTTTCTTTCTTCCTTTTGAGTCTCATTGGCTGGGTCACCTCCTCTTCCCAATGACTCCTGGATCTCTGACACTTTACCCTCTTAGCTGCGTGTGGTTCAACCCCCAGCACTCACCTCTGTGTGGGTCACCTCTCAGCACTCACCTCTGTGTGGGTCACCTCCCAGCCCTCTCACCTGTGTGTGGGTCACCTCCCAGCACTCACCTGTGTGTGGGTCACCTCCCAGCCCTCTCACCTGTGTGTGGGTCACCTCCCAGCACTCACCTCTGTGTGGGTCACCTCCCAGCCCTCTCACCTGTGTGTGGATCACCTCCTTGCCCTCTTACTTGCTTGTAGGTTATTGCCACTCTCTCTCCTGTTTTCCTCCACACTACTCTCTAGTTGATCTTAGACCTGTGATTTTAAGGAGCATCCCTTGCTGCTGACCCCCCCAGGTTTGCATACTGTCCTCGACTCTTTAACTCCAGACTTCTATGACATCTAACTACTTACTCAATTTCTACTTGAGTGTCTTACAGACATTGCAAAACTAATGTGTGTGAAATTGAGCTCTGGATGTTTCCACAACTGCTCTTGTTTTGTTCCCTGTTTCAGCCTTTATCCTTCACCCTATTGTTTAGACTAAACACCTGTAAATCATCCATAATTTTTCTCACAGGCATTTGGATATCGGCAGATCCTGAGCTGTCTCAAAGGGTGTCTTAATTTAACCTTTCTTATCTTTACTACTACCCATCCAGGCTCCCTTCCCCTACCTGTACTTGGTGATCACCTTCTGTTAGTCTCCCCAGTATCAGTGCTTGGGTTGCTGTAACCAAGCACCACAGAAGGGGCTTAAACATCAGATGTTCCTTGTCTCACCGTCCTGGAGGCTGGAAATCCCATATCCAGTTGTCAGAGAAGGGGTCGTTTTTCCTGAGGCCTAGGACATTGTCGTGTAGGCAGCCATCTTCCAGTGACCTCATATGGCCATCTCTGTGTGTCTGTCCTCCTGTCCTCTTTTAGGGACACCAGTCATACTAGATTAAGGCCTACCCAGATGACCCCATTTTAACTCTAATTACCTCTTTTTAAGAAAATCCTCCCTACTTAGAGAGAGGAAGGGGGGAGAGAGAGAGAGAGAGAGAGAGAGAGAGAGAGAGAGAGAGAGAGAAACAGAAACATCGATGTGAGAGAGAAACATTGATTGGTTGCCTTCCGTACATGTCCCGACCAGAATAGAACCCGCAACCCAGATATGTGCCCTGACCAGGAATTGAACCGGCACCCTTTGGGTGCATAGGATGATGCGTAACCAACTGAGCCACTCAGCCAGGCCCTAATTACCTCTCTAAAGACACCATTTCGCCCAGCCGGTGTGGCTCAGCGGTTGAGCGGTGATGCAGGAACCAGGATGTCAGGGTTTGATTCCTGGTTAAGGCGCATGCCTGGGTTGTGTGCTTGATCCCCAGTAGGGGGTGTGCAGGACGTAGCCTATCGATGATTCTCTGTCATCGGTGTTTCTATCTCTCTGTCCTTTTCACTTCCTCTCACTTTAAAAATCAATAAAAACCATTTTTTCACACACTGTCACATTCTGAAGTACTGGGGGTTGAGGATTCAACATGAATTTTGGGAGACACAGTTCAACCATCCGGAATGTTCACACAGAACATTGGTTCTTTAAAGCATGCGTCAGACTATCTCTCTTCCTTACTCAAAACCATCTAGTGATTTTCCAGCACACACACAATAAAATCCAAAGTCCTTTCTATTTCTTCAAGTTTTACCTGATTTACACTGGTAACATCTCTGTAATCTCTTACCCTGCAGCTCATCTGCTCCCTTCTTGTCCTTTGCATCTTCTGTTCCCTTGGCTGGGAACACTGTTCCCCTAAATACGCCTTTGTTTTCTTCACTTCCCAAGTCAAATGTTACTTTAGCAGAGATTCCCTGATAATTTTGAATAAGAGTAGTCCTTATGACTGTCCATCCCCTCATCTTGCTTTATTTTCCTTCTTAGCACTTATTATTGCCTGAATCTGTGTGTGTGCATGTGACACGTATCCCTTTACTAGGACTGTGTGTGTATTATAAATATCACTATACTATGTGTACATGTCACACTTGTCCCTGTGTGTACACATGGCGTGTATTCCCACACTAGTGTGTGAATATACACAATACATATTTCCATTCTAATGTGTGTGTGTGCATGTGTGCATGCACCCCCACATGTGTGACTTGTCTTCCTTGTTAGCATGTTAGCTCCCTGAGGCGGGGACTTGGCCATTCTCTGGCTTCATTGCAGTAGGGGGTGTGCACCTTGCTGTTCATTGTTCCTTATACATGTCAGCAGAGTTTGTCTCCTGCTCTGTGCCCAGTCTTTGGTCTAGCACTGTGTAAGCACCTGATAAATATTTGTTAAATGAATAGATAAACATATTTTCTTAGAGAGCTAAAGCCTACAGTGACTATTATGTTTTTATTTTATCTTTAGCTTTTGACAAAAGACTTGGTTGATTTGTATGAAAAAGTGAACTTTCATATCTATTGTTTTAGCAATAGAATTCTAAGTATATCTTAGGCAGGGACTTGAGAATTGTAATATTCCTTTCTTATTATGATGAATTATTGACTTTCAGTTGCATTTGTTTAGTTTTATTACATATCTAATACATGATAAAAACTTAAAATGTTGAAAATCATTTTACTAGTATTTGCCATTTTGTTGATTAGTGGAAGTGGACAGTAGCCTATATGATGTTATAGTGGCCCTGATTTTTTTCTCTCCTTATATTTGGCTCTGGTTTTAGCCAAGCACATAATCATAAAGGTGATAAAATTTATTGAGTACCAATTATGTACCACGTACTGTGCCAGTATTGTCATAATGATGATCAAGACCTAGAAAGACAAGTGACACAGTCTGATTGTGTAGCTGTGCCAGGAAAGACCCACAGGTCTCAGGAGTTCTCTGCTTTCACCTTTAACTGCAGATATGTGGCGAGGATGAAGTTGAGTGCTCTGATAAGGATGAGCCTGATGTGGACGGAGACGTGTCCAGTGACTGTCCTACCATCCGGGTGCCATTGACTTCCCTTAAGAGTCACCAGGGAGTAGTCATAGCTGCCGACTGGCTGGTTGGGGGGAAGCAGGTGGTGACGGCCTCCTGGGACCGAACAGCAAACCTGTATGACGTGGAGACAGCGGAGCTCGTTCACTCTCTGACAGGTACTTTAGCCCTGGCCTGCCAGCAGTGTGCTTGTGATTTATGTGCATGTGTTTATATCTTACCTTGCACATTCCTTTCTGTCCAGAATTAGTTTCAGTTCTCTGGGTGCTCAGGTTGTGATTTTTCAGAAATCCTTTCTAATAGAACTGTTGGTAGCTAGTTTTATCTTTAGGGGATTTAATTGTAGCGTGTAGTATCTAGATATTTGAAATATGCTGGTGTATTAGCTTTCCGTTGCTTTATAACAGATTTCCACAAAAGTGGTGTCTTAAAATAACATGAATTTATAACCTTATAGTTTCCCTGGGTCAGGAATTTTGAGCTGGGGACTGCTTTTAGTTATCTAGTATGGTCTCCATCTAGAGGTATATTAACCATGGCCGTTTGATTTCTTCCAGACCAGCACCAGCAAGAGAGCATCTCTGCTGCACACTTTTACTATTTTTAATCCTCACCTGAGGATATGTTTTTTCATTGATTTTAGAGAGAGGAAGGGAAAGAGAGAAACATAGATATGAGAAACATCAATTGGTTGCCTCCCATACACTCCCAGACCAGGGATCAAACCTGTAACCCTGACCAGGAATTGAACCTACAACTTTTTGGTCTGTGGGACGATGGTCCAACCAACTGAGCCATAACAGCCAGGGCTGCCTGGATCCTTTAAAGGGCCCATCTGATCAGGTCAGGCCCACCAGGACATCTTTTGAATTTGATGAACTCAAAGCCACATTGTTTGGGGGCCTTAGTTATGGCTGCAAAGTCTATTTTGCCTTATAACGTACTGAGATTACCAGAATGGTAGCTCACCATATTCGCAGATTCTGCCCAAACTCAAGGGAAGGTATCAGACAGGGTGTGTATACCAGGTCATCTTAGAATTCTGCCCATCACAAATGTTTTTCAAATTTGTCAATAGGTGCATTTTCTGATTGATTGTTAAAGACTGTATTTCACAGAAGGCTCCACAAATATTATTAGAGGTCATTTGGGAAGTGAAGAACTAAGAATTAATTTGTTTGCAAGCTGAGCCTGTTAAAGAGATTTGCCAGACCATTTAACTGTTAGGATCAGGAACTGGGTTACACTCACTGAGTGTCATGATCCTTTTAAATGTACAAGTGAAAGGACTTCCAGCTCCTGAGGGAAAACTGGTCCCACTGTGACCACATGTGCTGTCATTAAATGATTCCTTGTGTTTACGTTTACAGTGAATAAATATTAGTAATAGAGACCATAAAGACTTTTTTGATTCTAGTGTTTTTTTAAGAAAGCTTGATTCTAACTGTATCTGCAGATGGGTGACCTTGCACTTTTGTCGTCTTTGGTTGTATTGTAGGGCATGACCAAGAACTCACGCACTGTTGTACACACCCCACCCAACGGCTCGTGGTAACCTCCTCCCGTGACACGACCTTCCGCTTGTGGGATTTTAGGGACCCGTCCATCCACTCTGTGAATGTTTTCCAGGGCCATACGGAGTGAGTTACAGTTATTCAATATGTCTCTTTTTAATTGTTCATGAAAAAGGTTTTATGGGTGGATATGAAAACTTGATACTTGTCTTAATTTTCAATATTAATTTCCAACTCCACTGTCTTTCAAATGGCTACTGTTTTCCTAAACGTTTAACTCCATTTTGGAGATTTCAAAGAATTTAGGATAATAAGAGAAGTCACCAGAGTTCTCTCAAAAAATTGGATGGAGACATAATGGGACATTAGGAGAGGGGATCAGAAAGGAAGCAGGAAGTACTCCAGTGTTGGCGGTGTGAGGTGGTCACACTGGAACTGTTAACAGTCACTCCCAAATCCCTGCACTGGGGTCGTTTTCATCTAATTTTGATATTCCATATATTTGCAGGGTCTGGTTTGTTCCAGGAGAAGACTCACTGACTCTCATCCTTCTCTGTCTGGCTGTCTGTTGGGCAGCTCAGGTGTACCCATATCTTAACAGAACTTTGTTCTTTCCACAAACTTGTTCTTTTCCCAGTCTGACTCTTCCCAATACAGGAAGTGACTATCTTTCTAGTTACTCATCCCACAAACCTCTCCACTCCCCCACTATGCCCCATCCAGACCAGGAGTAGGACTCCTGTCCAGTTACACCTCTCGATGTGTCCTGTCACTTGCTCCTCAGGCCACCACTGTCCCCACGAAACCATCCCTATCTCTCTCCTAGATGGCAGTGTTGTTCTGCTTGAGCCCTTGCACATCCAGAAAAGGCCATACACACATTAGTGTTCAGTAAACACTTTTTCATGAATGAATTTTTGCTCAGTTGGTTTCTCCAAAATATGGATTTTATTCATTTCATCATGTGATGTAGCAAACAAGTCTGTTTTATGTGTTGAATGTTAGATACTAAGTTTTAGATTTAATGTTCAAAAGTCATGAAGTATACAAAAGGGAACACTAGGACAGAATTTTTTAAGGAGTTTGAGATTGGAAAACAATTTGGCATCTCTCCCCCCGCTTCCCCCTTATCTCTCTCTTTTTTATATTTTTAAATTGTACTACTGATTTTTTTTAGTAGTTTAAATTATAAAACTAATATTAAGACATACATATTATAGACTTGTTGAAAAGTTCTTTGGTCTCCTTTAATTTAAGACAGTTCTCCACCCATTTCATTGTTATTTATTTATTTTTTTAAAAATATATTTTATTGATTTTTTTACAGAGAGGAAGGGAGAGGGATAGAGAGTTAGAAACATCGATCAGCTGCCTCCTGCACACCCCCCACTGGGGATGTGCCCACAACCAAGGTACATGCCCTTGACCGGGATCGAACCTGGGACCCTTTAGTCCATAGGCCGACGCTCTATCCACTGAGCCACACCGGTTAGGGCTTCATTGTTATTTTTTATGACATTGAATTTTTGTGTGAAGAAACCAAGCCTGTCTTGTAGAAGATCTGACATCATCAGTGATCCTTGCCTGAATCAGTTATTACACTGAGTGTTGCAAAGGGTGATCTTGCTAATTCTGTCATTCTTCTACACTCTTCATTAGTGTAGTTGAGGATTAGTATAGACTCAAGGACTTTTTTCTTTTCGATGGTTATAAAGTCTTAGTTGTCATAATTTTGATACTCAAGTTGTTCCAGGTTCAGTACACCCTCCTGTGGCTTCTCTGTCTCTTTCGACGGCACTCTCTCCTGTTTGAGTACATACTGCCTTTGGCACAGTAGGAGTCTGTCCTAGCCTCACCTTGTACTTCCCTACCCAACAGTGGAAAGTGCCAGCAGCTTTCCCACTAAACTAACTCTGCTCACCGCTACTGCACCGAGTTACACGTGGCCAGGGATTTGAGGACTGTGAAGAAGGGAGTTTTGAGTGTAGACAAAGGGCAGTCAGTACGTGTGCTGTGTCTCTAGGAGACAGGATGTAAGTGGACCTTTGCTATACTGACCTAACCGTCCTGTGCAGCATAGATGGACACAGAAGGACTTGTGGGTGGAGAACCAGGGAGGACTGGGGTCATGTCTGGGAAGGGGGGCAGAAATGAAGAGAAAATGGTGACAGCTGCTTTTATTGAGTCCTTGGTGTCACCAGGCACAGTGAAAACTGGGTCCTATTTGTTTAATCTTAACAGTGAGTCTATCCTCTGTTCTGTGGAGGTAAACTGAGGCACAGGGAGATAAGGTAATTTCCTGAAGATTGCCTGGGTTCTAGGTGAGGCTTGACTCTTAAGAGTGATTCCAGAAGAGTCTTTCTAACACTGTTTAGTCACATTATATTTTCACTTGCTTTATTTGTCTGAAAGATTTTATATATCTTTTGTGCTAAAAGAGCCAGGAATGTGTGTACTAGTATATTACTGGAAGTTGATGAAAGTGTCAGTTTTAGCTTTAGGAGTGTTTAATAAAGGCTGTTCTCATCTGTTTCCCTCTGATTATCCTATCTAATAAAGAGGGAATATCTGAATTGACCGTAACACCCTCACAAAGATGGCGGTGCCCACAGCCAATAAGGAGGGAATATGCTAATTGACTGCCACACCCTCAAAGATGGCGGTGCCCACAGCCATAAGATGGCTCTTTATTCCACACGAAAGTACTTTCCTGTGTTCTGTTAGCAGGAAGCCTCTAGAAATAATTGCAGTTTGGAAAAGCAGGAAGTGAGACATTTTATTTTATTTAAAAAATATTTTTATTGATTTTTAGAGAGAAAAGGAAGGGAAAGTGAGAGAGAGAGAGAGAGAGAGAGAGCAAAACATCAATCATCTACCTCCTGCTCCTGCACGCCCTCTACCAGGGATGGAGCCTGCAACCCGGACATGCCCTGACTGGGAATCATACCGACAACCTTTTGGTGCCCGGGACAATACCCAACCAACTGAGCTACGTCGGCTAGGGCAGGAAGTGAGACATTTTACAGTCTTCTGCTGAGGACTCTTGTTCTATTACTATTGCTTTTAAAAAATCTCTGGCATGGGTTCTGTAGGTTTGCACCCATATGACCAATAAAACCTTTAGAATTCATTACCTTTGCAAGTAGACCTGTGTCCCCACGCAAAGACATGCTTTTCTTACAACCAAACATGAGACCCTAATTCTTACAGAAGAGCATAGGAGTGGCTGATCTTGAGTGTGTGTTTAGCTTCATTGCTCATCTCTGATGGTCTGAGTATGGCTTCTCCAGGCAGCCCTCCTGGGATCTCTTGCTTCCCCTCAGAACCAATGGGTTTTTGTCCTAGAGGATGCCCAGCAGCCAGGCACTACCAGCCCCCCTTCTCCGCCACCCCCCCCCCCCTCCAGGGCTGGGCTGAGCTGTGCTGTTGGCATTTCCAGCATCAAGCACAGTGTCTGCCACTGCAGGGAGCAAGTTGGACATTCTTGCAGGGGTTCATCCCCCTAGTCTAGGTAGACTTCTGCATTCCTGGGTGATTTTTCTGAATCCTTCTAACCTGATTCTTTGCTGAATATTAAACACTAGAGGCCCAGTGCACAAATTCATACACTGATGGGGTCCGGCGGGCCCATCCCGATGGGAGCCCATTGGGTGGGGCCGGCTGTGGGGTCTAATGCTGGATTTCCCCCAGCTGGATCTAATTATACTTTAAGGATGGCCAAAAGAAAACCCACAGCAGAACTGTTTTGCATATCACATGCCATGAGATGAAGTTGTTTATGTATTGTTTGCAAACATATATCAAGATGGATGATGGCCTTTTAACGATTTTTGTGTTCTTCCTGTGGCTCTGCCCTCAGTTTCCCAATATGATATTCATGTCTGTTTGTTTAAAAGTTTTTCTGTTTTTGAATGTGCCTACCCTTTGCTGTTGCTCCTGGCAGCCTGTGGATCCTCTTCGCCACCCCTTTTAAAGAGAAATTGAAAGCTCACCTAATCTTCAAGGCACCACAATTTCACAAAATCTCCACCCAGCCTCTCTACATTCCTCAGCAAAGAGCCACCATCCCGTTAATGCTTAGGTCGACTTTTTGGCTAATTTGGAAGGTCTCTTGGGGCTGCAGGCCGTGGAGGGAGAATTCCACACCTTGGCTGCAGTATTAGCAGAGCCCTCTGGAGACTCTGGTTGGGGAAAGAAGGGACTGATAATTATTTTCTTGTGCTTTCACTAAATGTACATGAACCAGGGAGCCAAGCAGTGATTTTGGGGTGTTGGGGGCCGCTTGGGGGTGGGACCGGCTGGGGTGAGGGGCTGCAGGTGGTTTGCCGGCTTGCCCTGCCCCTTATCAGGTTGGGGGGGCCCACTTGGGGGTGGGGCTGGCCCGGGGAGGGGCTACAGTCGTTCTGGTCATTCTGGTCATTCCGCCATTTGGTTGCTGGGCTTTTATTATATAGGATAAAACTTAGGTGTGCAGTTCTCATGGCTTTGCTGTTCTTTACTTGGTGTTGTCCTAAAAAGTCTCATGTGGAGTATTGTTTTAGTGGATCAGTATTTCTTAAAAATACATGACCATTAGCCATATATATATATATATATATATATATATATATATATATATATGGCTAATATACTAAGTGTCCGACTCTCCAACTGGTCACTATGATGTGCACTGACCACCAGGAGGCAGACGCTCAATGCAAGAGCTGCAGTGACTTGGCAGCGGCGGTTCTCAGGTGACGCACCCCAAAACCAGAGAGGAGGAAGCCCGATTCCTCGTGGGGCTGTGCGATTCCACCTTCAGCCGTGCGTTATGTTGTTGCTGAGGCACTGTTGGCCCTGAATCTGATTTATGGCATACTTGCGTTTGCGTTCCACACCTTGTACGACAGCAACTTTGCAGAGCGCCCTCTCGCGCTCCGGGACCCTTTGGGGGGGGGGGGGCGGATATTGGAGAGCCGATTTCGGCCCGATCCCCGCAGGCCAGGCCAAGGGACCCCACCTGCCGGAGGGACCCCGCTCACTCCAAAGACACTGGGAGGGACCACTGGAGGTTGGCTCCAGGGCGTGTCCGGCCCGTCTCACCCAGTCCTGCCCTGCTGACCAGCTTCTAATTAATTTCCTTTCAGTGTTCACGAATCTGTGCACCAGGTCACTATATTTCATGTTAACTTGTATATTTCATGTTAACTTGATGTAGAACACACTTTGGAAAATTATATCTCAACATATTGTCATTTCTAGGAACTCAACACAAGTTTCTTAGTGACGTATATTAGAATCTCATGTCTTTCATGATGTAATTTACTTAACCATCCAGTTAATTTGAATCTCTGTGTGTTGTGTTTTGTTGTCTTAAGGCAAGATGTAGCCGGACAGGCTTCAACATTACTGGCCTAGTTTTATAACTAGTTTCTCTAGGAGCTGGGAGGGAGATGATTTTTGTCTTTTCATTTTCACTGTTTTCTCTGTACTTTTACATAGATTCTAGTTTTTTTTTTTTCTGAAAAATAGAGTTTGAGACTTAACACTTTGCTAATAAGATGAAAATCTGTTACCAAGTGGGTTCCCTTGAAATCTGTGCTGCATCATTTTTGCTGGACAGGGTCGGAGCTCCTTGATGTAAGCTCTGTTTAGGCTTTCATCGTGGATTGTTAGAAAGGAAAAACATGCACATGTCTTTTTCTTTTTTGATGTCTTATATTTACTTTTACTCTGTATTATGAAATGTCTTTATTATAAAGGGAATTTTTCCGTAACAGGATTTACTTGTGTAACTGTGGCTGTTGTTATGACTGGCTTAGCTGTTAGTGACCCAAAGTGTACCAATTTATATGAAAAGTAACTATAGATACTTTATATAACTGTTTCCCTAATAGCAGGAATTGAGAAACTGTAGTGTGTACTGTCTTGGAAATAATAGAAATGTTTAATGGGGAAATTTGGGAATGTCCAGATGCCTGGAATTCTCCAGCTGTTGGCAGTTTATTTCTCATACTAGTGGCCCAGTGCATGAAATTCGTGCACATTAAAAGGGGATTAATTAGAGGAAATATATATATATATATATTTTAAAATATATTTTTATTGATTTTTTACAGAGAGGAAGAGAGAGGGATAGAGAGTTAGAAACATCAATGAGAGAGAAACATCGATCAGCTGCCTCCTGCACACCCCCCACCGGGGATGTGCCTGCAACCAAGGTACATGCCCTTGACCAGAATCGAACCTGGGACCCTTCGGTCCGCAGGCCGACGCTCTATCCACTGAGCCAAACAGGCCTCGGCTAGAGGAAATATTTTAATATTGCTATTTGCCCTTTCTCTATAAGTGTCAGAGATAAAAGAAAATTAGTAAAATGTATATGAAAATCTTCCTCCTGTCAGAGTCTGGGGTGCACCATGGGACCCAGAGTCAAGTCCCCACCCACCCATGTGTGCTTCAAAATTGCGTGAGACCCAGACCCGGCTGCCCCACCCCTCCATTGGGCTAGATCCAGACCCGGCTGGTCCCACCCTTGTCAAGCCCTGCTGGGTGGGGGGCTCAGCCTCAGGTCCCCTGGCCCGGCGCTGGGAGAGGGGTGCAGCCTCAGGTCCCCCGTCAAGCCCTGCCGGGCGGGGGATGCAGACTCAGGTCCTCTGGCCTGGTGCCTGGATGGGGGGTGTGGCCTGAGGTCCCCCATCAAGCCCCACCGGGTTGGGGGTGCGGCCTGAGGTCCCCTGGCCTGACGCCGGGACGGGGGCATGTCCTGAGGTACCCCGGCCTGGCGCTGGGGCAGGGGAGCAGCCTGAGGTCAGCCCAGCACTGGGGCGGGGGGCGCACCTTGAGGTACACTGTCAAGCCCCGCCCGGTGGGGGGGCGCAGCCTCAGGTCCCCCGGCCTGGCGCCAGGGCAGGAGTCGCGGCCTCAGGTCCCCTGGCCCAGTGCTGGGGCGGGGGGCGCGGCCTGAGTTTCCCTGTCAAGCCCCGCCAGGTGGGGGGTGCGGCCTGAGGTCCCCTGGCCTGGCGTCATGGCTGGGGGAGCAGCCTGAGGTCCCCCGGCCCAGCACCGAGATGGGGGGCGCGGCCTGAGGTCCCCCATCAAGCCCTGCTGGGCGGGGGGCGTGGCCTGAGGTCCCCCGGCCTGGCGCCAAGGTGGGGGGCGCGGCCTGAGGTCCCCTGGCCTGGCGCCGTGGCTGGGGAGCAGCCTGAGGTCCCCCGGCCCAGCACCGAGATGGGGGGCGCGGCCTGAGGTCCCCCATCAAGCCCTGCTGGGCGGGGGGCGCGGCCTGAGGTCCCCCGGCCTGGCGCCAAGGTGGGGGGCGTGGCCTGAGGTCCCCCGTCAAGCTCTGCCAGGTGTGGGGGTGTGGCCTGAGGTCCCCTGTCAAGCCCCACAGGGGTGGGGCGGGGGAGGGGCACAGCCTCAGGTTCCTGGTGATTGCTCGTTAAGGGAACTTGGCCTCCGCTGTGCGTGCAGCCATCTTGTGTTACGGAGACCCCGCTTCCGCTGTGGGCACAGCCCCTGCCTCCACTGTGGGTGCCGCCATCTTTTTGGCGGAGGTACGGTCAATTTGCATATTCCCTCTTTATTATATAGGATGTTTCTGTCCTCATCCTCAAAAGCTAGGGCTAAAATCCTGTGGTTCCATCTGAAATAAGCTAAACCCTTATATAGTCATTATTTTCACATGATGCCATTCTTTAGTAAGTGAGCTGACTATCTGAAGCAGTCTAGTTGGGTAGCCTGCCTGCCCCTTTGCTGTGTATTGGTACACGCTCTTCCGGGGTGGGACTCCATATACAGGTCATTCCAGGACTATTGCCCTGGGGGCTGTGGATGCACAGACATTTTTGCAAGAAACTCTTGCTATGATAAAACTTATTTTTAGATTAAATCCAGTTAACTGCCCTTTGAAAGGAGTGTGAGACATTCCCATTTTAATTGTTTTCTAATAGGAGGACCCAGATTCTTGCCTTCCAGCACCAGTGCCTTCCCTGTGGAGCTTGGTAGAAGGTCCCCTCACCCCCTTTTTTTAGTTTAGTTTTGTTTCAATTACTATAAAAAGGGACTGACAGTTGAGGCTGTCACAGGGCCATTAAGCTTCCCCCACGGGTGGCCAGTGACTCTAGTCTATACCCAACTGATGGTATTTACAAGTGTGAATAAACTCTGGCATTGAAAAAATCTGAAATTAGCTCAATATGGATAAAACATTTGAAACACCAAGTTTTTTCCTTTTTGCTTTCTTTCCATATACTTGTAACTTTACTTCCCCATGTGAACTTCAGCACTTCTAAAGAAAGCAAAACACCACAGCTAACAAGGCGTTAAAAATATTAGTTAAAAAAATTATAATGTTTGCTCTAAAGTTATGCCAGTTTCGTATGCTTTTATTGCTAAGGTCTAGATTATGTGCTTTGAATTTTGTGTTGTGTTATTAAGTTTTTTGTATGCTTTTAAAGAGAAAATGTGTCATATGTTTTGACAGCTTGACATTTATAACCAGGTGGTGGTTGATTTTTCACTGTATTGAGTTCTGTGCTTGGTCAGTGAGTCAGGTGTGTGCGGGCCTGTGGTGGGGCGGGCAGCCGTCTGTCGGCACACTGCCTTGGAGGTTTCGTTTTTGTACTAAATATCTCCCCTGGGTATTTGGCATAACACATATGAAAATGTCATAACTTTAAAGCAGTCATAATTTCTAAGGGCTTTTTATGAATTTTGGTAGACTGCACTTGGTTTGTAAACTCATTATTCTTAGAGATAGTTTTTAAGCCCTTGCCTGTGGGAACAGGAGGTGCTGTACTTTGAGGTTTCTTGTAGGGGCTGTAGGACGGCCCCAGAAGTGCCCCGGGGCTGGAATTACTGCCCAAGAAAGAAAAGGACCTGCAGGATTGCAGCAGCCTCAAAACTAAACAGAATCTAAAGCCCCTCTCAGCTTCGTGTCCCCTTAACCCATATATCTGGAAGTCTGGTTTTATCTTCTTAATTAGATAGATTGGAATAATTTTATTTAAGAAAGTGTAGAGACATGTAATTCCTGGCAATAGTTTGTTGGTATCTAAGGTTATCATAAAACCAAGGACTCAGATGGACAGTGTGCAGCCCCATTTCAGTTTTTTCCAGCTTCATTAGCGTATACCTACTACCCAGGTTCAACCCAAAGTATAGCTTATAGTTTAAGAGGAGGTTTAATACTTCTCCATTTACCCTTTTAAAATTTCTCATTTAAAAAAGGGCTGATCAGTATGTAATAAAATAAGGACTTTAAAGAAATTAGTGCAGTTAAATCACTCTACTTCTCGGCTTTGTTAGGAGCAATTCAGGTTGCTTCTCTTTTATTGAGATGACCTAGAAAAGAATTGTCAGGTTATTAACAAACTAAAAACATGCCATCTGCATTGTTACAGACTCATGAAGACAGACATGAGCTGTGTCTGGATCAGGTTCCACGTGTTGGTAAAAACCACTGAGCAGTATGCGCAGTTAGCAGAGTAGGGAAGGGAGCTGCTGCCAGAGGTGGGGCTTATCTTTGGAAAGATGATGGTGTTTATGGTCTGTGCGCTTAGGCCCTGCACTTGGAGCCTAGGTGGGTTTACATCACCCATTCGACATCTGTGCTTTCTCCTGCTCTGCTATGTGTGGGAGCTGCAGGGTTTTACTCTAACACCCCACTGGGCCCTTCAAAGTCATTCCTCAGACAACCAACATGTAAAATGTGTGAGTTACACATGACCTAGAAAAGAACCAGGCAGCTACCACTTGGGTGGCTCTCCTAAATGAATAAGGAAACACAAGGTGTTGAAGGGCTGTGATGATAACTAATTCTGAAGTTTTTAAAGTAAAATTTTACTTTCAGTTATCTTCCCTGCTACGTGTGGAACCCAAGGATGCTTCCTGGGGCCACATAATTTTGCTCCTTTCAGTCTTTCAGAGTGCAACTCAAATACTTGATTTCAAAAACATTAGTTATGGCTTATTTTATACGTATATGTATATACCTATCTGCACACATGTCACATTCCGTGTTGCTGGTGTCACTTCTGATGAACATGTTCACACATATGTGCATATCTGCACATACATCACAATTTGTGTAGCCCATGTCACTTCTGATGGGCACCCTGCACACGATTATACCTATCTGCACATGTCACATTCTTTGTAGCCTGTGCCATTTCTCGTGGGCATACATGTATCTGTTTGCACACAATCTTGGGCTGTAAGGGCTGTGTTCGGTGGTCACCCCATTTTCTAGTTTGAGCAACACTTCAGGTCAAACTTCCTCTGTTACCAGTGAAGGAAAGAGTCTCCTGGGGAGGTGGAGGGGTGTCACTAAACACCCAGGACTGGACATGCAGTTCCATGTGATGTCTTTCTTAACAATTAAAGCAACAGTGACTTTCTTTCAACTTGGCAGTTTTTGGCTAATCTAGTATATTTCAGAGTAAAAAACTTGCAGTTCTTGATTTATTTCTGACTTTTATTTTTCTAACTATTCTGATAAATAGGGCTTGTCTGTATCATATTACCTTCAAAGCTGATGTAAAATTTTTTTCCTTTTGGAAGATTAAAAAAATGAAACCTTTGAAATTCCTTTCTTCCCAGTTTTTAACATGGTGATGTCGAAACATTGGCTGTTGTTGGTGAGTATTATAATAGGCAAAGTCTTGGATTCAGAAAATAAGGGAATGGAAAATCAGGTGATTAAAACCAGAGAGAGAGATCATTCCTCACCTAATTTAAATGGAAATTCATTCTCTCAGATTTCTGTAAAATTACTGAAGCCATTGCAGCTACTCAGAACTTATGGTTCTCTGTTATATTATTCAGTAAAAATGAAACAAGGGTCAGTTTTCACAGAAAGGAAGTTAATCTTGACCTTGGTATTACAAGCAAGAAATCAGCATATAAACCCTACTCATTTTATCTTCTCTGTAATCATTTTAAATCAGGGCCGGTGTTCTGGGCTGATTGGGGCCGGCCGGCCAGGGGGAGGGACCGCGGGAGGTTGGCCGGCCGGCCCCGATTACAGGGGGGGAGGGACCACAGGAGGTTGACTGGCCACGGGATGTTGACCGGCCGCGGGAGGTTAGCTGTGGGAGCGCACTGACCACCATGGGGCAGCTCTGCATTGAGCGCCTGCCCCCTGCTGGTCAGTGCGTTGTCATAGCAATATATATACTAGAGGCCAAGTACATGAAAATTCATGCACTGGAGGGGGTGGGTCCCTCAGCCTGGCCTGCCCCCTCTCACAGTCCGGGAGCCCTCAGGGTTGGGAGGTGAACTGGTGATCAGGGGAAGGCGACACCCCATCACACCTCTGCTGCTGCCACTGCCAGCAGCGCAAGCCTTGCCCCGGCCCTGGTTACCTGAGCCTCGGGTGGCTCTGGATGGCTGGGCAGCCGCCATCCGAAGCTTGCCTGCGCCTCGGGCCGGCCCTGGGTGGCTGGGGGGCTGAGGGGACTGGGGGACTCCGGAGGCAGGCGCGTGGAGCGGCTGGGTGCCTGCTGCCCCGGCAGGGCTGAGGGAACTGGGCGCCGCCATCTTGTGGCTGTGGGCACTGCCATCTTTGAGAGTATGGCAGTCAATTAGCATATCCCCTCCTTATTGGCTGTGGATGCTGCCATCTTTGAGGGTGGGGCAGTCAATTAGCATATTCCCTCTTTATTAGATAGGACTAGAGGCCCGGTGCACGAAATTCGTGCACAGGGGGTGGGGTGGGGTGGGGTCCCTCAGCCCGACCTGCACCCTCTCGAAATCTGGGACCCCTTGGGGAATGTCCAAGAGGGACGGCAGTCGGACGTCCCTCTCGCAATTTGGGACTGCTGGCCCCAACTGCTCGTCTGCCTGCCTGATCGCCTCTAAGCACTCTGCCTGCCTGATCGCCCCTAACCACCTCTGCCTGCCTGATCGCCCTTAAGTGCTCTGCCTGCCTGATTGCCCCTAACTGCCTCTGCCTGCCTGATCGCCCCTAACTGCTTGCCTACCTACCTAACCGCTTTCTGGCGAGTGGCCGGCCGGGTGAGGGGCATGGTCGTTCCGGTCTCTGGTCGTTCCGTTTCGGTCACTGGGCTTTTATTATATAGGATATATATTTCAGAGAGGAAGGGAGAGAGAGAGAGATAGAAACATCAATGATGAGAGAGAATCATTGATTGGCTGTCTCCTGCATGTCCCCTACTGGGGGTCAAGCCTGCAACCCAGGCATGTGCCTTTGGTCAGAATTGAACCTGGGACCTTTCTTTTTTTTCTTTTTTTTAAAAATATATTTTATTGATTTTTTACAGAGAGGAAGAGAGAGGGATAGAGAGCTAGAAACATCGATCAGCTGCCTCTTGCACACCCCCTACTGGGGATGTGCCGCAACCAAGGTACATGCCCTTGACCGGAATCGAACCTGGGACCCTTCAGTCCGCAGGCCGACGCTCTACCACTGAGCCAAACCGGTTTCGGCTGAACCTGGGACCTTTCAATCTGCAAATTGATGCTCTATTCACTGAGCCAAACCAGCTAGGGCTTGACACTCTTTTTTTTTTTCATACAAACTTATTTATTTGGATTTTTTATATTTCAAATTATTGATACATTCAAAGAGTAATTTTAATCTCTATAATTTTTCATGGTGTGATAATTTTTGAAACATTCACCCACATGAAGACCTGGTTTACATTCACATGTTTCGCAAATATAAATCGTCTCTCTTCTTCCTCCTTTGATTTTTCTGTGGGCTTGACACTCTTAAAGCTACTTTTGGAGCCTTTCTCTCTGGTCAGTAGTAAAGCTGGTCATTGCAGGGTTTTTGTTTTTTTAATCAGCAGCACATTCCAGCCACTAGAACTAGACTGCAGGCCCTAAAACTGCAGCGTGTTTCTTTAAAGCCAGGACCACTGCCATCTTCTCCACTAGAGTGTCAGCATCATCAGGAGTGGTTTCACCCCTCTCTGTTGGGGGTTCTCTTACAGAAAGCAGGCCTGGCACATCGTAGCGCTCAGAATCCTCCTTGGATGGACAGTTCTACCAGTAAATAGAAAGGAAATCTCCCAGTTGTCCTGAAGAGGGAGGTGTAGAGAGGAGAGCAACCAAGTGAGAATATTTAGTGGCTGGCGTAGTTGGTGCCTGAACATCATTTTTCAAGGAAAGAGTGGAATTTTCAATCCTGAAAAAGAATCACATGTGATACAAGTTTGACTCTTCCTTTGAATTTTTATTTATTTATTCTTTTAATCTTAGGGTCTGTTTTTTGGGGACTTAGCCATCAAGGAATATTCAGAAGTGTGTTTATTTGAAGAAGTGTCCTGTTCCTCTTTGAGGTATCTGAGGTTGTACGGGACAGGCTGACATGAGCTCCTTAAACTCTGCCAAGTGCACACGATAGGAAAAGCCCTGGAGGGCATGCTCTCCAGGATCCTGCCATGTCTCCTGAATGCTGTCATTTGTTAGATGCTTAATTTCTAAAACAGTTTGTGAAGTGGTGGTGACCTGGAAAGGAATGTGATGATCTGCTGGCTTTGTACACAGAGGCCATGATAGGGTCAAGTGGCGTGTGCAGGTTTCCTGTGTAGGCGTGTGATCTCTACCTTGGCTGGTGGGAAAGTGCTGGGGGTCCATTTGTCACATCAGCCTCTCCTGGACACACAGGTGTTGGACCTGCACGTTCACATGAACACTGCAGCGCACCTGAACAGGGGGACGGCCATTGAGAAGGCCACACTGGTTGCTGCTTTTCACAGATGCCTCTGTGGACTGGGGAGATGCAGCCTGTGTTCCAGGGAAGGGTGCCCTGCCCTTTCTGTTCCCGGATGGAGTGCCTGCTCTCTAATCCAGCCGTCGCCAACCTTTTGGACCTCATGTACCACCGGTTGGCGACCGCTGCTCTAGTCTGTTCCTCAGATGCAGAAGGATGACTCTGTTTTGTGGGGAAGTACACCTTACAGTAGGAAACGGGTGCTCTGCAGTCAGGTCCTGACTCGGAGCCAGGAAAGCATCCTGCTTCAGCATTTCACAGGCCAGCGTTTTCCACATCATATATTTTTTTTCTTAGCCATGAAATTCCGGCAGATTGTTATGCAAAACAGTTTTGTGTCTCTGTGTGACTGGGAAGACAGCTGTTAGTCCTAATGAGGAGTGCTAGCATTACAGTCTTTCCGTCGATTGAGACCCGCGGAGAGAGCGGAATGTTCCAGATCGGGCAGTGGTGTGCGGTGAGGAGGTACCGCACTGTCAGCTGGAAGCACATGCTCGGCTGCTCGCAGCGACAAGATAAATGAGTCTACTGGAGTCTGGCAGAGTCTGAGCTTTTCCAGTGTGCGGCCATGGGGGCCCGCTCCCCGTGGGACCTGAGTTGAGGGTGCTGTCTCTGTGCCAGCTTTTCCCTTTGATGGCCCACAATACCTGTCAGGGCTGTGATTTATTAAAAACCTAATGTCTTTCAGCGTTTCATTAACATAGGGTTCGATGGTCTTTTGTGGAGACTTTTCCCATTAATTTAGCAGAATGATAACTGAAATGTAACTTGGCCCAAACCTCCCGAAGACTAGTTTTCAGAACAGCCCCGAGTCGTGAGCTGCTCCCAGAGCTCTGCCAGCAGTTTCTTTACACCTGTCTGTGATCTCTGCAAGGAAGAGGAGCAGCACCTCATTCTAGTCAAGCTCTGGCATTGCTTTTTAAATAGGGAGTTCAGATGGTCACTGGTCCGGTGCTCCAGGTTCCCCATTTCCCCCTTTCTGCCCCTGTCACACATGATGTCCCTCGGTGTAGCACAGCGGCTGATGTTCGGCAATGTAGCACCTAGGGAGGGGACGTGACTGGTGTCGGGTAGGCAGAGGTAGAGGCTGCTCAGCCCAGGTGCACAGGGCACCCCATGAGCAGTGGTCACCTGAATGTTGACAGTACCGGGTTGAAACCCACCTGACAGGGACTCAGTACAAATTTGACGCTGGTGGAGCAGTTTTAGGTCTAAGGTCTGGGTAGCACCTGGGTTTTCTGAATTTGAGTTTATCTCTTGTTTTAAACTCTAAGAGAAATAAAAGTAGTTTGAAATTATTGTGAGAAATGATGAGGTTTTATATGTAAGATAGTATTTATTCGTAGTTAATTTTTTTTTGCCTCTGAAAAAAATATGGCTCTTAAATATTGTGGGAGGCTGTTATTTAGGGCCAGAGTTGTCAGGAATGGTGAGATTGTTTTCTTGACCCTTTCTTGTTATCTTTATTATTATTATTATTATTTTTAATGAATCTTTATTGTTCAGATTACAATTGTTTCTCCTTTTTCCCCCCATATCTCCCACTACCCAGTTCCCACCCCCCCTCTGCCCTTACCTCCCCCCCACTGTCCTTATCCATAGGTGTATGATTTTTGTCCAGTCTCTTCCCATACCCCCCACACAGACACCCCTTTCCCCCTGAGAATTATCAATCCATTCCCATTCTATGCCTCTGATTCTATTAAGTTCACCAGTTTATTCTGTTCCTCAGATTTTTAATTCACTTGACTTTTAGATTCACTTGTTGATAGATATGTATTTGTTGTTCATAATTTTTATCTTTCTTCTTCTTTTTCCTCTTTTTAAAGAATACCTTTCAGCATTTCATATAATACTGGTTTGGTGGTTATGAACTCCTTTAGCTTTTTCTTATCTGTGAAGCTCTTTATCTGCCCTTCAATTCTGAATGATAGCTTTGCTGGGTAGAGTAGTCTTGGTTGTAGGTTCCTGCTATTCATCACTTTGAATATTTCTTGCCACTCCCGTCTGGCCTGCATGGTTTCTGTTGAGAAATTAGCTGATAATCGTATGGGAGCTCCCTTGTAGGTAACTAACTGCTTTTCTCTTGCTGCTTGTAAGATTCTCTCTTTGTCTTTTGCCCTTGGCATTTTAATTATGATGTGTCTTGGTGTGGTCCTCTTTGGATTCCTCTTGTTTGGGGATCTGTGTGCTTCCTGGACTTGTAAGTCTATTTCTTTCATCAGGTGGGGGAAGTTTTCATTCATTATTTCTTCAAATAGGTTTTCAGCATCTTGCTCTCTCTCTTCTTCTGGCACCCCCATAATTCTGATGTTGGTTCGCTTGAAGTTGTCCCAGAGGCTTCTTACACTATCTTCAACTTTCTGAATTCTCTTCTCTTCATACTTCTCTGGAGCAGTGTCCTTGGCCTCTTTGTATTCCAAATCTTTGAGTTGATGCTTGCGATCCTCTAGTCTGCTGTTGGGTCTCTGTATAATATTTTTTATCTCAGTCAGTGTATGTTTAATTTCTAGTTGGTCCTTTTTCATATCTTCGAGGGTCTCATTGAATTTATCGGCCTTTTCCATGAAATTCTTGAAAAACCTTATAACCGTGGTTTTGAACTCTATGTCCAGTCGCTTGTTCTCCTCCATTTCTTTGGTTTGTGATCTGTTTCCTTGCCTCCTCATTTCGCTGCTTCCCTGAATTGGTAGGGTAGCTTTGTGTACTAGATGTCCTATTGGTTCAATGGGTCAGCCTCTCAGTTACTTGAGGTGGACACTCTTGGTGTACCCTTGTGAACTGTGTGTCCCCCAGCAGGAGCTACAGCAAGAACTAGTTTTCTCCTCCTTTGCTTGGGCGGTTTTGGAGCAGTCTGACTGGAGCTGCAGTTTATTTGGTTAAGCTGCCACAGAACAGGCCATTTATATGCAAAAGCCGCTGTGTGGAGCCTGGGCAGGTTTGTAGAATGTGCGGGGCGGGCCTCAGGGCGGGGCGGGATCTCAGGGCGTCCCTAGACTGGGGCGTGGCCAACGGCAATGACTGGCGTCAGCCGTCTCTGCCTTTCCACGTTTCCAAGTCCCTGCGCCCCGCGTTCCAGCGCAGTAAAACAATGATTGCTGGGCGCACCTCTGCAAAAAAGTCACTCTCACTTTCTGACCCGATGACCGAGAGTCCAGCTTTTCCCCGTAGGTGTCTGGGTCCCCCGCGAGTCCCCAGAAACTGGGTTTCAGAGTGATCGGGAGCTTGTCTCCCTGCGGGTTGAAGAAAAACCGCGCGCCCAGTTGCCTGCCGCCAGCCTGATTCGCGCGCCTCCGTACCTCAGCTTTTCAGCGTTTGTGCTCCTTTCTCTCCTTAGTTGTAAATCTTCCACTCAGCCAGCTTTCCCGTGGTTCAGGGTGGTAGACGTTTTGTCTTTTAGTTGTATTTTTGAAATTGTTGTTCGAGGCAGCAGATTAGTTGTTTAACCATGCCACCATCTTGGTTCCTCCTCCCCTTTCTTGTTATCTTTAAAGTTTGTTCCTTCTTATTGAGGTATAAATGACGAGTAAAAATTGAGTATATTTAAGATACACAATGTGGTGTTCTATATACGTTTCCACTGAAATGATCACAGTCAAGTTAATTAGCACATCTGTCATCTACCATGGTTACCTTTTCTGTGTGTGTGGTGAGGTCATTTCAGATCCATTCCCCCAGCAGATTTCAAGTACATGTTATGGTACTAACTACTGTCACCATGCCGAACACTAGATGAGGTTCTGACCCCGTGCCCTTTACTTGTAGCACCGTGACCTCTGCTGTGTTCACCGTGGGAGATAACGTCGTTTCAGGCAGTGATGACCGCACTGTGAAGGTCTGGGATTTAAAGAACATGAGATCCCCCATTGCAACCATTCGTACGGATTCTGCCATCAACAGGTGAGGGAAGCTGCTCATTGCTTAGATGTTTATTTGACTTGATAGGGTTGATTGTAGTACAATGTCTTGTCCATGTGACAATTAAATGAACCTTGGGAAAGTGGTTTAGACTCCTGGGGAAATATTTGTCATTGATCCTCTAATGCAAATTCAGTATTCGTAAACACTGAAACTTAAGTATACAATCAGGTTGGTGTAGTGGGCTTTGAGAATAAGAATGAGCCAGTTATGGCCCCTCTGTTTTGGTGACATGCTGCACATGTGAGTTGCATATAAGCAGCTTGGCCTCTGTATCCTAAAGCTGCAGACACATAATACTCACTGTTGTGTTTGCCATGAAGTGTGCATAGTATGGAATACCGTGGTGCTGTCACTGTTTTATATGGAACCTTCTTTTCTCTTTGTAGGATCAATGTATGCGTTGGCCAAAAAATCATCGCCCTCCCCCATGACAACCGACAAGTCAGATTGTTTGATATGTCCGGCGTGCGGCTGGCACGGCTCCCCCGCAGCAGCCGGCAGGTAACTGTGCTGGTGATGCATGTTCACAGAGTCTCAGGTCTTCTCCGTCATCAGTGACTCCTGGACGTACACTGGGAGACACACATGTGGTTTTAGTTTCCTAATAGCCACTTTAAAAAAAGCGAGAAGTTACTTTAACAATATATTTAACTAGATAAACCCAAAATAATAACATTTGAACATGCCGTCAATATAAAAATATTAGCAAATTTACACTCTTACTTTCTTATTATATATTTGATCTGTATTTAGAGTTCCTAAAATTTATCATTGAAAATGTTAAAATGTTTCCCAGTACCTGGACTGAACATTAGTTTTTAAGTTTAATCTAAATGAAATCCAGCATTTAGTTCCTTAGTATCAATAGCCACGTCTCAGGAACTCACTTTTGCGTGGGTTAGTGGCCTCCGTACTGGAAAGCAGTTTTAGATATTTTCAGTTGAACTTGTGCAAATTGGAAATATATTAAAGGACAATGGGTGGCCAAGCAGAAGCGGGAGCTCCTTAAGAAAGGACCCTCCACCCCTAGCCAGGAACCCCTTTCCATGGTGGGTTGCCAGGACAAACTCCATTGTAGAAGAGACTTTCCTGGGCGCTAGGACTTGCATTCAGCCCAGATCGTGCAGTGCAGGGGTGTTGGGTCAGTGTATACTGAGGTGTTTGCACCACCTGTCACAGCTTCCTGGGCTGTGGTATCAGCTCAGACCTGCTGACTCAGTCTCTGAGGGAAGCCTGGGAACCTGTGTTTAGATTCGTTCCCTGAGTTGCTCCAGATTTGAGGGCAAGTCCCAGAGTGAGTGACATACTGGCTCCTTTTGTAGGGGAATTGGATGTAGCTGTGGTAACAACAGCCAGTGTCCTCCCCTCCCCTTCCCGCTTATGAAGGCAGCCTCTCTGCAGGCTTTGTGCCTAACGGAGCCCCACCACAGTCACACTCTCCTTGGCTACTTTCCGCCTTTTCTGTGTGTCACTGTGATACCTTATTCTCCCACCATGGCTGCATCTCGGTGGCTGCTCATGTCCCCTTCAGGGCAGAGCTTCCAAGTGCAGTCATGAGCTGCAGTCTGCCCCGTGGGAGGTGGGGCTCAGGAACTGCAGACCCAGGCGATTCTGGGGTTAAGTGGTCAAGTGGCATTTGCTACCAACAGAGCAACAAAGCAATGGCACCAAGTTTCCAAAAGCCCTGTGTATTCAAGACACGGTTGGTTCTTCTCTGTGTAGCTCCTACGTGTGCTGTTTGAAGTTAGTGACTGAGCTTCTTAATTATGAGTGCAGGTCACAGAAAAACTACTCATGAAATTAGGGTAACTACACAAAGCTAGAGTTTCTTGTCTGGGATTTTTGTGTTTGGGTAACTGCTGAGCATCACTGATGTATCCTAAACATCTCTCTCTTTACTCTTTTATTTTGTTTATAGCTGTGCCTATGCAGTACATAAAATTGCTGTGCAACATGGAAAGCCAGCATTTACAAATAAATGTATGAGTGTGCATGACTTCATTACTTTGAGAATATTTCTCCTCAAAAAAATAGAGAGATTTCAGCAGTTGTTGGTGGAGCTAATTCTGTGGGCACAACTTTATTTTTAATTATCTGTTAACATTCAACCCTGTTGGAATTGTAGAATTCCTCTGTGCTTGGCCTTATTTCCCCCTAAAGTGGTTTGTGAAAATACTTACCTTTAAGGTTAATGGATAACATTTCATTTCATTCTGAACCTGTAACATTTCAGATGAATCAGTATGCTTTTCAGTCTCACAGAACCACAGCTAGAAATCCCCGGTTATGTTGTCCCAGCTTCTTTCAGCTAACAGCTTTATAAGGAGACAATGAAACTCAGTTCAAGTTGGTCACTAGAGTAGTAGGGGCTTAGGATATGGAATTGTTTTACTTTGGGGAAAGTGTAAATGCCATTTCCCAGAGTGTGGACTGTGATCAGGAACTCAGGGAGGGGCTGGTACAGTGTGCAGTGAAAGGTGGGTCTACAGATAGCGCACAGGATCTGGGCTGCAGGAGTGGAGAAGTGTTAGCGTGGCTCTGTGACTCTAGGAGGGCACAGAGTGGTTTCAAAGTCTGCATGTGCCCCGAGCCTTTTTTGGGTCATGTCTGTGTGCTCTGGGGGGTGTACATGAGATAAAAGGGTGACTCACCTGTGCGGGCTCCCAGTTCAGGCAGGACTGAGATCCTGGATTGGACCCACATTTGCAGGTGCCGTCTGGTCCTTTCCCTCACTAGGTAGTAGGACGTGATCTCAGTGTTGGCCCAGTGAGTGTCTTGAGTTTATCATCTTGAACTAGTTCTTTCCAGAGGCTTGATTTTTACTGTCAGCTAGTGGATGCTTATGCATTCTCTCTTCTCAAGTTCCTAACAAAGAGATGTAGAAGAGCTCCCCTAACCCTTCATTCTGGGACTCCTTTGTGGCCTGATTCTCTCTAAAACCAGCAGTATTCAAATGCGAATGTTTAACAGAGGGAGCTGTTGTGCCATTGTTTTGAGGGTTTCTTTTACTAAATTTCTGTTAGCTGTTTCTACTCCTTCTTGTATGATATAGCACTTTATTGTATGATATAGCACCAGCCAAGTATTAGAGTAACAATGACCGTGTCCTGAGGCATTGCTTGCATCTCTGCCTGTATATACCAAACATCACACTGTAAACTTTGTATGTTTTGCAGTAATTTTTTCCAACCTTGTGGTATTGAACCGGAATTCCTAAAGGATCAGGAATCTACTTGAAAGGCCATTCATTTTTCCTTTTTTTCATTTGACACTGAATGTGTTTTTTAACTGCTTGAACACCTG
This sequence comes from Cnephaeus nilssonii, assembly GCF_951640355.1. Taxonomy (NCBI): domain Eukaryota; kingdom Metazoa; phylum Chordata; class Mammalia; order Chiroptera; family Vespertilionidae; genus Cnephaeus; species Cnephaeus nilssonii. The sequence continues at coordinate 39,547,410 of NC_137072.1, read as the reverse complement.
AACCAACTATTTGTTAAAATGATATTTGAGGTCTTTGGGTGAATTTCATTGAGTTTATTCCCAAATTTACCTAGACTCATTCATTAAAATTAAAAAAATTGATTATTTTTTCTTTCGGACTGTAATCTTACTCATTTTCTTCAAGAATCATGAGTGCTTTTGGTGTGTTTCATGAGATTCATGTTGTGTCTGACCTCATTCATTCATCATGGCCTTTCCACCAGCTCATCCCTGAGAACCTGCTGCCAACTTAGTATTTTTGTCTCACTCTGATTAATCCTGAGCGTTAATTTTTTTTCTCTCAATTCGGTTGCTTTGAGTGGTGTAGTTGTTAATTTGGTTGAGGTTTTATAGCCCTTATGCTTGAGGAATAATACACTAATTCTGGTTTGTGTGCTTGGTAATAGGGCCACAGAAGAATGGTGTGCTGCTCGGCGTGGAGTGAGGACCACCCCACCTGCAATCTGTTCACCTGTGGGTTTGACAGGCAAGCCATAGGCTGGAACATCAACATCCCTGCATTGTTACAGGAAAAATAAGGTGCCAGCACTCCTTAGTTTCGTAGTTCGCCATGGACCTGTGACTAGAGCAGGCTTTTCTCATACCGATCCGCCATTTTTGTGAGAGCTGGACCCTGAGAAGGGTGATTTGTATATGTCCTTTTCCCATTGTACCCAGCTTGCATGATGTACAGAACTGTGGTTACGTTTTTATTCTGTCTTGTCTGTGCTGGCATCCTCTGGTCAGTGGGAACAAAGCCGCTCCCTATAGCACGTGGCATTTGACATACGACAGGAGGGCATCACACTTGTGTGAGTTCAATGTGAACCTGTGTACTTACTGTGAGTGTAAGTCTATGGCATTTCTGGAATAATCCTACATATCTACCTTGTCCTGGGAGACTGCAGAGCTGTGTTTGCGTTGGCTGATGAATGGCAGGATTGGCAAAAAATTTTATGTTTACTTCCATGTGAAGTTGTAGCACATGCTGTTGTGTAATTCAGCTTCAGCTCTTCATTCTCTTACAGTTCTGTGAAATTAACCTGGATCTTAGAAGTTAAAAAAATAGCATCAGATGTTGAGTTTGCAGGATTCATTTTTTGTTTAAAGAAAAAGTTTGTTCTTTTTATAGAAAATCATTTCAATATCCTGAGGTCTCATATTAGCAAATTCTAAAATATGACTCTAATCACCAATTTCAGATCGTAAGCAAAATTTAAAGCACTTTAGTTTATAGCTTTGGTTATAAACAATTTTTAGAAGTTTCAAATAACTTATCCATTGAATGTGACTTGACCTTTTTAAGAAGGCTGTGCTACCTGAAGACAAAACCTTATTTATTTTCTACACCTTTGGTTTGCATATTTCTGCATGGGTTCACTTCTTTGGTGGTATTTGAGAGCCAACAATGCAAATAAATGAGTACTACCTCAAAAATAAATGTTTGGAAAACTTGGGAGTCTTACTGTGCCTAGCTAACTAAGCACTTTGGCTTTTAGCTGGAATACTGAGTTCAGTTCAGAAGGCAAGAAAGACAATCAGCAAATGTAATGGAAAGGCACTTCCATTAACTAGCTACCAGGGTGGCAGCCGCAGCCATAGTTCACAGGTGACAAGATGCTCCTGTCTCAGCCGCCAGGACACCCCTCAGTGCCAACCCTCCCACTGCTGGAGTGGGCCTGTCACCCTTGCCTTCTTAGCAGTTACTGTGTTTGACATTTGTGAGTTTGTGTTATTGTTGAGTTACAGTTTTGATAAAGAGACATCTCAGTGTACTACTCCTTATATTTTTAATCCTTCGAATATGTCGGAGACTGGCCCCTTGGAGAGATACAAGAGGGTTACATTGAAAACGACTGTGGTTGACCCCATTCCTGTGTCTCTTATTTTGTAGTGACACGCCTGGGTACCGTTGGCTGCAGGGCAGTGCGACATGTGCAGGCTGCCCGGGGTGGAGCACCCAGGCTCAGGTCCTACAATAGCTAATCTTTGAAACTTCAGTCCTGAGTCCTTGGTGATTCTGAAATAATTTACAGAGCCTGGAAGGGAGAGAGACCAGGAAAAGCCAGTAATAACAGTACAGAAGTTGCTAACAAAGAACAGACAAGCAATGCTTTAGAGTGACTTTATTTTTAAAGCTCAAGAATTGGTTGTATTTTTAAAGTGTGACATTTGCCCTCAGCACACTGTTTGAGAACCAAGTCAGCTTGTCACTATGGGCCTGAGCACCAGGTTCAGGCACTGCTCTCCTGAGTGGTCTCGTGTTGAGATGGCTGATGATCACACTTTCTCTACTGCACCGCACCCCCAAAGACATGAGCACGATGAGTTCCTAATGATAAGTTGCATAACCACACTCTTGGGTTCCCTCTTGTGTTTTAATTTGAATGCCGGGCTATCTTAGACTCACCATTAGTAAGTAACATTGAAAAATGTATACACATAGGTAAATCAAACTTAAGAACTAGATCTCTTCCAGATTAAAAAATTTGAAGCTTTTAGCTTGCCTGGTGTCAACCCATGAAACAAGAAGTTCTTGGTTCAATTCCTGGTCAGGGCACATGCCCTGGGTTGCTGGCTCGATCCCCAGTAAGGGTGTGGGTGCAGGAGGTAGTCGAGCAATGTTTCTCATTGATGTTTCCATCTCTCTATCCCTCTCCTTTCCTCTCTCTTTAAAAAAATCAAAAAGATTTTAAAAAGTTTTTGAAGCTTTTAAATATATGTTGTGATGGCCATTTAATTCTGTGCAGACCAGTGCCCTTCATGGCTGGCAGCGGCTCACCTTGCGAAGTGGAGGGGCCCCAGCCTCCCTTGTTTCCTTGAGTGCAAAGGCCTCATGGTGCTGGGGCTGTTCCCAGGAGCAGGACAGGCTTCTGCTAGCGGCTGTGTGTCCTCTGAGGGCATCCCTCCAGCTGCTCTGGTCATAGTGCTGGTGATTTCAGGAGCCATGAAGGAGATTAGCAATAGTGTGTGCATGCGTGTGCTTGAATATGTGTGCGTGTATGAATGTTTGTGTGGCTGAAATTGTCATGTCATCAGCCACAAGTGATCTCATTTGAAATAGTGTTTTGAAATGGGAATTGTTTTGTCCTGTATGCTGACATGTCCAGAATTTCATTTAATAATGCAAAGAAAATGTGTGATTACTGAAAAATGTGCATTGATAATTTTGTACAAGATGCATTGGACAAAGCAACACTCCTTTCAACCACTGCACATCGGTTTCTGTAGAGTCAAAGATTCTGTACATATTTTGCCATCTGAAGAATCCTTTGTAAAATTATTTGTTGCTTAAATCTGTGAAAAACAAGTTTCTTTGGAGCAAGTACACATTTGTAAGTGTTGTGTAGAAGCAAGTGTTTTTATTGTATTGATGTAATTGTTTTTAAGTGTTCAGTGTCTTCATTGCAAAATGAAATTCATTAAAAATCCATGTTCCATAATTACTTTTGTAAAAGTTTTGTTATTAGGAGTCTCTTTTTTATTATTTTACTTTTTTTATGTTTTGTTTTGGTTCAACTTTGTTAATAGCTACTGGATATCACAATGATGTAGCAATTGAACAAATTTCTAATTATAGGATTGCACATTTGAAAATATAAATTCTAGACTTAGAAGAGCAATTGTGTTATATTTTCTATCTGTTTGTTAGAGGCTAATATTAAGCGATACATAATTATGCTTTTCCTTCATTCCCATCCCAAAATTTTCTGAAGGGCATTAACAATTGGACCTAATACAGGTATTTCTCAAAGTTCCTCAGAGTCTCATAAGATGCTTGTCTGGTTCTTGTCACAGACAGGTAAGCTTGTTCGAAAGTTTTAAAAATTGCAGTTTTAGAAAGTTGACCGCATTTTCTGCAGGAAAGTGCAAGTCAGGATCTGTGGCAGTTGCCGGTCCTCCCTTCTGTTCTTACCCACGTGAGTGAAGCTTTGTGCTGGTTGCAGGAACTTCAGGAGGTGTTAACACACACTACCTGGTGTGTCCTGCCTGCCAGTGGCCCCTTTTTCAGGTGGGAAGGCTCGTTGCATAGGCATTGGGTGTACATTCAGAAATTCTCTACTGCTTGCTTAACTCTCTACATTACTCTTCAAAAACGTGATTATTGTTGAAATTACATATTCAGTTACATTTAAAACTTCACATATTAGTATAAAGAATCAAGAAGGCAAGACTTGTATTACTATGATGTCATCAAAATGCCACCAAGACGTGTGTCTCCTCAACTATTCAAAATTTTTGTTTTCCCTTAATAAATTAGAAGTTAAATTATCCCAAAAATTGAGAACACCTCAGTTGTTATGTACAACATATATAGTCCATATTATGGAGGGAAGAAGCTACAAATGAAATCAGCAATAAGATAAAAGTGTTGTGTAATTTAAAATTAATTCTAATGAAATATCTTTAAGCAGCTTCTGGTAAAAAATAAAAGACTAAGCAGATCTTTGGATCTTAAAAGTCTCTGTGATTGACAAGTGATGTCCATTTGTGATTTGTGGGCTGAGGTAAAGAGCAACAAGGGAGCTGCTTTAGATAGTTTGGTCCAGGTATCTCCAAAGAGCTGAGGTTTAATCTTGAGCCTGAAGGTTGGTGAGGTGGTCAGGAACTGAAGGGTGACCAAAGAGCAAGGGAAGTCGCACACAGAACCAAGGGGAGGACACAAAGTGAGGTGGGGGGAGGGACGGACCCTGAGTCCTGCAGCAGCTTTGGGGAGAGTGGTTTGCTCTACGTGCGCTCCCTGACTTGTGGGGATGGACTGAGGGGTCACCAGGAGCCATGCAGGTGGAAGACATGGTCACAGTGCGGTGGAGGAAGAGCATGGCCTTGAGGTCTGACTTGGAAGGAGACCAGGCAGGTCTTGCCCGTAGGCAGGGCTGTTTATCCCACAATTCAGGTGTGTTACAGAACATGCTGTTACCAGGAGCGTACAGCTTTGACATTGGGCGTTCCTTAGTTACCCAAAGGATGATTCGAGCACAACCTAGAATGTATGAGAAGGATTTTTCCCTAAAGAAAATGGTAATGGGATGTGTTAGGAAATTTTAATCACTATTTAGAAACATTGGGTTTCAGTTACCTTAGCTAAATTAGTTTACTTCTGACTGCTGGGCATTTTGTCACCACCACGACACAAACACTTCCTCTCTCACTCTGGGTGCCACGTCTGCCCCTCATCTTCACAGGTTCTGAATGAGTGGTTATTTTATACTCCATCCAATCCAAACTGGGCCCTCAAGATCCTCCCCTGACATTTTTGGAACTAGAACTGAGAAACTCAGTCTCCCAATAGCTTCACCTGAGTGAAAATAATGCAAATGTGCTAAGAGAAAATAACTAGAATTGTGTGCTCAGCAAACTGCCTCTGAAGAATGTGTGAAATGCAGATAATGTGGGGGATATATAGTTTTCACTAGATTTCCTTTTCTGACGGAGTTTTTTGAGATAATGTAGGGAGAACAAGTCACGAAGGAATGGTTTCAAAATAGACAAACATCCTAGCAGACAGCCATATAAAATAGTGTCTGATTGGAGTTAGTGGTTTATTTTATTTTTTGGGGTAAGGAAAAGTTTCTTGACTGAGAAGGCACCAAACAAGATGGGAGACTAATTGTGCCTCTCAAATCCATCTTGCTCGTTGGACTAGGTTGAGGGTTTCTTTATATTTTTACTAGAGGCCTGGTGCACAAAATTCATGTATGGTGGAGGCGGGGGGGGGGGGGAGGGGCCGGGGGGAGGGTCCCCTCAGCCCAGCCTGCACCCCCTCCAATCTGGGATGTCGGACTGCCAGTTTAGGCCCGATCCCTGGGATCGGGGCTAAACTGTCAGTTGGACATCCCTCTCACAATTTGGGATCGCTGGCTCCTAACTGCTCACCTGCCTGCCTGCCTGATTGCCACTAACTGCCACCCCCCTGCCAGCCTGATCACCCCTAACTGACTCTGCCTGCCGGCCTGATCACCCTAACTCCCCCTGCCGGCCTGGTCACCCCTAACTGCCCCCCCACCAGCCTGGTCGCCCCTAACTGCCCCCTTTGCTGGCCTGGTTGCCCCTTACTGCCCCCCCCCCTGCTGGCCTGGTTGCCCCCAACTGCCCCGCCCCCCCCGCTGGCCTGGTCACCCCTAACTGCCCCCCTTGCTGGCCTGGTTGCTCCCAACTGCCCCTCCCCCCCACTGCTGGCCTGTTCGCCCCTTACTGCCCTCCTTGCCGGCCTGGTTGCCCCTAAGTGCCCCCCTGCCCCTGAGCCGGCCTGGTCGCTCCCAACTGCCCCCCCCGCCTGCCGACCTGGTCGCCCCCAACTGCCCCCCCCCCCCCCCCCCGCTGGCCTGGTCGCCCCACGCAGCCTGCTGTTCAGTCGTTTGGTTGTCCTTCACTAACCCCCCTGCTGGCCTGGTCGCCCCATGCAGCTTGCTGTTCGGTCGTCCATCTGGTTGTTTCGGTCGTGACAGCCCCTGGCTTTTTATATATTAGGATTGATTTCAGAGAGGAAGGGAGAAGGAGAGAGAGAAACATCAATGATGAGGGAGAATAATTGATTGACTTCCTCCTGCATGCCCCCTACTGGGGATCAAGCCTGCAACCCTAGGCATGTACCCTGACTGGGAATTGAATCGTGACCTCCAGGTTCATAGGACTGCACTCAACCCCTGAGCCACACTGGGTTAGGTTGAGGGTTTTTAAGGCTTGAGTGGGAACACATATGCAGAAGTGCTGGTGGGGAAGTTTTAATTGGAGGACCTTGGAACTTGGCCATTTATGTTAAGGGGCATCAACCCCAGATCTTCCTGGACAAGAGGGCTTCTGAAGAAAGGGTTCTGGTGTTCAAGTTTTGGTTATGTCCTGGTGCTTTATGTGTTGCATGTGTGTGTGGCTGATACTTTGGTTCTGGATAGGTCAAAGTTCTCTCACTTGTACATGCTTGGAGTTACTGGTTTAAAATTCTGTTTTTGTTTGGCTGGAAGAGTGAAATAATGATTCATTTTACCCTTTATCATATAGATGTAGATGTAGCAAAATTTCAAGGGTCACTACGAAGAAGAAAAACACATTGGAAAGAAAAAAATGATAAAAAGTGGTTATTGTACGGGGGGTTGTGAAATGTAAGTAAGAACTGAGTGGAAGTGACTTTTTGGTGCATCTCTCACAGTTTTTAAACTTTAGAACCATTGAAATGCATCACTCAGTATCTGAAAAGTTCACGTTTTATGCTAACGACAAAAACATAGGGTACCTGGTGGGGAACAACTGGCAAAGAAAAGAGGCTTGAAATTATCCATAGGAATATTAACATAAAGTGTTGCAAAGACATTGAAAAAGACAAAATGAGAGACTGTGTGCATTAATAGGAAGAGTCAATATTGTAAAAATGTCAGCTCTTCCTTGTTGGCAAGTAGATTCAGTGCAATTCCAATCCAGCTCACCCTAGTGTTTTGAGGGGTTTGACAATCTGATTCTTAAATTTATTAGAAAGAGAAAAGGCCATGGTTAATGAGATGCCCAAGGAGAGAGAGGAGGAGGAAGACAGGAGAACAAGAGATTTACCTTAGACCTGGCAGGGCTGTGGTCCACAAAGTGTGATATTGGCATAGGAAACGGAAGAACTGACCAGCGGAATAGAAAGCCAAGTTGATTCTTGCAAATGTGTAAACTTGAAATATTTCCGCTTATGTAATCACAGATCACTGGAAGAAAGTGGCCTATTTTAGTAATGGTTTTAATGGTACTGGTTATCCATTTTGAGGGGGTGGGGGAGAACAAGAAACTTGGATCCCTACCTCACACCAAAAGAAAATTTCACATTATGTGTTAAAGGAATAACAGTATTTTTTTAAACAACAATATTTTTGTGACTTTGACTTTATTAAGTAACTATCTAAAAATGCATTAGCCATACTAGAAAAGATTGATACATTTAAGCATATTAAATGTAAAAGATTATAGGACACCTTAGAGTGAAATGATAAATCACAAATTATAGTTTTAGCATATATAATCTACAAAAGATGAATATTCAGGATAATAAAATTCTACATGTTTCCAGGAGAATGGGACAGACATAAGGAAGTATGTCACAAAAGAGAAAACTAAATAGCCAATAAATACATATAGAAATTTAAAAAATGAAAATTAAGACCAAAACCAAGTACCATCTTAGAACTGTTAGATTGATAAAAGCTCTGTCAAGCACATAAATTGTTGGAATATTTTATATGCACTTACTGGTTTGTATATAAACTAATACAGGAAATGGGAAAGTACTGTTTGTAAGTTTGGATGTGTGCATGCTTCCTGCTCCAGCAAAAACTAGGGATACAGTTAACATGGTTTATCAAAGTGAGGTATCCAGAGACCTTGCAAGTATTAAAGTGAAGGTTCCTCGGTCCGACTCCATAGCTGCCAACCCAGAACCTTTCAGTAGGACGCAAGAATCTGCGTTGCAGACAAGCTCCTGCGTGTCATCTGCTGTCCAGTCCGAGAGCGGCTCTCCTTGGCACATGTGCACCAGGAGACACAGGCAAGATGGTGCTGCCAACCCGGAGACAACCTGAGCACATCGACGGGGACTGGCAAATAAACCGTGGTACGTCTGCACAACAAAACATTTTGTGCCAGTAAACACGAATGAGACACAGCTGTTTGCCAGAGTTGACCTTAGGAGCACAGGGGTGAATGAAGACAGGGGCCCCTGGAGCATGCACAGTGTGATGCCGTTTTTACGAAGTACACACAAGCCCAACCACATAGGTCTGATTATGTTCACGTACATGGGGTCATGGGGATGAAAACCCCAAATTCAGCATGGCATTCTCTGGGCCAGGAGAGGAGTGTGGGTGGGAGGCAGAGGGCGGGATCAGTATGAGCCCAGAATTGGCAATATCTGATTTGATTCTTAATTTAGATGATGAGTACACAAATCTCTGCTCCAATGTTCATACTTCTAAATTATCTTTGCAAATATTCCTTTAATGCATCTAATGCCATTAAAAGAGTAATAAAACAATTCTAAATAGAAAATGTGTATTATTCCAAAGTTGGATAAAGTGAATGCTGATAACAAAATGGGAGAATTACAGTAATATTTTTAACCACATTAGTTTCAAGCTTAGTGCATAGACATATTTTATTCACTTCAAATATTAGTGCTTTTCCCACTTACAAACAGGTAGTTTTATTATTCTAAAACGTCTGATTTTCAGTTGGTGTGTACAGTCCATAGGAGGAAATGAAAGCCCATTTTGTTCCAGGATAATGTTCTTGAAAAACATAGTCACTGAGGAAATTGTAAACCAGCAGTGTTGCACTGTGTCTAAATTGGGTTGTTTTCAAATATGTTTTGGAAATCCCAGCTTGAAAGTGGGAAATGTAATAAGGATTCGTTTACCAGGTGCTGTCATAAAACAGTAAAAGTAGTTTTCTTATGTTGCTCATAAACTGGGACTGAAGATAATTTCAAATCCAGGAGACAGTCCAAAAATTGTGCTGAGCAGCGGCCACATATCAGAATAAGAATTTTTATTCTCACAGTCTGTGTTTGGGGGGGAAACAGCATTTTAAACTGTAAGTTAAATTTATACTTGAGTAAGCCTTGGTGGTTTATGTGTCTCAGGAATGTGTTCTCATCTGAACTGTTGAACTTATTGGCATAAAGTTGTTCATATTATTCCCCCTTGTTATAATTTAATATCTGAGGAATCTGTGTTAATAATACTGATACTCCCTCCAAACCACTATCATAATATTGGTCACATTATACTATAATTATTGGCTTGATTTTTTACCGTCATATAGATGGCAAGATTTATCAGGAACCATAACATGAGGCCTAACTCATGGCAGCCCTCAGGAGATGCTGGGTGAGTGTGTGAACATGGACTTGACGAAGTGTCTCCCAGCTCCTGCATCCCCCGTGCGCTTGTAAAGGATTGCTTGCATTGCACTCCCACCTCCACCTTCCTCGCCTCCCACTCCCCACCCTAAGACCTCACGCCCATGCCCCTTAGAGTTGTGCTCTCGCTGGCAACTTCCCCCTGAGGCTCCTTCCCCTCCATCCTAACCTGAAGTGCCCGACTCAGGTGGTTCTCTGTTTACTGCTTCAGGGGCTATTTCATGTCGTAGTAAACTCCTCTAAATCTTGGAAAACTATTGTTAATACACGAAAACACCAACCCACACTTTTTAGCTCCTAACCAGTCAGTACCATCTCCTAAGTCAATTTAAATGTGGAAGCACTGAATTCCTGTGCCGTGTTTGAGACCCATTTCTGCCTGGCCTCAGAGAGCAGGTGTCATCGTCCCCTCCTTCTGCACGAGAAGCCCCGGTGCAGACCGCCGCGAGGGAGCCGAAGCGCAGCGGGAGGGTGGCTATAGCAGTTATCAGTGTTTTCAGACATCCCGGGTGGAAGGCGCCTCACTCAGCAATGTCCGGTTTTAATCTGCACATTAGTCCCTCTGCAAGCTGCTGCCTGGCCCGAAGCTAAGCTATTGTTCGAGTGAGTGGCTCTGCAGTCTCTTTGTGGAAGGAGGAGAGATAAGGGAAGAGGACTATCTCCCACAATCTCTGCCGCTTGGAAACCATGATCCTGACTGACAGGAGGGACATTTAGCTGGTCTGCACCGTGGACAGGCTGGGCGTTGAGCTTCCGGCACAGTCTGCCAGGGCCGCTTCAGTGGTTGTCATCTTTGTCCTCAAGCTCCTTCCGGTGCTTCTCCCTTTCTGATCCACCGCAGGTACCCGTGCCCTCCTCCATCACATGCACATACATGCATGAATCACACATGCAATGCACGATGGAGGCATGTACACGCACATGTGCAGGCCTGTACACAATGCGATGGAGGAACACATGCATAGGCACATGTAAGGCACACACTCGCACATCTGCACACATTAGGGAGGCATGCACACTTGTGATGGAAGCACACATACGCACATGAATGGGTATGTACATGTGATGTAAGCAATGCATACACAAGTATAAACCCGTACACATGATGGGGCATGCACACATGTACATATGATTGAGGCACACACATGAATGGGCATGCACAAGTGATGTAAGCAATGCACATACATGCAAATCATGAACCTGTACCTATGATGGGGCATGCACAGATGTACACATTATAGGGGACACATAAGCACACATACAGGCACACATGCTGGAGGCAGGCACATATGATGGAAGCAGTCACATATGGAAGCAGGCATGCACATGCACAAGTGATAGAGGCACACACGTGCACATGTGTAGGGATACATGAACATGCATGGAAGCACATAGCTCAGGCACACACATAACAATGGAGACATGCACACATATACATGCATACACACATGATGGAAGCACACATGAGCACATGTGTAGGCACACAATGGAGGAATATGCACACACATGCTGGAGACACACAGACATGAACACCCATGTGATAGAGGCACACATGTGCAGGAATGCACACACGAATGAGGTTCATGTGCACAGACATGCACACATGACAGAAGTACACACATGCACATGTGTAGACATGTGATGGAAGCATGCACACACATGATGGATACACATATGTGCACAGATATGCATGCACATGTGAGCCTCTGTGGCTCCATTTGCTGCAACTGTAGATGACTCTACCCCACACCCTTCCTTTTGTTTTTTTGGTTTATTTACCGTAGTTTATTCGGGTGCATCTGGTAACTAAAAATGGTACATATTTAAGGCATCCAACTTGGTGATCTGATGTTTGTACACACTGGAAGTTATCACCACCCTAAGGTTCCATCCCCTCCTGCAGTTACCCCTTCTTTTTGTGGTGAGAACACTCAGATTAAGCTCCCTGCTTGAAGTCAGATGGTTAGCACCCATAGCTTCATCTTCAGCATGAATTCTGCTTTGCGTGGAATGTCACATATTCACAGGACCTGGGATTAAGACATGGACATTTTTGGGAAGGGTATATGGAATATATGGAAAGGTTACTTCGTGTTTTTGGCAAGGAAGACTTGACATCACAAAGACATCAATCCTAAAGTTATTCTTTAACTTTAAAGGAAATTTAAAGTAATCCAGTAAAAACAGCCATAGGATTATAGACAAGTTAATCCAAAAATGAGCACTGCATTAAAACATGCCAGATGAGCCGAAATGGGTTTGGCTCAGTGGATAACGAGCGTTGGCCTGCGGACTCAAGGGTCCCAGGTTCGATTCCGGTCAAGGGCATGTACCTTTGGTTGTGGGCACATCCCCAGTAGGGGGTGTGCAAGAGGCAGCTGATCGATGTTTCTCTCTCATCGATGTTTCTAACTCTCTATCCCTCTCTCTTCCTCTCTGTAAAAAATCAATAAAATATATTAAAAAAAATGCCAGATGAATTCAGAGGATTACTAGAAATTAAAAACATTCAAATCTTTAGTAATTATGACTGCATATAACTAGAGTATGACCACTAGATTAAAGAAATGTGGGCCAGGAAAGTCCACCAAAAGACTAAAGAACATGTAGGAATTGGATTTTTGATAAGGATGGTATTAAAAAAAAAGATGATTGAATTGAAGGCATCCTCACATCTCACAAGGTGAAGGTCTTGCTATTCCGTGAAGTCTTAGGTCTTGTATAGGTGTTTTATAGCAGGTGCAAGCCCTGCACCAGTTCTCTGGGACGCCTGCCCCAGCTCATCTGATTTGTCCGCCAGGTGAGAGCCCTCAGCTGCCTTTCCTTCTTTCCGTGTGAGGAACCACTCATCACAGAGCCTGTTCTGCAGGCCTGGAGTGGAGGACTCGCCACTGGTTTCCACTGGAGCGGGAGCTGCCCTGGCACAGACGACCTCGTCTCTATCCCCACAGCACCCGGCACAGGGTCTCACAGGAAGCAGGTGTCTCAGAAACGTTCAATGAAACTTCTCCCAAGCTTCACCAGGTGCCCATGTTTTGCTTCATGACATTGCATGAGGAATTTTATTTTATTTTTATTTTTTATTTTTAAAATAAATCGTTATTGTTCAGATTATTACAGTTGTTCCTCTTTTTCCCCTCATAGCTTCCCTCCACCAGGTTCGCACCCCACCCCATGCCCTCACTCCCCCTCCCCCTACTGTCCTCATCCATAGGTGTATGATTTTTGTCCAGTCTCTTCCCGCACCCCCCACACCCCCGTCCCCCTGAGGATTGTCAGTCCATTCCCTTTCTATGCCCCTGATTCTATTATATTCACCAGTTTATTCAGTTCATCAGATTTTTAATTCACTTGATTTTTAGATTCACTTGTTGATAGATATGTATTTGTTGTTCATAATTTTTATCTTTACCTTTTTCTTCTTCTTCCTCTTCTTAAAGAATACCTTTCAGCATTTTATATAATACTGGTTTGGCGGTGATGAACTCCTTTAGCTTTTTCTTATCTGTGAAGCTCTTTATCTGACCTTCAATTCTGAATGATAGCTTTGCTGGCTAGAGTAATCTTGGTTGTAGGTTCTTGCTATTCATCACTTTGAATATTTCTTGCCACTCCCATCTGGCCTGCATAGTTTCTGTTGAGAAATCAGCTGACAATCGTATGGGTGCTCCCTTGTAGGTAACTAACTGTTTTTCTCTTGCTGCTTTTAATATTCTCTCTTTGTCTTTTGCTCTTGGCATTTTAATTATGATGTGTCTTGGTGTGGTCCTCTTTGGATTCCTTTTGTTTGGGGTTCTGTGTGCTTCCTGGACTTGTAAGTCTATTTCTTTCACCAGGTGGGGGAAATTTTCTGTCATTATTTCTTCAAATAGGTTTTCAGTATCTTGCTCTCTGTCTTCTTTTGGCACCCCCATAATTCGGATGTTGGTACACTTGAAGTTGTCCCAGAGGCTCCTTACACTATCTTCATATTTTAGAATTATTTTTTCTTTTTGCTTTTCTGGTTGGGTGTTTTTTGCTTCTTTGTATTTCAAATGTTTGACTTGATTTTTGCGATCCTCTAGTCTGCTGTTGGATCTCTGTATATTATTCTTTATTTCAGTCAGTGTATGCTTAATTTCTAGTTGGTCCTTTTTCATATCCTCGAGGGTCTCACTAAATTTATCGGCCTTCTGTTGAAAATTCTTGAAAAACCTTATAACCATGGTTTTGAACTCTATATCCTCCATTTCTTTCATTTGTGACCTGTTTCTTTGTCTCCACATTTTGGCTGCTTACCTGTGTTGATAGAGTGGCTTTGTTTGCTAGGTGGTGTCCTATAGGGCCCAGTGGCTCAGCCTCCCCAGTTACCTGAGGTGGACACTCTTGGTGCACCCCTTTGTGGGCTGTGTGCACAGTCTTGTTGTAGTTAAGCCTTGATTGTTGTTGGTATCACTGGGAGAAATTGACCTCCAGGCCAGTTGGCTGTGAGGATCAGCTGTGTCTACGATGGAAAAACTTATGTGCTGGAGACACCCTTATGAAGCAAGACTTGCTTCAGTGGGGCTTTGGTGCTCACTGAGTCTGCCCCTTGAGTGTGTCCCTTATGGATCTGAGAAGTTGTAATCTGGATGGTCCCACTCTGACCACTGGGTACACTGGCTCTTGGATCTCCAAGGAAGTGCTAATTTAGCCTGAGGCCACCCAGCAGGAGCTATGGAGAGATCTGCAGATTCCTCTTCTTTGTTTGGAGGTGCCCAGATGAGGCCCAGCTGTGCAGCAATGCAAGCTGCTGTGGGGCCTTGGGCCTTCTGGATGTTCTGGGTCTCTCTGACTCAGTTGCAGTTTGTAATTTTAGATTTCAAAGGACCAGGCCATTAATATGCAAAAGCCTCTGCACACAGCTTGGGTGGGGTGGCGTCTTAGGTCGGAGCAAACATCAATGGCTTCCAATTAGCCCTGCCCTAAGAGGCCCCTGGGTCTCAGTGTCCCTTGGTAATTGCTGCAAGCACCTCTGAGAAAAGGCTGCCCTAGAGTTCCACCCAATGCCAGACAGTCCAGTTTCTCCCCTTATGTGTCTGGGTCCCCAGAGTCTCGCCCCGAACTGGAGTTCAGAGCAGTCAGGAGTTTGTGTCTCTCCTGATTGAAAAAGACAGCTGCGTACTCAGTTGCCAGCCCTTTCCGAGCACGCGCCTCCATATCTCTGCACTTTACTTCCGCAGCTCCTCTGAGTCTCAGTGTGCTTATCTCTTTCCTTCTACTTGTAGAATTTCCACTCAGTCAGCCTTCCTGTGGTTCTGGATGATGTCTGTTTTGTCTTTTAGTTGTAGTTTTGAAGTGGTTGTGCGAGGCAGCAAGTTCAGGTGTTTACCTATGCTGCCATCTTGGTTTCTCTCCTATTTTTATTTTTTTTAAATATATTTTTTTATTGCTTTCAGAGAGGAAGGGAGAGGGAGAGAGAGAGATAGAAACATCAATGATGAGAGGGAATCACTGATCGGCTGACTCCTGCACACCCCCCACTGGAGATCGAGCCTGCAACCCGGGCATGTGCCCCTGACTGGAATCAAACCTGGGACCCTTCAGTCCACAGGCCGACGCTCTATCCACTGAGCCAAACCAGCTAGGGCTGTATGAGGAATTTTAAAAGAACACATGACTTGTGAAAAATCCTGCTTGTGTTGGTCGAGTGAGGCAAATGAGCTTCCTGGGAGGGGCCTCTCGTGGTGAATTTTCACCCTCAGGAAGATCTGGCTCTGCTTATCCACACCTTGTATGTGATCACTCAAAGCTGCATCGCTCCTGATGTCACAAAGTGAGAACAGCCTGAATGTCAGTCAGCTGACGAATGGAGAGCAAAGTGTGCTCATATCCACACAGTGGGATATGATTCAGAAACAACCTTGAAAACATCCTGCTACGTGAACATAGCCAGACACAAAGACACCAGCTGGAGGTTTCCATATGCAATGACCAGAACAGGCAAATCTGTAGAGATGGAAACCAGATTTGTGGTTCCAGGATCTGGAGAGCTGGCAGTAGGGAGTGATTGCTGGAGGGACAGCGTTTCTATCCAGGGGTGGTGGTGGGGGGGGAGGGTAGATGTCCTGGATTAGACATTGGTGATGGCTGCACAACCTTGTGCCTCGCCCTTCCTGTGCCAGGATTTGAAGCATGGTGCTGGCTAATTGCTTGAGTTTGGGGGATTTAATTTAAGGACAAGTTGAAGACCTAGAATTGGGAAAAGGAGGGAACAGAGTGGCTACTTCGTTTCCCTAGTTTGACTGAACTTCCTCAAAGGGAGATGCAGGGTTTTCTATAAAACATGTATTGAGTTCCTTCCCTGTGCTGTTATCTGTTTTGTCTCTTATATCTCCAGCGATGCCCAGAAGGAGTTCACTGAGCATTCTTGGTGCTTATGTTGGATTTTAACTGCCTTGAGTCACAAGAAAGTCTGTATTTTTTTTTTTTTTGAAGCTACAGGCCAGACAGCCTTGATGGTCTAATGTCAGTGTCCAGGCTGAGAGGAACTGCACTTGTTCTCTAGCACAGCACTCCTCCAGTGCGCAATGAAAGCTCTTTGATGTCAATGGGAGGGAAGTCCTGCGCGTCTTACCAAGATGAAGAAGAGCACTGGGCGCTGCAGCTGCTGGAACTGGCTCTGCTTACTCGCTCACTCAGCAAACGCAGGACGACTGCTGGGGAAGGGATTTGTTCCCGCAGCACCGTCTGGTGTAATTTTATGGCAACCAGAGCCTTCATTAGCTCCTGCTCCACCTTCTCAAGCAGGACTCTGACTCCCTAAGGTTTCTGATGTCCTCAGTCCTCTAGTGATGCTCCTAGATTTGGGTCCCAGGATAATGTCTCTCTACAGCAAGGTGAGCCATATAAACCTGGACACATGCAGGGTTTTCCTCCCACTGCCTGATAATGGAGGTCGATCAGCAGGCCACCCAGTGATGCGGTTTCTGTTTCACTAGTCCCTCCCACCATTAGCAGCGACCAATTCATGTCCAGTATTTATGTTCCAGGCTTTGTGTCCAGTCATGTGCTGCACAATAGCATTTTGCTCAACGACGGGCAGCAAATGTGACGGTGGCCCCATAGGTTTTAATGGAGCTATGATGTTACACTGATGTCAGAGCCGTCAACATGTCATCGCACCACACCTTGCACACATGTTTGTGGTGATGCTGGTGGAAACAAACCTACGGTGCTGCCAGTCGTATAAAAGTATAGCACATACCATTACAGCCGGGGGCTCTGCCATCTAGTTTTGTGTGAGTGCGCTCTGTGATGTTTGCACAACGGAATCATCACCCAATGGATGCATTTCTCAGAACGTCTCCTCATTAAGGGGCACTTGACCAGATGACCTCATTTAGTCCTCACAACCACCCAGTGCCATGGGTAGGATGATTATCCACAGTATCCCGATGAGGAAACCGAGACACAGAGAGCCAGTGCTTTCCCATGGCCTTGTCCTGGAGCGTAAGAGGCGGAGGGGATTCTAGGCCACCCAGCCCAGCTCGGGAGCTGGTGTACTGACCACTGTCACAATTCCTAACCCTGGGAACTTTGAGTCTCTTTCCACCTGTGCAGCTTTCTGGTCTCCCTGGGGTGTGGGCTCCAGGTGAGAGTTCTGTGCTTGTGGCAGGGACATCCATGGCCGGGGTGTCTAACAGCCCTTTGTTCATAACCCCCTCTCAGAGGCAGAAGGTCAGCAGTCATGTCCCTCACTCTTGGATGAGTTCCTCTCTGAGTACACAACCTGTTACTCACATGTGGGTCGGCTGCCGGGTTTCCCACCTCCGATGTCTCAGTGTCACCTTCCTTCAGCCTGTTTGGCTCTTTCTCTCTCTCTTCACAGAGTCCCTCCTTGAAGCTGTCATATACGGAGACGCTCTCTCTCTCTCTACTTCTCCGTTCTTTCCTACTTGCCAACAACTTTCCAATGTTAAAAAAAATTCTCTTCTGAGGATATGTTTTACCGATTTTTTTTTTTAAAGAAAGAGAGAGAGGGAGGGAGAGAGAGAAAAACATCAACTATATGAGAAACATCTATCAGTTGTCTCTTGTATCCACCCTGACTGGGGATTGAACCCATAACCCAGGTATGTGTCTTGATCGAGAATTGAATAGGAACCTTTCGGTGCACGAGCTGCCACTCCCACCATCTGAGCCATGGGCCAGGGCTTTGCACTGCCATTAAGCACCTTTCCCTGGTCTTAGAATCACATACCCAGGTGGGTCCTGCTGATATTGCTGTGGGATGTGGCAAAGGTCAACTAGATGGCTTCCCTCGCAGCTCACGTAGTTGACAGGCTGGGTGTTGAGTTCTTCATCTCCACAACCCAACCACAAGCTCCACCTCAGACCTGCCAACCAGAATGAAGTCTATGGGTGGTAGGATCCATCTCCTGGAATCTTCCCCAAAGTGTGGCCACATCCAGACCCTTTACTTCATCCAGTCACATGTTCTCCAATCCAATTAAGGAAGTTGAGTGACTGTATCAGGTGTGGGTTCTTTAAGGAGTTCCTAGGATTTAAAAAAGTATAGAGGAAGGGAGAGGGAGAGAGAGATAGAAACATCAATGATGAGAGAGAATCATTGATTGGCTGCCTCTTGCATGCCCCACATTGGGGATTGAGCCCGCAACCTGGGCATGTGCCCTGACAGGGAATTGAACCATGACCTCCTGGTTCATAGGTCAATGCTCAACCACTGAGCAACACTGGCCGGGCTGGAGTTCCTATGATCTTTTCTCCAAATCTCTGGACAGTTCATGCAGTGGCTGCCTTTAAAGAGTTCCACTGAGGTGACATTTTTTAGCTAAGATTACAAATATTTATAAATCCAGAATTTCAGATAGCTTTCTTTGAGGCGAGACAACTTTCATGTCCCTTTTTCTTTTGATAAAAAGGCTGGGGTCTACCTCCTATCCTTCTATTTATGGACCCCGCTCACTAGGATCCTGGCCTCTGACCTTGCACCTTCCCCCACCAGGTGCCCTTACCTTACTCCCAGCTGACTCAAATACCATCAGCCATTCACTGCTGGCAGTCCCTCAGACATGGAGTTTGCCTGGTCATTATTCTACTGTCCCTTGCTTTAAGTTGAAAACTCTATCATCTAGCTACTAATTATGTTCTATCTTATGACAACTCTTACTGTTGTCTTCACTATTTAATTTCTTTATGTTCTTATGTCCTGTTTCATCAATGAATCTGTCAACTCCTTGGGACCAGAGATCACGGCACATTTTTATGATCTCTAAGGCCTGGGCACGGTGTCTGTTCATAGCAAGGCTCAGTAAATACTGTTTATTAAGGAATTTGGGAAGAGCAGTCACTATGAATCTCCCTCTCAGTGATCAGCTGAATCCCAGGAATGGTGGGAAAAGTGTGATCTCCTAGTTGGGTAATAAAATGAGACAAATCTTGACGCTAATAACAACCATTATCATTATTACCTTTTATTGAGCCCCTACTTTTCTTTTTTTAATTATAATTGACATTTAACATAATTTTATATTAGTTTCAGGCATACAGCACATGATGGTTAGACATCTATACACCTTATGAAGTGATCTCCCCAATAAGTCTAGTACCCATCTGCCACCATACATAGTTATTGCAATATTACTGACTATATTCCCTATGCTGTACCTTACATTCCCATGACTGTTTTTATAACTGCCAACTTGTACATATTAATCCCTTCCTCTTTTTTACCCCGCTCCCCCAACCCTATTGCCATCGGGTAACCATCAGTTTGTTATTTGTTTCTGTTTTGTTTTTTGTTTTTTTTTGTTTTTTTAGATACCACAAATAAGTGAAATCATACAATATTTGTCTTTCTCTGTCTGAATTACTTCACTTAGCATAATACCCCCTAGGTCCATCCAGGCTGTAGAAAATGGCAAGATTTCATTATTTTTTTATGGCTGAGTAATATTCCATTGTACCATCTCTTCTTTATCTATCTACTGATGGACACTTAGGCTGCTTCTGTATCTTGACTATCTATAATAATAAAAGTGTAATATGCTAATTAGGCAGGACAGCTGAACGACCTTCCAGATGTCCTTCCGGACTTCTTTCCAGACGAAGCCACGGCGGCGGGGGCTGAGGCAGAGGTGGTTAGGGGTGATCAGGCAGGCAGGCAGGCAGGCAGGCAGGTGAGCAGTTAGGAGCCAGCAGTCCTGGATTGTGAGAGGGATGTCCAACTGCCACTTTAGACCTGATCCCGTAGTTGGACATCCCTCGAGGGGTCCCAGATTGCAAGAGGGTGCAGGCCGGGCTGAGGGACCCCTCCTCCCTGTGCATGAATTTCATGCACTGGGCCTCTAGTTGTAAATAATGCTGCAATGAACAAAGGGATGTGTGCCATGCCAGCACAGCCAAGGGTTCAGTGAGCCTGAGGACGGGTGGTGAAGGATTAAAGAAAAGACAGACAAAGAGAATATAGCTGGGGCTCGGTGGATCTCCTGTGCCTGGATGAGACCACAGAGAAGGATCCAGCCAGCAAGCTGAGGCTTTATTTTATAGTCAGAGAAAAACAAGGTAGTGGTCAACATAGTTACAATGTTCTTGTGAGTTTCACTTGTTTTGGCAGCACTTGCTGCACCTCCCACAGCCCATTAGCTACCTAGGAAGGATCTAGGGGGCGGCCATAACGTCAAACTTTATTATGCTAAGAGGGCTCTGTCCTCTAAGCTGGGACTTGTTTGTGGCTCTGCCATAGGTCAATCCGAGGCTTAACTCTAGAGCCGCTCCCTACAGGGATGCATATATCCATTTGAGTGTCTTGGATTTCTTCGGATAAATATCCCAAAGTGGAATCACTGGGTTATATGGTAGTTCTATTTTCAATTTTTTGAGGAACTTCCATACTGTTTCCAATTTTAAATTGGCTGCACCAATTTTGAACACTCATTTTTTAACACGTTATCTTGTTGACTCCTCATAATAATTCTTCAGTTTAGGTATTATTCTGTTTCTAAAAGATGAAGAGTTGGGGTTCCATGGCATAAGATGACTCAGAGAGAGTGAACGTAGGTCTCTGTGTGAAAATTGACGTGACTCACTGAAAACTAGCTCTACAAACACTGGGGAGGTCGCTCTGTGTGAGTCTGCACAGCCTGAGAGCACAGACAGGAGTGTCCACTGGGCATCGAGTGCGTGAAACCGCCGGTAGGATTCCAGAATCAGGCGTGAAGCCTGTGACACTTGGGGTTCTGTTCTCCTTGGGGTCTGCACTCGGTATTCTAAGAGATAACACCTGTCTCAGTGTTTAACAAGCTTGGGGAGGTGAGGAGGGGCCTAGGCTGTGAGCGGGATTATCCTCCCCACCTCCAGGGTGGCCCCACACCCCTCTGCCTCCAGACCCTCCTGGGCTCTCTGGCTGACCTCCTTTGATATTGGAGAGTACATTACCATTTATTCTCTAATGAGCCATTTCAGGTAACCAAAATGGAGAGTAATGAAGCCTCTTTTGTCAAAGACTATGTGCAGAGCAGGAAGTGCTGCGTCCGGACTCCAGCCAGAGCTGCTGGGAAAGGAGCCAGTTCTCCTACGCTGACGGTGGCCCAAGCCCCAGTGTGACACCCCTACCCCCAAGGTTTGACCTGTGGGTCCTTGTTCTACACCCCCTCCACCTTAGTGTGTGAGGCCCTCAGCCTGTGCCTGTGCCTGTGCCTGTGTGGCTCTCCCCAGGGCCCATCATTAGCCGTGTGTCCTGGAGCCTGTGTCAGGCTCCCAGTGAGGCCATAAAGGTGTTTCACACAAATGGGAACGGAAGGTTGTGATCTCAGGCCTGAGAGACCCGGTGACTCCTGCCGAGGTGTCACTCGCATCCAGGGCAGTGCCGGCAGGTGGCGGGCTCTGGGCGCAGGGACAGTTACTCACTTAGCCTAACTGAAGGGGAAGCAAAGTGGAAGTGACATTTGCTGAGCAGGATGATGGTTCCTCGAGTGGAACAGGGGCGAGTGGGCGGTTTTCTAAGGAGGACGCTCCAGAGCAATGCCTTTGTATTGTGTGCACCTGTGAAATGTAAGTGTGTGAGAGAGAAGGGAGATGGTGTGCAGGTGTGGGGAGTCCTGCAGGCAGGGACACACTGTGTGCTGGGGGGTCTCTGACTCTCCCCTCGCCGTGTAACTGGATGTATAGTGCTCAATGCTTTCTCTTACTCAGTCCCGGTCCCTCTTCCTTCCCTCCTTACCCATAGAAATGCTGGCTCATTTGTTTGTTAGCAAATCTTTATGGAACACCTACCATACACGAGCCACTGGGGACACACTAATTTTTTTGAAAAGCAGCCCCGAATTGCTGTCCTGGTGGGGCCCATTTACTGGTGGCCTCTCCTGAAGGCTGGGAAATACAGTGGCCTCTGCCCATCCTTGTGTGCCAGGCCAGTTCCAGGAGGCCCCTTGGTGGCCCTGGTCCTTGTAGGATCTACCCTTCGACTTCCCCTGTGCTGAGCACCCCGCTGGGCCCTCCTACTAACACACCTCCATTTCCCTCCCTTTCTCCCACTCCTCCACCTGCACTCGCCTTCCTCCTGCCCTATCCCTGCCCCGCTCACCTCACTGTGCCACGTCCACCCCTGACTGGTCACGAAATTTCTTCCTCAAAGCCCTCTGGTTGACGACCGGAAGTCTTTTCTGAGTCCTCCTTCCCCTTGCTTTTTGTCTCAGTCTGTTTGGGCTGCATAATAAACACCACAGATGGAAGCTTAAGCAGCAGACATTCATTTCTCACAGTCTGGAGGCTGGAAGTTCAAGATCAAGGCACTGGCAGATTCAGTGCCTGGTGAGAGCCTCTTTCTGGTTCACAGAAGGCGTCTTCTCGCCGGGTCCTCACATGGTGGAGGGCGAGGGAGCTCCCTGGGGCTTTTTATAAGGGCACTAATCCCATCATGGGGCGCCACCCTCCTGACCTGCCTCCTAACGCCATCACCTTGGGGATTAAGTTTCACCACGAATTTTGGGGACAGAAGCATTCAGACTGTTTTATGTATGTATGTGTGTATATATATATGTTTACATGCTTGATCATTTTCCTGATGTTTTCTTTTCTCTCGGGCTCTATAAAAGTGGCATCACCTCATTCTTGTCTCTGTGACAAGTTACCCACCCGTGGATCCAATTCCTTCTTCCATTCTCCAGTAGTTTGCAACCCTGGAGAGCTGTGCTGCTTTTGCTACTGAAATCCTGAAATCTCTGAGTGGACCTGGTTTGCCAGAAGCTCACTGGGCCCACCTGCCCTGTGCACTCAACGTCTATGAAGAAAAGCCACTGATGTTTGCACAGCACCTTTTGGTTTGAGAGAGTTCACTGTGTCTGTGTTGCTCTTTGCTCTGGGGTAAGTATTAGCCATTTTATGCTCAGCGCTGCAGTTTGCTTGGGCCTCAGCACTCAGTGACACAGAGCAGACGAGACGTCCGGTTCCCCGGCTCCAGAAGCATCCCCTCCCCAGGCTCTGAACTGCTCAGGGACGTTGTTTCCCAGGGTTGGGAGAGACGCTGTTCAGAACACCCTGTAGGGAGCTCGAGCTCTGAGCGGCTGGGGGAACTACCTTAAATACTGGCCTTCTTAGTGAGCTCAGTCCCAGGCTTAGCCCAGTAACACGTAATTGTGAAAGGCGAGGGCACGGTTGTGACCACTTTGGGGCAGGTCATCATCGAGTCCATCGTTGTTATCCTGGGGCCTGTTCACTCTCCATCTTTGTTGATAGAAAGACTTTTCCAGAAGGCTGGCTCTGTAAGGGCACTGGTTTGTGAAAGTCACTTGGCAGACAGAGTACATTTCTGCCATCCAGGCAACCCGACCAAAGGAGCCCGGCTGAACAGCTGCGGAGTGGGCCCGGCGCCGAGCATCACTGCGCTGGCCTGGTCCTGTGTCCTTCATGCTTCACACTCGCTTTCCCAGCTTTAAGAGTAGGAGTAGACTCTTGTTACTGTTCTTGGGAAATGTGCACTTCACCGGAACCTTTTACTGAGCCAATATATCATAAACTTCATGTTTTACCAAAAAATTCCCAACAAGAAAGAAAAATGCCACAAGAAATGAGGCCACCGTGCTCCCAGCAAGGGCAGGCCAGGACTTGACGGGCATGAAGAATGATCTGGGTGAATATGCAGGAGCACTAAGCTCAAGGAGGTGACCAGGAACCAGACTGCTCATTTCCAGGAAACGAGGGCTCTTCTCTCGTAGGAGGGGGCCTCTGAGAGAGAGTGGGTCTGGGTGCCGGCCAGAGTCCCTTCTGAGGACCGTGAAGAGATGTCTGGGAGCGTTCACTCTCCTGGCCATAAACAATGCTACCACTAGATGACCTGATTCTCGGGCTCGGTGATCCCACCCTGACTCCTGAGGCGCGGCACTCAGATGCCTGAGTTTTGTCTTGAACCTTATTTATGCTTTCAGATCCCCTCTGTTCCCGACATGTGACTGTGGCCTTACGTGTCCTCTCCATTAGGGGCAACTTACTGTATGACTTGAAACAGGAGATGCTGCCCAGTGCTCCCCACCAGACCTGAGGGTGACAGGACGTGTCAGAACGTCCCCAGGGCATTGCTTTTAAGATCTCCCCACGTGCACCCACCCTGAGATTCATGTTCACACCTGAGCTGAGTGCCACGGTGGTTAATAGGAAACTTGTGCAGACTGAACAAAATTTAAGACCCCCCCCCCCTCCCAGCCTGAAAGGCCCGTGAGGGGAATTGCAGGAGCCGTGACGAGCCCTGTGCACAGTGTGTCTGTGACTTCGCTCTGCTCTTGGGGACAGTGAAATGTCCCTCAGCCGACCCTGGAAAGGGACCAAACGTGTTGGTGGGAAGTTCCCTGCATCATGCTGTAGAGTGGAGCTGAGGACTCCGAGTGAGGTTTTAGGTGTTTTTGTGGCCCGATACCCATCTGGCCTTGTCTCCTACAGGAAGCCATCAAGCCACTCCTGTGCTTTCTGCGTGAGGGCACGTTTGGGTGGAAGACTCAGACCATCTCAATGTTCTCTTCAACGTCTCGAAGCCCGGAAACACCCCAACACCGCCCATTCCCCTATGCACCCGTGATGCAGTGGGCTGGCTGTTCCCCACACTTAACAGTGAGGAAGTTGGGGGCCAAGTCACCTGCTGAGTGATTTGTTGCATTTTACGCAATTAATAGAAGCTGAGTCAGGGTGTGGGAGGGGGGTCTGTGATATTTTCAGCAGTTCAGTTACATAACATCTATAAGGGTAACATCTGGCAGGATCCACTAACGGACACAATCATTATGGAAAGAAAAAGGTTTTAGGGTGGAGTGTGCCATTTCTTTGGAATGGGGAACCCTTCATGGATTCTAAACCTACACAGTGTATTCTACAGAGTTTCTCCGAATGCTGCTCCATGAAAAAGGCTCAACAACCTACAGAAACACGCAATTTTACTTGATATTTTTATTCACTTAACAGAAACATTCACTTATCAGATATCACCGAAGTGCAATGTTCAGAACTTAGAGGAAAATTAACATATGTAAATTCATATTTTAAGATTTTGAATTTTTTTTTTTACAAATATTACAAATGTACATCCATTGGTACAATATTGCCATTCAGTCATGCTTTTTATGTACAAACCTTCTCTTAAGAATACTATTCATTAAGTTTATTTTGCTTAAAAAATGCTGAAAATTAGCAGAAAGTTCACTGGGCACTGCTGGGTTAGTGTTTTTCTTCTGTTTTTACTGATGCACACACTGCAGGGTGATAGAAATCTAGTGCCTGTGTGAAAAGAGGTCCTAGAACCCATCTTTTATCTGTACCTTAGAGGATGTTGGGTCCCTCCAACGTGACTTGGAAATGCTGAGTTGGGAAGTAAGGTATTTCTTTCTCCAGGGTTTGATACTGTCTGCAGTTCCCTGCAGGAGTGGTGTTCTCTGGTCTAAGTTTCTAGGGATGTGGCCATCAGTGTCCCCTTTTGGTGGAAGGTCAGACCGAGTGGACATGTTCCAGGAGCCCAGAAAAGAACTCTCATGAAGCCCTCTGGACAAGAAGTCACATGGGGCTGCTGCTTCGTCCTGTGCGCCCAGCTGATTCACAGATCAGCTGAATGGAGCTCAAGGCAGACATCTGCCTGAGACCTGAATCTCAGGAGTCAGAGGTGTTTGGATAGGGAAGGACAGGCAATCAGAAAGGGAACAGGAAGGGGAGAGAGAGGAAATATGAGAAAGAAAATCAGAGAAGCAGCACTGGTGAGAGGAAAAGTGGACAGGGGTGATGATGGTCACCTCTCTGTCTGGATTCCCAGAATCGTGGGTGCTGCATTTGTTTTCCAAAGCCATCACTCTGCAGCTGGCATCGTTGCTCTCCTTCACTCTGCTGCTACCCTTCATCCGATTCGGAATTTGTGGGAGAAGTCTGACAGGAGCCAACAGTATCCCAGTGGCCCCAGAAACGCAGTGCTCTAGGCTGCAACCGGGTCAGGACCACGGACAGCGGCAAGTGGTCCCCAGCTCTGCAGGTTGTTAGTCCCCCACCTCAGCCCTGTCCCTAGGCCACCCCACGTGTCTCATCACTGTGCCTGAGCATAAACTGCCAGCAAGACTGCAGAGCGGTCTTGTCCCAGCTCATTGCTGCCTGATGGTGTCACAGTCCTTCCTGAAACACAGCTTCTAGTTTCTCACTCTACCCGAACTCCACACGAACTCAGAGCTGGGAATGTGAGC